>NC_137587.1:57973912-60373912 GCF_963210335.1 Falco punctatus
ATTTTTATTTCTATTAACAGGCTCAAGTTATTCTCCTATTTGTTCTCCTTATTGCCATTGCAAACTTCTTTATTGGGACAGTCATTCCTACCAACAACGAAAAGAAGGCAAGAGGCTTTTTTAATTACCAAGGCAAGTAACCTTGCTATCTATCACATAAAATAATAAGTTTGCATTCTTTTTGGCTTCATACTGAGTTAAGGATTCCACTCAAAAAGGTCACAAGATCAGGATCTTCTGCCTGAGTTTAAGTAAGCTTCCAAAGTAAGGCAATTTTTTTGATTTTTAATTTTGAGCCTGTCTCTTTGCTGCTGAAGCTGACAGCACAGTTAGCTGCAGCTTGTGTCATTTATATATCAGCAGAGCACAGACAAAGTTCTACACAGAGCTAAGTGCAAGCGCTGCAGTGACACTCCTGTCACTTCGATATGGATCTGTATCTCTGAGATGCAGACAAGCACATCCTACTGGGGACCAAACTAAGGAAATCAAATTCACTTTGCTTATGATATGAGACAGATTCAAACCCAGTTGTCCAGACATGAAAGACTAGCTTATTCACCTTCTTCAGTAAGGAACTTTGAAATCAAATCCTGGTGGTATGTTTCATTTTCACCTATATTTGCAGCATCAATATTTGCAGAAAACTTTGGACCAGATTTCAGAAGCGGAGAAGGATTTTTCTCGGTGTTTGCCATTTTTTTCCCAGCTGCCACTGGCATTCTTGCAGGAGCCAATATCTCAGGAGATCTGAAAGTATGTATTTCACTAACTTCATAACACTAGCTGTAGCCTGAAAAAAGAACAAGAAAACAAATTATGAATCAACACTGTATTCAGTCCTAAATCATGTCTTATTTTGGGAAGCAAAAATCTCACTTTTAAGTACTTGCTTTATTATTTAAAGACATCAGTTCACATTTTCTCTCATAATGCATTATGGCTATTTACAGAAATGACTGCATTTAGATTTGGCTTGCTATATCATTTAAAAGCATGTTTCAATAACCTGTAATAATATATCATTAATGACTCATTAGCAGCATACAACATAGAGATTACACGTGTATCTCCTGGCACTCTTCTTTTGCAAAATCTAAAGCCCAAAAACCACACCTGTAAAGCTCATGTTAAGCTCATGTTTGCCTCCAAAGAATTGGTGGAGACTGGCTTTTTTTATTCAGGGTCATAGCAAGGGCAGAGCAAACAGAGCATTTAATGAAAGCAAGTATGTCCCAATCCCATGTCACTACTGCTGCTCAAAGGAAAAGCTGCAGGTTTGCAGCTGTGACAAAAGAAAGAAGTCTGAAGAGAAAGGGAAAGGAGGTCCAGCGGTGTCCAATTGTCTTGCTGTGGCCATTCTGTCAGGTTCCCACTCTCCTCTTGCAGTATAGCAGTTGTATGAGATGATATTTCCAATATCTAAACATACTGGTAAATTAGGGACAGGAATTTAGTTTCAACTTTGAGTGCCCTCTACTTTGTATCACTTTGCACAGTGTATTTAATGCAAAAAGTATTTAAAGCTAAATGTGAAGCTGAAATAATTCAAAGCTCAGCAAAACATTTGGTAAAAAAATCTCTAGTAAATGCAGAGCAATCAATACTTTGTAATATTACAGGAAATTCAGAAATGCATCAGGGGTATCCTTAATTCAAGTTGGCAAACCAATACTAAAAACCAACAAACAACCACCACCAAAGAAACCCTCAACACACAAAAAGACGTAGCTCACACCTTGATAACCCCAGCATGTCAAATGAAATTCTTTGGCTTTACCATATAGACCCACTGTCTTGTATACCTTAAGGATTTAACCAAAGGTCCGTTATTTCTTTATTGGCACAGTACTCACAAGTTCACCAGATCCTACTAACCCTGACAGCCAGTTCTGTTTCCCTTCCTCACACCGAGCTGCATGCCTCATCTCCTCTGTTTTTAAAGGACTGCTTTTGAAGCCAAGCACAGAGGGAAATGTGTAGAAACTGAGATACTACTAGCATCTATGAGATTCCATTTTTAATTAAAAAACCCCAAATCGTACTTCTGTCCAGTGAGACTGAATCAGCCTCACAACCTCTCCATCCTTTTATCAAAAATAATTATTTTGCTATACACGGCGCTCTATGTACATGGCAAGCTGCCAAAGCAGCAGCACTTCTTTCATAAGCTGTTTGAAAGAGTCTGAGCAGAGCAAGGGAAGCAGTTCCCCTGTTGGCGCTCTGCAGTTGTTTCAGTCTGGCAGTAAGTGGATTTCTATAACTAAGTCCTCCAGGATGCAGATTCCCAACTGAGCATGTTTAGATGCATTAGACAGGTCTAATTAAATTAACTAGCCTCTCCAGAAATCCAAAAGGCAAGCTAAGAAGTATTCAAAAACTGTAAAACGGACCAATCAAACTTTCTTTAGAATTAGTCGCAAACACTATGTACAAAGTGGCCTAATCCAAAGCCAACCTACAGAAACAGCTGGTCTTCCTAGTGACTTCAGAGCATTTTGGAGCAGATCCTAAAATGCTAACAGCATATTAAATATATGTTCAATTATTGATAAAATTTAAAAGTTGTAAAGCTGTGAGAAGCTTTAACCCTAAGATTTAAGGTTACAGTGTTTAAGATTGCAGCATGAGACTCCACAAAAACAACCACCTAAGACACGCACACCAGAACTGTATAAATTAAAGTTACCATGATCTGAGGGCAAAAGGTCTTATGCAGCTGAGGTGACTTTGCAATTATTTTTCAGCTCAGTAAGTCCCTACCTCATTTAAAAATTGTATTAATTATTAACACAGTTAAGTCATTCATCCATGCTTCACACGACACTCCAAATTTGTATTTTGATTTTTTTCCCATGCAATGAGCATAGTTATAAAAGTACAAAAGTCTGGGTCTTAAACTGCATTCCATGCATCTTTGACTTAAAAAAACTCACTAAACCAATTTAAGAAGACAATTCATAAAAAGTGCTTCCTAGCATAAACAAACACATACTAAATTGTATGGTTGGCTACTATTAAAATCTCCTTTAAAATTACAATGTATAATGCAGATCTTTAGACTCTTACTTAGTTGCATGATCAAAGCCAATATTGTTGTGAGCTGGACTGTAAGCATTATAACTCAGCCTTGTTAAATTATCTAAATTTAAAGTCAAAACAGTGAAAGGATGTGGCCTGTTGTCAAGACACAGCTAACAATTACTAGTTGCTAATTACAAAAGTACTGTATTCTGTACAGGGTGACTATTTACTTATCCTACCAATTAACCAAAAACGACCCCATCTTGTCATCCACAGGAGTTTGATGGTTAGTTCAGTAACTACTTACCTGTGGTATCATGAAACATTAAAATAAAGCCCATTGCAATGTAAAGAGAGCTTGAAGCTCCCAGAAACGCAAAGCTCAGGACTCTCCTGCTGCTATAAATGCCAACTCTGCCCCTGCAGTGTTCACTGTGTCCAGGATAGGAGAACTACACCACCAGACCGCTTCACCAGCTACATGCTTGGACACAAACTGTTGGTGCAGGTCTAAATGATAAAAATCTACCCTCTAAAGATATCTTCATATCACAGTGTAGCCGGATTCCCTAGCATGCAAATGCAGTCAGACTGCAGCACACAAACTCACAGTGTTTTTTGTGTTATTGCTTTGTTTTAAGGATCCACAAATTGCGATACCCAAAGGAACAATGCTGGCCATCGTGATTACAACAGTTGCTTACATTGGTGTGGCAATATGTGTCGGTAAGTACAGAACTTCTGCTTCACGTCTTAATTTATAAGATTTTAGAAGTTTGAAAACCTGATATGCAAATGAATGATTAACCTCAATGCTTTTTCATCCTGTGGATTTATTACATAAAGAGACAGTTGTTTTGATTTTACTATATCTAAAAACAGTGGGGGAAAAAGCGGCAATCAGCAGAAACAAAAGTCCCTGTTTGGCAGCTAGACTTTTGTATAACTTGCATGGTTACTTTCACATTTGATTCAGTGACAAAGACCACTAGCATGTATCCATGAGCACAGTAAAGATTAAAGGAACCTCTGATCAGTCTTCTGTTCCTCATTCACATTGAAATGTCACATGGCTTCTGCTCGTTCTCAGTAGTGTTACTGAGCACTCGTGAGCAACACAGTAACACACACATTTGGTATGTTATATGTCAAAGACAGAAATCAATTGCCTGTCTTAAAGAAGATACACTACATGACTAAGTGCTCTATAACATTGGAATGTGAGGTAACAAAACAGACACAAGAGTAAAAAGGAGACCTGCTCTGAAGCCATGAATTGTGTTGGAGGAATAAGCAATTACATTCTCATTATAAGGGTACAATAAATCTCTGTTCAAGAAAAATATTTTTATTTTTCTGTTTTAAGAGTACTGTAAGAAAGAGTGTTGTAAATAACTCTTACTTGTGAGTAAATACCTCAATAGTGCATAAAACCCCTGCAGTATACTCCCTTCTACTGGGAGATGAATCTCAAGTCTTCTTGAGTTCTACGTTTCTTGCACTTTACACAAAAGACTGAATACTCAGGTCAAGCTGCAGCTCAGGCTATTGCATTATTTGGATCTAAATTTCCCCTTCAATTAAAGTGTAAGTAGTCATTCTTTACTTCTGTTATAAATCTGTGTTAATGCATCATTCTGTTCTCACAAGAAATAGCTGTATTTCTACTTCAGAACCGTCTGTTTTTCAGTGCAATACTTCCCCCCGGTTTGCTAAACAGATAATGGTTACTTGGGGACCCTCAAGAACATTGTTTTTGACATATTTGAAGATACTACATAAACTTACATTTTAGCCACTAAAGATGTTAAGATCAGCACTCTAAGTTAACTCCATATGTTTCTTCCCATTTCTGATGGGAAACAAAAAGACAGCATAAATATTAATAAAACCAAACAGAAAATCGGTAATTTCTCCTCTTTAAAGTTTTTTCTCACCATATTGGCATCCGTTGGGCTCTGTCAATTTGAACAGCTGAGGATCTGTGTCTCTAAAGAAACTGTGTGTCCTTTTTAAATACACAAAGTATGCTTAGACCTAAGACCCTCACTGACCAGTTTTCTTTGAATACTGGCATTTATAAAAGTAGTCACAGGCAGACAATATACTTCTGAGTTAGTTAATCTATTTTTAATCTCTGTCTGGTTCTGTACTCTTAGAAATATGCTAGTCCTCATTAGTCAACTGGCTGATTATTTTAAAAGTAACAGAAGTCAACAGTTGCTTACAGACAACACGAGAAACAAAGCCACACTAGAGGGAAGTAATCTGCCCAACATTAAATGCTACTCTTTGGGATGAGACTAAGGCAGCACTTGTACAAAATGTGTGCAGACTAAGAGACAAAGCTTGGCAAAAACATTCTTCCAATGTCACAAGGAAGGAAAATAACAATATATCATTGTTTCCACAGCCTCCTGTGTTGTACGAGATGCTACTGGGAACGTCAATAATACAGTTGTACCTGGAATGAGCTGCAATGGATCATCTGCCTGCAGCCTAGGCTATGATTTTTCCAGATGTGCAAGTCAGCCATGTGATTATGGGCTGATGAATAATTTTCAGGTTTTAATGAGATTATATATATAATCATAGGCAATAGACGATATCATGAGTACAAACTTGCAAAACCATTATTTGCTGACAACTAACTGCAACAGGACATCCACTTTTATCCAAAAAAGTAAAAGCTATAGGAAAACCAAAAGGAAAGTCCCCTGCACTCCACATAACCTTCACACTGCCCATTCACTAGCCCTCCCAGCACTCTGGTAAGGTTTTACCTCCTTCTTTCAACAAGTATCATGCATCAATATGCAGTAACATCTTCAAATTCAAAATCTAGACTTAACGGAGACCTCAGGAACTCCTTTAGATGAGCAGCTCCTCTCACTGCTCTTTACACATGGGTGTGATTTTACCTCAGGGGTGCTGTGGTCACTGGTAAAGGTTTGTGCCAAAGTATGAAAAGCAAGGGTTCTGACTTCTTAAAAAGGTGAGTGAAAAATCAAGTGAGAAGTAATGGGATCTTTCTCCTAGGCCAGAGAGAGACTGACGGCCATTTTTATTCTTCAAAATAAAGCTTAGACAAAGCATCAAAGTAAAGCAGTTCTGCAGTTTGACAACCACAGCTCCCAGATGTCTGTTCAGCCCCTGTGCTTCATGGCCCACTAAAGGAGCTCACCACCCACCTGCACTTGCTTTTCAACGAGTCATTTGTAGCTTTTAAAGTCACTTGCTTTTTTTCCCAGCTGGCTCTACTAAATGACAGGACTGGGTATCCACCTTGAAAGGGACACACTGGCCCTGTCACAGACTACTTTTCCTTCATTTCTTGATCATTTACCATCCTCACTCCCACCTCAGTTCAGCTGCCCAGACCCAGGACAACCCTTTAAATCAGTGACCTCTGTACAGCCACAGATTTTCACTTCTTGCATTTATCTTTGCCAGACTGAAGTCACAAAAAAAAAAAAAATGTCTTCATCTGACAGATCTCCAAGATTAACTGGTTTCTTTTCTGGAGTACTTCCCACACACCAAAAAGCATCTGGCAATCACATCTGTCCACTTTATCTTTCATCTTCCTTGTCTGGTGCTTCTCAATAACGCTTTTGCTTCAGCGGTCACAGAGGCCAGTGCAGCCCCTCTGGGAGGGTGGAGGGAGGCCTGACAGTGACCATCGTTACTGTTTGCAGCACTGCTTTTACGCTGCTGCAGTCAGGCATTTTCTCTCTTTCTTAGCCATATTAAATAATCAAGAAAAAAACCAAACCAACCCAAACCAAAGAAAGTGCCTCCAACCACATTTCGTTGCTGTTTCTTCCTGCCATTTCCACTTTCCCTTCTTGCTCCAAGATGACTATCTACCCATCAAGTAGAGGCTGTTACTGATATCAACCAGTTAGTAAAGGAGGTGAGAAAATCTCATGGAGTACTCACCTGCCTCTGCAGACAGCTGCATACTTGTATGAAAATTTGGCTATGCCTCTGTTGCTTTTCACTACAATGGGAATAATCGTATTTCCCTACTTCACAGCTGACTTGTACTATAGTGAATTTAGAACTGTGAAAAGCAGAGACATGTAGAAACACAGTACTTAAATGGGTCCGTGATCAAAGAGTGCATCCAACTGCAAGCCTGGCTATTCTTTTTTCCTTCTCTTTTTCCTAAAGGTGATGAGCATGGTGTCTGGCTTTGGTCCTCTCATCACAGCTGGCATCTTTTCTGCTACTTTGTCATCAGCTCTAGCATCTCTTGTCAGCGCACCCAAAGTTTTCCAGGTAAAATTAAACGACCAGTGTCCTTATACTCTGTTTTACTCCATAGACGTAAAATGTAGTTGAACTCTAATGTACCAAACATGGTATATATTATAAACAACACTGACACATGTGGGAGGAAGAGGCAGGGAAAACAGTATGTAGAATGTTTTTCAACAGAAATAGGCAGGTAAGCACCCTTACGCAAGGCTGATAGTGTTCCTTCGGTCAGAGCTCAGCTTTGCTGCAGAAGCAGGGGATACATGCGTGCTTGTTATAGGTAGACTACTTTCAGGACCACTTCTATCTTACAGAAAGCCACCCTGGAAGCACAGGAGCACCAGGAATATGCAGGAGCCCTCAGGACTTTAAGACTGAGGTGCTGGCAGGTGTGCTCAAACCAGCTGGCTGCCTAGAAGCTGTCTTGGCAGCAGCCATGTGGAGGGAACAGGAATAGAGGGCGTGGGACAGAAAGAGAACCTGTACTACTTACACCAAGCCACTGATGTGTGCTTCAGTCCCCTCCAATTTACACTCTATTTAGCTATTCAGTTCATCTGTTTTTAAAGCACTGAATAAGTACTGAATGCCTGTGATTCTGTTTCCCCCCTGTATAATAATATAGTAGGATATTGCCTTATCACTTTACTTGAACGTTTACGTGTCATAGCAGTAGATGTACTTGAATTACTAAGATAGATTTAATTTTTGTTTAGCAAAAGCCTAGCAAGCTGTCACTCACAGTGAGCTTCTGATGCAAGAAAGCGCTGCTTAACAGAATTAATTCTGATTTGTTTACCAGGCTCTTTGCAAGGACAATGTCTACAAAGGGCTCGAATTCTTTGCCAAAGGATATGGAAAAAACAACGAGCCCATCAGGGGCTATGTTCTCACTTTCGTGATTGCTATGGCATTCATTTTGATTGGTTTGTATATCATTATACAACTGCTATAATCTCATGTTCTGGAATTATATAAACTGATATTTTAATTCAATGATTAGCTATGGTTAGAAAAATTTCCAGTTAGGTAAGCTCTGACATTAGCCCAAGCACACTCAAACCCCTGGTAGCAACTCCATTATTCTTAAAGGCGGCAAAAAGAAACCAACAGGGACTCTCATAACATCTTAACGCCACCACAGCCTAATTTTCAGAGGTGCGGAGTAGGTGCAATTCCTGTTCACTCCACTGGAAGAGGGCAGGGCTTAGAATTACATCAAAGTCACAAACTTTGAAAGTGGTTTTGCAGTTTATACTGCACACAGCTCGGAGATAATTCTGATATAATTTGGAAGCCTACTCTGCCAAGCCTTCTGCAGTCAGCTCCAAAGCAAATCACAGTTTGCCAGCTTTGGTAGTAGAAAATCCCAGCTACCACATTTAGGGGTGCAGAGATTTTTAAATTAGTTCTTCCAAGATTTGAAATTCCAACTTTGCGATACTAAGCAAATGTGAAGTTCCGTAGATAGAATTGAGATTGCCATTTAAAAAGCAAAACAAGAAGCTTTAACTATGACTCTCTTGTGAAACGCATCTGTCCTCTCAATTATGTATTTAAAATTCTGAAATTTACACCAGCTCTACATCATTAAGAGTCAGTCTGTAGCATCAGAGTATCAAGTATAACCTTGCATAGCATATAATGTTACTAAAATCAGCATCAGCAGACACTACTTAATAGGAATGAAGGTATATCAAGGTGGCCTTAAATTGGTACCACAGGAAAATACCCGAGCTTTGCCTGGATGACAGATTCAGACCATGTCCAGATTTAATTCATGATCAGGACAAAGCTATCCAACAATCTAAGAAGCTGGTGCCTATGTCTGACGTGTGTGCATGTGTCTTGCAGCTGAACTGAATACCATCGCTCCCATCATCTCCAACTTCTTCCTGGCTTCATATGCTTTAATTAATTTCTCCTGCTTTCACGCCTCATATGCAAAATCTCCAGGTAAGTCTGCATTCACTAGTGATTTAAATGGGTGCTTCCATAGTCTGATCTCTGCAAGTTTTTGACTGTATGTCAGAGAAAACTGCGGTACCTATACACCAAGCTATGTGACCTGAGGTTTTACTGCTTTCATTGACTATGATCGCATTTTATTTATCTCCAAAAGAAAAAAATAGCGGCTCTAGTCCTTACATTCCCTACAGTTGTACACAATGAAAATTACTTTGGAGGATCCCACTGAAGCAGGAAAGCTTCTCAAGGTGTTTTTTACCCCTCACTATCACACAACGTGGACGGATAAAACCCTACGCCAACTCTAGTCACACAAACTAAGCAAGGTATACTGGGGAGCCATTGTGCCCTTCTCCAAGTCTACAGCAAAATTTACAGGAAAGTTCATAAGCACAGTAATTACACTAGAAGCAAGGCTGCCTGGGAGGGAACACGTAGAACAAGAGCAGGTCCACCAGGCAACATCAGCACAGCTCTGCAGTGGCTAGTAGCAGAATTGTAAAGGGAACTGCAACGAGGTCCTGCTCAGGGGTAACTTGAGAGTCTCTCAGCAAAGGGACATACTGGCTTTCAGGCTTGTGCATTGCCACAGCAAAATAATTCTCATTATCTTCATGAACGAAGGGGGGACACCTTAAGGACTAAAGTCAATCAGCTGAGCAACACTGGTTTTGGCACACAGGAAAGACAATTTCCTCTGCTGTGAATCAATTATTCAATTCAAGGAGCGAGGAATACATTTTTGATTTCCCGTGTGAAGAAACTGCAGTAGTGACATAAATGCCTACATCAACTTCCTTCCTATAGATCTGCATGGTGCCATTTGTTCAGAGGGCAGAAAAGATGAGCACTTCTGCTAATTATCTGCACAGATGAACAAATGCAGATCTGCCTGCTCTACACAGCCTTAGAGTCGAGTAAAAATTACCTCTATAGACTTCATGTGCGTGCATCTGACTCTACCCTGCCACTACTTAACATTTCAGACAAAACTGCAGCCATTTTTCTTTTCTCATTTCCTCCAGTTAATTTCTGCCAATTCACAGTGATAGATTATAATTGCAAGGCTGCAGGACAGCATATTTTTTCACAGCAATATCTTCCCATTCCCTCATTAGAAAGATGATCCAAGATAGGGTTGCTTAGCCTCTTCTCATATCTTCCGTGTTTTTTCCCCTCTCCAAAGAATCTGCTCTGTAGAACACCTGGCAGGGACCTGCAAACCATGGAGGCTCACTGCTTGCCTCATCATTTTAATTGCTAGCAGGGGATGGATTCAGTACTGCAGCTGAAGAGCAGCAGGAATAATATCTTTTTAAAGTCAATTGCAAAAGATCTTTTTGTTCTGCAGTGAGGTCAGGCAATTTTCAAATTTAAGACAGGTGCACTTACAGTATTGGGATAAACTCTCAGCAAATGCTTAGTGCCCATTAATAAGTTCTACATATATGCATCAAAAGGACACAGTAGCCAACCACCTGGAGTTACAGGAAAATCTATTTTCAGTTCTGAACCAATGAACTTTAGTTTGGCAAAAATATAAACAGAATGGCTACTCAAAGCCAGGCTGGACAAAGCAGTAGAAAAGGGTTTGTAGTAAAAGTCTTGTAGATCCACTACTCTGTATGTATGGAAATCTGCATCAGCCAGCACCTGAAAGTACCTGTGGATACTCGTGATGCCTGAGAATTTGCACACATCACTCCCACCCCTTCTGACAGAGCCTGAAACAAATTGCATGTGTGTTTGTATGTGCAAAATCAGTAGACCACCATATTTTATACTCTTACAATTTCTCAATTCTCTTTAAACAGGTTGGAGACCTGCATTCAGGTATTATAACATGTGGGTGTCGCTTTTCGGAGCCCTGTTGTGCTGTGGTGTCATGTTTGTCATCAACTGGTGGGCAGCTCTCATCACTTATGCCATTGAGCTCTTTCTATATATTTATGTAACTTATAAGAAACCAGGTAAGACCACAAAACACTAATATTTTGTGTATATGTTATGCAGTCAGACTGGATTTCACAGAACGAATTCTGCTTACAGAATTAGACATTACTTTTTTTCCAATACCTTTCTTCAGAGGGAAGTCTGGAGCATCCCATTAAATACCACTTTGTATAATATAAATTAAGATGACAGTCTGGTGAATTTTTGCCTATTTAACAAGCACTTCAAGTCTGGTTCAGGGCTTTGCATAAACATTCCAGCACATCAGTTTATTCCCACCATGTCTTTACTACTTTTGGGCTTTTACTTGAGTATCACTCATTATTTTTTTTCCATCCACACACAAAACCTTACCTTTGCTTGCTCTTAGCTGGCTCGTCTGGGCTCCTCACTCAAAATGTAAACCTGCTGCCCATTATACAACAAAAACACAAGCGGAATTACTCATGAACTGATCATCCTCCAGCACCTCCCTACAATTCTTCAGTAAATCAAGAAAGACGAGCACACTTCACTGCTAGAAAAAAACCCTACTTAGTAGCTCAGCAAATCACAGAAGCTCTCCTCAGAAATCTGTGCACTAATACAATACAGCACCAGTACCAGAGTAGACAGTTTGGTTATTCGTAGCCAGGACAAAACTAACCCAGGTCCAGATTTCAGTGCTAACTATCTGAAGTAGAAAAACAAACAAACAAACGAGGCAAGTTTCCCAGCAGATGTGCGTTCATTGCAGCTAGCTTGGGATAGCAACACCTGATCTGAACCCGTGTTATTCTTTCCTGTGTATATTGCTGCACTGTTTTCCATCCTCTATCTCTGTTCTCATACCCACCAGGACAGTCTGCAGTTCTCTTCCTGTAAACAGCAGCTGTAGAACACACCTGTCACAAGGCAGTCATCGAAAGCATTTGAGAACTGCTACCCTTTCCTAGTACATTGCCAGTGTCCTTGCTGCAAAGTAGCAGCTTAAAGCTTGGTTAAATTCACTGAAGACACTGTACAAAAGCTATCATCTTCTGCTCTCAGAGAGTGACTTTTGTTCAGCACTTATTTATCAGCAACTGAAAGGTTCAGAAAAGATGACTTCTACACAAAACTCCACTTAGTTGCATCAAACGTTAGCTTTGTATCTTGGCATAACAGGACTTGATCTGTATTCATGTAGATATCAAAGTCTGGAAAGCTGTTTCTTATCTGTCTTTATCCACCAAACAGCTGCACAGTAACAAAAGATGTATATGCCAAGACTGGGGTTTGAGAACAATTTTGGACCTATATAGTAGAACAGAGCTAATTGGAGCTAACAGTGTTCTTTCCTAATGGTTTAACTTGAACTTCCTGAAATTCCATAGCAAATACATTACTCAGGCTTGTCCGTTTTATACATGGGAGAAGGATACAAAGTTAATGGAACAGAGAAGAAAACAGTTTTTAAGCAGAGGAAGAATTTGTTTTTGCATGACATGAGCAAAACCTACTCTATTACGAAGCACAAACAATGACAGCTCTGGATCTATGAAGCATGAGAGAACATACCCTGTCTTGGCTCATAGATGACATGATTGCTGACCTCTGCAATAGAATATAGGGAAAAGCCCATGGTTTAATATGCATTATTTATTTTTATTATATGCAGAAGTAAACTGGGGCTCTTCTACACAGGCTCTTTACTATATTAATGCCTTAGACAGTGCTCTGGCATTAACTACCGTGGAAGACCATGTGAAAAACTTCAGGTAAGATTTCCAGTGTATGGTAGAATGGCTTATTCTGAATAATTACATCACCCAATTCAACACAACCTCTTTTTTCCTCCTAACAGACCCCAGTGCATAGCATTAACTGGAGCTCCTATGATCAGGCCTGCTCTGCTGGACATCACACATACTTTCACAAAGAACAACGGGCTATGCATCTGTTGTGAAGTGTACACGGTAAGGTCAACTCATATAAATCCAAAAATTCAGCACCAGTGTGTGCTGCAGATCTTCATTACACATTCCACTCTCACTTGGCACACAATGGTCCCATTGGGGCTGATGGGCGGCTGTGCAGACCATGAAAGAGATTTGCACTGAGAATGAATTTTGTCCTAAGTCTTAACAAGAAAGCTATCAGCTGATACAGAGCCTGTGAGTAAACGCCTCACTGAGATGCATTTCAGAGTTCATAGCAGACAGATCAAAAAGTGGTTTGAAAAAAAAATAATTATATTTGTTTAAATGGACACAACAAGGCTTAAACAAACAAAAACACCCAAAACCCTGAAGTTGAAGGATTATAGTGCAAAAGTCAAATTATCCAGGCTCTATATTCAACTTTGTCACTGATTTGCAGTGTTTGGGTTTGGCAACTAATTCAGCTCTCTTTGCAGTGGTTTCTCTAAAATGGTAACAATGCTGATTTTGAGGATAAAAATGCTCTTCTGAGATCTAAAGAGAGGAGAAAAGTATATTTCCAATTATATTTTCCACAGGAAAGTCTGTTTCTTAAATGATGAAAATCTAGTCTCTCATTAGGACAGAAAAAAAATAGATGTGTTCATAGTGTAAAGGAGAAAATGTACTTTAAATATTACAACAACTTTTTTTTTTTTTTTTCCTCTCAAAATTAAAAACAAACAGCTCATGACACCAAATGGGGCTGCAAAATCTAACAGAGTCAGTCCAGGCAAGATAATATATCCATCTACAGGAGCGTAGAAATAATTCATTTGACGCTGCCACATTGCAGAAAGGTAGTACAGAAGATCTGCATGTGAGTTTTCCCAAATCAAATTTACCTATAAAGAGGGAATGGTCCTAATTTTTCTCTACTGTAATTATTGTTAGCTTTCCCAATGCGTTCAGTATGGAATCAATCTCAACAAGATTCTGAGACTATGCAGCTTCCTAAAGTTGAGTTTCAGCAAGTTTTCTGAATTCCTAGGCATGTTTCTCTAATATTAGTACTTTCTATGGAGAACTGAGATTTCACTCCTGTCTATACAAAAAACTAAATCTATTTTGCTAGTGTAAGTATTTTCATTGTTTTTCAAAATTATCATTTCTTCAGCAACTTAAGCTAAATTGAATTTGGTTGGTAATAAGTGTGACACAATGAACATTTGTGATCTGCAAAATTGTGGTAAAAAGTGGATGATAAAATTCCTAGGGACCATATCAAAGAGCAGCCTACAATATGTACCATAACCAATACAGCAAGACTATTTAGCCATAAATGTAACACCCAGCATCTTTTGCCTCAAAAGCTGACATACTGTTAGCTACGCATAAAGTTTTGAGACACCATGCCAGACAGAACATTTTCCATTACTTTTTCCCAAAGGGCAGCAAGAAACTTTCCAGGAACAAGGTGATAGATAGTTCAGAAATAGGCAAAATAAATATGCCAACTGAACGTAAAGATGATTTAAACGTTAGTCTCTGACTTTGTGGCTGCATGTAGCTTGAACAGTCTAAGTTTTGAGTAAAAAGGACTACTCTGGTTTTACTCCCTGCCTTCCCCTAAAATATTTTTGCAAGGTTAGTCTTCAACCTGCAAATTCACTGGACTCCTTGTACAATTGCACAAACATCAACACTGATACAAAGGAGGAGTGGGGAAGGACAGAGATAGGCTATCATCTGATAGAAGGGTGGGACTGTCCCCTCGGCCGGCCGGCAGAAACAGATTGTGCAAGTCAGTACTCTCAGGTACTCTAGTCAGAGAGACTGGGAAGAAGGGCAGGACTTTTATTTTCTCTGCTCCTTACCCACAAGGGAACTTGAACCTTATTGTTAAATTTATTATTCCCAGCTCTTCACACTACTCTTGCAACAGCCAGGATCAAACTCTTCTGAAGTTATACTCGTTAAATCCAAACAAACTCCGGTAAATTTACTATCACCCAAGAATGTAGCACGATCTCATTCATTAAAGGAAGATAACATGGACTCTCCCGTCCTTCCCTTTGTACTTCCCAAACAGTCACAAGGGGTTCAGAAACATATATGAGCGACAACAACTGAGCGAGCATCAACCCAGCCTGCTTTTGACCAGGTCAAAAACTCACTTATGTGTGTGTGTCTCTGTGTGTGTTTGTATATATCTCTCTAAATACTAAAGAAAAAGGCACAGATAAAAACATAACATGAAATCTGCCAGGTCATTTCACAGCTTCTTTCCGAATGCTGTTTTCTGTATCTTAGATGGAACTAGCCAGAAAGTTTATTTTGAAGGCTTTGCCCCTTTTCTAGCAGCCAATGCCAATTCACTGAAAGTAAATGTACTGCAGTTATTTTGACAACTGTATAAAGCTATAGTACATCTCATTTTCTTCCAGGAAGGCAAAGAAAGTGTTGGTAAGGCTGAAAAGTTTTGAAAGGAAGACATTTTGTCTTTACATTCAAAAATAACTTTTGAGAAATTTATTTTGAATTAAGTGATCCTTTCTATACATTCGACTTTGGAGAGAATTTCTTTCAGTTTGGGTTTTACACTGTTCTGGAAGGGGAAATAAATTCTGAGCTTACAGTATTTGCTATGGAGAAAAAAAATCTAAATCTCCCTCAACTCTCTCTTAACCAGTTTCCCATCTTAGCAGAAAAAGCTACAATATACTAACTTACTTTAAATGAAAAAGATTTAAATAGGAATTCTGAAATAGAAATCTCCTGAGTATGAGTTTACAAAGCCTTCCTAGCTTTATAGTATAGGATACTTCTACTGATTTTTCTAGTTACCTGTTCTGTTGGAACCAAAATTGCAATTTGTCAGCATCCTCAAAAACATTAGAAATTTTTAAAGCACAAAGGAATAACTTCTGCACAAAATGAAGCTCGGCACCAAACAAGTTCAAATCTTCTGTTTATAACAAACCAAACTGGTACCACTTCCCAATTTTCCCAAAGAAATACTGGATTCCAAGTGCTTCCAAGGCAGCTCTGTCCTCCTGGCATGCGCAATTACTACTTCTGTCTCTGATGCTGGACATGCTCCCACAGTTTACAATTCTGCTATTTTATTCTGCCTTGGAAATCAAATGCTACCTGTCCAGCCCAATAACACTAAAACCAGTATTTGAGACTTTTTAGTATCCCTCTCAGAGTTTCATCTTCACCGAAGAAGATCTGGACTATTGATTCAGCTTCCTAAAAACAACACAAAAGGCAATAAACAAAGCCTAGCAAACCTTAAACTTAAGAGCACAGATTTTTAAAATCAACTAAGTTCCAGATATGTGTTTCCCAAACTTACCTCAATCTTTCTAAAGGCCATGCTCGCAGACTTGATGCCCTCCCTTGGCCTAATCTTTTGGAAACCCTTTGCCAGCCCATCTTCTACTGTCAAGTCAGTGTATCGCGTCTTGTGACTTGGTTACACACATGGATTTTTGTCTCATTGAATTATCAGATGACCAACTGAAAGAACCTGGTGACAAAGGCATTTGCATCTTTAATTGCACGGCAACAACCCTTTTCTCTTACTATTAGTAGATAGCAGCTTAACCACGTATATTTAGATCTGCTGAGACTTGTTTACGTAGTCAAGTCAGTGAGGGACTCTATTCACTCTGAGATGCTTCATCATACCTCAGATGTTTTTCTAAGATGTTACAATCCATAGTAGTTCTTCTTTCTGTCAGAATCACTATATTTAAGTAGCATTAACAGCCTCAGCCCTCTCGAACAGAATGCGAATTATGTTAGCAGCGCAGTTCTTTTCAAAGGCCTGAATCTCTGTGGACCCTTTTTGGAAACATATTTTTCTGACTCTCTCCATTTGCTCCCACAGCAGACTAGGTAACTCCCTCAAAATCACTCTGTGATGTATAATACAAAGCCTTTTAAATAATATGTTATTGTATCATGCAGGGACCACGCAAGCTGTGTGTTAAGGAGATGAACAGTGGCATGGCAAAAAAGCAGGCCTGGCTCACAAAGAACAAAAGAAAAGCCTTTTATGCAGCAGTGGCAGCTGACAGCTTCAGAGATGGAGTCAAAAGTCTACTTCAAGTAAGCTTTTTGTTTACAGAACACAGAAGTGTTACATCAAAGCATCCCTTTATGTAAAGCATTACTGTTTACTTGTTAAGAAGTCATGTATATATGGATAATGTTATAAACGGAAAGGGCACTGTGGGGGTACATGTATAATACATTACAGGTTATTTAATAAAAAGATCTAGTTCTGAGGTATGGACTTACGAGACAAGGCAGACTGATTCTTTCCTAAATGAACAAGATGCTATTATGAGAGAGGGAGAGAGGGAGGGAGGGAGGGAGGGAGGGAGGCGTCTACAGGGCAACATGTGAATGTCTATGCAGCCAACACTAGATACGCTTCAAATCAATTCTATTGTTTGGTGTTACACAGCACATTAAATATCTGAGAATATTTTAGCATTAATTGAAAACTGGAAAGTGTAATATATATTTTCTGCAAACAGAGAGAACCCCATCTAAATAAAAGAGAGTCTGCAATGTTCTTCTATTACTCTAAGAATATAGCAGATCATTTCCAACAGTCCATTTAAAATGACCTCAATGAAGGCACCGAGGCACTGTTTTCATATTTGCCATCTCCCTCCCACATACAGGAATATTTAAACATACAGATACCGAGACAAAATGTAGAGAAAATTCCCATCCTTTGCACAAAATGTACTGCTGAAAAGACATCACTGCAAACTGATAAAAATACTCTAAATAAGATTAAAATACTCTAAATAACAGTAACCCACTGGTAGCCTACCAGGGTCCTCTGTACACTTGCTGAATGGACAGTACAATTAAGCAAGATTAAATATGTACTAATAAAGACCCTTTTGTGCTATCAAAGCCTTACAAGGACACTTCATCTTGGGTTTATACGTTTTTTCAGTAGAAGATTCTTCTGCTGTTTTTGAGAACTATTAGAGTCTGATGTTCTCTTCCTTTCCATTACTACTTAAACAGTACTGACAAAGTCAGCTACTGGACCACAAATAATTCCCTTCCAGAAAACTGAAGGACAACCACATCATCATTACTGTAACCTAAGGACATCTGCATTGCTTTGCCAACCAATTATTCATTTCAGTGTAAATAGTGCAGATGTATCAGCACTACTCAAAAAACCCTACCAAGGTTCCAACAGTTTTTACCTATTTTCTTTTTGCTAGTAGTAAAAATTAGCAAGTGTAACAACTTTGACAAGCTGGTGTATTTGTGGGTCTCCTCCTGAAGGTTCTGAATACATTGTGTATTTAGATTTCTATAAAAATTAGGTTAGCTGAATCTAGATCTGACAACCCTTACTCGTTCAGGTTTTAGCACCCAGGCCCAGTTTTGGAGGCAATCTAATATCTTGAAAAAACATTTGTTCTTCCTGTTTATAAACTGTAATTTTATCTATAAAGCACGCTCACCAAATTTTGGATAGTCTTCTGGAAAGAATACAGCAAACAGAACAGCAACAGTTTCTAAGTTCAAGGCAAAAAAAAAATTCTTAAGAGAATACGCCTTCTCTGCATATCTGGGGAGTTTAAAGAGACTTCAGACCCAGTTCATCTATTGAGTATTCTAAATCTGATAAAAGCTTTATGCTATTGTGTTAGAATGAGCATACAAACAGTTCTTGAACTCTCTCTTGATTCCAAGTTATTGAACCATTTTAATGAGAGCATGTCAGAAGAAATGCAAATGAATGCTAATTTAGCAAAACTACATTTCTGTCATCTAAAAATCATTTATAGTGGGAATGATTTAGAGCTAATCTTTCTGCATGGGTACGAGCATGAAGGACATTCATGAAATGCAATCTAGTTGTAACTGTCTCCAGAACATACTTCAGTTATCTTTTGCCATTACTTTTCATTTACAGTAAAAGCATGTGTGTGTACCTTCTCAAGCAGTGTTTTAATATTGTTAGGCCTCAGGCTTGGGTAGAATGAAACCAAATACCTTGGTGATTGGATTTAAGAAGGACTGGAGAAATGCCGCTGTCGCGCAAGTTGAAAACTATGTGGGCGTTATACAGTAAGTCACAGTTCAGCATCTCCTTTTTTACTTCACTTAGACTAGATTAATATAGCATTTCCACACAGGATTTGATGTCTGGAAACAATGTAAGAAAATAACTACAAATCTGAGTTTACACATATTAGCTCTGTAATAGAAGTTTCTGCCCATTAAAAGAAGTTCCTTGGCTTCACACACCTAGCAAGATCCACTTAGCAAACATCTGGCACTGTCAGAGCTGATATGGTCTGACAATGCTACATAAAGAAGCTGCACTGCTGTCAGCAGTGCTTTTGCAGAACTGTATTTTCCCATTTTTAGCGGGCAGGATCTCAGAGAAAAACAACCCTAATGTACATACTTAGGGAATAAGAGAACATAATGGAATTCTTCTTTTAAGCCTAGGAGACAGAGGAAGAGCCTTGCTTCAAATCTCATGTGTGCCTAAGGCTCAGCAGCTCTGTGGGTTGGGGTTTAGCTAGGGAAGTCATTTCAAAACACGCTTCTTATAGACTCTTGCTCAAAATTCACCTGTAAATCTGAAGCAAGTTAAAGAACAACAAAACTCACCACAGCTTTTTTATTTCCTCAGAGAAGGGAGACAAAAATTATACAATGGCGACCTAGTTCCTAAAGAGTGTTGTCAGAAAGACCCATTCATTTCAGGAGCAGTCTATCCATCCCCATTAGCCAATGATACCCTTTTTTAAAATGAGGGAAGAAAGTTGACAGTACTCAATCTTGGGCAATTCCTCCTGCAATTTTACCTAGAGCACCCTAGTACACAGCAGTAACACCTCCCTCCCTGTGAGCATTAACACTTTTACCAATCTGCTCAAAGTAGCTTTCCTCATTGACATGCATGATGTGAAAGGGTATTTATTCTTCTTTTTCTTTCTTTTCAGTGATGCCTTTGATTTTGAGCTTGGCATGATTATCATCAGAATTAGCCAAGGATTTGATATATCTCAGGTCCTTCAGGTTCAAGGTATGTGATGACTCAATAGCTGAATATCTATGCTGGTTACATGCTCAGCACAAGAAGGAATCTGACTGATACTCTAAGAATCATTATTTGGTTTCTAGAATAGTTCCTACACCTGTAACTTCTACAGTTCCTCCTCGCTTCTGCAGTTTCAATCCTATCCAAAAGCCTGACTAAAGCACTCGCAGTGACAGAAGGAGGCCAAGCCTCACACATCAAGGGGCTCTGCATCCCAGAGAACTCAACTCCCAAAGCACTTCCAGCACAGGCCCAGACTAAAGCAGTAAAATAATGCTGTGCCACAGCCGCCAGTCACTCCATGGCATGTTTCCCTCCTGCCCTTGGCACATCTTCCTTCCTCTGCCTCCTTGAGATCTCTGGGACTGGCAGGAATCAGGAAGCTGCACTTTTGGTACCACCTCTGTGGAATGCTGGGGCCCAGAAAGTTTCTACTCATGCAAAAATCTGGAACCCCCAGGAAACATCAGCTCTCTCTTTTTCATTTTTTTGTTCATTCTCCCTTAGCTTAGCAGTGCATATCTCAGGGGGAAGGGAAAACCTTCCACCATACCGCAGCCATTCAGGGAAACACGCCACTTGGGTGGAAAAGGTAGAGGCAGACAGAGCATGCAGGCAGCTGCATCTAAAGGAAGGGCCTCCAAGAGCCGCATACAATGGTGGCCTTTGTTTTTCCTTTTCCTCTTTAGGACACAGAGGTCTTACTGGTTCCTGAGGTACCCTGGGAAGAGAATGACTCCATATAAAAACCCCATCAGAACAATTCTCGAGGCTTTCAGTATGATAATTTCCCCACTTCTCTTAAATTTGTCCACTTGAGCAGACAGATCTAGCCCAAACCTGGACATTACTTCAAGTGTCCCTTGTCCTGCCCACCAGATAAGTGTTTTGTGTCATAAATGAATTACACGGAATCTATAGACAAGCAATATAGGCAGGCCTAAGAAGAACGGTGACTCTTTGCTGCCGCCTGCTGGAAATCTGCCTCCGGCTTCTCCCCGGGTTCCCAGACACACACAGCGGTCGGAACTGCTGGGGAGACAGGCTGAAAGGACCGAAGTACCTTAGCTAATTATAAATCAATTAACTCCCCATTAAAGAGCACGGATTCTAGGATGAGGCAACCCTCAAAAGCAAATCACCTCTCCGAATTAAAAGGCGCCAGAGACTCCTTTCAGAAACAAGGGTAGATGAATATTCACCCAGGAGACTGGCAGCTTGACGTGCCTGGAGAGCTACACGGCAGAACTACAGGGATTTACGAAAAAATTCCAAACTAATCATGTTTCTGCCACCTCGTCGATACCTGAAAGAGATCTGCCTGTGTCTTGCTTGATGTAAGTTAGAAACTGGCTGCTCAGAAGATACAGTCATTAAAACACCAGTGAAATTACAGTAAATACCAACTTAGCATTCTTGCAAACTAGCAAGTGTTCTCCAAGCGTTAAGAACCAAGGAATGAGAAAAAAAATTAGGAACACTGCAAAGGGGAACCTTCAAATACGCAGAAGTGTTTTGAAGCAGATATAAAATCCCAGTAGCAGAAAAAAAAAGATAATTGTATTCTATTATACTTGCTACAGCATTCTGTTAATAGAGAAACAGAAATTTTAAGGTTTGAGTAACCATTAAGTTAGTGACTATCATAATGTCTAATAATATGAAGCACATGGCTGCCATGGATTCTAAAGTAAAAGAAATTATATTCTTTTCTATTGGCATTTGAAAGTGCCAGAAGTAATAACATCTAGCTAGTGAGAGTTTGGGTTGTAGTGTTTGTTGGTGGGTTTGTGGTGTTTGTTTTTTTTTTTAAACACTATCTTAAATGAATTTACCTCACTCTTGGTTAATGTATTACTCAAAAGTTTTCCTTATGAAAAAAGTTTCCACAGGCAAACACCTGTATTATATTAATTAGTGCCTCACCATAACACATGGTACCTTTTCCTTAGCAAAATTCTAATATAGCAAAGATGAAATTGTTCTTTTCTATTACTGAATTTACAGAATTGTTAGCTAAATCTTACATTTTTGCAGCAAATGCTGAAAAAAATTAAAACATTAAAAATATTTCAGCATAGAAACTGATTGCGTATTCAGGATCCTTACATATTTCTGAGAATCTCAAAGTCCAAAGCCATGCGACCTTGTTACCTCAGCTTTGTCACTTCAGGAAAACAGCTTCCCTAATGTGTTTTCAAACTCTTGGGGGGGGGGGGGAATAATCACAAAACAAATCCACCAACATAACTCAATAAATAGTATCTCATGTAACTATAAAATACAGTAATAGTGAATTTGGTCTGAAGAGGAAGTCTGAGACAAGCCAAATAGCACCTGAGTACACACCACTGCTGTAGGCATGGGCACCCTAGGGTAGGGCTCCCACAGATGACTTCAGCTTCCTCCTCAGCAGTTTGCAAGGAAAAAGCATTTTAAAATATTTTTTTCTCCCAGCACCTTTAAGTTGTGCACAAAGTACCGCAACAGCAATTAAATCACCATTACTTCAATAAGTGATTTAACTTAAAACAGAAAGTGATGTGTTACCATTTCCTTACTTTTCCCATATACAGAGGAATTAGAGAAGCTGGAGCAGGAGAGATTGGCGCTGGAAGCTACCATTAAAGAAAATAATTTTGAGGAAGGAAAAAGTGGCATCTGTGGATTCTTCAAAAAAGCCAGCACATTCCATATCCCAAAACATGAAACAAAAAAGGGTAAGTTCCAAAATGACAGCTTCTCCCCAACACTTCAGTGCATCACATTTTCACCAATATGCAAACTGGATTTTGACTCCAAGGCAAAAACTCCTGAGCCACACAGAAGCCCTGAGAACAAGACCCACCCTGTGCAAACCTGTCTTGGTGGCCACAACCCCGTAATGCAGAACAGAGTAAGCGTCCTCTGTTGGTAGGGGACACTGTCTGTTACAAGACAGCTAATTCCCCCCCCCCCCCCCCCCCCATCTGCTAGATGAGCTTCTCAGAATTCAACATAAGCTATTTGTCGCAAATAACACATGGTTATTAAAGTCTGAGGAATACAGAACAATTTGTGTTTTTTTTTAATATCGTGCTTTCAGTTTTTAAATAGAGGCCTTTTTTTTTTTTCTTCTTCTTCTTTAAAGAAAACAAACATATGCACAATATTCAGGGAACAAGTAATCTCACTTTACTCAACATACAAATATACACAAACCTAGTACCCGGCTGAAAACCAGGTAAAAATAGCACTACTGCTCTACATTCTAAAAATTTTCATAAAAATGCGCAAATGAAGGTGGTAAAAGTACTGAACGTCATATATAGCATGCTGTCAAATAACTAATTAACACATAACTTAAGCGTAATTTTGATTTCATCACCTATACATTTCAGACAGTAAAATAACACAGAAATACAGACGGAATTAAAGGTCTCATTTCACAATTGGTAGGCTGTAATGATAATGACCCACCCGAAGCCACGCTCGCACACAGACAAGTGTTTTCAGAATTTTCACCTGCGGAGACTATTCTATCTGGCTGTGCATACAACTCCCACAGGTATCAAGATCTACAGACTGAAAACATAACATGTCATTATTCTTTACTTGGCCGACTTCAATTCATTTTGCAGGCTTCAGAAGAATGTATTTTTATAATACCAGAAGAATGTGCACCCCTGTCTCAAGTACCCTTTTCAATTTAGTTCAGAAAGGCTTAAAAGAAATAAATATTACACACTTTGGCTCAATATATGAGATAGATTATGTTAACAAATATTCCGGCCTCTCTGTTTTGCTTATACATTCATCCTTCCCCAGCGTTGCTGCATCTTGCAGCATAGATACTAGAATCGTAGAGGAACGCTGTGTAACTGCTTTAGAACTGTCCTGTCCACACTCTAGAAATACAGGAAAACCAAACAAGGCATTTCCAGAACACAGCAGATCAGAGACAAACCTCTGAAAGAAGCCTGTCTACTCCAGTTAAAATACTGCTCTGTCACAATCTCTTTGAAATCATTGAAAGAGAAGCAGCAATAAAGACACAGGCTTCAAAAGATGGAATGAGAGAAGATAGTTAGTATATAGACAAGACTGTACTCTTTAAAGTCAGACAAGAAAATTGCAAGAATCAAAGTTTATTTTCAATTAACAATGACCCTCTCAAGCATAGGGAAGCTGACATATATGCTTATGTTTTCTGCCTTCCAGCCTTAGCCTCACCTCTGCTCTCACCATAGCCCATTAGCTCTTTGTCCACTGTTATTGTGCATTTCAGGGAGCTTTGTATTTTACAACAGAGAGCTGACCTTGAAAGTCATGCAAAATAATGCCATTTACTTCTAAAACAAATCCGGTATTTCCCAATTGCCTTTTAAGGCTCCAGTGAATGTTAAGTTAGTTAAAGAGATCCAGAAAACAAGTAATCAGACAACCTTTTTCAAGATCTTCTCATCTAGTGACAATGTATTACACAAGCTTTAGTTTCTGTGCATATCAGTATACTAAAAGTCCATAGCATATCTGCACTGTAAATTTTTTCCAGATTTAAAGTATAGAAATTATGTCTGAAACCATTCATTTTCCTGAAGCTTTCTCTCCACCTGGCTCCCTAAAGCTATTTGTTGCCTCACTTGTCAGAAATCCTTCCACATTTTTTCTTTCTCATTACAGAGACTACCATTAACACAATACAGTCAATGCATGTGGGTGAATTCAATCAGAAGCTGCTAGAAGCCAGCACCCAATTTAAAAAGAAGCAAGGAAAAGGTACAATTGACATTTGGTGGCTGTTCGATGATGGAGGTAAGGAATTTCAGTAAGAACCACAGGGAGAGAGATTTCTGTGTTACCAAATACAAAAACAGACTTGGGAACTTGTACAAAACTGTTTTCTTTAAGAATTTTAAGTATTTAAGAAAATAGTCAATTTTCTGTCTGGCTTAAATGTTTAAAGATTAACTTATGTCCAACACTGTCAAAGTAAAGGATGGAATTTTTACCACACAATGCACTAATTTGCTATTCCTGCAATTTTGTACGTTCTTTCAGGTCTAACAATCCTAATTCCTTACATTCTAACTATCAGGAAGAAGTGGAAGAATTGCAAATTAAGGATCTTCACTGGAGGAAAAGTCAATAGGATTGAAGAAGAAAAACTAGGGTAAATATATTTGTCTCACTGTTTAAAGAGTTCGAATTGATGCTGAATATAATACATAGCAGGAAGCTGGGGATTTCTCAGCACAACTGGCTTGTTGTACTGTAGGCAGCATGAAAAAAAATGTTACATACTTGATAGGTGTTGAGCTTATGGCATAGCCCTCATGGCTCAGCATAAATGGTGATTACCAAAGGAAACTCGCATCCATCCACTCACATCCCAAATCAGTCTGTAATTCTGTGATCCAGCAGTTTTTCCCACTAATAGCTCATATTCCCTTCTCCAAGAAGAACAGTCTGCACTCTGTAATGAGAATATAATTAGTTTTATGGGATTTACATGAGATTGTCCAGTTAATAGTAAGTGAAATTGCGTATGAAGCTCCTCATATGCAAATACCACAGGCAGCTCACATAAATGTGATTAAGCATGGTAAAATGTAAAGAAGTTAAAGAGCAAGTTAATCAACTTTAAGACCAAGTTAATTTAACTTAGCTTTTTAAAAAGTCTAGATTTCATAATCATCATTCACCTTCAAGCAAATGAAAGGTACTAATATAAGCTTATTTCCATCATCACTGTGTATAGGACCTTTCCTTCCAAAGCATTTTACACACTAAAGGCACAGCCATTTATTTCACCACTGGATGAAGCAGATCAATTTGGGATGGAAGTCAGCAACAGCAGCACCATGTAGTGAATTAAAAACAACATATCCAACCAAAACTCCAGTGGAAAACAGGCGAGATGGATGCAAGGACAGGAGTCAGAATTTAACTAGCATCACTAGTAAATTACAACACAGTGCCTCGGGAAGAGAGCAGGGATGCTCCCTTAAGCTTTTGCTTTCACACAGAGCAAATTTTATTCCACTGTGTTTCCGTCAGTGGTAAGGGTTACCCCAAAGTTAACATACTTCTGTAGAAGAGATTCACAAGTGTTTGTACAAACTATTCATATCATTGGGTAAAGCCTTACAGTTGCTCAAGGATCCACAGGCAAGTGTTCTCTGCTCCCTGTCCAGAGTCCACCCAAGCTTTGCTGTCCAGGACTGCAACTGGATCTTGGATCTAGGCACTCAAGTCACCAAATTTCATCGAGAGGAAGTAGGAGGTTTTGACATCAAACAGTATTTGTCAAAACATGGCAGATCTTCACAGAGACAATTCTGGCACCTGTATACACTGCTTGTCCTACAAAAGCCAGCGTAAACAGCATGTTCAGTACAGCAGACAAACTAGGTCATTGCCAACAAGAAAACAATACGTGTATGTATTCCTACCTAAACACTAGCTTTCCTCAATAGCACATTCTACCCACCATGCACAGAAGCCTTCAAACAGACAAATCTGGAGGCTGGATGGCTATTCTATTCCCTAGGTAGATCTGATACAACAAAATCAAAGTACAATTTTATCCATTGTATTTCCAATTCTGAAATTAAATTTATCTAGACTTTTGCTAACATGTAATTCCCCAAATATTAAAATCTTTCCACAAAAGTTGAGACTTTGCTCTCTTTGGTGTTCACAACAAGGATTGCCCTAAAGGACATGAAGACTTATATAAGCAGTATGTTGTTCTTATATAAAAAAGAATAAGTAAATTCTCAGGTTATAAGCAAATATGTATTTCTATCATGGTTTGCTCCTAGGAACTTTCTGACCTTTTCAAATTCCAAAGCTTACATGAAAAAAAAAAGGGGGGTAGGGGTAGAATTTCCCAACCATGCTTCAGCCAAAGGCAAAACTGACATAACTGAACTTCTCTAACCTCAGCACACACACACACACAAAGCTATAAACTATTCATCCTGCCAACTGGGGCAGAAAAGCAATGAATTTTCTTTTATTAAAACATGTAAAGACAACATGTGAGTAGATCAATATAAATTCAGAAGCGAGAAAGATTCTTTAAGTATTGCACAACAACCTTCCAGACCAAATTTTCACCAACACATACACTACCAGTGTTGTATATACTACATGCATAGAATTCTGATAATAGTAGAAGCCTTCCCTAAATACTGGATAATTCTGTCCTACTGTATTTTGAATAGTTATATTTATAACTGTTATTGTATTTATAATTCAAGCCTTTGCAAATACTTAAAGTACCGCTTTTTCCCCAAAATGTACATACCCTTCCTTCTCTCTGCTATCCATTTCCATTTTTTGTGATTTTCATTGATCATCAGTTAAATGAATTATACTACAGCAACCACATCAATCCAGTTCTGTAATTGGAAACTGAAACACTAAAGCATTTAAAGTAATTTGTCATATAGTTAAAGATAATGAGACAACTGCATTTGATATCTTAACTCATTTATGAGTGTTCTTTGATGCAAGGCACTCAGAAATACAGTGATAAAATGTTCTTTCTTTTGTTTTCAGGATGGCTTCACTTCTAAGCAAATTCAGAATAAAATTTGCTGATATTAATATAATTTGTGATATCAATATAAAGCCCAGCAAAGAAAGGTAAGAAACATCACCAAAATCCATTATTTAGCAGCCAGCCTTTATCAGGAGCTTGTTTCTTTTATATTGAGCATTAAAAAAACAAAACACAAAGAATAGCACTGTCACTTTATTACAATCATTTTCTAAGTATCTAGCGCTAGAAAAAGAAAATAATTTTTTAACAATCACAACTCAAAAGGTCAAAAATATAGGCAGCCTTTTTCTTTATGTTGTAATGATAAGACTTAATTTTAGTAAAGACTAATTAGACACCATACTTATGAGCCGCTAAATTTAACAGGCATTTTATGATGGCTTTTCATATCTAGTTATGTTGCAATAGACTTCCCTTCATCATATCATTCAGCGAGTCACATGTCTTTTGTAAACTCACCACCTCTGCCAACTCAGCCTTCTGGGTTTTACCATGAATTCACAAACTTAACATTTTTCTGGCCAAATATAAGCATACTTTTCCTTTCCCACAAGGACAATATTATAACACTCCCCTATCACTCAAATATAATGAAGCTTTGATGCTTTTAAAAACTAACTTATCTACAGAATTAATGCTCTTAGGCAGAAGCTAGGAAGCTGGTGCTCAGGAAGTTCCATCTCCCAATGTATTATCTAAAAAAAAAAAAATAAAATCTTCAAGTTCTTGCTTTCTAAAACATATCTCTATAGGAATCACTTTTGTTTTCTGCTTTACGTAGACGAAAGTATATAGCAGGTTTCTCAGGGAATAACGGAATCCTAACCCAATTCACCATATTGCTCTTGGTCTTAAAGATCCTCTGAAAATGTTCTCACTTTGCTACGCTCTTTTCCATTCCATCCCTTAATACCCTCTTGAGAGGTCCATAGCTACTTCATAGTCAAAAGGCTCCTCCTCTCCACCCAAAGCCTTTCCCCTGAGTTCAAATGCAATCTCAGGTTAGTCTATTAATCCTTCTGAGTCCTATTTCTACACACACACACCCCTTTGCAAAAACAATATCAGATTCACTAGTTTTTCTACAGTGTACTGGAGATTTTGACTTAGGAAATCCAATTAAAGAATATAAAGATTTTTTTACTTGATACCTAAAGTCACTTATTAGTGCCCTCTTGATCTCTCAGTTAATATTTTTTAATTATATAAAGAACCATTCAGAATAATTCTCTTTTTTCCAGCACTATTCAGTGATTCACAGAGAATTCATGTCTGGCGTTAACATAAAACCCAAACACATTTGCTGCATCAGCACTGTCTGAACAGACAAGTGAATATTACACCAGACACTTGCTAGACCACTGTATCTCTCTCCCAGCTGGCATCCCATTTATTCCACTAATAATAAGAGGATTATCACTATTTTACATACTGAAACAGACACTAAGGATGTTGACAAACTCTAGCAACTTAGCAACAGCAGCATTAGATGCTGTACGTCACAGCTTTTAACCCATCTCTGAATTCCTTGCCATACAGCAAAGTCCTTTTTCACGTTAGTGATACCTGCCAGCACAAAATGCTCATAGAAATACACTTACATTAATATAAAAAAAATCCCTGAGGTCTCTGTCAGATGATTGAAACTTTGAACAAGGGGGCAAGCAGGAAAGTACAAAAGGATAATAATCTTCTCTAGATGATGACAGTCAAAAGCTTCAAGAAACAAACAAGTTTAAAGAGAAAAATCTGTGGAAACGTTGAGAAATATACACAAAGCTGAGCCCCCATATAGCAAAACACCTACAGCACTTCCTTCAGCCCCTTGCCACAGGATATTTAGATTATCTGTTTCTCCATTTCATTAAAATTGTAACAATAAAACTGTATCAGTCAAGTGATTGCTCCAACTAATGCTAAAACAATAATAAAAGCTCAGTATTTACAAGGAGACCCATATGCATTGTTAACATTAGTAACCAATATACCAGTCTGGAGTTGCTCCAGAACTCGTTCCGGTATTTTTACTAGAACTAGGAAAATGCAGAATATTCTCTGCAACTCTAATAGGCCAAATGCAGTGTTTAATTATCCTCAAACAACCTTTTAATTATCCTCAAATAACCCCAACATATTGAAGTGGCACAGCTATAACTTGGGGCACAATGTAGCAAAAAACAGTTGAAGATTTTGCATGTTTTTCAGCTACAATTAGTGAGGCCTGCCATACAACAGTGTCTGTGAAATAAATTAGTGAGTTCAGACCCCACAGCAAGGCCTCCTTTGTAATTCCTGTTTCAGCTGGAAATTCTTTGAAGAGATGATTGAACCATACCGCCTCCATGAAAGCTGCAAAGATATAACAACTGCTGAGAAATTAAAACGAGAGACTCCATGGAAAATTACAGATGCAGAGCTGGAAGCGTACAAGGAGAAGGTAAAGGCTTGCCTACCTTTTTACACCTTTTTTCTTATACTCCAGATGTTTGAAGCAATTAGTAAGAAAATGTGAAATACCAGATACAGAATTAGAAACATGACATGTACAAACCTGTATTTTATATTTACAAATTGGATTTATATTGTAAACAACTGCAGAGGTGTGTTATGATTGCATTATTCAGCACCCTGTAAAACCTTGGCATGTTTACACAGGATTTTCCAGGCTGATGAGCTCTGCCCACACCGTAGCCAGCCAAATGCAAGCCACCTCTGAACCAGAAGCCGCACAGTACCGCACTGAGCCTGAGCGATTAAGATCTGCTGAGAGGGTTATTAAACAGTTCTGCTGTTTTAGAGCTTGAACCTCTTAAAGATTGCAGATCCAAAAATTCAACACTTTGGGAAATTCAGAACTAAATCCAGACCCTGTAACTGGCTCCAGGAATTTTTTGCAAAGGCAAGATTTAACACAGATTCTTACCTCAATAGCAGAGTGAAGACTAAACCTGCCTACAACACAGGAGCTCTCCTGCAGTTCAAACACACCCTAAGGCTGATGTTGGTTGATCCACTCTGTGAATTAGAGCCTGGTCTGCTTTTTAATTTTGTTGGAACATACCTTTTCAACAGTGAACTGCCAGGCTTCATCAAGCCAGTGCTGAAAGGATATTGCAAACTCTTCCACTCTTAAGACACAAGTTCTCCTGTAACTCACAGAGAATTAATCTAGCAATTTTATTTATTGTTCCTGTCGGACTAACCTGAGTGCACTGAGAGTTTAGTTATCTCCACTTTATGGTGCTAGTAACTTCCTCAGCGGAACAAGGATTGTGCGTCTGAGCTCAGAGCCACTACAGGTCACAGCCTGACATATTAACATAAGCTGAAATCAATGGTGATTTAAGATAACACACTACACTGCCAACTGCAGGAGCTGGGAAGCGGACTGACTGCTCACTGCATTACCCTTTTCATGGGTTTGATAACCAGCATAAAGTTATAGTAGTCAGCTGTGGGCAGAAAACTTTTGAAGTACTCTCAGCATAAATCATCAAAACCTGGGAGTCAGAGCCCTTAGAATATCTCAGTATAAAAGACAACAGGAATATGATCCCAGATATTCCCAGTGTGTACAGAACCAGTGAGGATACAACAGGAAAAAAATAATAATATGATTAGCTTGGTCTTAACTAGGTCACTAGCTACAGAACCAGGGAAAAAACCCTATAGCAGTCAGCAATACAAGAATGCCAAATCTCTCTATAAAATAAGAACAGCAACAAAGTTTAGTTTATGCACCTGGAAAGACATGCCCCTTATCTTCAGAAATAAGGCAGTTCTGGGAATTTTACTGAGGACATTAGAACACGTTTAAAATTCAAGAGAGAAAAATCTGGCGGCACAGATAAAGTGTGATGTTATAGGATGACTCTCATGAGATAACAACTAGCTAAATTATGAGGATTCTTACCTATATAACATGTGTAAAAGAAGGAAAATTTAAGGTCTGAATGGAGAAAAAACACGCTTTTTACTTTCTCCAGGGAAAGAAAGAATAATTTATAAGACCAGTTAAGATACATCTGTCTCTCATGCTGCAATCTCCCTGTACACAAACCTGCCCTGGTCTCTTGTTCCCTGTGACTTGTGTTAAGTTATAAAAACTTTGAGTGCCTAAGCCTGACCATAAAGTAATCTTGGCTGAATCTCAAAGTAACAGGCATTTATGCAATTTGTAAAAGTCTGTACAAATACACAACACATAAAGCAGCTAAACTCCAAACTTGTGGTATTTTAAGAGGTGAATTTCTGGCAAGGTGCTCATTTACACACTAACATTCAGCTGGCACAGCAGCTGGACACTGACAAAATAGATTAATTAATGTATTAACTGCCATCAAACTATAGCACAGAAGAGTCTCTGCACAGTTCCTATACTTCATAGCCAAAGAAATACTTAAAAACTATGAGCCAGCTCTGATACTGTGTCAGTACAAAAATAATCCCCATCCCCAGGAAATTTTACATGGTGGTGAACAACTCTGGCCCCCACTGATCTGTACTAATCAAGAAGCATGGCTTAGTCTCATATTTTGCCATCTCTACCACTCTGGACCACAAAGCAGACCTGGCTTTCAATGCTGCCAAAGCAGAAAACATTGGCAGGGAATGGGAAGTGAAGTCCATAAGGAACCAGAACTGAGGATCACTGACTTAACTGATTTTTTTTCTTTTCCCCATTTTGTTTTGATCAGAGCTACCGCCAAGTCCGTCTGAATGAACTCTTACAAGAGCATTCAAGGGCAGCTAACCTCATTGTCCTGTGAGTTGCAAGATTTTGGTTATAACTTAGAGAATAATTAGATGTGTAAAGGGATTCTGGACTACAGCAACAGAAACACTTGTGTTAATTCATTGAGGGCAAAAATAATCCTTTAAGTACCTTTTGAAGGACTTGCATCTGGACTGATAGTTCTCTGGGAGTACACTGAATACAAATATTTCCTAGTAGTTCTCCAGTTTAAAACAAAGCTTGAATCATGAAAATGTGTCAAAAAGATAACCTTCATATCTGAACCTACGTGTTGGGTGTTACACCTGACAAAACCAGGTATTTTCTTTTCCTTTCTGCCCAACGCCCAACTACTAACAGTTCAAAGTTAGAAAAAGGATTCTTTTGGTTTGCACATAATAAATGGAGTTGTTAGCCAACATATACTTGGAACCATGTAAAACTGAATAAAGATGATGCAATTGCATAAAGAAAAAGAGGCACCAATAAAATTACAAACGAAGCAATTTTCAGAATCAAATTTTAGTTAGAGCCTTTTTTTTTTACACAGCTTCAACCAATTAGTTAGTATTTGTGATGCACAGATAAAGTTCTTTAGCTCTACTAATTCAGTCTCCAAACCCAAAGGTGGTCAGGTAACGTTTACCATAAGATGACCCATACTTTAAAATTCCCATCTCATGGGAATTACAGATCAGAAAATAAGCTGATGAACTGCAAAACTGTCCATGCACTGTATTTTCATCCTTTTTAAAATTCCTATTATGTGTGGGTTTTATGACCCCAAAAATGCTTCTTTACCAGTTTAGGGTTACAGTGACAAGCAGTCCATGTCTAGTACAACTAGCTATGTTAATGGCACTCACCAGGTGAGCAAGAGTTTGCAAGATTGCCTAATGGCAGCTTTGTGCTTTATAACATTACATCAGGTAGTCTAATTATGAACATACAAAATTGTATATGAACAGCTGATGCTTTCTACTTAATATTTAGTAAGACACACGTTATCAGGGCTACTCCTGTGTTCATAATGTTAATTTTATTTTCTCTCTCTAAACAGGAGCCTCCCAGTGGCAAGAAAAGGAGTAGTATCTGATTACCTGTATATGGCTTGGCTAGAAATTCTCTCCAAGAATCTTCCTCCAATCTTAATGGTCAGGGGCAACCACAAAAACGTACTGACTTTCTATTCTTAGAAAAACATCAGTGCCTAGAATATCTCTTCCTCTATTTAAACACCTACATTTTTAATGGCAGTGATTGATTAAAGACACATTATCTAATACAGATCTAAAAGTTAACTAATTGACAGAAATTTTTTCAAAAATCCAAAGCAACACAGTGAAGAATTAGACAAACAAATGTAAATGGTGCCTGCTCGTGTCAGATTCCAGTACAGGCAAAAGAAGGAAAATCTACCTATCATGTGAGACAACAAATATTCTTTGTTGTATTTTTTCAAAATATTTTGAACATACAAAAAAGAAGTTCCACTGATTTTATAAGGTATTGAAAATGCTTTTGATACTTATCATAGAAAGCCCAATTAACTGCTACAATGCAAAAAGCATTAAATCGATAAATAAATACTTCTTTCAAATTGCACTGCTGTAGTTGCTAATAGACACATAGGAGGATTACAATGAAACGCACCAACTTGGGAGAGAGAAAAAAACCTGTATGGTATACATCAGGTCAAAGTCAAATGGATATAACGCAAGTAGAATACCTGTGTTGCTTCTCAATTATAATATTGCCAAATTAAGACCTATGCCTACAGCAGAGGCTTTTACCTAAATTATTCTGTTGATCTATACTAATTCAAATGTTTCTAATTAACTGACAAACAAAAAAGTTACATATATATATATAAGGACTGTATATGACAAGACTTGATAATAAATTTTCAAGCTCTGACATGGAATGGAATGTATAATTTCAATAATTAAATGTGGTAAGTAAATTTCACAAAGAAATGAGTGAAATACTAAATATTCTGACAATATTTGCTATTAGGATTAACACAATCTGACATACTTTGGGATAGTATGTACAATGATTTATGTGATTTGAAAACTCCATTACCTGAGTTGAATGCCTTTTGATTTATATAAATATTTCTCTTATTTTTTAGACTTTCTAAATAATAGTCATTATACACTAACTTAAAATAAAGGAAATCCATTAAGTCATGTAATTTTTCTATTTTCTATTCTGCAACACTGTAGTACTTTATAATTTCAGCTGTCAGTAAAAGCAGCTTCTCTTTTCGATGGGGAAAGCTATACCCTATGTGTAAGCATTATTTAAATTAAAGATCATTAAGGGACACAGCTAATACAATTACTGTAGGTCTGCAACTCCTTTGCAGAGATCAACTGAATGCTAAGACCCAGGAAAGCCAGGGGACCCTGAATTTCACTGAATGTTTATTTTAAAGCTGGCCTCAGCTTCCACCTTTGCTTGAATTACTAGATTTTAACTTGCAAAGGAACTCCATCTCCAAAAATGACAAATATTTGATAATCATATTTTTCCAAATTCAACAGCTGCAATTCAGAAGAACACAGTAATGTGGCCCAATAATCCATGTTCTATTTTCTCCATCTATTAAAGGCAGGATATGAAACACTGGTATTTTCTCATAATGTTCTTCCTTCGCTCCTTCTTACACATTTACAACCAGGTTGAAGGATCATTTTTGCAGTTTAACAGCATATCACAGACGTACAAATTTCCTAGATATACTAGGCTTCCTGCACAGCTCTGAGCAAACCAAGACTCACATTGTGCACCTGAAGAACAGGGATATTGTTCTCATCTTTTGCAGTGATGTTAGCAATGATACAGAAGCTCGTTACATGCTGTCAGGCCCTTACCCCTTTGTAGGGTTGCAATGGCCACCATCCTTTCCACCTCACTTCAAACACCAAACAGGTATAATCTACATGTGGTACACAGACAGTCAATGCAAAGAAAAAGAGCTTTTAGGAGGACTCCACCTAGGCTTTCTGCAAGTGTGCTTCTTCCCACAATCTGTGGAAGGACCTGGGATAATTACACACCTGCATTAAGCCCTTCTATTACGTACATGAGTGGGGATTGTTTCCCAAATATTCCAAAGTACTGTAATTCTCAATCTACAGGGAACATTCATCCAAACCGATCTGAGGACTATGCAGATCCAAAAAGAGAAGGAGCACAACATGAACAAGAACACGAGCACGAACATGAACAATGAAAGAACAATGGCACTTTCAATACTATTTGCACCTCCCTCTTACAAACACGTCACTGTGGGCATTGCAACAATAAAACCCAAGAGGTACATTTCTAAATGAACAGGCATCAAAAACTAATGTGCACACATATCTGTAAAACTCCTTGCTCAGACTACAGTAATTAGAAGATGTATCAAACAATAATGTTATGGGATTCATAACGAGCAGCACAAACTCAAGATGCAACAATACTTAACTACCTGAAAGTGGTATTTCCACAAATTCACAAGTAATTTCAACAAAGCAGTTTCCTAGCAGCTTCTATTTCTTGCTCTTCATCATAATTTCTCAAGTGTATGCACAACCAATTTGGAGAGCATGCTAATTATCAACTATCTTAAACTGCAACTTTGATTGCGAAATTTTGTGAGTCCACCTCCCTCCCTCCCCACTCTAAGATGCTTCCTTTTAATATAAATTATGCATAAAACTGCTGAATTTTAATCACTGTGTTAGTAACTGAATTCTAATTACAATTTTGACATCTCTAGAAAAAAAATATGGCTCTAAAGCTGTCTAGCACATTTTGAGCTTATATCACACTACCAGCTCTGCAGGTTTATATAATCTGGGGTTGATTTGATCAGCCACAACAAAAGCAAGCATTGACAAGGTGACCAGGGACATTAAAGTGTGAAAATACCATTGCTATGAGGCAAGAACAAAGAATATAGAGTCTTCTTCAGAAGTCTAGGCATCCTGCACAGCTAAGCTTGTGCCTAAGGGCCTGTTAAAATGATCCACTACTGCTCCTCTCATCAGTGACTCTTACCTTTCCCTCCTAACGCTAGTGGAGCTCCAACAGGTATCACAGAAGGCATTTCATCATAGTTCAGAGAATACATTTTCCTCAAATCTTTTTTACAACTACTGGCAAGTTGCCCAGCTTGATCACGTACCCCTAGGCACGTTTAGGACTGGTGGTAAGCATCCCCACCTAGGGCTCCAAAGCAGTACTCTTCCAAAGTGCCTTTCGCTAGATTTTCAGTCCCCAGCAGATTAGTTTTGGGGGGTGTGTGTGTGTGTTTGTTAATTTTATTGTTAAATCAGCAACCCAATAGTGCAAGTAGAAAAGCTACCTAACCAACAAAGGTATCACTTTCTTAAGATAAACAGCTGCAACTGCTCTTTGCACCGCGTGGCTTGAGCCTGCCACCACCATACTTCACACCCCAAAGGAGTTCGCCACTTAATCATCATAATCAAAGCACAAAGCTCCAGCCATGTGCATCGTAAATTTCCATAGACTTAAACCTCTGCAATTTTCATTACAACTTTGAAAAGTCCTTTCAAAAGCCTTGCTGGCTAGGCAAAATATGACTGGCTGCCCTTCATTCTCAGAAAGTCTGGACATTCCTCGTATTTTCCCTCTTTTTGTACAATTCTATATGGTATTTAAAGATATTCTTTAAAGCAAAAGAAGTTGCAGCAACTGACAAGTAGTTTATAAGTAACAGACATGGCAACAGGTAACATGAATTTGCACTGAAGTTGTAGATATGGGGCAAACAGCTACAGAGTTTTAGCTATTACTGCCTCATGTAACTCCCGTAGCTGTTTGTCACCTCCCCTCTGGCAGAGGCCCTTCACTTAGCTGGGAGAACAGAATTTGAGAATCTGAGTAACCCTCAAGACTCTTCAGGCTGCTGTTCAGTGGCCCCCCTCAAGATGCTGCCTCAGGTGCTTTGACTGTCACCTGACTTCAGTGAAAGGACTGAAGATGACTCCAAGATCCTGCTTTCTCTCCTCTGCCACCTAATTGTAACTTCTGTCAGAAGGGCAATGAACCCATAAAGCGCTGCAGCTGTTTTACCAAATGACTCAGTCCTCATATTACAGGTGGGGAAAATCAAGGGTTTGTAACAGTGCAGTTCAGCATACATCAGACCGCTATTTAAACATCTATTCATTCTGGTACCTGGTTGGTATGGCCCCTTGGCAGCTATATAGCCTATCAAGACTGCGTGGCCAGTGCTGCTGAGGGAACATCTTGCACTGGCCTTGACTCTGCTAGGAAAAATGGAAAATGTAGCTGTGCCAGTGCAACAACCAACAAATACCAGAAGTTTTAGCTCACGTTCTCCACAAATAGCCAAAGCAATAGCCTACAGTCATGCCATTGATGGAATTTCATTAGAAGAAATTCAGTTTCAAACAAAATAAAGCACTAAGGTTATGCTGGAATAGCACAAAAAGCAATGACAAAATTCCACAGCCCCCATACCATACAGCAAAACACACAATCAAAAAATAGACCTGCAAACACCCTCACAGCTGCCTTTTAAATTACAAACCTTAATCACTGTGAGAGAGACAGCTGTTCTAAGCAAAACTGGGGTGGGGAGTTTCTCTTTAAAAGCCACAGTTTTCCTCTAACTAAAATTGCTCATTACAACACCAAAGCTTCAGTGGGGAGAACTGTATGGCTTGGTATGCCTGAAAGAAGCTCTGTTTCTTTCTGTGTACAGCAAAGCAGCCTTCACCCCTGATCTCAATCTAGGTAAAAGGCACATAATTTCAAGTTTATCTCGCTATTGTTTTTCAAAGTCCGGAGGAAATGCCCAGTGGAAAGCAGCACTAATCAGCAATGAAGAATGCAGGAATGTTGACCATCTACAGAGCTAACAGCACATTCCCAGGACCAAGGCAAACTTGCGCAGACTTCAAGCATAGTTTGTTTGGTTTGGTTTGTTTCCTTGTAAAGATGGGGGAGGGGAAGATGTGTCACTTGGCAGAGACCTTTCTACTTGATAATGTTTTGGATGAGTCGTCCGATCCATTACATGAACTTTCAAGCTACCTTAGTTTAGAACCCAGCCTGCCTCACTGAGCCCAGCCATTCATAAAATTAGTCCTTTATTCTACACTATAATGCAACCTCTATAAAGTTCTGATTGTATAAATAACCATTTATAAATAGATACTTATTTGATACAACTTGAATTCTTACAAATTTCAATTTGTGGATGGCTTACATCAGAAGTCATAAAATATTCGATGTAGTTTTTAGCATAGATCTATGATATATGCACCTTCTCATTCAAACAGTGCATGCTACCAGCATGGAAAAGTGGTGAACAGCAATAAAGAACCCCCAAACTAGGGCATTCTGCAAAATACTTTTCACAACCAACGTGTAGCAATGGCTTTACTGCCATCTGGCTGCATTTGAAATATGTAGCATAGGAAGGAGACAATCACATATGCTTTGATCTTTAAAGAAAAAAAGGGACAAAGAACTGCTTTTTGACAAAATTATTTGACAAAATTTAGGTGAGCAGACAGAACACAAACAGTCCGTAGCTCATCTGCACAAGAGAAAAATCCATCCATCCATTCACGTGGTCAAGGTCTGGTTTTGCAACCGTGAATCCCGTGGGTACTCTTACCAGCCCACGGCAGAGAACTACGGGGGAACCTCTGGAAGTCTGTCACTGATGGAAAAAAGAGGCTACAGCCAGTATCGAAGATGGTGACATCACGACCGTACTGTGCTCCCAGGCAGAACAAGACAGGCGGGGCACTGAGAGGTTTTCCTATCTCCAGCCTCGGCAAGGGGAAGCAGCCGGTTTCCTCTCACCGGGCACACGCCGCTGCCGCTGCCTGACAGCTGCTGAGGGTGCAGGGCTCAGGCTGCCTGCGCAAGGCCGCACCGTGCGGCCTGGCCAGGCGGCGGGGGCCTGCGGCAGCCCCGGCTCCGCCCGCCGTGCATCGCCACCGCGTCCCCCGGCAACGCTGAGCGTCCCGCGGGGTCCGGCCGCCGCCCCGCGGCACAGCCACCGCCACCTCCCGCGGCGCCCAGCCGCCGGCGGAGGGCCGCGCCGCGCCGTATGGCAGGTAAAGCCCGGCTGGGGGGAGGACTTGGCGCCGTCGCCCCCCGCCAGTGCTCTCGCCCGGCAGCGGCCGGCGGCCTGGCGGCGGTGCACTCCACAGGGCGACGGCGCAATGCTGGCCCCCCGCCTCGGGCGGCTCCTGCTACCCCGCGGGCGCGGTAAGGGGGCGGCGGGGGAACGGGGAGCAGCGCGCAGTGCCCAACCGCGGGCCCTGCCCCTCGGCGGCCGCCACCGGGAGGGGCTACGGGGGTAGCGACCCGCCAGTCCCGCCCGGCGCCACGGGGCAGCCGCCAACGACCCCACAGCGAAGGCGCGGGGAGCTGGGCGCTGAGGAGGAGCCGGGCGAGGCCACTCTCACCGGCCAGGGGTGGCGGGGGTGCGCCGCGCCGAGAGCGGCCGGGGATGGAGCGGTCTCCCCCTGTGTTTCCGCCTCCAGTGGGCTGCGCCGGTTTTCGCGGGCTTTTCCCCTCACTGCAGGTCTCTCTTGCCTTCTCATCCCCGCTCAGCGATGCCCCTCTACGAGGTCGTCGTGCAGCCATCCCCCACCAAGAGGCAGAAGGGCTCCGTGCCCGGGGACCCCTCCCCACGGCTCCGCTTCACTAAGCTGTCCGAAAACGCCTCCGCCCCCTCCAGGGGCTCTGCTCGGGCTGCGGGCTACGATCTGTACAGGTGAGGGTACCCCCCGCGGGGCCGGAGCCCACGCCATGCCCTGCTCCGGCCTGGCCCCTTCTGAGAGCCAGGCGCTGCCGCCCCGCTCGGCGAGCCCCTTCGTGGGTGAGAGGGCCATCGTGAGGCCGGTCCTCTTGCTTGGCAGAGCCCCCGGAGAGGCTCTCCGGGCTTCAGAAGAGGAGACCAGAGCTGGCCCGTTTGTCAGCGCCTTTGCTCCTCCATCCTTCTTCCTTCATTTCCAGAGATCTGTGGTCCAGCCATGCTGTGGCACCGATTTCATGAGGTAGTGGTGCAGCCGCTGGCCGGAAGTCAGGCTTTGACACATCAGCCAGAGTTGCAGTTGGTGCCAGCACTGACTAGGTGCCTTCCTATTGAAAGAAAAAGAAATTAGTGCACGTGGGCCCTCCCTGCCAGCGCTTATGCGTTTCTGCTTTAGTCTTGGCTGTTGGGTGCAGCCTGCTAAAGGTTGTTGTGGCAGTTTGATAATGCTTCTAGCAGGAGACCATGTGGGCTGCTGTATAGGCTTAGGTTTTGGTTTGCTTGAGCTGGTTTTCACTATGTTTAGGAGTATCTGCAGCTGGGCATGTAGTGGCTTGCATAGTGCTGCTGCGATGAAATGGAATCACTAGTTGTATCTGAACACCACTGCAACTTCCTCCACCTCCCCTTTTTTAGTATTTTTTAGAATAATCAGCCTGTTGGCTTCTTCCTTCACCTGTCTGAATTCCTTCCTGAAGCTTTGCTTCACCACACTTGACACTTTTCCTTTGTATTCTTTTTGTCTTACTGGGTTTGGTTTTGTTCGTTCCAGTGGTACACTGTACACCTGGAAAAAGTCCATTTCATAAAAATTTTCAGTGCTTCCCAGTGTTTAAAAATAAAGTCTTCATCGAGGCCAAGATACACTTGGCTTAAACATGTAGAACAGGCTCACTGTGATATTGCCACCACTGCCTTTCATTAAGCCTCCAGCTGGGTAGCTTCAGAAGGTTCTTAAAATCTCTCTTGTTTGCAGTTCCCAGTAGAATCATGTGAATTGTCAACTTCTGACCTGCTTGGGAAAAAAAAATGTTGCCTAAAATTTAACTTAATAGATTATTTCTTATTACAACTAGTTCATATGCTGCAGAAGCTTAATCAAAGGAGTATCTAATCCTTAAAAGTTTTTGCTTTTGCCTAAAAATTGCACAACCCCATTCACCTAACGGTTAATTTAAAGTTGAACTTGTATTTTTTTTGTCTCTCTTACCAGTTAAACATTTAAAACTAGCGATCGTAAGACAGCTGTTCAAATGATACTACTGAAATCCTAAGCAAGCGCCATCAAAATGGGACTATTTGGGGGTTTAGGATATGAATTAGATTTTTCAAATCTGTAAATATTTCTTGTATAAATTCCATATTATAAATTCCAAGCGAGACTAATTCTGGGTAATTTTGTACCTTAAGTTACAGAGAAGAAAATTTCCAAAATATATTATGTAAATTAGTGTTTCTTTCTTTAATGTAGTGCCTACGACTGTGTAATACCACCCATGGAAAAGGCTGTAGTGAAAACAGACATTCAAATTGCACTTCCTTCTGGCTGCTATGGCAGAATAGGTAAGTAAACAGGCTATAAAAAGACTGGAGAGCCATTGTAGAACAGGTTTGACACCATCTTCACATTTAGATTCTGCCTGAAGCTTTCAGAATTAGTCTATAGAAAAGAAGAGGTCACGTGGCTGTGTGATTTATTAAGCCTTCTAACAGACATTTCTTGTGATACACATTTGAGGTTGGTGTATGTCAAATGACAAAAAGATGACTAGCAAAAATTTTCATAATCTACGTATAACTTTATAGGCTATTCAGTAGTTCCGTTATTTCTCTGCAGTTTCAGAAATCAAATCACAAAGATCAGTAGGTAATGGACACACAGAAAATATAGCTCTGGATGTTTAAAACAGTGAAGTAAGAGTACTAGTGTAGTAGAATTTGATGACTTCTTGTGACAGAATACTTGAGAAAACCTGTACAAGGTATTTTGTTATGCACATTCTTCTGAATTGTGTAAATTTGTAAAGTAAAAAAAGCAATAGCCACACCAGTGGAAGAGTATGATCAAAGTTTGCTCTGTCCTTTCATCTAAAAGGAGAATGCTTACACATTTCTCTTATACCAAAGAAAATGTTGAAGAGAGTAACATTTTAGCACTTTATCAAAGTAGGCTATGCTAAGTAAAAAAATCCAACCCTGCACATCATTTAATTTATCTGTGTATAATATTTCTTAGGAAATTGCTTGCCAAATGTTGTTTTCCATTGTAACTTGAACGGATTGATGCAATAGTCTTTTGAGATTATTCCAGACCAGTGGTAGCTGCTAAAAATAAGCCAAGATAGTAATTGTCTGCTCCAGCTGCCTGCCTTGGAGAAACCTCTTATGCAGTTGGTGGTCTAAACAAAGATATGTTTTATATCTCTTAAAGACTACAACTATTGCTGCCTGTAACAGCTGTTATTTTATTTAATATATATGTTAACACTTACAGTAGTTCTTGTAAAATCGCATTTGTTTTAGACTGTGGAAACATTCTTGTTGCCTCAGCTCTGTGCAAACACTATGTAACCTATAAATACTGTAAGAGTTTTAAAAGACAAAGACTATAATAAATTAAAAAAAATTCTTGTTTTCTAGCACCGCGTTCTGGTTTAGCTGCAAAGCACTTCATAGATGTTGGTGGTAAGATTTATGGATTTTTTACTAAGACTTTGTAAATCTTGATTGCAGAAGTTTCTTAATTTCACAGAGTAAATAAATAATGCTAGCTTCATTGGTAGTCTGGCAAAAGGACATAACTGGGTAAGACCTCAGAGAGCCAGTGCATCATAATTGTTTTAAAATCTTCTAAATTATAAAAATGTTACTGACTTTTTTTAAAGAACTATCGCACTTTTGTAAGCAGTGCCTGGCATAGAAGTTATTTTTTGGTTTAGGCTTTAAAAATTACTTTTTACATTCTGCTTTTTCCATTTTGACTTCTATATGTGATTTTTTCAGTCTAGTGTAAAATCTGAGTAAATTAATAACATATTTTTTCACACAGAGCGTATTCCTTTTGAATATCATTACAGTATGATAGAAAGCACCGGAACACATCATTACTGTGGGTAGAATTGATTATTAGAGGGAAAAGAGCTTTAATTTACTCTTACTGATGAAAAGTATAACAAATTATGTAAAGCAAAAGAAATTTAAACTTGTAATTTTGTACATTAATGACTTTAAAGTCTTTTGAAACAGAAATAAAACTAAAATCCCACTTTCTCCAAGTCTTTACTGGGGTTTTTTGTTCAGTACTAGCAACAGATTTGTTTTGAACAACAGGGTGTTTTTTGCAAATATTTTGAGCTTTTCTTTAATCTTGATTAGAAATTCACGGGTATCTCTTCAAAAACAATTATTATAGGCGTATTTATAATCAGAAGCCTTCATGAAAGCTTCCCTGACTTTTGCCATATCCCTGTAACTGCAACATGAAGGAAATGATGTTGAAAGTTCAATTCCAGTTTTGCAGTGGGGCTGATCAGAGCACAGGCAGATTCTCTTAAGTATTGTATTATAAAATGAAATGTACGTTGCACAGAAGTTGTCACTGCTAAGATTATTGTGGAGTTATTCTGAGCACAGCTATAACCACAGCAATTTAAGCAGCACTAAATGTGTATTATGTTCTAATTGTACAAGAATACAGTTCTAAGTTAAATAAAATGTTTTCTGCCTCCTAGAACCCTAAGCATTTGTTTTTTCTGCCAATAGATTGTAGTAAAAGAACCACAACCTACATTTTTGACATAATGACATAAAGAAGATGCATCTAATGGGTATCTTCAAAAGTGCTGGGTGGCTGAGAGAACACATTTTTTGCCAGCACTTTATAATTTGAGTCATAATGGAAGTTGGCAAGAAAAGCGTGCTGAAAAGCTGAGGCCATTTCCTCTTTCTTCACTAAGCTTTCGGGTGGGTTTGGCTTGGTGGTTTTTTTGGGGTTTTTTTTGTTGGTTGGTTTGTTGCCTGGGTTGTTCCCCCCCAGTGTTAAACAAGAGAGACTACTTAGAACAGTGGTACTCAGCCTTTACTTGCTTTAAGGCTTGGCTCTAGAGGTGAGGGTGGCTCTAGGCATCCTTGTCTTTTTGATGCCAAGCCAGCCAAAAAGCAAAGCAATTCCCAGTCTAATGAAAATCTCTGCAGAAGTGCTTTATTATGTCTGCTTTGTGGCATATCAAAGTCTGGCTGTAGTGTGATAAAGCTCTGATAATCAAAATGAAAGGGGAGCATCTGTGCCAGCTTTGTGTCATTCAGGCTTTTTCTTAAATAAGAATTGATTTGTGCATGTCTGTTACACTAAGGGTTTTTAAGTATTACTGGGTAATATACAAAAAAGCACTAAGATGGGAATCAAAGATTCTGTACACCCCTATGACTGTAGTATACATGGTCTACTATAGTGTTGTTCTTTAAAGTGACACTTCTGAAACAATTTCTGTGTTTCTATGAAAAAAAAAATATATCTGCTCTGTAATAGCCTTTTCAATCTGAAAGTTAAACCAGGAGATACTAGAAGTGCTCAGCAGAGTGACCTATATTCAGATTTTAAAAGATCTGATAGTTGACAAACCATGAGTAAAAACTATTACTGTCAGTTAGTAGGGGACTTCTAAGTAAAAAAAAACAACAAACCAAACCAAAAGAAAGCCCAACCAAAAACTAAACCAAAACAATTGTTACGTAATTCTGACTTGTCCTGCAGAAGTACTTTTGTCACAATGAGGACATCATCCATTTAAGTAAGAATACCTTGCCAGAAATCCTAAGGGTCAGGGAGAAAAATCGGGATCATGCAAGAGTATGTTCAGTATTCACATCTGCTAGGTGTGGATGCTTTCCCACGAAGTGACATGCCAGACTTCTGACAGAGTAAGACAGAATGTCAGACTGCCAATTCCAATGCATGATTTTTCCAAAAATGACTTAGATCATTTCCACCCAATGCACATAATTCAGAAAAGTCTTAACTCTCAGTAACGCCTATAATTGTTGCAACTTGCTGTTCCAGAATAACAGAATGCCGACGATGTTAACCTGCTTTGCATGTACACCCAGTTACTTAGATCGAGTTTGTTACTCTATACAGTAGGAAAACTGATCACGTCTTCCTGGGTTGTATTTTCCTGTATCTTCCAAGGATCATCTATTCTTTGATAAAAACAGTGTAGTTTGAACTCAGAATCCACATGGTGGTTAAACTCAGTAAGACTGTCAGTGAGGTATAATACATTTAAAGAGGAAAATGAGTGGTAGGGAATTAATTTCATAAAATCTCTGCCTAGCTGCACCTTTAATGGAATATGAAGTTATCATGGCCTTGACAGTGTTTTCAGTCACTCAGCACAGCATTAGGATAACCATTTTGGCCACAAAACATTTTTAAATGTTTCTTGCTTAATACATAACTTCAACTGTAATTGCAAGTTTTGTTTGTATTGGGTATGCTTTCAAGGGAGAAGCCTGCTGGTCCTCTCTGCACCCTCTGTAAAGCTTTTATCCTCAGAAGTGTGCAGGAAGTTCAGTTTTTGCCTGCTAGAAAATACATTCTGTAGCACCATTACAAGGTGTTTACTTTATAGCTAAGCTCAGAAAATTAAGACTGTTCTAGTGAAGAGCTTTTTTTTCCTTCTAGAGAATAATATGAGTGACTGAAGTTTTCAGTGTTGCTGACCTTAGTTCAGCCACAGAAACATTCATCAGTCTTTTCCATCTTTAGTTATCAGCTGGTTTTCAAATCCTAGAGAGCCAGTCTCTAGCAGTAGTTAGATAGATGGTCAAAAGAATTTGCTATCTGTTCAGATAAGTGTTTATTTAGATGACAGCTTTTTCAACAAATACTTGTAAAATAAATTTTAGCATTTATATATAAAGCTGAGATTGTGCTGATGCCATTGTTTAAAGGACAGGGAAGCCATCTGACTAGATTAATTGTAAATCAGTATAGTTACATTATAAAACTCTCTTTTCAGCCAAAAAGAATTTGGGGTTTCAAAAAGGGTAGAAGTGCTAACATGCCATTAAGCTCCAGTTACTCCAATACAAGCTAAATTTTAGATACATTTTTTTTTCCTTCCTTCTCCCCTCTGTCCCAGAAAACAGCAGCGGCTGGTACATCAAAAAGCTTCATTAGCAGTTAAGCACTAACCCATATATCAAGTACAATTTTTGTCATTATGTAGAAATAAACTTGTGTTCTGTCAGAGACGTGAAGGCAGAAAAGTTAATTTAGAATGACTTTAAGTAGCCCCAGTTCTGTTCTGTAAACTTTGTTAATATTATTCCAGCATGTGTGACATGCAAGAGTTGCTTGCATGTATAAATTTAACCATACTACTTTAATTGGTACATTTCATACATATAAAAGCATAATCTCAATTTAAATGGAATTACTAATCTGTAGTAATCAGTTCAGAGCAGAATACTGTATTGTAACAGAAATAAAACTAGCCCTCATTGTGTTACATTAGCAAATTCCATTATCAGCCTCTAATGCGTAGCAATATCGATCCCAGCATATGGTCTAGAAAAATGTTCTCTGAGCTGTACAGAAACACTTCTGGAGAGTGGTTTGACAAATTAAGAATTTCTCCAAAGAGCTAGTGATCTTTTTTGTATACATCTATAAGCATATATACTTAATTTTATGTGCTAAATATAAATTCTAGCTCCAGCTGATTGACTGTTGTGAACAAATACACCAAATTAATGGACAACTGACTGTAGAACTTGAATGATACTTAAAATTATTTGTGCTGCCATTACAAGTTTGTTGAATCTCTTTGTAATGCATCTGTGTAGCATGGACTCAGTGTCCACTATTGTATAAAACAAAGCAAATTACTTATGTAGCACTCTTTAGCTAACGCTTTGTTTCACCCCTGGTTTAGCAATTATGTAAGGGCTTTAGGTTATCTGATACTTTAAAAATGAGGAAGGAATAGTACTTTGCTACAAGTAAGAAGGCAGTTTTCGTGTTACTGTCTTATAGTTCAGCCTTTTTTGCTTATATATTTGACATGTGTCCATAGGACTTGATTTTTAATATTTTAAGAATTGCAACATTGAACTATGGTAGAAATTGTGCAAGAAAGCTCTGTGATCATTAGTATAAGTGATGTACTGCAATTCTCAATTTAGCTGATGTATAGACCAGCTTCCAGCAAGTCAACTAACCTAAACCAAATAAACAGTACAAGTCTTGTGCATGTAGCTTTGGTATGTCAGGCTCTCAGTGTCAACTGAACTGAATGCGACATTCAATAATTTTTTTATTTTTTTTTTTTTATTCTGGAAAATGTTCATGCACAGCAACCCCTATGTTTTGTTCACTGTAACTTGACAGGGGTCTGTAATTGGAGTCCCTTTAAGCAATTGCATGCAGTTAAAATACCAGTGAGTTGAGAACTGCACGTTTTTCTGAATTTTTCAGAGCTCAGGAGATACTCCGTATTACTAGCACTTTAATTAGAAGGCTGTTCAGAAATGTGATTGGATTAACCCTTAACATTAGAAGAGAAAGATCTGTATAAATACCTTTTTCACGCTAGAACTAGTGCAGAAATTGTGCAGTAACTGTGGACCATATGTACCGCAATATCTTCACACAGCTGAAGAAACAAAGAAAAACCCCTTCAGTTTTCTATTCTAAAGTGTGTATGTATGTTGTGTTCAACATTAAAACTTCAAGGTATAATCATACTACAATGTCCTCTGGTGTTTATAAACTCTAAAGATAGTATTTTATATGTAGGAGTCAGGGAATGTCTTGGAATGACATCTAATTTTAGTACTTGCATTGCTTCTGCAAGTAGACTTCAAAATATATACTTAGGTCCACAAGGAAGCCCAAACTCCATTTTGTTCTACTGGAAATATGCTTTCTGTATCTGAGAATTAAAAAAAACCAACAATTATGAATATGATTATTTTAACATGTATTGGTAGATAATCTCCTGAACTATGTAGTTAATACAGCTATGTAAAATATATAAGAGCAAGCTTGTTTTACAGTATTTACACTTGAATGTAGCTGAATGACAATTCCTTAAAGCTTTAGTTCTGTTACCCTGCCTGGGATACAGGATTTGGATGTGTACAAATCCATAGCTCTCAAATAAAATGCTAGAGTTAAGAACAGATTTCTGCTTGACACTCAAAAGAGCTGAAGTTAGCAGAACAAATGGAGCCTGAATTTGGTCCAGCTGTCTTGATTTCAGATAGGGTATTACAGCTAAAATTAGTAGTACAGTGGTAAAACACTTCTTGATATATGCTGGTGTTTTTCTGTTTTTTGCAAGATTGATTAGCATTTTTAGATATTTCAGTATTTCTATAGATATTGTGTAATTGTGCATGAGTAGTATAAAGGGTGTCAGTACAAGATACTGCAGTCATCTAATCTAAACCTTTATCTAATATACTGACAAGATTTATTAACTGGATATCCCTCTCAATTGTTTCTTATGACAGCTGGTGTTATTGACGAGGATTACAGGGGAAATGTTGGTGTGGTACTCTTCAACTTTGGCAAGGAGACTTTTGAAGGTAAGTGTTAAGCTTGGCAGAGCCTGTTTTCAGCCATCTGACTGGAAATGAGAAACTTTTTTCTTTAAAAGTCTATGAAGAGTTAGAATTAACTGAGAACATTTTTCTCGTTACAGTTAACAAAACCATAGAAGGTTAACAGTGTCCTGTCAAGGAAACGTGAAAAGATTCCAATCCTAGCAAATGAAGTAGCATTCAAAAAAACCCTACCAAAACACACCACCACCACAAAACCAAACCAATGAAAAAAACACTCTACTTAGCTAAGCTATAGATTCATGAGATGTACTGAAGCACAATTTTGTCCTAAATTTGTTTCTTGCTCTGCCAGAAAAAAAAAAAAAAAAGATGGAAAACATGAGTAATAAAGATACGATTTTCCCTTAATCATGCTGTCTTTCTGCAAACAGACAGTTTTAAGCCTCAGGGCACAGTTTACAATATTGCCAGTGTTTTTCTGGCCTCTTCTGCAACTGCACAGCACAAGCTTCTTTATGGAAGTTCTGTAAACCAGGTTGGGTACTAATCAGAAATTTTGTTTTCCTTTTATCAGTTTGGGGGTTCTCCCCCCCAAGAAATTGGTTGCTGGGTGTAGTTCACAAAAGGAGCCACATTATACATACAGCTGTCTCTCCATCTCTGCAGTATTTATGCATAATGACACTTAAGATGCTACAGTATGGCAGCAGGAATGCGAGGAGATACCTTGAGCTGGTACTGCTGCTGAAGCTTCACCTCTAGAAGGACTAAGCACAATTTTTATCTTAGCCTGTGTTTTTCTGGGACTATTAACATCTGCTTAACTTCATTGCAGTTAAAAAAGGGGATAGGATTGCCCAGCTCATCTGTGAACGCATTCTCTATCCTGAGCTAGAAGAAGTTCAAGTAAGTTTCCAAAAGAAAATACTTGTTATTTTCAATAACTAATAGTTTAAGATAGTTGTATATAAGCTGAAATTTATGATATAGATAAATACTTTACTTTAAAACTATTTTCAGTGTTAAAACTGCATAGTACCATTGCTACCTGAATAAAAATCTTGATGCTTTGTATGCATTTATGTGGATTATTTTTTTTTGGTAGGTTTCACAGTTGACAGGTACTTGAGAAGCACTTCAGTATATACTAGAAACAGTTGTCTCACCATGTGGAATTTGTTTAAACTTGTACAAAAGGTATCCTAAAGTGTCTCCTAAAAGTTTTTTGATTTAGTTTCTCAATCACAGCTACTGTTATGAGTAAATGTGCCTTTGTCTATGATAGACAATATCTGTTGTATAGAAGCAAAAGGCAAGTTAAGACACTAAACCAACTTATCATAATTGATGTCTTTCAGGCTCTAGATGATACAGCACGTGGCGAAGATGGCTTTGGTTCTACTGGAAAGAACTGAGAATTATTTCTTGGGGGTTGTTTGTTATGCTATTTCTAAATTTTCAGTTGAATTAGAAGTGGGATTTTGGAATACATTAAAAAAAATTCAAGTTTATTCAGAGTTTCTGTGTCTGTCCTGTCTATTTTTACAGGCAGTGAATTCATCTGCATTATGGGGAAATGTGCATGACTGACTTATTACTTGATAGGTTATTTTTTCTTTTTTCATTTTAGATGTTCAGTCCTCAGTAATAAGAACTCGTTGTTTATGTGCTGATTATGCTCTAATAAATAAAAAAAAAAATTTGATTTTTATTTTACTCATCTAAACTAAAATGGCTAATTATTCCCTTGCTAGTTCGTGTTAGTCTTCTGAAAGCTATCTTCCATGTAGCTCAGTATTTCATGCTGAGAGCCTGTTTCATGCAGAATCGGTGATAATACAGGCATTGACTTGACTTCCCACTCTGACTCTTAAATCAGAATAAGGCAAAGATATTTAATACTGCATCTTCTACACCCTGTCAAAATACTTGTATTTCTGTTCAAAGCTAAAGTTCTGTCTTTGGTCCTTAGCTGATCCTCAAACAGCCAATTTTTCAGCTCTCTTGTAAGAGCAGCCAGTACAGTATTTGAGCTAAATAACTCATCTGGAAATTATTTCTATATGTAAATAGATGCTACGAAATATGCTGTTGAAATATTTGTTGATAAATTCATTAATAAGTTACTGTATGAAAGAAAGATTCTGAATTATTGAAGCAGTGCAAGAATTTGTTTTTTCAGTCCTGTTTTGTCCACTTAACATAGAATTCTTGGAGTCTGTCCCAAACCTGATTGTTTCTATAAGTGTAGGAATCTCTTAAATGATTCAAACTTTCAGGTGAAAGAACATGCACACCAGAGAAGGAACAGAAAGGAAAGAATCTTGAGTATTTTGCCACTTGACAGAAAAGAATTAGAAAAGGCTGTGAGGCTCTCAAACATATTTTTTTTTCCCCTGCAGCTGCCTGTATTCTCTTTTTAGATTTTTCCAAGGTGAAAGGTCACAGCTATGAAATACAGTGCTTTAAGTAGCATTTCAGCAGTGGAAAAGTAGGCCCTTTTGTAGACTTACGATGTTCACACCTTTTTTCTCCTTTGTAGTCTCGAATCATAATAATCCTGTTGGTATTAGTTTCATGTCCTTGTCTAGCACTAACCATTTCCAGTGAAGTATATTGCACGTTTTATACACTTTGACACCCCCGCCCCCTTCCCTAAGGAGCTGGAAAGTAAAGCTTAATACAACAGTATTCAAATTTCTTCAAGCACAAGATAGTCATTACATTGACTTGGCAGTGCTGAAACAGTGAGTACATTCATCTTTGGTTAGGGTAGAAGTCTTTCCCTCCACATGCATTATATGTTTAGCAGCCCTTTTTTTTTGCCCCTACACCCTTATCACAATAGTGTATTTGTACCTGTATCCCCAGACCTTCATAAGCAGGCTTACTGTGCAAAAGCCTATTGTAAGCAAGCAGCACATCATACCAATGAACTTTTAAATGAATTCGAAAAGCTGATCTTTACACCAAGTTTTTTCCATTCTATAACCTGCCAAAAAGGAACTTCAACTACCAAAGGCTATTTAGAGGTTTTAAAATAACTATGATCCTTTTGTATAAAGCTGTTTCCTCTTGCTGGACTGTAAGTTGCAACCAAGTTTTGCTGCTCCTCTTTTCTTCTTTCCTCACCCCCAAGAGCAAAAAAAACAGCAGGAGATACACTGCTGCAAGTCCTTTTTAAAAGATTCTACAAGATATTGCTTGGAACAGCAACCAACAAGGAAGAAGTTTCATTGATACTGTTTGTTGTACCTGTTGGAAACTGATCTAGTTGCCATTTTTGAAAGTAATACTAATACTGCAGATTCTGAGATAAGAAGGGATAGTATTTGCTGGAAAAAGCATTCTCAGACACACGAGGAAGAAACACGAATTTGCAAATCCATGCCTGCTGAAAGTTGTCAACATACAGACTGTTAGCAAAGTGTCATTACCGAAATGGCCTCACTTATTTTGAAAATTGGTATAGTGTAATTCCATTCCATTGTTTCTCAGTACTTCATCTAAAGAAGCATGTAATGAGTTTAACATTACTGCAAAGCTCTTCCCAGTAAGGCCTTGGAAAAGTCTGTCTGCCTGAAACAGCAGGAATGCTTTCAAGCTCACCTCTACACTGAACGTCAAACAGTTGCACCAGGGTAACAAATTCTGGTAATTCCTTCTATAGTGTTGGGGGTTTGCTTCATTATGTATGGCAAATCTATACAAGACAAATACTTCTAACCAGGCAACAAGCGTTACATACCAATGTAGTCAAAGTTCTTGAGGGGCCTGTATCGAAACCTGTAGAAACTTTTTGTGTTAATAGTGAGTAGAGAATTTCTACAACAGTAGGTACTACTTTCTGGTTCAAACCATGCTGCCTACATCTCTTCTCCCCCTGCCTTGTGTTTTTTTTTTTTTAAAAAAAAAAAAAAAAAAGTCCTACAATTTCATTAATATGAAAAGTATAACCTCCAAATTATTTTAATGTTCCCTTTTCCCATTAATATTACCTGCACTACAGAAGTATTTTATCTTGGTATCTGGCAAACATACGCAGGAGGCACAGAACAGTACCTGTCACAGAAGCTGGTTTTTAACTTCCCCTGGCTCTTCCTGATAAAACCATCTCCCTATAAGCAAGAGGAAGAAGATAGACTGACACTTCTTTAGCAAGGTTTAAATTTCCCTCTTTATGATAGTACATTTTAAGCTTTGATTAGCACATTTGATCCTCTTTCAAACAAAAATAAGAACATTTGAAAATTTTTATGTTAGCAAAAGGAAGAGAGGACTGGGAAACACATTGATCTTGTTCATTACTTTATCTGAGATCTATCAGTTTGCCTAAATTAACTAGTTGTAAATAATTTTGTAATTCATTGAGAAAACTGGCTGCGTCATTGACTGAACAACATGCTGGAGCAAGTAACCTCAGGAGAAGCTAGACACTAACATGCACAGGTCTTACTCTATTTGGACAGGTTCATGTCTCCAGAAGCTGTCACTGAGGTGTGATCACCAGGGTTCAAGATAGGTATGGAACTGAAGAGATGTAAAACTTCTTTCCAAAGCAGGTCCACAGTCTAATGCTATTTGCAATGGAAATGAAATGAAAATCACATTAAACAAAAATTTTGTTGGGCTGCTCTCCATTGTCACTGAACAGGTTCAGACAAAGCTATTTAAGTTTGGACTGTCAACTGCTGTTGGAGAAGGGACACATTACCTCCAAAAGGAGTTAGCTAAGGCTTGGGGAATGATCTCAAACATCCTCGGTGTAAATGGAACGTGGAGCTTTTATAATGGAATAATAATTTGTCGGGAAATCCTATCTACAGCAGAAAATGGCTTTTTCCTGCAGGGAAAAGAAAAGAACATTACTAAAAATCTGCTTCCTTTCTTTTAGAAATGGATTTGACTTGTTGCGAATAGAGATAGAGAAAACCTGTCCTTCAACCCCAGGCGAATTTGGAGGAGAATGCTAACTTTTGAATCCAGATGCTTGCCTCCAGATTCACTCCTGTGGTTTGGGTCCAATTTTGAGATCTGAGAGGGTTGTATTTTCTTGTTTGGACTGAAATACGTATGACAAGTTATACTTCCTTAGCAAGGCAGAAGCTCATAAACTGATGCAAGTCTTGAAGGAACAGGTGAACTCTCTCCTTACAGACAAAAATCTTAAAAATTATAGTAATTATACTATTGATAATAGTCCTTTTCTTGTTTCTCCACCTGGTCTTTCATGATTGTGAATTTAAGCATTGCTTCCTCAGTTCAGCTACAGTTACATTACACTGTGGCATGTTAAGAATTTTTTGGATTCATTTAATTTTCTTTTTTAGTAGATCAGCCACTAGATGGCACTTAAAGTTTGCTTTCTTTCCCTTTTTTTTTTTTTTTTTACAGAGGTATTTTTCAAAGATCTGTTCATCTATAATTAAGAGTTGATGACTCCCATTGGGACTATGTTGGCGGAAAGCAAGATGCAGCAATATTTGAGTGAAAGCAGGCAAAAGTATAACCATTAAAGGGGGAACAATGACTATAATTTAAATAAGATTTGGGTGGTTGCAGTGTTTGCATAATCCCTCCTGGCATGCAAGAGCAGTAGAGAAGCCTGTGGCTTTGCTCTCCTGCTGTGTTTCAACAAAAATGGAAAATTGTAATGAACAGCAACATTTTTCCTATCTTTCATATTCCCTCTCTTCTTACTCTCCCTTCCTCCATTCCTTCAAGTGGAATGCAGTCTACTTGAGGATTGCATTGTAATGAAAGTAACGTATAGCTTGGTAAACTCTGCATTGGATTCTCTGAACCAGACAACTTGCTGCAAGTTCAGGATATGAATTAAAACTTACTTAACATGTGTTAACCCAGTATAACACAGGTGACATATAGTAACCTGAATTATGTAAATTATTATTGAGGTTCCCTAGATGCTGTATTGGTTGCTACTCCTGTAATGGTGCAATCTGGTGCTTTTGTATTTGTCTTCCCTGCCCGCATCCCCCCCCCCCCCCCCCCCCCAGTATTTTTTAAAAAATAACTATAATTGTATTTTGGCTTAAAGATGGTTAAATAAGTTTCGGTATTAAGTAAACTTCTATGACCCTGCCTATTTCCTGTCCTGTCAAACCTTTCCTTGTAAGAATAACAGTGTCCTTTTATTTGGTGGAGTGTAGCATGATGTTTTTGGCAGGCCCAACATTTTTGACTTGCATAAATTTGTGACCTCAAGTGCAAGAAAAGTGAATGCTTGCTTCAGCGCCTCATGGTTTCTGCCTAAAAAGAAAAGCGTCCACATCGCTAACCATTACAATTTCTGAAGGAAAATTATCAGCACACTTATTCCAGCTGATTGCACATGACTGCACTTCCAAAGAAAAGAACCAGAAATAAAAATAAGTATTTTGCACCTAGTTATGTAAGGTAGCAAAAGTCTGAAATATAGGGCAGACTGTACTGCCTTACCGGTTACTAGAATTGGCACACATGGCACTTCCCTCACCAACAGCTATTTGGCAATCGCTGCCTCAGTAAGGATGTGATTCTGCAAAGTGTAAATATGGGTCTGCTGCTGGGCAAAGCAAGGTTGCAGGATCAGGTCTGAAGTGAATTAACGTAATTATTTTCCTAAAATTTCCCTCCATTAACTGTGTGGTTATTTAGCTCTTTACCACCAAAGTGATGCTTTCCCCCTACTCTGTTAGAACACAGCAAGAAAACCTTTCACCCTGCCAAATCTGAAAACCTGACGGATTAATTTTATAATTTGTGAGCCCTCATCCAGAAAGTAACTACTGTATTATAATATGTAAAATACGCTTAAATAAAGATGAGCTGTATATGCATATACATTACTTGTTTTCTCTTAGACTTGGATGTTTTTTTCATTATGTCACAAAAATGTAATATTAGTCATTGGCTTTTTAGAAAACATTTGTACAGTAAATTTTGCCACAGAAATAATGGTCTTGTATCACTTAATATTGCTTGTAGCCTCAAAATTTAAAGCTGATATCCTTGAACTGAAGAAAATCATCTTTTGAATACTATTGATTACAGCAAAGGAATTTGTTTGCTTTTGTTTTGTAAAAGGAAAAAGAAAAAACAGTCATGAATGTAGTGTCTTTGGCCAGATGCTTTTAACATGAGTGTTTTGTGGTTTATGGATTCCTAGTCCGAAAGGTTGTCTCCAAATGTCCAAGACAAAATAACTGTGTGTCCTAGTTGGAAGAAAACTTCCCCTTTCCTTTACAGCTAAGTTAAAAAGACATTTTTAGCTTGCCATGTCTAGCAAGCACGGCAGTCTGCAGTATCCAGTGCTGCCTTGCTAGGGCACCTCAGTCCTGACCACAACCGTGGTGCTTGCGCTCTGCCAGATGACACGGACCCTTCCTTAGGGTGCAGGACAGCAGCAAGGAATCGCACGTGCCAGGTGTTCACAGCGGCAAACCCAAAACACCAGTCTCCCTTTCCTCTGCTTCCATGTAGACGTTACTGCTGGCAGTGGGCCAAACTGATCAGCACTGCAGGTAATTCAAGCCATTTAAATTCTGCAGGAATAATTATTTTTTCCATCCTGTCCTATGACGCTGTATCGTAGCGATACGCAGGCTAGCAGCAGTCAGAGAGAAGGAGGTCTTTTGTTAGGGGAGAAGGGATGATACATCAGTCCTGTTCTTGCCTTTCTTCTCAACTTGCATTAAGGCATTAGCAACGCGAGAAAACTGTAAAAGGAGCTGTGACAATTGTGGGAAAATCACTTGGAGGGAGGGAATTCCAGAAAATTGGGAACTAACAGAAGTTGTAGTATTCTAACAACCTTTTCAGGGAAAAATACAGTTGCCACTTTCGAATGGTTGGCATGCATGGAATCTGCTCCACCGTGGTTCCCCAGACAGCCTGCTATCCTGGAGGAGCAGCGGAGACTGGGGCGGAGCGGAGCCCCCCGGCCAGGCCCTACCGTGCTCCCAGCAGGACTGGGAACCTGGTGGTGCCATGCAGCCGATAAGCTGCAGTAGCCACTGTCAAATGGAAAATATATCAGAAGATGTCTGTTACCGGGCCAACAACTGTGGCAAAACTGTTCTCCTTAGATGAACCTTGCTCATTATCATCACATTATAATACTAACGCAGACCTCCATCCCAAAGTTGCCCACCTCCAAGGCACAACCACCCCTCACCGAGCATGCGCTTTCTATTTCTTGTCAACTATGTCTTTAAGTGAAAGCGAGAGAAGTTTACACCAATCGATGACGGAAGAATGTATGACTAGAGTCACTCAAGCTCCACCTGAGAGTAAAGAAAAGTACAAGAAGTGAATGGATGAGGGGAGAAGTTAGGGAAGACTCCACCGTAACTTCTGGGATCAGTCTGCAGGCTAAACCTGCCTTCTCCCCCATAGGGACCCCTGTTGGGTAAGAACTTTGACTTCTGCACACTAAATAACTAACTCATTCTAGCTGTCATTAGTAATTAAGGTTTCAGATCTATATAATTTGTTTGCATATCACTTCAAACTTGTTTTTGCAGACAGTCCCTATCACCAGCAATCATGAATCCTAACTTGTCACGATTTTATTATAAGGAGTGTTATTCCGTGAACTGTTAGCATGAGCCTTTGTGGGTGCTAGCGGCTGCCAACAGCGGGTGACACATTTAAGCAGCGGGCAGACCCACCGCGGGGTCCCCCCTTGCTGTTGGCCTGTTTCCCTGAACGCTGCCCTCGGATCCAGTGGGGCTGTTCAGGGAAGGGTCCCTGTAACGGGGTGCTGACAGACTAGTCAGGCACAAGGGTCTCAGCTTTCCTGGGGCGCTAACAGACAGGTCAAACACCTGGGGTTGGGGGGATTTCCCCGCCCATCCCTCTTCCCATGACAATCGATGCCAGGAAGTCATGGATCCAGCGACAGAGAACTCCTTGCCCTCCCTGGATGGGAAGAGAAGCAGACAGCTGAGTCAGAATAGGCAGAGCTCCCACTTCATCATCTCTGTGAATTTTTGGGGGGTTGGGACGTGGGGTTTTTTGTTTGGTTTTTTAATACTAATCACATCAGGTAGACTAATAAAAGTCCGTAAACCTCGCTGCCTGGAAGACTGCAACCAAATGAAAAGCCAAAAAGCCAACCTGTTACTCCAAGGAGGCAGCAAGATACTGGTATTTCTGTTAGAATGTCATTCCTCACCCAAGGGCAGCACTATACGTTTTGTTAGAGTTTCTAGCTAAGAGAGGCTTCAAGAGTGGCTTTAAAGAGGGCTTCATATTTCCCGAAGCATGACATGTGTCCCACCCCAGGTCACCTGCGCAGAGCCTCCAGTTCATAATAACTTTGCCAGCTGAGTAAGCCTGACGAATAATCAAAACTGGCGAGCTTCCAGCGCTCTATCTTGAGCAGGCTGGAAGGCTGCAGTGCAGGAGAATAGTCTCTCTTTGCATTTACTTTTTACTCAGATGAGCTTTGAGGTACTTAGCAATTAGGGGACAGCCCAGACAGAGCAGAAAAAACACAGCTGAAGTGCCTCTGAGTAGGTTGGTTCCTACAAAATGATGCTGGATTTTTCCATCCTGCTTGCTCCTGGGAACCTGCTTGCCAACAGGGCCTGCCTATTTATTTTTACATAGTTATTTTCTGCTAATGAAGTCGATCTTAAACTATGAGAATCTACATTAATGACAATAATAACAAATTGCACTTCACCTCTGTCCCCCTGCTTCTGAAGTTTGCTATTCAACTGTTCAGAACACGTGTGGTAGGCATAGCTATGTATATAACAAAGCATGCAAATGATCACTGATGCCAGGATTGCATACAAGCCATATGAAAAATTATTACTCATTTGCAATTATTCCAAGAAATTTTGAGTAGCCGCCAAAATAACAGAACAGCTGGATGAGGAGAGGGATAGGGTCGGTTTAAGCTGGCACTCAGACTAAAGGAATTCACGCAAAGCCACAGCCACGGTTGTCTGGAAGAGTCAACTTTATCCCAGTGTTGGGCTGGTGTGCAACAGCATGCGCTGGTAAAGCAGCGCACTAGCAACATCTGCCCAGCAAATGGGTTATTCTTCCAGCTTCCATTATATTTGAGCTGTTGGAGAACACCAAGTGTCTCTAGAGCCACAAATCAGGAAAGAAAAAAAAAAGAAAAAAAAAAAAAAGGAAAAAAACCCCAACAACATTGAAACAGGGGCTGTCTGGCTGCGGTAGGATTGTTAATCCTGACACAACATTGTTGTTACTTACCCAGGTAGGAATGATTCTGGAGTTTCTTACAAATACTGTGAGTGTGTAGATCTCTAGGCGTGGAGAAGGCTAAGGCTTAGCTCCTATCTTACTATCCCTTGGGACCTCCCTAGACAGCACCTTTTCCTCCCATGCCTTTGCTTATTGATCTCGACCTTCTGGTTTGCCAAACCTCCATTTCCCAGGTGTGCAATCAGCTAACAGGCAACGGCAGGAGCGTTACATGGGAGGCTGAAAGATTCATGTGAAACTTGCTCACTTCTAATGAACAAGCAGAGAAATAATTTAAGCTCTATTTAACTGGTGTGAAGGAAAAATGCCTACAAGTTAGGCATTAGAGTCAAAACTAGACCAAAGAACTAACCTCCTGGTTTAGTACTACAAAGCATATACCAACAGAGCAGGGAAAACCCTTTTGTTACAACTCCATCACAGGTCTATCAAATTGCCTCTTCTACTGCTGCCTTATGATAAAGCACATTACATAGTCTCACTGGCTTGTGCACGTTCCCGAGGTCTGGTGCTGTTGCTGGCAAAGCTTTATTATATTCCTACATTACACAGAGCACTGTGCAAACGCTAAACAAAAGAAAATGACATCCAACTGCTAACAAAGACGTGTTGGGTATTCAGATTTCCCCCCTTTCCCTGTAGCCAAAGTGGCAGTCAGACAAAGGCTTCTTCTGAATCCTTGCTCACTGCGTGAAGCACAACTCAGTCACAAAACGGTACTAATCCTGGCCTTCCATAGCTCTAAAACTATTACTTTTAAAGTTATCCTGCATGCTAAACATAATTTTCAGTGGCTGAGAAGTGTGAAACAAATAACAGCCCTCATTAGAACGCTATAAGTACTGGCATCGCTTTAAAACTATCTCCATACTCAACTCCAACAGTTTATGAGCATGGATCAACAAAACATGCAATTGTGTGACTTTTAATAGCTATGGAAGTACTTTATTCCCTCTGAAAAATACAATTGGATTCATGTTTGTTAATGCCCAATACCCAAGGTCAAAAAGCACATTCATGTATTTGGCCAGAAGCGTTTCCTTGCAAGAGATCAAGATGTCAGAAAGTTGTGATTGATCAACAGTAGGGGCCCAAGGCATTTAAATGAAAACCTTCAGAAGTCTTAAATCAAGAGCTGTTGAGAGTCCTCTATCTATAAATGCAGTTGGTTTTAGTAAACATCTGTTGAGTGTTTTTAATTCACCTAAAGAAAATATGTTGGAATTGATTTTTATGGTTTTCTGGGACATCAGATCACCAATTGCCAAAGAACTTTGGCACAACGAAAAGGAGTGACAGTCAGACAGAACACTTCAAACGCTAGTTAGGGCAAATCCTGAATGTTTGCCGAGTGAAATGCAATTGTTCAGGGTTTGTGCACTACTTACTACTGCAAGATGACAAAATCTGCCTAAGGAATAATGACTGAAAGAGACAGCTGTGGGGTGGGACACACTGTTAGCCTCATATGATCTGTATACAAGACGTGATTAATATAGAATTACATCCGAGATGCAGTCTAGTCATAAGACTCAGGGTCCTTCTCTCAGAGTTCCTTTTCTCCATCAAAAAGAAACATAGAATGCTTCTGTTATTTCACAGACTCAAAGTTATTCCTAAGGGCAAGAACTAGTCAGCTATGTCATAGTCTCCCCAGGGAAGCTCTGGAAACCCCTTTGGCTTGATGCAGACAAAGAAAGGAAAAAGGACACCACAGAGAACAACGCTGCACTGGCTGATGGGTTGAGTAGATGACCTAATGGGTCTTTTCCATCTATAATTTTATTCTGTGGCTTTGATGCTGAAGGCCCTGCTGACATCCACAGTGCTGTTGCTTTCCTGGAAGCTTTAATAAAGATCTGGTTTGGAAGTCAGAATAACTAACACCACTGAGCAAATAACTCCGGTGTGGGGTGACAGGCAACAAGAATGCCAACGGGGACATGCCCCGCCATGCTGGTTGGGTTTATTCCAGCCCTTAGCACCAGGATTCCCTGAAACACTTGCATCAATATACAGTAACTGCAATGGATGTCAGCACTGCTTGCTTTAATGCAGAAGAAATAGAGTGCATAACCACTTACTGTACTGTTTACCCAAGATATTGTTTGGATTTACAAGCTCCCATGCCTGGCCTGGTCTGGAGGCTGCAGTTCATTGGGAGATGCAGGAATTCATCTAGAAATCCTCCGTCGGCAGCAAACGTGTCAGTGTGTTCTCTACCCTTCACTTAGGCTGTTACTACCAGAAGCCCAGTTCCTCTTTGCTGCAGCATACCCTCACATTAAGATTGGTACAAGCTCACAGAAGCCGCTTTGTCACATTTATTCAGTCGAAAGGCCAGACATTCTACTTGATCCTCTTGCTGCTGGAGTGACTTCTGGGGCAAACACAACTACAGTTCCACCTCATAGTACAGCAGGAAGATTCACAATCTGTTATCCAAAACTGGGGCAAGGCAGCACAGCTTGATTCTCCATGTGAGATACACCACAAGCCTCCAGGGCAGAACCCGTCTGTGAACAGTTTCTGGTTGTCCATGGAGCAGAGCTCCTCAGCGAGCAGAGCTCCTCACTAGCAGTCAGGTTTGCAATGATTCGCCAAGTCTAACGATATTTTGCCAATGCAGTAACTAAATGAAACATGGTAGAACATAGCCTATGGCAACCCAGATGTGAATCGAGACATTTAGCCTGCAGAGGTGGTACCAGAGGAATAATCTGACTCAGCTGGAGCAACTTCTCAGATCTGAAGGGAACTTTGCCCAGTGGGAACTCACAGCAGGTCACAGCTCTGTTTCTCATGAGGTTGGCTACATCTGTTCCTTTTTATGCAAGAGAAACACTTCATTAGGGCCCTACGTAACCTCTGTTGGGCAATACTGGGCACTCCTGGTTTCATCAAATGATGAATCAGTGGGTCCCGTTATTGCTTCATACCTCATACAGTAAGTTTTGGGTGGGTTCTTGGACAAGAATCTTGGCTCTGAAAGACACGTTTGATATGGTAGTCTTGGACACAGCCATACAATAATTCAAGCACTTCTTACAAAGTGTGTGTTTACTTACATCAATAAGCATAAAATTAAGGCCATCTCTTTTGCTATTGTATAAAACAAAAAAAAAAACACCCCACCATCAGACCTCTTAGAATTCAGGGAGACCCACACACTCGAATGCACCCTGTTATGTGGCTTAGGAAGGTGTCTCAGACTCCAGACCTTTCCACCTGCCACAGAGTGGCCCTGCGGAGGAGCTTTCCCTGGAGCAGGATGCCAGCAGCGAGGGGGACACACAGGCCAGCACCCCCGACATTTGCTGAATCAAACTGCACAAGCATGCAAGGCAGAACAGAATCTAGCAGGTCATAAAAAACAAGTTCCTGTTTTTAAAAGCCGTGTCGGTACCTTTTCTGAACATTTCGGATGACTTCAGATTATTACTTGGCTCTATCATAATCTGGTTTTCTCTCTGGTTTCCAGAGTAAATCTGAAGACTAGCAGCATGAAGAAGCACTAGGCTGTAACGCATGTGCTGGAGGTAGCCATGACCTTCAAAAATGCAGAGACTGGCTGCTGAAACCAGCGGCATTCAGGCTGGGATCTAACAACAAAACTATTTTTAGAGTGAATTAATAAAGAGAAATGTTTTGAGCCTTAGGCCCTCTCCTTCCCTCAGTCTAGTCTGACGTGGGGATGGTGGGCTGGGATTCTCGTCATTACTCTTAATCCAGTGGTAGCCTAAACCCAGCACAAGTGTGAGTGGACATCAGGACTGAGACTTGTCTCAGCCACAAGTCAGGATCAGTCTCTTTCACTCATTACCTCACAAGGAAATCATCTTTTCAAGCGACCTTTACTGGGTCCTGTAAAACTTTCTAGCGTAAAGCTGAAGGTAGAGACAGGACGCTCGGTCAGCGCAAATCCACTCTCAGTTTTACCATGTCTAAACCTAAAATAGCCATTAGCAAACCAGGTAATTGAAGAGCATCAACTGAAAGCCTGTTTAACCATCAGTCTCTCACGACAGGGAGAAGTTCTTGGTGGAGAAACAGTTCTGTTTGTTGCCATTCTTACCTTAATGTAATACTGCTTCTACTAATTACTTATAGGCTGTCCTGCAGAAAGCACTAGAGACCGTGGCTTCACAGCTTTTTCTTTCCGCGAAGCGCCTCACACAGATGACACACCCTAGGAGTGTTGGACCTGAGCTTGGGAACACCAGCCCGTTCCAAAAACCCGCGTTCCCACATAACTACATAACTTGCTGCTATCGAGTTACTGGGCTAGCCACAAACTGACTAATGGAATACTCACTAAGGATCAGGAGGATGAAGCATGAGGGCTTCATTTCCAGGGGAGGGTGACTTGTTCTTTAAGATCACAAACACTTTAATTACCAGCACACAAATAAGGACCAAATCTCCATCTGGCAGCCATGCACAGTATAAAAAGAAAAGGGAATCTGCAACTTTAACTTGCAGCGATGCACCTAGGCACTGGGGGCCTCAGAATCTGCCAGTAATGCTTGTACCACCCGGGCTTCCCCAGCTGTGGGGACAGGCCAAGGGCAGGAGAGCAGCTGGGACTTGGATGAGCATCCCTTGCCTTACTGTGACCGAGGAATATCATTCTCCGGGTGGATATCACTCCCTCTCACTTGGTGTTTTCAGTCCATAAACCAGCAGCAGTGATCAGCAATCAAGTGCAATTTCTTTCCCCCCACATGCCTTGCTGATAAAAGGAAGCTTTTCCTGAGAAACCATTTCAGTGTTAGAAGATCAGAATAGTCTTTTTCTAAGCTAGAACAGTCTTTTAAATTACTCCCAACCTTAGGCTTCACGTGACTCATTGCTTATTTCTCATAGTCTTTCAGGAACCAAACTGGTTCATAATCTGCAAAAAGAGACTTTTCTCCAGCATAACAGCTCAGACTAGAAGAAAACAGGACCTACTTACAGCTTTTTCAGTATCTCAAAATCCTGAAGACACTGATGACATTTTCTTCACCAGCTCAGCTCAACAGTGCTACAAATCCTCGGAAAGCAGAGGAATGAGAACAGGCTGCAATTATTGGCTGCAGATGTTTACACCAGCCAGTCTCCTGCTAATTACCTTTAATTGCCAGTGTCATAGAATGGTTTGGGTTGGAAGGGACCTTAAAGACCATCTAGTTCCCATGTCCCCACCCTAGCTGGGACCCCTCCCACCAGCCCAGGTTGCTCCCAGCCCCGTCCAGCCTGGCCTTGGGCACTGCCAGGGATGGGGCACCCACAGCTGCTCTGGGCAGCCTGGGCCAGTGTCTCAATACCCTCATGGTGAAGAATTTCTTCCTAGTATCTGATCTAAATCTTCCCTCTTTCAGTTTAAAGCCATTCCCCCTGTCCTGTCACTACATGCCTTTGTATAAAGTCCCCCTCTGGCTTTCCTGCAGCCCCTCCAGGTGCTGGCAGGCAGCTGTAAGGTCTCCCCGGAGCCTTCTCTCCTCCAGGCTGAACAGCCCCAGCTCTCCCAGCCTGTCTGCACAGGAGAGGTGCTCCAGCCCCCTGATCATCTTCGCGGCTTCCTCTGGACTCACTCCAACTGGTCCATGTCCCCATTATGTTGGGGGCCCAGGGCTGGATGCAGCACTGCAGGTGGGGTCTCATGAGAGTGGAGCAGAGGGGCATTATCTCCCCCCTCGACCTGCTGGTCACGCTTCTTGTGATGCAGCCCGGGATAGGGCTGGCTTTCTGGGCTGCGAGCGCACATTGCTGGGTCATGTGGAGCTTCGTGTCTACCGACACCCCAAGTCCTTCTCCTCAGGGCTGCTCTCAATGCATTCATCTGCCCAACCTGTATTCGTGCTTGGGATTGCCCTGACCCACATGCAGGACCTTGCACTTGGCCTTGCTGAACTTCATGAGGTTGGCACAGGCCCACCTCTCCAGCCTGTCAGGGTCTCTCTGGACGGCATCCCTGCCCTCCAGCGTGTCGACTGCACCACACAGCTTGGTGTCACGCAAACTTGCCGAGGGTGCACTCGATCCCACTGCCCATAAGCCACATAAACACTCACAGCTGTTCACAGCCATTTCTTGCTTATGCACTTTCCCGAGGTTATATGAAGATTTTTTTGTCCCAAGCAGGAAAGATTTGCACTATAAAATAAAAAAAACCCCTTTACATATAATGCTGAATATAGAAGACAAATGACTGCAAAATGAAAGACAGTCTGGATTCATTGATTGGAAACTTGCAGGGAGAGTTTATTGAAAGTCTGCCTGCCCTGTGCTAATCCTCTCTGTAACAATCTGTTTTCTGAAAGAAGTTCCCAAATGTTGAACCATAAAATCTCACCTAGGAAGTTATTTTACAGTAGATCATCCTTCTCTGGATATCGCAATACCAGCAATCTTTCTTAGTATTTGATTTGCATAGTAATCAGCAAAAACTTTAGTCCTAGCACTGATGTATCTCCAGCTAGCTGTTGTATTCACTGCATTATCTTATTTATCTGAAAATGGTTGTCATACTTCCATCTAGAATGACCTTATTCAGTCTACAGCTACAGCTCATCTTAGCAGCATCTGTAAAAAAAAAAGGAATTCATTTTGGAAGAGGTAATTTTTTTAAGACCACTGGACTTTCACTCTGTGTGAATAAGAGATTTTTATTGCTTGGGATGAGCAAATAAACACGTTCAGCTTCCCAAGTCAGGCAGATATGCTAGGACCTCCAGGGCTGCACACACTTACTATGGACTTTGTATAGAATGTTTCTTTGTATATAACCCCTCACTCTCTCCCACTCTGCAATCACCTCTAGACTTCAGAGCTACCAGCAAGATCCATTTCATACAGCTGCTCAAAAAAAACCATTTAGTTATTTGAGCTGCTCAAGCTCCAAGTGCCATCAGCACAGCTCACCCTTTCCCACCCATGATTGTGGCATCCATAGCTGTTAACTGTTTTCTGTTTTAACACCCTGAAAATCAGGTGAGACCAAAAAGTCAAACCAGGTCCCAGAGCAGACTGCAGCCCCAGGGGCCCCTCCTGCCAGCTCTGCAAAGGAGAAGCAGCCAGTGGCTTTTCTTTGGTGCTTATACTAGACCAAGCAGTACTCAGAGTTACGGGATCAGTTTATATTTCTGTCCTTCCTGAAAAGAAATTTGTCTTTATGCCACCTGCTTCTTCTGACCTCAAGGGACCAGGTACTGTGGAAAAGTATCTAGGCTAGGTGGCATATTTGTGGGCAACATTTCATTCCCTAGAGCAGGGATCCTGATGCCATGTAACGTCAGAAAGCAATCTGTGAAATGACTGTAAAAAACAGAAAAAAAGCTCTGCACATTCAAAGGAGCAAAAGGGGAAATAAAAATCACGGATTGATTTTCAAAGCCCAACCTGATACGTACTTGGCTTTAAGTAAAAACCTCTGTGGTATCACAATGCAAGGTGGTTGAAGGACTTTTTCTTTTTCTTTCTTTCTTTTTAAAGAGACATTTGCAGCACTTTAAAAAAAAAAAAGTAAGAAACAATTTCCTAATTAGCCTCTATAATGAGAGGGAAGAGTGGAAAGGAACCCTTCATGCAGCATTGATTGAAATTGTGTCAAGCGCTGCACAGTTGACCTTTTTCACGGTGATGAGGAGCCATGAGCTAACTTCAATACTCACAGTTGCTTTCCCTGTACGTGTGCCTAAATGTCTTCTAGTAAAAGTGCAAAGCCAGCGGTCAGTGTCAGCCAAACTGAACCAAGCGGTAAATGTCTAACAGCTGCTGAGCTCATATACGCCTTTCAGGAAAGCAGGCAGTGAAGGAGAGGCGGGATTAGCTGCCACCTAAATGAGAGGACACCCCATGAGCTTCACCTGCCTTAGGCTGCAGCAGGTGGGCAGGAGCTGCCACCGGTGCTCTGCCCATCTGGGGGCGAAACCTGAGCGAGCCCTGGCTCTTCCTAGCCATAAAAAAATTAATAATCCACGTACAAGCCGTGCCTTCAGGATGCCAGACTGCTCTTATTTCAGATTTGAACTCCCACCCTGATAGCAGTGTTGGAAGAGCTCCATATATCAGAAATCCCACAGTGCAGACTGGAGATGAGCTCACCTGTGATCAGTGGGAGGGCAACTCTAAAGCAGCTGTCAAAGAAAAAAAAAGTTGCTTGAATCCAAAAATGGAGAAAACCTTTTGGTCAGCTTAGCAAATGGTAAGGTATGGGAGAGTTGGCCAAAAAAAAAAAGAAGAAACCAGTGAAACAGCTGTTAAATAACAGCAATTAACTTCCTTAGCTCTGTTTTCTGGGATAAGATGCTGATCTTGTTCATTTACTCAGGTAGATGGGAAAATATTTCGCCAGGAGTCATAAGTGCTGGGATGATGGGAAAGTGTATGAGCAGGAAGCAATTAAATGGTTGTAAAAGAGTTGGACAGAATATGACACAGCGTGCCAGGTCTGGCTAATGAACCTGCCTGAATTTATAGGTGGGTAAAACATGTTAAGTTATGGGTCATTTGAGTTGTCAAGTGACAGGTCGGATCTGTGGAGTGGCAGGCATACCATCATGATTGAAATAAGTATTGGCAGCTACGAGTCTGCCCTTATGTTTAATAACATTTAATTTTATAAGCTGTTCTGGATGATATCAAGTAGCTGTTCAGTCAATTAAATGCATGCAGAGAAGTGGCTATAGAGGCTGGGTTACTGGCACAGGGTCAGGGTACTCCTGGGTGGGTGGGACATCTCACCATCCACAGAAATTTTTATTTGTTTGTTCCTTAAGCTCTGGCCCTCTGAGAGCTGAGGGCAAAACTTCTCTGACCTACAAAGTTACGTTCCTGTGCCAAAGTATCGCCGTCAGCCACTTCAGCCGCTCAGCACCTATCGCCGCGCACCCAGGGCTGCCGGTACTGCCGAAGGGATATTCTCAGCATCTGCCGGAGCAGGACTCAAGAACAGCCAGGGCTCTTCTCTGCTCTCCTTTCCCCGCTGGAGCTGTGGATCGTTGTGCTGAGCATGGGTGAGATCCCAGGGGCACAGAGGATTCAGGATAAAATCTCGTCTCAGTGAAATCAGTGGGAGTTTTGCCATTGACTTTGGTGGGGCCGGAATTCATTCATAAAGCGTTGACTGTTATAATAGATTTACCAGCCCTGCAGGCAGCCCAGGCAGAAGCGTAACAGCTCCAGCACTCTTTCTTCTAGAAACGAATCCCCTGGCTCGGGCCGAGGGCTGCGGAGAGCAGGTTCCCTGGGCCAAGCCCTTTATCTGGGAAGGCTACCAGCGGGTATGGCACACAAGCCCCGGGCTGTGCGGGGTGACCCGTGCCCCCGCGGCGGCAGGACGGGCAGGCATGCTGGCCAGCCGGGAAAATCCCAGAGCCCCGCCGAGGTGCGGCACGGGCGGTGCTGCATCGTGGAGAGCTGCTCCCTTGAGCCGTTGAGTTTCCCAGTTTGCACCATAGTCCAGCTGGTCCTCAGCAGCCTCGGCACAAGCCGGGTTTTGGCCAGCGAGGGACGAAACCTGGCCCATTACGGGCAGGGGAACGGCTGCGGCGGCCAGCGCTGACCCCCTGCTGCAGCCGCAGGGGGCTGGGGGCTGAGTGCCGCCGGCCGTGTGTGCTGCCCTGGTGGGACGGCCACTTGATTTAAAAAGGAAAAAAAACAACAAGCAGGGAGAGGGAATCCTGCTCCATTGTCCTACTGCAAGTGGAAAAGGGCTGAACTAATTCAAACCATACCCAGCAGAGAAACTCCTCCCAGGCGGAGACATTTTTCTGTCAAGTTTCGGCCCTGGGAGAGTTTTTACAGCTAAGCAATAAAGTCTTGAAACAGAGGTTAAGGGCCTTGCTAGCTGCAGGCTCCTGATGCGAGGAGCAGCCCCGAGAGCCGTAGGCACTCTTTAATCTGTAGGAATGTGCCGGGCTGCCGGGATGCCGGAGGTGCTGCGGGAAGGAGAGGGTTAATCGCCACAGCTGCCCAACAAACATTTCCTAATATTGTCACTTTTACCCACAAGTTACAATTTCTCTGTTACTATAGAGGCAAGATGTTGATACTGGATTCATTTTCTGGGTTTTATTCCTTTTTGTCATTTTTCCCATGAACTAATAAGCCACAGTGGATTTGAAAGTATGAGCAAATGTGAACACTATACAAAGCACTTTTATGTTCTATTGACATTTTCTTCCCACCCTAATAATTTAGAGCTGTTAACATAAAAAAAAAATTAAGATGATCATACTTCCCATCACTTTCATTTCCCAAGTTTATGAAGGAAGAATCATGAGTAATTTCCCATAGTTATTGTTTGCAGCACAACACATGGTCTCAATTACCGGGATAAGAAACACAGGGAGGGTATTGGTGAGGATAAATGATTTATCTGTGCATTTCATTCAAAATTCATTTTCCATGCCATAGTTTATATTACTGTGATCAACCATCATTTTCTTTCACTTTATAAGCATAATCCAACCATTCCGAGCAGGACCCTGGGTCACAAGGGATCGGTTTGCTGACACGTTTTTGGTGCAGTGAAGCGTATGCAGAGTGACCCTCTACCAAACCTACTTGCCACTAAAGGGATCTACCCGAGAAGGGCAGATCCGGACAAATCTAAACTAGCAGGACACAAAATAACTGTTGGCTTTCACTTCTGTTCTCATTTCCAAGGGGAAAAAAAGGGCCAACAACAAGTATCAGGATCCATGCCCACCCAAAACATAAGTCTGGGCAACAAGAAGTATCAGGATCCATGCCCACATGGGCTGTGCATTAATATCCATTTTCTTTCTGGCGGGTGGAGGTACTTCACTTGCCTTTGCACTGCCGTTGTGTGGAAAATGCCATCTGTGCGTTAATGTGCCGGCTGAGCTCGCTGCCCCCGAGCCTGCCCCGCAGCGATGCCAGCAGCCCCTGGCGCATCGCCCCTCCTGCGCGGGCAGCAGGCCAGTATGGCCAGCGTGAGACTGCGTGGCACCAGCACGTGCTGTATAAAGCGGCAGGTTTTAGCACAGATGGCAGCAGTTCGGACACGGCAGCAGGAGTTGTCATTCCAGGCCATTGCTGTTGCAGCAGGTTTGAGGAGCACGCTGCTGCCCGGCCGGGGCAGGCTGGTGGCACCGCTGGGACTCACAGCAAATGGAGCGTGGTCACAGATTTCGCAGGGATGGGGTTCAGCTGACATCAAAGCCAGTATTTATTGCTCTTTCACCCTGCCTTCCCATCTGGCACACAATGTTCAGCTACTTCTCCCGCAGGATTGCTCCTGGTTAGAGATGATGCTGGACATGAGGTATTTAATGCTCAGGAGGCTGCTGAATTGGTCCCCCTGCATAATCCTTTACCAATTCTCTGGGTTTTAGATGAATTCCTGGCTGCTCTGTGGGGAACTCAAGACTGCTGTTTGTTAGCACAAACGAACCCAACACAAATAATCGGTCTCTTTCACCAGAGGGTTGTGCAACTCCTGCCAGACTTGGCCTTCAACCTGAGCCTGGTGGTTACACACTGGGACTCACAATTTCCTCCCATGGCAGAAATCACTTTTGTTCCCAGCATATTTTGGGCTATATGAGTGCACAGTAGGCATATGTATGGGTGACAACATGGTCTTTAATATAAACAGTCTCCTAAATGACATAATCAAGTTATGAGGCAAGTTCACCCTGAGCTGGCTCAGTTGAGAGTGAACTTCTGAGCTGCAGTTCTGCTCCCTGGTACGCAGCGCCTTGTCTTTGCCCTGAGAACATGTGTAGCGGGTGTTTTCCAGCCTTTTTTCTCTCTTCCCTTTCATTGCTGGGTGCTGCTTTCAGCCTTAATCCACGCGACACAGACATGATACATGATTTGAACACAAAACCCAGGTCTCCCCAGGACCACCACCCATCCCTCACCCAAGCTCTGCTGTGCCATACAGCAGCTCTCACAGCCCAAGTCTCCACTTGGGATTCTCCAGCTCTGGCCTCATGGTATATCACACCACAGTTGTATCCCCAGAGTAGAAATCATTGCTGCTCTAACATGTGGCAGCATCTCACCTCTGTGCTGCTTTGATGTAAGAGCTCTACTAACAGATTGAGGGTCTCGCAGCTTTACACCCTCTGTTGTGGCTACCTCTCCCCAGCGCTGCAAGGACACTGAAATTTTGAAAAAAAGTACTGGGACAACTTTTACAGGAGTGGATTTGAAAATCGGAGGCAAAAGCCTGACAGCAAAAAGCTTTCGGTGAAGGGGATTTATGCCTTTGGCAAGAACAATTTAAAAATGTGGAATGGGAAATCTGTTAAATCCTTCCTTGGTCAGTTACCTTTTTTTTTGAATCCAGTAGATGAGGAATTGTCTTTAAGTGTGTGTTGATGTGCACTCAATACTTGCTAAGGTCTCACCATGATCTGGTCCTGCCGGGCCTTGGGGTTTTCCTGTTTGGTTTATTTGGTAACTCCTTACCAGCCAGTCTTGCGTACAGCTCTACAGACGTTCTCAGAGTGCTGCTTGGCCCAGGAGTGCCGGCTGATGGCGAAGGCTTTGCAGTAGGGCTGGTAGCCCTGGAGCTGGGCACCGCAAGGGCAGATGGCTGCCGACTCACCTCAGAAAGTCTTTTGAGCAGCCGCCCTGCAAAGCCGGTGCTGCCGAGTCGCTCATTCCCTTTCTCCTCTCGCCCAGTTTCCTGATGTTCCAGCTTTGCACTGCTGTGAATACAGGCTGGCAGCGCGGCTCCCTTCATCTTCCTCATCTGCCCTGGGCTGGCACCTTCCTCCTCTCTCCCTGCCCGTCCCTCCTGTCACGTTTCTTAAAGCAGCAGCAACTTGTGCTATCATCTTCTCCTCTGGACTCAGAGAACTTATATTCCCAGTTCAGCTGTTCCTATTATGCCTGACAGTTCAAGCCAGCTCCTGCTCAAATATTTTCCATCTACAGTTTATGTTTGGCACAAAAGGGATCTCATGATCAAGGGGTTTAATGATGATATATATATATTTTTATTTAAAAAGACAAGCTTATGTCTGAAGATCCCTCTAAAGTGCCCCCCAAAAATCTGTAAATCCGCATGAGAAGTGTTTTCACCTCTTTTCCATCTCTAAGGTATCTGTGCCATGGCAGAGCTGGCAGCACTGGCAAGCTGAAATCCGTAACCTTGTTGGGCACCTCTATTCTGGAGAACTGGCACCACATCACTCTGAATCCCAGCAATTCAGGTAGGAAGTCCATTTCTCCACTGTGTGCTTGGATGTGAGCCATTTTGAAATGCAATACGGGGACGAGGACCATGGGTCTTGTTCCCCTGTGTAGATTCCTTAGCTGAATGTACTCCTCAAAATGCAAACACACAGTATGGACTGGGCCTTTATTGCATAAGCCAAACCTGAAGTCAGTGCATTCTAGGCTTAGAAATTGCACACGCAACTTTAAATTAAGAGTCTGGGGAAGCCTTAATTATTTGGCAGATTTACTGGGGCAGCACAAGCCATGTCAGGCTGCTGGCTGGACGTGCACAGCGTCACCTGCGGTGGGGGGAATGGACCTCGCTGCTGGTGCGGCATCACAGGTGTGTGCTCAGTGCAGGGCTTTGGGCTCCCACCCTGTAAAACAGTTGCTGCGTGGTTTGTTCTGGGGACTCACCTCTTTGCCCTGGTTGGTTTGTTCTTATGGTCAAAATTCAAAATCAAAGTGGAGCTCAGCCAAAGTGCCAAGATTTCCTGGTTACAGGTTGAAACCAAGAAAAGAGCCCATGGTTTGTATGGTTTCAACCTAAAATCATAAATCATCTCTTATTCACCTAAAATTTGTTCCAAATTTATTCAAAACTTGGCCCGGATTTGCCTGAAACTTGGCCCAGGATTGCTTGAAAATGAGCCCAGCTTCAGAGAGAGGTTCATGAACCTCGACAAACCTGGCCTGAGCCTTGAGTTTGTAATGAAACCCAAAACCAGGGCAGTTTCACCTGGTTTGGGTTTGGCTATAGACATTTCTCACGGCTCTAGTATTTATGATGATTACAGTAACAACACATTTATACCGAGCTGCAAGTGTACAGACAACATTGCAAAGTGAAGAAGCCCAGACACCTTTCCGACCTGTCCGAGCTACTGGCCGAATAATGTGCTGCTCTACAGCTACAGTCAAACCCAGTCCCACGTGGGCTGCTTAAAAAAAAAAAAAAAATTCTCCTGGGTTGTCGCAGACAAAAAAAAAAAAAAAGAAAAAAAGAAAAAAATCACCCTGAAGCACCTCACATAGGAATGATAGGAATAAAGAATCGACCTCCAAAGAAAACTAAGCAGTAGCCCTGGTTTCCTGGCTGGTTCATCCAGCAGCCTCAGAGACAAGCCAGGGAAGCTGGCAGAGCCCAGGTCCTGCTCACCGGCAGTGGTGCTTTTGATTATCTCCACGCAGCCTGCTGACCTGGATATCCACCCAAACCCTTCTTTTTCCAGCAGAAATCTACCGGGCACTGTCACTGTCACTTTTTTATTTTTTTTAACTAGTGCTGCTGCGCTAACAGTGGCAGCATCCTCTGGGGGTACGCGGGGCCATCCCCTTGGCATTGCGGAGCATGGGGAGCAGCCGCGGCTCCGTATGGGACACATTTTAGTGCCGAGGGGCAGTTCTGACGCCTGCTGGGGCTGTCACAGCTGATGAGCCCGTGTGGCTCCTTGTCCTCCTCTCCAGGGACACCTCAGTACTTGAGGGCTGCTCCTGGCAGAACGGCCATCGCCTATGGGGCCTCCTAAACCAAAACATCTGGTTCTCAGTTCCTGCCCTGTACAACGAGGATGACAAACACATCCCGACCTCACAAGGGTGTAGCGAGGCTCAGCACGCGTGTCTGCAAGGCGCTCACATCCCACGGCCCTGGCAGCCATAGAGAAGCTCATAAACAAACAAACCTGCAGATGTGAGAGCCAAGCTGGGGCGAGAGCTGGGCCCGCGCTGCCGCCGTGTGCGAGGGAAGGCTCCAGCCCAGCTGGTGGAAGGAGAAAAAGCCCTTCCCGGGTATTTAGCAAAGGTTTAGCACAGCATGACTTTAGCCTGGAAGCACTGAGAGAGTTAACTGTCTAGACTCTTCAGAAAGACACACGTACATTTTTACATACAGATATGAGCGTGTCTAAGCGGGTTGAGGACACAGCAGTGCGCCAACAGGCAGCATGGGCACCCACCATGTGTGGGCTCTGTTACAAAGAGAAAGGAGAGCCTAAAATACAAACCCAAACATTTTGGTGACCCCTCTGGCCTCAAGGTTCCTCTGCTAAACTCAAGGGGAAGCTCATAACTGAGGAGTTGGCTTGGGCGTGATATTCCTCGAAAGCATTTGTTATGAGGGCGTGAAGTATTGGACAAGTTTTAAGGCCAGCAGAAATAGGTCGTTGGAATTTGTCAGAGCTGAAGTCATTGGCATCTCCAAGGTTTTTGCTGCAACAAAAAGGAAAAGGGTCTCATCTTCAGGTGAACCAAAGCACACAGCCCATGCCACAGGGGCCAGGCGTTGGCCTCGAAGTCTCTTTGGAGGCACCAAGGACCCTGGCGAAGCGTGTGCCGAATACCACCGCAGAACCCGGCCACGGAGCACCTCTGCCTTCCCCGCACCAGCAGTGCCTCTGCCTGCTCCGAGGGCAGCGCTGGTGTAGGGTGGCCGGGGCCTGCGTGGGGACCTGCCAGGGGTGGCCCAGGAGGAGCACAAGGCACCGGGGCTGGCGCAGGAGCAGCATCTGCAAGTGAAGCAGAAGCCACGTGCGTTGGGGCATTTTCGGCTACTGAGTGGCTGCGGCATTCTCCCCCCTCCCCTTTTCTCTCCCTCTTGCTACCGCTGCAACCTCTGCAATCATTTGCATTTTCATTAAACGACTGCATATCGGCCCCCCGTTACGGCTCTGCTTGCCCAGTGGTTTGCACAGCGCCCAGCCCCAGCGTGACCCTGCAGGTGACCGTGACGGCCCAGCCCCGGCTGCCGCAGAGCCCCCCCGCACAGACCGCAGCCGCAGGAGCCCGCGCGGGGCTGTACGGGTTTCTGCAGGCATCCAACGTGCTCCAGCCACAGGCAACAACTAGGAGCTCTGGGATTTTCTGAACCCAGCAGTTTTAGCCGAGCGTTACCCGGCCAAGGTGTGATAATACAAGGGCTTACTGTGGGCGAACACTGCGGCAGGACACTGCCAACCTGGGTGTGCTGGATTAACCTGCTGCACATCACACCCCCGCCTTCGCTGCTGGCCGCTCCTGCCAGCGTGAAGCCAACCAAAGCAGAAAAGCTCCACGACTCGCTCCAGGGAAGTAGCCAAGATCCTGGGTCCAGAGGGCCCAGCTTTGGGAAGCTGGTGTGTCCCGTTAGCCCCTGTCCTACCTGGCACGGGGCAGCTGGGGGGCACCGAGAGGGGGACGCAGCTCCTGCGGCTCCGTGGGCAGCCCCGGCCTCGTCAGCTGCTGCACTTTGGCTTCCCCTCCATAACTGAAAACACAGGATTTTGTTGTCACAGCAGTGGGGCAAAAAGAAGAGCAGCCACCTCCTGCTCCTCTGCCGCCTGCTCAAGCCGCACAGCGCCATGCGAGCCGTCAGCCTCGCTCCTTTTGGCAGAGGCCATCAGACCTGCAAGAGGACTGCGAGGCTTTAACAGCTCAAGCACAGCATCAGTTTAAAAGGGGAATCCTACAAATCCCTCCGCAGCAAACACCGATTTTTAAAAGCGGTGAGAAGGCTTTTGCAAGGTCAGCGCTGCCACCGCCGCGGGCTTGATGCCTCGTACCGCACTCACCTGTCGCGGTGCTGCTGGCAGAGCCCGGCAGTGCCCGAACGTGGTCCCGGGAAGGCGCAGGCAGTTCCTCGGCAGCAGCCATGGCATCTTGCCCTCCAAACAACCCAGGCCTCTCCATGCTGAGAAGTCTTGACCGGATTAGCTCTTCCAAAGCACAGAGCTGAAGCTGAATCACGGCACAGAATATTTACCTTAGAGAAAACCTGAGTGTGAACCTGTGGGACCTGCCATAAGAAAGCAAACACTTTGGGTCCTTTCAGAGGCGGCTTAGAAGGGAGACTGTGGAAACAGTCATGTTCTGCCAAAATACACGTCAGCTGTCAAGTTTACAAGATACTGTTACAACACACAACAAGAGAATGACTCGGTATGTACAGTAACAAGCCATCTTTGTTAAACTGAACAAAAAATTGTATTTATTACCCATGCATGCACCCATGCCGAGTCACAACCACAATCAAAATGGAGGAAAGCCACACTTATTTCAAATAATTAAAGAATTTGCCATTTCCACAAATTTGAAAAATATCCTTTAATTGCTAAAGGATCCACATCCAGATAGACCTCCGCTTCAGCCCCTCTGGTGCTTAAGCGTCATTCTGCGATCCCACCGTCAAATCAAATACAGGAAATTATTTCAAATCACACTGCAGGTTACAAACCACTTTTTAATTGCAGGTCTCGCGCAATACTATTATGGAACCTGTTTCACTGAGACTAAGGAAATTGCAGAAATTCAAACTGATGTAAAGAATTGTATACATAGAGCAACTAAAACTGACAGGAAAAAATGATACCAGTTAAAGGGCACAGCCGCAAAGAGGCAGATGCATAACTGCACAAGAAAATGGATTTTTATGTGCAGATCTGTACAGCAAGACTGGGCTTTCCATTTTTAAATCACTAAAGGAGATGCTGTCAAGATGTCTTGTTTCTGCAGCATAACAAAGGTGATTTGCAGAACTCTGCAGGCAGCACTGGTGCTGATGGAAAACAATCAAGGAACTTTTGGTGTGATAAAGTGTTGTACAGCAGCTTAAATACTAAACCAACTCCACTGGGCAGAGTCCTGACTGGTCTTTCTGAAATCGTTCTTCTCAGCTGCTTTCAGTGTTTAAGGGCTGGAGAGAAAATTCTCAAACTGTACACTTAACTATAAAATATACAATCTTGCACACTGCCACTGGCACTGAAAATCACTCCCAATCTGCTGAAATAGGAGTGCCACTTACAACTGTGAAGTTCTGATTATATTTCACCATAGTTACGCAACATGTGGAAAAAATACACTGTTCAACATTTTGGCACACTAATAAATAAAATCCAGACACGGTCTATTAAAAAGTATCAAAGTAACCTTGTGCACAAGCTCCTTTTTATATAGTTATATTTGTTAAGCAGAAGAAATCAAAGAGAGCTGAAATCTAATTACAGAAAAGAATACAATTTGGAGTGAATTATTACAGTACATTTCCCTTCAAGAGCTACGACAGCTCAATATATGTTCCCTCTCCCAGCTCCAGTGTTGTCCAACCAGCAGTTTCAGCAACACCACTTGCTCCATTTCTTCTTCCAGATTTTAAAGCATCACAGCCAAGTACAACGTTCTGCCGCTGCTAAAAGATACACCACGGCACTTGCGTATACAAGAACACCTGCACCATCGAATAATTAGTTTGATATTAAAACCCAGCTACACACAGCTTGCGATGGCCTTTGGTATTGGACTATCCCTTTGTTCTCAGTCTTAGATTACTTGACAACAGCTGTTGAAGGGGGGATAAAAGAATGGAATATCTTAAGTCAAGGCAGTTTTGGCAAACAAGACTTTTCCAATTAATTGTGTTTTCTGTATAATGATTTAACATCCACTTCTGCACGTTCTGGCTATCAAAGTTACTTATTGACAGGATTATTCAGGTCAAGTCATTGGAAATGTTGCAATTTGCTTTCTGAAGCCACCCAATAATTTGACAGAGATCCGCTGATGTTTAGATCTGTGAAGGTTCCTGAATTTCTTCTGTTCTTCCTTTCCACGAAGAATGAACAAACGGCATGGTTCGAAGAGAAATAACCTGCGCACACAGATACACAACCAACCCTACCGACAATGCCTGGAACATAAGAATGTAGCTTATCACACTCTTAGCAAGAACACAAGGCCACAGAATAAACTAAAAAAAAAACTGCTTTATTGTGACATTTATGACATTGAACCCTTGTTGATATGAATGACCATGGGTACTTTTGACACGTTACATAATGTCATGGTGTAGGATGGCACTGATTGTCATCTGACTTTTGAGAATGTTTAATGGTCCCTACTGACCTCAGTGCATTTTGGTAAGTCACAGAAACTTTATCATCAGGTTTGTGTATACAGTTAACAAGTAGTTGGTCTTATAAGCACCATTACAAACCCTCACATTAAGGGTATTATTAATCTAGTTTACAAATGCTTCATTGATAAAAATAGCATGATTACAGTATACACACACTTAATTTACATGTAATGTATTATAGGCATAACTGAGATAAACTACTGAGCTAACTTTGGTTGATTGAAGTATTTAGACTGAATAATGGCAATTTTGGCTTCTAAGTTGTGTAAATATTACAGTGCATTTATAAATCTAGGTTGAAAATTTACTAGCACCAAATGGATATCATAAATGGCTGACCTAGTAAGTTGTAGTTGGAGAAGCGAAGTTTAAGAATTACAAAAATAGAGCTGTCCATCAGTTGAAAGCACATTCTTGTACCTCTGCTGAAATGATGACCTGTCTCAGCATCAGTGGCCAACTTCCAATGATAAAAGTCCCAGTTTTCAAGATTCAACATATCAAGGTAGCTCAGCTACACTTAAAAGCCTGAGAAAGTGGTTGTTTTGAGCTAGGGTATTCATCCTGTACCTTGTTTATGTAATAGTATAATAGTGCTCATTCATACAAATGTACTCATGTAAGATTGTACCTATGATATGGAGAATCTGATTGGGAGGAGTATTCAGTCCTACCTATCTATCTTTGGTTTAATTATTTGGTCTTTGGTTGATGAATTAATGAAGCAATATCTGAATTTTCATTTTCAGGTTATCTCCCAGCTCACCACTGAGGTAGTCTTTGTCATGTTTCTCTTCAAGCTGGTTAAGTTCCTTCTTTTTATAGAGTGGAATACTACTGATTTGTAATGAATAGTTTCCAGGCACTGGCTTCTTCTTTGTGAAATGAAGGTAACTTATTCCGTCCTTCTTATTGATTCTAAAGAAACCATCTTCATTTCCGGAGTCAATTAAATATCGGTTATGGTTTGTCAGTGTTGTGAGGGCAGGAAGCAGTTCCAGGATGCGATCTTTGTTACTGAGATCCGAGATGTTGATGGAGAAGACTGCTGCTTTCTCAATATCCCAGCTGGCGAGACTTATTGGCGGCTCCAGCTCTTGCTGATCCTGCACAAGAACAAATGATGTTAGTTGGCTTTCTCAGACGTGTATGTATTTCTTACCCAGCTCATTCATTATTAATTAATTTTTAAAAGGAGGTTCTGTAATACCATCTGTCACATCCACTATTATGGGCCTAGGACTTGTCGGGATAAAGTACGGTCCTTGTCACTATCTCTGCGCGGGTAACGGAAACCTGAAACATGGACTGTCAGTTTCTGCGTGCGGGTGCCGCTGCCTGACAAACACAGCCTCCCTGTGCTTGGAGTCTGCATCAGTCTCCCTCCAAGGACAGCAGCAAAGGCATACTCCTCCTCTCTGTCAGGGGGACCAGAAGCTAACATGACCAGCGTGCAGAAGAGTGCAGGGTCTGTAGGGGAGGCACATCATTAAGGTGGGAGTTTTCTGCTTCGCAAGATTTGCTTTGTTTAGGTGTGGAGCCAAGGTGGGCTGTGGGCACAGTGGGGTGCTGGGAAAGCAGCATCGCCCCTCACCTGAGTGATGGTAACTGGGCTCCCCTGAGTCCCCTGCGCATGAGTCACGCTGCATTGGCTGCATTTGGAAAGCAAGGGAAGCTCTACATCACCCCTGAGGCAAATTCAGCACTAATCACAGAAGAGTACTGATACACATGGAAGGAACACAGTTTATGACCCCACTCTGCCCTAAATCAAATGTCCACGCTCTTCTGGGCAAAAGCACTCTCCTGTCTTCCCACATTAGCAGAGCACCTAATGGAAAGAGCCAACAGGCTCCCAAATCCCCTGCACTTGTGCATGGAAAAGCAAGCTCTTCGCACACGAGCAGAGAGTACAGGTGACATTTAGCTCAGGGTAGTGATAGCACAGCAACATTTTAGAGTGTGCAGAGTCTCTTGGTTATATTTAAAATGAACGTACTTTCAGCTGAATGACAAAATACTTGCGCAGCGCAGAGACCTGCCAAGGCCTGCTGCTTCTCTGGCCAGCTCAGGGCAGATCCCTTCACCTGTAACATCACTGTCACCTTAAACTGGATGAAGAAGTGAGAAGTCAAATGACTGTGGACTTGGTGACACGTCTACAAGCTGTTCAAAGTTGGCTGAAGTCTGTATATAATTCATGTGAACAATAAGGCTTAAATCCAGTGACCCGTGCTGGACGGTGGATTGGGTGAGCACACTGGGCAATTCTAACTTTGTATTACAAGAAGCTGAAATAAGCCAACGTGGGACCCCCCAGGTAATGCAAGGAGTTTGCATGTTGTGCAGGAGAGACTACAGTAACATTACACATTACAAGATCATGCTTCTACTACAACTTCTGCACTCATACCGGCAGGTGTGGTGCTGGAAGCCCATCAGAAGGACAAACAGAATTATAGCCACCTCCATCCCATCGTATCTCACTGCTGTAATCAATTCAGAACAAACCCCAGCAGGCGGAGTTTGGTGAAGGATTTGAAGTTTTTTGAGAAACATTTGCTAATGCCCAAGGGTGAGTGAAAAGTGATGCCCACACTTTGCATAAAGACAAAACTTGTCACACAGCAGACTAGTTTTCATCTAAATATAAGTGCTGAAACCACGAATTAGTATTTGGTTAAAAAAAAAAAAAGCCAATGACAACAGCTAGGAAGAAGTGGCGTTGTGTGAGCATCTCAATAGATAAGCATTTCACTGACACAATTACCCCACTCAGAGGCAAACGGAAACCTGCCTCTGTCCCCAGAGACTTCCTCACAATGACAAATGAAGTTCTGTCTCCTGTTCTGCTGCCTCAGCTAGTGGCAAGCACTGCGCGCAGCCTCGCTGGTAGCCTCGGCCCCAGGATGGCAACCTGGGGGACTGACTGCAAGGGTCCGGACAAGCCCCAGGGAGGGCTGCAGCCCTGGTCTCCCTCCAGGTGAGGCGTTTGTGTCCAGAGCTCTGTGTTTGCTTTGGAGAGGGCTCCAGTCCCAGAAACAAAACATGGTGCTGCTTGGCAGGGTCTCATCCACCCTGACCGACGTGTCTTGCCTTTCTGGCCCCAGGGTCACCCAAATGTTTTACATACCTGTACATGTATGTAAATACATCCTCTGACATCAAAAGCCTACTTTGCTGGTGAGCAGACTGCTCCCTAGATAGCTGGATGGGCATTTCTTTTAGTGTTTGATGCCACACGGGTATGAGGTATGCAGGGGCTTCAGAGGGTGACCTTCGCCTAATGACAGTGAACATCATCAGGAAGCCCACACACAGACTGCTGACATTCAGACCCAGCTCTTGGTCTACTTGGTTTGGGGCGTACATTTTTCCTGTGAGCTTGTCTCTTGGCACACATCCTTCTGAGACCAGCTTTCTCAAGGCAACCACAAACTCTTTCTGCCAAAAAGGGTCAATTACCTCGGCTTTATTTGCAGTTTCATTAGTGCTTCTGCGCTTCCTTCCTCTCTTGGGATAGCCATTGATTTTACATTCATAACAAGCTTCTGGAGAGAGGGAGTTGTCGTCTACTTCTCCACTGAGTGAAAGCTCTTGTCCTTGACCTTTGCCTAGCCCCACTCCAGATACACAGTGTCTGAGGAAGGAAGGAATTCAAAATTAATGCCAGTGAGACACAGTTCCTATAAAAAGCTGAATTTGGGGGACTGTGAATACAAATAATGAAGCAATTCTGTTGCAATTATTTCCTAGGAAAAATTTCTGCTGAGGTCAACAGGCAAAATTCTCATTGAATCACAATGCAGCTACCTCTGATTTCAAGAGCCTGGCTCCATGAGGCTTTGCCTAAGAGAGACCTGCCAATATTTAGCAGTTTTAAAAACACAGGCTTAAGCTCTGAGAAGTTGTTAGTAATTTCTGTTATCCAACCTGGAACACATTAAAAGAGACCAATTTTCAGCAACTGCTGAAAAATCTGAAAAGTGAGGTCTTTCATAATGTATCCCAAAGCTTTTAGTCACTTTGAGAATTCAAGCCACAGTCTTTTTGCCTTCCATTTGAGTTGCTTGGTCCTACATGAACCACAGCCCTAATGCTTCCACTGGGGCAAGTGAACATTGGTTTGCCTGATAAAGCAGACATTTATTCAAAAAACGATTCATTTGGAACTCAGAAGAATATGGAACATACAAGAACATAACAGCATACAGAATTGTTATTCCAGCCAGTGGGTGAAGCCACTTGTATAATTTGTCTTTGGAGACGGTAGAGGGTGTTATTTATACTTTTTTTGTTTTTTGTTTTTTTTTTTTTTAAAGGAGGCAAATGGCACATCACAAATCACAGTGAGGGGTGTGAGCTCCCAAGTGGCAGGCTCAGAGAACATGGCTAGCTGCTGGGGTGCGCAGGAGAGAGGTGAAAGCGGTAGCTTGAAAGAGATGGCTGAACCTGGTAGCCCTGACCAAACTTCATCAAGCATTAAACCCATGTTGCTCCCTTCCTTTGGCTACCTTTCCCCTTCCCTCATCTCCAAAGTCAGCAGGCGCATCCAGCTCTCGTGCACCTCCACTATTCCTCTTTCATTGGTGACCATCCTCCCGGTTCTGCTGCTTCACACTACAGAGAAAGGAGCGGATTATGTCCCCTTTATGTCTGTTAGTTTAAAATGAGAATCCCTTACCCTTGTCCTATTCTGAAGTAACCAGGTGGACATCCACAGACATAGCCACCTTCAGTATTTGAACAACCATAACTGCATGGGGCTTGTGCAGAACCGCATTCATTGATATCTTGGCAACCTCCACTAAACTGTTCATACTGAAATCCGGTAGGGCACATACATTTATAGCTTCCCAAAGTATTGTGGCAAGATGCTCCTCCACAAATGTGCGCACTGAGACATTCATTTTCATCTGGAAAAGAAGTAGAACATACCACATTAATTTTTACTCTCAGGTGTAGTCCAGCCTACCCTTTCAGAAAGGTCATGCTTCACTGCTGCTAAACATGCTGCCACATCAGAGGGACAGATACGAAGAACAGGGCTTGGTCCCACTCTTAGCTCAGGCACCGGTCACTAGGAGATATCTACAACCATACAACAGAGCCCCATCTGGGCTACTCTACAGAAGATGTTTCATGCCACGTCAGCTCATGCTCTGGAGAGCAAAGAAGCAGAGAAGGCAATTTTTCTTTTGTTCCAAAAACAACTGAGAAGAATAAAACTTTGCACAGCCAACAATATGGTCCAGTAATCCCGTGTTCATAATGCTATTCAACATTAACGCAACAAGAGTAGGGAATCAAGCTCTGACACCTTTTCCAGGCACTGATAATTCCTCCCCTACACATTCACATTTAAATATGAGGTACAGGTAAGGTACAGGAACAAGTAGTAAAGTAAAAATAAAAGCAGCTGTAGATACAAAAGAAAGCCACATTCTGAGCCAGCCCTTTTCCAAACTTCCCAAGTGAGGCACTGTAGGAGTTCGGGGTCAGTTCAGGCTTACTTACTGTAAATGGGTAGTTTTTTTAATGTAGCTGCTCTGCATTTTTTTGTCTGATGTGGCAAATTGCTTTGAAAAGTTCCGAATGCTATTGTTCCCCATTTTCTGTGATAAAGCAACTGCATATGTGCATTGCGTGTGTGTGCCCATGTGTAGGAAATGCCATCTGGACACTGTATGGATAAAATGCAAAGCACAGAGCAGCATCTCTGACCTAAGCATCCAGGTTACAGGAGAATAAGTACTAATTCACAGCATTATTGTCTTTTTCCAAACAATGTGGCTGTTTGTTCTTTGTTTAAAAGCAATGTCTTTGCTTCTTGCAGCCTGATTTACAGCATGGTGCACTACAGAATTGGCTGGGCAGGGGATGCAGTCACACACAGAAGACATGGGAGGAACCAAAGCATTCTTCAGTGATTATCTAAATATGTGTTGCAGCAACATCAAAAGTCCCTGAATGCTTCATTAAATAAGCTAAAAAAGACACAAACTGTTTGCAGAGTTGGGGCTGCCAAGGAATATGAAGGAATTGTCACGGAAAAACCTATTACATGGATTCTTCCCCTGTGGTACGCCCAGGAGATCTAGATAAGTATCTTAAGTATATACAGTTACAGATGTTACAAGCTGAACATGTGGATACCACCAAGTATTAAAACCTGGGGCTGAATTCTGTGTTACCAAAGCCTGCAGGAGTTTTGCCATTAACTTAGAGCAACGTTTCAGTATTAGTCATACCTAACACTGCAATTACGTAAACATCATAAATGCATGTCTGGGCCACAGAAAATTACTGAACCAAGATGACATACGCTCACTTCACCTTGCTCCACAGCAGCAAGAGTGTGGACACTAGTGAGCTTAGTTTCTATACTTCGGGTGATTGCTGGAAGAAAAATTATGAAGAAAAATGAAAAAAAACAGTTACAAGAGCCTCGGATTCTGTGTGAGCTGTGCTGTCAGGCACCAGCCTTGCTTTCCTGTGCTCTGCAACACACAGCTCTGTCACGCTCAGCTTCAGCAGGAAAGAGAGATGCCACGAGGACGGAGGAAGCCAAGCCTCCTTCCCTGCATTTCTGGGTTTCTGCCTGGACTACCCCATGTCCAAGAAGGTGTAAGTGCTAGGATATTCCCTAGTGGAGTTTCTGGTGATCAGTATCTGTGGTGTCAAGGTTGAATCCTTTCTTTCAGTTGGGGAAATACCAGTGATTGTGGATTTTGAAACTGATTTTCCCTGTATCAAATTGATACAGTAGTCAATGGGCTCAGATGCTGGAGTAACAGTGTACACCTGGTTTGGAAATACACTTCGTTAAAAGCTATCACCCAGAAAGACTTGGAAACAGCCAAGATGTTTCATAAAACTGAGTGCTGCACTTTTTCAGATTCTACAATGTCATCCGGCAGCCAGACATGAAGTGCTGTTTGTTTGGGGTTTTGTTTTGGTTTTTATTTTACCTTACTGCAGATTAAATTCTAATGTACCCCTAACCTCGGCTAGTTTAATTAATATTCAAACCCACCGTATAGTTGCCCTCCCTCCTTGTTCTCTTGCATATTACAGGCATAGAGTACTGGAGCACAAGCAAGTAAATGTCACAGCAAGGACCACATAAAATGTCAGGAGGTTCAGTAAGCATAATTAAAAGCAAAGACCTCCCTAGAGCACCACAATGATAACAAGCAAAGGCATTTTTATGTCTCTGAAAGCAAAGAAAGTCAAACAAAGAGTTATGTTCTCATAACTTTGTTCTCAAAGAGGTCATCAAACACATCTCCGGTATCCACACAAGACTAGCTTGTATGAAGCCCATTAAATGTGACTAAAAATGCATGTAACTGTCACTAGAGGAAAAAATACTCATGTTTCTCTTTGAATATGCTATGTGCTACACTGCTGAAACGTACACAGACCTTTCCCATGACTTCTGCAGAGGACCCAGTCCTGTCTGCTCGAGTCATATCTAGCATCAATGCTTTGTACGTGCAGCCCCATCTACGAGGGCTCAGAGACATGGGATAGAACTAAAGTTTAAATAGGGAAGAAATAAGCATTTTTGTTCACCAGTGTATTTACTTAACATAAATAAAGAGCACTTGCATTTGTTATTTATAACTAGAATTATCCTGTAAGTCCTTGTTATAATCTGTCTACCAAAGCTGCAAGGAAGCATCTTTAGACAGACAGCAGCAGCTCTGCTGAGATATGACAAATGGTTAATTCTGTACAGCAGCCTTCCTGTAGATACTGTAAGAATGATAAAAGCACAGATCAAGTAGGATTTTAATATAATTTTTATATGCTTTGGGCCAGAAATTTAATTTACAATTTAACAATCCAAACTTGTAGTTCTGAGTCTGCCAGGTTCAACCCACCATCAGTTCTCAGAGAGGACCTGTGTCTGAGCAGCGACTGTGGCACGGCTGAGTAATGCTTCCTTTGTTCAGACTACAAAATACACGAGTAACACAAAGTTCCCTCAAAGTCAATACAACTTCTAGCACCCTCAGTGATAATTTTGTGCTTGAACACTTGTCAAACCAGGACACAGGCTACTGGCCGCTTCATATCTGCTCCGCCTTTCACAGGAGCACACATGTGTAATGAAACTCCACTGAACTTACTGTAGTCAGAAGAAGAAAATACAGCAAACTGCACCATTGCCCCTCACTTCTTGCTGCTAACAAAGGTAACACACATTTTGATGTATGCATTTTAAAAAGTGACTTACCAACACATTGGTTCCATTGGTAATGCTGGAGATATCCTTGTGGGCAGCTACACCTGTATCCTCCAATTATATTTTGGCAGCCATGCTGACACCGATGGTTTCCATCACATTCATCAACATCTAAAAAGGGGACATACACTCTTGAGTTTTGGAAGAGCAGCTCAAATTATGCTGTATTTGAAAAGTGTGTTACAAATAGTCATATATATTAATATATCATATAGAGAGAAGCATATTTCAGGATCTCCCAAAAACCTGACCAGTGCTGGCAGACTACTTCATGCCTTTCAGGTTTGGATTTCTGGCTCCACAGCAAGTAACTTTGGAGTGAAAACCACTGAAAGCTCAAATTCAGCCACAGTTTTCAGAGTTTTTGCATTCTGCTATGGAGCAGACAGCAGAAAGCCATTTGTATATGGGACCCCCAAGGCTTTCCTAAGCCTCCCAGCTCTACAGCAGAAAGTCCCTTGCTTTTACCCAAGCATACAACCCAGGAATCCCAGAATACCTCTTTTCAAAGCAAACCAAACTATCCCAGAAGGCGGCTCTAGAAGCTCTAGGGACCCAGAGGAATGAAGTCTGAAGCCCTTGAACTCTCTCTTTAGCAGGTCGCCTTGAAGATGCAAGACTTCCTGTCCTTGCTGAGTCCCTCAGAAATCCACACAGGATTCAACAGAAGTCTGCTGAACTTACAGTGCTTAAATTAAAACATTCCAGGCTAATCTGATATCTTCTCAGAAAATGTCTGTCCAGCCCTTTAGCATCCCGCAATACATCTGTTTATTCAGGTCCATGGAGAGAAATACAGCCTTGTTGCTAAACTTCCATACTCTGCTCTCGTTCGATCTACACATGCTTATTCCATTGGTTTCAGTGCTTACTCCATAGGTCCCTCCCTGGATGACAGTATGGCTGACAGAAGATGAAGGAAAGCAAGAGAAGACCATGTTAAACGTACTGGGTGTTGTACCTACCTTCACAGCTAAGCCCAGTTTGATCCAGTGAGAATCCACGTTGACACTCACAAACAAAACTTCCTGGTGTATTCTGGCAAATGCCCTTTGCCCCACATAAATTGATTTCAGTGGCACACTCATTATTATCTGAAGGAAACCAAAGCCTGAGTGTTATTTTTTATTCCTTGTTGTGAAGATGATCATTTAGCAACGCTAACAATGAACAGTCTGTGACAAGAGGTAAAGAAACATCACTAACGTAGCTGTCTTACCGCCCTCTCCATTTTTCACTTTGCACGACAGGAGAGCTGACATCACCTCCTTTCTAATTCGAAAATACTAACAACAGCTACGGGAAGGGAAACTCCTTTTCTTCACCAAGAATATGGAGTTTGATGTCCTAGTCTTCAAACACCCCCAAATTCACACCAATACCACAGGATTACCAGACTGCCACAAGCAATATCCAGCTTGCAGAGAAGAAAGAGTGTTTTGCATTAAGTGGTTTTCTTTAACATTTTCAGAGACATAATGTGTATGCATTATAGGACAACTGCAGAAATGTACGTTTCATGCTTATTGTTTCAAGAAGCCTTGACATAATCTCTAATGTGGGTCCTGCAATGAGCTACAAGAACAGAAATGTAACATTTTTTTGCTCACTGGGTAAGAAAGGGTAAGGCAAGAATTATAATCCGGTGCTTTTATAATCTGGTTCTTGCAAGTGCAAAATTCGAAGACAGATTATGAAAACAAGGGAATGTAGGAGGGAGGGCCTCTTTGCATATTCTGTTCTGGTACGACTGGGATCAGAACCTGGCCTATGCTTCCATTTGGTTTCTCAGGAACCTGATTTCACCTACTTGCTACTTTTCTTCTGCAATAAGCGTCAGTAATAAATCCCAAATCCACATCTATATTCCCACATCACTTACCAATGCAGGCTGTATGGTGCTGAGTGAATCCAGGAGGACATTTACAAGTGAAACCCCCAATAGTGTTGACGCAAAGGAACTGGCAGTTGTGCTGCTTTGTTGCACATTCATCAAGATCTAAAAAAACCCAAGAAAAGGTCTTTCACTTATGTTCCCTGTGTAGGATCTGACAGTTCAGCTGGACTTAGAAGTGATTGCAAATAAATAATGTATCAAATAAAACCTTTTGAATCTACGTCTCATTCTCCACGCTGGCTTCCTGCTCCTGCCACACAAAGCCCATGTGTAATGAATGGGCCTTTGGAGCTACACTTGTGTCCATGCTGATGCTGGATTACAGACACCACTCTCGTCTGTCTGCAAGGCACTGTTGCATAATAAATGCCTGCTCTTACCACAGCCAATAAACACAGTCACCATCTTCATGAGAAGTAGTGGCAGACTGCAAAATGGTATTGCACTGAAGCAGGCTGTTACTCCAATGACAAAGTCCACTGCTATTTCCCATGCCAAGTCTGGAACTGCTGCTCTAACTTGTGCAGTTTCAGTCAGATCTTTGCTACCAAGATACATAAATAAATGAAATTATAATGAACACTTCAAAATCTCTCCTGCACTGCTGTCCGATATTCAGTGTATGGTGCCCTTCCCTCCCTTCTCCGGGTGAAAATGACCTGACCTAACCACTTTTTCTTTAAGCGACCTGGCCTAACCACTCCTTTCACAACATTCAGCATGCTGCAGAGGTGGTAGGTTAAAACTCTGGTGATGCTGGACAATGCCCTGCCATGCTCATCTTTGCATCCAGTAAGATAAATTTATCACTGAATTTATAAATCAACATGCTTACAAAAATAAGACTGATCATATATACTATCGGTTACAAAGTCTTTTAAGATTAGCTGCCATCAGCCTGCAGAAATTCCTGTGGATCTACTGTTCATCCAGATTATGAAAGAACTTACTGGAACACCAGCTCCATCCTGTGCAGGACACTTCTACTGTCTTTAGTGGAAATAACTGCATGAATCAAGGGGTCAGATTTATATTATTTACATGTCCTTGGATTGGTATTCGCCTGTGAAACACTGAGTTTCTGCAGTAAATTAGTTCCTTGATTTTTACCTTTGCAGCTTCTCCCATCCTCTTGCAGGATGTACCCTTTTGGACACGAACACTGGAAGCTCCCCTCTGTGTTCTTGCAGATGAAATTGCAAGGTTTTGGGGACTCATTACATTCATTCAGATCTAGAAGCAAAATCAGATACTTGGTGTTGATAACCAAGATTTGTGATAATGTTTTTCAAAATGCTCAGGAGATATCAGAAGGAAATAAAAATCCCCAAAGCATTCTAATGAATGAAATTTTATTTTCTAATTTTTCAAAATATTTGTATTTCCTTCTTCAAGTCATCTCTTAGTAACAAACTTTATATACATACACTGTACTGAGAACTATACCTATGCAAATAGTGCCGGTTATATCTGTAGTATAGCCAAGGTTGCAATGACAACGGTAAGATCCTCTCTCATTGATGCATTCCCCATTACGACAGACATCATGAATAACCTTGCACTCGTCAATATCTGCAATTAAATGAGAGTTAGTTCACAATGGAACAAGAACTGAATTTATACAGCTTAAATAGATTCTTGTGACCTGACAAAAATCCTACACCCTACATAGAACAAAAAAAAATTACATAAAATAATGAAATATTGCACAGATTAAGGAGAAATAATAAGTGAAAAAATACAGAATGGTACATTAATCTAACTTTCAAATGCAACGAATGAGTCTTAAGTGGAAGTGAACAACTGGAGCTGATCATATATTAGCCTCCATAAATCAAACAACACTTTCCTTTCATGTACACAAATAGCTCTTAATCACTACCTACAACACGCTCAAATGTTGAGAGTGCAAATTCCCATTCGAGCACATGTCAATCAACCAGCATGTAAAATAAGTATCTGCCAAGTTGGGATGGATGCCTCGTCATCCCGGGCCTTTGGCTATGCACCCTCCTCCCCGAGGTCTGTACTCTCTCAACATAAGAACTCTCTGAAAATTTTGGCTGATATCCAAAACCATTTAGGACCTCACAGTGTTCAAGTATGCAAGAAGCGAGTTTATAATTTATCACTTAATTTGGCATTGTGTAAGAGAGCCTTTAATAGAAGAGTCAGTACCTGCTCCGTTAGACATGTATCCTCGGCCATGAGGGCAAAGTTTCTTGAAAGCCACAGTGCCTGGGAAGGGGCAGACCTCGCAGTTTTGCCCCCAGCCTCGGCCACCATCACAGCAGCATTCAGACTTGGTGACAGAGTTCCTGTTGCTTGATCCAATTTGACACATACTTTGTAAGACTTCAGTGAAGCAGTAGCCCTCCCTGTTGTCTGGAAAACAAATTATGCATCACAGAGAATCCTAATGGTGACGACCTCCAGAGGGTCAATGAGATATTAGGAATTTAGTCAGAAATATAAAAGAAAGGGCATACTTCACCCTGGGACTGTGGAACTGTGAGTGAAAGACTACCAGCAGTAAGAAAAAGAGCACAACGTCTGAGGGAAACAAAGAAGACAGGAAATTTAGCAAAAGGTGGAAGACAAGTTACATTATGCTTATAAAAATATGTTTCTGTTTAAACCCAGAGAAAAAGGATTGGCTGAAAATCAGGACCAAAGATAAGGCAGAGCAATTCCTGGCTGACTGAAACCACCAAATAGCCAGCTTCCACAGCGAGTCAACCCAACCGGCCTGACCGAAGCAGGCACGGGGACAGACAGGAAGAACAAACTTGCAGCAGGGCACCTACTTACAAAGGCCCCTTCCCACAGGCATGTAAATTCAACAGCATGTTTATTCACTATATATTTCTAAGGTTAATTCCAATCACAATTTCTGCTATGAAAGCGATAGTTCATTGGGATGTTAGTGTGCAACTTACCGAGGCATTCGTTCTGGGTATCACTGGCCGTGAATCCCTCGTTGCATTCACATCTGTAACTTCCCACTGTGTTTACACAACGACCATTCTCGCAGATCCCAGGTTTGGTCTGACATTCATTCTCATCTGTGTTTTTGAAATGGTATGACAAAAATCAAGTCCATTACTGGCTTAATGCACATTAGAGAAGTCTGTATGGAGTTCTTAAGCTGTGCATTCTGTCTGGTCAAACTTGCATAAGTTTTTCTTTTTTTTGTAAAACAAAACCTCAGTTTTTCAGTTTTCAGAGGAAAGATACCATATAGCTCACAATATAATATATTTTGTTACTACATTTTTCTCTGCAATATATTCCTCACTGGTTTTCAAAATTTTTCATAACTACAGCTGCACTTCTGAATGCCATCCAAAGTTTAAAAATGATTCAGATCTACTCTCATTCATGCTAACAGAGATGAACTAGCTTACAGCAATGGGCCCAATCTCTGCTTTTCTCAGTTAAGAGCAATTCAGCAGCAGCAGTACAAACTGATTGTAAAGACAACCACATCCAGATTTTCTACTTACTGCCCACATGTGTGCACACCTGAACAGCAAAGCACAGTGCGTATAGCACTGGTAGATCCGTTATACAGGTAGTTGTGTAATTCTTCCCCTGAGTTCCTCAACACTTTGTTAAATCCAAAATTTTCAGCTCTGCTGAGGAGCTGTGTGTTTCAAGAGCTTCAACACTTCAGTGTCACTTACCTATACAGCCTTCCCCATCTGGTCTGCGCTGATAACCTGGTCCACAGATACACATATAGGTGCCAATTAGGTTTTTGCACTCCATCTGTTTTGAGTCACAGTCGTGAATCCCTTCTTCACACTCATTCTGATCTAAAACACAAGGTTTAGACTTCATTATACAGACAGACAATCCTGAAAATTCACAATAGTAAATTCTGACTTTGGAATTTCAATCGTAATTGAACTATACATGCTTTTATTGTGCTAAACTAACCGTAAGATATACTAGCCTAAAGCAAATTGATTTCTCCCAAATGCCCATTTTCAGGGCAAGACAAAACTGTATCATCTGATATGACCTCACTTTATGCAGATGTGTAAGTTTATGGGCAGGACAGGGCTAATACAACCAACTGCATAATGCAAACCACAGAATTTCATCCCAAATTCTTTCTGACTCAGTTACTTCCTGGGATTAAAACTCTGGCCCAATAGCGCAGTGAGTCAGAGCCCTACCCTTGCAGGAACTTGAAATCATTATCTCACAACCATGAGAGTCTGGTAGGAACTTTACCTCTGCACATGCGCCGGTCCTCTCGCAGAACATACCCTGCGGGGCACTTGCATTCGTAGGATCCAAAGGTGTTCACGCAGCGGAAAGCACAGAGCAGAGGGTTCTGAATGCATTCATTGACATCTGGATTTGGAGCGACAAAGACCACGGGGGAAGTGAAACATGCTTTTGTAAAACTCAGCCAACTTGAGTGCGCATGGTTTAGATACAGCAATACCACAGATCCCAGGCTACTGAGGGCTAAATCTTAATAGTTGGGGACCAATGGTTCTACTCATTATGGATTTCTGTATAAGAGCAGGCCTAGACATGCCAGGATGTTTGCACAGCTACCTGAAGTTTCAGTATCTTCACCAGCAAGCAGCCAATGAAAAAAATCCATGCTGCCAAAAGAGCGTCTCAGTTCAAACTGTATCCTAGGGTCAGTTTTTATGATTGGTCCTTTTTAAATTCCAGCTTCTTCATAAACTGAATTCCATAAAACAATATCCTTACTAGAAACACTATTCTGAAGTGCATTTACATACACTCTGGGCTACTTGAGTAATTACTGCTGTATAACGATGTTTATGCACTCTGCTAACTCCTCCTCTGCAATTTGAGCTTTTCACCCAAATTCCACAGGGAAGTCCATGAAGCTCTAACTGTATATAAAACTAACGCAAGCTGATGCAAAAATAGAAGCATTCTTTTGTATGGGCTTGCAAACAAATAGATTGTGGCAGATAATTTAAGAACAGCTGTGTCAGGTCAGAAGAGAGTGTCAAAATGTCCTAGGACATTCTCCTCTCTCTGGTTGAAACAGGAGGAGATGAGTATTAAAACCCCCATACCATGTATGCAGAGATCCTTCCCCTAACACAGCCTCTCAGTTTTAAGGACTTCCACAGCCAAAAGCCACAACCAAACTATCAAACTTAATTTCCACTGATAGGTTCCCACACAAATTTGTACAATCTCCTTCTGGGTCAGTTTATACTTGTGGCCTCACTAACATTCTGCAGCAAAGAGCTTCACAACTTAAGTAAGTACTATGCATATAAAAATGTTTGCTTGGGTCTGTCTAACATGTTTCTTCTACTTCTGGTACCTTTACCACTTGTGGCTTTATAAATTGAAATCACGTATGTCTTCAGTTTTCCACACTGAAAAATTCTAGTCCAATTAATTTTCTGCATGTCTCTTCAATAACTCTGATCTTCCTTACTCCTCCCTTCTTTGTGCATTTTCAAATTTTTATTTTTGAAATGAGACACCAAAGCATGAAAAATATTCAACCTAGGGTTACCATGGTAAACGTCTAGTACTGTATTTATATTTTCTGGTTTGTTCCCTAACAAACCCAAGCAGCCCATTTTCTCTTTTCATCCTCCACAGTGACTTTCTTCACCCAAGGGTCCCCTAGTCGGTAAGCAAAACCCATACACACAATAAGCAGCATTTCTGGGAACTGTTCTGGACAGAGCGTACCCAAACATGCTCCTCTCTGGGTGGTTCCTTTGCAGATACTGCCTGAAAACCTGTTCACCCAACCTTCAGTTAGAAACAGTTACCACGGCTCCTCCATACAGGAAGAAGGAACCTATTTTTCCATTTCAGATAAAGATGCATTGTTCCAAATGTCTGTATTTCTCTTTTTCAGCTGCTTTACGCCCCTCGCTTGTTTCCAAAATCAGAAAACTGTTTCAGCACACAACTACAGTGACAGTCCTTAACACATGGAGTCTCACCTTCACAGGTCATCATCGGTCCAGGCTCAAATCCCTCAACGCAGGTGCATTCAAATCCTCCCACCACATTCCTGCAAGTTCCATTTCCACATGGGTTTCCAACAGCACATTCATCAGTATCTGCAAGCAGTTAAATTAAGGCAAGACTACGTGGTTACACTCAACTAAAAAGGTATAAAAACTACACTGCTGATGTACAACCAAAAAAATACAAAAATACAAAACCCAAGACCTCATTTAAATTACTGATTTAGAGTCATAGACTCCTAGCATAATTTGGGATAGCTATAAAGGTTTTCTGGGTCAAACAGCCACAGCAAGACCAACTTGGAGCCAATGGCTAAGGCTCTGCCCTGGCAGATTTTAAGCACCAGTGGGGATGGAGATTCCACGACATTAGAATAGTATAACCCCATTATTCCTTAATGCCATACTTAGCAATGCAGGGGTTTCTTTAAAATGGAAGATGAAACAGCTGTACTTACCTACACATTGAGCTCCTTGTAGGATGTAACCATACGGACATTCACAGCGGAAAGACCCATCTGTGTTGATACACTGCCCAAATTTACAGTTATCTGGATCTAGGCACTCATCCACATCTTAACCAGAAATACAAACAACACAGTAAGTGCAACTGATTTCATGTGGTTTTAGACTTCTCTCAAAGGACAGGTGTTGTTCTGGCAATAAATATTCCTAAAATCACAAAAAAATACTAAAATCTGAATTTTGATATATTAGGATGAGGGTACGGAATTTTTCTTGCAGGCCAGCTTTCAGGATGCAGAAAAGAAACTGATTCTACACGTCAGATAAAAAACCTCTCTGACTGGGACCACAGGGAGAGTAGCAGATATGAAAAGCAGTAGTCATCCAGTGCTCCTTAAATGAAAACTTTTACCAATGAGGCTGAAGTGCTGTTTGTCTTGGGAGAGAACAGAACGTACTGAAGGGATCTGGGAAACTGTGGTTTGCACTTCTGGAGGATTAAAACCATTTACTGTAAACAGGCTACATATACTGTATAGGAAAAGACAAGCATGCTATGTGATCCATTCTCTAGATCCTACACAAGTTTCCTAGCAAGTCTGCTCAGCATAAATTAAAAAGCCAAATACAATACTCTAAAAGAAGTTTATTTCTGATATATGAGACATTCAAGCTTTAATTTCAACTTGGTAGGAATAATTGGAAAAAAAAAATCTGTATAGAAGTTTCCACAATTCGTGGCTTTTGGAAATAGTTGCAGAGGCGTTATTCTCTATTGAAAGGGAGAATGGCTTATGGGTAGAAGACAGCACACTGATGCAACAACGGCATCGTGCAGCGCGGGCACTTACCCAGTCTTGCATCACCAGGTCCAACAAGGATGCCAATTCCAAATGGACAAATCTGTCTAAATGCCTCTGTAAGAAAAAAAAAAAAAAGTAAAAAAATCAAACTATGTGTTAAATTCTATCTTGGTATTCAGCATTACTCATGAGCCACAAAAGTAACCACTGATACCAATTCATCTTCCTCATGATCAGGTCTAGAAATATAGTATGTTAATGTATAAACTTATAATCTTACACTCATGTAAAAAATGTATGCTCTCTTGACATTTCATCTGATCTCCTGTATGCAAATATGTAAAATCCTGTGAATAATTAACATTATGTACTTTCCTTTAAGGAGCAAATAAATACAGTACTTCCATTTTAAAAGTATCAATACTAGTGACAGCATTCTTTTTTGTTGTTAATGAAACATTTCCTAAATTTTCTGAAGATGACACAATTTAATCTGTAGTCACCATGGCCCTTAAAGCATGCCCATCTCTAGTTACAGAATAAGTAATAATTTTATTATAGGTAAACTGAGAGTAAAATTTCTGGGCTCAGCTTAGAATGAAGTCACCACTCAGTTTCCAAATCCACAATGTTTTTGGTGTGACTTTTCAAGATGTAAATATGATGCAAGTCTTTTGAGAACAAGAAATTCTCTATTTTTTGTCGCAGGAAGTATGTACTCCCTTATCTGTGCAATTCATCTGACATTTTCTTGGCAATAGAATAAATAAGAAATCCTAAATTTCCATTCTGGTGGACCAAAATGCAATATGGATGAATACCATTATAAAGGACCTTCAGCTTCAGAAAATCCTCTAACTTTGGGTCTGACACACACACACAAAAAATACAAGCCTTGCAACTGAAACTAAGCTTCCACCTCTCCCCCCTAAATTGTATCTTGAGAAGATGGATGGACACAGGACTGTAATTCTAACCATCTCAAGATGCTGCTGAGCATATTCTCTACTAACCGTGCTCAGAACATCACAGAACCCTTGACAAGATTTTACTTTTTCTTTTGCAAATTCAGTAGGCTGCAAAGAGGTTTAGAGTGCAGCAGTACAATACAGTCAGACATAACAAACGTTACCCTTTCTTTAGTTGAACTACATTAGCTGATCTTTGCTGAGGTTGAACAAAATAGGAACTAAATGTAGTTGCACGCCTGCACTGAAAGTAAGAAAGCGTCTTGACGTACTGCCAGGCTCTGAATGGGAAACTCAGCCCTACGCACAAAACCCGCCTGTTGCTCAAGCCTTCAGAAGGAGACTCAGGTGGCACATGTGCTTGAGCTTACCAGCCTCCATTCAGATAGCATACGATGGAGACCATGCGTGAAATATTTTTTTTTCCCAAAAAGAATCAATTCCACTATCTGTGATACGCTGAGACAGAAATTTCCCAGACTCAGATATGTTAAAGCTATTTCTTTTTTAGAAGATGAGAAAAATGGCCTTGATATAATCCTTTGCAAAGAGTTTGGACTGTGAAAAATATATGTGCTGACACTTCAAGGAAATGCTGCGATGTATACCATGCTTTTCCAACTGACTTTGATTCAAACGCTCCAAGCAACGTAATGAAACAGGCACAGGCAATAAGCCTAGGAGGAGTATTGCAACTGGCACATCTGATTCTCTTTTCTTCCCTTGGCTTTTGTGAGGATTGTCTGCAAAACATCTACATGACTTATTAATGAAATGAACTGTATTAATATATTGCTGAAACCAGTAACGCTGTTAACCACATTTGTCAGCATGAATTAAAGTCTGTTCAGCAAGTTGTACCATGACGGTACAAAGGCCTGTTGACTTGCTCGATGCGCAGTTACTCAGTCTTACAACAGATACCAACAACGGAGAGTGTTCCTTTAGCAACAGTTCAGTGAGTGAGGCTTCAAGGCCTGTGTTTTGTCATTCCATGCTGTTTTTGCAAGTCATTCATATTGATAAGACTGCAAAATTAGATAAATTTTTTTTAATAACAAAATGAAGTCACAAAATGTAACAGGGTTATTCAGATGTACATCTAGTTCCACTGTTGGTTTTTGTCTGTTTGCTTTTTTGTTTGGTTGTTTTTTAAATTAGATTTCATGCTTATGGTACCCCTTCCTACACTTATTTACAATCAGATGAATTCCATTTGTGTCTTGCAGGTATTTCCACTCAGAGCCTATCAAGGACGTACTTACTACTTTCCGCTTTCTGTATGTGACACCTCCAGAGCAAAATACTTGGCACCTAATCATGCTAACAAACCTAAAAGCAAACAAGGAATATGCTTGTGACTGGACTATGCAAGGAAAATGTTTTTTGAGACTGCAATGACAATTGTTAAGCAGAGGTTAAACACCTCTGGAAAATAATTTTTCCTAATTTCTTCTTATAAGAATCCCAATCTTCTTTTAGTTCTGAGGTTATCATGACAGTAAGGTAACCTGGTCAGTAACGTACCATCTGCTTCCTCTGGGCAGAGTTCACAGGGATCTCCCCATCCCTGTCCCTTTAAGGCACAACAACACTCTTGTTTGGAGTGGTTTCGTGACTTCGGCACAGAACATTTTCCATCTTCGAATTTGGTAAAGCAGTAACTTACTCTCAGATCTGCATAGAGAAAAACTTGTTATGAGCAGTTGGGGTGACTTTGACACAGTTTTCACTTAAGAGTTGTTAATTGCAAAATTACAGGGGGCCCCCCTCAATAAAACACCCAACTTCCATTTGAGCGCATTAAGAAGGACCATTATTGTCTCTGGGGAAGATGTGAAGAGGGAGGGGAGCTCCTTACCCCAGTCCAGGAAAGCTATGGGATCGTGCCCTACTTCAGTCACGGAAAAGGAAGGCTTTTCCTCTTTTGTCCAGCAGAGATGGAAAAGCTGTACTGCCCTCTTAGACTCACTCCTCTTTGTAAAAAAATGAATATTGGCTTGACTTGTTTGTATTCCGTTATTAGGAAGAATCACTTGAGTCAAGAGATTTTAATCAACTTGTAATGATAATACCATGTAGTGTTAAAATGAGAGGCAATTTCCAATAGCACTGTCCTTCTTCCCTCTCCCCTGAGGTACACATAAAGAAAACTGTCGCAGTGACTTTTTACTCCCTTAAGCTGGATAACCAGGATGCTGGAGCAGAGCTGAGATCACAGACCACAAGCATCCAGCAGGCAGAGAGCTGGCAGCTCCCTGACTTGGCAGGCGGACAGCAACAGGGCAGTTGTGGAAGCAGCTGCTCATCCAGTTTTCCGGCTGCAGCATCAATGCTGGGCAACATCCAGATTTTACAAAATTCCTAGGTAATGGGAAGTTTTAAAAAAAACTCTGTTTGGCCTGAGATACTTGGAAAAAAAACCCCCAGTCTTCTCCAGGGGATGGGGAGAAGCCCACCTGAAGTTCATACACACAAGTGTGCACTTTCTTCTGCCATTATGTGTGAAACAGTGGTCTGTTTTCATAAAGGAGAAGATTAAGCTGCGTTCTTTTTTCTAGTTTTCTTGGGGGAAGGGTTATGATTTTTTTCCTTACCTGAAGAGGACAACACCCTCAGACTGAAGAAACTTCATTTATACGAGCTACAAAAGCACAGCCACAACAGCCATGCTGCCTTCTTGAAGTTCAGTAAAGTAACTGTGCCAAACTGCATGGTGGTTTGAAGACTTGGATGAACGTTTACTGCAGGTTGGATTCATTTTTACCAAAACCACAGTTTCATTTAGCCCACTGTGAAGAACTCACTATGGTGTCAACAAGCATCACCGTTCTGTGCCAAGCATAACTACAGAGGTCCTTATAAAGGTCTTACTCGTCAGTGGTTCCCACTGTGCACACTATGTATCGGACATTTAATGATGTATCTATTTAATAATTCCCAAAGTTTTTAAAATATCTCACTCTCTAATTTGCTGTACTTGTTCTTTATCCACAAAACAAACTAACCTGTGGCTTTTCATTAGTAGATCTTCGGCTTTTAGCATCTGATCTCTGTCTTAGTGCCCATGTTTAGGCTCTGAACAGTGTAAGTGGTATTTTAGAAGCCAAAAGACACTTCAGACTTTTCTAAGTAGGTGGGTGCTTATGGTCCCCACAACACTGTTTGCAATTTTTTTCCATTGATCTTTTATCCACCCACACATTTGTGGAGAAGAATAGCATATAACAAGTGTTATGGTGAATTTGATAAGTGCTAAGAACAACTTTATTGCTGGAAATGCTGCCATTAGCAGTGCATTGCAGTAGTCGCTTGCCTGCATTCGTGCTCCATCTCCATGTCAGACATATCAGAGCCTATACAGAGTCCAGGTACCCTCAATATTTCTTCCAGAGGTGCAAGAAAGGGCTGCAGGACAACATAATTTCCTCACTTAACCTGGTGCATTTAACATTATCTTTGCCCCTTTTATTGCAATGCTTCCTTTAATGACAAACAGATGTTAGGGCAAGACAGAACCTGGCCCCAGCTACAGAATTATCATGTTTTCCTTGTGAAAAACACTGTTTGAGTCCAGAGCCTCCTTGTTATATTAGAAACAGGCAGGAATAAGGTTTTTATAAGACAGTAAACAAATTCCGAAATGCCAGAAAACAGGAATGAACTTACCTTGGCATCGCCTCCCTGTGGAAGACAACACAAACCCTTCTGGACACAGACATTTGAAACTGCCTGGAGTGTTGCTGCATGTGCCCAGGGCACAAATTTCTGGCTGTTCCACACACTCATCAATGTCTGTAAGAAAAGTAATTAAAGAGGTGAGAAATAAAAATGTTTACACTGGCAGCTGTACTACATAAAATGTAACCTTACATCATCACTGATATCTAACAGATTTGAAAAACAAAAAGGAAGAGACAGAAAGAGGAACAAGAAATCCAGGTGCAAAATCTAGGGTTAGTTTTTAAATCCTCATGCAGTAGGCAAACCCCAGCAAAGTACCATCAACCAAACAGCCTGGGATTAGATTTTTCTTGGGATCAGATCAGGTAGTTCTGGTTCAAACAAAACTTGGTGAGACTTCTGGGAAGTGACTTACCAGTGGCTACAGTTCAGAACTGTACACTGCCACAAAAGACTAAACATTACTCACCATTTAGATGCAGAGGAAAGTGGTAACAACTGTGAGTAGCTAGGACAGAGGCAGAAGGAGGGTTGTTCTGTACACACCTTCACATTTGTCATTCTGCAGGACATATCCAGGAGGACAGATACATCTGAACGACCCATCCAAGTTCTGACATGTGCCTGGTGAGCATTTTCCAGGATCCAGTGCACACTCATTGACATCTAAAAGAAAAGAAAGACAATTTACTTGAGATAATTGCTGTTATCTCAATAAATCTGTGGCTGAGCCTGCTTTAATTTTGATTCCATCAAACTGACAGTGGAACTTCCCAGGAGCAAGAAAAGAGCCCTCTTCTCATCCTATGGGCATTGTTTTCTTCTGCTAGGTACAATGATGACAGTGTGACATTTCTCTCTGACCTCTTATACTGTTTACTAAGAGCAGGAATCCTCAAACTACAGCCCACGGGCTGGATAGGGCCCCCCAGGGTCCTCAATCCAGCCCCTGGTATTTACAGAACCCCCACCCCCCCACTGGGGGTTTGGGGGGGAAACCGAGCAGCCGCAGATGACTGCCTGCCACTTCATCCGCGCGCCGGCCCCCTGGTTAAAAAGTTTGAGGACCCCTGACTAAAAGTATCTCCTCAAGGTTTGCTGCACGTTTCGTTCTGCCCTAAAAGAAAGCACTCACCAATACAAGTCCTTCCATCCAGAGCCACCTCATAGCCATCATTGCAAAGACACTGGAAGGACCCAATCGTGTTCACACACTGACCATTCCTGCAGAGCATTCCGTTTCCACTTGCACACTCGTCCACATCTAAGAAAAATAACATTGTAAGAGATAAAAGGAACACCTGCAACAAGTGAAATTGGGAAGGTGAGACTTCTGTTTCCACTACATTGGTACAATAACTGATAGTACGTAAATATCCTCTGCTTCAAAAGCAAGTGAGGGGAAAATACCACTATTGATCTGTGCTGTAAAATTGTCAAAGCAAGAGTAAAAAAATCAGAGTGGCACATATCACATGCAAACATTTAAGGGGCTATAGAAAAGTATGGAGTGCATAATCAAAGAAGCCTTTTCAGACTAAGAAATTGTTTTTTGTCTTTAATCATGCAGACCATGAAAGGTGAGACCCTAACTCAATGGAGAAGATGGTACTAACGGTACATTCATTAGAAGTAGAAAGTCTTAGAAACACGTAACTGGTCTCAGCACTCCTTACCTATGCAGTCATTGTTGTGTGAGAGGATGAACCCCAAATTGCAGCGGCAGTTGAAAGAGCCAATGGTGTTTCTGCAGGTTCCGTTGCCGCAGGCATCTCTCTCACACTCATTAATATCTACAAAGGAGAAATAAAATAAGCAGCAAGAGTTTTAATCACTGATGGGGAAAGGAAAGTCTTCAGCTATCCTGCAGGCAAAAGAAATAATCCACTGCCAACAGACTGAACAGAAGAATTGTTTGTCCCCAAAAGACGATTTTACATAGGTTTATACACTTGATATCAACACCTACAAAAATAACCAAGGGTCCAACAATCATTTATCTTACTGTGGCTCCCATCTCACCCTTCCCAAAGGACATCTAAGCTATCTTTATCATAAATGTTCTGAAATCTCATCTTGCTCAGACAGCAGACACCACACTAACAGCTGCAAATGGGTTAAATACAGAATCTCCTTCTTTATTAAGATGACCCTGTTTCTGAAAAGGGCACTTCTCTGGCAAGAAGTACACCCTTCACTTAGTCTGTTAACAAGCAGGCTGTGTACAATTGCTGTATTGCAATATTCATCTACTAAATTTCTTGCCTAAAGTAATAAATGAGACAAGATGCTTCAGAAAATTCTAAGAATAGAACATTTTCCTGAAAAACAACAGTATTAGCAGTTTATTAGACAAGCTATATTTTTTTAAAGGTTCACTTTAATGAGATGTTCTTCATTCATTATCAACTTGTTATCATCTCTAATTGCCAGCTATGGTGGTTTTGCACCTTTGCCTGGTGGTAAATGGCTCACAATCTCAGTTCTATGAGACATATGCAACACCTATGACAAAAAGGATAGGCTTCATAACTATCTCAATGGAAGTCTAAGTACAGCTTAATTTGATATACTTGCCTATACACATTGTTCTGTCATCATTGGTCTTGAATCCATTGTGACAAATACAGTAGAAACTTCCAACAGTATCAATACACTGCCCGTGGCTGCAGATGTTGGGAATTTCTTGACATTCATTCCGATCTGAAAACACAAAGGTACCATGAAAGTTAAGGCTTCGAAACTGCAGGGCTGGAAAGATGTATTAGCAGCAACCATGACAGTCAGAATCCAGTGCACGGCCCTAATTTAAAATATTATTTTTAATTTATTAATGATGAAACCATTACTAAGTAAATCTCAGAAAAGGGGCTACTTGCTTGTAAATTACCCTCTTCAATATCTGTGGAGCTGAAAAAAAACTAGTGTAAAAATGGTATTTACCGAACACAAATTCTTGCTACAGGGAAAAGCATATCGCCTGGATTTTGAAAAGTAGAATTACCGACATGAAATTGTATAGGGAGATTTCTGAGTGCTCTACATTGACTGCAACAGATACGAAAGCCACATATAAATCACAGTTTCTATTCTTCTCATGAAAGCAGCTACTTGCTTTTAGCTATGCTTGATTATAGCACAAATTGCTTGATTAACTCACAGAAATCATACAAAACAGAAAGGGAGATGAATCCCACACTTTTCTCACTCAGCTTACAGAGAGATAAAACGCATTGTAGATTTATCTACTCATTATGCAGTGATAAAATGGGTACATGTATACATATGTGTTGTAGCATCCATGCCTCATGCAATGTGATGATCCTGTAAGCCAGACAAAGCTCAGTCAGCAAGAAGAATTACTGCTATATGGAGTCTGAAAATACTTCGCCAACAGCAGCAAACACCCAACTGCATAATTCTGCAGAGCGCGCTAGGGAAAGGGAAAGCTATCCTGCCAGCATGTGCTATGCTGCCTGACAATCGCAGGGCATCCACCACAGTTGTCCAACAGCTGACTGCCTCCTGCTACTCTTGTTATCAATGCTTTCAGGCAGAATTCAGGATCCTATCAATAGTGAATGAAACAAAATTTTGAAGAATGGAATGTTTGCTGTCCAGCACATTTTTTTCCCCATGACAAATCAGAAACATGAATCAAATGATGCCCTTCTGTTGACCTCATCACCAACAAGAGCTGGTTTCATTCAATATGCTTCCTGACACTCTGTCCGCAGCAGCTCCAAAAACGAGAACTGAGGTGCTGCCATAAGCTTGCATTAGAATCGATTAGATTTTAGCATGCATTCATTTTCTTTTTAAATGCAACCTAAGCAAAGCGACTGCAGTTTCTTACCAAACCACCCCCAGGTCACTGCAAAACTAAGAGTCAAGTAGTTCCTAATTGCAAAGAAATTAATTTATTACATCTTGTCTCCCTCCCTCTGCTGCCACTTCTCTACACTCTAGTTGGCATATGGACAATCTTGATTGCCCCCATCCCCAGGATTACCATGCATCATCTGGGGCCACAAGTAAATTTGGATGTGTGTTCACTGAGGATCAAGCTCTCCCAATGCTATTAATGATACTGCTGCTAATTAGAGTCTAAAGAAGGCAGAACGGAAACCAGTGCTGGATAATGTGCTTCTTAAGAACTCTTAACCTTCACAGCTCAGGAGAGTAGAGATGAAAGAAAAATTGTGATTCTCTCTTTGCTGCTGTATGGGCAAATGAATAGTGAATTAAAATCCCAGGGAAAAGTCACTTCTTTTGGGATAAACAGAGAACACTGTAACTTGTTAAAAAATTGGGAGGCAAAATTAAGTGCCAAAATGAGTTTATATGAAAAATTATTTATTATACCACAATAGATAGCACCAGAAGAATGCTATTTTCACAGTAAGATACATGCAGTACTCATAGTAAAAGTGGCTGTGATACATCAGTTTTGATTCAATAAACTACTGGGATATCATCATTTTCCATGCGGTAGCATGACTGATCCAATACAGCAAGATGCTCAGCACTCTTTGCTCTCAGCAGAGCTGTTGGAAATTTCCTCCCTTTGCTGAATCAAGTATTTTATCAACTGCTTTTATTTTGACTCTAATTGTGTAACTTTATTTTCACTAAATATAAAATAAGAGCAAAATACAGGGAAGTATTACTGTTGGTGCCAATTCATGTCTGGTATTGTAACCCATATCAGAACCTTCCCTGGCTCTTCCTGTACTGCTGTAACGAACCCATAACAACAACAATTACATTAGAACATATTGAATATTTACATGTGCCACTGCATAGCTTAACAAAACAAAGTTTTAGTTCTCATAGTAGCGTTCTGGTTGTCCCTACACCCTTTTCCCTTAAGGGTCACATGAAACAATGGAAAACTGCACTGTAGGGAAAAGTACACTTCCTAAAACTCAAGTACTCAGAAGCAAAAACCCAAGGAAAACGTTACCAGTTTCCGTTGTAATTATTATTTTGTTCAGAAATGTATATAATATTTACAGGTGCTTGGCCCACAGCAGTCTTTAAAAAAATCTCTGTGATTCTTCAAGTAATCAAGATAACATGAATGCCCCTCTGGACTACGATATTATAAGAAAAAGCACATAGATTAGAGAACTGCAGTCCCACTCAGTATTTAAAAATAATGTTCAGAGGCTTGTTCAAATCCACATAAAAGTTAGGAAGTTTAACAATAAGCTTTTTAATTTAGTGCATATGGGCTAGCAGATAAGTTCATGTTATCAGCAGAGACCCCAGCAAGCAGTGAGCTATTTGTAAAAACACAAGTGGCAAATAAATTGCTAAAACAAATCTTAAAATTAAATTAAACAGCAAATTAAAATTAAAATCAAAGAATTTATGTAGAGGAAGGTCCCTGTCAGGACTGCAACTGAATTTTTAGCATCACAAAATAGTTAGTCAAAAGGTAGTGAATCAACTGGTCTGCCTAGACACAACACAGGCTAAAGAAAAATATTTGCCAGTGGCTGGTGGGATAAAATGGAAGACAAACATCTACTCAGGTGATAACTCTCATTTATGCTTCTGTGGGATGGGCCCCTTAACCTTCCAGGAATGACCAGAGTGTTTATGGGATGCCCTAAAAGGCTTTAAGAAGAGGGTTCTTGGAGCCCAGGTCATGTCCTGGTATACCATCTTTCTGAAGAAAAGTTATGCTTTTTTAGTCTTCTTTTAAAAATCTACTACTTTTTGCAGAGCCTCACACAAACAAGCCAGAAGGACTCACCAGTGCAGCGGCCAGTTGATGTGAACCTGTAGCCAGGTTTACAGTCACAACGGTAGCTACCAGCTGTGTTGACACATTCTGCATTTTGCTGACACACTGGTCCATTTTGGCATTCATCAATATCTGTCAATACAAAAAGGGAATTTGATTGTCATGGTAAGCTGGCACTAGAAAGAAATCGACTTTGTTTTTAGCATAAAGAGTATTATCTTACACAAACAGAGGAATTTCTTTCTAATCCTGAAAAAATAAATGTATTGATGAAAGTAGATTTTTGGTCACATTAGGTATCTCCTGAAATGATCCCAAACCCACATGGTCCATTTGTAAAATACACTCCTATTTAGAGAATTTATACCATGGTTTCCTGAAGGTGTTGAAAGGCCCATGAAAAGCCTGTTGCAACACTTCACTTGGGTGGATTTCAGTCTTAAGACTGTGATCAGAAAAAGTAAGCTGCTCTGTCTGCACAGATCTCCACTGGAGACTATGATACTCTGTTATGATTAAGGGAGATCCTTGAGATCCCTATAGGATATTAGTAGCTTTCAGTGTAAACACCACCAAAAAATTTTAGGCAAAAATTTTTGTCCAATTTTCCTTACTTAAGTGGCTGCAAAAAAATAGAACTTTATTTCCCTAGGAATGTAACAGTTTCAGTTAGAAGCAACATACGGAAGATGCTTTTATTTAAAGGTCTCAATACCTTGCTTGCAGCGCAGCACCATGCTGTCAGCAGGCATAACCCACACCGGAGAATTAAATCAATTCATACTGCCATCTTTGGTTTCTCCATTAAACTGACTAATACAATGTTAGGAAATGTTCAGATTGGGGAAAAAATGATCATGTGTTTATATTATTTACAGAAATCTTTGTTCCATTACAAAAAAATATCTTGGTTGGAATTAAAAAAAAATGTGCTCATGATCTGACTCAAAACTACTACTCTTTTCTTGGCTTTACTGTCAAATCTGAAAAACAATGTTTCTTCCCATGACTGCTGACTCACGCTCCTTCAAGGCCTCAGATTGTCTGATGGAAAATCTGGTATTTTCTATGCAAAAGAATTCAAAACGTCTGAATTGACACAGACTTATGACACTGATACTGGTATTTTCCCCTCATTGAGGATGATTTGCAAGTATATCAGATTTGCCAGTGTCTGAGTCGCCAGGTGGTGAAGGCCCGTTTCTCTGAATGAGATCAGCACTCTACCTTCGCAGATCAGTAGCTTGTCATTGTAGAAGAACCCCACAGGACACTCGCATCGGAAGCTGCCAACCATGTTTATACAGATCCCATTTTCACACACTCCAGGAATCTCTCTGCATTCATCAATATCTGCAAGAAGAGATTTTTTTTAAAATATTTGTAAACAGCACTTCATGAAATCTGCTACAGAATATGTCCTTATGCATTTATCCTTAAGAGAATTATCAAATGTATAATGCTATCATCAGAATGTTCCCAACTGCAACAGACAGTGAGTCATTCCAAACTGGAAATGCAGGTATTTTCTGTTTTCTCAGGCTTCACTGTAGTGAAGATATATGCTGCCACACAGGAATGCAGAAGGTAGCACACATCCTTCCCCACGTCTCCCACCCACAGCCTTGATGAACATCTTCCTCCTCAGTGTTACAGTGAAGTTATTGGGAAGAGCCAGAGAGAACGTAACTGTCTTTGATTTAATACAGAAGAGCATGACTGAACACAAACACTCGTCAGAATTAGTTTTGCACAGTTTTACCCTTGTTAATCTGAAAAGACTTTCATGTTTTTATATAACAGTTTGAAAGTGCCAATGCCAGGTAACCTCTGAAGTGTTGCCAGCATGCTATTAATTAGATTGACGAAGCCAGGCAGCCAGGGTTTGCCAATGCTTTATATACACCAGGGTTAAGTAACTCATTTTGGCACAAAAAAACCCAGCTGCTATTACAATTACATGTCTTGCCTATTGGGTCTGTAAATTACACATCTTGAATAGTCTGACAACACAGAAGAGTTCAGAGAGTCCTCTCCAAAAACTGCCACATGCACTGATGTACACAATACAGAGGATATGGTGAGAAATTGTCAGCTAAAGTGATTTTCCATCAGATAATGTATTGTTTTTAATTTTGCTGCTGGATCAAACCTTTAATTTCCTACATTAGATTCTGTAATTCTGAGCCCTCTGATTATACAAGGGGTGAGTAAAAATAGAACTACTTCTGTGTCTGAAACAACCATCTGGAGTAAATATATAGAACTTTAATCCAAACAGAAAAGTAACATCACGTAAGGACTGTAAGCAAATATTACAGGGTACATAAAGCTGTGTCCCTGCAGAGTGGGTGCTACCTTGTTCCTGTGCCCTGTGCCTACAGATGTAAGGGACAAAAGCAATTCCTGTGCAAAAGCAGCAGGTTGAGTGCTACAACTTAGTAAGACAGGCCAAGATCCCAAAGCAGCAGGGAAAGCCTGAGATCTGCACAGCATAAAGCTGCATGTGCATCAGTCTCACCACAGTGCAGCATGCACTGGGATGTACTGGTGACCTCTGCAGGGGGACAGCCCTTCTGCTTCAGTTGGCTTCTGAAGGTACATTGCTCTATGACGCAGCAGGGCAGACAGAGCAGGCTGCAACACTCCTGGCACACACATCAGCTGCTACAAATGCAGCTTTTACCTACGCAAGTTAGCACAATCCAAGGTCTCCCTACCAGTGCTGATGTCCAATTAGCTTGAGTAGACTTGGCGACAATTTGGGCTAATGTTAATAGCTAGAAGGGGGAACTTTGCTTCTAAGAAATGACCTGGTAAATAATAAATACTGTACATTTCTGTAACTTCTTTAAAAATCATATTCCCCACTTTACTATAAATATTTCCATCTAACTAGGTGAACACTGCATCACAGCAACAGCCTAATGTTAAAGCACCTGATTATTGCCTATATGCTGCCTGTGTTTGCTACAGGGCACATTATCTGCTTCTTATTTGCATTTTTGTGTGAATAAAAACAAAAGGAAGTCCCATTAGGGATTTACTCAACTCCCTGTCTTAGAATTCCTCATTCTCTCCCTCTTTTTGTTTTGCAATTTGTTACTCACGATTCAAATGTTACACACAATAACATATGTGAGAAATATTCCAGCTGAGCAGAAAAAAGGATTTTTGTGTCAAACCAATACACAGGGGGACTGATGTGAAATGTCAGATTAAATCTCTGCTTTAGTTTGAGGGAAAGACTCCTAATTCCTCTCAGGCCAAATGCTAGTTGGCCTTACTCCCAGACCTCTTATTCTCAGTATCCGTGCCCTGCTCATGTAGGCCTGATTACAGTTTTTGGAGCTTTATGTTGTCTTGATTACAAGCAGCAATTATCATTGCTGCCAGCCAGGAGGAGCTAGGCAGAGAGTTTGCAGGCTCAGATTTAAATGGAGGGTTGAACTCCATTACACTGTTTAGTCGTTATTCCTCTCATGAAAAAAAAGTAATTGGGAAAACAAACCTTCCCTCTTCCCTGGGCAGAGATAGCATGGCACTTAGTTAAAAACAGAAATTACAACTCACCAACTGGTAATCCTGTATAAATGTCAATGAAGAAGCCAGGCCTTTGACTTCCACAGAGTGTGGAGAATTCATCTGCAGCAGGAAAACAAAGCAACAATTATAGTATTTGGAATTAATCAACAGTCAAAAAGTCATTACATCCTTTGCCCAAGAAAGTTAATCTCCTACTCTTTCAGCACCTGCAGGGCACACAGAGGTATGCAGACCCTTTCCCGAGGCTCACCATGTGATGTGCTTAACATGCACTTGGGTTCTCATTCAAAGGCCATTGAAATTAGCAAATACAAAGATGCAGAGGGCTTGGGATCACATGCCCATTTTGCTTTGCACATGCTTACCTCTGTGCCTTACAGTTTTTTCATACAAAGACCTGACTTCTAAAACCATGAATGGTTACGTTGGAAGAGATTCAAATAAGTGTCTAGGAAGTTTGTTCTTGAAGCAAACCACCTTGAACCAGTGGTATGTCCTGGGCTCAACTCTGCGGTCTTACCCAGTGTGGAGGAGTCCTGTACGCCCATACAATTAGCACAGAAACTCCTACATTTTATGTTTAGCTGCTTGACACAGATCATTCTCAGAGGAGACCTCTGTAAACCCATGGCTACCACAAAGGCTCTTTGCGGTGATCAGCAGCTGAGGCACAGCACTGTAGACACCACATTTGCTGGAGCAATGGCAGTATTGCAATGGAGCAAAACCTTGGTCAGTGCCTCACCACCGGATCAACACGCATTTGCAAAGAGGCAGATTAACCAATACAGAGCATGAAGCCTCCCAGACAGGGAAACCGGCACAAAGGAGGCATGGCCCAGCAGCATGAACGCAAGCCACTCCACATATGCCTTCATTGTGACTAGGGCTGGTCACCTCCAGGCCAGAAAAGTATTAATTCCTTCATTTTGGGCACACAAGCGCAGACAAGGATATTGTATCTCTAACAATGTTACACACATTAATAATAATTCCGATGTTACCAAGGCCTTCAAATAGTTTTGCAATGCAAAAACATACCAGTGCTTGGGATAGGACACTGTTCACAAGGTTTATTCCACGCACGTCCAATATTGTAGGAACAGCAGCACATTTTCTTGGTCATATTAAAGAGCAGTTCACCATCACAGGTTTGATTGTCAGCATAGTAATTTCTGTAACACAGACTTCTTCTCATATCTGTGAAAGTGAAGAAAAACCCAGACCAATGCATTAGCAATTCTTATGGAAGATGATCTATCTGAAGGGTTTAGGAGATACCTCCTTCAAATATGTACTTTTTTGCCCCTGTCAAGGAGACGCTGCAGCACTGTAGAATACTACAGAAGAGCCTCTCCCTAGAAGAGTACTCTAAAAGTATGAGAAAGCAATAGAAATATTCAAGAGCAAGCAACACTGCTGTAACACTCATCAGACTTACCAAAGTATTCAAGTTGGGGCTTTGCCCAACACTAAAAACCATAAGCTAGTTTATGGTTCCCCCTCAGAACCGTACACAGCTTGTGACTTCATTCTGTGAAGTCTGAGTAATTTTAGCAGTGTTTCACATATAGAAGCTTTCAGGGCTGAAGTGAAACTTGTAAGAAAATACCAAATTAGAGGAGAAATTCTGATGAAGTACTGAAACATCTGCATTAAAAGTGATTTGCCTTGCTTTATTTAAAAAAATGAGAGAAGCTTGATCTTTCATTTAGTTAATTCTTGTATAACTCAATTCACAGAAATAGTTCTGATTTGCGCCCAGGAAAACCCTGCCCCAAACCACTAAGATAAGCTTGAAAAAAACCCAACAACCCATACCCATGCAGTTGTTTCCTCCATTAACTTGCATATAATCAGGAGGGCAGATGCACGTGTAGTTCCCAACAGTATTGTAACATGTGCCAGGTCCACAAATGCCAGGTGTATCACACTCATTCACATCTAGAAGAGAACAAAAAGGCAGTGAGTGGCCACAGAAGCTATCTCATTGTGCTTCTGAGAATGAGAATATCTCAGTAACACCTGAGGTAGGAAGGTACTGGTGGAGGAGAGCTGAAGGGGCTCTGAGCAAGGTCACGGTGGAGTGAAGCCCACAGAGGGAAGGAAGCGGTGGCACAGGTGGCCGCGGAAAGGCTGTCTATGATGTGACGAAGGGAACTCTGATATGTCTACCAGGTCAGAGACAGCAATTTGGGTTTTGCCCCTGTTGTATAAAAGTAGTATTTGAGGATCTCATCCATTCTGGATTCCCAGATCCGGACAAGAATCAAAGCTGTTCCCTGTGGAGAGCCCATCTCGATAAGCAATGATGCCAATACAGTCTGCCTTACTGGGGAAAATGAGTAACTTTCCCAACACAAGATGTCAGTCATGTTTACTTCATCAAGAGACTTTAACCTTTGTTTAAAAAAACCAAACCAAATCACCACCCCCAAAACACCCTAGTTCCTAAAACTTCAGAAGTATCTCACTAGCCTTACCATTTTGAAGTATCTGTGACACACCATGGAGGAAAAATATAGCGGTAGATTTCCTCTTTAACATTTGTTGAGCTATGTAAGCACAATACGGATGAAGCACTTTGCTTCAGCTTTAATTTAGGATCTGAATCTTTTGTATTTCTGTCATGTTTGGCACGTCATAGGCACTATGTAACAGTCTGGAAGGCTGAAGACAGCCTAGGCAATGGGAAATTAAGGACTTGATGGGGTTGCTTGAAGTTTTATATCCACTACAATCTGACAGTTGCATGTAATGTGATGAACATGTACTAGTGAACATGCTAGTGGAAGGAGAATGTTTTGCAGTACACCCAGAGTTTTCAATTGGACATTGAGGTCAGCAGGAGAGAAAATAAGTAGTAGAAAAATGTCCTGGACACCCTGTAACCAGCTCAGCAGACTCATGGTGTAAGTTTGCTCTTTATCTGAGTGCTTATGCATTACCCATTACCAAACAGCTATTTTTTATAGCTGGTTAGTAAATTATGTTTTACTTAAATAAAAACTTTGGGGTTTTCTGGTTTTGATCAAAATCTGATCATTTTAAACAAAAATTTGCATATATTTCAACATAGTCAAGAAGGAATTTTCTCTCTCTCAACTGTTCCAATCTTCCCACCTTTAAGCTTTACACTGCTTAGTCTGGTTACGCTCCTTTTCAAGGACAGACCAGTTCTTCTGCATATTGAACTGTCATCATTTTCTAAGAATAAAAGCAGACTGGTTAAGTGAAGGCTACCTACCATCACACACTCGGGTCTCTTCATTCAAATAGTACCCTGACGGACACTGGCACTGGAAGCTACCAAACGTATTAATACATTTTCCTCCTTGGCAAAGTCCAGGCAGTTCTTGACATTCATCAATATCTGTTAAAACAAACCCGCAAGTTTCATTTATGCTTTCCTATGAAAAGCAACAGTCACTGAAGAGTTTCATAATTTTAGATGTGTAAATATAGGAAAATGTAAACATTACCTTCTAATATAACTGTAATAGGGTTTGGTCGGAATCCTTCCCCTCCAGGGCAAAGAACCTTATATTCAGCTGAAAATAAAATAGATTTATGAACCTAAATTAGTATAAACATTTTCAGCGCATTTTTTGAAATTATTTTTGAAAATTAATCAGATTATTACAGGTAATTTAAATGTAAAGTAACAAAGTAACCAGATAAAAACATTAGGTTTTACTCTGTAACATCAACTGCTATTCCATTTCATAATGTAATTTCTTGTGTAACACCAAACTTGCTCAAAAATTATAATCTTCTGGCTAAATAATCTTTTTCAAAGATCAGAAAAGTTTTTGGTTGAGACCAGTGAAAAACTGTCCTCTGCATGTACACAAGAAATGATTACACTGAGGAGTTACCTGGCTAAATTAGAAAAAAAAATAATCCAACAAACACACTGTATTGTTGTGTTTAACCCAGGAAAGCTGGCTTACTTGTGTTCACAAGTGGGCAATGTTCACAGGGAACGCCCCAAGCTTTGCCCAGAGAGCAGCAACAGGAAGCCTTGGAAACACCCACTCCAATCTCATTGCTGCAGAAGGTGCCACCATTATCTCCACGAGTTTTAATGTCCAGGTAACAGTTGCCAGATCGTGTATCTATTCAGAATGCACATAAGAAACACATCTTATAAGAGGAAAACACAACGTATCTCAGGACGAGGGATACCTTCAGATGGCTCCCATTTCTTGTAGGACAGCCAAAGCAAGTAATTTGCATTGTCCAGGAGGGCCCAGCTTTTCCCACTTAGATAGGATGGTGGTGTCCCATTCCTTGGCTTTGTTGGACTTGCCACAAAATAGGGAATTTATTCAGCATGACCAAGGGCAGTTCAACCAGGCCCTTTCTCATTTTGATTCACATTTTCACGTGCACTTGTACATCCCTCCAGTTCTAGAAACTCACTGCTTTCTTCTCCTTGAGGTTAACAAGCATGAAAGCATCTACTAAAGTTAGGAATTTCAAATCCATTTGAATTTGAGGAGCATCCCTATGTCCTCTTAAACAAACAAACAAAAAAATATCAGAGGATTACTAAGCAGCTGGAGCCTAATACAAGAGCATTTCCATCAGTTGTGAAGCTGCACCTAGCCAAGCTGCGCTCAATGCTCCAAGAGCCTCGTGGCTTTATGCTGCAACTTCACCTGCCATCTTGGGGCCAGCTGGACATTGGTTTAAGCTTGTTGAAATGTAAAATCGTCTCACGCCTGCTGTAAATTGTGGACAGCTGTAACAAGCCCCAAGGGTTGGGTTCTGGCAGCTGGGCACTGCTGGCCTGCTACATCACTCTGGACGTATGCCCACTGCACTATTACAACCTCTAAGCCAGGGGCAGTGGGGTGGGAGCTGGAGAGCCTGTTCCAGCCCTTTTCTATGACCTGGGACATTATTCCTACTCCTAAACAGTTAGCCTTGCAGCCTCTCTGCACAACTTCATTTGTAAATAACATAAGGAACGGTCCCTTACCAACACATCCAACTCGGGTGGGATTCAGCTCAAAATCAGGAGGGCACTCACAGGTGTAACTACCAGCAGTATTGACACATGTGCCACTAATGCAGGTTGTGGGATCTGCACATTCATTAACATCTGGGAAAAAAATAAAAGCAGACGGTAAGCAAATACTCAAGGACAGTGCAAACCATCAATATATCAGGTATCATATGCTGACCACCATAAATCCATTAGTTAGGAGATACACTGATCTCCAGGAAGCTCTAAAAACCCATACATACACATTTGAGAACAGCAGTTTGAGATAAACTCATCATTTCGTGGGGAAACCAATCCATGAACTAAAATTCACATAAAGTACTAAAAGAAATGCTTAAGGGCAAAGTACACCACAAGGTCATAGCTTACCCTCCAGTACTGTGAATGGAAACTACAAGGTGCAACACATCTCTGGCTGGGAGATGCAGGCAGACAGAAGGGCTCTCACTGCTCTGTTTTCCCCCTTCTTCTCTTAAACCGATGGGATATCAGAGGTTGACAAAGAAGGGGAAAGAGTGTAGAAAAGGCAGGAAGGAGAATCCCATGTTATACAGCAGGGAAGTCCACATTTTCCGATATCCACTCTGATTTGTATAGCTTTTTACAAGAATTTCCTACAGAGCTGACCATGACACTAGAAGAAAATTAAAAAGCATGTTGTTCAAAATTATATTTACCTGTGCAGTTACCACCACTTCGGTCCAACTCATAGCCCACTTCACACTCGCATCGGAAAAGTCCAGGGAGGTTATGACAAGTGCCGTAGACACAGATGTTAGGAAGTGAGCACTCATCAATATCTGATGGAGGAACAGAAAGGGAAAAATATGAGGTTTCCTTGTATTTTTAAGATATAGACAGAGAAATGCAAAAGGGTTCAGAAAACATGGATCTGGAAGCCAACTGCTTCTGCACACTGTATAAGACCAGAAAAATAACATGCCAGATTTATGTATGGAGTCTAAGGAACCTAATCCATAACCTTGTTTCTGGGCAAAAGGCTCTTTCCAGTGTCTCTGGAAGCCATGCCAGAAACAATCTGAGCTTATTAGTGGGTTAATCTGGCAAGTAGCAAAATTAAACATGGCAGGAGACATCTTTTGAAAAATTCTAATCAGCAGTCATCTGCAGAAAGCTGGACATCAGCAAAGGAAAAGCTTCTGCCCAAAGGTAAACTTGATGCTCATTTTCAGGTTTCTGCATTTGACAGATCTCAGGTTTGGCAAGCAAAGCTCACTTTTGTGCCTTTTGTCCAAATCACTGCATCTGATTCAGTATCTACTGAACACCATACGCACTCCACCAAGAGCCACCAATCTGATAACAATAAAAAAGTGTGTGTTTACAAAGTACCTTAAAATGCTGCATTTAGAGTACGTATCTGGGACATCAAGGAAAGTCTGTTTTAGCAACAGGAACTAGGCTCTACATAAGCTATTTAAAGTTAGCTAAAAGGTTCGAAAGTAAATTGTTTCATGAAATATTATGAAACCTAATATTGTTTTAGTTTACCCAAAAATTCACTCTCATAAATTATTTCTCTTGGTAGATTACTAAAAAAAAAATACACAGAACACTTTACAGGGGAAAAAAATTCTATTTATAGTGATGTACTTAAGAACTCCATCAAACACCAGTTACTATGAGTTATTAATATGTCAGAGATACGGCTGATTCTTCTTGACTGACTGATTAGCATTATATCAACTGCAGATTTCAAATGCTACGATCAAATATATGACCTTAATCATGTAGGTAACATGTTTACTATTTGATTTTTGCGAATCTTTGCACATGCAAAACTCTTATGAACGAGTTGTAAACAGTTAACCGACAACTCACTTTCAAAACTGAACGCATACTCATGGGATGTTGGTGGTTTTTTTTTTTTTGGCAGTCATACAAACTTTCTGCAAGGCTTCAAACTCTGCTTCTGCACCTCACAGAGGCCCTCAAAGCACGTTCACTGTACTAGCTACCAAATCAGTGTTTTTCAGCTTCATATACACCCAGACAAAGTAACAGCTTTTTCTGTTTAACTGTTATGAGTAAAATGAAGAACTGGGTACAACTGACCAAGATGAAATGGCAGCTGACAGAGTATCTCGTAAGATAAGCTCCAAAAAGCTGTTCTCTCCACATACAATAGGTAGATGAACACCTAGAGGCCCATAATAAATGCATAAAACTGAAAAGAAGCAACTACTATTGACAATTTTCAGGCGGTTCTCAATACCACCACAACTGCAACCAATTATAAAAAATTTCAAACATAAAAAACTATTAAGGCAGAATTTGTTGAGTGTTGTTTAAAGCTTATGGAGAATTACCTTCACATGCTTTCCCATCTGGGCTTGGCAAAAATCCCATATCACATTCACAACGGTATCCTCCAGGGGCATTGAGGCACTGCCCATTTTCACAGAGATTCAAGTTTTCTGAGCATTCATCGAGGTCTGTAAAAGGAAGAGAAATTGCAGGTTTACCGTAAACATGGTTTTCTCACCAACATTTGTTTCAGCTGAAGCATGCGGTGTTTCAAAGATTTTAATTCTTCTATTAGTTCTGAACACTTGCAGAAGAAATTGCAACCTAGTTATCTGCAGAGACTATTACATGTAACAGCTTGGTATATTTCCGACATGTTGAAAACACAGCTTCTCATCAAAAGGAAAATTAGAGAGGCACAGACTCCTAAAGTAGCTACAGCTAATAACAATTGGAGGCAGTACACAGGGTCAAATTTAGACTCAGAATGAGCATGTGAATTTTATTATAGTTATTGTTTCTATTACAGTAAAGCCTTGAGGCAGCAATTGAAGAAAGAGGTTTACTGTGCAATGAGCAAACATATGGTAATAGGCAGTCTCCACGCCAAACGTGCAAAACACTGACAAAAAAGTGGCACTGAGGTCAAAATAACTTGATCAAAATTAAACTGCAGGTTAACAGCTTATGAGAAAACCAGCCTTGCTACTGGACTATGCTGCCCTTCAGATAGATTGTGGCCCTTACTCTCTACCTGAAATTTTATACAACACCCTACTTGTTGCAACATAGTCTGGCTGGCAGTGTGAGCCAAAAATCAAAGTCTGGCAAATCCAAAGTAGTACCTACTACCAGGGTGAATGCTGCACACGTTGGCAGAGGGCTTATGGAACACTTGTGTGCCCTAGTCTGAATCCCAGCCACCTCCTGCATCCATGAACAATACAGTATACAATTTTTTTTTAAAAAAAAAAGTTCTATTGAATGCAGAAACTCCGTAAGCACTCCATTTGAGAGATGTAGTTTATAGACTCCTGGAAATCATCATATGGGAAATTAACAAAGAGTACTGGGTTATGAAGGCCGCTAAGGAAGCTGAATCAGATTCAAGAGTAAATTATACGGAGAGAATTAAACAGAATCCCAGGGTCCATTTATAATTTGGAATGATTCAAATTCAGCCTTAAACCTGCTGAGCCAGATTCTCAGATGCCATAAAAATCTGCTGTAGCTGATAAGAGTGCTGCTGATTTGCGCAGCTGAAAACCTGGTCCACCAGCTGTCTATCACATGGCTTTATTCCAAACAAGGTCACCCTCCACATAGCATCACCAGCAACACTGATATCCTTAGCGTAATAGCAGGGCTCCCAATGACTAAGCTTACATGAGCTAATCTGTTCTTCAAAGCAGAAGAATGAAGTGTGGGTGGAAAACATCTCTCTAGCACTGTTTTATAATCACATTTAGTTTATAAAATGAGGTTTTAAGAAGCAGTTACTTCCATCATTCTACATGTCAACACTGCACCCTGACACCATCTCTCAGGATGATGCAGTAAAGAGGACAGGCAGCACACATGCACTTGTGGAAAGAACAAACATTTTCAGGCAATTTTAAAAAGTCATTTTAATGCATGTGCCTTATTATTTAAATAGGAAGGTGGGTTGCCAATGGATTGGTTTCTAACAAGTCAAATTATATGATCAAGCATAGTTTTAATAACAAGAAAAGCTCAATGAAAACTTGCATTTTATCAAGTGAAAAAAAAAAGATTGCTTTAGATTACGTATAATACACAGTATTTCTGTCAAGTTACGGCAACTTAGGTGAAGTAGAAGACAACAGAAGATGACATATTAGACAATAATTTCAATTGTTTAAAAGCTGGTTTTGTGTATTGAATCGTAGACTAACTTAGGTTGCAAGGGACCACTGGAGGTGATCCCATGCTTTCCTAAAGCTCACCTGTACAAGTGAAGCCATCCCCAGTATAACCTTCTTTACACAGGCAGCGGTAAGAGCCCATTGTATTCTTACAGTCAGCATGTGGGCTGCACATGTGAGTTCCATTGGAGCACTCATCCAGGTCTTTAAAATAATTAGGAAAAAAAAAAAAAAGGAAAAAAGCAACATCAGTTAAAAACCACACGATGAATACAAACTTTAAATATAGTGTAAGGCGCACAGAAGCTCTACTTTAAATAATCTTCCATAACAAAACTCACACGTATGTGGGGTCATCTGACTGGAGAAGCAAGCACAGCTTCTTTGCAGCCCAGCAAAGAAGTCTGACAAAGTAACTGTGAATGAGGAAGCTGCAGGGCACTCTCAAACTAAGACCTGTATCCTGTTTTCACGAGGAGCACCAGGAGACCTCTCACTGCCTCCCATCAGCTGCCCTCAAGAACACAGCATCTGTCTCCATGCTCCAGTCTGTTTTCACCAACTCACAAGTCAAACATGAGATAATGCAGATTCCACAGTTACCATGGCAGAGAATTTGTCCTCCAACGGAAGATGTCAAATCAACCTAACAAGCTTGGTAATCATATCTCTGCTCAATTTGTAGGTGTGGTATTGATTTTTTTCAGAATTTCTAGGACCCAGCTTTGGTCTGAACTTACAAATAAATACCAATGCATATGACCCTCACCTGTGCACTTGATACCATTTCCAATCCAGCCAGGGCTGCAGCTACATTTGAAACTTCCTGCTGTGTTTGTACATATGGCATGTCTATCGCAGTTATGGGCTCCGATTTCACACTCATTGATATCTGTAAAAACACAGAGATGTTTGAAGAGCTCATGAATCAGGCTTTCTCATATCCAGATAACCAATACTGGAATTTCTCAAGACAGTAAGAACATGAAAGCAAGTCTGCATTTCTTTGTAACATGACATTTAAAAAAGAAGCAGAAGAGAAATGGAATCTCAACAAAGAAAAACAAAGAAGCATATAGCATATTTCAAACGTGCTGCCCTACTATCTATTTTTTTGACAGGTATATAAAGCAGTACTTCTGCAGTTTGCTACAAAGCTTGGTAACTTCTATATTCAATAAGGAAAACTGTAACTTAGGTTTTCTTTTGCTTTTCCGACTGGTGCACTCAGCGTATGAGGCCACAGCCTTCGGGAAGAAAAGGACTAGCATCCATGAAGATTACCACAGGTGTTCAGCATCCTGGGATGTACGTTTGTCAAGCAGCTTTGCAATAGGGTTGTGGGTCAAATTTGATCACTATGAGCTGGTGGGAAGACCTGTGCTCCCCTGAATATAGAAAGGTACCACTACAATGCACTGGATGTATCTTGGCCATACCATAAGATGACTGAGGGAAAGAAGACAGCCTTCCCATCTGCCCATCCTAGAGCCCACAGTGAGGGACTCCGGTGGCTCTACAGTGCATGGTTTGCTAAAAGGTCTCAGAGGCAACTCTGCTGCCCAGGGACTCCTGGAATGCAGCACTCCCACAGCCCCACTAGATCTGCCAGGATGCTGATGAACACCAGCTGGGCACAACCTGCAAAGTTCTCCTAGGATTATCCCTAGGCAGTTAACCAAGCCAGGTTCTGCTTTGCCAGAGACTGTGTGGAAGGTGGAGGATGGGCTGCACTACTGTCTTTAATGTGACAGCTGATGGACACAAAGCTCATCAAGTATGCCGTTTATTAAGAGAAAACCTAACACCGTGGAAAAAGCCAGCATCCTTGGAGACATCAGGCAGCAAGTCATCCAATCTTCAACATATGCATTCATGCCAGCACGTTCTATTTCAGTACTTGCTATTTTCACCTTATTTTCATTCTTGGGCATTCTCTGGCAATGTCAAAATGCATAGACCAAAAAAAGACAAACTGACCTCCATTCTTCCTTGTCACAAAACAATATTAATACCCTATACAAGTACTTGGAGAATGTATAAACTCAAAGACAACTGTTTTCAGCAATTACTCCTGGTAACTAAAACAAAACTGGCAGGAATTTTCTTACATGCCTGAGCTATGGATTTTACAGTGTTTTCTGTAACCGAGCCCTCTCCTAACTAAGCTTTACTTCCACGCAAGATGTAAATTATCTAGAATTCACATCAAACCACTTAATATTTATATCAATTTTTTCAGCCCTCCCTGTTACTGTTGTTGCAGTAAGCCAAATCGTCTCATTCTGTACAATAGCAGATGGAAAGGGAAAATAAGCTCACAAACTCCACATGATTCCACAGAGAAAAACACAGCACAGACTCCTCTTGAGAAGATGACTAAGAAAAGGCATCAGCCATCAACCATGTAACAACCTTTGGGGTTCTCAGCCCCAAATCACAATTTGTTTCCCTATCAATATACCTAAAAATTATTAGCTCTTTAAAGAGGGCAAGAGAGTGGAACCATTGGGGAAAGTGTCTGGGTACCACGTTAATAATTTCCTTTGTAACACTTTCTTAGGTTTTTCTGCCCGCCCTTCTTTAGACAAAAGGCTCTGTGTCCTTTCTCTATGCCCTGTACATATATAGTCACTTTTCACAAAGGCTACACGTGACGCTGAGAAGCAGACAACATATGTCTGTCATCCTACAATTAAATACTCAAGCCCAGGAATTACCCAAACCCACTGCTGGCTTGGGTTTTTTTTTTGTTTGGTTGGTTTTGTGTTTACTTGCTGGGACTTTTTAAGTCTGTACAGTAAAATTGCATCCAACCTTACTTTTCTGGGTTTCTTTCTAAATGAGGCATTACTCTAAATCAAAACCCCAGACATGAGTATTCCCATAATCTGAATCCTGATGTCTGGATATAGATCTAAATCTGGCAGCTGGAATCTACTATTAATGATTGTTGACTGCACCAACAAGCCTGAAAACATGCAAATGGACATTTACTTTCTAAAACTTAAAAATAGGGTCAGGAGCAGATAATCTCAGAGCATATTTGCTTTTAACATGTGCAGAAACTCATATGAAGATAACATCACCCTAAACAGGAAACGAGTGTCTGTCAAAAATCTTAAGGCTGGTCAGAAAAAAACCCTCATTTTGGCCTGGACTGAAGGGAAAGCCTAGATGGAATTTCAAGAGGTCAGCAACAAGTATACATTGACATAAAGAAGCTGAAGCAAACACTCTATATTTTAACCTTTACAGGATTTTAAAACCTCAACTGTTAAACCACTGCTAACATTAAGATTGCACTGTATTTGATTATTTGATGCTTTGAAACATACAATCACATGCTTCCTTATACCCTGCGGAGCACAACAAAACACCAGAAAAAACATCATCAGTGGAGAGATTTCTGCCAAGAATTTTTTTAAACCATCAGCAAACACAAACAGTAACTTGCATGCAACAGCTACACCGCAATGAAGTCATGCTCGGGCTCAAATTTAAGGCAATCTAAAACAAATTTTCAACTCTACATAAAATGACTGTGGACTCCATCCCATCCCACCTTGCACTAACACTCTGCACCTGAGAGCCCCCCTTAACATCTCTCAGTGGAACAGCAGCACAGTGACACTAGTGCCCTTGCACTAGGCACTTGTTCCCCTGTCAGCTGTTTGACACACTCACTAAAAGCTTGGAAACTTCTGTGGGATGAAAGTTGTGAACACAAATCTATATCCAAACACAGGTATTTATAATGGGATCAACTTTCTCAGAGATTATCCACTGAAATGCCATTCCACTTGCTTTGAACAAAATCCTGAAATCCTTTTCAGCTTCTTTCCAGAAAAAAAAATTCAACAGATTTCAATGCTTTCTGCCTGGGTAAAGATCAAACAGGGAATGCAAAATATATCGTCTAATACCATCTACTTTTATAGGGACATTGCAGGGCTTATTTCATTGATGCATGGAAAGGTTTTCAGATACTTAAATGAAAGCTGATTGAGGCATATAAAATACCATCACTGGCTTCATCCCAGATTTTACTTATTTTCAAAGCTATCTGCATTTAACTCAGATGTTGTTTTACTATAATCCCTATTCTCTCCTTTCATTGCACAGCTGAGATATAAGCCTAAATTTATTGCATGGCAATTATTTCCAAGGCAAAAGAGATCTCAGACCAAACATGCTCCTGTGTAAACGGGGCAGTGAAATCAATGGAATTTATGCCTGCTTGTACTGGAGCTTAATATGGATTTATGCTGCCATAAGTATTGAATTACAGCTTCACAGAATGAAACAGAAAGGAGAAGTTGAGCTCTGTAGAGGAAAAATTAACTCAACATAAATGTCTTTAATAAGAGCAAGAGTCCAGATTGTGCTGTCTGCATGGCAGTACAAACAGTACTACACTCTTCAAATATTCCAACTTTTTTCATATAATTGTTTGAAGAGAAAAGCGTTACTTGGTCTGAGTGAAGGTATCATGACCCAAAGCGTGCACAGGAGGACGCTACTTGAGTCAGGGTTTTACACAATGGTGGCCTATTCCCATTGACTTCAGGGGGACTGCCACTAAAGAGTAAAGGAGTGAGTCACTGATTTGTATCAACCTTTTCTTTCTGCCTCCAGTATGAGGCCGTGACAAGCCAAGGAAAATAAAGACATTCCAATCCGAGACTGACACTGCATCCTCAGCTGGTCCCACTGTGCCCCAGTCCTGCTGCACACATGTTCTCAGCTTTGTAATTGCACAATTCCCATTAATACTAAGGGAGTTGTCTGCCTACAACAGATGAGAATACGCACAATAAATAATATGCAGATCTGACATCATAACAATCCCAAGCACTCTGGGGAAAAAAACCTGTCAGTCACTCTATTTTGTTGGCTCCTTCGGTTCTCTTCTCTGAACAAATATTTTTTCTCTCGAGCCTCTGGCAATTAATAAAGCGTCTCTCCCATTAATGACAGAGGCACAGATTTTTGGAGCTGCGGATGTGCAGCAAAAATACGTGCCGTATATACCTGTCATGTTGGCACTACGCTTGCAAGCACAGCAACCAAAGGAAACAAACAGCTAGCCAGGATCTGCTAGCATCCCGGTGCAGTCTTGAAGTGGATCATTAAACTTGGCCAGAGAGGAACATGGGGCTAAGTCACCGTATTCTCACCTATACTCTGGAAACACCCAAGTCATTCCTCTGCGTTTGACCAGAATGAGAGTGAACATTAACACATGAAAACTCACACATTCATCACAGGGCATGAAATCCTCAAGGAACTCTGTGTACCATTTACATTTTTTGTTAGGTTTCAGTGGGGCTTCAATAGTCTATAAGGGTTCTTAGCAAAGCGTGAATTTAATTGAGACTCCACCTATCTATCAGCACTGTTTGTCAGGAATTCTGCAAATCCTTTAAGCATTTTCTGACATTTTAATGTTTTTGGCGCTCTCTGCGTATCTGTGCATTTTATTGCACAGACATTTCACTGGCATTTCAAGCCTGGGCCCAATTCCCACGGGGCCAGTCGTCTGGTGGAAGTCACAAGGCATTTCCTCCTCCTGGGTCGCTGCCCATGTAACCAGGCAGGTAAAACAGAGGCTTTTCAGAGGGAGAACACAGGGAGTTTCAACTTAGCGCTCACACAAGTAGAAAAATATATGGAAAAATTCCTCTATTCTGATCTCTATACATGTAGAATTGTTTTGACTTTTGGAATCACTCTTGGATTTTATTCAGCATACTGCACTGTAAGCACCTCTTGGAGTTTCACATGGGGCAGTTCAGATTTGCCTGCTATTCATCCTTACGTCATCAGCCTGGGGCGCAGCATGTTATGGCTGGAGAGACGCCTACTCACAATACGCTCCTTCTGTGACACCCCCATTTGGCGGGCAGCATCTTTGTAGTATTATCTTCTGGTATTTGGCCTGACACAGCCAGCTCCCAGATTCACAAAGGGAAATGGATTTGTTTCACTGATACCAGAACTCTCTTGTGCCATCAAGACTGAAACACAACATATTATTAATGGCCAGAAGCCAAAGATAGGAGAGAGGCAAGCACATTATACAAGTCACAAAATGTTACGGACCTATTTCTGAGGGCAAATGACAGGAATCACCTCTTCTTTTCACACTATCAGGTGATGTCTTTGTAACTATCTTTATAACTATTTATAACTATGTTATTGTCAACCATGCAAGTATGAAGTGTGTGCCCACTCTTCATTTATCTACTAGGGTCATCATTACTGGTTGACAGCAAGCAATACTCAAGACCAAACTCTCTAACCTCATACCCCACACCAGGCCAAGGCTGCAGCTGAACATCTCCCACTAGTCTTTCTCCAAACAGCATGGCCCTTGCAGAGTCAGAGCCTGGTCTCAGCCCTCCAGCTCCATGAGCCTGCTGTGGAGAAATCCAGCTGACTTTTAAAGCACATTTATTTTTGACCAGATGACTGCCTTGGGCAACTTCTGCCCCCAGGTTCACCTTGTTCAGTTTGACTTTGTAAAGAGCACCTTAAGCGTGTGCAGGCACAGATCCACCAGGAGCAAACAGGAGGTCTGTGCACACAGCTGTAACTGGCAAGGATGGCTGGGAGAGAGTCCGATCAGAGAAGAATTTGTTCCTCTGTGAAAACATCAGGGCAAGTAAATTTACAGGCAATACTCCAGAGTGGTGACGAATCACAAAATACAAATGCCAAGTGCCAATACAGGATTTCATTTCTGCACAAGTACATGTATACTTTATTGACAGAAAAAGCAGAGACAAGGTATTTGTCATAAAGCTGGGCAATCTGGAACTGGGATAGGGGAACACTCTGCAATCTTCTCTCTAGTGGCTATGTACCATTGCCTGCCTAGAAAAATCTAAAATTAACTGCTCCGAGTCAGTCTTGCCACAGTTTGCCCTGTGAAGAGAAATTAAACCATTTGTGGCACTTTGCCTAGGAAACCTGCATCTATGATGTATATTTTTGCATATTTTTTAAAAAATTCTATTTTTGTTCCTAAACTATGTTCACAATCTTACTGAGAATCAAGGAGGGGGTAACAAACATCTGTGTGGGATGGGAATGTAGAGTCAGTAGGTGGATTCTGAATACTATTAAATGATTGGGGAAAAAAAGCATGTTTATTTGTTAAAATGGAAACAATTAGTAATGACAAGGGAGCTGAAATATTTAGACAAAACTCTAATGGAACCCAGAGGATGTTATTTAGTTATTCTCATGAAACAGAGTACCTCCCATTCAAAGGGTTGTACACATTTTTGTAATTTTTTTCCACGGGAGTTCCTAAAACTCGTGGATGCTTTTGATCTGTCTGTAAGACAAGAATTGAATCCTGAGGTCAAGATGCTGTTGGCAAGGTCGCTGCAGAAGAAGTCTTGAAGGATGCTCTTATGTACCCGAGCCTGGGAACTTCAGCTCTGCTCTAATACTGCACAAACATGAGGTGAGGGAATTCAAAAGTCTCCACCAGCGAATCAGACTTTTTAAAAACCAGAATGTGAGAAACTGCACACCATAGTCACAATGGCATCTGTATCCATACAGTTTCTTCAGCGTGAAACCAACCTACAAAGTTCCTGCTCTGCTTCCTCCCTTATATAAATACAAAAGATTTTGGTGATTTATTTTGGTCCCATCTCAGCTGTATCAGCATAACTGGTACTTCACCATTTTGTCTTATACCACTGGCCTCTCTCAAATTACTGAGCCCCCCTACAGCATCTTTTGTAATTGGTGGTGTTCTGCTGGTTTTCCTGGTGAGTGCCATCCTCCTTGGGACACTGGCTTATAGCCAAAAGCAGCAGAGGATGGGCTGAGGGAAAGGTAAAGATGTATGAGGCGGTGGGAAGAGACTACATGCAGACAGCATCCCTCCAGGGGGCTGTCCTTGGCTAGGACCAGGAGGCAGGGATTTCCCTGCCTCACTGTTAACAAGGAAGCATTGCTTGGGACATTTGCCACTACCCTGCGTCATGTAATGCCAGAATGGTGGCTACTGCCAGGCACTTCCCCAGAAGCCATACCTCAGATTCCTCCCTTGCCTCCATGACCTTTTCTGTCTTTTGCCTTCTACTAATTGCTTCATCTTCCCTGACTGCTCCTTACGCTGGGAGTGATAGCTGCGCCACGTGTAACTGATCAGCACTCAGCACGAGGGTGTTCAGGTCTAGAGTACTGAAGATCTTCATATAATTTAGCACAGAAACAAAGAACATTGAAAAGTTGGTCTACAGGGTACAATTAGGGATTTCTTGGATTTAGATCAGTTCATATGTAAGTCAAAGGCAGCTGTTACTAACACACAACTATTCCTCCACCGTCCAATACGCAACGTACAACTCCAGCTCTCAGATTGTTCTACGAGAGCTGTAAAAAAACAGCTTCATATATTTGGGGCACTTACAAAAATATATTATTAACTGTGCATAATAAGGGCAGACTAATAATAAAAGTTTGTCTCAAAGACATTGCCAGAAATGTGTTTACCCTAAGCCTACATTAAAAATTGTATTAAACATATGTTTGCATTCATATTTGGGCAAAGTCTAAGACTCTCAACACCTTGGCTTGAGACGCCAGCACTAGGATTATTAATGTCATGGCCTCAGAGCCTATATATTTGAATCATTTCTGTTTGCTGGCAATACATGAAATAATGCAAATTTTCATTTTGCTGATATAATGCAGTTGAGTAGCTGTATTGTTGCCACTTCGCAAAACCTGAAAATATATTTTAGCATATATTTCAAGCTATCAGTGATTGCCAAAATAACACTTGGAACAGATACCTGTTATTTGCATGCATAGTATACAATTAACTAATCCAAATGCACTGAGGTCCTCAGAGTCTGTCAAATTACAGGCAATGGCATTTTCTGTTCTCTTAGACCAACAACAATGCAGTAATAAGCCCAATTTTGTTCCCAGTGGGCATTTTGTCACTCGTTTCAGCAGAAGCAGCATCAGGCTGAATGTTGTGCCACTGAAGTCCAGCAGAGCACAAGCTCAGAAAATTTGGATAAGAGATACAATATTTAGCACCAAGAAGTGAAAAGAAGCACAGTGAGAGGAAGTTTTGAACACTAGAAAAAATGGCACGCAGACTCATGAGTTTAACTGGAAATTAATAATTAGACTTTAAAACATACCTGTGCAACCAGTTGTGCCTTTCTTGCCTGAATAACCCATATCACAATGACAGATAAACGAGCCCTTTGTATTCTCACAGGTTCCGCTCAGACAGATGTTTGGATGCAGATCACACTCGTTAACATCTAAAAAAAAACCCATGAATTAAGATTTATTACATAAAATTATTAGAAAGTAACTGGCAAAATCTCTTGGGATACGATGTTTTGGTACAAAAATGGGTCTACGTATTCAAAGAGAAAACTGCTTAGGTTAGTTATTCTTTACCTAGCGTATATTTTGAGGTCTGGTTTAACACTGCTATATTAACATACCTTTAATTCCAACTCTCCTTAAAAACAGAGACTAAGATTCAGCATATTATCCAAAGAATGACAATGACTATTTATTGATGCTTTCTATGTATACGTATGTGTGTGTATACACATTTATATATTACATATATAATCTAGTTTTGTACATACGTTTCTCCTCAAATACACTACAGATTTTTAATTTAAATGTGAAAATTTCATTTTAGAGATACATTGTTTCATGACTTTTGTTCTACCAAGGTACAGCACTTGCACATAGTTTTGTCTTGGAGACAAGTTTAAATCAGGACTGGTGATTTATCTTGCTAGAAATTTTCCATGCTGTCACTCACCAGCATTTCCTTTCTGCAAGGACTCTCAGCTGCATAAAACCCTCACAGGAAGAGGGCCCAAAGATATGATGCTATAGATCACCATGTTTGCATCCTGATCTACAAGGTTATAGAGATTACACCTGCATTTGATAAACATAGCTTGTGCAAAGGGGCTGGTCCTTATGGTCAGGTGGCCAAAATTAGGGCATAAAAGCAATAAATACCATTTTCTGCCTTCTTGGAAATAGTGCCTTAATAAATAATTTTTCCCTGGTTAATGCAGATTGGAATACATGTACTTTCACTTACCTATGCAAGTCTTCATGTCTTCAGATGCCATGAATCCATCATAGCAAAGACACCTGTATTCTCCTGGAATGTTTGTACACTGGCCTCCATCACAGATGTTAGGATTGTCTTCACACTCGTCAATATCTACAGGGAAAAATCAGATTAAAATATGCTAACTTTATGCAATGCAACTAAGCATAATCATGGCAAGCAAACATTTTAATGCTCTAATAAACATGAAAAAGCTTGAATCCTTGAAAATAACCAAACAGTACATTGCAAAATTGTCTTGATGAGTAAGTTGATCATCTTCAGCTGAAGTCAGTGGCAAACATTCTGACTCCAATGGGAACAGGAACCAACTTTACAGGTAAAAAAGTCATTGACAGAAAAAACCAAAACAAACAGAACCTTTGTCACACCACATGGCCACATACAATTGGAGATTCTTGGATACAATCCATCATTGTTGAGGTCAATGGAAGCTCTAAGTCAAATTCAGTGACAAAAATATTGGACTTTACAGAGCTTAAAAAACCCATCAGACATGCAGAATACCTCTACAGGTCTCAAGGGTGGTGACAAACTGGAACACAGAGTCAAACTCATGATGCGAGTAATTACAGTACATACATTTATTTCACTAAGAGATTTTACTGGAGTTTTTTAGCATTTCAGCTGACTGAACATCCTCTAGCATGTAGGTTGTTTTCTCAATTCATTAAATTGGCCATCACTGATTGGGGCCAAGCTGCATATACTTTATTATATTAATGCAGCCATGCTAAGGTCTGGAATCTTTCAGAGTCCCTAGGGTTATATTAGTGTTCCTTGTAAAAATCCCTAGAATCTCCCTGTGTCAGCACCAACTCAGACCAGCAAGAGCAAAAATCAGAAACTCTGCCTAGTGATACCATGGGAAAAAAATCAGCACAAAAAGGACAAGATTCAGGAACCCTCTCCAAGACAAAGGGTGTAACTCATTATCAGACCCGTCTATTGTGGATTGCAGTAATTATGCAGCTGCAGAAAATGAACTCACTTTAACTTAAAATATTATGTTCGTTATTCTGCATTTCTAGCAGCTAGTGCTTGTGTGGATACACAGCTTCTACAAGGAAGAAGGCTGACCAGTCCCTGTTCATCTTAACAAGCAAATAATGTTGGCATGGACATTAGCCTGAAAATGTTAATTTGGAATGGAATTTGAATTAAAATGCAAAATTAAGCTCTAGAAATGGGGATAATAATGACAGAAATAAAGAACTTTATTTACTAACCTGTCACTGTACTGATTTCACAGTTGGGGGAAAATCAGCTGACAAAGAACCTGTTGTTTCTCCTAATTGAGCTGATTATTTATGCATAACCTCACCAATTCAAACCTGACCTAGTACTGAACTGAACAGCATTCTTACCAGCTCTATTATCAAGAAATATATTCTGTAATGGCTTCTAGCTTTGTGTGATGTTAAAGATAAAGACATGTTCACACAGACAACAAACTGAAAATGTAAAATAGGTGTTTCACATACTCAGGTCACAGTACTACTGTATCTTGTACCATGCAAAACCAGCTACTGCAATAAAACCAGATATTCAGCACAATGAGTAGAAAATGTCACAAAATACATTTTTTCTTATTTTTCACGCAGTTTGGGTAGAGGCAAAATTTCAGCATGCAGATTTTGAATATTCACCAGATGTTTATATATGTAATTAACGTATCTTCAAGAGAAGGCAGCAGCATTTTTAGATACTAAAGGTTGGTAAAGGCAACCCCTCACATTTCTAGATATTTTCTTAGGCAGAGTTTGACTTGACATCCACAGGTATCTGGTGTTTCTGCTATTTAAACCTTTTTATGTGTTGGCTATCGCATACAAGTCCTTCTTAGAGGAGAGTATGAAAATCAATAGCTAATAGCTATTACTGGCTGCCTATGAATGAAATTCTATTTTTCAGGGTCAAGGTTGGATATAAATATGCAAAAATTCACAACTAAGATCAGATGCTTTTTTATTCCTCACCCAGGTAACATCAGACTACAAACTTCTATGGGCATGTTTATGGTCAAGTTAACATGTGGACAAATCACTGAGAAATCTGTCCCTGCCCCACAGCACAGGCAATTGCTTTCTCCATTTTTAATTCTGAGAAGGGAAAGATGATACTTTTATATTCCAAAGATTTTAGTTTAATACACAGGAAGGTGCTCTAAATGATCCACTCTGGTTTTGGGTTTAGGTAAGTCTTTGGGTGGCTAAGGGCAAGCAGGAGTAAAGCACAGAACTGTTTCTAGCCAGCAGACTTGAGATCCCTAAGACTGTCCAAGTATACACTTGAGTCATTTGGTTCCCAGTCAAGCCAAGAAGATGAAAACAGAAAAGTGGCTCAGAGACCCCTGCTTCCCCCCTCCTCCCTTCCCTCTCATGTCCTTCTAATCCTGTCACTTGGGTTTTGATTTTGGCTGAGGCACTATTTCGGTCAACTGGTTTTATTTTTGCATTGAAAAAGTGCCCCAAACACCAATGTTTTTGTATTATCTTGCCTTTTTCAGAAACTTGACCTAAAGCAAACTATTTCTAATCTAAATATTTTAGGTTTTAAAATACTTAATTTCAGGGTCAGCCAAATTTGCACTTTTTCTAGTTGATTTCTTTCTTTGAACAAGGGTCCAATGCTTGAAGATCGGCTACTTTACATCTTTCTGCCAGTGTAAGCTACAATGGGGGGGCAAACTACATTTAACTATGCTTTAAGGCTCTTTTATCCTTTGGAATGGTAGTGGGTGACCTCGAGGTAATTGAGACCCTTGTCAGAGGTCTATAAATATTTACAAATTCTAAATGTGAGCTCTCTCTATTAATTCAGTATAGAAAACCCTCCATTTGTTCAACTATACAGGCAATTCTATTCCAAGGGATTAACCCTGTTAATTTTCTTATGCTTCTCAATAAGCTCTTGAATGGAATTGGCACACAGCTGGCAAAAATTCACATGCCTCAGCAGGCCAGTGATTGTGCAGCAAGAAGAGAAGAGTAGGACAGAATTATCTTTCCAGTAACCTATGTGGAAATCACCGAGTACAATTCACTTACTGGGATTATGACTCCCAGACTCCTAAAGGAGAACATTTGACTGTTACAGAGCTCTGAAAGTTTTCTCGCAAATCCTGATTAGAGCTGTTTCCTAAGAAAGATTCATACTAGAAATATTCAGATTTCAGTTTGTCTGAAAGTCATTCAGTTTTGAAGTAATGCAGTATGCTTGCATTTGACTAAACAAAGAATTAAAGATAGTAACTTTCTTGCTTGCTTAAAAGCTGGTAACACACAACCACAGAACAAGGCAATCAGCTCATTTTCTAGCATTCCTGTCTATTTTGTCTCAAATATAACCATACATTACACATGCAGACCATTTTGGCTTCTGTTTATGATGATCCTTTCCGTTGACTTCAACACATTATGGATTCACATCTAATATAATACCTTAAGGGAGAAAATCTCTCTCTTACTGAAAAAATGACAGCTTTTTGTTACAAAACTTAGAATCAACTTGTACACCTTCTGAAACGATAAAGAATCAATTCCCTTCAAACCAATTCAGTCTGCAGTTGTCCAATTCCATTAGTTTGGAGATGTTTACTTAGAAAAAGAATTTCACTTTCCATGCATTACTACTTTTTTTTTTTTTCAATATATTTGTTACAATAGAATTAATCTTAAAAAGAAGCTCCGTTTTTAAACTATTGAAATAAACACTTCCAGCAGAAAAGTTCCCAAAATCTCTCTTACCAGTACATGTCCTGTGGTCTGGCATGAGTGCAAAGCCTTGTTTACAGCTACATTCATAGCTGCCCTCTGAGTTTGTACAGAAGTTCTCACAGCCGCCATTCATTATACTGCACTCATCAATATCTAAAAAGGAGAAAATTACAGTTAAACCCCACAGTACCTTATACTGTAAAGTACACTTCAAGGACACACTTTGAGTCAGCTTTCCAGAACAGCATCGGTCCACAATCTACACCTGGTATTTGTACACTCCTTGAACATTCATTCAGGTGTTTGGAAATATAGGCATGGGGATGGATGTCAGGCAAACCAGGGAGGGAAAAAGATGGTATTTACCTGATTGCATATACAAATACCTCTACAGTTCTCTTTCTGCACATAAAAATATAACTGCTGGGTTACCACAGTATCATGAAGGCAGCAAAGTTTTTATAAGGATCAAGGGAAAAAAATATCAACTGGGCAGAATTAAAGCCAGTGGACTTTTCATGTGTTTTTGTGTTGCACAATAGAATGTATGCATATAAGAGTGCACAATACATGATTTAAGCTAAGTGTCGTTTACAAAATGTGGCTTTAAAGAAAAAGTTACTGGAAAGGCCCTGTATTTGAGACAGTTGCAGACCAAATTAGGAAATATTTCAATTGAACCACATGATTCTACTCCATAGTCTGTCAGAAATGCTGATTTTTACTAAAATACATAACTCAGGATTTAACACAGCACTCCCTCTTAACGATCAAAATCTGAAGTCTTAGGCCATTTAAAATAGTATGCTGTTTTATGTATCATGACTGATTTACTGGAGAAAATAAGCTATAACACAGTGAACTGTAGTGCTGCCATAATTGCGTTCATTCCTAGCAATAATGGAAGTGCACATTTTGGGTATTTTGCAAATTATTTTGACAGACTGTGTTAGATTTGTGAACCACCATTAAAAATGCTTTATACAACTACTAAAAATGGAACAATAACTTTTGTTTTATCTTCCCCGTTCACTAGAGATCCTGTGTAGATTTTGTCCTTACCAACACAGTATAACTTGTCAGGTGTTGACTGATATCCAGGGTTACAAGCACACTGATATTTTCCGATCAGGTTGACACAACGTCCATTTCGGCACAAACTGGTGCTTAGGTCACATTCATTTATGTCTGTTGCGAAAGAAGACAGGAACACATTTTAGGAAAATGATACTAAAGCAAACATTATAAATGCATGTGCAGCACATGAGAGGTATAAAAAGCTGTGCACGATAGTGATTTTGCCTGTATGTCTCACCTATACACGCAGAGATATTTGGTGATATCTGATGGCCTGGAGGACAATCGCAACGAAAACTTCCCTCCGTGTTGATGCAGGTGCCACCTCGGCAGAGAAGGGGATTGCGCTGACACTCATCGATGTCTGTGGGGAGAAGGGAAGGCACATCACTGCAGGGGCCAGCACTGCAACAGCGAGAGCCCATCCCTCCCCACTGCCTGCTACCCATCACAGCACTGTCTCTTTAGATTGGCTCTGGAGCCTTTCTTATAGCTAGTTATCCTTCACACCACAGTGCAGTTAAAATAGAATTAAAAGAGGCTTCTTCTAAATTTTAATCTAGTCTAATTTCAAAGTTCAGGATGGTGTCCCACTTAGCAAAATGGGGATTGCGGGGATAAACTTAACATCCTAAAATTCTGACCCTCACTCATTTATGCTTTGGCATCCTGCAGAAGCAGTAAATTCACATTTGGGGTGGAAATCAAGCTAAAGTGAACTTTAGTAAGACTCACAAAATAAGAGGGGTCTAAACCCAGGTGCAATCAAACCTTAAAAAAAAATACAAAATAAACAAAAAATAAACCATAAATAGCATACTATTGCACATCTGTGATCTATAAAAAACATACCCATGCAGTTTTTCATCATCATAAATCCACTTTCATAGCCTTCAAAACATTCACATTCAAAGTCTCCAGGAGTATTGACACAGATGCCTTGGCCACAAAGATCAGGAGAGATGCGGCATTCATCAATATCTGTAACACAAAACACACCCACCATATTTTCAAAGGAGTTTAGTTTTTCCATTTCAAATCAAAGTTATGAGACACATATCCATGTACTTTACCTGTGCAATTCCTCTCTTCAGAATCAAGGGCAAATCCACTGTCACATCTACACTTAAAACTGCCAATGGTATTTCTGCATTTTCCATGGGTACAAAGACCAGGGACCATTTTACATTCATTGATATCTAAAAATGGAACAGTGAGGACATATCATCATTTCATACAAAAACAGTGCACAAAAGAACAGTGTCAACTTCAGAGCTCATCCTTTCTCATAATAATAACCCCTCCTTTTGGGAAAATTGTAGATCACACTACATAAACCAAGACTGACTTCTACCTGACCAACAAAGCAGACACTCGGCACTGGACCTTCCAAGAGCACTTTCTGCCAGAAAATATTTGTCTTCCCTTTGTCCTGCAGAATCTGATTTGCAGCTCACAGAAGTTAACAGTAAGATTTCAGTGGACAGAGGATCAAACCTACAAGGGCAAAGGGAACTTCCAAAAGAACCACTCTGTCTTCTGGTTTCCAAGAAAAAAACATGACTTCCATGAGTCACAGAAAACATAATGAGCATAAATAAAAGCATATGTCACTTTTCTTTATGGATAATTAATGACTTAGTAACTGTTCATAAAACTAAGGCTGACACTAACAGCAGCAATTGTCATTCATATGTATTTTCTCCTCCTTTCAGACTTCAGAATGTTGAATTTATGGGGTAATGGGCTTTCTTTATAAACATATTCACATCAATTTGTGCTTCTGACATTGTCCAGCTTAACCCCACTGGCAACTCCAGAAAGATGGCTTTCAGCACATGATGCTAGGATATTGCTGTGTGATTTCCATTTAATGCTGGAAGTTTACCAATAACACTCATAACAATACTTGGTTTACAGTAAATTAAATTCTGCTGATTTGAGCTATCATCCTGGAAACATTTTTCTTTACTTCTCCAAGTAGCTCCACAAGAAATTCCTAAAATTATTCACCCTCCCTTGCCTGCTCCACAGTAGAATTAAAGTTATTGCACCCTGCACAGGTAAGGACTGCTGTTTCAATACATCCAAAGGTGATTGCTCAGTTTGTTCCAGTTCTTGTACTTCAGGGTGCCAGGTTTTCAGAGTTACTCCATCAGCCATATGCACCAATAGGTGCAACACAGGAGGCAAAGTCAGACACAATTTAACCTCTCTAGCAGGGACACAAATTTAATGTTTTGAGGCTGCAGTATAATACAGTATTTAATGGTCTGTCAGACAGACTAGATTATTTTATGTTTTATTCTGGCCTTAATTTCTATAAAATCTAACTGGATTTTCAAACGTGCCTTATGGCAAGTGAAATCCCTGACTGTCACTGAAATCTTCAAACCCACAGAAATTGTCCAAGGGAAGAGTAAAATGAAAAGCCAGCAGGATTTGCTGGCAACAAACCACAAAGGGATCACATACCTTTAGAGAAAGGTTTCCCAGTTATCTCTATCTTAGTAGAGAACCCAGATCCTCTAGGACAAAGAGCTTCAAATTCAGGTGACCCCTTCAGAGGGCACTCCTCACACTCAAAGCCCCACGCTGCCCCCACTGAACAGCAGCAAGCATCCATTCGGTGTCGGCCTGGTATTTGAGAGGTGCATTGCTCATCTTCATGCTGCAGGTAGCAACTCTCCAAGCGAATGTCTGTTGGGCAATTGAACAACATGTTGAGAGAGAAAGAGAAAATTTAGTTCACCGCAGAGGAATCCTTTTCCAGAATCCCTTCACAGGACAGTTTGCTTCATGTTTTTATGGACTTACAGGAGCGTACCAAGCACACTGCATAATATCTAACAGCAAAATATTAATGCTAAACTCAGGAATTAAGCATTGAAGTAAATTTGAAGCACTATTCTGAAAAATTGTGCTCAACGCTTGAAGTAGATTTTGGATCAGAAGAGGATTTTAAGCATTCCATCTTACCATACCATACATATATATGGCCTTTTAATTACTACAAGCTATGTCTTGTTCTGAGATGTCTTACACATTTACTGTCTTGAAGGGACAAAGGTGCTTTGGATGGACAGCATACAGAACTTTGATATTCTGTTGCACCCTCCATTAAGGCATACAGTAGGAACACCACATCCCTTCTCAGACACCTGAGTCCCAGCCCACAGTGGTCTCCCCTCCCCGACTCTTCCAAACTCAGTGATTTCAGTGAGGTTGCGGATGAAGAGTGCTGAGAGCACAGATTATGTGTAGGGCGTTGTCAGATGAACAATCTAGAACTCAAGCAATGCTATTCACTAGCTAGCAGATGGTGATGGGCTTTAGCTACTACCATTGGAATCTGTTCATATTCTAGTTGAATGAAGTTCATGTCCCTGACTGATTCCATTTGAAAATTACTTCTGTGGACAAAAATAATGTTCCTTACTTGTAAGAACACATACAGCACAAATATTGGTCACCATACAGATTTGTTCTTCCCTAGGAGACCTGTAAGTGGAATTAATACCTACCAAGACATGTCCGTCCAGAAGCATCTAAAGTCATTCCATTAGGGCACTGGCAGACAAACGATCCCAAGGTATTGACACACTGCCCATTTGTACAGACTCCAGGAAACACCTCACATTCATTTACATCTATTTCCAAACAAAATGTGAATAAAAGTAGTCACTAGCATGCTAATAAATATCATTTAGCATTGAACAAATCAGAAAAAAATATGAACATTCTAATGTTTGTTTTTAAGGTAAAATACAAAATTACAGCAGTTTACACGCCTTGACAAAACTCCAAAGGTTTAGGATTTCCTATGCAAGTCAGCCAGAACCAATTAATTACAGAAAACTGCTGATGATTGGAAATAATACACGTTGCTTTTTGCCATTCCTACATATACTGAAATCAAACTCAAAAGTAACAAAAAAAGGGAGAGGCATTTAAAGATTATATCAATTTTCACACTCACTGTGGGCCAGACTTTTGAAGCAAATGTGCAAAGACAGACAAAGGCAAGTGCATAATGAGATTATAAATTATTCCAATGAGATTAAGGTATGCTGTATTTTTTTACTGGGTTTTAATTTTTTTTTATTATTTTTAATGTTTGTGTCTTATCAGGCACACCTCTGCCTGTCTCGAAACTACAGCACTGTTTGAAATCTGGCCCTATGGCCTTGTCAGCAATTAGTAACTTTATATAGATTAAAATAAACTCCTTAAGACTGCACACAGAGTTTAGCTTCATTAAGTAAAGATTATATTTAAGTGGTATATTTTATACTTTTGGATCAGGATAATTTGATTAACTGTGTTAGCTTGGCCTGGGCATAAATAAATGTTTAGTAACCTAAATGTGGGGGCCTCCCACATTTTTGTGAAAATCATATGCTTCACGACTGTCCCTTTAGGAAAAAGCCTCCAGTATTAAATATGGCCCAAGATGAAGCATGACAATTTTTAAGACAGGAGAGGACAAGAACAAGAAATGAAAAAAGAATGACTCTGACAATCTATAGCTGAGCACTCATGTGTAGGGCAATCAAGAAAAGGGTAGGCTGGACTCGCGAGGCCTCCAGACAACGTTCCTGGTGCAGACAGACTCTGCAGCTCTCAAACCGCATGAAGCAGGGTGGAGGATAAATATGGGGTGGACATCAGCAGCCTCTGCCCTTGAACAGGTATTATAAATAAATGGCCCATATTGACTGGAAAGCAGAAAGTAAAGCCAGTGGACTATTAGAAACCACTGAAATCCAGCTCACGGCCTGTGAGCAATATTCCAGCTGACAACTCCAGGGCTCACCCGTAAACTAGAGGAACACTGCCAATTTAGCTTGCTTATTTCCTTGCACAAGGTCCATTACTCATTTCGCATGGGCTGTGTATGGGAGAACTGAGTATCACCTTTTGGGAATGAAGCTTACTCCCTTGCCCTGTCTCTCACTTGCCAGTACATTTCCTAGAGGTCTTTCTCTGCCTTGAAAAATGCTTATGTTGGTTGAAACCAAAATACGGCTTCAGTATGTTAAAAGCAGGGGAAACCCCTCTGAAAAATCCAGGGCTATCCAGGTACCATGGAAATGAGAAAGATTAAAGCATATAATAGATGTAATCCAAAGTGCTGGTAAAGGAAATGCTGAAAACACTTATGGCTACATCTTGGAAGGATAAACTTTCCATCCCAGCAGTGTTGAAAATGTTCTAAGACTTTCCTTGTGAAGAAAGATAGGTGGGGCCACTTTTCCCCCCCCCCCCCTCCTCTTTTCTTTCGCTTACACACTCCAGAAAGTGTTGCTGAGGTCAGATAAGTTATGTACAGTGGGTCTGCAGCACAGACATGCCAAGGTATTCGGTCATAATTTGGAAAGCAAAGAATATGTGTGAGGGTGTTCCTCTTTTTTTAAAAATTTTATTTTATTTTTTGTTAAGGGGAAAAACAATGTTTCTTTATGGAAGCTACATATGGGAGTAATTTTAAAAAAATATTTTAACTGCAGTGTCATGTCAGATGTTGTCAGTCAGGCTGACCCACAGCAGTTTGAGACACTGAGCTTCTGCATATTATGGAAATATGCAGTACTTTTCCAGGGGTTCAAATCAATTCAAAGGAAGATGAAATAGGGTGGGACCTTCAATTCTCACAGAATAGTATAGAGTCATCTCATACCAAGCAAAAAGCTACACATTTAAAACATCTTTAATCTCCTCTTTAACCAAAGTTTAACTGTGTCCTGATGCCTTTTTTTTGTGCTTTTTAATAAGACAATGAAACTACGCTTTGGAACATGTCTGATTTCATATAATGTTGCATGGAAGAAAACCAAGGTTAAGGGGGAAAAAAAAACCAATGCAAAACCCACTTTCATGTCAAATCTAGTTTTTAAACATTCTTTTTCTAAGTATAGAAATTATTTGTCATACCACTGTACCAATAATGCCATGTTTTATAACATATATAAGATACATACTTTGCCCAAATAGGTTACTCAGTTAACAGTATTTGAAGAGAGAGTACCATCTCATTACGCTGGTAGACACTATATTTGCAAGTGTGTGCTTTAAGATACGCTGTGAGCATGTAGGAATACTAAACAAACTGAAAGCAAATTCATCCCTGACGTAACTCTAATGAAGTCAATTGAACTACAGGAGGTAAAAATTTGGCACAGTGTTCCTCTATGCTAAATTAACCACTTAAATCAAAACACCAGCATTTTTTCATTCAAGCTCTGATTTCTGTTAAGGCAACAATAAATACCTTCACACAATGTTCCTCTTATTCTTGAATATCCTTTTTGACATATCGGGTCTGTAAAACAAACAAAATGAACTTTTAGAATGCTACAGTCCAAAACTCACCATTATCTTATTGTGCAAAACTGATCATGTGAAATATTATCTACAGTTGATTGCTATGAGAAGTCTAAGTGCTTACACAGTATCTCAGTATTTTCTGAAATAACAGAGATAAGATGGGGCAACTACATAAACTACATAGTGTCAGCCATTATCCTCTTCTGCTTCCCATGTGTCTTAGCTAGCTAACCCGAAAGTGGTTATATGATTCTTGCTTCATTCAAATCAATTAATTCATTTAACTTGATCACGGCACATTACAGCTCTATTTGCCACGGATGGATGAGGATGAATTCTGCTAAGATATACAGGGTGAACTTAACCAAAGAGCTGAACAAACTAGCAGCTTTCAGCATATAGAAGTGACAACCCACACACATTTCTGCATTCATTGGCTCACCCTTGGGTTCCCAGCTCATCCCACAGTTCAGCCTAATTATCAAGTGAATATGCAGAGACCTCAACCCATTTCTTGATCAACTGTATGATTCTCTAGGTCACCAGTTAATCTACAGAGTATAACAACAAGGGCTACTCCCTCTCCTCCCTCCATTACCACACCAAAGATCCATTTGTTGCAAACATTTTTCTTAGGAGCTCTGGGGAACATGCATCTATTGCTACATCATTAGGAACTCTAGATCACTAATTATGACAAACATGCTAAAGTAATACTTCAAGTTACAGACTGTAGGTGTGGTCCCTTCCCTTCAGAATTTAAACTTGTAAAATGTTCACTATAAAATCAAGAGTAAGAACCTTCCATAGCTACATGCTACTTCTCAAATACTTAAGACTTCCCTTTTTCAGGCTGAATGACTGCTTGATAGTACAAGTTGCTTGTCTAGCCTGTGCCCAAACTTCTATGACAATAATCTGGACCACCCTCAGAATAGGAAAAATCCTAGGGTCCGGAGGAAAATGAACAGTGTTACCTCGTTCACATGGTGTACATGGGCTTCCCCAAGCAGCACCTAGTGAGGAACAACACTGGGACTTCAGAGTTGCTCCATTGATATTTATTTCACATCTTCCATCCACTATGTTCTGCCAACAGGTGCCCTTAACAGTTTCTGTTTGGAAAAAAAACAGTGTATTGTCATACAGATTGTTTAGCATTATACATTAATATATTTGCAAACGCATGTGAATTTAACCATGAAGAAGAATCATCCTTTCATTATAACTTACTACATCAGATCTGAATTTATTTCAGAAGCTCTTGAAATTTATCCTTCTTTATGCTGGACTATAGCCTGAAATCATCCCAGCACAGAGCCCTTGCAAATCCTAGTTCATGCTTATTGGCCTCAACAGGGAATATCTCAACACCATTCAAGATCTGAGTCACTGTATTTATTATGACTTAGATTAGAGGCACATGTAGAAGAGTGGGGTAGATATGAGCCCCTCCTAGATCTTCCATTAATCTATTAGATTCTCCAGTCTGGATATGTGATCCTCCTATATAGGAAGTAGCAGGAGAGAGCTAAGGATCAGACGGAAATCTAGTTCTACAGTTTTCCTCACTGACGAGGCAACAGCTATAAATTACTGTCCCTCCAGAACAGGTAAGGGAAGAAATTACAAGTCCATAGAGTATCTGAGTCACAGCATTGTCTGTGGCTGCTCTTGAGCTGGTCTGGACTGTATACAACTTACTCATGCTCCACCTCAAATAGAAAACGGGCCTTTCTAGAGGGCAGATCTTAACGACAACATGTCCACCTCTCTTGCAGGAAGAATTAAGGTGGTGAGCATAGTCCTGAAGAAGTAGTCTTGGCATTTCTGTATTTCTTACAAAAAATCTCATCTCTCTTTCAAATTTAACATGGAAGCATACCCCGCTCCCAAGTGCTAGCCACACTATGTACCCACAGTAATAGTGAAAACAAATACTTTGTTAACATTGTTTCTTAACGTTTTTCCACCAGATTTATCTATACAAGTTATTTTAAAATATTTCCTAAACTTAGTGTATGATGTTTGTATGTCACTGGACATTTTCAACCAGCAAACGTAAAATCTTCACAAGAATAAATACCTATGCAGATGGTTCTCGTTGTGTCCAAAGTACTTTCAGGAGAACATTCACAAGCAAAAGAGCCTGGTGTGTTCTTGCACACCCCATTAACGCAGGGGTTAGATTCACACTCATCAATATCTAGAAGAGAAACACACTGCCGTTAGTGCCAGGAAGCATTAACAAAAGTACATATGGCCTTTTTCAGCTTAGGGAAAAATGAAAGAAGCTTTCCTCATGACCAGTTTTCCTGATACTCTGTTTTTCTATTATGAAACTCTTCACAATAGACCAATGATGCATGTGCCCTAAAGACACACTAACACGTTAGAACATTAAAACTTCGAACTTGGAAGCAGTATCGCATTTTTCCATGATACCCAGCTATTGTCCTGCTTCATGGCAATGGAGTGTATTGTTTAAATGATCTGATACACATCCTGTCTGCGGCTCAAAAAGGGTTCAAACTAGGAGCTGTCTGGCTCTGTTCTCCACACAAGGTAACAGATTTGTATAACTTGGTTCTTCTCAAGTTTCCCTCACCCTTGGCACAGTGTGGGCCTGCTGGTAGTAGTCAATGAGAGGGCTAGTACACACCTAACAGGCTATTCCACGAGGTTATCTAACATTTTCATTTTGGCCTTCTCTCTTCTCATTCCCCTACCTCCCCATATAATTTCCTCGTGTTTTTTTTTATTTCTACATATTATATCCTCATCAAGGTTCAAAGTCTTTCTGGCATAATCTGAGAACAACCCGTAAGAATAAAACCGGGACAAAATGGAGTGTTACCAATTACCTTCACATGTCTTTAGGTCAGGAGTATATACAAATCCTTTTGGACAGGTGCAGGTGAAACTTCCAGGGGTATTTCTGCATTGCCCGTTGTCACAAAGCAGCATGTTCAATGCACATTCATCGATGTCTATAATGAAAATCAAGAACTTTTTAAGAAACAAACATTTCTGGAATAGAAGCCAGGACAGAATTTCCCTCCCAACAGCCACATTTTGTTAGATTTTGTGTATATGGAGAGGAGGAGGAGACAAGGCAGAGGCAGGGGAGGGAGGGAGGAAGGGAGAGAGACTAAAAAGACTTCTAGATTCTTTTAGTAGACAACAGGCTTGGAATTATTTCAAATGGAAACGACCATACCAAATAAAGTAACACTAAAGATCCCACGTGCACCTTCCTTCTTCATGAAAACTATCATTAAAATAACAGAAACAATAATAGTTCTACGAATCACAACCACACAAATACTACCTAGAGAAAAATAAACATTTTAATTTTGGTTTTTAAAGGGGGGGGGACACAACACACCCACCCTTCTCTGTCTATTTTTGTTGAATTTTTCCTGAGCTTTATTCTTTAGCAGACTGCTTTGCTTTTGTAAGAGCTCATAGTTCCTTTCTACATATATTCATAATATGTGACAGCCACGCTATCATTCAAAATAAAGCTGAGAATCTCACTTTCATCTTGCCTATATTGTGAAACAGGTTTATGCAGTCTCTGATTCCCTGCACAGCAGCCCCCACAGTCATGAAAGAAACAAGGAGATGATTGGTTTGGAAAGGTTTGCTGGTCATTCTGGTCTTTAAATCACCATTTTTTCCAAGCTGGCTCTGAACTGTCTTAGATGTTATGGTTAACAAGGCCAATGTAAGTCTACACTTGCTTCAGAGGTGAAAAATTTAAATAGAAACGCTAGTACTAAATTTCAAGAGCCCTTAGGAAATCTTTGGAAGAGCTGTGGTCATTAGAGAGAAGTTGGAAGAAGGTGGCACTGGGCCATGAATGGCAGGTGAAGACCAAGACCAGGAGAGACCCCGAGAGCAGACAGCAACAATTGGCTAAGTCAGAGAGGCCTCCGAAAGTGTTGAGAGAAGTTGGGAAGACTCAGAGGGTCAGCACAGCAGCTGGGAACAGCAAAAGTGCTAGGAAAAAGCAGGGAGATTTGCAGAATAAAACAGACCATGTGGGAAGCTTCACAGGAGTTCAGAAAAATTGAGAGAGGGCCAGGTGGAACATTATGGAAGAATGGGAAACAGCTGTGATGGAGCATGGATGTGGGCTGCAACAGGGTGGGCTGGGGAGCAGCTGGAAAACTCACAGATGGATGGGGAGAAGAGAAGGCATGCCATAAACTATGGGCAGAAACTAAAATGGGACATGGATAATTAAAGCCAAAGAAGCAAATGGGAAAATGGGATGAATTACAGCACGACTTTTATCAAAGATAGGTCAACTCTCATTTTTTTAAAAATAAGATAGTGGACAGTTTAGACTGGGATAACACAGATGACTTAAGCTATTAAGGTTTAAGCAGAGAATACAGAACCCAAATAAAATTATTATGTAAGTTGGAGATAACAGGAAGGAATTTAAGAACTTTAAGGTGGCTCCAGAGCTGGCTGAAGGAGAGATTACAGTAGGGTATATTGAAAAGGGGAGTAATCACAATGGAGAGAGGATATTAGCAATGCCTTTTGGGGATCAGTCTTGGGACTAGTCCTATAAAATATTCATTGTAATGCAGAAACAAAAAATGAACAGGATCAAAAACTGAGGACAACACTAAGCTGGAAGTTATTACCAATACAGAGAATCATGCAAGACTAAATTAATCTTGACAATATGAATGAGAGTAATAAGATGAAATATAATCACCAGTATTCAAAACTTTGCAATTAGGGACCAATAACAATAACATGCTATAAACCAGAACTCATCAGTTGAAGGCTATCAACAAGACAAAACTCTGGATGTAGATCCCAATTAGAGGTTAAACTTTGATCCCGAAGTATAACGTGTATTTGAGAAAAGACTAATGCACTCTAGAATCAGTTTAGGCAGGATATTCCTAGGGGCGGTGGAGAATTGCTAGCACCACTATACGAGGCACTGGTCAGACCTCATCCACACACTGTATACTGGTCAGATCAGTCATGTTCAAGAGAAGCCTTCAGCCTCTGCTTTTATGAAAAGACTGAAAGTGTGGATTTGGATAGTTTAGCCAACAGAATTTAAGAAAGGATATGATGATTCTTCATAAATACTTCAGGGATAAGTGCTGACATGGTGCTAAGTCAAAGGATAATATTAGTACAACATCAACTGGCAATAAAATGGTCACAAATAAATTTTAACAGGAAACCAGAAGAAATTTCTAATCAGTTGTGCAAAGGAGGTCTGGAACAATGCACCACTGCATGAGTGGAAGAAAGGAATCTAAAGGGTTTTAAGTTATGGGCTTTCAATGGGACAGTGTAATGGAACAAGAGAATTGCCAGAATTAAAATTTGTAACAGGAGTCTGCAAGCATCTAATGGGATTTTTAACATCCCAGATAGTGTGAGAAGAGACTGGACTGCTACTTATTGAATTCTTTTTATCCCATGCCACAGTGCTTCCACTGGTCACCTCTAAGGAGTAAGAAGAATTTATTTCACCTCTTCTGTGATGAAAAATTTGGCTTTAGATTTTATTTCACTTGTACAGCACAGGAAATCAGCCCTAGCTAGAGACACCATGCCATCAGATTCTTTTGCTGCTTCCAATGACAGTAAGTTTTCCTGTGTCTGGCCAGTACACTTAACAGAGTTACACCAATAGCGCTAACTGAAAGCTGAAAGGGAATTTTCTCCAACATCAGAGTTGGGAGAAACCATGTAAACCTTCTGCAGCATATGGGATGCTTATCTTTTTATAATCAGTCAGGAGCTTCACTTAAATCCTCTGCACATTGGTGATCCTACATCCCTCCTCTGGTGCATTCTAATCGCAGGATCTGGCTTCTTCTGATTTTGAGAAACACTGGTATTGCAGAGTGCAGGTTCATGGACTTAACTGAACTGGATGTTTATTGCCTGGTTGCCAGAGTCACTGATCACAATGGGCCCTTTCCAGCTCCACAGTGGAGGATTTTATAAGCATTGCAAAACAGTGAAATTAAAACAAGAATTCAGCAGAAACATCCAGAAATATCAGAAGAGCAGCTAGTGGATCTGAAAAAACACTGAAAAAGTGAAAGAGGATAAAAACAAGCATCAAACTTCAAAATGAAAAATGGGACATTTCATACCAATGCAATTTTTCCCAGTTGAATCTACTTCATACCCAGGGTTACAAATACATTTGTATGTTCCATGCAGATTCTCACACCTTCCATTTGGACAGAGATCAGTATCCAGTAAGCACTCATTAATATCTACATAAAGGTAAAAAAAAAAAACCAAACAAAAAAACCCAGAGTCAGTTATTGAGGGGTTGTGGAGGTTAATTCTCCAGACTGGAAAAAAATACATTTTCAATACAAGTACCATTGGCTGGTCCATATTTAGAATCATGTAGTTCTAATTAGGGAATTCACACATACATATATTCACACTCCAGAGAAAACAGCATCCCTTTCACACGGACTTAAGACCACCTCTAGCCCACAGACATTTAAGAGACTTGAAACTGTAGGTAAGAACTGGGATATTAAACTGGGGTCTTACTTTTCGAGAGGCACATGTACTAATGCCCCCCTGTATCTCCTGATTCACAGCATTTTCAGATGGTATCGCTCTCCAAAGCATGAACATCCCTCCTTTCTGAATGCTTTTCCCTCTCTCTCTACTGCCAGCAAATCTACTAGCAAGCATTGGCTGACTTATGAGTCTGCAGTTTCACAGTTCTACAACTACAAAGCTTTCACTGTAATCATTTGCTCCTTTCTCTGTAATTAACCAAACTCTGTCAGCCTGGCCTTTTTGACAGATGGAAATATGTAAGAAGCTCAAGTTCAACATGGCTTTATTCTTCTGGATTATTTCAGTTGAAATGTGTAAATATGACTTAGGTATATGGTTTCTAAGTCATATAGGTAATAACACTTCTCACAAATTTGCCATTCTTTTATAACTGCACTCACAGACATTCTATGGCATAAACCAGAGAGGACACACTGGCACGCTCCAGTCATTTCATCCTAAATTATTCTAATGTGATGCAAACAGCCATTTGAATAAGCCTTCCTCCCATTCCTTCCTGCCATCATCCCCAGCAGCGTGTCTAACAAATCAAGGATATCAAGGTCTAGCCAGAACTGCTATAGTTCAAATTACATTAGGTGATCTTACCATTTCCTCCTGCAGTCATGCCAGTTCCACTGCTGCACAGAGCCTGATATTCAGCTGGAAAAATATTAAAATACTTACTGGAATATTCTTTCTTAGCTCATTGCTTTCAGCATCACCATTTACAACATGCCAATTAATTACTTGAATGAAAGAACATGCCTTTCAATTATTCTGAAAACATTAACAGCCTCACAGTGTTCTGAACCTGTGAAACATTTTAGCAGATTCAGGGTCTGCATCTGCTCATGGAGACAGATGAGGGAAAACACATGATGAACTGAGGCATTTAGGAACAGACATAAACTTCATGCTGGCCCTCCTACACAAATGAACCATAACATATTCACAGTAAGATACTCCAGAACTCATATGTCCAAGCCCTTGCACAAGGTGCACATTCAAAATGACCAAGAAACAGAAGGTTTCCTATAAACGTAGCCCATATTTAACTCCATTTAGCAGCAGTATCTTCAGGAGTTCATAACAGATCAAGGATCTCTTATCCTTAAAAAAAATTAATTAAAATATGTATCAAAGTATCTCAAATGTCTCAGTTACCACTGGATTCAAGTTCTACTTGTGAGTTCAGAGCAATTAACAGACTAAACTGACAGCCACAGTAGCATTAATTGTTGCCATATTTTCCAATATATCTGCACTTTAATAACAGCCCAAATAATCACACTGCTAAAATTAATATATATTAAAAATATTTATGGCATTGGCTGTCTTCTCTTTAAGGAAAATTACATGGAACATATCTCCCAATATTATCATAACCAGCAGATGAATATGTACCCCTGCTTCAATCAAATAATCACTGCCACTGTATGTGAAAGCAGACCTGCTCTGGACATGCATCAGCAACACTTTTAGTCTAGCATGGCAGCAACTCGTGCAGAGAGCTTCCAAGGGGCACAGAGACACAAACGTCTTCCTTTCAGGAATTTTTTTCAGTCTCTCTGATACAATGCTGCTCTCACAAGAAATCTGCACCTTCCCTTCCCCACTCAAAGCCTAAAGCATGTGCTACACTTCACCCTACATCAGATGGTATTTCTTAAGCAATTGAAGAGATGGGTAAAATAACACAGGAAAAATAGCTTCCACATACATATACACTCTGCTAAAGCAATTCAAATCTAAAACAGAAGTCAATGATAGAGTCCATAAAAGATCTACCATACGATAAGGGCCCACTGATATCAGCAGAGGTTGCTGGAAAGGCTCCTTCCTAGTTTGCTATTCTAAACAACACAGCATGTTATACAACAGTGGTCAGCAAGTTCCTGCTGAAGAGCTCATATCAGTTCAACCAGCCTAATTTGTTCCAACTGGTTTTCTCCCTAATGCTTTTCATAAAGCTATCCATTAAAACTGAGATTTAAAAAATTATTCTAAAATTATTTTTGCCTACAAAACATATACCACATTAGTATGAGATGCTTTTGAACTACATATAGAATAGCATATTTTCTTTACGTTGCAACAACAGATTTGCTGAGTGAGAAGAATCACTCAACAAAGCTGGGCTTCAAAGTAGCTCCCTGCAGTCAGTCACCTCCGTGAAACCAGTGTATATTTACTGGCTTCACAGCAAGGACTGTGTCAGCACAGTCTTCTTGGAAGAAGTGCCTTCCTGAAAGCAGATTCTGCCCATGAAAATGATTAAGATTGCATTCTTGCCAGAGAGAGGTTATGTTCCAGACAACTTTGCTAGGTGGGGATTTGGGTGACAGACTCAAGTATTCTCAAGCAACTTAACTGGACATTTGTTTTTGCATTGACTATCCAAAGGCTAGTTACTGTATAAACAATTCCAGATCACTTGAAGGATACAGAATTCAAGCAGCAAACATCTGACTCACAGGTGTACATAAGGATTTGAAAATATGTACATATATATGAATTACTCAAGATATTTCCATTAATAACTCCAGTGCAAATATATATTTTTTCGTTATCCACATCTATTGAAATAGAGATTGTCGTTTGAAAATCTGTTTTAATGCATGTAACAACTCTGGACCCAGATGTCGGTGTTTACTGTTGCCTCAAAAAACTCTCCCTTGTACTCCTCTCCAACATGCAAAATAGAAGATTGTTCAAAATATAGGATGTTATACAACAATTTAACCCTTCTGATTTAGGAAGGTTAATGCTAATGTTGATGTGCAGTGCTAATACAAAAGTGTATTTTACCTTTCTAAAAACAGTTTATCGACTAAAGCTTAGATTTGAATATGTACCAGTAAATAGGCCATACCTGAATTTTGCGCTGGGCAGGGCTGACAAGGCTCCCCAAAAGCATAGTCAGTGCTGGCACAACAGCACTCCGATTTTGTAACTGCACCCGTTAACGGTCTCACGCACTGTCCCCTCTTGTAGCCACCATAGCACGTGCTTCGCATATGTGTATCTGAGGAAAGAAATCTCTTTTCAACATGCCATAGGAACTATACTGCCATAAATTACAACAAGTATTACATGTAGCTTGGGTATCATAACCACGGTAAAATAGTTGTAAAAACAAAACATCCTTCAACATTTCCCTATGCTTTTTACCGGCCTATACCCTCATTCTACTTGGGACAGGAAATTCTTGTTCCTCATGCTCCTAAGAGTTCAGATATACAAACTAGTTACTGCATTTCATAACTCAACATGCATCAGTGAACTACGAGGGGAACAATCAATACTTAACCTTGAACTAGCAAAAGGCCACAGGGAAAACAGACCAAGTCTCTACCACGTGGCAGGGACGTTACTGACTTGCAACCTGACAGGCCCAGCAGCAGCATCTTTGAGCTAGAACCAAGTATCATCCCAAAACGTAAAAAACCACCAACTCAGTACTGTTTACTTTCAGAGTTAGAGGATGGATTTGGTTTTAACAAGAAGTATTTTATCTCCCCCTCCCAGCCTTGTTAGTTGTCTCTGACTCACAAAGGCTAAAATCACCACTGGTGCAACATCCTGGATTAAGCCCACTAAGGCTACACTAAAGCTTATTTCATTTTATACCTGAAAAACAGGCAGAATGAGAGAAAAAGAAAAAACTTCCACAACGAAAAGATCACAAAATGTGCTGCCGCTAGAAAAATCCTTCTTTGTAAAAACAACTTCTAGTAAAAAACGAAGAAAAAGGCAGTAATGCTATTTCAGTGCATAGGATTTAAAAAGTTGATCTCCTCAGGTCCAGGTGTGATGTTTCTCATTTTTAAAAATCTGGTCCATAATAGCTGCCAGTCACATTAGAATATTAAAATCAAACACCCCAAATATCTTTCACTTGTAAAGAAACAGGCAGAAGTGGAAAAACTGGCATGTCCTACTTTAAGAAGAGGAGAAAGAGTAAAATATATCTTTAAGCTTAGTGACAAATGAAGAATCCTACATTGACAGAAATGGGGCAAATTCTTACGTACTCAAAACTGATACAGCACTACTCACCTCCAACAGTACTACGCTGTACAGTCTACCTGACCTTGTGATTTGGCCCACACATTTTTTCTCTTTAAATGCAAAGGAACGAGAAAAAAGCAAAATGGGCTATTACAGTAAATATCCCAGAGCTAGTAGCATCCACTACAACTACCACCCAACAATCCATGAAAAATTTGGTGAATTCTTCATTCAAACTTGATCTGTCCATCAGTCTAGCATTAATGCCTTAGCATTGGTTAATTGTGTCTCACCACACATTAAGCTTGCCTTACCGACACACACGCGTCCATCCAGTCCTACTGCAAGGCCAGGGAAGCATTCACATCTGAAAGAGCCATCAGTGTTCACGCAGCGCCCGTTCATGCATATTCCAGCTGTCTCACACTCATCGATGTCTGTTGGAGAACAGAATGACCTTTATTAGAAATTAAATTACATAGTGTTCAATGCCTGGCTGAAACTTGCATTTGTGCAGCTTCTTTTCAATACATCCTATAGAAAAATATCAAGTGTAAATGGAAACTAGTTCAAGTAAGTGTTTTATTAGGAATAACGACCAATTCATTTTGTGAAACAGACGAAGAAAATGCAAAATTCAGGAGAAATAAACAGAAAAAAACAATTTAGCTGTCCTTAGAAAGCAAAAAGGGACTACATTTTCCTAACTTGTTCCCAAGAGGTATATATTCTGATTTAAGGGTCATTCAGGCAAAAACATAATCAGAGGAAGGAGGAAACTGTGACTGCTAAAAAAAAAAAGGACTTCTGTAGTGTACAACAGGGCAGTCCCTTTCGGTGCTAACAGTTAGTTCCTGCTGTAAGAAACCAGTCCAGATAGCAAATTGAATCTTTGACCCCTGTTACGAGGTACCTTCACAGGGCCACCAAAGTATTTCCCTTCCTTCTGCTGTGGGTTCAGTTTTCGGCAGCACATCTAAACCTCCACAGTCAGACCCTGCCCACACGTAGTGTCTCTCTGGTGACCTGCATGACAATTGGGTTTTCCTATCAGATGCTCATTACAGCCCACTTTATAAACTTTCAATGGACAGGCAGCACTCCAATTTGAAAGGAATTTGTTAATGATTTGAGCCCTGTGCAATTGCTGAGCACAAGCCACCATCTTTGCCCAACAATAGTACATTGAACAATAAGGCCCTTAGCAATGAAATACAAGAACGAAGCCTTATAGTATTAGACTATCACAAAGGGATGTTAAATTAATACAAAAATTGTATGGGCTGTGCGTCCTGTTAATAGTAAGATTATTCTCTAGACAGAGAGAGCGTGCCATTATTGTGTACGTGATTAAGAAAAGGAGTGTTTAAAATATTGTTTGGAAGTATGTATAACCTTTATAAAATAATCACTTCATAACAACTCTCCATAATATATACAAGAGACGGTGTGTGTGACAATTTCCTTTTTTCTGACCTTAAAAGGGCAAATTGAGAGTGAAACACCTCTGTGTTTTACTTAGTTTGTGTTGTTTGGCATAAAACATGGCTTGTATGATCCAAGATTCCTTTTTCAAACTGCATTTTAAAATAGAAGTTACGTTTAAGTACATGGGCTCAATTCATTTCTACTTCATCCTGCAATCTTTTGTTCTGTTTCAGACAAATCTTAAATGCTTTTCTCACTTTAAATTTAGTCCTTACTCATTGTAAGTAAAAACAGAGTTGGGACTTCAACATGTGCTTATACTGTTTAACAGTGTAGACAGTTATTTTGTTAGACAACACTGAATTCCTTTGACAGATACAAGTTCTCCTGGAAAAAAAATAAAAAATTAACTTTCCTTTTTTAAGGTTACTTACAGAAACAGAAAGGCAAAGTTACTTTTTTTTCTTTTTGCTGTAGTTCATTTTTAAAAAAGATTTTGTAAGCTAGTAAGGGGTCAAATGCGCAATCCATTTTCTTCTGCATCGATTTACAAATGTGTTGAAAATACTGTCATAGATGGTTTACAGAAGGTAAAGTGGGTCACTTAGAATTGTGCAGATCAGGAAAACCTGGCTCCAGTAAAGATGGGGTAAAAAGCTTCTGCTTTTATCAGGGCTGAGATTCCACCCAGTAAATCCACTACGTACACAGGCAAAAAGTCCAAATTTCTAACCTTGACAAGGCTCTGCTGTCTTCTGTGGTAAAAGTCACCATTTGGACAACTTCAAAAATATTCATTTTTCTGACTTTTGCCAGAATTCCTCAAACTGGTTCTCAAAAACCTACTAATGGACTCATTCTCCATGTTCAATGAGTTTTCGCTTTTTCTGCTTAGCCTGCTCAGCAATGCCAGCTGAGTACAGGAAGTCCTCTAATTTTAACCAGGAAAAATTTGCTCAGACTACTGAACTGCCACTTCCAGTTGCCTTGCAATAGCTTTCAACTTGAGGAATTCCTGTTTGGTCTAAAGATAAAACAATGTATGGAACAGAAGGAATGCTTTAAACCTCTCCCTGCCTGATCTAAGTATTTCTGAAAAATCATCAGCGAATCATCAGCTAATGGTGAATAAGTTTAGTACGTCTTGTATTACAGGGAATATACAAGACCATGGTGTAACATTCTTTTTTGGCACATTACTTCATAAAGCCTGAGTGGAATTTTTTACGAGACAGCCAAGCATATGCCCTGTACTTATACTTAAAATCCAATTTTATGGAACTGTCAATTACAGTATCCCCAACTTTCAGTTAGAAATTCTTACTAGCTCAAAGTTCAGCTTACAGCGCATCAAATGAGATGTTTATAGGAGCAATGTGTTGCACACCGCAATTCTTATATTCCTTTGCTGATCCCCTAAAGAGTTTGGTGACGACACGTGTTCAATTCCATATCAAAATTGCTCAGGCAGGTAGCCAATTTGCTGCAGAAATGTCAGTTCATGCATACACACATTTCCAATATGCATGAGCACTAACTGCATGGGGAAGCATGATCTTGGAGTTTAAGCTTGTGAAAGATCTTAATGCATTCACTTCACAACAAATTCAGGATATGCAGTGTGAACAATGAGTGTTTCAAAGGCTAACTGTTCTGTAGTACAGAAGTTATTTACTCTGCACATGTGGTGTGTACAGAAAGGGCTCAATAAGGAATAAACATTAAAATGTACAGGAAAAGACACTATTGAAGATCAGTCTTCTAAAGTTTTACTAACATGACTGCAGACATTTACCAATGAGTTGTGCTCGCTCTCGCCACGACATTCCTGGGAATCATTTCATGACACTTTGGGTAAGTGGAAGAAAGGAGACAAATACGAAGTTGGGAAAAAGTGTAATTTGAGTGTCAAGGTCTCAGAATCTGGTTTGATATTGACCCAACAGCAATTTAAATATGTAACGAACGTTCACATGCTCATTCATAGAGAACAAGGCTTCCTGTAAGTGTTGAAAAGCAGTAGAGAAATCCTTCATTTTACTGTAAGATCTGTTCCAACTTTCAGTAGGAATCAGTTGAGATGCCTGCAATTTTGGGTAATTTTCAAATATTCTTCCTTTGATGCACAGAAGTAACATTTCTCTAGGGCCAGAAACCTCTTTTTGGCTGTATCCATAAACCTGTTTAGCCAGGAGGCATGTAACAGAGGCTGTGAAGTTGAGTATCATTGGTTTTTAAGTAGTCTGAGGCAATTTACATACCATCTTCTTGCATGGCATTTCAGTGCACAGACTGATGAAAAAAAAACAAGAAAAGAAACCCCAAAAGATGCTGAAGGCAAGAATCAAGACAAGCATTTGGGCTGAGTTTGCATCAGTGAGTCACATCCCTGCTAACGACACACAGAGCAGCCAGTGGTCTTTGGGAAGGCGACTGGCTGATGTGCCAAGGCCTGACGGGCATTGAGTGCTTCCCCGCCAAGTCTGAGACCAAGTGTTGCTGCCATCCCACACACAGACCAGCTGGAAAATAAGCTTTGGCAGAGCACAGACATACACTTACCACTTGGAAAACAGGTAAGAATGGAAATGAAGCTGATTGCTCTAAGTGTGCAAAGGCTGCAGCCAACACAGCCAGTAGCTGTTAAGCTAAGGAAACACCTGTATGGATCTGCACATTTGTTCAATCAAGAAACTAAAGAACAATTCAGCCTCCCCATAAAAGCAACCCTATTACAAAGCAAGAATGAGGTCATCTCATTAGAAATGCACGATTCCCCCACCTGGAGGCTGGGTAGCACTGTCCTGCATACCTAGTGCAAAAATTACCAAATGCAAGAGAAGTTCTGGATGTTTTACCAGATTTATTGGCCTGGTTTGGATCTAAAGTCTAAGTCTAGACACCGTGCAGTTCAGATCTAAGACTGGTACAATGTTCAAGAAGCAACGGGATCCAAATTAACTGACTTTTCATGTCACTAGCTCTCAAAACCAAATTATTTATTCAAACATTTGCTTTTGTTATTGGTCTGCAACAAGATGCTGCTGTGTAATCCAGTGTGACATTTTTTTAAAATTTGCCAAAGTGTAAGCAAGCACTTTTTCTGCCTTGATTCCAAGAGTTGAAAGACTTTACATTTTTCAAAAGAAAAAATGTAACTTGACCCCAGCACTTGTTTATTCCTTATTTCAGCTTCTGCTTTGTGCCTATAAAACTTGTTGAAACATGAAGATTTATACATACAAAACTTCCAGTTCCTGACAGGACTGAACGGAAACTGATGATGTAACCAGCAACCAGAATGGTGCAGTGTCTCCACAGCCGGTATTGCTGAGCTAGCGTAATAAATGGAAAAGACAATCTTGCTGTACTGCTCATGTCTGCATCTCAGTCACACGGGGTACTGGGCAGATGCTGTATTGACTAGGAACACCCAGGCAGGAATGGGAGCAAAACCCAAAAAAGGCAATGAGCCAGGATGTTTGGGTGGCCAAAGGCAGAACATTTAAAAAGCCAAACACAAAAAGTGAGATATACTGAAGCCAAACTGCAAAAGACATCATAGGCAAAAAGACCTGGAACTTAACTAGGTCAGATCACACAGTCCTTGACCAAAGAATATTCCCCACTGGCTGGTTAAGGCAGTTACTCAACACTGTGGAGAAGATGGAGTACTGTCTTGCAGTATGACAGATCATCCTACCCAATTAAAAAAACCATGTCTGATGAGAACTCTGTCCAGTATTTCTTGTCCCTAAGGATCAGTGTAAGAAAATAAGGTGATTCTTGAAGCTAGCAAAGGGATATAACTCATAGGCTTTGGGAACCTGTAATTTGTTGTGCTCACCTCGGCAATAACGTCCATCAGATGCTAACTGGAATCCTGGTTTACAAATGCATTTAAAACTGCCATCTTCATTGATGCACATCCCGTTGAGGCACATGTTCCTTATGCTGCACTCATCCATATCTGAAAATGTACATAATAGACATAAAGCTCATAATGTTTAAGTAAAAAAGCTCTTACTAGTTATATCCAAAAGATAAACTTTAATTCCTTTCTTAGTCGTCAGAGGTATATGTTAATCAGAAACATACAATGGGACATAGCACACCATCCTAGAGGATGTGTCAAAACAATGACTCTTTTTTTTCATAATGTATCATTAACATATAAAGGTAAGCATCTGGAACAGGCAAAAGAGAATGAAAAACAGATGAGAAACCGGACAGCTATAAGAACTGCCAGTTGGTAAAAACTGTAAAAAAGAGAGAAACATATGTAACTAAAGAGGCTTGCAATCTTGGTGTAAATAGAAGCTGTTAGAAGCAGCCTTCCATTTGAAATGGTAAACACAATTTTATGTTATCAAGAACACCTGAAAGAGGAGGAGTGGGCATCTCTGTTTGGAGTAAAGGTTTTTGTGACCTCCATTGGATGAACCCAAGAGTTATGATGTGGGAGAATTCCCAGCACTGTGCCACTGTGCTCAAGCATGCACTCTGTGAGGACCTTCATCAACTTCCATTTAAAATGAAACCTACCCCTTCCCTGGCGTCAGCATGACAGGTCACATAGAAGGGTACTTACTAATCTTGGCTTCACACTAGCATTATTCAGCCTCTGATCTAATGACATGAAGGACTCAAATAAGGAAAGGTGGAGGTCCCAGACGCTGCTATTCTGAACCCTGCACAGGTACTCACACGACAAAAAAAACCCAAACACCAAGACCGTACAGAGAATTCTGTGCTTGATTTGAGCAAGCTTTTATATCCTCTTTGTCTTTATTTTGTCCTGGCACAAAATGAAATCAGTTTTGGATGTTACATCTGAAAAAAATCGGAACTATTTACAAGTTTCATCTAAAGGACTATACATAGGTGCAATGACAAGGTCTTTACTGATTAGTGAGTGTGCGCATGTACTCCTAAGAACAAAACTCAATGCATTACAATGCCAGAGATTAAACTGTTTCATAAGTGGACGCAACAGACATTCTGGCAACATATGCAATGGAATTAAAAATGTTTTACCAGACCACCAATGTCCTGGTTCTTATTACTATTAGCACATGGCATTTGGTGGGAAAGGAAGAAACCAGAATAGAGGTTTTTTTCCAAAATATATTAATTTCCAAATCTATTTAGTCAATATAGTTCCATAATAAGATATTTAGAAAGCAGCTTATAGTGCTAAACTGTATCTAAAAAAAGAGTCAGGAAAAACAGAGTCTTAAAATGTCTGTCTCTACCAAGGATTAACAGAATCACTACTAGCACATAAAATCACTGGATCATAATGACATTACAATATATTCGGAATCGTGCTATTTTCCTTAATATTGCAGCTGTCTTGGACAGAAATTACACTTCTAGACATGGTGTGTTTTCTTTTTACTTACAGGCTAAGTCAGACAAAAATAATTTATGATTAAAAAAAAAAAATAAAAAAAATTGTGTATCTATCCCAACCAGGAATTTTGGCATAAAGTATTAGAGCTGAATCACTGAGATAATATTCTGCCAAAAATGTTTCTAAGAACAGTGCTTGAAATTCCTTTAACGTATGAATAGATCATTGGGAACCCTCCCAAGGACCTTGGGAAGCATGATAAAGAACATTCTTCTTTTTTCCCCCCTTTACTAAAGGTCTGGGAGGTAGGAACACATCAATTATGTTTACAAATTTTTCTTAAAACAGTTTTTATGGGTCAGACCAGACTGCATCTACATAAAACACATAGCTAGTCACCCAGTAAGATCCCATAAAGCGTGCTGTTAAACACACAGCAAAATCAGGCAGCATGTGACTTGTGCTCCGTTTTAAAATGTACCACTCCCATCAAAGAAACTGCATTTTGTGATAGTGGTATGTGCTATTTCTCCTGTTGGACAGACATCCCGTTGAGGATTGCCAAGCCAAGGTTCCAGAGCTGGCTGCAAAAGACAGTTTACTTGCCCTCCCAGATACAGCAAAAGGTATTTAGAAATTTGATTCCTTGTTCCTTCCCTTCCCCCCCCCACCAGAGGTCCTTTTCTTTTTCATTGACGTGAATAATCTCTTGCAACAGAATAACTTCAGAAAAGTCTTACCTTCGCAGTTTTTCCCATCAGCTGCCACTTGAAAGCCAGCATTACACACACAGTGAAAACTGCCATCTGTATTTATGCATCGTCCGTTATTACAGATACGACCATTCTGTAAACATTCGTCAATGTCTGAAAGCCAATCAAAAAGAAAAATAACATTTTGGGCTTTTTCTTTTTTATACTTGAGAGGAATTTTTCCCATTTCCCCTTCCCCTGGGTCTTTAACCCTACATGGAAACTATATTCACCTGAAAAATGATTTATTTTTATTTTCATAACCGAACGTTATGGGGGTGGAAAATGTTCATCAGCTTGAAATTTCAAGTTGCTGTGAAAGAATTTCAGTGAACATTACCCTGCAGCTTGGTCAAACAAGAATCATACTCTTTCAGTTGTTTTTTTGCATTTTTGTTCAGCATGAAAATATTTTTACTGAAGTTTAACTTAACAATAGTAACTACTGAAGGAAAGACGGAGGCTTTGTAAGATAACAGGAAAGTTCGAGACCTTCCCACCTTGGAAGATATTTCTCCTGCTTATTTTATATTTGAAACATCAGCTCCTCATTTCCCTCTCTCTGCAGGAGGTGCTTGGCAAGTGCTTTGGAGGACCTGAATAGTGATATCACACGAGGCTGGCAGCTCTCCCTCTCCTCCAAACGAGGGGAGAGGAGATGCTGAGACAGACTGTCTAGACATTTTTCAGATTGCTCAGTGTTCTCCATCAAGGCCTGGACCATCTCCCAGAGATTCCTGCACACAGGGGACTCTGCTCACAGCGATCTCAACCAGCCCATGCAGACCTATCTATTGTGCAACCAGACTGTCTCCCCAAATATCCTGGGGGTGCCCATCCCCACAGCAGTGCATTACCCTGCTTCAGGAAGATGCAGAGCACAGGGTGTTCTCCCAAACGTCCCTGCTCTCTGGACACCTATCTGAGGTGGAAGGGATGTCTCTCAAAACTGTGAACCAGTAGTTGCCTTCTCAACAGTGTGGTAGTTTTTGGAAGCTGCTAAGAAATCCCTGAATATAAGTGTTTTGCAAGCAAGCAACCAGGCCAGCAAAGGCAAGCGCCACTCAAGTGACAGCTCACCGCAGTGGTAGCTTACAGCCCCCTCGACTTCCAGTAAAAGCATACAGGCTCGATAAACCTCCCCTCAGGTGACAAACAAGCATTACTGGATCAACAATGCATAGAAATGAGTTTTCTCTCTGCTCAGTCCCTTTTGCCCCACTTTTGTGGCAATCAGTTTTACCTGAGCCTGGCTTCAGCTACTCCACCAGCTTCCTTCCTTAGGACAGGCAGAAATGCCACAGTATCTCAAGATTTTTCTGGTCTTCTAGCTTTCAAGAGTTCATCAGGATTTGTACTTTTATGTACCTCATGCCATCTAAATCATGGCAGAATCTCGTTCTTTACATACACACAGCTGATCAGAGACCCACCACTAGTTTATGTTACATTTTGAATTTTCAAATTATGAAATAACATTGTGGATTATTTTCTTTTCCCGCTCAGAGAAACTTGTAAAAATCAAAGCTCCCCTCTCACTGACATACCCACAATTGTGGCCATCTTCATGTAAGGTCTGACCTCCCCCTCTCAGAAATGTCAGGTAGATTACAGTAAGCACTTAGCTGTTAAAGCTTTGACTCCCATACATTCATAGCTTATCACCATAAAATTTCACTTCTTTTCTGCAGTCCACTTTACATCCCCTCTTCTGCAACTCAAAAGCATTTCTTGTTTTGATCACTAAACATAATGTGACAAGCTGATTCATCAATGTCTCCCATTAACATACACATTCAGCCAAACTCTTACTAGATTATAAGGGATCCTAATAACAGTTGAATCAGTAGCTTGCAATACAGTCTGCAATGTTTAATCGGTCACCTATCAGACTCATCATGCAGAAAAAAAGCGTTCCTCTGGAACCTCTGAGCAAGGAATAGATAAACATCTGTTCATGATGGAGACTTCATTTTTCAAGAACAGACGTAAGGAATACATTTGCAAAAGCGTATCAGCACAGACACATATGTGTATGCAAAGAATAAAACCTCAACATACAAAGTAGTCATGCGAATTAATTTTACAACAAATGCTGATTTTGGCAGGCACCAATGCTCTATGTATGTTTTGCCAAATGCACCCCACCAGCCTTTTTCTTTTCCCTAATCTGGTCCTAAAAATTCCTTCAGAAAACAAAGATTCTGCACATCATAGCATTTTCTGAACTGCCTGTCAAGCAAGCGCAGTTCCCATAGACTGCAACGGAACTGCTAAGTGACCACACTTTAATGCCATTAAGCTACTGGGCTTCTGACAACCATGTGTTTGTGTAATGAATCAGTCAAATTAAAAGCGTGTGACAAAAATGACTCATGAGTAAATTCATCACTGCTGAGACTCCACTTCAGCACTCCTTCACCACTAGTCAGCTGAACTATGAAGATGCTTCCACAACATGGCTGTTTGGCAGCAATTAGGTCAAATACTCCCAGCAATGTGCAGCAGCGGTGCTGGCTCTGTGTGTCCTCCTGGAGTGGAGTAAGCTTCTCTACTGCTAGTATCTTTCTGATTCACAAAGAAAAGAAAAAAACTGCACACTATACAGATAGCTCTCGCCTGGCTTTTTAGAAATTCTCTGCTTCAGAATGAGTGCATGCTCAAGGAACCCTCCTCTTAGTGCAGAAAGCAAAAGATGAAGACAAGCTGGGACTCTGAGCATTCAAACATCCTGTTTCATTTAGATGCTTCATTTCTTACAGAATATCAAAGTAGCCATTCATCCTCCTGCCAGAAGTCTCCCATTATGACTTAACTATAAAGGACTGTATCCACCTTTACGGTCAAATTCCCACCGCAGGACAGTTTGGGAGCCACAGAACCCTGACAGAGCACTGACTACTGAAGAACTATGCGTTCCCCACTCCCATAGGAAGACAGGATGAAGACCATCACGACTACTGTTGAGCCTGGTCTTCAAAACACCAATAATGTGGATTCTACAGCTTTCCCACCTAGACCTTCCCAGTGCTTCACTACTTTTTCACACCCTATTTAAGTTTTCATTGCTGTAATTTATGCTTAGTTCTTTCTCTGACAGTGGGCAGGGACAACACACAGGCATTGTACTCTTGTATTTACCCACTGGAAGACTCATCTTCCCCGTCCCCTTAGCCTTTAACAGTCTTTCATAGGTAAAGAGGGAATGTTTAACTGTCCTTGAGATCCTCAAGAAGCAGAAGAAAAAAATGTCTCAATAGTTTAAAAAACAAAACCAAAAAAAAGACGTCTCTTCCACTTCATAGCCACAAATGGTGCCAAGATACTTTCAGCACAAGACAAAATGTCTTTCTTCGTAACCCAGTCTGTGAACAGCCAACTCAGGCAGATTAATCATTTTTACTGCCATATCTGATTTATTTTTTTAAAAACACCTCATATTTAACACATCTGTTAAATTTTGCTTAAAAACTATTTCCCTCTCTGGTATGTATACAATAGTATAGATATGGCTGTAAAACCATAATTTACCTCGGCACTCTGTTCTTGTTGGCGTGCTCTGATATCCTATACGACACTGGCATACGTAGGATCCCTGGGTGTTCACACAGTCTCCACTGATGCATGGATTCTTTTCACATTCATCAACATCTGTGGAACACAGACAATATATTTTTATTAAGACATTGGTTGAGTTATTCAGGTCTGTAGGGGTATTTTTTGTAACTGGAGAAATAATGTGCTTCAAGCAGAAAGGAAAGGACATAAGCACTGAATTCCCAGTAAAAGGATCCCATGTTCTAAGCTAAGCAGGAGCTGGGAAAAGGGAGTATTCAACAATACAGGTTACTGCATGTGCGAGAGGTAGAGGCCTTACCCCACACCTCCACACTCCCAGCCCCAGTGAAGACACTGATTTTGACAGCAAAATCTTGCATGTAAAAGACAGCTAAACCTTGCTTCTATCATCAGGCTCTGGCTGACTTCCAAAACTAAAGAGCTCAAAAGCCCAACAAGATACTCCCGATGAGCTGAAAGAGGACTTGTAAATCTTACTAAGCCCAAGATCACTACTGCTGCTTTTTTTTTTAATAATATGCCACTTGCATTCTCAGAGAGCTGGTAGCATTTTAAAGAGGTCATTTTCAGTCACTAATAAACACATTATAGCCACAGGTTAGTAAAATAAGAAATCCTTAGTTCGTGTAATTTTGTGGCAAGTTACAAGATTTGTTAAATACTGTCTTAAAGGCAAAACTGCTGTAAAAATAAATTTGCAGTTGAAAGCAATTAATTCTTGGAAGTCTATTTACTAGATTGGGTGGAGGTTTTTTTTTGGGGGGGCAGGGTGTGGTATTTAAGAATTCAGAGTTATTACATTGTATGGAAAAGAATTTTTTTTCTTTAAAACAAAATTCCCCTCTGTAATTTACAGCAGAAAACCACATACCAATGCATTCCCCTCTAACATCCAGTTGGAATCCTTTGTTGCACTCGCAGCGGTAGCTCCCAGGAGTGGGAACACAGCGCCCATTAAGGCAAAGGTGTCGGAACAGTTGGCAATAGTCAGTGAAGTTCACCGGCAAGATTACTGAAATAACAAAGTTGGAAAAATATTTTAATGGTTCATCATCATAATTTTTGGTAATTGCAACTTGTGTAGCACTTCCCATTAAAAGTCAACATTTACCTTTCATGATAATGTGAATCACAGTAAAATAAGCACTGGGAGAGAAAAAATGCATGTTGACTCTTAGAGACTTGTCTGAAAACACCTAGCAGCCACTGATTTTATTCATTGTGGCAAGTCTGATCCCATTTTCCTCTTTTGCAGGACACAAGAGGACCAAGTCTGCTCATACCTAGTGGTAAAGCGGGTACATGGCACTGCAGGGACGCTACTAAAAGCCTAGAGCAGCAAAGAGCAGGCAGACTGGTTCAGTTATCTCTGTTTTCATAGGTATCAGAGTGAGAGGAGGGCAGGGATAACCCTGGAAGGTATGCCTGTGTGGTCCTTGGCTGGCACATGTGAGCTGGCTCCGTGCACCCAGCCGACCAGAAGCTCTGCAGCTACATCAGTGCAGTGTCAGCCCTGAGTTAACATACTTTGCCTCTTGGGCTAAGCTCAGCTTGCCGCTCAATGAAGGCTAAATTGTTTCAGCTGGTGTCAGTGCAAGCAGAGCCTGCTTGCCTCTGCACAGAGCATGGGAGAAATAAGCTTGTGTTTACTTGCAGGAGAGTATGTGGCTATGCCAAACAATTTCAGGTGGCACATGCCAACTGCAGACTGTATGGGCATGTAGTAAATTCCCTGAGCAAGGGACAGAATGAAGAATGTATCAGCATTCTGTTCTTCCTTGCTCTAGAGAAGTCTAACCTATCCATGCTTATCACAGATTCTTTCTTTGTGTTGGGTCAGCCTCAGTGTCCAGCAAACCAGTAGGTTTTTTGGTACATTTCCTACTTGGCCAAGCAAGTGATGAAAACAACCTGAAAGAAGCTGCTTTCTCCCGGCCAAGTTCTTTAATGTCAGTAACTATCACAACCTAGTCAAACTGCTATTCACATTCCTCCACGTTGACGTGCAGCAAAGCTCACAACAGCCTTAAAATAACAGTAATGTAACAACTACAATTCATGGGCCTCAGTACAGTGAGGATGTAATTTTTGAATCCTGTCTTAACAGAGAAAATACTACCAATGAGGTACATTTGCTGTAAGACATATAGTAACCAGGCTATGATTAGAAGGATATTTATACACAGACTAATAGTCCACATAAAGTAAACAAAAGATACCAACAGCTGAAGGGAGCACATTGCTCCTGAGAAACACGTGTTTCTAAAGAAGCTAAATGTAAATGGTGCAGGGAAAGGTTATTATTTCTCTCTTACCATGAGATGGTGGAGCCCGAGATGGATAGATGGTTTCTGGTGGCTGAGGAGGGTAAACACCAGGAACGAGTGGTGGAGGGAATACATCAGGACGACCCGGAGGAAGGTCAGGTCTTGCTGGCAGCGGAACACCTATTGCGCACAGTTTGCGATACTCATCTGAAACATGAAAACATGAATGATTTTTTGGACTCTTGTAGCCTTTCCATTTAATCCAACTCTCCTCCTTTTCGGTGTTTCAGATTAGCAATAACAAACCTTCAATAACCTGGAAAATTGGAGTCTGTATGTTTTCTTCATAGTAACAAGCTTTGTTCTATGACTCAGGAATTCGTTCTATGAATCAGAATTTTTTCTATGAAACGGGAGAATATCAATACTACTTGTCAGAGGACTGCTAATAAAAAGATGACATAGCTGACATTCCGGATATGAAACTGAGCAGTGAGGCAGGGACCTGCTCTTAATCTACTTAGCCTTCTTTCAAACAGAATTTTTGGTGAACTCAGTGGGAAATTTACCTAAAGGAGGACTTTTGGACTTGATCCCAAGTTAATTGAATACAAAGCTTCCCACAGACCTCGGAAGATACTGAACAGGGAGAATTTCATTTCAACTGGATTTCTTAGAAATTAACCTCCACAAACAAAGAAATATAAATATAAACAATGAGGCAAAACCAATTAGGACAATCCATACACTAACACTATTTCCCTGTGAAAACTAATTTTGCCAATAAAAGCAGAAACCAAATGAGGTGCAGTTTAAGGAGAGTAGACATAGAGAATTATGCTCAGATCCACACCAAGTTCATCTTTTCCCAGATGACGGGAGAATGATCTGTTCTGCTGTAAGCACAGTCTATGCTGAGTGTCATGCGTTCTCCTATTGTTTATGTCTATTAGTGGCATCTGCCCTACTGCCCCACTTTTCCTGGTGCCTCCAACTCTTTTGTCTTTGGAAAGTGTGTGTTTGGAACTTGTGATCAAAAGAACGCACACAGAGTATCACAATTAAAAACGACATTTCCAGCTGACCTAATTTATGTCCACAATTCATGTGTACACAAATAACTATTTGTGCAGCCAGTATCTTTGAACTTCAAAATTTTAAAGTTTATGGCACAGCAGGGGAGAGGAATTATATAATGAAAACAAAATGCTACAGAGATGCATGAATTCCTGAAACAATATAAAAAATGAGAACTGAAAAATAAATTCAGTATTGGGAGAACTAAGCTGGATATTTCAGCCTTCAACACTTTCATCTCACTTTTATTTCCACCTGTAAAATGCATTAGAAGCTCTTGCCTAATCACAGAGGATTTGTTAAATAAACATGGTAGCCTAACGTTCTGCGTTTCCCGATTGTGATCTTTGCATTTATTTTAATGCTCTTAGGTGATTAGTTTGTTTCATGTGTCACTGCATTTCCCTCTATTGATCCTTAAGAGTGATTTTAATCTTTAAAACATTCCCAAGATTTTACTGTATCAGGTATTGTACTTTGTTTATTTGTTCCATTTACTAGCTTTCTATTTTGCCTGTTCATATGTAAACTGAATCTACTCTCAATCAGTGGTCTACCTGTAATAAAACAGAGACATTCAGAATAGTGTCTGTGCATACACACACACAAATTCCAATATGCAAATGTATGCTAATGACGGTGGTTTTAATAGTCAATTCTCTAATCACACATTCTCTACAACCCACTGATCAATCTTTGTGAAAGAAACAATACTGTATTTCTTTTTTTACTCTAGATTGATCTAGATTTCACTCTAATACCCAATTATCCAAAGTCAATCCACCAGGAGCCTTGGCCCTTCCCTGCAAAGTCATGGCCTTGGGGCTGCCCATTGGTTGAATGGAATTAGCACACACAAAGGGACTGCTGAGGTGAGAACTGAACACACACACATGGCTGGATGCCTAAGATACCACTTTTAAACTATTTATAGCGTCAATGGTAAACCCTGTCATTCCACATAAACAATTATTGCCATGTTATGCAAAGAAATATAGTGCAAGCCTTTTTTATTGCAACTTTAATCTCCATGTATAATTTCTAGCAATAAACAGCCTATTTTATAGTAACATCTGGGTCTGTTGCCCACATTGAAAATGCAACCACTTGGTTACATTATGCAGCTAGTGCTTCACTTTATATTGCAGTAAATTTCCATTTCAGAGTTAGAGAGACTTTGGGCCACTGACAGCTCTAAATTCCTCATCTTGCTTTCTCAGGACACATTAAGGAATAACTGAAGCTGATTAAATAATGACAGCAATACCTTACGTAGAAGTAAGGGCTTTCAAAAAATTTCAAAGCACTTTTCAAAAGAGTAATTTATATCCCAAGTCGGGGGGGGGGGGGGGGGGGAGGAATAAAACTAAAAAAAACCGGCATGTAACCATGATCTGGAAGACTTTGCATGGATTTATGAGTCAGGAAGTCTTGGGTTCTAGCTCCTTCACCACCACGTCTCAGTCTGCAGCCTTGGCCAAATTACTTCACTTTTCCACCCAATTTATTCACCAGTTAGATATGAATAATTAGAAAGTATGTAAAGAAAGCAGACACTGTGTTAAGACTGAAAGTTTTCTCCTTGTGTTCCTATTTCATATGAGCATCAACAGATTACACTATTTTGTTAGCATTATTCTAGCCAGTCTTGGACATTTAACATGTTTAAATATTATTAATGAGATACTGACAGAACCAGGAAGAGTCTTCCAAGAGTTCTGATCATAGATCTCTGCTCCAGTATTACGCAGTTTCACTCAAAGGATTAAAAACAAGAATAATAAACACTCCCATACATGACCTCTGACAATTTCTTTGGAGTTACACTGCTGTAGTGTTATGACCCCCATTCCTCCCTAAACTCTGCACCTCCCTTGAGCTGCTTTCATCAGTCCTTAAGTTTCTTGCATTCTTCTTCTCTAAAGCATTTCATTAGGTTTCCAGTCCTAAACCATCTCCAAAACATCTTTCCTCCACTCCCTCACACTTAGTTTCACAATCTGTTCACCATCTTCTCTAAATTCAAATCCCACATTATCTGGGGATCTCAATACACAGGGAGGCGATAAAGTACAGCACATTTTGGTAGCAGACAGAAATCGTGTTCTGTGTCAAACCAGGAAATAAATGGCACCTCAGAAAGTTAGATATAAGAGGAAGGAAACCTCAGTTTTCCAATGAGAATGAAAATGCAGGGAGAATAGGGATCTATTAGAAGGCTCTGGAGGCAGCAACTTAAGCTAGAAGAGGATGTTGAAAATGAAACCTGTATCAGATAAGGTTGGAATAACCAGGCTACAACACTAATTAGCAACGGATAAAACCCCTTGTTTATGTCTGCTTGTTCTAGCCTCCTGGGGGTCCTGAGCAACCTGCCATAGGAGGCTCTGCTTTGAGCAGGGGCACCGGACTAAATGATCTCCCAAGGTGTCCTCCAGCCTCAACCATTCCGTGTAGTTCTTTAATGAAAACATTACTGATAAAAGAAAATCACTGCCTAATTCAGTGTTCAACATTGCTCATAATTATGAATACAGTTTGATTCATACCAGTGGATCTGATCGGGCACATTTCAGGAGCAGTGGCTACACCAGAAGACCAGCATCGGCCGCTGTCACAGCAACACTGCATTTTGGACAAAGGCTGGGGGAGCTGATTGCCGCAGCGCCCGTTGGTCAGAGAAGAGAAGCAGTATCCAGGACGCACATCTACCAACAGAAAGAAATGGATATGTAATCATCAGTCCAGTGAGGAATGTGACTTTCACAGAATGGAAAGCACCTTTTTCTTAGCTGATTACATTATCAATGGCATAGCACTTGCAACATTACAACAATCAGAAAACAAAAGACAGAAAACCAGGAACATCTAGATAATATTTGGTCTGCTTTGGATTCAGGTGTAACACCTTCTGCAAGAAAGCTGAAGTGAAATACAGAACAGCAATGAATTAATGGAGGCAAAAATAGAACAGAACATGTACTCCACATATAATAAAACATGCTTCTGTGCCCCCAATGAAAAATTGCAGTGTCATCTCTATTAAGGATAGTACCAAATCAATTCTGTTTAAGCTTTCATTTGAAAGCCACCAATGTACAGCAGTAAACTCGCAACACTGCAGCTTTCAAAGCCTTAATTTATTTTTCATCAGTCATGGCTTCCCCAGCTGAAGTATGTAGTGATCTGACAAGATATAGGCTTGCAGGCAAGAAAGAGCAACATAGCTTTAACTGGTGCCATCACATTGTTTATGGAGATGTGCTGGCTTCCTGTCTGAAAAGGGTAAGCACATGCTGTACACAGAACGCCCTGTACCCAGATTTCGTCCACTCAGCTCTAACAGCACTGCACAGAGATCCCTCAGCTTAGAGAAGGGAGAGAAAATATAGATGGGAGGAAAAAAAATAAATAAAAACCCCCACTTATGATACAATCTGAAACTCTGAGCAATTGTTTCACATGTCACATCATGTCAAATGCAATATAAGCTGTGGTGTGATTTGATGCTGTACAATGAACCAGACTAAGTTTGTTTCTAAAATATACAACCATTTGCTGTCAAAATATAGAGGAAAAAGTTGCAGATATAACCTTACAACAGCAGACACCATTCTCTAAAGAAACAGTATCTCAGTTATCCAGGGCATGGTGGATTCATCTGTCAAGTAATGATGCTTTCCAGAGTTTACTAGCTATTCTAGTGGATATAAAAAAAGCAGGGAAGTTTCTTATTATTTTGAGGAAATTGATATATAGTGATAAGTTAGGAGAGTCTGTGATGGTTCTGCCTTTTAATAGCTGGAACCCTGAACATGGATATTACTGGCAGTACAGCTAAAAGAGTCAGTTGGCCTTTGCTTCCAAACTTCAGTTAGTTCACTCATATTATTATATAATGGAAATCTGAAACGGAGGGAAAAAATGTCTATTCAGTTCTATTACTGGTCCTCCATTTTCTCCTGGTACTCAACTAAACTGCCAAATACATACACTCCTTAATCTACAATTTAAAAAAAAACAAGTAAAGCTCTGATGCAAACTGTTCCCTGGAGAGGAAACTGTTCTCCAGTATCCCTGAAGAGCTACTCAGATGCTTGGTGTGGTCGTGGGGTGGATGATAAGTAAGTCAGTCAGTCCTCTAACAGACCCTGTCATCACCCTCTGTAACTAATCCTTCTCAGTTTTGGTCATTACCAAGTTTTGAAACACTTAAAAGCAGCAAAGGGCAAAAGTAGAAAAAGGATCTACATAGGACCTGGCCAAGCACACAATGTGCCATAAAAAGGTAAACACACAGCAAACATCTTTGTCTACCTACAGGTGTAAGAGCTTATCCAAAAGCCACGCTGTTTTCAGAAAAAGTAAGTCTGTGAGAAAAATGCTAAATCTTTCCATACTCCTAATCAAATTTGACTCTTTTTTTTTTTCTCTTCCATTTTCTGTTCCAAATGGTAAAACAAACAAGTAAGACGAGAACAGCAAGAAACAACTTTTTTACTGTTCAGTTTTCAGTATTTGAGTATTTTTCACTAAAAGATATAGGATTTTGAAAAGGTAAAAAATCACCATTAAAATAATTTCCAAGAAAGATGTGCCTCTAAAAAACAGAGAGAAAAGAAAGAGAGAGGGAGGAAAAAAAGGGGGGGTGGAAAAAAAAACATTGAGAAATAACACTGACCAAAGAAACTTATGCCAGCTGCAAGTATGGGCTAGTAGCTTTTTTCATAGCACTCTTCATGTACTTGAGTTGAGATGTCCTGCTCTTGTTACTGCTCTTCAGCTCTAGGAGATATCATCTTTGCTTTGTCTATTCTAATTTTTAAGGTTTGTAATAATGGAACTCCCAGTTCTTCCTTTGGATGTTTGGCTCCAGTGCTGCTCAGTTTGAGTCCCATAAGGGACACATGTCTCAGAAGCACTTCCTCATCTCTTAACAGAATAGACACGTTCAGCTAACACTTTTCACTTAAGACAGGCATGTCGTAATTAAATCAAGATTACATGTTTTGCCCAGCTCAAATACAGATTTGGGCTCTGGTCTTGTTAATATGGCAAGTATGCAGTCTGCATATTAGACATGAATCCAAAATATCTGCAGATAATTAATAGCGCTTCCCATGTAGCACGTTTTGCCTTGGACACAAAGCCAAAATTTTAATGATAGCTCATAGTCTGACATATTACTTAACACAGCTTGTCATCATTTAAATACCCATTTCTTTAGCTGAATTATTTCAGCCTACAAATACAGTGGGTAAAAAGGCTGGAAAACTGCAGGAATATAACATGGGTGTAAATGTTGGGCAGTCCTGACTAAGCAATGACTATAAAAAGTAAAAAGCAAATGGAAGTTGTGCATCTCTGGAATTTTTTTGTTACAGAAAGGTGAATCTCTTTCATAAACATTAAGTACAAGCACCAATCAATGATTTAATGATCCACAGTCATTTAGAAGCTATTAATTTGAAGCAATAAAAGCAACTTCCACTGGCATTTTAAGTGTACAGTACGGATCCAATCTACCAAAATGGAAGAAATACAGTTCATTTCTCACAACCTGCAGAAATAGTATGGCACCATTCAAAATTAAACAAAACCCAAACTACTTCCAGATCTCTTGGGAAAGTTAGCATCATTTGGTACTTCTGTCTGCGAGGTTATTTTTTTCCTATTTTTTCCCAAATGATTTTCTACCAAAGGTACTAAAAGACTGAGCGCTCTCTCGAACCACAGTGCTGGCCCTGTGTATGAGCCTTTAAAGAAGCAAGCCAAAACTGAGGAAAGAAACGTTTCATCTGATTCCCAAACGACAATAATTGCTCAAAATTCAGCACTGGCAGTGAAAAAAGAAATTACTACATCAAAAATTAGGAAAAAAAATTAATTGAATACTTGACCTGCTTCAGAGCAGGCTGTATCTAAGTGCTAACACTACTCTCTCATGGCTTTGGCACTGCAGCAGCAGCCGTTTAACTCACACAGTCCTTTGGTTCCTGGTCTGGCCTTTGGACGACAAGTTCTGCACTGCCATAGTAAAAGCCTGAACGAACACCACTGCCAAATCATGAGCATCATGAAAGCAGATACAAATGCCCCACACCCAGCTTATCAAACTACTTCCTTTAATGAAACATATCTGCATTACAGTCATAACAGCTGGAATAAGGAAAAAAACATCTGTTTGAGGTGATTACCTTCTTTCTCAAGTATATTTGCTTTTCTAAATGCTGAATCTAACCTGGACTAAATCAAACATAAAGATGAGAGCAAGAGGATCAAGGAGATGTGTTAAACAAGTTCTGCCTATCTTTAAGGCAACAAATATGCCATAACATAAAAAGTGTAGCAAGAAAAATGAAAGGGAAGGTCACAACAAAGAGGGAAAGAGGAAACATCCTACAAATGGAAAATTTGTTTCAGCATACATATATAGACAGGCACATGATATACTTCTACATAAAAGAAGGATTTCAAGATCACAAATTGAAATATGTTTCTGGTACACTGCTACCCATTTTAGACATTCATGAATGTTCATGACGCTTACTGTCTTACTTACAAGATTCTACTCACCTATGCACTTCAAGCCATCAGGAGCTGTATAAAACCCTGGAGGACACTTGCAGAAGTAACTGCTAACTGTGTTTGAACACTCTCCTCCATCACAGATTCCAGGAATGGTGCTGCATTCATCGATATCTTCAGAGTAAAAAAAAAAAAAAAACCAGAAGCAGGGGAAGGTTAGCTGAAGCAGGGGAAGGTTAGCTGTATCAGTTCTGGCACAACAACAGGTATTTTATAGTTTGTATTAATGATCAAATTCAGTGTGGTCTGAGACCCCTCCCAACCTATGTACTAGGGGCATAATCAGCAGTTTTAAACCAGGATCTTTTGTTAGTTAAACACAAGTGAAACAGAACCTAAGAAAATACTGCATCTGTAAATTGCCAAAAGCCAGAGTTTTACTGCTTAATAATGATGGATGAAAATCTTAAACTGCAGAGGGGATTTACTAACTGTAAGTAAAACATAACCCCTCCAGTTTGAATTCTGCACACTAAAATTAAAAAAAAAAAACCTGTCATGGGACCTGTAATGACCATAGTGATCAGGAGCTTAACGGTTCTATCTCACAGTATCTCCAGCAGCACAACATCCCGTGGCACCATACTGAGGCCATGGTTCAATACTGACTCAAAGGGAAGCGCACCACCTACTGAATTACCCATCCTTCTCACTGCCCTTGGGTTTCTCCTGGAAATCCCCCATACAAAAGCACTGAACAGTTAAGCACTGTTTAAATAATGCAACCTGACAGAATTATAGCTCAAAGCAGGATAACTGCAGGCAACAAAAATTACCTTTCCTGACTTTCTTTGCTAAACGAATGTTCTGAAGTTTCAACAGATTTCTGGACAATAATTGAAAGATCTACTGCAGAAGTTGGGCAATGTCAATAATTCTTCTTAGGTTTTGTCAGTGATTTAGAAGTCCATATTGTGTTTGTATACTCAATCTGTGTACTAAATCACAGAATCATAGATCCAATGCAGAAAAACTTTCAAAGACTGCAGAAAAAACCCTAATAAATACCCTCCTATACCTGACCATAGCTGCATATATGAACAGAGGGAACTTGCAGGGTTTCTTCCACAGCTAGGAGTTTATGCATGTGAATAATAATTTATGCCAGCCCCAGTTGCTCCTTAATTACCATCAGTAGCCTGCCTGTGAGTGTAGTTACTTTCCCCCTGGTTTCCAGTGTCTGTCTTAACAATGCAGCTGTATCTACTTAGCACTGCTCTCATCTTCTAGGAACCTGGAGTCCAGCTGAGCTTAAAAACAGCTCGCTTTTTTCCATGGCACCTACAAGAAGAATCAGCAAAGCAGAGAAGAAAGGGAGGTTATTCTCTAGCGTGATCATTGACAACTGCCTGTCACAGCCATCTACAATGACCCAGCTGCTCTCCCAGCAAAGAGAATCCAGCCAGAAATAATGGCATCACAGGATTCTGTCCAACCTCTCCTCCAGAGATCTACAAAGAGATAGACACATGGCTGTAATAATGATTTCACCAACCACAAAAATTTCTGAGATGAAATACTGCAACACCACCCAACAGACCAAGGCAAGGAGTGAATAATATTGTAGTCATTAAAAATGATTGGAGGAATTTAAATGTAACGCCTAAATTGGAATTTGGCCTCAACAGATGGGGGAACACCCAAAGTCCCACAGGACTGTTAATGAGTGTTTTAGCAAGTAGAGAGGATCTCTGCTCTTTTCCTGTGGAGGTGATAATACTAAAATCCAGTAATACAAAAATTATCAATTCCTCTTCCTCTAGGTAAAGCACTGGATGCTCTAATAATTTTGTGGTCCCTTGCTTTTGCAGGAAAGGAGCAGGGGGAGTGGGGTGGCATACAGATAACAAGACCTTGCAGATCAACCCATCCTAAGCAGCGCAGGACCTTGGGCCCCCTATACACATATTCTTCCCCAGCATCTTGCTAGCTGTCCGTGATGTGGGTCGCATTTCTCACTTGGGTGTGTGAGAGGGGTGTGACTTTTTGTTCAGTGCTACTTCAAGGGTGTTGCCAAAGCCTCAAGTCCAAGTGCCCTGGGAGCACTGCTAAGAGACTTCTGGCTTCTGCTCCAGGATTATACTCCACAGGAGTCCCAAAAGTCTCAGTGACAAAAAATGTGGAAATTGAATTTTGGTCTGAATAAAGCCCTTAATTAACAGAGAAAAATGCAGTCGTAAATGGATCAGATTCAAGCATTTTCTGACTCACATTCACCAATGTTTATCTTAAAGTCAGCGTTGCCACTGTTTATATAGAGTCCGACCTTTTTAAAAGCAAAATCATCACTCTTTATTTTAGGGTTGAGCCTAACCCAAACAGTATTTCACTATTTATATTAGTGTTGACATTCATATAAGCAACATTGTCATTGTTAAGTATGTGAGTTTTATAAAGGTAAGTATACTTGATGTACTCACAGAAGTAAATGTCACTCCAGGAAAAATTACTCCCCCCAGTCACCACAAAAAAAGTATTTACCTCAGCATTAATGGAAAAGGAATGGTTATATGAAGCACTGAAATAATGTAATATTTAAAATACAGTTTTCCATCAGCTATGCTAACAAAGTGAACTTGGGCCAACACACCTCATTTCCCATCTTGTTGTGTTGTCTCACTGTACCTGATGATTTCTATCATGATCTTACTTCAGTGGGGACCCACTACAAAATGAGTACTGGTAATTCAGCAGGTAGCTCCCAGTTCTACTAAATCAGTGACCACGGACACATTACAGCTGCCAGAAGTCCTACTTGATGGATAGGAAGTTAAACCAAGCACATGATCAGATGTGAATTATGTATTAATTACATTTAATTACTATAATGCAAGTACCTTGTCTTACACTGGAGATTTCAACTTAAAAGGATAATTTAAAAAAGCAGAATGGATATTCTGTTCTTAGGTGACTATGCTCTTACCTATTGAATCACTATCCTATTTCATGCCAGTTCTATACGGATTATACTTTTAATTCTTTGAATTGTATTAATACCCACACGGCTTTAACTAAAACTGCTTGGTATGTAATATGAAGATGTACTGAAAGTAAGTTTCTGTCTGCTGAGGTTCAAAAATTTACAGGTATGGAACTGAAGAAAGAAAACTTAATTCTATCTTAGCAGCCAGGTGATCACTCCAAAGGGGTTTTACAAGATGAAGCAGGAAATTTGTGGCAGGATTTGAGAATGAACCAAGCTATCCCAGGTTCTTGGGTCCAGTCCCTCAACTATTACTAAGTGCAGGCTCTGAAGGTGGTGGTTGTTTGGAATTTTTTGTTCTTTGTTTGGATTTTTTTTACATGATTCAACAATCGAAAAATACCATAGGAATGTTTATACAACGCTGCCTGTGCAAGCCTACAGTCCTCGTTTTTTCACATGCTAATAGTTAACAAGGCACATGTTCAGTCTTTCCTATTCACCATGTTCGTGGTACTTCACCCCCTGAAGGAAGTACTTGCAATGTTGGTTCTACCCTAAATGTGGGTTACTTCCTGCCAAAACCATCAGCAGTCAATATGAAAACCATACTGTGTACAAACTCTCCTGAAATTGTTTTCTCTAACCTGCAATTCAATTTACAGTTTTGCTTGAAACAGGGATTTTTCTTTTCAAAAAGTCATAATACTTCCAAAATTACTAAAAAATTTTGAGTGCTTCCTTAACAGCACCTGATGCAAGAAGGTGGTGGATGCACACCTTACTCTCACAGTTGCACACCTTTATGATTGAAAGTTGGCACTCCAAAATCACTAACCACCTATGAAACTTGTCTTGCTCAATTTAATTTAGTTTTTGTCTAATGACTGAAAGGAGAATCAGTTGTAAGAGTTTAAACATTATCTGGACTTCATTGTAAAGAAGATGAATCAAAACTGTGCAACTGACACTTTTAGTACTCTGTTCCTTATGTATCCAAAATTTTTTTAAAGCAAAAGGAACGCCTATGCCTGATTATATATAGAAAAAATACTATCCAATCACAATTAAAAATTAGCAAGATTCCATTATCATGCACAGCAAATTTCCACACTATTATCCAGCATCTGCTGCTAGATAATTTATTAATTACTAGACGCCAAAATAGGATGACCAATAAGGGCAGATAAAATGTTTGTCCTTCTTTAACATCTGCAACTCCTAGGATGAGTTTAGAGCATAGTCCTGCAGTCTTCATCCACCAGTGTCAAACTCCCATTAATGTTAAATACAGTTTACCTGAGCAGGTAGGAATGTGTTGAACCTCCCAGTCATACACACTTATTAGTTAAATGATTAGTTAAATGAGACATGTGCCTCAAGCATTTCTAAAGCAACCTCTTGGTTAAGAGGTATTTTTAGTTTTAAAGTTTAATTTGTTTCAGATGTACCTTTAAGCCTGTAAAATGTTACGTGAATAAAAGCTGGGAAAAGCTGCAGGGGCAATATTTAAGATGCTCTGGTTTAGAAGGAGAAAGGACTGTTACTCACATTTGTTATGAAGAATGCTATTTGCATATTCAAAGGCAAAAGAGACTGGAAAGTTTGTTACAAACTTGTTGGCCCCAAACAAACAAAACTGGCCCCAAAAAGAAAACTTTCCCCCACTTTACTTTCAGAAGAAAGTTCTAAAAGTTCTTACCATCGCATTTTTGTGTCACTTCATTAAACTTGTGTCCAGCTGGGCATTTGCACTCAAAAGATCCAACAGTATTAATGCAATTTCCCCCTTGACAGATCCCAGGGATGGCTTGGCATTCATCCACATCTATCATGTAAAAAAGGAAAAAACACCCACTTTTAATTCATTTCTCAAGAACAGCCATAATAATTTGTCTACATAGAAATTAAAGTAAATATGCCTAAATCCATTCTTCACCCATCATAATATTATGATACTTGCTTGTGAGGACAGACACTAATTTTGTAATTACTCTATGTAAAGTATGATTAAGTACAGTACTCTAAATATTTTCTGCAAGAAATCACATGGTTATTATTGTTACAGACATTAAACATCTAACTGCTATTGCTTTGTTTTTCCAAAACATCTGGGGAATGGTGTGCAGAGAACACACACTGCCAAAAGTCAGGTCCCTTTAAAGTATCTGAAGCTGAGCACCCAAAATCACTTGCCCCTTTGAAAATCTTGGCAACTCCTTACAGCATGTAGCCCACCAGCACAGAGATGCAGGAGCCATGGAGGAGCAGCGTGCAATGTGCATGGAGGGGGCCTCACAGAGCGGCATGGGGAACTGCATAGTCATTATTGATGGAAATCATTAACTCGTCACTCCAGTAAGATCAGCACCCATGACCTTAGGCTGCGGTTAGGATTTGATTCAAGAACTTTCATAGCCATAATTAACGTCTCCAGAGGAATTATTAATGATCTGCTTAGACATTCATAAATTTGGAAGGTTTTTTTCTCCTTTATTTCTCTCTCTTTGCTTTTGATTTTTTCACACAAGAAAATGAAACAACAAAAATGGTATCACAGGCTAGGTGGGAAGCTCAAGACGTTTTCAAGAGGCCCCAGTTTTTGGCCTCACAGCTATTTTAGCACAACATGTGTGTTGTCACTTAGCTGCAAAAGTGTTGCTATGGCTTAGTAACAGCTAGAGAAAAGAGACTGAAGGAGGAGGAGTGCCATTGCAACAGGAGACAGTGGAGGTCTGGAACACAGTCCCCAGGGGCTGCCCTGTGTCTGCTGCTCCCCGTCCTTCGGGACCAAACAGAGCACTGCTCCTCTCCAACCCAAATGCCTGCACTTCCCCCATCTCCCCAAGGACTACCAGCTGCTGCTGGTAAAACCCAGTTTCTTGAATTCTTGGGCTTCACTCTAGGATCAGTTTCAATGCAGGGACACAAGCTGAAGGAGATGATGCCTTCAAATCTGCCTTTATAAATCCCAGAGAGCCAGCTGTAATGTGTCTTGTAGTCTGAAAAGCAAAGTATTATGTCTGTACAAAAGGCCAAGAGGCAATTTCCCTGGGAGCCACGAGTAGGAAGTTTCAGGAATGCCAAGGGGCATATCTGTACCACATAGCAGAGCATTATGTAAAGGTCCCCTGGCTGGCTGAACTGGGTCGGGGGGCACAGCAGCAGAGGCAGAGCAGTGCTGTGCCTGAGCTAACCACCGTGCTGGGAGGCACAGAGAACTAGCACAGCCTCAGCACCCTCCTCACAACCCCAGTGCTGCTGGGACCCTAGCTGCAGCAACACGCTGTGCTTTAGTAACGGTGATCAGCCAGACTTCATGGCACTGCACTGACTTTAAAAAAATTCTATTTAAAAAATAGAAGTCATGCTCCTGAGTCACAATGTCTGTTTCAAAATCCCACCTTTTGGCTTTCATTTTCCCCTTTCGTCTCTTTAAAAATCTCAGCTGTGATATTAATTTTAACTTTCCGCCAGACAGACAAAGTCAAAGTGTGGGCAGTGATATTCTATTTACTTTTTAAAATAAACATGCTCTTCCCTCCGGTTTACTTTTTCTAACTTCTCCATGCAATAATAATGGTTCCTTTTTTTCTTCAGAGAACCTGGATTTTATTTAACCTGCTTTCCTTTATTTAGATTGAATATGGATGTGAAATCCCTGAAATGTCTTCAGTCTGAATGGATGTTATCTGATTTCAAAAGGACTGGATTTAGTACAATTGCATGAAAAATAAAGCTAATATGTGGTTCCATAGAAGATCTGTTGAAATTATGAACACATTACAAGAGAAGGGAAAACTGGAAAGTACAAGTCAAACATACAGCGCCAAAACTGTGTTGGCACCGCATACAGATTAGCATAATTGTAGCTGCATGCTAAGAAATGTGCAGCAAGCAGAAGTAGCCTTATTCCGAACTGCACAAACCCATTGGAGAGGTCACTGCAGCTTTTCCGTGACACAAACAAGAGGAATATAACTAGGTGTGGCATGAGTTCAGGGGTGTGGGCCACATATTTATGCACATAAGATTTCAGGAGTGTCCAGAACCTCAATTCACAGATTTCTGCACAATTTAGTTCTGACCTTTACAGCAAGAAGGGGAACAGAATGGCTGAGGTCAAAACCCATGCACATTATGTGGCATACACAAATGCGTCCATCTCAAAGTTCATCCTGCCTGTCTGCAGGCACCAACCAGGACTTGGCCTGTTACAGAGGGTATCTACATTTTCAATGCAATGGAATGCCTTTCAGTCCTTCATAGGAATTTCATGATTAAATAAAATTACTTATAGATTTATAATCTTTGTCTCCCCTATTTTCAAAAATATTGTAACCCATTAGAAAATGTTAGACACATTGAAATAAACTAGCCCCAAAGATATGGTCCTGGGAATGTATAATCCACATTAGTTTAATACATAGCTGCCCCTGTTAACTTTCTCCTGTTTCCTGCCAGACATCCAGACAATACAAGAATTTATACAGCTGGAAGTATTAGAATAAAAGCCAAAAGCAGTGTAAGGACTTTCTACGGTAAGGCACGCTCTGAAAGAAGTAAGCAACATCTGGGTGGATTTTACAATTTGAAACAAATGCAAATGTATTTCCAAAATTGTATAAAATATATAATAGGGCATTTCAAATGGCATGACAGGCACTTTTCTCCGGGTCGAAGCAGTGTAGCTCAAGAGGTAAGACACACAAGATGAATCCAAAATCAACAAATTTTAGCTAAAATATCCCACACCGAGTAAATGGAACAGTATTGCCACAGATTGAGTTTTGCATGTTTTGAGTGCTTTCTGAAACAGAATAAATTCTTCCACGGAATGATCGAATGGTACACTCAGAAAAACACCATTACAGAACCAAGGGAAAGGGCTGCTGGCAGTGAGAAATTCATTAAGATGCTGGCTGCTCTCACATGACCTAAGTTACTAATGTACTCACTTGAACACCAGGCACTCACTGAATCATGAAGTAATGCATCTGACAATTTTTTTCCATTCTTCACACATATAGCTGAGAATGGCTTAGGACAGGTTATTCACAGCAGTGTAACTCAATTAAGCTTAATCCAGTAACAATTTCAGCAGCTTTTGGGGAAGCTTTGCTGCTAACTTACCTTGACAGGCACCAGTTCGAATGTTTGGAATGAAGCCTCGGCGGCAGGGATGGGGCTGGGCAGGACACATTTCACAGGGGTGGCCCCATGCTCTCCCAACTGTTGCACAGCAAAGGGTTTTGGTGCACACTATTCCACTGAGCTGTCCCTGGCACATCTGGTTGGTTACCAATGTGAAGCAAGGGCCAGTCCTGTAATCTGCGCCAAAGACAGGAAACCTAATCAGCATCACAACAGAAATACACAACAAAACTCATAATAAAGCAAAACAGCAGCACATTTAGGCAAGTCTTCCACACACAAATTGCCCACCAGCTCAACAGTTTTATTTAGCAGTGTTCTGCACAGGCTTTTTCTCAAGTTTTCTTTCCATTCAAATCCACTGAAAATAAGCAGGTCTAGAAATACGTGGTGACTATTTTACTGTAAGTATTATATACTTAAGATGATAGAATCGTAGAATAGAATCTATGGTTCTAAATACATTTTGACTATTTTACCAGGAGTATGATAAACTTCAGATTCTGCAGGCCCCCTTTGCTACCTAGTTAAACCTCCAGCAATATCCTTTAGGGGGTCTTTTCATCAGTTTGTTTTAAATACTCAGCGCGTTAATTAAAATAATAGTGATAAAAATGTTAGGATATGTTTATTTCCACAAGTGTTCTCAAATGAGTCTCAAGGGAAGAGAATACAGACTGCAGGAAGTTTTCTGAGGACAGATTTCACTGTTATTCAGGCATACGCTGTACCAGATACGTGGGTAAGCTTTGCCTACAGCTGAATGGAGGGCATGTGGAACACATCTGCTTTGATTTGTTTATGGTAGGACAGGCCACTTAGCCAACAGACAGAATTGAACTAAGATGTTAATAAAATACTAGTAGGCTTTATTTTGTTCCATTCTGCAAGGGCAAAAACCAAACAGTGGTACTGCCAGCTCCTGCTGTCTCCTGTATATCCGGGGTGCGCGCTCCAGTTCAATCTTCACAGGCAACCCTAAAATGTTTTATCTGCTACGGTGCACTAGGACAGAGTCCAGCATCCTGTAAGCACAGCCAGCAACTTACAAACCTGATGTTTGTCTGTACTGAAAGTTACCAGGTGCCTCAGCCAAGGTCACTAAGTAATCCACACTGCCTTATAGTCATGACATTATAAATTCCTCCAATTTTTGTGCCACTTCCAAACTTTGTTAACCATGATACATTTCCACTAAACCATTAGTAAAAAGTATTAAACAGGGCAGAACTAAGAATGAATGACTTTCCCATCTGCCCCATCTCCCCACACCAGGTGCACCTTGAAACCTATCATTTAACTTATTTTCATTCCAATCCATGGATGCTGTGTCCATATGCTGTAATTCTGCTGATTAATCACGCCACTCTTCAATATAATAAATAAAATGGCTAGAGGAGTCCTGTAAGCTATACAGTAGTGCTATATTGGTACTATTATCTTCATCAATTAAGCATGATCTTCTCAGAAAGGATATCAAGCTAGTTTGAAAAACTTATTTCTGATAAACTTGCACTAAATGGCACTAAATACCATTTACTCTTCACGAACTATGTATTAGTTCCTATAATTGCTACTCTATCTTTTGCCTATTAAACATACCTGTAACCACCCAGAAAATCTCTTTTCCTTTTAAAATACTGGAACAAAAATAATTTTCTTACAGCCTCTGGAAATTTGTCCTGTATTTCCAGATTTATGAGGAATTAACCTTCATGATATGAGAACCTTTCAGCTAGCTCTTTTCAGTCTCCCTGGTGCTGGTGAGCTGGACTAGCTGTATAAAAATATGTAAATGCAATTACTGCTATTTAATGTCATCCTTAAATGGTATCAGATTGCATATATGAAATTTCTGTCTTGTCCCCTCTGGACAGTACAGCTACTTTTACTGAACACTTCTCCCTCCTCTTCCCTAACAATTCTGTCAGCCTCATCATGAAATGGGTCAGAATTTCTCATAACATCTCCCTTACCCTTGGTTCTTAATTCCTTGTCATTGCCTCAACTTTTTTTGGCTTGGTATTTCTCATTGTGTCCGTCCCTTCACTTCCCCTATTAATTTTCTACACTACAGCTTCTATCAAGTTCTTTTCCCATTTTGAGTATTTTTGTAACTGCTCTCATTTTCCTAGTAAGACAGGCTTGTTTTGCTTTTGTTAAAACTTACATTGCTTTCTTTCTTATTGTAGACATACAGCTTTGGAAGCATGTAGCTCAAAACCAAGTATTGCCAGCTTTATCGCATTCGTTCAACATACAACTGAATACAAATAAGTCATGACCAATTACACCTATCAATTAAAAGACGTTAGTTTCAAGATCAATTCTTCATCCTCGAACAAAATGAGAATGCATGCTTTACTGGATGCAAAACTCCCAGGATTAAAACTCGTAATATTAAAACAATAGGTGACAATTTCTTTAGAAACACCACAGTTTTGTGTCAGCAACAAGAAATCTCCAGTGTACCTCCTCAGAATGAAATCCTTCATTGTAGATTGTCCCTATGCCGTTTATATATAGACAGTTTAAAAAAGAGTCATTTTGTTCTCAGTTGCAGTGGGAAGCACGCATCAGACAGTAGTGAATAACCCATCTTGTATTTTATGGGAGAAAATGAATGGATCAGCATTTACGATTGTTTGCTTTCAAGCTATAAATGACTTAACAGTAGCTAATATGACTTAGAAATATGGTGAACCCAATGAAGTTAACTTTATAATCATGCAAATCTTTCCACGAGGTTTCAGTAACATGAAGTAGGTCAAATATGCACTCAAAACCAAGCAAATCCAGCTCCTCTTTATTATTATCCAAGTTCATAGCACTTCAGTATGGAGAATTATAGAATATATTTTCACCTAATCTTTTGCCTCGATAAATTTTACTCTTAATGCTCAGTTTTCTGCTGAGTACTGCTTTCCTTCTATTTTCTCAATCTTTCACCTTTTCACAAGTATGATTTTCTTTTGTGTTCTTAATGGAAAATTCTAAAGGTCAGAAAATGCGTAAGAAGAAGATACTCTGGATGTACACACCAACCTATGGCCACAGAGAAATCCACATCAAGACTCCTCCATACAGAGGCTTGAATAAAAACAGCCCTAAACTTAAACCATTCTTAATAGCAAGTTTAAGATTTTTTGACACATTACAAGATGAAGGCCTATGAGAAGGAAATGGGATTCCACGAACACAACAGCAAAATGAAAAGGGAATGGTATCACATGTAAAGAGATTTCCTTGAAAGTGTTTGGTTTCATGAATGCTGCTCATTTCAGAATATGCAGTAAACCCTAGGGTCTATGCTACAAGCCATTGCCTTGGGATATGAGCTGAAAAAAACAATATTTTGTAACAACAAAGTTTCCTTACACATTCATGTCATTTGCGAATATTCAAACTACTTCAATGAGTAAAATCCAAATACAAGGTACCAAGTGATCCATCAGGAGTTGGAAAGAGAAACAGGAAAAAATATAGCCAAAAACCCTACTACACATTTTTCTTGGTTTGATGGTTGTTTTTTTTTTTTTCAGAGGTAATTTCATTTTAACTGAAGAATGTTGAGACTTGAAATTATTTTAGTAAAATGATCTTTTAAAGATGTGCAACTAGTAATTCAGATGTTTTATGTTACTTCTAATGCAAACTGCAGCACATGCAAGCAGCCTTCAGCAAGGCATTAGTCACAGTTATCTAACAACTTTATATGTTTCATCACATACTTCTTAGGTATTTTGATAGGAAATAATTCCACAGGGAGCCTCAGACAACTGAGAAGATGGCAGAAACTGTAAAACCACATTAAGTTCATATTCTGTCAAAAAGAGCAAGGGGGCAATAGAATGAGGCTGGTTTATACCATGCAAGAATCCAGCCTATTAAGTCTGCAGGAATGAATCAAGCTGCATTTTGATCTAAAGCTTGTTCCTGTTTCAGCCACAATCATCAAATAATTCTAGTTATCTTCTCAAAAGATCCTTTATGCTCCTAAAAGCATCAGAGAGGCTGCTGAAATATGTAGTACTGGCAGCCTTTGATCAAAACCAAGCACAGCAATAAATAATGATAATTGTTCCAAGTAATGCTGGACAGCACCAAAGAGACTCCAAGTACCACGATAATGCAAGACTTTTGAGACCAGATACAGATCTTAAGCCCTCAGTTCACGTTACCTTCTGTTTGCAAGCACAATATAATTTTTAATGTAAAAATACAGGTTGTTGGTTTTGGTTTGTTTTTTTTAACTAATGGAGCCCGGATTAAACTAAATTTTTAACTAAACGGAGCTAGAGCAAGGATGCTGGATGAAATTCTGGCCACTCCTTCCTCCAAGATTAATTCCCTATAAATCTCCTGTAAAGAGTTCTTGATGTTTCAAATTAACAGCCTGATTTTCCAAACTAATAACCACCTGTTAGAGAGGTTGACAGACTCCTCCACCTCTCTTAAAATAAACGGAAACTGAATGGATGCAAAGGTCAAAGGATGAAACCCTAGCAAGGCAGCATTTATCTTACCGTGAGCAAGATCTCACTATCAAAAACAGGAAAACACCATCTCTTGCCATCATAAAGAAATGGGTAAAGATAAAATAAATGCTGCTTTCCCAGTTTTCAGCACACAGTATGCATAGCTCACACAGTTCCTTGTGCTGCACACTGGCTGAGCAGCAAAGAACACTGCTTGGAGGGAGGAAGCATTCCTCCTAGCTGTTAGCACTTCACATGGGTAAATTCTGCATGAACCCCCAAATGCAGCCAAGACTGCTGTGTAACTGAAACCACCCTCAGCAACGCAAACTGGCAACTTTCCCTCTCTTCAGTACAAGGGAAAAAGGAAAGAAAGGAATATTCCATTACCGTACAAATACTGAAAGAAAGGTCAGAAAGGGCTCTAAGGCAAGTGAAGTACCTTAAAGCTGATCTTTATTAGAACTTACTTTCCTGCCTAGCAGCTCTTTTGTTTCTGCTGTTTGGTGGGTTGGTTTGTTGTTTTTTACCAGCTGAGGATAAAAGAGGAACATTGGAAGTGAGACTGCACAAGGCAGAAACACAGCCTTGCCTCTGCAAAGCCTGCTCAGCGCTGCCCACATGTGACCCACTGCACTCGACTGCTCATGCCACTGCTTGGCCAGCCATCAGAAAAGAGAACCGCAATCGGTCACACCTGAGGATGCTCTTTCAGAAACTGATCTCACACAGCCAAAGAATAACGCTAGCTAAAAGGCTGGCAGTCTGAGTTTCATGTAGCTGAATCCTTTCCACATGGTACATGACTTTAGGCAAATTTAAACTCTGTTTTTTCCTCAAGCATCCAAAACATGTATTTCTAATGAAAAAAAAAAAAAAAAAAAGAAAAAAAAGATTTCTAACAATTTGGGGTTTCAGTGGCATTCTTAAAGTATAAAATGGAATTTTAAATGGTGAGAGAACTAGTACCTATGCAGTTGCAAGCAGAAAAAAACACTGGGTAATTAAAATGCAGCACTGCAGTCAGATGCAGGAACAGTATGAGAAATCAAGCTTCCATCTTTCCCTGGTCTGGAATGGCAGGTGCTGAGAATGCTAGATATAACAAAAGATACCACATCTCTGTTACAGAGGGGGAGAATTTGCCTTAAACACAACTTTCAGATTAGAAAACGTAGGATCAGGATTAGAAAAAACAGATGATGGGATTTCCAAAGGAGTTATCAAAAATGTTTAGTGGCTGGACACTTATATATGGGAAAATTTAATGGGACAGAAGGGAACTCTGTATCAATGCAAAAGTCACCAATAAGAATGGTATGAGAATGATGTCATGCCAATTATGTTCTTGGAATAGGGATAAAGACGGTGTTTTATAAAAATTGCTTTCACGGAGCCATAAATGAAGAATCTTAAATGAATCCTAAAAATAAGCACATACAATCATATTTACCAAAGCTGATTCAGAGGTCCTTGCACAAACAAAACCCTTGTCACTTTTCCTGAGCATAAAAACCAGGAATGAAAGAAATGCATATCACATAGTCTGACCTAAAATCTGAAGTAAATGATGACACAATGGCAGCATAGATATGATAAGAAACACAACTCTTAAAAAATTTTAGATCTTTGAGAAAGCCGTGTTTCTTGACAGGATTGGGAACCATACCATACCTCTCATTATAGAAACAACTGTACTGTTAATGGGAAAACACAGCTTCCATCACTGTATGTTTCACTGTATTTCAATCATTTCACTCTCTTCAGAGAAGGCAACAACACATTTAAAGATGATGGAGAAAAACACCATGTGCCTCATTTCAGGAGGCAGGATGTGCTGTGCCTGAAATGAGAATTTTTGCAGTAAAACTCTTAAGAATTACAGAAAGTCTCAGAGCTGACACAAGAGCACAGCATGACCAAGCCAACTGTAGCAGTAAGCATCACCACAGCACAGAGAGTTACAGAACACAAAGGTTTAGCATTTCAGGCTCAATTTCCAAATATCCTTCAAAGTGATTCTAGGTATTTTCAGATATCCTAACATCTCCTGATAAGGACAGAGAGAACAAACAGAATGCTTTACACATGTACCCCTCCCCAAACATCAATGCAAACCTCTGTGTGTCCCTGTACCAGAGAAACAGCAACGGGCAACGAGCTCGTAACTCCGTTTTTATTTGCAAAATGTTCCTTTCAGTTACTTGTAGGCTATCATGAAATCACGTTTTGCATACAGGACTTAGTGGTTTTTAACTACTGGTCAGAAAAGTGAATGACCATGCTGAGCAACCTGTAGGATAACTATTATTTACCTCCATCTTTCCCAACAGGGGACATGTCACACATCTTGCTTCACAGCCTAAATCAAGACCAGACACACAACACAACATTCCCATGTTAGCTCAATGCACTGACTTCCAACCATTTAAAAACTCAGACTCAATAATTCCTCGTCCACAGGTGACATCAAAATGCCAGTTGATAAATGCAGCCAATCACAACACTTGTTTTTCCACACGGGCCATTTCCTTAAATAATTACTCACTGTTAAGCACTCCCTGTCCTCTCCTCCCCCCACCCAGACACCATTACTCACCCCAGTCAGATCCCAGTGTGTCATCATTGGAAAGTACATGGCAAAGATATCAGAGGGTGTTCAGAAGGAAAGAAAACAAATCTTTGTAAAAATTTTAGAACTTATTTCCTATGATGTCTAGCACTTCTTACCAGTGAGGGTTGGTAGGTTTAGCTGTGGTATGTGAAGAAATTACCACCGTGCCACTTCTGTCTGCTCACTTCCAGTGCCAGAGGTGGCTGAGGCTATTATTAACAAGACCCTTTTTCAGCTGCCTAAGTGCACAGTGCAGCACAGAGCTCAAATAGCTGAGATTTAACACTGGCTAGTGCTAAGATGCCACTGGACTTAGGGACTCAGAGTACAACCATTTAGGCACTGTTTCTGGCAGAGTTATAAATCTGGCAGCAGAAATGCCTCAAAATACCACAGCTGTGCTGCGGACAGATCACAGCTCCAAATTGCCTCTCGTTATTTTAACAAGAGTAAAAAACATCTATGGAAGCATATCTAACACTTGCAATAAATAACTTCCACTGGTATCGTAACTCTTGATTCTGTATTAGTGAGCCACGAAAGTTAGTTACTGCCTCATATACTCCAGCCCCAGGAATATTATCCTCTAATTCATTATTCTGATGACCCCATTTCTGCATGTCTTCCTCACCTTTGCTTGTTGCAAATTGTTCTCTTATATTGACTTGCTGGCACACCTCAGCCTAAATTTATTTTCCATTCCGTAAGCTGCCTCACAAATCCAAATTCTGCACAGATGATCTGTTTAACATGTCTATCGAGCAAATATTATCTAGTCTTCCTAGGATACTGGTTAAAGAACAGGACTTTTAAATAAAAGCTTACTAACCATGTGAGACTAACATTATCAGTTACATTTGATGTACAGAACAATTCAGGCTGACTATTTTCAAAAGTATTTTGGCAATCCATTTTCCAGAACAAATATACAACTATTTTCATGCCAATTTTGTTCTTGCAACTGACCCAGTTCTCGAAGTCTGTAACTGAAAAGTAATAACATTACAGTAATAAAATAAAAAAATAATGTTCAAAAAATTATTACAGAATTGGAGTGATTTGTTGCACACATTTTAATCCAACACGCAGACTAAGCATTTCACCAAAATCAAGGCTTTAGCTCTGTTGTTCCCAATTATGTGCGGCAGTAGTCCAAATACAGAAAATTGTTACCACATTTTATTCTTTTCCATGATGAAGAAAACAGTAAGCAATGCAGCTAATGCAGAATAACTTCTCATTTCTGAATAATCGGTTACCTGACAAACTCTAGCCCCCTACTTTCCTGTATAAGCTACAAAGGAACATTTCTTTGCAGATTTTAATTTTTCCAATTTCTTTCACAGGCTAGCAACAATGAAATAAAATTCTGAGTTTATTTCCATCTTTCTTTGCAAAAAAGTAACTAACTTTGGTGACATATTTATTGTCAAGACCAGATGATTATTAAGGAGAATGGATTCAATTGAAGAACTCTGGAAGTTTCACTCTAAAAAGAACAAGTTGGCTGAAGTTTATTACTTTTTAAAAAGAGTTCTTAAGAAGTGCCACGTTATAGAAAGTCTCTTAACATACCACAAAGTATTAACTATTACATAGCAAGGTAAAGACAAAGCTTGTAGACGAGTTCTGTATATTTTTTTCTCTTTGGCTCCAGAAGACACTGACAATAAAATAACTGAGACTATCCAAAAGTAGTGCACACTGTGTAAGAAAAATAGCTCCTAATGACTTACAGTACATTAAATAGACCAGCATCCAAAGAAAGGGAAAATGCTTTCAGACAATGCAACACACAGGATTTAAAGAGATACAGCTCACATTTGAAAAGGAGAGGGAGTGGTACAATATATTAGACATAACCTTTTTTTTTTTTTTTCCTAAAATATAAATGTTCCTCTGCAGTGTCATGAAACACAATACAATTGCAGAGCACTGGAATGAAACTCAGTCCAGAATTGAAAACGGGTTATAAATAAAAAGGGGAGGTGAGAGGGAGGAAGGGAGCCAATTTCACTGCTCAAACTAAGTGAAATACAGTGAATAAACATAGAGCAGGAATGGTGAGAAGTCGACTTGTTTTCAGTGTGGATCACTTAAAGGGAAGGCAGTAAGTCTAATAATGATGTTTTGGGTGTTGGTAAGTATATATTACCACAATGACACATGGACAAATAACTTTTGTGGTCCTAACAGAATGCAGAACATCTAAAGTCCTGGCAGCTCTTTAACAAGGTAATTAGAGCAATCAACAATTTCTTCTCACTCCTGTGTAACTAACAGCTGCCAGGAATTACCCAGCTTGACCTAAGCAAGCTCCCTTTTTGCCATAACCCTAAAGGACCAGCACTCCTGAGAAATTATGGCAGTGGAAAACTTCACCCAAACAAAAGAGGCACATATTGTATTCCCATGAAGACTCTTCTCCACATGGCAGACAGCTCCCTGGCCAAATTTCTTCAACTAGGCACCTGCCCGGGGTTTTGTATTCACAGTACTTCCCACATACATGTACTTTTAGTGATATTTTTTACTGATGGCAGATTTTATATTATGTAAACACTGGAATTTTTTTTACTAGCCTGAAGACTTTGGAGTAACTAATATTGTTGGTTTTGAGTAAGGTGGTAACACAGAGTTTTCTGTTGCAAATAGCTAGCGAAAAAGTCACAACAGATACCTGAAAAAAAAAGACAACATACAGTATTTTGATTTTCACAGAAGTATTTTAACAGTTATTTCATTTCATGATTGCACAATGACCCCTTAAAAGAATCTCAGAAAGCATTACAAATTTAAGTCAATAACGTACGAAAGTTGCTTCCGGCACTATCTCACCTCTAACTCTAAGGGTGAAACACATCAACTACTTAATTGAAATACCATGCAACTCTCTGTGTTACAGGATCAGATTCCTTCCTCAATGAAACTATGGCATCACTCTGTGTGTACACCAGTGCAATCATGACGAGAATCTGGCTCATTTTGCATAACCACATATATGGGATTTGCATTAAGACTGTGGTCCAAAAATAAACACAGTAATAACATGCACAACTTAACTCTGAGTAAGTCTGATGGTAACCCTGTTGAAATGTTACAAAATACTTGCCATAATTCTGGAATTATCTCATGTATTCAATACCTGTTGCTAGAAATAGAAAACATCTCCTTCCAAGAGGCCAATGATCTATCCTTGACTCACAAGTGTTTTCAACTAAGCAAGTATACATTTATTAAATACAGATATATTATACCCACCAATATTAAGTACACGAGATGATAACACTCACTTGTTTCATTACTTTTAATTTTGTGTACAATTCTAGAGATATTAATGTGGACCCTACCTCTCAGTTATTATTTTTCTGGTCTTCTTTGGTTTTTACAGGTTTTCAGTGAGCCTAGGGTTCTTCCTTCTTTAACACTTTCCTGTAATATTTACCAAAGCATTAAATTGCTCTGTTGTTAACTGTGAATGATCTTCAGAAAATCAAAGATACTCACAGAGTTTCTAGACTTCTATTTTTATTGGAAAGAGCCAATGAACATCAGATATATTAGTATTTAATTTTAAAAAGTAAAGCTATATCATTTCTTTAAGGTCTACTGTCACTCCTGTCTTCACTTGGTTGAAGGAGTGTCCCCTTTGCTTAGCACTAATGGGTGGATATCCCACAAAGTCAATGAATGAGTGGCCTCGAGTGACTGAAGACTTTCTGCACTCATCACATCTTTAACCTAAGGATTATACAAACTATTTATGACAACTGTCAATTAACTACTCTTTTTTAAAACCATTAGCAAAAGCCTAATTCTCCCAAGTAGTGAGAGAGTACAGAACTATTATTAATTGTCTTAAAATGGTGGGGGGAGGGGGGGGGGAATATCCACAGACAATTATCAAACAGGGTTCTTTTCTTACTTGCACACTGCAGGCAAGAAGAGTTAAAGATCTTTACTGACTCTTCTGTTAATAATGTAATGAAAAGCACATTTTATTTTTTAACTTAAGATATTAGTGGAGAACAATCGCTAGTCTTTCTGAAAGACTTCAAATTACCATGAACTCTAGGCAAACATGCGAAACTGCTTTTACTCAAAATGCAAGCAACTCTGCATTCTCAGCATATTGTTTAACATTTCTTTTTAATAGCATCCATGCTGATGCCTTTGGTCTTTCCTTATTCGTCACACTTGCTGTGTATACGTTATTTTACTGTAACAGGTACTGTTCATCTACTTTTACTTCAGCACTGGCAACTGGCATCTCTTCTACTTGATGGGAATGTCAGGTCCTAGGATTTCATTTGCCTTCACACATGGGGCAAGTCATTAAAACTTGGGAAACAGTCACTAGCCTGAGTGCCTTGAACATGAACATTCAAGCTCTGAGACTAAAATCCCAACAGATTTATGCTTTCTCCCTATTAGACAGGACTTGCTGGTTTTGTAGGTGCCCAGACATGGACATCCAGCATGAAGTCCACATCCCAGTTACAAGTGAACACTCATTGATTTTGGTGAGAGAATGACAATTCAGTGGGGGAATCCTGTTGCCTGTGACTGTGCATGCACATGCTGGCATGTAGAAAACGGAACACATTGAGGGGGTGAAGAGAAGAGAGAGATCAAAGACCTCTTTCCATAAGCTGGGCCATACTGTCTCAACCAAAAGCAACGCACCAATTGTATTTTACTAATTATGTGCTCACAGGGAATACTGTCAGAATTTTGGAAACCATCATTTGTACTCGATGGTCCATTACACTGATCACCATACAGTTTTGGATGATTTCTCACTACTTATTTTAGACATTCTGGGTTGAAAAACAAGGTTTCTGTCACCTCCATGCCACATAAATCCTAGTGGTCCTTCAGAGCCTTTTTTATTTTTGCCATGACAATCACTGAAATTTATCTGTGTAAATACACAGAACATCTGGAATTAATAGTTTCAATAAACTGAGTTCATAAAAGTAGTGCTCCAGAACATACATCAGTGAGAACCAGATAAGTAAGTTTTATTTGGGGGATGTGGGAGAAAGGAATCAGGGGTTCAGTAAATGAACCAGGTGTCTGTGAACAGCTAACTAGGGCACTGAGAGGAATGAACAGTTCTGGCCTGTTCTTTGTATACTTCAGCACAGTAATGCTCATTTCATACAAAAATGGGAGATCCTAGTTGAAGGAGGATAATGGATACGCATGTATACATATCTGCACATCTTGCACTTTTTTCTTTTCTTCCATATGGGGTACAAAAGGTTAAAGCAGAGGTTTTGTAGCACGCTGGTTATACAGAGGTTCTCCAAAACATAAGTACTCAACATAATAGGAACCACTCAGATTCAAGTCAGCAAACTTCAAGCCTCACTAACTCCCAACACAGGAGTACTTAACCTTTGAGTAGCATGGGTGCATCAGCCTGTCATGCAGCCTGAGCCTCCGTTTCTCAGTTTACACCGCGTGGAGTAATGTATACATAGCGTGGTGTAGCTACTAATGCACAGGTAATGCATTATGGTATGTGAGTAGCAGAACCCAAAACATAGGAAAATGAGAGAGCCACAGAATACCTAAGTCCCTTACATACATTTTCCATTCTTAAAAATCATTAAAATGCCTTGAAATTAAGTATAGTATTTATAGATTTAACTATGCTATTTATAGATAAAATATATAATTTATGTAAAATTTGCAAAGCCCTTACAGGCTTTGCTTCTGTTTACAGATAAAAGTATCTGCAGAAACTGCTGTTGATCCAGATGCCTAATACATAATACTTCACAGCCTTACAAAATTCTGTGTATAAAAGGATGGAAACTGCTTTTTGGCCTACTTTCTACACTGACATACTGAAGAGGAGGGATAGTCTTGTGGTTGAGACACTTGGCTGGGACTGAGATGACCTGGGTTCAGTTTCAGACTCTGCTACAGACTCCCTGTATGTCCTTACACAAGTGACTTAATCTCCCTGTATATTAGCTCCTCACATGTAACGTGGGGTTGCCAATATTTCTGGATGCTGTTGGGTTTTTTTCCTCTTCAGACTACACAGCCTTTGGGACACAGACTTGTGTGTTTTGTGAATGATAAAGGGAGCCTCAAGGTGAGTTCAGGCCTCTTGGCATCACTCTAATAAAACGAGAAAAGATCTTTCAAGTAATGTTTTTTGTGTTAAGACCCTTCAAGGTTTTTTTATGTTCAATTAATTGTCAGTTTCTAGTAAAAGACCAGAGGAATTAGCTCCTGAGATCTTCTGTGCTGGGTGAGTGCAACAGCAGCAGAACGCATTCCACAGAGGAACTCATGCACAATCAATTAGGTAGTGTAATTAATTTTCCAACTCAATAGATGCTATGGACTTTTTTTTTTTTTCTTTTCAGAAATATATCTATACTGGATACACACATGTAAAAGCAATCCAAAAACTTTTAAAATCTTAGAGGAGAAGGACAGATGATATTCACTTGAAGAGAATGGGCTGCTACATGGGAACAATGCCTTCTCATGTGGGATTCATATTTCTGTCATGAAAGGTGAAAACACATACGGGGGGATGAGTGTATTTTCCAGTTGACAAGGTTGTGTAGTGATCATCAGGGACTGACTTGTTAATCTGTATTTAGAGTGATTTATGATATTAGGTACCCCATAATGAGTGTGAAGATTGAGTACACCCTCAGTACGTTGCAGATGACACCAAGTTAGGCCAGAGTGTTGATCTGCTGGGGGGCAGGGGGCTCTGCAGAGGGGCCGGGCAGGCCGGGCCCATGGGCCGAAGCCGGTTGTGTGAGGTTCAGCCGGGCCCAGCGCCGGGCCCTGCCCGTGGGTCACACCAGCCCCACACAGCGCTGCAGCCTGGGGCGAGCGGCTGGGCCCTGCCCAGCGGGAATGGGCCTGGGGGGCTGCCTGGGCCGGCTGGGCATGAGCCCCCCGGGGGCCCGGGTGGCCGAGGAGGCCAGCAGCGCCCGGCTTGTGTCAGACACAGCGTGGCCAGCGGGGCCGGGGCAGTGACCGTCCCCCTGCACTGGGCACTGGTGCGGCCGCCCCTCGAATCCTGGGGTCAGCGCTGGGCCCTCACTGCAGGGGGGACACTGAGGGGCTGCAGCGTGTCCAGAGCCGGGCAGGGGCTGGGGAAGGGGCTGGGGCACGAGTCCCACGGGGAGCGGCTGGGGGGGTTCAGCCTGGAGAGGAGGGGGCTCAGGGGGGACCTCATCGCTCCCCACAGCTGCTGCAAGGGGCTGCAGCGAGGGGGGGTCGGTCTCTTCCCCCAGGTCACAAGTGACAGGACAAGAGGAACCGGCCTCAAGTTGCACCAGGGGAAGCTTAGATTGGAGATTAGGAAAAATGTCTTCGCTGGAAGGGTGGTCAGGTGCTGGCACAGGCTGCCCAGGGGTGAGGTGGAGTCACCATCCCTGCAGGTATTTAGAAGACGCATAGATGCAGTGCTCAGGGACATGTTTTAGTGGAGGGCTTGACGATATCAGAGGTCTTTTCCAACCTAAATGATTCTATAATTAGGAAGAACAAAAACATTGGCCATGTGGAAAGAGCGTAAGAAGGACTTATAAAATAGGTATGAGCCAATCAGGGACAAAAATTACAGATATTTACAGGGGTTTTAACCACAGATGAGATGAGGTACACTAGAGCATCTAACAACAGAGATCTGTTTCTCTAGTCCTAACTCAGACAAAACCTCAATTCACATCAGCAGGAACTGTATCAAATAAGGACTCTGGAACAAAGATTAAAATAAGCAGAAGAATGGCCACAGAATTCCATGCCTTCTCTCACAGGGTCCTCAGCAGCAAATTTTCAACTGCCATTAATTTTCTCTGCACTTCCTTTCCCATCATTGTGATCACCCAAAAGTACTTACTCCACACTAACATAATGAAGTGTTTGTGAGACTATAGTTATAATTGTGATGTCTGGATTAAAACAGTGAGTTGTGACATTTCTAAGAGTCCTAAGGGAGCTGACAGTGAGTTATAGAGAATACGCAGATACTTGATAATCCACAATTATGGGAAAGATTACACAGAAGCACAACAGAGTGCTTCGGTTGGGATTTTATCACAGGCATCTGTATGTAAGCACAGACCAGATTTACAAGGGAACTTAGAAAAAAGCCTACAGGAAAAAAAGTGATAAACATAACCATTTCTCCAAGCTATAACCTTAATCAGTTCAAATAACGTTGTTGCTAGATCAGATGAATGGACAAGACTGAGACAAGCAAACTCTGGAAAAGATACATGCTGCCTGTAGGTAGGGCAAAGCCGGAGCAGAAAGCCTTCAGGGAACAAGTGTGAAGGAAGCAAGGATACAAAGAAGCAAAACAGCAAAACAGCAGAGAAAAGCAAAACAGGAAGGCAGCAAAGATGGGATGGATCAAAGCAAATCTAACAAATGAGTGGGAGGCAGAGACATGGAGAGATAAACAGTGGGAGCCAGCAGACACCATGTGTGAGAATGGGAGAAAAGGAAGGGGAAGGGAAGGAAAAGGCTGGCCAGCCCAAGAGCTTCGCCAGCCAACCCAGAGAGGGAGGTTTGCCAGGACAGGCTGGCCAACTACCTAGCTAAAAAGGAGGTCCAGAGAGCCAACTAGTACAGAGCAGCCAGCCAGGCAAAGCCAGCCAGGAGAGGAATCCACATATTCAGTAAAGTGGGAGCAGTCCCAGCTCCACCCAGGAGCTGAGTGACCTGCAGCAAGCACCATGCTTTGCAGAGGGGGAATGGGCACTGGCAGCGCTCACCTTCATGCCACAAGAAGGAGAAACATGCCTGAGAATGTCCCAGCAACGGGATGAGCATCTCACTGGCACAGCAGCACAGTATCCCACCTGGCTATGCACTCTGAAATACTATCCACTGTTATCACTGGGTGACCAAATATGACTAAAAAACAGTTACACAAAATGCAGATATTAACCATGCATCTCTCCAAAAGGTGTTTTCCTCCCATCTGTAGAGCTGATTCTTTTTCTACTTTGATATTTTCAAGCTGATAAAGCAGAAATTATGTATCCAGATATTATTTGTATAGTTCAATGCCATAATCCTAAGTCAGGAAAAACAAACACCAGGCCAGTGACAAATGAGGACAGGAGATAGGAAAAGGGGATACAAGCCACATGAAGAATGGCCTAACCCAGCACCGACAATATCCTGTTTATCTGTTAAACTAGGCAGCTCCCAGCTATCCAATTCTAAGAAATAAAATTAAGTCCATTAAATAAGGAAAAATTTGAAACTAGCTAGTGGATTTCTAATAGACAATAAATACTTGTGCTGTCTTCTGAAGTATTTTCTACACTGAAAGAACAATAATTGAACAATTGATTGGAGCAGAATAAACCATGGCAAGGCCCAACTGTGTTCCCATCTTTAGATTTAAAATCTGTCTTTCAAAAAAGAAAATTAAATGACCAGTAAGAAATACAGATTTAAATTATTTCTGAGAACATGAACCTCCATTTCACCACCACCAGACTGTTAAGCACATCCTGTTCATTTTTATCTTCACAACAATTCTTCCTGCCGCAACTCAGTATCATATGAAGCAGGTACTGCGGTTAAGAGGTGTCAAGAAATCAGGACTCACAGAAAGAAGTGAGGTAATCCATCTACGAGCAATGTCTCAGTGCTTACTTACCTTACCCTCTGGATATAGGGTCTGATCCACCCCACTGAAATCCTTGAATATATTTTTCCTTTTAACTTCACTAGGCTTTGAATGAAGTATTAAGCCATTAGGAAGCTAGTAATCCAATTCAATTCCCCTAGCCCCCTCAAGCCAAAAGCAGATTCACAGCTTAGACAGAGGGTACTTCAGGTATTAAAAAGTCGACTTCTGCTTGGGACTAAGTACAGGAGAATGGTATGTGACAGGCAGCACCTTGGCGTTCCCACAACTGGTAAGAGGAGAGAGAAGAAGGGAAGCAGGAGGGAGCAGCAAAGAGTTAAGAGGAGTACGCATACAGAGTATGGCATAATGCAGTTTAAAGTCCCTCTGTGGGAGCTCTGGCATCTGTCTAAGCTGCAAGGTTTAGCAATTACAGTGCCAATTTAAACTTGTACTTAAAAATATAGGAAATATTTTTTAAATTTTTAATAGAATGGGTACATTTAGGAATCTAGGTGGTCACCAATACACATGTGCAACACTCCCAGCAACAGTGGAACAACAGACTGTTCCAAGCAGTGTCTAAATTTTCAACTGCTTGTAACCAGCACCGTGGGAAAACTTTTAGGTGGCTTTCAAAATATTTCAAAAAATAAAACAGTAGAAAGCTCATAACTTAAGACACTTCAGTGGAAGAGAAAACTTCCCCTTGATTATCAGAGGTATTCTGCACTATATCCAAAAGGTAAGTAAGATTTTTTCTGGAAATAATGTCTTTTATCCACATCATTCTTGTCAGGAAGGAGTATGAACATCTATTTGTATTATTAAGCTTCAGGTTTCAACTACAGTTCCGATAAATAACACTCACATTAGAAAAATGTTTTTAAAGCATCAAATAGTTTAGCTTATAAAACAAAGTAAGCTTGTAGCGGTTAAACTGCCCTTATATAAGAAATTTTTATTGGTGCATTAATATACTATAAGCCTAAATTATAAAGATAATGTAACTTAGCCCACACATTTGAAATGACATAACCACTGGATTGGAACTCTTGCCTGGCAGCATACTGATCTCTTTCTTTCCCCCATTTCATTTAATAAGGACCTTGAAACTGGATCAGCAACTTTTGAACAGCCAATTAAAAGCGCTGTTCACAAAAGTGATCTTGTTTATTTTTCACACAAGCATCAGGCTGCCCCTCTGCAGGGCAGCAAGCCTGCTCCCTGCCCGCTGTCTCATTCTGCTTTGAAAGAGGTGCAGAGAGCCACTGCCATCCTGGGTACTCCATCTGCACCTACACATCAATATCGCACCACCGCAAACCACACAATACTGACTACTTTAAAAAAAAACACCCCACCCCAAACCAAATAAAACCATAACACCACCACAACAACAAAAACAACCAACCGAGAAATCACCACAAAGACATCTCATGGAAGAAGGCAGGCCCAAAACTCTTCCACAACTGCTCAGACTTGAGCATCACCTAAATCCAACTAAAGTGAATACGACGATTTCCTTAGGATTTGAAAGGACTACTTAGATTTCATCAGAGGCTATTGGAAAACATATATACAAACTTCTCTATGTGTTAAACAATGTACATTAACACACCTGCATTCAAGAAACACTTTAGAAATGAGAATATCATATGAAAGATTGTGTATGCCGTACATAAGCCCCCACGCAAAAAAGCACACTATATTATAAAACTGAAAGAGGTTGTATGCATTTTGTTTGCTATTTACTCTACTAGAATATTTCGTATTCATCACCTTGAAATCCTAAATTTTTGTTCAATAAATACCATTCCATACAATATTTTCTATACCTTACAGTCACAGATAACAGTCATCTTTGCTAAAATATGTTCATATTTGTGACTTATGTCTCTGAGCACTTCTTACTTTTATCCAAAATTACTGATTGGTAGTATTGTGTGGTAACACAGCACAAAGCTAACTGCTTTCTCAATAACCTTGCACGCCTTGAAACCTAGCTGACAAGACCCGATCATGTCAACCCTGACTTAAGTCTTTGGACACCCCTTTCTTTGACATGAGTAGGTTTTGGATCACTTACATAGTTACTGCAAAGTTACATCCAGGCTTCACTTCTCTGAACAATAAGACTTCTACCTCCGAGTTCAAGATACCGCCCAGGCTTTTGAATATACAACTGATATGTGCACAGGCGTGTGTGTGAAATGCATGCATACTCCACCCTCCAGACACAGCAAAATAAAGAGTCATAGAATAAACGTAAGCCATTCCCTGCAGGGTTTTGGTAATAGTTTACAATAAGTGGCAAATCATTACTGCTTTTGATGTTCAATGTTAAGTTAGCCATCTTGAACTGCTTTGGTTCTTAGATGCAATGGGCAGTTGCCTAGAAATTTCATTTGCGGTATTTAATGCAAAGTCACTGCATAACATTTTACAAGATTACCCAAGTATTTATGAAGAAGGAACAGAAGTTGCATGTTTATATGCACAAACCCCATCTAATCTGTTTAAATGATTTCAGACACTATAAAACACTATTCTCATATCAAGAATTCCTACAGCAGACAAGCATGAAGAACAGCGGCAGTCTCTCAGTAGTGGGAGATACCAGTAAGGGCTCCTGTAGCTGCACTCCAGACAGGTACAATTAACGTGTCAGAACTATCTCAAGTCCTCTAAGTCCATTATATTGAATTCAAAGGAAGTGTCACCACTTATTTCAAACAGGACCAGGATACACCTCCTGGTACGTTTTGCAGATAGTCGAATCATCGCAACAGCAGCAAGACTTTGCACCAGAGTAACAGAAATTCCTCCCAGCTTGAGACTGAAGCGGACATCAACAACATAGGCTGAAGGAAGTTGTTCTTTCTATTCAAAATTCTAAACAGCTGTTTTCAAGGCAGATTAAAAGATTTTTCAATGTTTGGATTCAACTCAAGAGTTTTATCTAACGCATACTTTATATTTGAGTATTTGTTGAATTAGAAATTTAATAGAGCAGCTGAGTATTTTAAAATCTTCTGGAAGATGTGAAAAAGGGATGTGAACTCTAGCACACCCTGTAAAACATAAATTTCTTACCAAAAGAATATGTTATTCATGTGCTCTGTACATTAGGTCAATTATTACTCACTTTCTTTGGAGAACAACCAAGTGTCTCCACCCTTTATAACAGAGCACTGTAATCAACTGTAGTAAGAATAGGAGAGTTATTCTAATGCACATTGGTAGCTCAGGCCCTAGCTTAAGAAGACTTGAACAGTAAGAGACTAAGATGGATTTGCCATAACCTTTACTTTTCTTTTTTTAAAAGAGGAAGAAAACAATGTATCCTTGTACACCTCTGTAAATAATTTCAATTTCACATAAATGGGGAAAAAATTCTACAAAGGAACGCTTTAAATCGGTCCTCCAATTTAAACACTTCTGTTATTTAATGGCAAATTCCATAAACATTCTGATACCGATACTTCTTCCACTGCACGTCTTTCATTTCCACTAACCCAATTTAACCTCTCATCTTCCTTGCAGTCAGCAGCTGCACAAAGCATTTTTTTTGTACTGACATCAGCAAGTGACTGAAGTACTAGTGCTAGATTTAAAATTACTTCTAAAAACCACAACTTTTTGTACTGAATTTGGAACTGAGTTTGATACAACTTGTACTGTTAGTTTAATATAGTATCACCTTTCATGGAGTCATATCTTGTTGGGTTCCTGCTGGGACCTGAGAGTTGAAATAGCATAAGGTTTAATGCATGGCACTTCATTTTGCCCAGCCTGGCTCAGGCCAAGAGAAGCATTTCAAATTATTTAGATAACCACACAGATTAAATACCCAGCAAGATAGCTTGCTAAGTCATTCATCATTTGCCATTCCTGGACTGTGCTTGTGTCTAGCAATGTTTTTACTAGAAGAGCCGTTCAGATGAATGGAATGCACATCTCCGCTGGGTCTCCCCTGCCCAAGCAGCAGTCTAAACTTCTCAAGCTGCCTTCAATGCTCTCTTCCTGAGATGTGTGAAAACTATTTGACTAGATCCCCTCTGCCGTCTCCCTGTTGCCTATGTTCCCTCCTCACCTGCTGCTCTTGCTTTTTTTGTATAAGCCCCTATAAATTCGATCCAATTTCAGTGTGTTAAGACATTACCCTCTCCTTATTTCAATCCCTCAAAAAGCTCACAAATTGTCCTCTTACTACTCCTTTACTCTTCACCTCAAGAATCAAGTAACTGGAATAATTCACACTATGCAATTCAATTCCAGACACAGTATCTGCATCATTAAATTATATCTTATCTTAAAGGTTATTGGAGCCCAAATAATCTAGCATTGACTCTCCTTTCACAGCTATGTACCACTTACCTCTTTAACTGCCCATTTCAATGGCAGATCTTTTTGCCTTTAAAGCCTGCAGCCTGGAAGTAATTTTTGACCCTGTGGTTTCTTTTGAAGCCTGTATTAATCCAACTGTAAAGCTGTCATACTACCATTTTACGAATCTCTCCAAGTTACCACCCATACTGTCCCACCAGGATATGGAGATCCTCATAAAGGCTTTCATCATATCCCAGCAGGACGATTATAATTCATTGCTTGCTGGTTTTACTATTACCTCTTGTAAACATTTCAAGCTTAAGTAGTATTCTGTCACTGTACTGCTCAACTGAACTAAGATGTCTGGACATTTTATTCCAGCACAGAGACCTGTCCAGTGGCCCTTGAAGAAGCAGTTCAAGGTGCCTCACTTTAAGACCCATCTTAATTGCACTTCGAAGAAAGTGCACAGCATGCTCTTTCACTGTATGTTTATTGCTTTATTTCTTGCTGCAGTTCTCAGAAATTTAAGCAGACATAGGAGCTTTTGAGATCCTAAAATCTCCCATCACTGAGGGAGACAGTTTTCTCCTAAATCAGGTGAAATTATAAGTCAACTACCTAAAGCATCTCCCCATCTTTTTGTTTTAAGTGGCAAGCAGATAAGTACAGCCAGTGTCAAGTGCAAATAGGAAAATTCCCCTGACAGTGCAACTGTAGTTACTGGTGTTACTAGGTGTTAAAACCATTCCCTGTCCTACACCCCATGAACCAATGTAATTTTGTCAGCTTGTTTTATATTCTTAAACTATCTGTTCCATTTTTAGATTTTTATTAGGCAAGTACACTAGAAATTGTAAGCAAAACATGTGCTTTCATTTCACAGCACTCAAACAACTGTCGCCACAGGACAAACACCCTCTGGACAGCAGAATACACAAATAAGAAAAGATGCAAAACATGCAGGATTATGAATGCTTTGACAATGTCAGCACTGGACCTTCCTTAAATGGCTGGCAGGTCTCAATTATACAGCTGGAGGTGTTACAAATCACAGACTAACATCTATTTTAACACATTTTCCAGAAGGTGGCTGGACACGGTCCTGGGCCACCTGCTCTAGCCAATCTTGATTGAGCAGGGAGTGGGACTAGATGATCTCAAGAGGCCTCTTCAACCCTCAGCGACTCTGTAAGCTGAAATAACGTTAGAAATTATCCTGTCTTCTGTAATTGTTATAGCTCTATTTTAAAAAAAATAATAAATACATTATTTGATAGGTAGGAGTCACTCCACTAAATACTAGATGTGCATTTTAGTGTGCTGGCTGTTTTTGCTGATTTCCTGAACTGATTTCTCCATCCTTGCTGAAAACTCATCTACCAATAGATTCAATGGAGCCATTGTAAGCAGTGGGACCAATGTAAAAGGACTTACGACAAAAACTGATGGCTTAATCTTGAGACCAAAGAGCCCTAAATGATTGCTGTGTATACAGAAACAAGAAAAAATATGGTAAGTCTAATAAAATGCCACTGAATTTATTACCACTGTTGCAATGGCAGCAAGGACCCTTCTCCTTCAGCACAGTGGAGCAGGGGCTCTGTTCCATGCTGTGTGTACCGGTGCATGACAAAAGCATCAGCCACCAGCTGTCACCTCCCTAAGGAGGCAAGAACTGCAAGCATACAGGTTTCTGCTAAGCTCCTGTTTTACTATGACTGTCAACACTTCTGTGTTGGAAGAAAAAGCATGAGAGGGTCACAGCAGACCATTCATCCCAGGAAGTACGGAGGAAATGGGGACAGTACTGAAACTCCTCGATCACTGGGTAAACTTTGCAAAAAACATAAGTGATGAAGACAGAGCCATTATAAAACATGACCAAGATCACCTCATAAGCCAGGCTGACTTGAGTTAAACTGTTTTTAAAATTAAGAGTCACACACTAAATTAAACATTCAGGACCAAGGAATACAGTGCAGAGGCCATCCCCTTCAGAACGGGACCTGTAATCTAAATTACACGACCATGAAAAGAAATTAAGCCTATGGCACAGCAAAATGCCGTTACATTAACCTACCTGTGCTAGTTTAGCCTGGCTAATACCTGTGATAGACACACAGTAAATGTATAAGATCACAATCAAAAATCAGGTGCTTACAAGGTTTCACATTTCTTTTCTTAAAATATAAAACCATATGTGTATATATGAGTGTACACATCTATGCACTTTTAATACCTTTCATGCTTTTTTAAATTACTTATCCCTAGCCTTTGTACATCTTCTTTCAAAGAAAAATATTGAATCTTGGTTTCTTTACATAAGGAAATTCCACCTTTTTCCAAAAGCAGTTTCTTCTGGATAAGGAGTGCAAAGCTAGGCTCTGGTTTACAGCAGAGCAGAATTTGGAGTGGTATTTCTCTTAGGGTTCCTTTCTTTTCAGACCTTATTTAGGCCTCTCTTCTTTTCCTACAGTGTTTCTCTAGAGTGCCAAACTGTACAAGCTGTCACCATATAAAAATGACTTGGTCATTATTTGTGAACTTCTGAAGAGCAACTGGAAGTGTGAGTGTGACTATCCTTACAGCTCTTCTTAGGCAGTTGTTTCCTACAACTTTTTGCAACTTTCATGCTGAGATAGGATATGAGGTATCTTTCTAAATGTAACAGTTTACTTTAGAAAAGTTGTAATTTTCACAATGATTTCATCAACTCTGTTGCGATTACATTGCAAGGAAACTTACACATGACAAAACAATCGCACTAACCATTTTGAGCATCTCATGCTTAAGACACATTTTCATTAGCATTTTGCATCTGACCTATTCAAAATAATTGTTTTACTTGGAAATGCCCTTGTCAGTTTATCCTTGCATTAGGTATAATCTGTGATACTTTAAAAGAGGGTCCCTTTTCTTTGTTAGAACCAACCATCATGACAGTTTCAGATTACTTTAAAAAACAAAGAAAAACTGAAGTCCATAACACAAACTTGACTGAGGTATCATACATACCGATATTTATTTTTTTCTGCTGCAACTCTAACAAAAATTGTCAGCTTACAAGCTCTATAAGAAAAAAAGGTATGAATAGAAAATACTCATATAAAATTTCAGGGTGATTCACAATGAAAACATTTGTTTTCACTGTAATAAATCGAAGGATTTCACATAGCTGTGCTTTGTTATATCAAAATATATTGCAGCCCAGAGAAGAAGGAACAATTCTCTCCACAAATAGCTACGTGGGTACTGTTTAATAAGTTCTCTGCTGCATTTCCTCATTCTCTGTATCACATTCAGCTCCCAGGGCCACCATTTTGAAAGCAAGCTTTCTATGGAAAGTTCAGTGAGAAACTGGTTCTGCTCAGCTATTTTACGTTCTACAAGTTTTACAATGACCCAGGAATTGGGAGATGGCTGAAACTACAAAAAATGGGCACGTTGCAATGGTACTAAGAGAGCAAGAACACTTGAAGACACTCATTCTGAAGGCCTCAAATACAACACTATGTTGCAATGACAACCAAAATCAATACAAGCTGCCTCAATTTTTCCACACACACAAAAAAATCTGACTCTCCTGATACAATGCATCAGATTCTTCCCAGTTCTCCCTGGAGCTCCACAGAGCATAGATCTGGCAGTGTAGGCCATTCAGGGAAGTTACATGCCTGCACTGTGTATATAAAAGTCATATCTGTATTAATGCAACATCGCATAACCAAACAAACATAGACATTTCTTTGTGTATATAACTTCGACAAAACCTCCTGATGAAAGCACAGGCCTCCACTCTTCATTTCTTAAGACACTACAAGGCAGATCACAAGTACCACGTGCAAGCAAAGCCAGTGCAAGGCTCAGCCCCTGGCTGCAAAGAAAGCAGAACTGTATTTCTCATACAGCAAACACGTACCACAGGCTGCCAGCACTGCTGGAGGAGGCATCAGGTTCAACAGCAAAGCTGTCTGCAGTACCAAAAGAATGATCTCAATGTTTCTCATGTGAGTCCCTTCAATGTCCTACATGCAAGAATCAAGTCTTACAGGTTAGAACACCACAGCTACTCAATTAAAATGTCTGTATTATAATTTATACCAAAACGTAGGCTCCTCAAATTGTGATTAAATTTGTATGCATCTCCACTGCTACAACTAAAATCAGATCTAAACAAAACAAAGTCCAAATAATACCTTACTGCACATCTAAAGGTCAATGCCCTTAGCAGCCAATCAAGAAGGTATGGAAATACAGAAAAGGCTGCCAAATAGCTGAATGAAAACTTTGGATTTGAATTTGTTTGACTGAAATCGAAACTCAATTTGGAATAAAATGTAAATGTTCAGCTTCATGTACAAAAGCTGGAGCCCTCACAGCTCACAAGAGACTTAAGGCCATATGTACTGAAATCATTTATGGATCTTGATTAAGCTTTAAGCATATATCTGAAGAAACATTTTAAAATTTGCTATGTGATATTTTGAGATGCACAAAGCATAGAGCAAGCGACACACGACTGGTTACAGGGTGTACTTCCACGGTGCAGAACAGTGGATAAAAACCTTCACATACACAAGATCCTAAAAATGCTTCTTGGCATCAAGTAACAGACTGAGCTTAGTACTGAGTTCTGATCCAGAGATCTATTGATTATATGGCTAAGTATTATAAAACATCTTAAATCATACAGAGTTATTCTGCAGAGGCTGACTTCTACACCATTAAGGTGCAGCTTCAGTTTTAAAAATCAAAATACTCCTCCTTCATTTATCTCCACCTCTTTTATAGAAAAGATAATGTAAGACACCGATACTGAATTTTTGGTTTAAAACTGAAAAACATCAAGGGGTGGCAACATGTATTAAAATTATTTTAGACAATAAAACATCACTCTGTGACCAAATATCCTTATCTTCGGCCTGAAGCCATTTTTCATAATTTTTCAGGGGGGAAATGATGTGCAAAAATCCTTATTGCAGTCCCTCAAGCTTAGCCATCCTTTAGTTGCTGCTATAACACTGTACATGCATTCATGTTACAGGGCTGCAGAAACTACATGTCTATGTCAACAGATGTGTTTCTTGGAAGACAGCTACAGAAATCAAGTTTATTCAAATGTTTGCCAGCTACCATATGCTGCAATACTACTTTAAATGCAACATAAGGCTTTGGGAACATACTTTTACTGCTATCTACACTTTGTTATTTACTTTCCATTTAGACTAAATACCAGAGACGGGGCACACTAAGGGGTGCAGTGTCTTCTTTGTGAAAACATTCTACCCGTTGTAGTATTTAGAAAGAAATACACACAGCACTACACTACTCTCTACCACTTTCAGCGGCTGCACTTTCACAGAGAGGCTCTGGGAAAGATATTTTTACATATGGCATTAATTCTGGGAACTTTTAATAATGGCCAAATATAATTAAAAATTATGCAAAAAATTCCTGCCATGAAGAGAGCAGTACAGAAACGACTCTGTTTGAAGAAAAAGCAATCATTTGCTCATATTCTGAGTACAGAAAAAAACCAAAACACACGTGGTACATTTTTAATATTTGAACTACATCAGGCCCAATTCTGTTCCTATGTGAAGCGAGTGGCAGAACTCCAAAATGTAGCAGGATTGAGCCCCCGATGTTGTCACAAGCATTCAAATAAACAAACAGGGCTGTAACACATTCTAAGCTTCCACTGTGTTCCTCTAAATGGATCCAGAAAGAAAAAGAAAAGCACATTTCATTGCATTTTTGCATTTCAAGGATAACAACAATATACAATTTTATATTATACAGAAATTGCTTTCTTAAGGTATAATCAACTGTCCAAAGAGAAACAGATACAGAGTCAAGAAAGCTTTTATGCACAAGTTTGGAAGACACAGTTCTACCAAATCTGATAGGGATGTCTGATCTCCCTGAGCTTCTAACATCATTTTTCCTCTGGACTTCATAAAGTGCATGACATACGGATGTTTTCACATGACCCAAATGCGGGCATCTCACATAGCCAGCTAAATCCCCTAGGCTCTTTTACAGACAATAAAAAGAGCTGTCGATGTTCTGAATCATCCTCAGGGGAACATAAACTTAAGTCTCTGCTCTCAATCCCTTCAGCAACACTAAAAGGAACTGCAGAATCTGTAACTCACTCAAGTTATTCAGCATTAAAAGTCAAATGGCGTAAAGATGGGGCGTCCAGTTTTTAACCAGTAGAAGAAATTTTGCTTTGCTTGCATCTTCATTTTCTTTTACCTGTGATTTCTTTTCATTAACAATATGACTGAATGATATGCTAAACAACACTGAGTGCACCTCTTGGATTTTAACTGACTCTTGAAAGCCTGGACCAAAATCCAACAAGGCCCTTAAGCACTTGCATAATTTTAGGCATATGGACATCTCAGGTTTGAACTTAAATGCATGTCAAAGCCCACCACTGAATCACAGCCAGAGAACTCAGCACCTTCCACAAGGAATCCTTGAAGTTCAAATTTTAACTGAGCCAATATCCATGAAATATTTTCCTTTCTGGACTATGTATTTCAAATGTGTCTTAAATTGCTGTAGGAAGCATTTCCAACTCCACTACACTTTTACTGTTTAGCTTATGTCAAGTTCACCTTTCTATGAACATTATCCCACAGAAAAGTCAGGTCTGTTGTACTTAGGATACACATGCACATATTTGACAGTACACCCAGGAGGCTTCCCCTGCTCTGGAAAGGTGCCAAACACCACACACACCAGCTTAGGAGCTAGTGATACATGTGTGCCAGTTTTGACCACGCCACAGCTGTCAGTGCAGCTGACAAAGCATACCCCACCAGTGACATGGCACACGCTCCCAGAACATGAAGAGGTACTCCACTGATAATAATGCATCTAAAAATTCCTTCTGCTCACGTTTACAGTGTTTTATACCACCATCAACACTTCTAAGACCCACAAAAAGCAATCTGTGTGCCAAAACTGTCCAAGGCCAGCTGCTACCCTCTCAAAAAATGACTGAATAAATATATAAAAATACTCAGGCCACAAATTTGATGGGAGTTTGCTGTACTGTGAAAGCAGTACATCTTTCCAGATAAAGCCCTTTCATTGTGCATGTATTTGAAGCTACTGACCTATACAGAAGTCTCACAGATCTTCATTAACAATCATATGGTCAGCATTTACTGAGGTAATACCAATCAGGCTGATCTGTATTACAAATATGGACCAAATGTATGGAAAAACTACTTAAAGCAGTAGACATAGAACTACACAACTTAGTCTCTGGATCTAAGAAACTGGCACTAACTTTGCTACAACCACCTGCAACATTTTAATTGTTTTCCATATCAGATTAATGGAATAACCCCCAGGAATCTGGTTGCCTCAACATTGTTTTATTCAAGACGGTTCTAAGCTACGACATAGGCAGCAAAGGATGGAACATTCCTTGGTCGGTGACATGCGTGCCACAGTCTGTGACCGTTACTATTGATGCTTCTAGACAAAAGCACTGCATGATATGCAGCAGTAAATTACTTACATCACTGTTAACTTGTGGCATGGCATAACCTAGAAGTCAAACCACAGCCAAACAGATGGAGAACGTGCATGCCACAAAATCGTATCACTTCACGTTACATTTATATCCAGAAATGGTGTTTTCAAAACTCTCTCTTGCTTCTCCAAGAAATGTGTTAGTTTAAATTTCTCTGGAGTAATTTCCTTCCCCGCTCTGCTCCCCTCCCCACTCTGCTCCCACCCCACTACCCCCCCCCAAATGCATAGAGATACTTTGGTTTGGTTTTGTTCAGTTTTTTTCTTTTCTTCTCTTTCTAATAAAGACACAGTTTTATTCCACAAGGCATGAATCTTGTCAATTTACTGGATACCATCCATCTACATATACATCAGAAGCCCACCAGGGAGTGTCACAAATCCACATAACTTTCCAAAGCTAGATTCAAAATATGGACTTCTTTCTTAGCTGACAGATGTGTAAAATCATATGCAGCCAGACAACTCCCTCATGACCACACAGGTGCATGTGCTGAACAATGCAAGTTATTCTGACTAAGACCAACATTAGCTTACACTTGAAAAGTTATCTTCAGAAAACGTTTTTCTGATGGCATAATGTGATTCTGGGACCAAAAACCACCACACCCTTTTTAGAGGAGGGGAACATATTAGCTCAGCTAGGTAGAGAGGCTTCAGGAAATCTCTGTGAAAGAAGCCAAATTTCAGAGGTTTTCTAGGAAGATATGACTATCATTTAGCCTCAATACCACAGTGAGCATTAGCCAGAAATACTACAGCTCATTAATGTCTATTTTCTTTTTTATTGATAACCCTAGAATCAAATCCATGTTCTAAGTAAAAACTGCCTATGGATGAGGCATGTTACAGATTTCCACCTCGGTTGTGTCCAGTAACATGCATGGGGTTTCACAACGGCATGATTTGGCTCAAATGGCTCTGTCTCACTAATTTCTCACTCCACCCGACAGAAGGCAGGGAACCCTGCGGGAGGACAGGACAGTCAGCAGGCTTCAGCCTTGAAACTTGCCCCAGTGAGGTGGAATCAAACTGGTCCCAGATCTGACAACATAAAAGCACTGAGCAATCTTCTTCTGAACTTACACTTTATACCTCCTCACTGGACTGAAGGCTCAGAACCTTCACCCATGCAAAACAAGCAGTCATTGCTTGAAATTCAAAGCCTTTGCAGTAATATTCAATATATCCTTTACTTATAAAGCCTTTATTCTCTTCAAACTTAGGATTTTTAACCTAATTTTCCATTCCTCTTACTCTTCTCCAGCAGTGAGATCCCAAGATTCACAACACAGCTACTTTTCAGTCTTCAGAAAAACTTCACCATCAGTTTGAACTACTTTTATAAGATCTGAGTGGACAACTGGCAAGGCTTCACACAGTGCCTATACAGCAATTTCATCTGCTGTAGGGAGTGCAGGAAATACCTGCTTCATTCTACTGTCTGCCATAGCACAGAATGAAAAGCTTTGGTCCCCTAAGATTTGTTGTTCTGCATCACCCACCTATGCTGCTGATGTAAGAGAGCCAACCATTACTCTAGGTGGAGCACTGACAGCAGTTTCATCTGACACACTCACTGACAGAAATTTAATGTGCTAAGCACACAGCCTACATGAAAGCAAAAAATCAGGTTATTGGTGTCTATTCCGTCCCAGGTTCATAGACATTTAACAGAACCTACTGTATAAGTAGTATGTATGAAATTCCAACTAAACAGATCAATTGGTAGCTCTAACAAATGAAAATGCTTTATTGTTAATATTACAAAAATCAACAGAAACATTATACTTAAACATTGTTCACTACATCTCTCTCAAATGAACCATTAAATTGGTTTAATAACCCTGAAAAAAAATCCATATACGGGATAAGACGGTTGGTATAGATGTGTTTTCATTTGGAAACTGCTGTGATTATCACTATGGATAGGCAAATAAAAATCTAAAATTGGTAACAATAAATCTGTACAAAACGGAAAGAATTGAATAAACTCTGCCAAAACAAAACACGCCAAAGACAGAGGCAAAATGCTGCTTACCATTGGCAAGCAAATGCATCAGAGATACTAAGAGCTCTTCTAATGACTTAGAAACTGAAGTTTGACTAAAAACACTGATCAATATTTTTTATTTGCCACCTCTTCCATTGGAACATTTTCATAGCAAAAGAGTAAACAAAAGAAAGGCCTTAATCAGCTGCTTGTGTATCTGCTCTTGGCTTCTATCCTTATGAATCTCACACATTGCCAAAAACGCTACTTAAAATTTATTTTTAAGTAAATCAAATCAAATCAAATCAATTCAACTATAGATTAGAATAGGTAAAGGCTCAACAACCCTACTGTTAGAGTAAAATAAATGGGGATTTTTGTCCTGGAAAAAGAAAACAGCACTTGGTAAACCTACCATGAACTGAAGAGCTAACCATTAAAATCATACCAATCAATGCTTGTGACATATAAAAATCACAATAAGAAGGTAATATTGAACGTTTGGCTTTAAATCAATGTTGAAGTTTTCTTTCTCATTAAAAATGCCATTTAGGAAAGCTGTTACCATCTTAATTTGTGCTATTCCCTAACTAATATCTCCACTATTTTCTGAGACTGGAGTTTCCCTTTCAGTAAAGCTTCCTTACATTGTATTCTATAAGAATGTTAATCCTATTTTATCTTATTCACAGACAGCAATAAAATATTACTATTTAAATATTTTATTTCATATTACTATTTAAGTATTTTTAAGTTACTATTAAGCACGTTGGAACATCAATTTTTTTCCACTGTTTTAGGGCACATACCTCTTTCACACTGGGGTCCAGTAAACCCATATGTGCAAGCACATCGGTTCGGAGCCACACACCTTCCTCCATTTAGACATCCATTTTCACAGACAGCTGTATCAGATGAAAGGCAAAATTAATATTTATTGAGCTATTTCCAGAAAGACATGATGGTATGCACTTTACCAGCTCTGGTAAACCGGTAAAAAATGGTAAACATAACAGGACAGGACACTCCTTTTTTCCAGAATCTACTTACAATCTTTTCTTATTTCCTGGCCTCACTAGTATCACAAATTGATCTTTTCAAGCGAGCATAATATAAACACAGTAACAATCATAGCTTTTCTGACCTCTCAGAGCCTTCATCTTTGGGATGGCTACACCTAACTTCAAAATAACACCTCTTTCAAACTTTCAACAAAGAAACACTGAAATAGTAGAGACTGGAGATAGAAGGAAGAAAATTTCATCTCTGAACCCTCAAAATTTTTCCCTATTCAGAAGCAAATTTAAAAATGTATTTGCTCCTCTACCATAATAGAAAAATAATCCAGTATTAAAAGGCTGTTTGCTGATGTTAAATAATTCATGCTATTAACTAGGACAGCAAACTGTAACCAGCAGCTATTTTGACAAAGTTAATCCAAGATATTCTTCCCCTGTGTGACAGTCACTAGATTCAGAACACAGTTTTCCTCATAATAAACTTCAAAAGCAGCTGCTCTCAAAAATTAATCAGAAAATAGAACATTCACATGAAAAATGGCCTTTTAAATACAATTTGATGCTCATTGAGCAATATTATTCTTTGTTCCGTTTCACGTTCACTTCAGTAGAAAGGAGGTTTCCATTTATCCTCTTTTATCCACTTGATATTTCACAGAGAAGGCAGAAATACAATTCTTAATCCTTTCACCATGTGATCCTCTTCCAGATTATTAGGGTAAATTCCTGGTCCCACTGAAGTTCATGTAAAGTGTGCCATTGATTTTGACAGAGCACAAAAGGTTTTCATTAAATGAGCTAAACACATTTTCTCTGTCAGACCAATAGTTCACTAGATAGCAACATGACAGCCTTGGTTAAAAGCAGTGTTTACATCCTTATTTGAGTTACTTCACAGCATTCCAGCCAAGAAGAGCAAGAGACCACCAGAGTCAGTTTGGGAGCGATTTCAAGCATCGGATCCAGGAATGCTGTTGACTCAGGATTGATTGAGGAAATCACAAATATGTCAATCAATGCTAATAAGGCAACATCAAAATGAGCAAAATTCCTAAAGCATACTAGCAAAGTCTGAAGCAAACCTCTGTAATTAAAATAAAGCTTTGTATTTAAAAGCTTAATTTTGTCTATAGATGAAAACTGAATCCCATGTAAAACGGCCTATTGCTTTAGTGAGTGGGAAGCCTTAGAGGTCAATGGGAATAATGGTAGTGTGAGAACTACAGGATCAAGTTATATCGAATTATTATGAGTTCACATGATGTTTATTTTAATAGTCTTGATGAGAAATAATTTACTCAGCATTCATTACGAAGTCATGTGTTCTCCTGTAAAATTCTACTGTACCTGATCAAAAACAAGGTCAAAATCAGTTGAAATGTAGTGCTAAAGGGTGCCTAACCCACACATCCCAGAATTACTTAACTGTACACAGTACCTCACGCATATATCTATTATATTAATAAAAGTGTAACTTACGCTGTCCACAGTGTGTTCCCGTATATCCCTTCTGACAGAGGCAATGGTCATCACTGCAGCTACCTCCATTCATGCACCGGATGTTACAGTGTTGTACTTGAAAGGAAAAAAGATTTTCCTCAGTTATATCAAGCCAGTCAGAAACACTTATCTGTCTGCCAAGGGATTTTTTTTTTTCTTTTAGGGATTGATTCTATGACCTATAAACAAGTATTAGAAACCAAGGATGCACATTTCAGGACACACTTACAATGGCAGTACAGAAAACAATACTGATTGACAGTTCCTAAGGAATATAGGACACGGTGCAAGAACCTGACACCAACCACCCTTATTCACTGAACTCAAAGAGATTCCATATGAGCATAAACCCACATAAAAAATAAAGAAATTGCCTCTCAGTTTGCAATGAAATGAGGAAAAGCCAACAATAAGGGAAAAGTACTAAACTTCTGGCAGATACCACCAAGAAGAAAGAGAGTCTTATCATCTGGGCAATGGGGGAGAGCAGTATTAAAGGGAAGCATCTAAGGACGCTCCTGAAGGCAGCCCGGTTCTGCCAACACACACAATACCAAAAGCTGATCGGCCCGGGTAGGACTTCTTGCATGAAAAGGAAAAATAACAGAGTGATTTCTTTCTGTATGCCATCTGTGGGCTCTCCCAGGTAAAGCTGCTGCCAGCTGCTGCACTCGGGGGCTGTGGAGCTCACAGACAACACTGCCCCAGAGCCAACCACCCTCTCCTGCAAGAAGCAGAGGCGGGGGAGCAGCAGACGCTCTCCTCAGCCGCAGCCACACCATTTATAATGATTAACATGCAGCTCCAGTCCCATGCCAGTAACACTTAAAAGTCTGTGCTGCATTTTTCTATGTAATTTTCTATGCATTTTCTAGTAAGAAGGACAACGACATTTTTTAAGTAGACATCAGGAGCGATTTCAAGTATGTCAGGCTCTTCATCAGGCGTAGAGAAGTGGGCAGGGCTCCTGACAACGCGAAGTCCTCCTTACAGGTCCCACTGGCGGACACAGCTGTGCACGGGGCCGGCACTCCAATAAGCAGCCGGGAAATGGTTTCCCCCTTAACAGGAACCACATGAAAGGCTCCTCCCCAGATAGGATTACGGTCAGATCAGCATTTCGGAATGGTGATGGAGCACCAGATAGCTACACCACACGGTCTGAAACGCTCAGGACTGCAAAATAGAAATTGCGTGTCCTGCCAGAGCCTGTTGTTAACAGGTGCCATGCCAACCACTGAATTTTTCCTGTTGCACAAAGCCCTTAAGCATCATTTGGCTTTTTACAGTTCAGAAGTATGTGAATGGGAATTTTATTTTTATTTTCACGTAGAACTAATATTTTTAACTGTATTGCCTTCCATAGCAATATGAATCCATAGAATAGAAGTTAATCATGCAGCTGGAGAAAGGTTTTAAAACAAACTAGCATTTAAAACACTGGTACTCTTAATTCTTCAATTATAAAAGTAAAAACTGTGTCTTACATTTCTTCTGTGTCTAATAGTTATGATACATCTTTGTTCTACTTTGGATGTACTTCAGTACTTCAGGCAACAAAAATGTACTAACATTCCTCAACAAAAAGTAAAATTGTCTGCAAATACAGAGTGAATATCTGGTGAAGATTTTTGGACAATGTCCTAAGTAGGTCAGAAAAAGGTATATAGTTACTTTAAAATGTGTAGTTCAACTTAATATACAATCTTAGAAAAACAGAGGGGATTACAAAAAGCATAGGAAATGATATCATCTGTCAAGCAGGGAAGGAACTTAAAAACCACAAACTGATTTCAATTAGAGTGAGTTATGCCAAGAGCTAATTTCCATTCCCACATGAAGACCAAAGCCATTTAAATAGTCTGAACTACATTTGAGATAAAAAGGTTAACGGTAGCTTATATGATGATTTTCACTTTGTTTATTCAAGTAAAAGTGAAGTATATTTCCCCGTTTTGGGATAAGCAGCAGTTTTACACATAACACATACACACACAAAGTTTCCATACTTTGTCTTACTGCTTCTTAAAGGAACTTTTTCAAGGTAAAATATTTCTTCCTCCTTCTAAAACTAAAATCATTATGGGAGACTGCTGGGACCCCCAGTCATCTTTATTAAAATGAGCCACTCAAATTAGTGAGCTTCCTCCCTTATTATCATGCAAGAAAATCAGTGGCATACAGTGAACTAATAATTTATTTTCTGCTCTCTTTTGAGAGAATGTTGAAAATAGTATTTCCAAAATCATACAGACTATTCTGAAATATTACCCTTCCAAAAGTTTATAGAAACACATGTGAAGGCTGTCTGGCACTCAGATGATGATTTTAAGATTGCATTTTTGAAAAGTAGCACATTAATGCAGATCCAGAGTCTCTTTTCTCAGCTATATCAACAATTCCATTAATGTTAGCGGAGATATTCCAGTAAATGAAATAACCTGTTCCAAGGTATCACACTGACAGAGACTCAAGGAAAAAGCACAGGAATTAGCAATAATGCTGGTAAATCAATGCATATAGCTTTGCCTTAGCTTGGCACGCACAGGAAATGTTAACAACATTAATAGATTATTGCTTTTAATCAAGTATTGTCCTCTTTTGGGTCCGATTTGTAAGCAGTCTGCACTGGAAAAGCCTGAAATCAAAACAGGAATAACTACAGGAACATAGCTTCATAAACCTGCAAAAGAGCCCGCGAGACCAAGTGCATCCACAGACACTTTGTGTGCAGGCAACATTTGTGTCATCGATGGAAGCAAAATAACAAGCTGTGTGCTTAAGCAACAAGTTCCTGAGTTTTTACATAAATCCTCAGCAGAACTGAGCAAGGACTTCACCACACCGAAAGCACAATCACCCCACAACTGCTCAGGAAACGTCCAGCTCACCAAGCAAACGAAAGGCAGCTCACAAAATGCAAACGAAACGCCCGTCTTACTCTGCAATCCCAAACTAAGGAATGTGAGGTGTGAGGGTCTGCGATCCGCAGGCAGGAAAAGCCCTGCGCCGAGGGCTGAGGGCGCACAGGGCCGGCGGGCACCACAGGAGGGGCTGCCCCACGCCTCCCCGTGCCACCGCCGAGGAAACACTCCCAACCCCGGCCATGCATGACGCAGGGCTTTGCCTGCCAGGAGCTGTAAACAAGGAATGACGGTCTCATCGCATCCCAGATGCTCCGCGTGCTTTCTCTGTCGAGTGGCTGCCTCAGGAAAGATGGCAGCTGGCACCGGGACACAGGCCTGCAGCACTGCACCAGGTGCTGAGAAAACCCGCGGCAGCCTTGAAAACACTGCAAATGTTTAAAATCCAAGAACTCTTACCACCTCTGACAGCAGCAGGATATAAGGGAAGGGGCCGAGCTCCAGGTTTTACAGCTGTTGAACGGACATCTGCCACAGCACCCCGCGGAGCGAGGAGCGGGAGCCCGGGGCGCGAAGCCAAGGGCCCAGGCTCCAGCTCCCCCCCACAGCTCGCGGTCTCTGAGGAAGACCTCGGCTCTCTGAGGAAGACCTCGGCTCTCGGCTGGTGCCCCTGAAGCGGCACACCCGGGGGGTGCAGAGCAGGCCCCATTTGACACCCCAGGCATAACCGGCCTGCTGGGGGAGCGCAGACACTTGTCCCCACTAGCTGCCACCCCCAGCACCCCACAGCTCTCGCTGCCCCTGCCGCCGCTCCCGTCCTTCACAGACAGCCCCAGCAGCACACACCTCCCACGTTTAAGCCAGCCCAAGCTATCCAGACAGGTTGGGAGCAAAACCTGCGGCTGGGCTCAGAGACACACCTGACCCACAACCCTGGGGGCACAGGGCGTGCCTGATGCTGGAGGAGAGACCCTCCTCCTCAGTCACCTCCCCCACCCGCTCCCACTGGGGCAGAGCAGTGACTCCAAAAACACGGCGGGATCACAGGGTACGGCTGCAACACAAACAGGGGCACGGCTGCAGCACGAACAGACCATGCCAAAGCAGCCATAGCCCGGGCTGTTTGGGAGGCAGCAGCGCAGCAGCCACCACAGGGCTGGCACGGCCAGGGTGTGAGACATCTCCCCACATGTGCACCTGCAACGTCAGAGCCACCCACACATCGGAGCCAGCGGGGGGGATGCCTCCACACATGGCAATCTTATCTCCGAGCCTACTGTAAGCATACCCAAAAATTCACTAATTACACAGGAATAACCACTACTCAGCCAGCAAGTTCATTGATGTCACGAAAATCCCTGCAAAGAAAACCACCAGCTGATCTTTTCAACCACGAATCTGATTCCTAAAGCTGACTCATAACCAGAAAAGTTCCAACAACTGACCTGCATAAGAATCAAACTTGAAAGCTTTGCTTTGCTTCCCAGTCCACAAGCTTTCCAAACTGCATTATTTGATTCTGGCAGACAATCAGTCTATATGGCCACCATGAATTCAGTTTCTGCCTATGGCTGCGCATGCTATAAAACCTGTGCCCCCTCCTGACTCCTTAAGGACTAAAGACACATGTAACCTAAAATATCCAAAAGTCAGCTCAGGCACATCTCATATTTCAGAAGCCATACATTTAATCCTGAGAAATCACAGCATTTTCACACATATTTGTTATTTGCATTTTGAATGTGACAAACCTGTATCATCTTTTTTTTTTTTAATTTTTGTAATAAGACTTTTTTCTCATTTGTTAGAACATGTAATTAAAATCAAGTTCATGAATGCATTTTCTGACAAAATGCTGTTACCAATGGGAGCTGACAGTAACCCTTTGATTTTTTTGTATGTTTGTTTACTTTGTTTCCTAATAGCAGATCATAGCAATTGTGGTCTATTGTGTAAAGAAATATCCCTGGATTTTGTCTACAGTGCCAACGGAGCAAATGGCTTACAGAAAATGTATGTTCTGTAAGTCTTAATGAGGTGCTGGGTCATAAACATTATTACACAAGAGTGCACAGAGGCAGCAGAGCCTTTTCAGCCTACAACAGCTTAGGACACTTTTGCTTTTAGAATTGGCTGGTCTCAATAAATAAAGGTGATGTGACCATACACACAAAATGTGTCTTAAATTATTGCACTGGTTAAACAAGATATAAACAGTATCTTTTTTAGGCCAACTTGCTGTCTGTTTGTAAAGTGTTAATACTTATACCGTATACAGAAAAGCAACAATAAAAAGCGGGCAAACCTACATAGCAATGTAAGGAAAATAATGTGAGCACCAATTAAAGCTTGTAATTCTGACTAAAGACTAGTAGAATATTCATGTCTAGGAGAAGTAATTGTCAACAACCAAAATAGCTACGTTATATAGGCCTTAAAAGCTTCTTGCTAAAAATACTGCAGTAAAGTCCTGCACCCATTTATTTGTGCAACTCCAACGAACACTAAGACTATGGAGATCCGTGGTAGAATATTTCAGAAAAAGAACCACAAGAAGAACTGTAACTTTACTCATACTCTATTTTTCTTTCAAGTCTTGATTCATACAATACTTCAGTGTGGCCTAAAAAAACCTAATGAGGTAATACTAAGGCCCACTTGTTCCTGCCTTTTACAAAGGTGCCAAAATATTTAACAGATGTAGGGATACATCTCCCCTTCTGTACCCTGAAGGGAACTTGGAAGAAGGTCATGCTTTTCTTTACTGGCTTACAGGGCTAAGGCATATGCACCCGGCAAAACAGTAGCTGCAACCTGAGGCAGACACACAACAACACACACGTTTGTGCAGCATTTTGCACCCCTCCTCCTTCCTGTACTCTCTGGAAGTTCCACAGCTCCATACTCTCCTCATGCTGGCCTCTCCCTAACAGACATCACAGGAGCCTGAGAAATGGGTTGAACTACAAAGAACAATATTTACCATTTTAGTACATGTCATTCCATTACATTCCACAGTTGTTATTGTTTTTCCACTGTTATTATATGAAAAGGATGCTAAAGCCACAAGCTGAAGTGGTCAGTTTTGTGGGAAAACTCTTATCAACTAGGAAAGCAAAAAAATAGAAAGGTAAAAAATACAGGGGCAAAGCAGACCACACATTGAGCCTGAAAAGATATTCAGAGTTAAAAGGATAACCATTTTGCATAATATTACAGACCTCAGCTTAGTGCATCCCCCACTGACATCAGTTAATATGTTGTTCAGATAGTTACAGGCATTTGTGGGAACCAGTTTCCCCCAAAATTCTTCCCAGAAAATTAACATACTATGGAAAAATCAAAATCTTCTGCATTCTAAGAGACAGGCACCATACTCAAATGAGAATACAGTGGACTTCACAGCTGGCATCTCAAGACATGAACTGAGATACTATCCCAAGCAATGAAGGATTTCTACTTCATATCAGATACTCATAATTAGTCATTGAGTGATCTGGTTCATTGAATTAATTTAATTTTACTTGTTTTTTTCTGGATCTGGGGAACTCTCCTTGAAAACCTGAAATTTAAGCATTTCTAGGAAAAGTAATCTCTCTGAGAAGCTTCATTTCCAAAGCACTTGGGTTTTTTCTGATGAAAAGTCGTTCCACTTAAAAACCTGGACCGGTTCTGTACCTCTAGTACCTACAGAAGTATAACCTGAATAAGCTCAGCAGCATTAGATTCAGAAGGTAAGCGCTGAGCCTTGCAAGGAAATGCTATAATACTTGTAGGCCTATGTATGTAAAATACAGCATAGCATCTGGCTTAGCAACCCCCAGAACGAGAGCAGAATTACAAAGCAAGCCAAATTCAGCCAACTGTCAACAGTCATCTCCCTGTCGTTACAACTTTTTTTCTGTATATATGTGCATGTCTAGCGCTGAATACAGGTAAGGTATTTTCCAGAAATCAAGGAAGACCAGAATTAGTGTTACAGCCTGGCAAATTAATATAGCTTCCAATAAAACTAATTTGGTTTTAATTTGGCAAAACAAGAGTGTCACCAGTAGCTAGTCTCTGAGTAATTCTTCAGTTTCATCATAGGAGGCTATGCTTTCTTTCCTATGGTAAAAGTATGTCTGGTGACTCAGACATTATTTGTCTTAAATATTGACCACTGAACTATCTTACATATCTTAGTAGCTTCACAGACTCAAAAGAGCAGTATCAAAGACACAGAAGAAATACTTACTTGATTTTGAACCACAGGAGGGGGCTATCTGACCATTTGGGCATGTGCACATGTTTGGTCTAGAGCAAAATCCATCCCCACAGGAATGTCTGCAGATTGCTATAAAGAAAACATAAATGCCTTTAAAATGTGTTTCAAAAAGCCCAAATACACAAAGAACACCTGATAGAAAATATGCACTCAGTACCGTAACATAAATATCTACAAACTCATCAACTTGCATACAACAGATTCCAAAACAGTTCTTCCTCTTCACCTACAGCACTATAGGAGACAGACCTTCACAGCCTTTTATGAAAAGGTCTGGGAACATGCCACAGGCCACACTAGATAAAGGGAGATTTCCTTGGAAAAGTGAAACAGTGGTCTACTGGACTGCTCTTGGAGGAAGGATGGCACCGAGGCAGCATTACAACGCTCCCTTTATTTCTGCACCAGACACACAAAAGCATAGTAATTCCCACTTGACAGCACACTGCCTGCTATCTCTGGAGGCAGTCTTACCAGTCTTAGGCACAGTGCCTTTAACAATTATTTCTGGTAAACTGCACCATTACATGTGAGCATGCATACAGCACTATGATGTATGTATATACGTATTTATATCCCTAACACAGATATTTCAGGGATATGGTCCAAACAAGCAGAGAAAATGTACTTGCTGGCCCAATGCTGTTGCCTCCTTCCATTTACCTAAATAGATTAACATATTCCACAGCTACTTGCTCCTGAGTCCACACACCCCCTGGATCCCTTTCCCACAGACTTAAACAGAACATGTGGATGAGATTAATCCTTTGTTAAATACTGGTATCACATCACTGTATTGTAGCCCACAAAACTTGGTATATTAGCTTAATATATTTAAAATGGTAAAGAAATGACGTGCAGCTGCTATTGAAATTGTATAGAAACACATTTCAGTTCTGGTATACAATTAAAAATACCCTGACATAGAGGGACGAAGATAAACCTCAGTCATAACACATAACCGGATTAACTTACGGACTATGCATTGGTTTCCACCAGGTAAAGTTTTCCATCCAGGGCAACAGTAAGCATTGTAACGTGATCCACACACATTTGGTCTGGAAAAAAAAAAGGACAAATTCTTCTTTTTACTCAGAAACATGTTTTAAAAGTAGAGGCATAAAGAGGGAAAAAGTAAATCACTACAATATACATTTCAATAATTAAATCTAGAAGTGTTGTATGTTTTTAGCAGAACTAGATGCCTTTGGATGTTGGTTTTTTTACGTAACATACACTTTTACAAATCAAAGATTACATTATAAACACAAATCAAATCAGTAACATCTGAGCAACAGGAACAGAATGGGTAAACCTTGTCTCATGTCATCCCATATCTAGAAAAGGAGCGTACAGGAATTTTGAGCTAATCTCCCATTTAAATACAAAATGAGGGATCACATCCATCACCGTTAGTGAACACAGAGGAAACCTAGTGCTCTTTGAACAGTAATGTTTAAGCTTCAGGCTGCTTTCTCTTCTTTACTCTGAAGCACTTTTACTGTTCCCTGTTCTGTCCATGAGCAAAACTATGTCTATATGTATGTACAAGTGAAACATCAACCATGACATCAGCCAAATAAATGAGCCACAATATGCCGATGCTTCATTAGCACAAATTACTTTCCAAAAAAATCATGTGGGTGCATGTAGAGAGACGGGGTCCCGTGAAATGAATACGAAGGGCCTACTGCCCTTCTTAAATGATGGATCCATAGGAGTTTTTCTTTTCAACCCATTCCTCTCATTCATATTTACCCTTTCAAATAAATATATCACTAGAGTTTACTATTGAAAACTGACATGATGTGACACTACTCCTGTCATGATTTTATTGGTAAAAAATATGAAAGTTGAAATGGTTCTATGCCCCTCACAGATAACAAATCTTTTTTTAATCTATCTTGTCCTATTTAATACATCTATCTATGCAAGTAAAGCTAGTAAGAATAGCTTTAGAAATGGGAAAATCTACCTCCTTTTATTGTATATTTAAGAAATCTATCAGAGCAAAATTTTAGTTTTTATTAATATTGTGAGCAATTACTCAATAGATTAATGCAACTAAAGCCAGCTATAAAATTTCTAGAATCTGCTTTATTAAAATGCCATATACAGATTAGAGACAGATTTAAAGTGTTTATTGTTTTAGGAAAGATTTTCTATTATTATTTTGTCCTTGGTCTTTCAGAAAGTTCTTCATCCCTAGTATTGCAATGTCTAAGTAAACAACAGTTACCTCATATGGTGAGGCAACTTAAGACAAACAATCTTGATATATACAAACATTTATTTATGCTCATTTCCTAACTAACAGGACTTTTATACTATATTTATTTAGGGATCTGCATTGTTAATGCAGTTTCAAGTATTCTGATTACACTAACTTCAGTGACATCTAGTCTTTTCCTTACGCGCTTGGCCAGAAACGACTGAAGTCAAAGCAGACACTGCCATTACCCTCCACTGGTTCTGGATAATACAAAGTGGTAACTGAGGTGAACGTGAGCAACACAATTGGACTTGTTGCAGGGCCCTTTCTCCTTCCTGCAAACTGGTGTTACAGACTCAAAGTCTTATTCATATAATTCCAGTGTATTCAGTTTTAGTAATGTCAGCTACTTCCCTGCAGGGCTATAACCATGTAACTTTCCTAGAGTTCCCTGTTCATCAATGCCAAATGTTGCTCCACAATCATCTGCCAAGTAAGACTGGCAAGCAGACAAGTAAGATTGCTTTTCACCTTCTCCAGTCACAAGAAATAACGGAACTTATTAAGACAGACAGAATGAGTTTGTTGCTACCTGTTAAAACCTACAGGCATAAACCACCCATTTCCGATCCAGGTTGGTAAGAATCTATAAATGGCTGACCATAAAGTGATGTTTAGGTACTCTGTCAAATTTCAGTCTCAGCAAGTACATGGCTTTGGGGACCATCTGGTCCGAGTTAAGAGTCAGAAGCAGATTTCTATGCCACGGGGAAACCCGATTTTTAAAATCTATTTCCAAAATGGGGCTCTGGAAAACCTAGATGAGCCAGCATCCAATGAAGTCAGAGACCCGGGGAGCCTCAAAGCTGTCCACAGGGTAGGCTAGGCTGTACATCCAAGAAGCTCCAACTCGGATGCAGCATGCTTAGCTTCGTAAAAAAAAAAAAAAAAGTCATCAAATTGTACTTCCATGGAACACTTTGAGCCTGACAAGTGCATTTTCCAGTGGAACACTTTTTCGTCAGAAAGCTGCTGTCTAGCTTATAAAAGAAACCTATATTAAAGTCTGAATGTTACTTCTTTGAGAGGGAGGGAGTGTCCTTTACTTCTGCCTATTTGTAAAATGCCTTTTAAAAGAATTCATTTTGAAGGTTACATTCATTGATATTTATGAGGTGATCAGACACTATGGCATTAAATCCTGAAAAATAAATAAATAAAGTATTCAAGGGAATAACAATCTACCTCATGTAAAATCACGAAAACCATCAATCAAACTGTAAAGGGTCGACCGTGGTACTTAAACAGCTACCCACTGTTGTGTTTAATAGAGCATATTTTCCTGCTGATATTATAGGCTATGAATACTAAAGAAGCATTTTATATTGTTATAAAACTGTTTTCCTGAACAGCACTACAAGCAAAGTTTGGTTATAAAATGTGATTTGTGACAGTAAAATAAGCACAAATGCATCTATACAGCCCAAGCCACCTGCAGTGCCCACAGCACCTTCCTTTCACTCCAAAGCCCTGAGGAGGGAGACGGCACCTCAGGGACAAAGCTGTCCCCATTGCAATTTAAAAAAGACAAGTCTTTCACTTTTAGAGTCACTTACAAACTTGTAAAGTATAAAAGGATTTCTGTAATGGTATGGTGCTGAGAGACAGTATGACTGATGCCCAAAGTTTCATCAAAGACGTCCAAAACAAACAAGTAATTATGTCTCTGATTAATGATATGTAAGTACAAATTCAATAGCAAAATGAGTTGAATAATTATCAAAAGACATTAGCCATCAACTAGAAAAGTCTTAGAACAGCAGAGAGAAAAAAAGTTCATCTGGAAATTCTGATGACTAATGCTTGAGAATGACAGGTCTGGCTGACAGCATCTGCAAGCACCAAACTAGAAGATACTCTTCTTCAGGAACAGCCTCGGGGAACCTGCACCACCATGACAAAGTAAAGATTTGTGTGTCCTTTCCACCCGTGTGGGGATGGACCCCGGGCAGGACTGCAGCATCGGCTCCTTCAGACAGGCACACCAGGTCCTGTGGCTGCAGCACAGCCTCTGCCCGTCACGCATTCTCTAATTAATGATCTCCCTTCTCCACGGGGCAACACTGACATTGTCCCATCAAAAGAACCAACTGGGTCCATCCCTTCCTTGCTACTCCGGCTCTCAACGCCCCGGCTCAGCACGGATGAATGGTTGCCTGGCTCTCCTAAATTCACGATCAGCCAGCAACTGGGGGTGGATTTGTGGAGCAGGCACACAAATGTAAAATGATGGGAAGCAAATCATGCTAAGCTTGGCAGTGCCTCCTTCTCAGGCACAACCGGGCAGTGAGAGCACGTGACAGCCGGAGAAGCAAGGGAAGTGTTCAAAAGCCCTGTGTGAAGCTGGCAGCAGGGAATGCCACCCAGCCTAGGCACGGCAGGGGCATCGTGGCTGTCCTCTCCAGGGCCCTGGCAGAGACACAGTCGGAGCCCTGTGCTGCAGCCTGCCCGGGGGGGTGTGCTAATTCTGTACATCCCCGCTCTGCCCTGCCTGTGACCTCTTGAGGAAATTACAGCCCTCTCCCAAAGAAAGTGTTGCCCATCTGCAGCTCCCACGGGAGGAAGAGTTTCTGGCATTGCTGGCAGCAAGGCTTCAGGCGGAAATTTTGTCAGCAGCACTGCCATGCACCAAGCCACCCTGGTGTGACCCAGTCTGAACCAAACCCAAAGCGTAGGTCTCATATTAGACAGAGGCCAGATAAAGTGGGCAGAGAGCAACTGAAAGAGTAAGAGACAGCTGAATACCAATCACAACTGAGGTGAGCTACAGGGATACTGGGAAGGGTTTCCCATCGCTCCTTCAGCTCATTTTTCCTCTCCCTAGGAAAACACACAGGGTTTCTTCCTTGCAAGAAAATGTTTAATGAAGGACCTTTATTAATTGTTTGGCTGAAGGCGTATGTTTAACATAATGTAGGGACCCAACTCTCTGTCAGAAGAGATACAATTTAAAGCAAATCATCAGCCAATGGTTACTTTTTGAGAAACCTTTGCCTATTTTTCTTCTTTGGTGAGTAATGCTGGTACCTGCTAAAACTGTACCTAGAATTATTTGCTAATCATTTCCACATAGAATCGGAGCGGTGCTTCCATGCTTGCACTGGGAGTCAAAATGAATGACAAACTGCACCTGAAAAACGGTACGCTGGTCTTCAGAATGCAGTTGTCTAAGTCTGATACAACCAATGTACTAAGAAGTAGTAGCTAAGGCTCCACAATGTGAAGAATAGCTTTTACTAGTAATTTTCCGGAGACACACAATCAGATCTATACCTTCTGCTGTAAAACAGCTTTATGTACCTTCCCAAATTTCTCAGCACCTCAGAGTAAATGCTAAAAGCATGGAGTGGCCCAGCTCTGCTGACTCCGCTGGAGCTTTACTCGGCTTTCCCACTGAATCTAGAATTTCCATCCTTTTGAGGTACTCCAAACCTTAGTGGACACGGCCATGAGCAACGCAATTTAAGTTCACCCTGCTCTGGGCAGGGGTTGGACCACATGGCCTTCCAAGGTCCCTCCCCACCTAAATGACAGAAGCCAGGTACTTAGTGCACAACTTAGAGGTCAATACCAAAAGAACCTCTAGCTGCACTGGTGCCTGCCCCCTCCTCCAGGACGGGTGGATGGACTACAGCAAAAACCATCGACATGGGTCTGCACTTAACATGCATAAGCCTCAACTCCAGCTACCCCAAATACTTTAAACAGGGATTGCTTCTCTGTTGTTCAGCTAAATATTAGAAAACAGGATGTTTTTAAGTCACTGTGCCCATTTTTGTCGTTCAGTGAAGGTTACTAAGAGGACTCTTGAAGCTATTTATTTCAGTCATTTACAAGGAAAATCTAGGAAACAACGCTAGACTCCGAAAGCAAACACAAAATTCAGCTTCTATTATCCTATAAAGGATAAGTATGCATTTTTAAGCAAATTATATATTTTTACATACAAAGGATTGCATCTGATATACTCATTTTTATCATGCAATAAGTAAGCCTGGATGTTTGTGCCATGCAGAGAGCCTAATATGATAACTATTTCTCACTCTAACAGTAAGGATACTGCTGTCCCAGAATCCTGGCTCAGTTCAACTAAAAAAATAACATGCTGAGCAGCTCTATGGGTATCTTTGGCTCCAGCCTACGTGCAAGTCAAGAGTTCAAAATGACATGCAAGTTTCCTGCAGCAATACTGAACAGTTCTCTAACCCTAACTTCCATCACACTGTGACAGCTAAATACAGCAATCCAACAACAGCATTTGACATTAAGTGAATTCTTCCACACTTGCTCTGAAAATCTGACAGTGTCTTTTGCAGGGACAGGCTCATCTAACCTGACAGCCAGGCATTGTTCTCATTCATTGCCAGCAACAGACGCATTTCTGGCACATATTCCCTCATTGTTCCACTTGAGAATGACAGTGGGTCCAGTTCGACACCCCATCTACGTGGCTGTACAAACCGTGTAAAGTGCAAGTGTACCACCAAAAAAACTATCTGCTGGGCCAGACAAGCACAGCTGGTAAACAGGAGGGATCCAGCAGGTAATTTCTAAAAATTAATTAAAAAAAGTGCATTCAGGGGACAAGAAATCATAGGACCTTTCAACCCTGGTAGCACTAAATAGCATCCCACCAGAAACAGATGTAACTGTGGTCTAGGGTAATGCTCAGCTCTCCAGATGTCACTTCCAGCGAGAGAACAGGGAGAAACCAGTTTACACCTCCAGCACCACCGACCACACTCAGCATGTACCTGCTAATGGCTATGGATGGAGGCAGGCTTCTAACAGTCTCTGAAGAGAAAGCACACAGCAAGCTCAGCACCTCCGCCAGCCTGCACCGTGCGCTGAGCTGAGCAGCAGTGCAAGGACTGGCATGGGGCATGCTGGCCAGCCGAGCCCCAACGCCAGCCAGCCCCTTGTCGAGGCTTTTCCAGAGGTTGTAGGATGAGCCAGTGCTATCCACCATCCCCACCTTGGCGCAAACATCAGCATTTAGGGAGTCTCATAAACCTGGCATATAGCCACACCTGTCAGTGAACGCCCTTAGGTGTTAAGCAGCGCCACTAACTGGTGTTTTAAATCTTCCAGTAGCCAAAGAGAAAGCACTGTATTTTAGGTGAGTGAGCAGCGTTTCTCTTCTTCCCTTCACAGCACACTACTGTATCCTACCCTCTGCCTCTCTCCTTGCTGGGAGAGTGATACCGTGTTTTCAAAAGGCCAGTTACAGGCATGCCTGCCATAAGGCAACAGGAAAACCCTGTTGACAGGATCCCACTGTTTTAGTTCACCTTGCCCCTAGCAGCCACTGGTAATTTTCTCTGCATACAGGAAGAGAAAAAGATGAAATATCAGAGGGAAAAACAAAGAAGAAGAAAAGAGACAGGAAAAAAGTGTTCCTGAAAGGAAACAAATTTTAGTTTCAAACATCAGCTGAACATCACTGGATATTCTGATGTCCTCCAGCAAAACATGAGAGAGGGAAACTAGAAGAAGAGCATGAAAATGATTAAGACTGTAGACAAAAGAACTGCGGCTTTCATTTGGTATTTCTGAGGCTTTAATGGTCATGAATCATTTCATAAAATGAGAAGTAGAAAGGAAAACAACAGATTCTCCAGCAAGTCAACATTCAAAATATTCTTCCAGATAAAAGCTGGAACTCCTTCATACTTCAGTGAAGATCTATAAGGAAAACCAGAAGGCACAGGTTTTAATTTAACAGGCTACATTTTACCTCCCAATGTACCTTCCAAAGAAAAGCCCAACTTCACTGAACTGTCACAAAAAAAGCAAATGATTCTTCTCATGCCTCTACCTGCACATCAACCTTAGCATGAATGAGGCTATTCAGTAGGTCTGCAATCCTTTAAAAATAAATAAATCTGAATTGGGAAAGTCAGAACGGACAGGAAAACAACCAAAGGAGACATCCACAAGACAAGACCAAAGAGCTACAAACATATTTTCCAGCACAGTGTGATGGTTAATCAGAAACACTCCAGGCCACAATTGTTTCATTCTACAAAAATATTTACTGAGTCTGGGGAGTAAGACCAAAGTGACACACATGCATCTATATTGTCTTCATCTTCGGAGTTCAGCAGGGAGATGAAGACAAACAAGATGGAAGGTGATCTTACTGCAAGGTGGAAAAAAACTAACAATTAATTTGTTACTATTTCCCTATGTACACATTTGAAGAATCTCAGCTCCTGAAGTCTTGTTTAAGTAGAGATGGCCTCCTATTAACCAATGTCTACTACAGTTCTACCAAGAGGAAGTTTTCCTGGTGATACACGCGGCTAAATAGTTTGGGTCTTGCGTTTTGGGTAGTACTGTTCTAATAATCACAGGCTGCTGAGTCCATGAACTTATCTGACAGTGTATGAATTTCATATATAAAACATTCAAGTTTGCAAGACGGAAGATGAACGGCAATGAGAAAGACTGTCCTAGGTGAGCAACGCTGCTAGCAACACACCACAGGAAAGGAAAATAAGCATACAGGAAAACAGAAGCTGCAACTTTATTCAATAAGGATCACTGTAAATGAAGCTGACAGATGGACTGGCCCCGCCAAACCCTAACCCAGTGATCCTCCCATTGCTCCCAAACCAACTGAGAGCTGCCCTATGCTTACTTCAAGTCTGCATCCTCAGGCCCAGTATTGCCCCAGAAGTTCTGGCACAGCAGCATGAAGTTGCACACGTAGTAGCTTATCCAGTCAACAAGGCAAACATACCCATAACAGACTTAATCTGGTGAACAGCTTGTGGAACCACCACTGAACACAAAATGTGTCCTCTGCTGGCTAACAACAGGGGAGACTTCTACTTTTATAAACCTTAAGTGGGCTCCTGATTGAAGGAAGTGCAGCTATGGTTAGCATCCCAGCTATGGGCCAGAGGCTTCTTGGGCATCCTCCAAACTATTATCTCTGGAAAGCTGCACTGCAAACTGCAAATTACTGAATCCTGCTGCCACCAGACACACTCTCTACAGATGCTGTACTTCCCCACAACCCTTTAAGCCTCCAGTTTCTAAAGACTGAACACCACCCATCCCCCCTTGATAAAGTTTTATTTAAACACCAACAAATTGAGATCAGAAAGTCTCCAGAAAGGCAACACTGCACAAAAGATTAGATAATTCCATCACAAATCCATGGAAGAAACGTATTACCTAGAATACAAGGGAAGAAACAAAGAGCAATCCATGGCATCTCTTGTTTTCTGAGTAAGAGCTGTAGCATACATCTGTTTCTAACCTGCCAAGCAATTAAGTCATAGCCAAAATCAGCCTTACATAGGAACCCTCAGGATGGAGAGCAGCAAGGCACCTTCCTGTGATGGGACAGAAAGTGGCAAACCCAATATGAAACTCTACTCGCTCTATACCAAGTAGAAACCCACCACAGGCCAGCTGTAACTTGTTCTGCAGCGTCTGGGTCAGCATAAGAGGCCAACCTGACACAGCTAAGAGCGATGCAGACCAAAATAAATACATAAATAAATAAAACTAAAGAAGTAAATAAAAGAGGGGAAGAAAAGAAAATAATTACATCCAATCCTGCCCTCCTGATCTTCAATGTATCACCTTGGCAAAGTGGCGCTTGGTGACAGCAAACCTGCTTCATCTGAGTCCCCCGAGACAATTTTACAGTATTTCCAAAACAATCATGTTTCATACAGTACATCAAGAATGTTGCTATACTGTTTATTGTAGCCTTTCTCCTCTGCTCTATTTGTGACTTACCATTATTGAATGGGGAAGAAGCATTTCTCCAATGTGTTTTAGGGGAGGTGGTGGTCCGATTCAAATTTCAAACAACAGACACATGGCATTTCAAAACCGTTTGTGTCTGGCTACAATATAATACGAGAAAAGATGGCAGAGGGGAAGACTGGCTAAGTATCACACGTGCCCAAGACACTCACTAGTGAAAGGGAGACCACAGCAGTACCCACCAAAGGTTTTAACCATAGGATGGTTGTTCACTGGCATGCCCAAAATTAATTGAATCCTAATTCTGCACTATGAACTATGCAGGCCCAGAAGTCTATCCTCATAAACCAGGACTGGGATTAAGGCCATGCCTTTTAAAGAGATGGTGTCCGAGTGACACCATCACACCAAGATTTAGATGTCTAAGTGGGGAGTACAAGGACCACGTAGGCCTGAAGATCATTTACTTTTTGCCGGTTTTCTTCCAGCTAAAGAATGCTAGCACGCAAGCTCTACATTGCTACTAGCTCTGGATAAAGCAACCCAGGGCACACTGTTGGTCAGACAGCTTTCCTTAAATGCATTCAAAAATTTCCATATAGTATTTAAACTAGTATATCCCAAAATGTAATTAAAACCTATTGTGGCAACCAGGGGAAGACACCTATACAATCAGAACTGAAAACAACGTTATTCCCTCTTCAAATATTAGCCCCTCAGCAAGTGTTAATAGCAGCTATCGCCAGCCACAGAATAGATTCGGTACTGGCTTCTTGCTTGGTTCTGTCTGCTCTCCCGGCTCCTCATCCACACACATCCTGCTCCCCAGAGAAAGTCACACCTACATCGTATCGCATCATACAGTCCTACAGGAAGAAGGGAAACATGTACACGAGACACAGCGCCAAGATCTATAAACTCATTTCACTCTAGAACTGGATATCCAAGGATAACGTAATAACAAAATAGAAGTATCACAACAACTGACAAATAAATTCACAGAGGTGCAGAATCTCAATGCTGCATGCAGTTGCCGAGGGCTTCAGGTTTTACATTAGGATGCACCGGCATAAAAGTTCTTCATCCTCCATACAGGCTTTACCCCGTCATGGCAGAGGCCTGGAAGGAGCTCAGCCATGCCGCCTGGAAGCCAGCTAAGTGCTCTAGCATACCAGGTATTCCAGAAATTTGCAGGTATTTTGAATAAAGATATTTATTCCCAATTACTCGGGCTGCCTCCTGCTCACAGTGACACTGACAAGGTGTGGCACCAGCAGCTGGCCACAGGTGTGCAGGCCAAAAGTTGTAAGAAAAATGTTTGTGGTTTTTCAGTATAAACCTATATTTACTGGTACGGAAAGTCTGCTTTTCTTCAGCAGACTTTTAGTGGTAAATATTGGTTTAAAACAAAAACCAGAAGCCTTAATTATATAGTTGAATACTAGAATTATGTTATAGATTTATAAGATTTATTTTATTTCAGGGAGCAGTGATCCATAAAAAGTGTCAAACCTAACTGAGTTTACTCAATTAAGCGTATCGGTAAACCTGTGGACTTCATTTGCGATGACCAAAAGAAATTGGTCCAAAAAAACTCAATCCCCTGTTGAACAGCTTTAATCCAAGAGTTTTAGGAATCATTTTTGAGCCAGCTATTCCGTTCTGCAATATTCACTATCATTCAACTTAATAAAAACAAAGAAATTACACCATTTTCACACAAATACATGTAATTAGCATCTTAATTAGAGTCATGTTTAGGGGATCCAGAGGATAAAAGTATATTTAAGTAACAGCTTATTATTTTAACTTGCTGAATCACAATAGATTCCAAAAAATTTCCATGGATAGAGAATCTAATTGTATTTTGAAATAATTACTGCCTTTATCCTGATTGCTTTCTGATCATTTAGAGGCACCAGCACAAAAACATACATCACCTTAGACCAAAACCAGATAGCATTACAAGGACTTCACCGCTAATGCCTTCATTGCTGGACCAATTTAAACTACATGAGAAGCAAGCTTAAAGTCTTAAAATGGGTGCATAAGAGGCATTTCCACAGAATTTATAATTATTAAAGTTAAAATATACTTCTAGAATCACGTTGTATGTTCAGACAGCTCACTGGCATAAACAATGAGGCAAAGGTCACAAGGACGAAAGCAAACATCTCCTGTGAACAACAGCTTGCAGTAAAAAATGGTAAGTGGGAAAAAACATGAGAATTGAAACAGACCTTAGGCTTCTTCATTTTAAACATACAAGACCAGTATTCACACAGAGCCTAAGCTCAACACTTTTAAACCCTAAAAGACTTTCAATAATCATAATCAAACAAACAAAATATCTAGATGTAAAAGGGTTTCTCTAAAAATGTATCCCCATGCTCCTACCATCAGAGCAAAAAGTTCATTGCAAAAAGAAAAAAAAAGTCTTAGTCAACTACAATAACATGAAAATAGTTTCCCAGCATCTGTTATGACTTGTATTACAACTCTCAGATTCCCAAATGTATTTGTACTGATGAACACATTTAAAAAATAGTATGTCTTCTTGTAAAACCACATTTTTAGTGTTTTAGTCCTTCAGTAACAATGAATTCTCCTTGTCTAATACATATACGGTTCCTATACATTCAAAATATGTTTTCCATCTGGCTTTCCAAAGAATTAGTTCCAACCTTGTCTGTTAAAATGACAATTCTTTTTATTCATACTGTACAGTACAGTACCACACCTAAGGAAGCGCTCACAATTTCTAAACTGGAAATACCCAGCAGGATTCAGCCAACAATGATCAAGATGACTGTGTGTTAACAATCTCTTCCAAGTAATTTGGGAACTCAACACTCAGCCTCAAATGAGAGTTACAGAAAAAGGTCTAACAAGCAACCCGACTAATGATTTTTGTCTTTACTGTATCTCAGATCATCTGGCAAATAACTGTATCCTTGTCAAGAACTCATTTCCCAAGGGCATTCATTCAGATTAGTAATATTCCAAACAACTGACTAGATATAAAATACCTAAAACTGATATTGCCATTACCTCTACATTTGCAGATTGCTAAGTAGCTAAGTAACTCATAATGTGCAATAAAAGAATCATTGCAAAGTACATAAGATATGGAAGGCTTCCGTTTAACAAAAAACCCCACTCATAAAACTAAATACTCACCCTCACCCATTTTAGATTCCAAAAATAGTTAACACTTGAAGTGTCATCTCTTGATGCACTATTATTACTGTCTAAACAGCAGTTTTAGAGTAACAGTTAACATTCACCAAGTCCCTCAAGTCAGCACATGTGTGCTAGATGGCATATTCTGTCCCACTGATCAGAAAACGGTGTTTGTCAGTTTGATGCTAACTCAGAGTTCTATCATGAGAAAGCTTTTTAAAGCATTCTGAAGAATAAAGGCACTTTCTAATAAATATTTTTCCTTATCACCTTTCATTGCTCGCAATTAGTTCTACAAACTTGACTATACGTCCTCCTAGCCTCCAAGGTTTTGCCACAGGAAGGATCTACTTTGTCCAACTGTTTCTCTTGTGACAAGGTATAAGGAAATGAAAGAAGAAAGTCTCACCCTACAAAATCAGAGCCTTGAAAAACAATAGCAATAACTTGCATCCATTTTTGCAGCACGGGGACCTAAAATCATAAACCTTTTCCAATGAAGTAAGCATTAAAAAAAGCCAAGAGTGCAAATCTGAATATAAATACATACTATACACTACACAAATATGAGGCAATTAGCAAGAAACTAATATTCATCAAGGCCTCTAAGAATAAAGCTGTAATAGCTCCTTTTTGAGGAAACCGGGAAAAGAAAACAGCCTGCATCCCTTACTGAAACATAACTATCTCTATATAATTTTTGCTATGTTTGCCCTCTGCTGAAAAGGTGCACTAGAACACCTGAAAACGGATACCTCTTTTTTTTTCTTCCAATATTGCAAGCTTTTCACCTCTACAGTGAACCAAGTTTTCAACAGTGCACACACGCAATGCCTTTCAGCTGACTTAACTGTTTTTCATTGGAAAGGTGTTCCATTAGAACTGGGGAAACAGTTTGCCTGACAAAGATTTACCCTTTGAAAACCCACTCTGCTAAGCGTGCACCATGACTATTTTAAATTCCTGTACGCTTAGGTTCACTCATACTAGCACTAGATAGCTCTGATACCAAAAAATGGTCCCTATTCTTCCCTCTGTCTGTGCCATGCCCAGGTCACAAGAAACCGCAGGCAAGCAAAGCCAGTCTGCTTGAGCACACGAGAAGATGCACATCGCGAAAGGTTTAAGGTGGAGATGAAAGAGGACAGCTAATGAAAAGGGCATGCTGTGGTCTCCGGGCCCCATCGCTATTCTACTTTATGCAAAGCAGAAGTACGGGACGCGGGAGGAATGCGCAAGCCCGCCGTGTGCCTTTATCTACGTCTCTCCTAGAAGCTAAATTAGCAGCCTCCGAGCTGCTGCGGCTCGTCCCCGCGAAGCATCACCCACCCGAGGGCGAGGCGCGGCTACAGCGCGCCGGGGACCGGCACCGCGCCCGCGGGCAGCGGGGGGCCGGCAGGGCGGCCAGGCTCCGCGCCCCGGGATGCTGCGGGCGGCGCCCACCACCCCCCGGCCCCCCCCGCCCTCGGCAGGGGCAGCCCCCGGGGGGGCTCCCCCACCCCCGCCAGCGCCCACCGCCAAGGGACAATGGATACGGGCGCAGGGATGCCGCCGCCGCCAGACCCGCGCCGGCTCCCGCACCCCGCCGCGGCGCCCCGGGGGCCCGGCCCGCACCTACCCTTTGAGCGCGTCGTGCCCGCCGCCGCCCTGCCCTCGCCTCTTGGCCCGGCTGGCCCGGCTCTCCTTGGCGCTCACCCCCTCGGCGTGCCCGGCGGCGGCGGCGCCCGCCTGGGACGCCCACAGCACGGCAACTCCCAGGGCGATCCCCAGCAGCCGCCCCCGCCACATCGCGTCCCCCGAGCTCCGGGCTGCGAGCGGCCGCCGCCTCCTCTCCGCCGCCGAAGTCCGCCGGTCCCCGCCGCCCTGTCTCCGACCGGCCTCTCCGAGGCGCTGCGAGGAGAGAGAAGGGGAGGGGGGGTGTTAGGGACCGAGGAAAAGCGGGCGCGGCCGCCCCGCGCCCCCCGCCGCCTGCCCCCGCGCCCCGGCGCCGTCGGCCCCCGGCCAGCCCGGCGCTCGCCCGCCCGCGGGAGGCGGCGGCCGCGGGGGATGGCGAGGGGCTGCCCGCAGCCGCGCCGACTCTACCTTCCCTCCAACGGCATCCGCGGGGGCTCCCGCACCGCCGCGGGCAGCCCGCGGCCGCCGCCACCGCTCCCGGAGCCGCTCCGGGGCTGGAAGCGCCCCCCGGGCACGCACCCTCCCCCGGCCGCCCGAGCCGGGCACCGGGCGAGCCGCGGCGGGCGGAGCGCGGTGCCCGGCCGGGCGCGCCGTGGCAGGGAGCCCCGCGCCCAGCCCGCCCGCCCCGGGGGAAGCCCGCTGCGAGGGGCGCGCACCCGCTGGAGCCGCCGCCGCCGCCGGCTGCCGTTCCCGCTGCTGTTCCAGCTGCGGCCGCTGCACCCACCGCTGCTCCAGCTGCGGCTCCAGCTGCCCCCTCCCTCCTCCTCCTCCTCCTCCTTTTTCCCCTCCTCTCTCCCCCCCCTCCTCTTCAAGTATCGCCCGCGCACCACTTTCTCGCGAGAGAGAGGGGACTAAAAATGTCCCCCCACCCCCGAACCGCCACCCGGGGGGCTCCCGGGGCGCTCGGCGGCCACCGCGGCGGGAGGCCCCTGGGCAGCCCCGCGGCGGGTCACCTGCGGCGGGCGGCGGGCGCGGGGCCGCAGGGATGCTCTGCCCCGAGCGGCTGCCCGGGGGCCGCGGGCAGCCTGCGGTCCTGCCCGGTAGGACGGGGCTCTGCCGCCTCCCCCGGCGGCGGGGGAAGCCGCGGCCCGGTAGCGCTGCCGCTCCGCGCACCCCGCGGCTCCCCGGCGCACCCCGCGCAGCAGCGCCGGCACCCGAGCGAGTCTTGGTGCGGGGCAGCGCAGTAAGTGCGTAACACAGGGCGGGGGGGGACTGAAGGAAGCGGACGCTTGTGCCTCCGTCTAAAGATATGCATATGCCCTAGAGGTGCAGCATTTTGCATCTATGCAGTGGCTTAAGAAAAAGAAATAATGGTATCCGTATCCCTTATAAGGAAAAGCTGCAACGACGTTGGCTTTACCTTGGAGGCTGCTGCAGAATGGATAACGCGCTTTCCAGCAACTAGGATAGCACGAGCTCTTCCGTACATCCTCCTACATCTCTACGGCCACCTCCAGAACAAATGGATCCTTCATCCTTATCAAGGAAAAAAACCCTAACAAAACAAAACAAAAAAACCCAACCCTGCAGTTTTTACTTAGGCTTTTGGGTTGATCTAGAAATCCTGCAGAGCAGCAAACCACTAGCACCCTTTGAAAGGTAGAAAGTTGTAACACCAAAATGATTCAGGGTGGGGGGAGGACAGTTAGTAGTTAAAAATTCAAACCCAGATTATACACTTCAGTGAGTGTCCCACTTCAACATACACAGAAAATACAGAACCAAACAAAGCAAACCTATTACACTAAAAGTAAACTCTTCTTCATGAGGGCGGCGAGGCGCTGTCCCAGGCTGCCCAGAGCAGCTGTGGATGCCCCATCCCTGGCAGTGCCCAAGGCCAGGCTGGACGGGGCTGGGAGCAACCTGGGCTGGTGGGAGGGGTCCGTGCCCGTGGCGGGGAGGGTGGGGTGGGGTGAAACTAGATGGTCTTTAAGGACCCTTCCAACTCAAACCATTCTGTGATTCTATGATGTTTCCATGATCTTATCATTTATGCATTCTGCTGCTCCCCACAAGTATTTTGGCAGAAATACTGGATTTCTTAATTCGCAGGTATTTTTGGGTTTTGTTAGTTTCAGGCAGGTACTGACAGGGAATGGTTCTGTATTATTGAACTGATGCTGCGAAAGCTCAGCTGCACAATTCCATAAGCAAGCTGCTGACCACTCACCCAGAGCAGCTGCTGAACCACCCCTGGCCAAAGATAAATGCATGGTGTATCACATACCACTAATACTGAATTAGGAAAAAAAGAAGTACCACCTAAGATTTCCTAGCACCAATCTCTGTTTACAGCTGAAATGTAATGGCGACACAAAATGTGATAGATGCTATTTGAAATATATAATTGGAATCAGTTTAGAGTAGTTTTTATATCACGCATATGAATATGAATTATCCTTCTAAACGTACATACAAGTATTTAAACTAGTAGAGGAAATGCTGTATTTGTGCATGCTCACCACAATAACAACATTCTAATCATTTTGGCTGATTTTTACCATCAAGAAAAGTGGTGGATTCCGCAAATTACAAAACAGTCATTTGATTCTGATTATTCCAAAATCATTGTTCAACAGTTTAACATGAACACTGTCAGATGGACACTTAATATACAGGTAAAATGTAGATGTGCAGTGAAATACTACAAGATACTGGCACAAGAAAGTAGTAATGGGATTCAGAGCATGGCTTTTCAGTGTGTCTGAACAAGGCCCAAGACAGTAGCAACCCAAACTTTGTATCACTGTTTTGTAACTTGTACAACATAAATCAAGGGAATTAACTGTAATTCTGCATGCAGTTTGCACCACAGAAGTAGAAATTAGGGGTTTCAATAGATGCTGTATGTTGATTCTCCTGCTACAATCCAGATGGATAAATAGGAATTTGATTTTTCCAAGTTTTTCTTGTTTGTCTGCCATATAAGCAAAGGGTTTGGGGGGTTTATGCCTATGCTTATTGAAGCAACAATATAGCATTGTGTAAAGGATTTTGTATTTCTTTGGCAGAAGCAAATTAAAATTTGCTTAAAAAAGAAGGCAGACCAGAATAAAGGTGGTAGTAACTGTCCCTGCTATTAAGAAAGCCAGGGCATGCAGTACATTGATGTACAGTTCTCTTCCTTCACCCTCATCTATGTGTACAGCAAAACCTGAACATTTATTTCATGAATATAGAAGGTAAATATGTTTAAACTAAACCACTGCAAAAAAAATGTTGTCAGATATTTACTAATTATGTTTGTAATGCGAAGATAGAATTTACCAGTAAACGAAAGTGAGTTATGAAAGGAATTCTGGGTTACTATTTACTCAAACATTCTTTCAGTTTCAACATTTTCTGTTTCAACTGCTTTAATTTTCTGGATGACCTACCAGAAAAATATCTAGTCTGTGTCACAGGTCAATGGGATGATTTTCTCATATCTTCTAGGACATTTTATGATGTATTATTTGGTATCTTGCATGGTTGCAGAAATGCAGATTACACTATATGAAGTAATGTTATATGATATGTGGGCTGTCTCTTAATTAATCTGGTGAAATATGTAGCACATCATCAACTTCTGGTGTGTCATTTTAAAGAATATGCTTATATATTGGAAGTACTTAAATTGTTGACAACTTCAGAAGGCGGCCCACCTGGGTTCTCAAACCACTAGAAAAATACACTGTCACAAGCAAAAGGCTTAAAACAACTTCTGCTCTCTGCTGCTGAACAGAGCTGCTACTAAGGGCCATCCACACACTTTCCCACAGCCACTTGAGCCTTTGCAAACATTTGGACTCTGAAGAACATCTAGACAAACAGATTCCTACGTGGCCTCCAAAACACTTGTCATCCACTCAGAAGTTTCACTCAAGAAAAAAAAATACAAAGAAGCAACTCTGGTGATCCAGCCCATCACAGTCTCCGGTGACAAGCAAAAAGATGGACTCTTAGATTAACAGAGATCCAGCAGCTCAGTGATATTTGATCAAACCTGGGAATTCAACCCAGAAACAAAAGACGCCAAGAACAAGGCATGTAACATCCCTGCTACATGCACAGCAGAATTTGCCTTAACATGTAAACAACTATTTTTTCCCCACAATGCTGATTCTTCCAGATGATTTTGATGATCTTACAGCTGTATCTTGGAGGATGTAGATGGCATAGGTGGTGGTGGCAGGGCCCAAAATCAGGGGAGGATAATTACAGGTAGATTGATTGTATCAGGGAATAATAGAGAAGACATAGACAACCTTTTGCAGTTAGGTATCAGCTTGGAAGCAGTGATCCTAAATATTTACATAACTACACATGCACATGCTCTAAATCAAGTCCAGTACATTCCTCTAGCAAAACCTTGCTCCTAGCTAGCTATGTTTTAGTGCACCTCCCTGTGCATATCGACATCATCTACATAAATCATTTTATACAGTGGCTAAATTCTTGAAATTTAACTGATTGTCAGAGAAATACCTGTTTGTCCTGCTATTCGATTTTCATAAAAACATTGAAGTTTTCAGTGCTGATGATCTTTGTGTTCAACAGCAGTGATGCAAAGTACCGGTCTCCCTCTTTCCTGGCCTTTACCAAGCCAGGCTTCTTCATCTTATGCAGGCATTCCTTCCTTTCCTCCTGTAGGATGCTTATGAGAATTCTCATATTTTAGAGAAATCGTTTTGAACTGTTGAGAAGAAAAAAAATAATCTTATCACTGGAAGTACTGTGATGGAGTTGGGAGTTCATTTCATTCGTTTCATGTCATTTTTTTTTTATTTCAATTTGTATGAACTTTTGCAATAATTGTGGGGTTTGATCTGTAAATTTACTCCAACCAAGTGAGCAAAAATAAGTATGTCCATCTTGCATATTTCTTTATTAAGAAAGTCTTGATTATGCCAATGAAAACAAATAGTGTGGGAAAGTTTTGATGTGTGTATTTTTTTAAGTACATTACAAGCACAAACAGTAATTACATCCAGACAACCAATAACTGGTTTAAATCTGAAAAATAAAAAATAAAAAAAATGTAGGTAACTCAAAATAAAGCAAACATCACCTATTGTTCTTAATGCTGTTTGGTCAGATAAACTGTGACAACTAGCTATGAAATCCAGGAACGATAGCTTTTAGAGGACAGATTTCACTTAAGTCTTTTACCTCATTTTTACAAATGGTTTTATAAGTTTTCATCTGTCAACAGAGTTTATAATGATGGAGGAGGAAATCCAGCCTACATTAGCATATAATTCCATAATCTGTGATACTGTGCAAAGTGTTGGGGTAACATTTCTGTAATATTATAAGAATTAAAAGAAGATCTCTCTTGGCTCAGACATTAGGGGCCTATATGCTTCGGAGGAAATTCCAGTATTTTCTCTCAGTTTGTCCTAGATGACCATAAACTTATCACATTTTATAGAAATTCAGAACACGTCTCTTACTTACCCCTGTATGGAATAGTTTTAGCACAAAGTTTATGTTGTTTTAAACAAAACAATTCCTTTAATTTACCAGAACAAGGCAAATTTTGATATCATACCACCAAAAACTGTAGAAGTCAAACAATAATTGGATTTTTCTTAATAAAATCTGAAGGAAAAAGGTATTCTTAATCCTTTAAACCACTTCCATTCTTCAGTACCAGTGGCAAAGAAAGCACGAGGAAACTCAAGAGGTGCCCTAATTCAGACACCCCCTTCTCAGTACCATTTTTAGGAAAGTTCTGTATCACATTCAGAGCTATTTTCTTTTCACTAGGTCTCATTGTAAATCAATCCTTACCTAGCAAGAGTGAAACTGTTACGTTTCCATTTACTGAAGACATACAAGATTACTCATTGCAGACCTAAAGAAAAAAATAACCTGAAGAAATCCTATGACTTCTATTCTGTCCTCCAGGATGGGGAAGCACAACCTATTTTTGTAAGCCTAATGTTGAAGAGAAATACAACTACAGTACAGTGGAATGGATTATTTTTTTTAAATCCCAGTCTAATACAATACATACATAGACACATTTGATTCTATGTGTCTAGCTAGAAAAACTAAAGTTGAAAAATAGCAATTGTTTCTTTGATTTAAAAAGAAAAAAATATTAATCCAGCCTTAGTACAAGAAAAGGAAATAGATATACTACCATTTTCTGTCAGCTATAACCCTGTCAAATTTAACGGGAACTCTGCCAGAGTAACAGTTGCAAGCCGAGTTTCCTCAATCTGACGTTTGTCCCAGATGACCTCTTAAATCCCACCTGTAAACTCAGAAGTGAAGTGAAACAAATTTCATGGCTTAGCATGAAATGCCAACTGCTGGGTGAATTTTCAGGCTAACACATTGAGCAAAACGGATATAGCTTTTTATTAGGATTAATACATTCCAAGTGGGTGGAAATCAGTAACTAGGAGCCTCTTCTTGTAGCTCATTTATGCAGAGCTCCCTACTGACTCGAACAAAGACAGCTGAATCAGGCCCTACATTCCTTCAAACATTGTGTCAGCAAGGGATTGGGTGTCTCTGCCTCTGTTTTCCATCCCAGTGTTCCTCTAGCTATGAGATGTCTCGGTTGATAGGGAGTTACCCCATGATGCAGTTGAAATAATAAAATAGGTAATAAGAGACCAGGGATTAGACTCTGAACCCACCACATTCCATTTGCAAGGCCCTTCCTTTGAGAAATAACATGATGAGAGCATTGCATATGGCTCTCATAGAATCAATGATGAATTTCAGTTGGAAAAGACTTGTGGAGGTCATTTGGTCCGAAGTCCCCTGCTCAGAGCAGGACCAACATAAGAGTAGGCTGCTCAGGCCCTATCCAGCTGAGTTCTGAGTATCTCCACCAAGTGTGGACACCCCACTTTTCTGGAGTAACCTACTCCATTGTTCTACAACCTTCATTGTGGTTCATTTTGCTTAGTAATTAGTAGGAGTTTCTCTTAGAATTTGTGCCCATGCCTCATCATACCACTGCTCACCACCCAGAAAAGTCAGGCTCCTTCTCCTCTGTACCCAGAAGACAGCAACAACATCTTCCTTAACCTTTGCTGCTCACGTTGGAATGAGCTCTCTCCTCACAGAGCGTTGCTTTAGCCCCTGACCATCCCGTCAGCTCTCTGTCAGGCTTGCTTTAGGTGTCATCCGTTTTTTGGGTTTAGAGGTGAGGGGGGAGCTCGTACCAGAGTGTCCAGAGCTGGATGCAGTTTCTCAAGTACCAAAGGAGAGAAAGAATCACTTCCCTCCACCGCCTGGGTACGCTCCCACTGACACAGCCCCACGCGCAGCTGGCCACCTTCGCTGCAAGGGCGCAGTGCTGACTCACGTTCAACAGCGACGAGGCTCTGAACAGCACTTTCCTTTATCCAGTAACTTCCCAAAGGCTGACTTCATTTCCTCAGGTTTTCTAGATACCAGTAAATCAATGAGATAATCTCATCTAGAGGCTGTGATTTCTTACTGGGTATATAATCCTTTGGAGATTCCCCTCCATCTGTTGAAAGTATTAAAATTTACTTACTGAGAATCACTGGGGTGGTGTTTCATCAGATTCATACGTTTCAGCAGCCAGTCTTCATCGCCTCAAAACGCCCATCAGATGCAAGGTCTTTGATACACCACACTGGATAGCACATGATCCATTTAATAATGCATACATCTTTAACATATTGCATCTTGCACTTCCAGTATCGTTACTTAGGTACATTAAGTCCACAGAAGTCAACAGAAGATTTCCTATTAACTTTTAAGATTATTTTGTTTCATTATTAGTCCTTTCTCATTTATGTATTGGCTCAACTCACAGCACGCTGATTGCGTCCTAAAATAAATAGCTGTAAAGCATCTATATACCGCAAATAATCAGGTTGCCTTTCTTTATAAGGAAACAGGAAATAATTGCAGTTAATTCAAAAACATATTCACTCTACAAGTAACCAAATTAAATTAAAGAAGCCATTTGAGTAGGAAGTTGCAATAGATTCCAAATATTGTGGCTCAAAGTGGGAATGAGAAGAGACTGGAGGAAACGTGGGTAACTTTTACCAGTGTTTCTAGTACAAATTATTCAGATTACAGTTTAAACAGAGGAAGCAATTCTAACATTTTAACAAAATATCTTTAAACCTTTTTTAAAAAACATAAAAATATTGCCTCTAAAACATCCCTAATGGTTTGCAAATTATCAGCCCCAGATCCACCCAAAATTGCTATTACTGTGATGAACGGGGTGGAGTTCAGAAGAGATTGGTCTGCTACATTTCTTTTTTAAAGGGACAGATTCTGACACTTTACAAATTTTAAATAAAAATGTTGAACACTGTTTTAGCTCTGTCAACTCCTTTCAATACCAAAAAAAAAAAAAAAATAATACCACATAACTTCAGATGAATAAGAATAGAGGTCGAACAGGCACACAGTCGGCAGAGGAAATGTCATCTGACACCCGTAAGCGAGAGCCAAGGAAAAATACTCATGGGCAGGAGATGCTTGGGAAAAAGGACATCTCTATCTATCTATCTATAGATATATGGATATATAGTAAGGCTGACTTTTCCCAATCCTGTTTGTCAGTTAAAGGACGGAAGTCTAATTTTATGGATGAAGCAGCGGGTGATGTAAATAAGGAGATTCATGCTGCCTTTTAAAGATAAGGAAATCTTTCAGAGGCTCCAGCCTGGACGCATTTTATGATAAACTATTGGGAAAACAGAGTTTCCCTGCACTGCAATGATCTGGAGAAACTTCCTTTGGCACTACAAGCCTAGTCCAAAGCCTGAGATAATTTTTTTCCCTTCCACTTAGTTCTGTGGACTTTAGAGCATGCCCTGACTTCAGCGTGGTGAATGCTATTCCATCAGTTAAGCTGAGCTACAGCACTGAAGTTTCTGAAAACACCACATTACGTGGATTCTAGTGCACTATGGAGAAGTGGAAACAATGCCTTCTATATAACTGGCTACAAAGTCTTTTCTCCTTTTCAAAATACGGAATCCTCTGCATTCTTTGGTCCATACACGGGGCTCTTTACCTGCTTGAGTTTTTGTCACAAACAGCAAAACAGCAACCAGTCTGTGCAATCTTGCTGACTAATTATTCAGTCCTGCACAGTTAAAATACAAAGGGAAATCTTGGCAGTGTTGTGTAAAACAAGAAATGACCACTTTCTGAATTTACTACAACTTGTAAAAAAGAAGTCTTTAGAATTCACATAGATATCATGCTCTAATACACATGTTCAATGGTGACAAATTCAGAGCTAAATGTGTTACAAAAACTGCACCATTATATCAGTTCAGTGGATCACCGATATGCATGTGCTGACAATAGTCATTCCCCATGGAATCCTGGAAAAGGTTGCTTTTTTCTAGGGCATCTCGGCATTTGAACTCTTCTTAGCCTTTCCCGCGGGTTTTTTTTTGTTTGGTTTCTGTTTCTCTCCCTCCTGTCCAGTGGTACAATAAACTGCATTTTAAGGGTAAATTGATTTAAGCAGCCCTGGTAGCTACTTGCCCTGCTTTGACAGGTTTGTTTCACAAGCTGCCCTTCCTCTTCCTACGCTCAAAAACCAGTATAAAATCATTTGCAAGGGGGGAAAAAAAAGGCAGGGAGTGGAAATACAAATTAAATATTTTAAAGAAAATATTATCATTTATGCCACATATCCCACAATGGGAAAGGTTAGCCCTGTGCTTAATCAGACCTCACACTGGAGAAGAGAGCTCTTCTAATGCATTTGGAACTAAATTCTGCGTTTTGTTAACTGTGACTGAAGGACCAGAGTGGAAAGAAAATCTGAGGAATTTCTTCCACTTATGCAGAACGCAGGTGGGATTTAGCCCAGGAAGATGTACAACAGTGTGTTAATCTGCAAATCCCAGCTATAAACCTATCTGAGTCTGCACTGCTCAGCCCTACCCCTGAGCTATCAGCAGACAGCCTTGTTTCAAGAAAACTCTGACAGCTGCCAGGTGTAGAAGTTGCTGTTCTTCAGATGATCAGCAAAATATGTTCCACAGTTGCCAGCACTTCTGCAAGAAAGCATTCAGCAGGCAGCGTAGTGATTGAATTTATAAGGTTGTTCACATTCCAGAAGCTCTCAGAAACCTCAGGTGAGACTGTGGCCCTATTGCACAATACTAACAGGACTAACTAGCAAGCTCCAGACAATTAGCCACTGCGACTCCACACCAGGTCTAGGCAAGCCACGGAAAGACACTCTGACAGCAAGGCAGTAAGTAGTCCGTATCTAGGATGACCCCAGAATTTCATTTGCCATAATGAGATCTTAACAGCTTTTAGACATGACCACTTGCATAGTCATTTTTAAGACCTGTTTTCCTTGTCAACACTTTCATACTTCCGAAACTACAAAAAGGGATGAGAATAATTATAAGGGGGAGGGGGTTTTCCCATTATTAGGGATTTTAGCAAATATTTCTTATTAGTCATATTATTGTTTCTGGTAGTAACAACAGTGAGCTTCCCAACAGAAATGAAGAGCTCATACCTAGCAGTGTTTTACAGTACCAGTGTCATTCATGTACTGCAATCCACGGACACTGCTTGACATGATCATGCATTTCTTTCTCCTCTTTCACTTTCTCCTTTTTCACTGCTGCTACTGTGAGCTGAAGGAACGGCAGATCTTTCCTCACGACTGTTTCCTCCCCACCCTCCCTGCTTTCCCCATCCAAATGTGAGAACAGCATAAATTATACTTGAAGGGAAGGAAGTATGCTGACGTAAAAGGCAGAAGCTGTAGGAATAAGGCATAAGCTGCTGGGGTCTGAACAACAGCTTATGGTCAAACCAGCCTCAGCCCTTCCGTGATTCTGTGGATGTGGTAGGAACTCATCCACTTACCACCCACTGCCTTACCTCACATGTACCCAATGGGTGTGTTCTTAGCCTAGACGAGACTTTACTGAACTGTTACAGAAATTTTTGAAGGCGACTGAGCACTGGAACAGGTTGTGTTGTAGAGGCTGTGGAGTTTCCATCCCTGGAGATATTAAAAACACTGGGCAACTGGCTCTAGGTGGCCCTGCTTGCGCAGGAGTGCCAGACCAGATGACCTCCAGGGCTCCTGGGCAAGCTCAACCGCTCTATGATTCTGTGCTCTGACAAGCAGGGTTACAGAGATCATGAGCTTCTTACTAGGATGTATTCAATCACTTCCTCTCCGATACTTCTACTGGGGCACAGTGTTTCACTGTTTTTGAGACCCAGAATCATTGAGTCTGAATCCACACTGGTCAAGTTCCCCGTTCTCCTAAGCACAAGAACCCAGAAGTCCTACTTTGACTCACATGTTAAGCTGCAGAGCTGGTAAATAACTACATCTGTTCTTGGAGGAAGGTACTGGAGCATACGCATGCCTGAAACTGCAAGGTTGTGGGACTACTACGCAGATTGGATGCAGAGAGCTAACAAACTGAGCCTACAGAGAAGGGTAATAGCAACACCACCAAAGGAGGCAGGGCAGCTTGTTTCAACTATCAAGTCCCAGTGCCCCCCGTTGCAGTGATGGAGTGGCAGGGCTGGGACGGGCCCTCCCGCAGAGCTGCCAGGTGTCAGACAGGATGCCCCAGGCAGCAGCGGATCCTTCCCTACCCAGGCCCACGCACTCCCAAAGGCAGGGTAAGCATTAGGGTAAACTTCACATTTGAGTGAAGAAACTTCTGCACCAGCTGACCAGCTTGTGTGCTTTTTACAGCTGTACAGATAACTTCATTTCAGTATTACGTATCTTACCGGCTTCCTACAGGTGTACCTGGGCATGATTTTAATTTAGTTTGACTGTTGGCACTGCTGTTCAAGAGAGGAGCTAAGAACAAGTTAAACTCCCTGGCTGATAAATTGGTCACAACTTCCCACAGGGACTGCTCAGACATCCGCAATGATAAATGGAGTCAAAGCCTCCACTGGCTCAGCTCATGTTTATTAGAACTATCTGCTAATGACCTAAAGGGAACAATCTTGAGAAACGTAGGAAATAGTTTCCCCAGCTATTGGCTATTATAACATGCATTGCTGACACAGGCAAATAATCTCTTGTAAGAGTACTGCAGGAAGACAGGAGTTACGTTTTATGAAGGATTTTACTTTTTATATTTGGTTTCCTTCCAGCTTGGAAGGAAACTGAGATACTTAAGTTTTCCACAAAAGAAAAATCATGCGGAAAAAAGGCCGGGTTTGGATCTTCTAAACTGTTGCATTTCAATTTTGACTTTTTAGAGTTGCAAAAGTTTACAAACGAAGACTCATTTTAAAACAAAAGGTTCCACTCAAATAGTGTTAAAATGTTTTGATTCTTGGAAACTTTCCATTTTTCTTCCATAACTAAGTGCGAAGACAAACACAATTTTGTGAAGAGAACTGTATTTTCAAATGGAAAATTGTCAACATTTTCTTTATTGACTCTATACCCCCTCTTATTCCCCATTCTTTTCTTCTGAATATTAGTCTAAGGCATTCTAAAAGCAAATGGAAAAGTTACAAGTGGGTAGTTTGAAAAGAGAAACTAGCTTCTGAAAGGAGAATCCTCTATCTATATTTTTCTTAATATACTCTCTCTGAGCAGAAAAAGAAGAAAGGAGACAAGCATCTTATGAGGTACCCTATCTTCTCCAAGGACACTGTACTAACAAGTAATTTCAAAACCTTTAAAATACAGGCTCCAGGAAGCAATGAAAAAATTAGCCAAGAACTTACCCATTAACTATTGCCAAATTAAGCCTGTGCTGCACACCTGTATAGTGTTGATTACAACATCAGTAACTTGAGCAAAGAACCAGGGGAATACTGGAAAAGGAGAAGTTTCCATTCTGATCCTGTAGGTTTTCATCTGTTTTCCAGATAGTGGAAGCCACATCCTACACAAAATGGCCAACTGGCAAGCTTAAAGGAGGAACCCAGTCATTTGACAGTCTCCATATGTCCCACAAGTTGCACAGGCCCAAACAGCGTTAGACACGCACCAAAACTGGCATGTCCTACAGAACAAACATATAACAGCACTACAGATGTGACTGGGTTCTGCTGATGTTTCTACAGCCTTGGCTGCAGTTTGAGTCACCGTGACACTGACACTAACACCCCTTGCGAACAGTCCGAGGGCACAGAAAATAAATATTTAGTACGCAGGTTTAAGATTTTTGTGTATGTACTGATTTTAAAGCTGTAGGTGCGGTTTGGCCTTTAATTAAGGTCAACGTATAAAACCCAGTTTCATTTAGAGAGTTACCTTGGCAAGAATCCCAGTCACTGAACCGGTTTCTCTTTGGAAAGAGAAGATGAGCAGAAGGAAGGAGAAGTTACCAGCACTTTCGGTTTTTTACAGAAAATTAACACCGTCCTTAAATCTATTGTGATGAGAAGTGTTACATAAAAGCACGTATGGTGTAGGACCACTAGAGGGGAGTAAAGTAACTTAGAAGTGAATGATTCCTCCGCCTGGTTTTGCTGTACAAATTGCATTTGCACATGTTAATTAACAGCTATAGTAAAACCAGAGTATTAAAGAATTGCATTTGCTTAACATTCTAAGCAAAGCTGATTAGATAATTACAGTATTTCTGTACCATTGTCCCCTCTCACTAGGCTGCAGGCTGACAGGGAACATTCATCATCTGGATGAAGCCAGAACACCAGGGATGGCATTCAGCCAGAACATTTGGCAATAGACATGAATTTCTTTACTTGTATTCAGATTTATAAAGAAGCAATGCTACATGATGGAAACAGAGTCATTTTATCAAGTGTGAAAAAGGCAGAGGGCTTAAAAGCTTGCTCGGTAGGTAAGCATGCACAAGAGGAAGGAAAACAAGAAACTTGGTTCTCACATAGATCACTGCCCAAGTCTACACAACAGTGAAATATTTACCCAAGCAACAAGAACAGTGAGAGAAGCATGATTAATTTGGAAGTGTGAAGTACTCTGCATCAGAATACTGGGCGAAATCTCACTACAGCTGCAATTAATGTGCTCCTGTATCCCTGCCAGGTTACCATCGTCTCCATTGTAACCCATCCACACTGTGGGAGACAAGACTGAGCAGTTAATCTGCACAAAAGAACAAACGTTTAAAATAAATTTCAATGGGAAATCTTAGCAGCTCCCACAGAACAAAGGGAAACATGAGAACAGAGTTCCAACAGCAGAAGAATGGCTTTGACAAGAAAAAAAAAAAAAAAAAAAAAAAGGACGAATGGCTGAAATATATGTATGTGACTGTGTATCTCAATACTTCTGGGAAGTATACCCAGCTTGAGATTTTTACAGGAAAAGGGACACTATACAGGAGCAAGTAGATCTCCAAACTTCACTGGAAAGTACCAACTATGAAGTAAAATAAGAGGTAAGGGTGTAATGAGATATGAAATTCCAAAGGTGTTAAGGAAAGCCTAGGAATGCAAGCAAGCCAGCGATCTCCTTAGTTGCACATCCACAGGTTACACTTAGGAAGTTGGATTTACTCACAGCAAGTCTTCAAAGGCTTTCACAGGCACAGATCGGGTGTTCTGCAAAGACTGTACTAATTCTGCAGAACAACCAACCAGCTGAACTAGTCTGAAACCTACCAAGCATGGTAGGACCGAGACTGTTGGGTCTCATTTTTTACCATTTGCTGTCCTTTGGACTATTTCCACATTGGCATGCAACAACAGACCAGTGCATCTTAAGAGCTGACTTATGCAAAAAAAAACTCTGAAAGAGAAGGTGTTACTTAGATGAAAGAAAACTGGTGAGGAAAATAGTCAATTTTAAGCATGACATAAAAGAAATCCATATTCCACATCCTTAGTACATTGGAGAAGCAGTAATGAGCTTAACCTGCAACAAAAGAGTTCAGGTAAGACACAAAAGGAATGGGGAAGCACTTTTCCAGCAGTAAGGATAATGCTGGAAAGGATTTGTCTGGGCAGCTAGAGTCTTTGTAGTTGGAGATCTTTCTGAACACATTGGACAAACATCCATTAGGACCAGTATCAATACATGCAATTCTGCCTTGCAGCAGGAAAATGGACTGCAGGACCTTTTTAGAAAGGTAAAGCTGGAGAAGACCTCTGATATTAATAAACTGTAATTAATATAATTCATAATATTAATATAATGGAGTATGATGAATCAGATAACAATAAAAAAATGGTATCTGTCACTCTGGAGAAGAAATACATTTTCCTACCAGCAAAGGCTGAACAAGAGAATGGGGGAACCACACACACACCTTAAAAATAACATTAAGCTCAAACACTGGGGTGGGGGTAGTAGAAGAGTCCATGCAAAGTCAAAGGAAAATCCAAGATTAAAATTGTGGAAGGAGGAAAGAAAGGCTAAGTGCAAAGCCAGGGAAAAGAAAACGGAACACTATAAAGACAAAAGGATTTTTTTACAAAGTAGAAGGGAATAAACCAGACCAGAAAAGAGAACAAATCAAAGAAGTGTAAAAGCACAGCAAAACCATCAAGAAAAAAAAAAAAAAAGAGTAATTTAGTAATTTAGTGGTTAAAGTACTAGCCCAGGATTTAATAGACCTGGTTTTCATTCCCTGTTCAGGCTTCCTAACTTTCTGAACGTGCTACCTAACCTCTCAGAGCCTCAGTTCCACTCATATAACTATTCTTGTGCACAGCAGTTTGCTGTGATAGGAGACAAGGTTTCAGATGTGAATGTATGTCTACCAAAAATAAAGAATGGGGGAATTTAAATCTAGCTCATGCAAGAGCTATTCTTAATTTTTTTCATTAATAGCTACAGGTGTTGCCCATTCCAGCTGAAAGAGGACACTGAAGAGAAAGCTAAAGCACTAGAATTTGAGACCAATAATTAATCTAGCAATTACTCAAAACATGCATGAGTTAGACAAATCTTGTGCATTCCTGTTCTGTACATCATATATATATTTAATAGCGCATAAAATGCTTATAAGATGTACATAAAATGTAAATTTTAATTACCATTTAAACAATATTAAAAAGTCACCTTGGAAATAGCTTCTATCGTATTGTTATTTTAGTATGGAATAGTGGTGCATTTTTACAAAGAGATTGTTCTAAACGGGAATGTACAGACACGCTAAACCTGCAAGACAGATCAGCTAAAGAAAATACAAAAACCAAAAATGCAGCAAGGAAAAGAGTACCACTGCATTCTGCTACTTTGGGGATGGGGTGTGGCTAAACAAAATTTAAGCTGAACAGTGCCGAACTGCAACATCACTAGAATAAAATTAGATCTGGCTCCTATAACATAAATGCAGTTATCAAAACAAGGAATCATCTGAATCAAAAAGACATAACAGCAAATAATGAATTCTTGAATAAAACAGGTACGTTCTTTCAGCAGTAAAACCTAGTGGGTGAAAATACAGGGCAAACGTATTTTAAGAGATTCCTTTAGTGGCTCTGTTACAATCTTGGCTCAACTACACAAGTCCAACCACATGTATTGCAACACTACATCCTGCTTTCCGACTGGTGTCAGCTGTCCAACTCCAGGAGCTGCCACCCCCTATACTAGCCTGTTACTGCTTCATTCTTTCCTAGTGACGTTAGGAGGAGGGCTGAGGAATGCTTTCGACTAGTTATTGATTCTTGGGCTAAGTATCTCCTTGTTCCTCAAACTTTACTCACCAGGGAATGATTGCTGCTGTTTGGGTATGGATCTTTCCTCCAGCCTGTGCAGTCAATTCTCATTAAAATCCCCTTGGCAGCTCTGGAGCGATCAGTGCAGTAAGACACATGATAAACATTAGGTGAGCAAGGATTTAACCGAATCTCTGCCTGCCTACATCCGCATCCTCCCATGCATTGCAATTTTGATCACCGACGTTGCCTGGTACCATGATGTGATATATGACATGACTGAAACGGCAACCAAATCTAGTTGGGTACCTGTTATCTACATTTAAATATTCTCCCTTTTACTAGCTGGGATTGCGAAGATTTCCACCACCCCCACCCCCCTCTTTTCCCCATCTACATAACATCTCCCAAGAAGGACACCCAGAGGAGAACCTTTTCTATCAAGCTATGGAGCCTGCTGAAGAAAATTCCCCTGGTAGCTGGGATCTGCTGCACCCTTGGCTTTCTCCAGAGCAGTCGGTAACGGAGAAAATGTCACCTCATCAGTGTGGGAACTCAGCTTCTAAATTAAATACATAAAAATCATCAGCTGTTCAAAGCTTTAGCAGGACTAGGATCAAGTATTTCGTTCTGCACCGAAACCACTGAGCTTTTAAACCCAGGAAAACTTTTTAAAAGCTACAGAAAAATAACAGTAAGAGTCATGCATACAAAAAACATCAAACAAGGCGACAGAAATAAAATCAGATCTCCTGTAAAAAGTTACATTTTAGAAGACCTTTTAAAAGCAGTTTGCACATTAGCACCAAGCGTGGCATTTTGGGGAGGAAACGGAGAAGCACTTGAAGCCACTTCAAATGAAAGATTACTTGGAAAAGCAAGTTTCATCCACACCAGTGAGATGATGGGCCCTCAGCTGCTCTGCCTGGACAGCCAGGGGTGGCCTACAGGACAGCTGCATGTTTATCACCACAAACGCCAGCTTTCTTCATCTGGGCAAGGTTTCTGGACTAGCCCAAGGAATGAATTAATCTGATTTATTGGTTTAAACACCTCTCCCATAGGAATAAATGTGTTGTTTTTTTTTTACCTTGTGCAATTGGGGAAAATGTTTCAGCTAACCGAAGAATGCCACTCATCATTGGGGGGGAAGAAAAAAAAAAAAAAAAAAAAAAAAAAAAAGCCTCCACGTGGGGCTTAGAGGACAACTAGTAAAAACTTTCCCCTGCAGACAAGGCCACAGCTATTTCCTCAGCTAAGAGCCCGGAATTTGGCCCTTGAACTTAACCACTGCCCATGTTTGTTTAGGCACAAGCAGTCTCTCATGGCCTCAGTTTGCTCCCACCGATGATGACAAATCCCACCTTCACTAAAGAGGAAGTGGGGTTGGATTTATGGGCAACATTAAAGGCCACCAAGAAATTCAGAAGTCTCACACTAGGTCGCCCGAGAGAGTCTCAAGTCACAAACCAGTCCTGCATACTGGTAATGTACTGTAATGCATTCTGCCTTGCCAGTTGGCCTGAAATATAAACAGGCAGGGCATTTTTGTAAATGAAGTTAAACACATTCTTCTTCAGAAGATTTCTGTTCAATCTTGTACTATTTTCCTATTAAAAGATTCTCAGACTAGACTCTGCAGTTTGACTCCGAAAGACCAAATTAACATCTTTAGAGCAGTTAAACGTTGTTACAATTGAAAGGCATATACATCAATTTGGGAGAATATTCAGCCTTTTTTCTTCTTCTAATAGCACAGAATAGCAAGCAAAACCTTTTTGGTTACATCTTCCGTATTACTGTTGATATGAATTGTTGGCCCATAACTATACCATTAATTGCAACAATTTAATTACACGCTGTGTAAGCAAGCAGCAAACTACCTCTTTTCCTCACAGGATCGCTAGCAATGAAATAACATCAAGGAAAACAAAAAGTCTAGGACAAAAAAAAAAACATACATTTTGTAATTCTCCTGAAAATGTGAGCAGGCCTTTAAAATAGCAGCTTTCTAAGCATCAAGAGGAACATTACTACATCTTCAGTTTACACTGATAACCTATAATGTTTAAGGAACACCTGCAAAATGTGGTTATTCTAATTTAGACCTTTCTTCTGCCCCATATGAGCTTGCTTTTGCTGTAGCAAAGGGAAGAATACTTTAAGTGCAATTTGTTATAATAATTTAATAGAAAAATGCAAGTATTTTTGCTTTTATTATGGGAACACACAGAGGCTTAACAGAAGGTCCTTCAAAATGGAAAAGTCAATTAAAATACTTACTTTAAACTAATCCTAAAACATATCTTATTGAGCTCTGAAGGAATTTTCATAACCATTTAAAAAGATTACCACAAGTTAAAGTGGCTTTGTTTTAGGTAAGTTTAGCTTGCAGTGCAGTGTTTAATATAAAAATAGATTCTATTTAATACATTTATATATAATACACTATAAACAATTACAAAAGTGTTATTATTACAAAGGTAAACAAAAGTCTGCATTAATTTCAAGTAACTTTATAGAATTTCTTCACACAACATTCAATTCATTTAACATTGATCATGAAATGGACACAGTAGAACAGGCTTTCCCCAATTCTCATGCTTTTATTTAAGTATCAAATTATCTTTTTTTCCTTCAAATGAAGAAGGAATGCTGGTATCGGTTCAAGTTAGAAAGTGGGTTATCAAAACCACTATCTTGCTGAAGAGGCTGGGGATCCCACACCATTTTTTTCCCAAGCATTTGTTGCAGCACCTTCCTACAATCTGGTGATACACCGAGTTGCGTTACAGCAGAATTTGATTTGTTGGAGCTGAGGAACGAAGCATGCTCTGGGTTTCTTACCAGGTACCGCCTACCATAAACTTTAGTGCTGCTTTTTGTGCTGAGAATCTTGCTCATTGCCATTAGAAACGTCTCTCCAAGAAGTAACAACATTTTCATCTGCAGGGGAAAAAGACCTGATGTGAGGAAACTCTAAACTCTTCACCGTATGCAGTCTGTGCCTGCACACCTATATCCTGAACAAAAAGCCAGTACTAGAGAGGCATATCACTGTGATCCAGATGCAGGCTTCCATTCACAGAACTCCATTCATTGCAGCTTCCTTCATCTCTTTCTGGAGTTTCTTGAAAACCAAATTCTTGAGTTCTTTTAGATTTAGTTTTCCATTTTCCACACGACCGGATACATTTATCCTCTTTCAAGACCGTTCTTTCATTCTTGCTCTTAAGCATATGATGAGCTGGCCCAGAGATAGTATGGCCATTTGTAAAGCTGGGTGCATGCGTATTTTCTAATGTCACTTGAAAAACAGATGGAGGAGCATTTTGGTGTACTATATTACTAGCAGCACACAAGAGTCCTTTGTCTGCATTTATGATGGGGCAATATTTTTCTCTTCTTCCATCTTCATCTGGATAAAACCTTGGCAGAGCATCTCTTGAAGCACCATCCAGATTTTTAGAATTATTCTCGTTCTGAATATTTGAAGTCATTGTTTCATGAAGCACACGTTGAGCTTCAGTCTGCATTGCATCAAACTGCTGTCTCAAGTCACGAGGTACAAGCTTCTGGATGACTTTGTCATTGCCTTTTTCGGTAGTGCTTTTGTCACATGATTTGTTTTCCATATGGTTTGACCTGGTCTGAAGCATGCGATCTCTTCTTGAGTACTGTGCTCCAGGTGACAGATCAGAATTTAGTAGCAGAGCTAGGAAAGAAGGGAAGGAAATAGATTCATTTAAGAAAGTTAATGCTGGAAAAAAAACTACATTATCTTTTTTAAATAGAGAATTGTAAGCACTGTCAAAATAAGCAGCTTATATTTACATTTTCATTAGCAAGCTTATAAACAAACAATACTTCACCATCCATCTGCATGTTCATTACTACATGCATTAAACCAATACAATCAAGAAGAGAACGATTACCGAATCCAACATACCTGAGCAGGTAGACTTGCTCTGGGGAATGTGTCGAAGAGGTGTTTCCAGTCCTTTAGCCATTGTAGCAAGCTTACTGGCAGCATCCATTATTTTCTTTTCAGCTCTGCCAAGAATAGCAGAACATGAAAAAAAAAAAAAAGTTTAAGTGTAACTCCTTTTCAGCTCTGCACTCTACTTCAAGGTAATGTTAGCGAGAGTCAAAGAATACTGAAAAGACAGTAGGCCAGACTGCTCGGCAGTGACCCCATGCCAATATGAGCAGACTGGCAAGACTTCAGGTCAGTTTGCTCTGAGGCGGACAAACACCAGACTAACGTCTACACACCTCTTTCAAAACCAACAGTAATTTCCAAACATACTTGAACTTACCCTTCATGTTTCCCATTATCAGTAAGAAGTTGTTGAAGGCATGTCAAATAGTATTTGCGCATTTTCCGTGCAGTCTCTTGGCGTTCTTTTAAAACCTCCACTTTAATCATTTCAGCAGCTCGCTCCTTACTTTCATGGATATAACAAATCATATCACCTACAAAGACACTGCATTAGTACCAGTTTTTCCCCAGAGTGGGGGAAAAAGCCAATACCACAAACTGGATTTTCCAGCAGACCTGGAGGAAATAAGCAAGGGCCTGGATTTACCCGCCAGCATTCCACCCACATCCTTGTGCCAAGTGTTACCTACTGGATGAGTGCCACTGAAGATGACAACCCATCAACATGCAGCATCAGACAGGAATTCAGTTGTCCGATTCTGCATCTTAAGCAGTAATAGAAAACACTAGGCACAGAGACTTAGGAGGAATGTTGGCTGGTAAAATGTGGTTCTAGGAATTCTTCAATAGCAGTGCAACAGGTGTTTGGGAATCTGCTGCACTCAGGTAAGATCTGGCACTACACTAAACCCTCTCCCCTCAGCCAGAGGGTGCTAATTAAGCCAGAAGGCAAGATACAGCACATGAGGAAACCAGATTCTCCCTCAGGTAGGTGGATTGTCTGCTGGAGAAACAAAATCAGTTCTCAAAATACACTTCACCACTTTAAAAGACATAATACAGTGTAACAAAGCAAGAAGGATACAACAAAGCTTCACCCATCACAATTAATCTTGTCTAAGATTATGGTGACAATTCCAGTTCTCACATTCAGTCTAGTAAGGAGAACAAATCTACTGCTTATGTAATTTTGCTGTCAGATCCCTGCGCAAGTTGGGTGAAGGAGGAGGAAGCAACAAAGGAAATTATTCTGCTCTCCTAAATTTTTAGCGGACTTTAGTACTTACACTTAATCTTGGTCACAGCTTTAATGTACTGAGCACGCATTTCTTCCAGCCCTTTCACAGAGTCAGAGGATGTACAAGGGTTTGAGATGCCTCCCTTTGACAGTGACCTGAAACACATATAAGTCACGCTGCGTAAGAAAAGCAATTTCTAGCTTAAAAAAAAAACAAAAAACAACAAAACCCACACACCAAAAAGAACCCAGCCTGATTAGCTTTTTTTAAATACCTTGGTGGTGTTTCCAGGGCTTTCAATTTAGTCTTCATCTCAGAGTTTTCTGCAATTAGAGCTTCTAGAACCTTCTCATTTTCTATAAAAAAAAGTGATCATCATAATTCACTGCACTTCTCTGAAGTTCAACAAAAGTTATTACATAAGCTGCTGTCTCTAGTATAAGAGCTCAATGTCACAAAGCATCATCAGCAAATGGACAGCTGTTGTAGTAACAAGCACATCTAAATGAATCACAACACATTTCAATGAAGCCTGAATACAGAAATCATCTCATAGAGTAAATAAATAAGCTTAAAGCCTTCACACCCCAATACTCACACTATGCTGGAGGCAAAGCTTCAGAGATACCAGGCATAGATGTATAGAAAGGACAGGGAAAAATAGCAAGGGTTGTTTTGACAAACATCAAGAAAGAATATTATTAGTTTGTGGGTTAAAATTGTGTGTTCTTTGGGGTGGAGAGAAAAGAGATAAAAACTTGGTGATCGTGGATTCAGTTTTGGTTGTTTTGGTTTTGTTTTTTTAATAACCAAAAGCCAGTATTACAGAGAAGGGCTGGACTTCCATGCTGAACTCTGCTCGATGCTACTAAGAGGCATATAAATATTATGATGAGCCACTGCAGAGAATAAGAAGATAGTGGAGCTGAAAATGCCCAGAGCAAGCTGATACTGAAGACTGCTGACCATGGCATACAGGTAGTCTACCTGTGGGTCACCTCTTGAAAGTTAAAGAACCTTAAAACCCATTTATTAGCTATATAATCTAAGCAAATATTTTGAAAAGAGGTGCAGATATTTACTGTAACTTGAATAATTTATTTATAAACTTAGATAGACCCATACAAATCAAGAGTTGATTACTAGCTTTCCTATTTTAGGAAGAAAACCAACATGAATTGAACACCTATACTGAATGCTGGAAATATCTCCAATGCACGCAGCCACAGAAGTTCTCACATGAACCATGGCCTATGGAAAACAAAGACATGCTCTCCATTTTATGGTGACAGTCTTACTAAAGCCAAGTCTTCCTTCTGGAAGAATCAAGGCTTTCTGAGCAGACTATGAAGACCTGAGCAAGACACAGACAAGTTTGGTGTTCTTCCTTCTTTACAATGATGCACAGAAAAAGCAAGACGCAAGCAGCCATCCTGGAACACAGAAAGAAACAATTCAAAGCCTTCAGAGATCCTCATTTGTGGTCCAAATCTCATTGAGCAGTTGAAAGCTGTATCCATGATGACCCTGGTGGCAGCAGTAGCCTCTGTCTTTGTTAACAGACCTACTATTATCCTTCACTCTTTCCTCCAGTCCCCAAGGAAGTTTACACACTATGTAGTTGTTGACAAAAGAGCACAGAAACAGTATTACACAAGTCTGTATGACTTACCCACCTGGCCTTACTCACAAATCTGCAAGCTGGAAAAAACCTTTCCCTTACAAAGGTACAACATTTTACTCCTCCTCATTGAGCACAAAATTTATTAAAGCAGGCAACAGAGACTTTTCATTAAAAAAAAAAAAAAAAAAAAAAAAAAAGAAAAGAAAAAGAAAAGGAAAAAACCCCACCCCACACAAGCCACAGCCTTTGGCAAGTAGTCACTTGGTACATCCTACTACCTCACGTTTGCTCTCTCCAAACTGGCCATTTGCCAAATCTGCTTCCAGAGGCCACAGTGACCTTGCACTAAGACACGCTTAAACAATTTTGTACAGTTACCAACCCTTAGGATGCAGTTTGAGACCTCTCCTGAACTAGAACCTTCAGCAACTCCAATTCTTGCCATGCTCTAAGGAGACCCTAAAAAAAAAAATGTCCTGAATACTATTGTGTACAGCTTCAACTGATTAAAACACTGCAGGGAGAAGGATCCTCTTATTCAATCGCCAACATGTTTTCCTTCAGAGAAAACATCACTCTCTTTGTTCTGCTCCTTAAGACAAAGACTGCTACTGACTTTAATACAGCTGAATAAGGGGATAGAGTTCCTCAGATACCAACTGAATAGGAACTGTGCTCCATATGTCACATTATGCCCAATTAGAAAAGAATTAAGTTCTTCAGCACAGGAATGAAGCAAAGTAGACATTCCCCCTACAAATCCTCTCAAAAATAAACCTAGACAAAAGGAATTCTTGTTGCTATCAGATACAGATGAATTAATATGACTTCCTCCAAGTGAAAAGCCTACATGCAAGGCTCATAGAGGAAGACACAACCGCAGGAGTAGTTACCAGTACAGCAAAGCTGTTTGATATGCCAAAGACTTTTCCTCCTCATTAACCCAGATTTCACTATGGCCAGAGACTTCTGCCAAGTTAAATAAAGCAACAAATGATGGAATCTATTATTCTGAAAGGATGACAGATGCACATGGTGCAACAGCATCCAAAATAAATGCAGATAGCAATATCAAGTCACATAATATTGCAACTGACTAAACTGATGGTCAGGTCTCAGGGAGGTTTTACCACCAGGCAGTACCAGTCTGCCCACAGAAGGCAATATGGAAATTAAGAATGCCAAGAATGGGATGTTGGGCAGCAAAGAGAAGACAATCACAGCCAGCGGGGTGCGTATTAAACCAGACTACTGGATAACACCACTATTGAATCAGAAGCAGTCTCCTACAGCGGAGGAATCTCAAGCAAGTTATTTGCACCATCTTCTTCCATTAGATATAGCTTCAGAAAAGCCTTATTTCCATACTACAGGCAGAAGCCTTCCTTTTGGTGACTATTTCAAAAAACAGACTGGATATTTCATATCTATCATTGGTAGAGACAGTCATCACACACGAAAAAGATTTAAGAACTAGGGACCTTTTCTCTGTCATCTCTCCCATATTTCTCATTTCCAAGCGACACAAAGGAAAAAACATTTGATTTAGAAGGTGAAGGCTAAATAAAGCCTACTTAAAGCCTACTTTAATGTTTACCAAAAAAAAGAAAGAAAATAAACAGAACTACACCTTCAAGCTATTATTAACTGCAGGAAGGTACAAGAAAACAGTGGTGACTAGCTTATTACTAGTGGTACCAAGATGAGCCACGTAACACTAGGGGCCACTCTGCTCTTTATACTCCCGCTATGGCGGGCAATGAGTACGTGCATGGTAGCAGTACAGGCCCAAAGGAGACAGCTAAAGAACTCCCCAACTCATACATATATAAGTATATGTATGTGCACATGTGCGCATTATCTGTATAACTCTATGAGCAACAGGATCCACACGTACACATATTCAAAGAACATCTGCCACATGTTCAGATTTCCTCTATTCTTTTCCTGATACACACAGGATAGTACTAAAGTGATTAATTAATATTTCAAGCCAAGAGCTTGGGGGAGTTTCTTAGCGGTCAGATGGTGTCAGTTTGTGGTTTGTTGTTGTAGGGGGTTTGGTTTTTTAAGTATGCACACACACCCGTTACATTCACTAAGAACTAAATGATGCAACAGATTAAAGAGACTCATGCGGCCAGCAAGACAGAGCCATTCAAAGTTGGGTTTAGGTGACTAACAATCCTACCTTGGATCTGCTCTGACTTCGCTTCACGTTCCTTCACAGCAAGCTGAAGATGTTTCTGGGCTATCTTCAACTCTCTTTTCAAGTCCTGGCACACAGCCTCTCTTTTTTCAAGCTCCTGGCAGCAGTGTTCACAGCAAAAGTCTTCCCAAGACCCAAGGTTCCTTTTTGTACATTTCTGACCTGCAACAGTAATTGCTGAAAGTTATACATCAACTATGGAGGTAAAAACCCCAAAAGAATCAACCCAGCCTATTTCCAGCGCTCTACTTAATCTTCCTCTTACTGGGAAACACATAATGCATCAGTCTAATTCAAATAATCACAAGAGGCTGGAGCCCCATTAGAGAAGGTGCAGCAGCATCTATTCAAGTCATTGAGCCTTCACAGTCTCAATACACTCCCATCAGTGACAAGTTGAGTCTTCAGTCAGTGATATGGGACTTGGATGTTGAATTTTCCATTTTTAAGAAAAAAAACCAAACAAACCAAACAAAAATCAGTCAAGCATGGTCTTTTGGAGTCAGCTGAAGGCAACTCTCCCAGCTGGGAAGCCTCACATGTGGCTGAGTCCAGTTAAGAAATTCACAAAGACTGGGCTACTTCCAGGAAAGCAATGGCTACTCTGTATAGCCAGGACAGGGAGCTCTAGAGACAGAAGCAGCGCTGCACTGCTCGTATTGTTTTGTGTTAATAGATGGTTTGTTATTTTGGCATTGAAGGAATTCAAGCCACACTATAGGCATAGAGCCAAAGACTCTCTTGGGTTTTCTTGCTTTATGTTGTTCAGTTGCATAAGAACACAAACTAAACAGAAAGCTCCAGAGAGATTTCTGTACCTCCCAGGAAGTTTTTCCCCAGCTACACTGTCTCCAGCTTTGCCATAGTACACATAACAGCTTTGGGAAGACCTACAAGGCCAAAGTATACACTGGGGGCTGGGAAGGAAGGAAGAAGAAAAAAGAGAGAGGGAGAGAAACATCACATGGGGATTTGCTTTTTCTCAACTACATTCTTGATCAAAAGAATCAGAAAAGATTGCCATGCCAGGTGAAGCATAATTCTTGACACACCAGTATCTTTTACACGAATACAGAATTGCTTGTCTTATCTAGTGTCAACAGCAAGTAGTATAATTCAATTTTCAAAGCTCTGATTTAGTATTACCCATTTAAAACACATTGTTCAGACCATACTTTGCTCATCATGATCAACACTGGCTTGCTTATGAGCTGTTATACACCAAAGGTATTAGTGTTCGTGTCCACAACCCCCAAAAACTATCTGCTGCAAGTGTAAATACAACAGCTGTTTCTTTACTCCAGAAGAATGGCTTTAAAAAGCAGAAAGCTACTACCATTTAGTAAAATGAAACCTCAACGTCTAGCATTAAGTTAGTAAGCTGAAGATCAGTACCACATGTTGCAGTTTGTGACTTTGATATAGTACAAGTTTATGCAACGTTAAAGAACCTTGCAGTCAGAACTGCATCTCCCTCTATCACCTGAATATTCACTCATTAACTAACTTTGCATTGGAGTCATCAGTAAGACTATTAATTGACTATTAAAGACTGCTACTAACAAGCTTAAATTTGATGATACATAATTTGCCAGTTTAAAAAGCAAACCCGATACCTTTGTCTGTTTCAGTTTCCTGCAAGGGTGGCTGTAGTCTTAGCTTCTTTTGTGCTTCTGCTTGGTGTCCAACATTGCACGCAGGAGGTCTTGCCATGTCCACGGGATCTCCTCCACCACGTTGCAGGCAAGAGCATGCTTCTTTATTTACATTACTCACTAGCTCTTCGTATTTCTGCAATTGAAAAAATACTTCCTAAAAACCAAACACCAAGCAAAAAACTTTTCCACCTTATCTATAAAGTAGGCAAGTAGTATGTTATGCATAAAACCAAGCAACCCTGGCCACAAAGTAGCTTTAGTAATTGTAATGCAGGTGCTTTCACCCTGCAATGGAACTGTATATCGCAGCTCAAATCAAGAGGAAAATACATATTCTAACATACAGAAGTTTTATTTTGCATAATTCACTGCAACAGCAGTACGTGGCTATCTTGAGTTTCAGTTTGGAAATGTCAGTAGCCCTTAACACTGCAGAACTATACAGTGTCTTCAAATAGTTGAAGCTAACTTGTTTTTTTAAAAGGTATATCCAGCAGAAAAAAGGGCTGGACTCATCTAAAGTTTCTACACAAATATGGGTAGCAGAGCAACAGGAATGCCTTCTAGAAAAATGTAACTCCTTTGTTTATTATTATTATTATGGTAGCTTAAGAGATGACCTAACTAAGAAATTAAAGACTTCACTAGATAAGGTGGTTCAAGTCAACCAGTGTTTTGAAGTTCAATAGCATATTAAAAACAGTTTACCAACAGACATTCATATCTATTACAGAAGATGCATCAGGCATGGGAAAAACCTTCCGATTCTCTTTATCATTGTGAAAAATACTCATGACAAAAAAACTCCAAAGGACCACTTTCTGAACAGAAACATATTATCACTAAGAGACCAGGTAATTTTGTCATAAGAAGTCACTTTACACTTATTTCCCCCTGTCCTGCCTTTTCTTGAAAAGGCGGCAGTTTCATTCTCTGTCCTATTCTTGGATAATTCCCCAGCTGCTAAACACTGGGCAGCAATGACACTTCCAGCAGGATGCTCCCCATAACTAAAAACTACTACAAGCATAAGCGTTAGAGAGAAAAGAAAAAAAAAAAAACTGCCAGAACATCAGAAGCAGAAGCTTCTGGACAGATTTCTGCTTAGCCCCACACTCCTCTAGAAGCAAATAGGATGTCTTTCCTCATTTGGGCAGGCACATTGAAAAGTATTTCCTAGAGCCACAATAAAGTTAAGCAATACTATTATTCCCAAGATAGATTAGTTTGTTAGTTATTCAATTCAGTTCTACTACAGATAATTTGCAAAAAGGATTTACTGTTTTCATCTTTACTTTTATCAGAAGTGGGGGGAAAAGTCACATGATCCATGATCACTATTCAATCACCATTACAAACTGCTAAATTTCTAGGAGAAAAAAAGAAAAAAGAAGCAGCTACGCAAAAAATATAAGCTTGACCTTCATGACAGAACCCACCTAAGAGGTTAGAAGGAACCTTCAACAGGATCCCAAGCTTAAGATGGTGGATTCACCTCCTTAATTTATGAATCTTGGCATTAAAGAATGATACTCCTAACCTGGCTTTCTCTTCTTCAAAGACTGAAGATATCAAAGCTACACCCTTTCCCTTTTCACTTGCTAATGCAAGATTTAGCCCTCTTACAGTTTCACAGGACTGTTGTTTTCGATGAACTCAAATTTTGGATTCTCCAATTCTCACAATTATGTGGATATTTTATATTGGGAGAAAACAGGTATGAGTGACTTCTCAGGTCCCTTTTCTGATTGGCAGTTATAATTTACAGAAGTATTACCTCTTTCCATTCTTGCTCTTTCTTTTCCAGAATTGTGTAAACTGTGGTCCTGTAGGCCTTTTGTAAGCAAGCCTTCAGTTTGTCTTTGCATTGACCATTTAATTGACTACAAGCATCAAAACACTTATCCTTCCAAGAATGCTTACTATGCGTGCACTTGACTAGTTCTTTGTGCATTTCACTTAACAAGCCCTTAAGCTCAACCAGAGTCTTCTCCTCAAACAAATTAATTTTGTCCTGCAGTCTCTTTGTTTCCTGAGCCTCCCATTCTCGCTGCTTTTGGTGTAGTAACGTCTTTATTTCTGCTTCTTTCTGAATGGAGAGCTCATTCTTCTGCTTTGCAAAATCCTCCTTTGCTGTTGCAAGTACCTCTTTAATTCTGTTTCTATGATCATTTAAGAATGATCGGTAGTCTCTCTCATTTTTCTCTTGTATCTGCAGGATTTCCTCTTGCTTTTCTTTGTTCCACTGAGCACGGGCTTTTGCTAGTTCTGCTTTGATAGCTGCAGGGATTTCTTCTTTCTTTAGCTCCAATTCCTTCCTGAGAGAAATTACTTTTTCTTCAAGTTCTTTAATTCTTGGTCCAGATTTCTCAGTGTTCTCATACTCTTTCTTCCATTTCTCTTCAGCAGCCGAGAGAACTAGGGCCAACTGGTGAATACATAATACAGTCATAAATATCTACATACATTTACATACACATAGTATAACCCTGAGTTATCATCAATCTATTGGTGATTATTTTCAAATTATTTAATAAAAGCAATCCTATATAGACAAAAAAAATAGATCAGAACCAGAGTACGCTAGAAATACATTTCCTTAATGATTCCCCACTGATGCCTACATTAATTCCTCAGTTGTATAAGGGCTTTGGAAGACTGAACTCTACCAATACACATATACAAGTATTTTTGACTACCTGCTTTGCTGCAGTCTCTTTGTGTTCTTTTTCCCATTTTTCTTGTTCTATCTTTAGATGTACTTTGTACTCTTTGAGGTCTGTTAATTCTTGAAGCCACCTGGCATGAGCTTGGGTTAAAGCTGTATCTACCTATAAGAGGTTATAAAAACCAAACCTACTTCAGTCACCACCACCAAATACATTTTCACTATTTTCGTGTAGCAATGAAATAACATACTTCAGTTTGGATTGCCTATGTTTACAGAACTTAAACAAATCAGACCAGCAGCATCTGATGCATTTCTTGATGCAAAATGATATATTTTTCTTAACAAAATGGTATAAACTAAGTCAGCATTGCTCAACTCTGTTCAAAACTGGTCTGTGTGAAGAACAGCTATAAAAAACAAGCTACATACTACAGCTTCTTTAGTTTTATAATATAATTCTAATATAGCAAATAATTACTGAGTTTAAGAGAAAGCTAGTGGAAAAGAACTTTTTTTTTTTTTTGGTGACTTAGTTGCATATGGCAGTTTCACAGGCTCCAGGCAGACAGAACAATTATTTGTTACCTGGCTGGCAAGATCTTTATGGTACTTATTTTCCAGTTCTATTTCAAATTCTTTTAAGGCCTTTTCAGAGACCGTATTTTCTTTCAGAGTCTTCTGGATCTGCAGCCTCTGATCTTCAACAATCCCTTCTAACTCTTTAGTTGAAACTTCGTCCACAACTGTTACTTGGTCAGTTTGGCTGCTGCAGTCATTACATTCAGCTACGGTCCTTCTTGTTTCTTCCAGCCTACTTTGCCATTCTCTTTCTATTTTTGCAAAGATTTGTTCTTTATTCTAAGGAAAAAAATATTTTTTAAGAAAGTCTCTCCAGTGTCCAAATAACTAGAATTTCACTGGTATTTGACAAACCAAATCCTGTTTACACCAATCATCTTCCCTGATAATGGAGAAGAGCAAAACCATGCTCAGAGAGGAAGGAGACTGGTAACTCATCACAGCTTTTGTCTATGGGGTAGGATACACAAAGGACTTCTATAAGATAACCAAACACAACAACAGAAAGCACAACCACACACCCAGGGATGAGGGTGGAAAACTCTAGCATGCTACCAGCCGTGACACTCAGGATGTTCTGCATGTTACTTTACAAGGTCTAGGGGCCTTTTGTAAAAAATCTTAAGAATGTGTTGTAACACCTACTGACTTCTTCAGAGGCTCCTAAAATGACAGATCCTTAAAAGCCACTTCAAATGGTAGACTAACAGTGCGTAAGTCTGTCTACGTACAAGTTCTTTCAGAAAATAAAAAATTTAAAAAAATTTGACTCCCCCTGGTCTAAGTTCCACACCTCTTTTTCTTCCTTCTCCCAGTGAACTTTGGCTAACGCAACTTCCTCTTCAACCTGCTGTTTTTTTTCTTCCAGCCACTGCCTCTTTGCTGCTATCATAGCGCTGCTGTGTTTCTCTTCAAGCTCAGTCCTCAGAAGGTTAAGAGCACCTTCTTTTTCTTCCAGCAGCTGTTTCTTGAGCTAGGGGTGAAAAATTAAAATTAAAATATTCTCCTAGGCAAAGCAAACTGCTCTGGTACAAAGTAATGAGAAAGCATGAGTGACAGGATTAACTCTGTAGAGCCTGTGCACTGATCTTCCCGATGACACCTGGACAAGAGATTCAGCTCTCAAAAGGAGGTGTTTTAAGGCATGATATCAGAGGTTACTATAGGCTGTTGCTCTAAAGTAAGTTTTTTTTTAATCAGACATCTTTATTCCCACCATACTTTGTGCTGCACCTCTTTACTGCACTTGCTCAGCAAGGCAGTTGACCTACTTTAGTCATTTCACACTGATATATTCAGAAAAATAAAGTTTTTAATCAATACAGCAGTTTGAATTATTTATTACTTAAAACACCCACAGTATTTTCAGATCAGTTTTATATAGGGAGAAGAAAATTTGTATTGTCATCTAGTTTTTAGAAAATGTCTCATGAATGTAAAACCTCATGCTATTGACCGAGCAGTCCTCAAAAGTCAGATTTATGAAAGTTGGCTACATGAAAATGAATGACTACTGGACTTCTATAATATTTTAAACCCCAGGACACAATAGCAGGTTAATTTAACATAGGTGACATGTATAAACTTTCTGATATAGCTATATCTCTTCCAAGTATCTTAACAATTACAAAGTTAAATACACTTAAGGATATTACATTTTGAAAAAAGTCTGAAATGATATGTTTTATAGGTATTTCCACAAGTACCTTCTCTTCCTTTAACTGCTGCTCTTGCTCAAATTTCTGCCTTAAAGTAGCTTCCAAGGTGTCCTTCTCCCCACAGACTCCAATGTAACATTCTTTCACTGCAGTCATCTCTCTGTTCAGCTCCTCTATGTTAGCCCTTCACAGGACAGATTATTTATAATCAATTAGTCTTCACACTCTCAGGACAGCAAGTCTGTACTTGCTGAAGTGTAACTAGTACTGAAGGCCTTACAGGAAACGTGGAAGTTTCAGTAAAAGTGGAAAAAATGGCAAGTCTTACTTTAACTGTGAGATTGTCTCTTCGTAAGTTTGAATAAGTTGCTGTTTTTCTGCAGCACACCTCTTCGCCAGGTCTTCCTCAAAATGAGCTTTTGTATCCTCGTGATGTTGCTGGTAAATTCTTTCACACCTAAAATTAAGAAAGGAAAAACAAACTACCTAGGTTTCCTCACACCCTTTTAAACAAGAGTTCAACTTTTCCTTAAGAAACTGGCCTTCTAACGTTGACCTCCCTTTGTACCAGCTACCTCATACGATATTGTACATGCAGGCTAGAAGTCCGCAAATGGAACTAAACAGAGCTAACAGACATACCTGTCAATGGCTTCTTGTTTATCCTGATCAAAATCCTGAACCATCTTTCTCATCTGACAACACAGATCTTGATTTAAGCTTTTCAGTTTTTCCTCATTTTCCTTCAGTTCTTCAATAGCAGAAGTATGGTTCTGGACAAACAAGGGCCAAGTAATAGGTAGGTCAAAAAGAACCTTTTCTAATTGCAGGTTTTAGGACACAGGGGAGAGTAGTTGGGGTTTTTTTGGGTGGGGTTTTTTTTGTAGGAATAAGCAGCACCTCTGTCTCACCTCAACTTCTTGTAGCAAAGCTTCATTAGCCTTTCTGAGTCTCAGAACTTCTTCCTTAAGTTTATCAGAAACTGAAGGACTGGCCACTGAATTATCATTCCGATTTGTGACAGGCTGAAATTAAACAAAATTAAGACGATATCTCTTGATACATATGATTTAGAAGATGACGCCTAAAAAAGTTAAAGCTGTCAAATAAAAATTGTACTTAAACATAAAATAAAAAACAGAGGATACCATAAAATAAAAAAACCAGAGGAAACCATTGCAGCACAAGATACAACAGTATGACTGCTACTCTAGATGAATACTTGAAATTCAAAGCATCATGAAGGTTTAAAGAAGCACATGTTCAACGTCATGTCTGCAACTTAATGACGACTATCATCCAATAGAGAGCAGACTTCTCAAGCATATTATATTCCTATCCCACATCCAGGTCACAATGTATAGATTACAAAAGCAGATGTTACAAGTTTGATCAGTTTATAGAGGGATGGTAATAGCGGGGTGAAGAGAGATGCAATATCAAAGAGATTCCTTGTTGATCAAATTACATAGTGAAGGCACTCTGTTTAATGTTCCATTTGTATAACCTACCGATACTATTGGCTTTCTCAGAGAAATTACAAGGCCTTTTTGGCCAAAGAAAACCTACTTCCTCCAGAGAAATTCAGTTCTGAAAAAAGCAGTGGCCATTAAGTGCTATCAAGCAAGCCATCATACTAGGACTTGCCTGATAACACATATGGTGCCCATGTTCTGCTATTTCAGTTTGCTTCTTTTTTAGCAAAAATACAGAACAAGGCATCATCCAAATCACAATACTTTCCTTAAGATCAATGACAGATTTACTTAGTTGCTATAGACACTCAGCTATGAGTAAATTCTTTGGTCCATTTTCATAAGTTTAATGTTCGTTTCGTTCACTAAAATCCAGTGCATCTTCACTTTTAAAAGAAGTGTAAAGGAACAAACCTCTGACTCTTTTGATGCTTTTTCTGCCTTCAACAACTGCTTGTATTCCTCTAACGTCTTCTGGCAGTCTTTAAGATCATTCTGTAATTGAGTAACCTGGTTTCTCTTCATTTTATTACTGCTCAATAAGCGTTCCAGCTCAGCTTTTAATTCTACAATAATTTCATCTTTAGAGAGCTCTTTATCCATGTCTCTGTTCTGCATTGCACTATTAGGGAAGACAATCAGTTCAGTATTTAAAAGACGAAACACATTTATCTGAAAGGTAGCGACAGCAAAGAGAAGAGCAACTAATGCTACCACAAATAGGATAACAGTAAAAAGAACGAGATAACATGAATACAAAAGCCATGTGTTATTTCACAAAGTAGCAATTAACATACAGAAAGCTTCTTCAATTAGCTGTTTTCCCAAAGGATTCGTTCTCACATGATATGAGGTATTTTGGGACAACTCAATTGGCTGGGTTTTTTTAAAAGACAGCTTTAGTATTAAGTAACTATGTGGAATCCTTGAGCAAAAAGGTATCCATGCATATAATCTATACAATTCAAGGAAAAGCAATGTAGTCACTATAAAAATCTGAAGATTTATTAAGCAGCAATTAGCATCCAATTTATTATATCAGTTGTTTCCTGTTTCCCAGATTACCAGGAATACAAGCAGTATTTCACGTATCTACCAAAAAAACTATATGCTGATCCAGTAAGGCCATCTTTTTACGTATCACTTGTATAATTTCTTGAGAATTTTAGATTTTTTTTCTTTCAACAAGGATCACTCAATACCTGCAGAACCTTGGTTTCTTCCCGGTGATTTTTTTAATTCCCAAATCTACATAGGAATCACCCAGATTTGTACGCAGCTCTCCACCTGAATCATTCAAAAATACTCCAAGCTTGGCAGCAGACTCATACAAAGCTATTTCTTCCTTCAGTTCCATTAATTCTTCCTTAAAGGAAGAGAAAGAAAAAAATAAATTACACTAAGCAGAGAAACTCCGAGCAAACACATCAGGTCCATGATGACTCTTCCAAAGATGACAAATACATGGAGATATTCTCTCTAAATATAGTTGTATTTAGCTGTATTTACTTGAATCATCTAGCATTAGTTTTATTTCTTTACACTATCATTTTTGATACCTCTAGCAAAACATATGTTAAAACTACAATTTAGGGAATATTTTCTGTTGTTCAGTATATTCTATTGTTCATCTATGTACTATTCTTTCTTTTGCTCTTACTTCTTTTCTGCTGCCCTTGTACAGTAAAGTGGATGACAACAAAAAAGTACGTAGCTAGAAAAAATACATATTGCTTTAGTACTTATTAGCATTTGTAACTTCCAAGATGATAGATTTAAGTCAAATACATGAACTGAATTGGAAACAGACTTCCAATCATATTTTACAGAGGACTCGCTAGCATTCCCTTTTGCTGGCAAAAGGTAATTTTCAGAATATAGTATCCCCAACTATCCCTATAGTCTAATTCAACTATCCCTATAGTCTAATTAAGTTACAAGATTCCCAGCACATAGAATTTACATTTTTTTTTTTCCATAAGCAGGTTAGATAGATGGATGATAGCAGATTTGTGCCAATACATATGCTCTACTGTGTTTTAATGGAGGGAGAAAAACCAACCACAAAACAACATGCAATACTGGGAGATATAGTAGTGAAAGGAGATATTTCCCCAAGTATAAGGAGTTTCAGCTACCAGCCCCTACTCTATAATACCTGCCCTCCTAAAAATCAAAACAGTAAAGTATTTAATAAAATTAAATTAACCTGCAAAGCCTTGTTCAGGTTATTGCTCATCAGGTGTGCAGACTGAGCTTGTTGCAATTGAAACCGTAACTGATTTGTCTCCTGCATCGAGCCTATTGAAGGAAAGAAAAAGAAAACAAAGAAGTAGTCATAAATACACAAGAAAGACTAACAAAAAAATCTGGAAAAACATCACTTACAAGTAGCGATGTCGATTCTGGTACTAGGCATTACTCTATCTCTACTTCCTTGAGCTCACTAGTAACTACTACATACATTGTTATTAAAGCACTTCAATGTGTGAAGGTAGGCAGAAGTCAAATACACAAAGAGCAGAATATTTTACATGCTATTCCTACAAGTTTCTAAGAATCAGCTTCCAGCCACAAAACTAGTTCTTTTCCTGTTGAGATTTGATATTGAAATGGCAAGTCAAATGCTTAACACAAAAATAAGCAGCTTGCTTACAAAGGCTGTTATTTAGTCCAAAACTAAGTTTACACATACGCAGCACAAAATGTGTATAAAAATAGCAGAATAGTTTAATCACTATTGCTTGGAGTTTTGGTTTGTGGGTTTTTATATTTTTGGGGACGGAGCAGGGGAAGAAGATACTTTTAATTTTTATTGGTTTTTTTTTTACACTTCAGTCTAGAATTAACTAAACTTTAAGTCCAACTAATGTACTGCTTAGGAAATGGCCTAGTACATATAGCCTGATGTTGATTCCATTTCAACAAGAACATAGATGTGCAATTTCATGCTTCAAAAAACTGGAGCTGTTAGTGCAAGGAAAGATAAGGTATGAGCAAAAGGCTGACCTGTTTGCAGTAAATTTGCACATTGCTTTTGGCTTTCTTCTAGGCTTCTTGTCAGTCGATTTATTATTTCCGTTTTCTCACATTTGGTTTCTTCCAGCATTTTTTCAAGTTGCTTAACATGCTCTCCTAGATTTTTGCAAAGCTCTGTCTAGGAAGAGAGATTATTTTTACTCAAGTTACAAAACATCTAGCCATCTAGTACAATTTCAGATATAGAAAAAGTCAATACATACAAGACACAGGAGCAAAAGAATCAATCTGATACCTAAAGGGATAGAGGCTGGCTAAATCAATCACAGATCAAATGTGATCTCTTACAACACCAAAGTTAAGTTTTCACTAGGAGACAGTAAGTATATTCATATATAAACATATGGATGTGAACTGTTTTGTATTTCCTAGAACAGTTTTCAGCATACCAGATTATCCCATCATTAATCACATACAGTTAGTTTACCACAGAAAAATCAAGCCTTCATGTAAATTAAGTCTGAGCTTAACTCAATTTAGTTTATTTTAACTGAGCTTAAGCCAAGCTAGCAAGTTCCAATGCTCTGTAGAAGAACCATAGTTTTTTCATGTGATACACAAAGTAGACCTTCATATGGCATTACTTACAGTTAACCTACACAGACCTGGGAGGCACGCTACCCAGTCTTCATGCCTTTTGACTTTTCTATTTTCTCTCCAAAACAGGAGACCTCTCTCTAAATACCCCAAACATACCACCATAAAAAAAAACTTCTTTTGCAGTAGAGACAAAGCTGTATAAACTTTGCTGTGGTACTAATAGAAATCTAGCAGTGCATCCTTGTTTACAAGCAAAGGCTAGTTACCTTTCCAAACATACTACTCATTTATTTTTACAAATATCTATGTTGAAACAAGAATTACAGAAATTAATTACAAGAGTTAAAGGAAATTTAGTTCTATTTCCTTTATGTGAAATAAGAGAACAATAAGTTAAGGCCTGCCTTGACTACATTGCTTTAGTATCTCTAATAGCGTAATGGACTTTTATGGCAAGTCAAGTAGAATAATTTTAATAAGCTCTATAACCATGTGACACAATACATATCAAACTCCATCTTAAAGCCAGTCTTTTCCTCCTTTGCCTTTTAAATCTATACTTCTAAAATAAAGGGACTGTTCAGTGATTAGTTGTCCTTGATCATTTTGAGACTAAAGCTTGGCAATAGACTGTTTTTATTAAACAGTTTTTCTTGCAGCAAAAATATCACAATATTTCTTATTTTGTTCTTTTCTTCCCCAAATTTATTTGCTGATACTCTGAAACAGTGACTGTGCACAGAACGAAAGCTCAGGAGAGAAACCAAGAGAATGCATTCTTGCCTCCTCTACATTTGCTATGCACAAACTCACAATCTGAGCTCACAACTGCCTGGAGATGTTTATAAAAACATACCACATAGGCTTCATAATATTGAGACTTACACAGAATTTCCTTTCCATTTGCTTAGCAGCTTCCAGAAGGAGTTATTAGAATTATAGGTCAAGAAGTGCAGTTTAGGAAACATGGGGAGCTCTACAGCCTCTCCAGTATGGTACTCAGCATCCTAAAATAATTTCTCACCTGCTCTCGGAGCGCAGATCTTGTAGTATCAAGTTTCTGCTCTAATGATAATACTTGCTTTTCATACTTCTGCTTGAGTGCTGAAATAATGGCCTCATGTTGCTCTCTGGCTCTCTGAAGGGCATCTGATCGCTGAAGTTCTAACAGCTGCTTCTGCATGCTTTCCATGGCTACCTCTGCCACTTTGGATTGCTTCAGTATCTGTAGGAACAATATTAGGGTAGTTCCCAGTTACATATATTTCACTTTTGCTCCATATTCCATACGTCAGTTCAGGGTTTTGGTGCAAGAGTTGCTAAAAGTCCTCAGATAATATCTGGATTTTAATACAAACTATTTTCCACCAGTGCATCCTATTCAATCGTCATATATTCAGCTTCTGCAATGATCATGAACAGTGTTTTAAGCGACCAGCACTTATGTTTAATGCAAGTGCACCACAAATGTAACTATAGAGATCTTCCATAATAAACAGTAAAAATATTTATAGTACCTGCTCCTCATTGGTAGTAAGAGTCTGAATTTGAGTTTCAAGGGCTTTTATTTGACCTTCAAGATGCACTTCCCGTTCCTTTCCATTCTGATAGAGTTTTTGAGACTCACGAAGACTAACAGCCAAACCATCCTTTTCATCTTAAGAGAGACACAATGTGTAAGAAACATGGCCCAGTCACACAACAACCACAGAACATAACTGTTCAGTATCCCCTACTCTACAGAACCATTCACTATGAGCCCTCTTTCCCATACTGGGGGCAGAAGATGGAACAAAAACATTCAGTCAGTCTCCATCCAGTAACCAGTTTCTCCCTCTGGTAGCTGGAAGCACTCCGATACATTGCACCTTCAGAACCCTAGTAGAAACAAGCCTCATTTTGTCAGCACTAGGAACTAGCATCATCCCTTATACCATTTAAAGGGAGAAACAAAATAATTCCCCTGGAGGAACAGCAAAATGTTTGGCAGCTGGTTTTCCATCTCCTTCGCTCCTTCTACCTTCTAAAAATTATATTCTTAAGTCTCAAAACTCATGACTTTTGTCTGTTCCTAGAAGAAAAGGGAGACCAAGACAACCTCCAGTCTCCGTGACAGCTTTGATCATTTCGGAAGAGCTTCCCTCTACATACAGTCCAGGAAACAGCTTGTTAAACCCAACAGCACAAAAAAAAAGGGTTTTTTCCATAAACATACACTTCTGCTATTGGAGTTTGTCTGTTTTGAGCTTTTGACTTTTGTACTTCTAGCACACTACTTTGGCAACTTCTCTACATTTTTAATGCCTGAAACAGGGACTCTGGAATACAACAGTGGTCTTGAGAATGCAGTAAAAGTTAAGACAGGCCCAACGCACAGAATTTTCTTTAGAACAATGTTGGCGGGAGACAGTTAGGTCCACATAATCCCAAATCAAGTTTATTAATATTAACAATAGCTGCAGAGACACTACCTAAATAAAGTTTTGGAACAAGAAAGTTGCTAAATATGAATAAAAGAATTAGTACAAAACATTTTACCTTTGATCATTGAAAGCTGATGATTCAAATACCTAATCTGCTGTGCACTCTTTTCTAGCTTTTCATTAAGTTCTTCCAGTTGTCTTTCTCTTGCTTTATTCAGAACTTGAAGTTGAAGAATCTGTATATTTTCTGGAGAATCTGTCAAATTTCAAGTAGTATACAGAATACAGACAAGTCAGCACGTAAGCTAACCAAGGAAGTCATTGTCATAAGTAATTCCTGTCCCAAGATACTTCTGTATGAATGTACAGTGTGATACACTGTATTAATACAGTGCCAAATTTGCTGCTGGTTCACAAAATTGCATCATTCTTGAATCCATCTCTGACTCCCATCACCTGAGCTGCTCAGGCAACAATGGCTGAAGAACTGCAGGAATTACTGATGTGATTCACACCTAACATCAAGCCAGATAAAGGTTTACATGCTATGAATTCACACACAGTCTTGTGGCAACTATAAATTTTCAACATTTCTAACAAGCAAAGTAGTTCTGTCATTTGAAGGGTACCAGAAAAGCCCAATGTGGCAGCAAGCAAAGTTATGTTTCACCAGGTATAGCAAGTCATTATTTTCCATTATAAAACAAGACAAAGTGCCAGTAAGACTTGAGATCAAGCCACAAAATAGCCTGGAACTCAAATACCCTTGATCAAAATGAGCTGATTTCTAGATAAAGGCAGGGAAAAAAACCATAACAACCCACAAAATTGGACTATTCTAATGTAAGCTTAAAAAAATTAAAAGATCATGTACATTAATGTACTTTTACTAAACATCTACTAAAATCAACAGGTTTTCTGTTATTTCCAGTGGACTTTTCACACAAGTTTTAATGTTTAAAGTCTAAACAGCAAACACCTACTTCCATCGTTGCCCAAGAATTCACGTTGCAAATCTTCAAACACTTCATTTCTTCTGGTTCCTTCTTGGAGTACTGGAATGTTTTGATGAATGCCATTTTGGTATGGTTTATAAGTCACTTTGTAAGATTCTGGCGATTGGCCACTGACAACGTCAGATGCAACAAACTGCTGTTGTGACAATATATACATAACAGGAAATAAATTAAACTTACAACTGTAGTCTTGCTCAGTGAAGATATTTCTCATTTTACAGGCTGACATTAAGAGCTCTAGTAGCTATTCATTTTCAGGCTCCAATCCAGCACACCATTTAAGTGTGATAAAATTTTTCATGAAATATTCCACTTTAGGAGAGCACTGAAGCATCAGCTTCAATAGACTAAGCACACACTTCAGTAAATCACATTCTTTCTACTTTATGGAATTCTACCTAGCCAACAAGAGGGGAAAAAAAATAATTATAACATGCACATATGAAAATCCAATTATTTAACGCTCCATTGTCTTAGACAATAGAAGCCTCCCGTTATTGTTTAAACTGATAATAAGAGAGAAAGCATTACAAAACATTACTATGAGTAGACTTGTGAGAAAATTTCCAAAAGAGACAGAAAAATACATTAGCTTCTGAAATACCTTAAGATGTTCTTTTGGAGCATCTGAAAAGTTTATTCTTTTACTTTGCTGATTGTTAAATTCTGGTTTATGGTCATTTGTATAAGGCCTGAAGTTTTCAGGAAGATGATACACATTGTTCTGTTGGTAGCAACTTGGAGCATTAAAGTCACCTCTACCAAGATACACATCATCGGGATCCTCTTGCCCATTCTGGTCAGAGTAATCTTCCTTAGCATCATATAAATGTTCCTTCTCTTCATCGTTACATAGGCCATTCCATTTCTTTCCATGTTTTTCAACATGATTGTTTTGCTGATCACACAAGAATTGTTCAGGGAACAGATTTTGTCCTTGCTTATAATCCTATGCACAGATAAGACATTTAGAATTGCTCTCAAAACTCAGATTCCCTCCACACCTCCCTTTTTCTGGGGTTACCAGCCCTCAAGTCAGAAATACTTCCAAGTGAATAGCAAAACACGTCACCTACATGTAAATTATTTCTCCAATGAATCTGAATAATATTTAACATGTTGTTATGAACAAGCAATTCCTACTAATTACATCACTGCTCATACAAGCTTACATTTTGAGGATCACTTATCAATGGATGATCGTTCCACCTTCCATCATGCTTCCCAGACTCATGTGATCTACAGAAAGACAAACAGCTTAACCATGTACTTATAACTTCAGGAAAACAACAAAAACAAAGCAAACCACCTCTTTGTTAATTTAAGTGGCATCTAGTCTGTTTCTCATGGAACACAAACCATACTGCCAAAACTGCATTACAGCTCCCCTTTTACTTGGATTGCAAGTAAATTTGCTTGGACTACAACTCATCAGCTGAGATTTTGATTTATTCTCAAAAGCACAACATAAGTAATAAAAAAGATGGTGCAAAATGCCTTACTGCTGCTCCGTTTCATGAATGCTACAGTCCGAATAGCTGGAGAGCTGGTCTCCACTGTCCTCCAGCATATCATGGGGAAGGTCTGTCAATAGCTGTTGCAACTAAAGCAGAACAAAAAACATTTGTTATATGCTTTTCAAGAGAATGCACACAAGTTCAATCCCAACAGAGAGAGCTAGGCAAAGTAAGACACTTGCCCAAAATTCTGGTTTTATTCTCTAAGGAAGGACAACACTGGAATTCACTGAGACTTGTGCCACAGAATGCTTAATAGACTAGAGTACCAGCCAAATGATTTTTCTGGCAAACTTGTTAAGAAAAAGAGCTGCACCAAGAAAGAGGCAAGAGAAGTGTCACCAGATAGGTAAGTCCCAGGCAAGACTACTTTTGAAGAATGAACTGCAAATGAATCATGCCAAGGTTTCTCCTCCCTAAATTCCAGGCAAGAGACATCGAAAACATGCTCTTGCCAAGGAGTCCAAATTGAAATCCAGGTAAGAACTTGCCAGTCAGTGTTACCAGATGCAAGAAGCCATCATTGCAATGATTAGTGGTCTGCTCACGTGTTCAGATGAAGTCACCAAGCAAATGGACATGAACAGCAGAAAATACCACCAATTCTAATCCAGAAAACAGAAAGTTGTGCCACTGAAAAAAAGCCACAGCCCAAACCCACCTGAACTTCCTTGCTCTAAGGATTCCTATATAGAATATACCTCTTCCAGTTTTCAAACAGGCTTTGATATGAGGCCACATATTGGGTTTATTGTAGATCTGAGCTATGCACTTTCTTTTTCTTATTAGGTGACTTGAGAACTACACAATATATTCAGTTACTACATGCAGCTTCTGAACTCTAACCCTGGTTTTCTCTAAACTCTCAAAGCATGTATTAATAAGAGCAGAAACATTAGCTGCCCATACTAAATACCTTATTAGCTTTTCATTTTTTATTTGGTTTTTTTTAAAAAACACGCACTGCCCCACCCCAAACAAACAAAAACTATCACTTACAAAAAGTTTATCTTATTAAAGATACCACATTCTCTCAGATGGATTTTAGATGCTCTCTAAGGCCAAAAGAAAGGTGAGAAGTTAAGGACAACTTTTCTAAGTGTCTGTAAGACAACAGAGAACTAAAAGTTTGTTCCCAGAAATTCACTAGTGGCATGAAAAAGGTTTTCCTATCATCAGAGCATACTTTAGATTTATTGTATCTCAGCTCCAGGAAGCAGGAAAGGCAGCATCATTCACTGAAGATCTTTCCTTTGCCCTACTTGCAACCAAGGACATACTCAAGCACCATGGGTTTTTCTGGTCTTGCACTGCTTTGGAAATTAGATCAAGAGAAAGCAGCACATACACAGTTCACAAAACATCATCATAAGAGTTCATACTGAAACAAGCTCAGCCTACCAGGTTAGCTAGCACAGAACTCCAGATATGGGTAAGAATTGCCCAATTCTTAAGTTAGTGTCAAAGTATTCTCCTACCATGTAGATCTCTCCAATTTTCAAGAAAAAAAACCCCACCCAATTTGCTGTAGCAGAAAACTTGAACAAAGAAAGTCTTGGATTACAACTTGATCAGGAAACACAGCACAGCCTGTGTTTTAGCCTCCTTTTAGCAGGCTAAAAGTCACATCCCACTGATACATCTACACATACAGTTTTTTGAATCCCACCTTGCCCCAGAACATACATGATCTACAAGGATTACCAAGAACTTACTCCAAAGGGGCTGCTTTGTTTGTTCCCACTGCCTCTTGTCCTGTCAACTGGGCACCACCAAAAAAAACCCTGGCTCCATTCTCCTTACATCCTCCCTTCAGGTGTTTATACACACCGATGACATTCTCCCTGCACCTTTCCTCCACGCTAAACAGTCCCAGCTCTCCCAGCCTCTCCTTATAGAAAGGATGTTCTCCTCAACACTGAACTTACAATCCTATTTATGCACTCTCTCGCTCACCCACTGTAATAACCCTACAATGATTTCACTACTTGTTCTCCTGCACTAGCACAAGATTCTCTGTCTGAGTAGAAAGGTTTGGAACAGACACATTCCCTACAGCATTTGAAGTAGTATACTTCCAAGATGTACAGCTATCATTCTACAACACATTTTTGCAAACATTAATCTCTACATTACCTACACTCTAGACAGTAATCCCTGAAGTATGTATTGTGGACCTTATTTGGCTTCAACATAACTTACCACCCTATAAGAAACCATTATGCTTATTCATGTTAAACACACATTTTGCCAATTCTCCTTATTAAACAAAAAGAACAGAAACACTCAAAATATTTCAACTTCAAAGAAATCCCAAAACATTTTAATATATTTTTTCTAGAGATTAAAGTATGCAATTTATAATCAGATTTTTAAAAGTAATTTCTCATTTTTTTCTAGGCTAACCAAATTTTCAAGTGAAAGAGAGCTGTTGCTTTCGAAGTATTTGTAGTAAGTGAAAAAGTCAAGAAATAAAAAAAATGTAGGTGACACCAGCCTTTTGCATTTGATCTATTGCACAGGCAAGGACTACCAGTCATCCAGCCACTACAAATGACATTGCAAGGCTCTTAAATTGCAGCATCTCATTATGTCTTCACTCTTTACACCACTCTTGCAAAGCACAGTCTGCATTCTGTTTTGCTCTTAACAAAAACAGCATAAAACTTTTTGATTTTTTAAAAAGACACTAAAATGAGAGAAATGTAAAGAAGATAGATACACAAGTCTTCAGATTAAGTAATTTATTGATTTTTTTCACCTCTTGTTCTCTTGCATAATCCTCTTGGTCATAGTCTTCATCATCATGTTGTGTTTGTAGAGCTCCACTATCAAAGTCAAGGGACATTGTTTGCTAATAATATTTTTGAGTATCCAGCAAAACCTACTGCAAGACAGGAAAATATCACATGAGTAAAAGTTGGAGGGTACCAAAAAGTACCACACTCATTTCCTGAATTAAGTAGCCAAACACACACAGAAGTTGCTTGATTTTTTTGAAAGAAACATTACACATTACCTATATCATTCACTTGAGCTTTTTGTTTTGCAGTATATCCAATGCTACACACTTCTAAGGTTACAGCATTTAAAACTGACTATTTGGCCTTTTCATATGCTGACGTTATTAAATTATTGAAGATCACTCCCAACCAGACATTATTTTCTTCAAGTTCTGACACTGTATGTCATACATATGCTGTAATACATGTTGATAGTTCTGTCCACGTTTGCATCTCAATCTATACATATTCAACTGTTACAAAGTGTACCTACATTTTGTACTAAATATTTAAAGTACGCCGCTGCTTGTGCATTTGGATAATACCTCCGATAGGAAAAACAGGAAAAGTATCACGGAAATATGAAAAGTATTGTGTCAGTTCCAGATTTAACTGCTTAACGAGGAGACTTAGACTCCCAAGGCCTTGTCTGCAATGAGTTTGCAGTAAGCCACAGTGTGCAAGTGCTGGCCCACACTTGGTTGCAAGATAAATTAATCCCCAATGAAGAGATGCTCCTGACAGGCAGTTACGAAACAGAAATGATTGATGAAGATTTTACAGAATGGCACATTCATTGGGCATACAGGTGTCACACATGCTGGAGCCTTCGCTCAGTACGAAGCTTTACAATGGCATTATCCTCAAGTTAGAGGACATAACGTGTCACTTCATTACATTTAAAGGACCTGGTTGCCCACAGATGCTCCAGGAAACGCTGTAACCCAGTCAGCAGGAGCCCCAGCCGCGCCAGTGCCTGGCTCTCCGTGCGCGGCCCCAAACACCAGCTCCCACAGCGCGACCGCCCGCCACCGCCGAGGCGGCTCGGCCATCTTCCCCCCAGCCCCGCGCCAGCCGCAGGCGACCACCCACCCCCCGACAGCACCCTCCCGGCTCCCCTTAAAGCCCTTCCCAGCCCCCGGAGCTGAGGCATCCGGGCGACGGGACAGAGCCCCATTCCGCCGCCTCACGGCCCGTACGAGCGGCGGGCAGTCACGACGGGCCGCGTCTGTACACAGGCCCCACCAGCTCAGGCCCTCACGGCGGTGGCGCGGCGCCGGCAGGGACGGCGACTGCCGCTAAGCACGGCGCGGAAGCGACTGCCGCTGGAGCCTCCTGAGCCGGCTTCGCCCCAGCCTCCGCGGGGCAGGAGGAGGAGGCAGAGCACGCTCCCGAACACCGAAACTCACCTGAGCCGCCGCGGCTGCCCGCCTGCCCCGGGCACAACAAAGGCCTACCCGCCGTTCTTCCGCATGACAACCGAACCCAGCGCCCGCCGCTCTGACTGACAGCCGCGGGCGCCAATCGGCGGGCGCAGCAGCAGCGCCGCCGCACGCCGCAGAGCGGGAAGGCGGAACGCGCTCGCCCCGCCCCAGCAGCGCTCGGCTGCGCTGCAAACCCGCCTCCGCCGACTGTTTGAAAGCAGGCGCGCATGGCAGCGGGAAGATGCCCGGCTCTCTGATTGGCCGAGCCGTCGACCAATGGCTGTATCCTTTTGGCGGAGGGGCGGGGCCTCCCCGTGACGTTGGGAGCGAGCCGGGCGCAGGTGTCGGCGGCGCCATCTCGCAGCGAGACGTGGCAGTTGCCTGGCAACGAGAGATGCCCCCGTGAGGCCGCAGCCCGACGGGGTGACGCCGCCTGACGGGGGCTGGCCCTCACGGCAGCGTCTTGAGGGAAGCTGGCGGCAGGAGCACCCCTCGTTGTAGAGCGGCTGGGTGGCCGGGGGGTGGCCGCCCTCGCCTCACAGGCAGCCGCCCCTGAGGGAGCGGCCTGCTGCGCCGGGGCAGCGGGGTGGTGATGGCGCAAGGCACCGGAGAGCTCGGCCCGGGCCCACCCGCACCAAAGGAGACCCTTCGGCGGGAGGGGGTTTGCTTTTACCCGGTGGAGCCCCACGGGAGCGCCGGAGCAGCCAGGCCGCGCTCAAGCAGCCTTCCCCGGGGTGCTCAGGGAGCCGCTCTGCTTCCAGGGCTTCCTTTAATAAAAAATTAAAAATGTATCTGAGTGAACAAGCTTCTTCCATGGAATTGCCGGTAGCAAGCGTTCAAAAAAAAACACAAACCAAAATAAACCAGGGTTTTCGAACAAGGAGTGTTCAGAAACGGAGGCGTGTAATAGCTCCATCTGGTGACGCCCTCAGCGGCAGTAGAAGATGGAAGCTGTGGCAGGAGAGAGGCGTGTGGGTCATCTGGTGCAACATTTTTATTGATGGAAGCAAACAGATAGGTGTGTTAATGTGCTTCTGTGACATTTATAGGAGCTTTGAAAACAAATGGACGTACTATGCCTTGTAAATGCGACAGTATAGGCAAAATTTGTTATTTTTCCCAAGGGTTTCTAGTAACTGTTAGAACAGCTTAACCAATTCTCCTCAGGCATGAAAAGATGTTTTCTTAAAAGAGAAGTCTAAACGCGCCTGAAAATTCATATTAACTTTGTCAAGAACAGTAATTTGGAAAACTTTCCAAAATTCAGATAACTTTTTTTTTCTTTTTAGCATAGTTACTTCTTCTAAGACTTCCACACAGGAGCTGATGGTGTACTTGACATGAGATTGCTGATCCAGAGTCTAAAAGCAGCATTAATCACTAAGTGAAGGCATATAAATGTTAGAAACAAAAAACTGAGTTCCTGCTTCTGGCTCCAGAAGAATTAATGTTATTAATTCTAGGAAAACACGTGGTGTCTGTAATGCATGGATGTGTTGTGTTTGAAATGTATCTGTAACTAGTTGGATTCTTTGCTTTCAAATCAAGAGATTTTGAGATACTTTACGGCACCAGCACCCAATTAGCTCCCCTCTTCCCTTCACAGTTTTGCTTCAGACACATACAAAAGATGCAGAAGCAACAAAACAAAGCTTCTGGTGTTTTTTTTAAGGTAGTGATATTCAAAGAGGGAGATTTAGACTGCATCATACTGCGATCCAAACATCACACACTGGCTCTGAATGTTTTTATGCATTGGTAAAGTGGAAATTGAAGTCAAAAAAAGGCCCTAAGTCAGCATCTTGACTGGCAAAGTCATACAACTTTGATCTCAGTATCACAACTCCAAATGCTATTATTCTAGTCCCTAGTAACTTTGATTTGTACTAAAAACAGAGATGGAGCTCTGCACATTTTCTTTCTGTGACCTGTCATAAAACCCAGCTTTGATGCAAAAATCAAAACCACCCTATGCAGGTCCTTTGCTCCCCTTAACATGCCTCAGAAGCAGCTATTTTTGCGTCACTGTTCGCTCAGCAAAGTCATGGCAAGCACGTTATGAAGTTTGGTAAGATCTGAGAATAGAAATGATACTATGCAGGGATTTAATGTTACAGTTTCTTGCCAGCGGTCCTTACAGTGGCACAAAACTTGACCATGACTCTCGTTGGGGCCCTTTGTCACAGGTGAAAACCTTGCATAGGACAGGACAGGCATAAACTTGAGCTTCTCATCTGAGGGCTTGAGGTAGCAATAATGCCAGACTATGGGCAAGGAAATCAACTGCTACTGTTTTAAAGCTTCTCAGTATATGTAATTGGTATTTTAATCATGTTATTCTGAAGGAATGAAATACATTTTATGCCTATTAGCTGAAGATACAAATAAAGATGTTTTTTAGTCAGCTCCAAGCGTGGCTCTTTACATCGTATTTTCCCCTCCAAGGAAGCTTATGTCTTCAGTAATCTCATGAGTATATGACCCCTCTTGTTTTCTAGATGACAGGGTTCTTACTGTAGTGTCCCATTTAATATGAAGACACGCAAAAGAACAGAATGTATTTTTTAATAGTCAAGTCTTCCAGCAATTGCTGAACTCCACAACAATTGTCTGCCTTATGGAACTGAGCCAGTGTGCTGGGAGACAGAGAGAATGTCCCTGCTTATGCCAGAAGACATTGCTTATCTTAAAGGGACAACTTTCTCAGGCCATCACCCAGACTACCAGTTCATTCCCTAAATCCCTGCTGCCTTTCTTCAGTTAATTATTAAATCACTGCTTCCTCAACAGGAAGCCCAAGAGATCACTGTTCACTCTGAATATAGGATTGTTCATATTTGGAGTATTTATTGTGGCGAAACAATTCATAGGTTTCTTTTAAAAGACTTTTTTCCATGTTTAGGAACAAATGGACTCTACATGAAGGAAGGGAAAATAATACGTTGTTTTGGAAAGAACAGCAAATATAAGGGCACATGCAAAGTTCAAACAGTCTTTTAAATAGTTTTCTCTCAAAATGTATCATTAGTTTTGTTCAGCTTCTCTAGCCTGTAAACAACTATGTAATCAATGAAAAAATATTTAGCCTACCTTTAAAAAAGATGTCTCCAGTATTAATTGGTAATAATAGTAAAATCATATGCAAGACAAAAATATTAGGATCTAGCATGCCTGTCCTTTAACAAGTTCTATTCCAAAATTATTACATATATTAATTTCACCTTTGTAAATGTTGCATAATCTCAAATCTTTGAGTAATCCGACAGTGACAAAAAATGATTAAGAAACCAGACAACCTTTCTGTATTGTGTACGCTATTCATTTCAAACATTACTTGCTAGTAAAGTGCTATTACAAGCAAAATGAAATTGTTAGTGTCTATCGAAAGCAGATGACATTTTAGTAATATTCAAATTGTATTTGTTTTGGCAAATAGTTAAAAGCTTAGACATGTTTGTTTAACCACCCAAAACTAATTCAGTATAAATAATACTCATTTCCAATATTTCTATGCTAAAAGGCACATACTAATGTTCCAGCAGTTCGTTCAAGTGAGCTTTTGCATGTAGAGGTTTAATTGTGCTTTTAAATAGTTACTGATTCAGTATGACCTTGAAAGTGACATTTGTGCATGTCTAAAATACCTTCTCACAAATGAATCTCACACTCGGAAGGTGTAATTTTGTTAAGATTAAGATTATATATATCTATATAGCTATGCTTGTTGATCTCTACAGATCTACATAGATATACACATATACATATATTCATACATACACACACAAGAGGGTATCTTCTGGAACAGCAGCAGAAAGTGCAGTCTATACTTTTTTTGAATTGTCTTCCTAATAGAAAGTTCTCAATGCAGTTTTCAGATATGAATTGTCTTGGGACTTGTGAGATCCGAGGGATTATTTGTGATATTGCATGTGTCCCACATTACTTTCTTTCCTCACAGGCTGCTTCAAGCTCACTTCACTTCCAGAAGAGATGATTGGCAAATTATTTTCCATGTGATACTGAATAAGATGACCCACACTATCAAATATATGGTCTTTGGTTCTCACCTAATGAAAGAAGCAAAAGAATATACTTATGGTTAGATTGCGCTTGTAACTGGCTGGACATGAGCCTAGCGCATTGCAGCCAAAAGGCATTTAAGCCACCAAACTCACTGGAGCAGGATCATTAGGCTGTAGGCAGCAGCTCAGACCTATCCTTTGACCTACGATTAGCTGACGTGAAAAAGCAGAGAAGAAAAGCAGAGAAGACTGCATGTATGTAGAACTGGGCTGATGCTGCTAAGGGGAATGAAATAACCTTCTTTTTTTTTTTTCTCTCTCCACAGAAAAGAGATATTTTCCCCTAAATCCCACCGAGGCTTACTTTTCTCATTTACTTTCTCCTCTGAGAGATGTCGCTCACAAGTGCTCTTCTAGCCCTGAGCAGAAGCAAGTAGAATTCAAGTGACGACAAACCAGCTCTACTTTTTCTGTTTCCAGAAGTGTGTTACTAATCAAATCCATTATTTAATGTTAGGGTTATTTTTCTAGCAATATAACAACGGCTCAAAGGATGTATTAAGTGTATACAGTAATTATCAGCAGCTGGACTAACAACAGTGTTTAAGTACCTCGCTTCTATTTCCATGGTACTTTGGTGCTTGGAAGTTCTTAAATTGAATTTTCCAACCTACTGAAGTTACTGGCTACACTAAATTAAACTAGATGGAATCTGATCAGTTCTGTTTTGTGGAATGCACCCGTGCAGTTTGGCTGAAATATCTGAGCAGCCCTGAAATTTCAGTATATGACATGTTCATACCTTGCCCTCAGGATCCACCAAGAGCAGATGCTTTGCTTGCCCTCCCTGAAGTCCACTGAGGACGTACTGACCAGGTGACGTTGTGCTCTCTCGCACCAGAAAATCCCCATCGTTTACTAAGAGGCTCTCTGCTGCTTTCCTGTTTAATTTGCCATGGTAACAATCTTCATTCTTTAGCTGTTGCTTTATTTGCGGCGGAACACAGAGACCAGCTGTGTTGCTTGTGGCACTCTGCAGAACAGCTTCCGGTAACTCTAAAATCAAATGAAAGGGAATGTATTGGACACTTCACCTGGAACTACATTCTAAAAGGATGCAAGACACTTTTTTCTAGCTTTTAAAAAATCCAAATTGTTCAGTCTTGAAGCTGTAATCAAACCAACCTTACAGACTGTAATAATTTGCACACATGAATGCTCACAACCCTCCAGTGCATTAGGTAAAATTATCACACCATCTCCTCCCATACCTTAGATGGGAAGCCTTGGGTCGCTAGGCAACAGGGATTGGAAACAGGAATTTTTCTGATGCTCTACTGTTTTGGGTTTGTATTTCTTTGGTTGTATTAAAAAGTAAAATCTTCCCTGTAAAAACAAGATTACTGCCGGGGTTTAGCTGCTTTATTTTTTAAAATCTAGTTTTTCCTTCTTCCTTAACAAGCTCTGAAGATATTGTCATGGATCATTGGGAGAGTCATGTTGAGTAGCTCCAGCTATGTGCAGGAATGTGAGACAACATGGTCAACATAGCCAGAAGGGAAGGATTACAGCATGGTGCATCTGCTGTGAAAAAGCAAACAATTACTGAATGTACTAACAAAACTGAATGGCTTGGGATATAGCCAGTCAAACTGCAAATGATTCACAGGCAGGATTCTTCTAAGGAAAATAAGAGGATACCACTTCTTCAATGGAATTGTGCAACCTAAGGCTCCTCGGGATATGGCCTGTTCCTTTTAGAGTATGATACAGCCCTGGGCTGGAGATGTCTCAGTGGTCACAGATCTCCTTTACTGAAATTCTGTCCAGACCTTTGCCCACTTTCTTGTGCGAGGCCAACTCTGATGGAGAAAACAAGCAGTGGGAAGCCATAAAAGGCAAAGCTAACCAAGTATTTTCAATAATGCGGACAATCAGTAGCAGCTATATAGGCTTTTAATGGATATCCACCACTGAGTCTGTAAGTCAAGATTTAATTTGACATGCATTTGATACTACTGATCAAACAGTTTGATTTAGAAATTGTTGGATGAGATTCAATGGTCAGTTCTGCAAGAATTAAGAAAAGATTCTCATAACGATCTCACATTGACCTTGCTGTCAATTAAACACTACCGCCTGTGAAGCAAGAGGCAGCTGAGGCCAATTCTACCTTAGAGTGGCTAAGAACTTGAGAATACAGGAGAACCCTCCTCCTTGAGGTATGGTGCAGTCCCAAGCTTTCATATCATCTTAAAGACATTCTTATTATTACTTGTGGAACACTATTGTATCAGTCAACTACAGAAGATGAAAGGTTACTCTGCTTGCTTAACATCACTATTGTTACTCTTTAATCCCCTTTGTCTTGAATTTAAGCAGCAAAAAACCCAACCAGGATGGATTTCTTCCCCCATCTTTTCTATATTTCTTACGGGGAAACCAAAATCTTTCTCCATGAGCACAGATGACAAGACCCCCTCTTTTCAAAGCTTAGAAAGATACGGTATTGCAATGGGAACCTACTGGCCTGACGCAGTGGGCTCCCATGGGTCTGTGTTGTTGCTGTACCGCGGGCTGTACAGACTGCAGACTGCACGGTCTGTGTGTTGATGTAACACGGATCATCAAAAAGATCTGTTTTGTAGGCAGGCTTCAATAATGTTGCCTCTTTTTTTGTCTTCTGTGATCTTTCACCACAATTACCTGCAATTAGTATATAGTATGCACAGATTTCCTCTATTTTTTTTTTAAACTCGAGTTAAAATAACTGTAAAAGCTGAAATAGGAACACTGTTCTTATATATCCCACTAAGTCATTCAGAAGGAAAAGAACAATGGCAGATGAACTCATTTTTCCTTATGGCTAGAAGGCACAAGGTACACTATCCAAAATGAGTTAGAATGAAGTTTTCAAAAATGTTCCACGCTGGTTCAGTTCTGCTTCAAACAGTGTCAGCAGTAAACCCCCCACTGATTGAGAAGAAATTATTAATATGACTCTACAGAGACACAAGCCATATACGTTGTTCGCTGCAAAACCCTTTCCTTCCCCTCTGCACCACAATAAAAGCCTGTGGGAAGCTGAACAATTCTCTCTTGCTATTCTGGTGGAGCAGGGAAGATGGAGGAGGTTGGCGCTTTGTGGCTCTGCCTGGAGAGCCAAAGCCACATCTGTCAGGTTAGGATCCAAGCCTATGAACAGGGTAACAGAATATCCCCTGCAGGGTATGAAAATAATAGCACTGCAGCAGCCAAATAGCATGCATATTTTTGCTCTTCAGCAAACATTTTATTCATAGATCTATTCATTCATTCTTTTATTTGTTCACCCTCTCTTTGTGGGAACCGTTTGATTCTCCTTTCCTTAAATGAGAAATAACACAAGAAACTAAACTATCCCCCTGCAGACTGTGTAATGGATTGCTTCAGAGTGGTGCAGGTGGGAATTCAAAAAGGACCTCATTGTACAGTGAAAGAGATGCTGAGGAAATGCGCTCAGGGCATCAGCTATGGCAAGGGAAGTCCAGAAAGGGATGGAGGCTGGTGTCCTGGAGAGCAGGTTTTGGTGAAGGCAAACTGATCTTGGGCACAAAGCTTCCCCCCAAGGCTGGGGAAGGACACCGTTGCACCAAGAAGCCAGTGACGCTATAAGGAAGGGTACAGGCTCTGTTGGAACAACCACCTTGATGCCAATGGTTTGGGTCTCATTGAGCATTTGTAGGGGGAATGGGCATTTTCAGAGACCGATAAGCAACAAAGCATCTTCCTTTTTCAAAGACTATGAAAGGCAATAAAACAACAAAGAGTATGAAAGAATAAAAAGACAAAGAGCTACTGTAGGGCACCATGACAAGTAAAATGAGTAAGTCTGCCAGCAGACATGAAGATAGATTAGTGGCCTTCAGAAAAGCTGTAAGGCCTTTTTGTCTGTCCTTTATCTAGGGAACTAGAAATGACCCGCTAAGCAGAACACTTTTCACCATTGTATCAAAAGCCAAGGAAGGGGCAGCTCTTCCAGGCAGTCTGCCTCTGTTAATTCTCCATATGCGTGAGAAGAAAAAGAGAGTACATACCCAGAGTTTTGTTTTCTTCTGGACAATTTTCATATATATTGATGAATGCTGGGCTGCCTGTCTGTAGAAAAATTGCAAAAACAGTCACATAAAGTAGTCCCTTAGAAACATCAGATAACTTTAAAACATCCATGCACCCGTTAACTGGGATACAGGTAACTAAACGTATCTTCTTCACCCAGAAAGTCCCACCTCATCAAATAACACTTCATATTTCATGCTGATACTCTTCTTTCTACAGGGTATCCTGTTTGGACACATGCCAACCTCACAGAGGCCATTAACTGCCCAGTTATGTATCTAAGGTTTAGTATATGCAGCGTAACTCCTAGGTAATAAAGTTCAGTTTTTTCTTATAAACGTTCCTTGCAATAAAAACAAGGAGAAATGATACAGACATCATGGTTTGAAAGTGAAATGGTCATCAAGTTGTCTGAGCAGCATTAGAAGGTCATCAGAACTGAAAGGCAAAACAAAAAGTAACAACTCACGGAAAAAAGGCATTTGCACTTAATGTGCTGCAGGGCAACTCCTTGCAACAATTCTGGCAAGCTTCAAATGCGCTCTCAGCGTATAGTCAAACGTCTTTTTGGAGAACTGTGGGGGAGGGAGAGACCACCAGGCCCACAGCTGAGATGGGGGATATGGTGGAGGTTAACCAAGTGACAAATGGATGGAGCAGCTCGCACGAGAACCTAGGAGCAGCTGCCACCAGAGACAAATAACAGCTGCCAGCGCCAACATTTTAGACAGCACCAACTGGATTCCAGCAGGCACATCTGAGTGTGCTCCCTCTGAGCAGAGCAGTGGTGCCAGCTTCCCCGAGTCGGGAAATGCTGTTGTTTCCAAGAACTCACACAGCAGGCTCTGAAGTCTGTGCAGCCAGTCTGAACTCTGCTGGTTTTACTCCCTGACTGATCGGTTTTCATTCCCCACTATCCCAGAAAAGAGCCACAGATATATGGATCTTTTGCTGCTGTGGCTGATTTAACAGAGCCTCTGGAAACCCTCCAAGGGTAATTAATGTTGTACATACATTGCAATCAGTTAATGTTGTATGTATAGGTTGTAGAGCATAATGGACAGAATGAAATATTTATCAGATCACAGAATCAGGAGCCAGGAGGTCCCAGATTTCACAAATGTCCTTTCAGACAAGCCATTTAAATCTGTATCTATTTTCTTCTCACATCTAACATGTGAGCAAGGGAATATTACTTGATCTCCTAAAAGTACTCTAAGGACAAAGCAGTTAATATTTAGAAAGTGCTTTGGGATTCAATTATGTACTAAGCATCATTAAATCTAGCCTAAAAAAAACCTTTTCCCAAGATAATCAGGACCTGGTTCTAATGTTAGTGCCATGCTTTACACCACAGTAACTCTTTATTATTCATTCCCATAATAGGCAGCGAACTGTTATCCCAGAAGATGCTGTACTTACCAAGCAATGCTGCTTTTTGCACTGTATAAGACAGTTAGCCCTTTGGTCTGTTTGCACTTTCATTCGCATGTCTAACACTCCACCGGTGGGAGGCTCTTTCCCTGGAATTTCGTTGTAATATTCATGATCCTCCCTCTCCTGTGAATTCCCAGCTGATCCATTAGCATTTGCTGCCTCACTGAAAAAATATGGGGGGGGAAAAAAAAGCACAAGTGATGTAATCAACTGCTTTCTAGTGTAGGCAAACATCCCCAGTGTCTGTGCATCACACAATACACATATTAGCCATACGGAGACTATAAAGGGCTTTGGGCCTGAACTTTCAGAGCTGTTTATTTTTCCAATTAGTTCTTCCGGAATTAAATATGGAGTCATCACAGTTTGGGATGTAGGGAAGTACAGTCACTGTCTTAGCATCAGACAGCCCACATCCCTTTTCCTTTGACTTGAAAAATATATGAGCCATCTACTGAAACAGAGAAGAGTGCCAATGCATCATTCACTAAGGTGTCCAAAATGCAGATGGTAAAACTAATTCCTCTGGCTTCTTGTCTCCACTGTATAAATCTAGGCGTTGCAGGATGGACACACACATAAGACTTTCAAGAGAGAAGTAAAACCTCATGGCATTTAGTTAGAAAAGCATGCAGCCATTTTAGGAAGTCAAATCCTGATACAAAAAAAAAATAATAGTTTGAGTGGAAGGTACCCCAATTTTAATAATCATAATCAATATAACTGTTCTGTTTCAGCTTGAAGAAAACACCGAATGACACAAAATAGAGCACCCAATGTTTTTCTTCAGCTAAACCAGAACGATGATAGTTTAAATGTACAGCTGATATGCTGCAAAATAGATAGGTGCTTCCTGTACTGTCTCCGGTCCTGAAATAAAAAGCTCATCTCAAATCTTAGTTCTCTGATTAACAAGAACATAATTGGATAAAAGGCCTTGAGCAGGAAAGAGATAAAGTTCAAGTAGCTGATTATGTGATAAGCAGTGCAAGTATTTGATTATGTGATTCATAGTAGTTTGGAAGCGAGTGACTCATTCACACAGCAATATCCGACTCCTCTGCCCCAGGACGGTTCTCTGAGGCTGGCTGCAGGTTGGGCTCAAGGAGGGAATCTAATTCGCCTCTTCCATTTCTCCTTGCTCCAATTTACTTGTGGCATAACTTCGCAGCTTCAGAGGAAAGGCTCTTCTTCTGGTTATTGTCCCCAGGGAAAACAGACCAGTATTAGCAGTGGAATGGCAAGAACCATTATATACACTGAAACCAATATAAACTGGAGCTGGGGCTGCTGTTACCAGTTCTGTGGCACTGCTTTAGGCACCGTACCAGTGACACCGCCTGCACAGTGAGTCCCGGTGCCCACGATGCAGTTAAGCAGTGTTACTGCTTTACCTGCTTGTGGGAAGTAGCAAGCAATCAAATTTGGCATTACAGTAAAGAAAAGATTTGAGAAAAATAGACATGGCTAACCTGTGAGGAGAGCCATAAATTAGAGCAATTGTGTCCCCAGTGCAATGGAAAAAGGGTAATTGAAATGGGGAACTGCAGTCCAGAAATTAATCTAGGCCTTATATTTCAAGCAACATGCAGAGGACAGGGCTTCATCCTTTAAAACACCAAGCAGTGGCTGTTTCAGTACATGAGGCTGGTGGAATCTGAGGCTGCTGCCAGGACATGAGCAGAGTAGCAGAGCGGTGAATTACAATGGCTTTTTCCCCACCCCACACTTTCCACAGCTGCAGCAAGCCTACACTTGGCATGGGTCAGGACCAAGCTCAGTATGTGTGCGCACACACGTATGCACAGTACTTACAGAGCTGAACCTACTTGGGCGGAGTAATTTGAACATTTGTTCAACTTACTTGCATGACTTAAGGCTGTTTTAGCTAAGGAACAATCCAGCTAAATTCTGTGTGATGCACCTGTGCGAATGTCACAGAAATCAATGGAGTTTACTGAAATAAGCTAATTTTAGTCTATTATACTCTGTACGTACAGCATATATTACAATCAGAGTATGTCCAGAAAACTGGTCAAAGCATCTTATCTGTAGATCACTCTTCAGAGCATATTATTTTCCTGAAAAGTATTATAAGAGAAGGAAGCTGCCAGTTTAGCGACTGAGAATGTGCTGACCTTTCATTAGGTGTAACCAGGCTAGATGGATTCTTCAGGTACTGTTTGAACCGGAGCTCAAAAGCCTGTCCTATGGTGTTTATCACCTCCTGCGCCATCCCATTGGGACATTCCAGGATGTGGCATGCTGCAAAGAGACACCTTTAATTAAAGTAAGTAAATGCATTTTATACCAGAAAAGAGACACAAGCGATATTGTTTACAGCAGAAAAGCTGGGCATGAAATTATGCATCTAGATAGCTCTAGGACATTACCCAGAGTGAGATTTTTGATGTGTTAAGGAAGTTGCTCCAGGTATTGTTTTAATCACAGTATCAACTGACACCTCAATAAAAGAAACTCTCCATTTATGCTTCCTGCATGGAGCGCTCCTGTCCCTCCTTCTCCCTCCCTGCCTGGCAGTAAGCAGAAGCAGGGGAGAGCACCAGCCCTGCCAGTGTGCAGTTATGATGTGAAACAGCACAAAACCACAAGTATGGGTGGCTCCGGCAGCCAGGGGCAAGGCCAAGGCTCTCTTGGGGCAAGACAGTGTTCCTGCCACCAGTCCTTGTTCTCATGCACAACCTCAGGACACTCACCCCAGCAGCGTGTCCTGTGCCCAGGACCAGCTCTCCCCACTGCGGAGCCACCCTGAGATGGTACTCGGGGATGGTGCTGGGCCAGATGCCAGTACTGCCTGCAGCCTGCCAGGGTACAGGAGGTCTGAACATCCCTGCATCAATACTGAGACTTATTGCTGAATCCACAGGGTGCCCCAAGTTAGTCAAAATAGCGGTGATGGAGCTACAGAGAGGTGGCAGGCCAGACTGTAAGGCTCCAGCCCAGCTTCTCCCGAAAACATCCTGATCTTCTGAGCCATCCATGGCACCTCAGAGTAAGCCCTCCTGTGAGCTGTCTCTGCCAACCTCAGAGCCACCGGCAGCGTTGCTCTGAAAACTGTTTGGCATGAAAGAAGCAGCCACAGGCCAGTCTTTCTTGTACTGCAAGCAAATAATGGGAGTGATGGAAAGGGATCTTGCCCCCTGGGTTAGCCTCCAGAGGGGAGGAGGTCTCGTACACCCAAGTGCAATCCCCATTCTGCCTTCCAGCAACATACGCTGGAGTCTGGGTTAGATGAGGAGGCTCCTTCACTTCCCTTCCCCCACCTGGAAGCTGACCCAGAGCAGGGCAGCTGCCCACCTTGCCAAGCATGGGAAGACTCCTACCCCTGCATGGAGCCAGCAGCTCATACAGCTTCAGTCAGACCTGAGGATTGTCACTTCACTGCACAAAGAACGTGACACTTAAAGCCACAGCCTCAAACCATCACCCATATCCACACAGGAAAGTCTGAAATTGTACAGAATATTGACCTGTTTAGTAGCCTTCTTGTTCTAAAACTCCAACAGTCCCTTGGTAAAGCAATCATACAAACATGTATAACAATCTGAAAATTGCTTCCATACCTCTCTGATTAACAGGATCTTTGGCTACATATGCAACGTAGTCTGTTGTATCCTATAGGAAAGAAGACAACAAATGTATTTGACATTATGAACAACCCTACCACCAAAGGAAAGCAATTAAGTATAAAGAGATATATTTTCAGCTTTTTAAAGCATGCTTCTTGCCGGGAAAACAACCAGAGGTACTAACAAAGTGGGCTATGGGAAAAATCAGTGACACACGGGTGGCTATCAACACAGTAATTGTCCTGGAACCTTTTTCTTGTAATAAATGCATTAGACCATTTGGCATTCTTTGCATCTTCAACAAACTGTGTATTATATTCCAGACACTGCCCCAGGAGTAATTCCTCATCAGCAGGCAATGCTGCTCTCTTCCACCACTCCCACGGAGCTTGAAGCCTCTCCGGTGTAACACATGAGGGCTGTGTGCCTGCCAGTCCCAGCTTTTAGCTGGGACAGTCCTTAGCAGTATCAGTGCAAGATAAAACACTGCTAATATATTGCAAAGGACAAGTTAAAGTGTTCTCTATGTGTAGCATGAAGATCGAGTTTTGAAGGCATCTTAGAAAAAGTTAATCTTTAAAACACTGCAGAATACAATAGGTATCTGATCTCAGTTGCTGCTGCCCGACTTTAATCTGGCTATGATCAGGTTAAATGACTCTCCATCTCAAGGCTGCTGCTGAGATCAGACAACCTCCATATAATCGGTTGCCTGTTTCAGACTCTCTTTCCAGCCAACACTGAACTAATCCTCACTTTTCCTAGTCAAACTGAAAAGGAAACTGAAATAGAAAAATTATTATTTCTAGTCACACTGCAAAAGCAAAGAGTCACTTGATAATTCAGTGTTATAGTAAAAATGGTGAGGTAATGAATAACATTCTTTTAATTATTAAAGATGCATTTTGTTATTTTGGATCTTTAAGGTGGGATGGGGAAAACGCAATTTGAAGCTTAAAGGCATGACTCTCTTGAGGGAAGATGCAATCAGCTGGCAGGAAACAAGGCCCTCATTTGCAATATGCACAAGAACAATCATTTAATAATTCAGAATGAATGACACAAGAGGCAAGTCTTAGGGCCAGCAGAACTTGTCCTAGATAATTTTTTAAAATCTCCTAAGCTAATATCATTAAAACAAAGCAAGCTAAATATTTCTTATGCATTTAGTGAACTCAATTTCCTTCCTTTTAGTTTTTTCTTAAAGTTCATAAATACTTTAGGATACACTTTTAAAATAAATTACATCTAAAGATCAACTAGACACTAAAGTAACTGGAGCAGTACCTGCTATTTTTATATCTTTGAAATGTTTATGTACATGCATGGATGACTTTGCTTCAAAATAAAGCCAGAACAGGCTTTATTCTTGGGCAGAATATTGCTAGTCCTCAACAGCGCAGAGGAACACTGAATTGCACTTAGACCCTGAACGTGGGGGCAGGTGGAAAGACACATTCTGTGGAAACTATCTCCCATTTTAAAGGTAAAGGGAATTTTAAAAAGTTATCTGAACAAGCCACCAAAACCACCCCTTATGTGAAATGCCACTAGATTTACCGTTACCACTGCTGAGCAAGACCTCCATCTTACATATTCTCCCAGTGAGAAAAGTGTCACCAGCTGCACCACCAAGCCCCTTCCTCACAGCACATCTGTGTGCAAGTGCATCTTTACCCAGCCCTGCGTAGCCTGTGAGATCTGATGGGATCGCTGTTACAAGAACGATGCAGGATAATAGTATCAAAAAAACATGTAAACGTGCCCTGGAGAATTACTCAGCCAACCTGCTGAGCAGAGGTCTGAAAACACATCCCTGAATTTTCCAAACTGGAAATGTTACATAAAGACAAACTAGACAGCCAACATCTAGGGTTCGGTACATACTTCAGAACCAAGTCAGCATAAAGATATATTTAAATTGTTTAACTATGAAGAAAGCTGGAATTCGGAAATGAAGCATTGGGATGCTCAGCACAACAGCACACCAGTGCTTGGAGCTACCTGGAAATCCGCATCAGGAAGGGTCTGCAAAGCCCAAGGACTGTATCGTACAGTGTGGCATATTAGGATAGCACAGGCAACTAAAGGTGAAAATTGAACTTCAACTCCCCAAATGCCTTAAGCTTTAAACGGGATCTTTCTGGATGTGGTACTTCAGCAGCAGGCCCGCGCTGCACCTCCCTTCTGGGCGCAGGACCGACAGCACAGAGCCTGCACACGCGCTCCCTCCCCTCTTCCCAGCCCAGCTCCAGAAAGCTCCGGCTCTCAGGCAGCTTGGGCAGCATCTCTGAGCAGCTGGGCTCCTTACGTCACCCACATGGCTCTCCAGAGAAGATCTGTCAGCCACACAGGGCCAGTTCCCAGCTATTTTCCCTTGCCTGCTCCTAAATCCAAAGAGGCAGATCTGTCATTTTCCAGTCAAAGCTGGATCTGATGTCCACCCCAGCGTTATCAAGAGCATGACCCAGAGCCTCCTCTTTTCCCTGTTTGATAGCACAAGAGCAGGAGGCATTTAACAAAATTGAAGGGCAGACAATTAAAAAACGATTAAAAAAAATACTGTTTTCCTACCACATGGAGTGTGAAATTCAGAATGCTGGCAGGGCTGGGCTTGCCTAGATTCAGAGAATAGGGCATGTTTATGGATGGCAAATTCCCTGCTTATAATCACTGCAATAAAGAGTTTGGAAGAGGACAGAAAACCTCTTGCTTGAAAACATCAATGATCTCATGACTATGATACTAGGAGAAAAAAACCCACGTATCTGCAGGAAAAAGGTTATGCCACCTCTGTGTCATAGAAGCTGTTTGTTAGACTCAAAATTCATCTAAAAATTTAGAGATGCCAATGCTGAACACTTTTGTGACAGGTATTGGATTACAGGGAGCACATTTAGTGCTTGTGGGGATAGGAAGGGATGAAGCAAAGTATTTGCAGGTACTTTTATTCTTATAATAATTTCATTATACCTGCAGAAGTGTACCTTATAAATCAATACTTACTGGGTCACCTCCAGAAGCAAATGAGATGGACTGCATGTGATGGTTGGCAATAATCTGAAAAGCATGACAAACTAGTTAAACATGCTTATGTGCCACACACTTAGAAAACAGCAGAGCATATATCTTCAAAGAGCAAGCAAGTTCATGACAACCCAATCCATTAATACATGCACGTATCTACTGTGAAGGAGATAAAAATCGGAATATTTTTGAGACTGCCTAATCATGTTTAGTAATGTCTAGATCCCCGAGTAACCTTCCCTAAAGGGTTTTCATAATGAGTTTGACCACCAACTTCTAACCTGCTCAGTCTGAAGCTAAATGAAACCTTGAAAGGGGAATAACTGGAGACACTGGATGCATTTACAAAGTCTTGAGATATTAATTCATCTTAAAATTATCAACAATTTTATTTAAATGCCTGGTGTATATAACGGTGGTGTTTTTACAAACAGGCCCCATTAATACTCCGGTCATATTCTCTCTCACCACTAGCACCAAACTGTGACCTGGCAGAAATTTCACTAGCCAGATCGAGCATCGGCTTTTCTTGGTTTCAAACACTACCTCATCTCAGGAGACAAACTGTTCTTCATTATAAAATCAAGTGCAATAAATTATGCAGATGTGAACACAGTGAAACATGGCAGCAATGCACGAATAGAACAAACTGGATTTTCCATTTGCAAAGCTCTAGTAATGAAACAGAAAGAATTTCAAGACAGTGCCCTGCAAGCCTGGGCATGCAGTGAACGGGTACATGGGTGTATTTGGAAGATTTGTCCTGCTGGCTTTTAGCCCCGTTACAAACAGAACAGGTTAGAAGGGCCATCCGTTAGCTGCCAAGCCCAGAGTTCCACCTGCTGCAGGTAAGCCCTTTGCTGCTGTACCTGAAAGGACAAGAAACCCGGTGCCATAAACCCGTATCCCTCCTAGCACAGAGGTCCAAGGGACGGGAGACCTCTGTGCTGCAGGCAAACCCCCAAGAGCTGCTTCACACTCACCACAGCATCAGCACCCGTCAGTAATTCCCCACAGCCAGTGAGCCAAAACTACCTCCCTGATGTTCCCCTGCTCCAGCTGGGAGTGAAACCCACTGCTGGCCCCAGGCGAGATCACACTGGGAGCTGAAGCCAACAGTTGATGGGGGCATTATGTGGGCAGGACAAAGCTCCTTATCACACCTGCCAAGAAGGAAGCACACCCCAGCTCCAGGGCATGATCCAGGCTCTCAGGAGCACATCTTGATGGAGCCCAGAGACTTTGCATAGTATAACTGATTATGCATATACGTTACCCAGCTGTAGAACAGCTCTGAACACCAAAGCCAAGCTCTGACTCATTGTTTATATCAATTTCATTTTTTTCCTAGGACTCCTCAGAAACTCCAGTCAGGACTAGTGCCTTGTTTGTTAGGCACTGTACAGCCAGAGACACACACAGAGAAACAGTCTGCCAAGCGCTTAAGGATCCCTCCCCATGGAAGACACCATCACAAACAAAAAGGACATGTACTACACGTCCAATTCCTCCAAAGTGCTCTCATTTTTAAATTCAGAGGCATCATGTAATTCAGCTTTACCAGGCACCCACAAGAAGACTAAAGGGTACTGCTTTCCCTTTGAAGCGCCCAGCCTTTCCTTCAGAAGCCACAAAAGGAGGAAAATACAGTGGCATAGAGAAAAGGACACTGATTTATATGTATCCTACCTGCTGCGTGTCAACATTAATCAAAGTAAGGCTGCTTGTTGAAATGGTCAGCTTTATATTCACGCCAGAAAACTGAAGGTTACTTTTGCCAAGTACAGAAGACAGAAACTTCACTGGAGGCTTTGAACAAAGAAACAAAAGAAAGAGGCTGTCAGCTGAGTCTGTCAGGGGCAGAAACACATCAAAGTCAAGTAGATTTTTACAATATCTTATTGAGAATTTCAATGGAGCACGGACAATGGCTTGATCAAATGCAAATAGATCTTCTAACAAATATCAGCCTTGAACACAATACTTGTAGGCATGGGTTTTATGTCAATAATGGGAAAAAAGTTTTAAAGCAAAATCCCAGTGAGCTAAATGTTATAGCTGGCTTCGTAATTCAGAATGTGTAGTTTTCTTGCTGAACTCCACTCCGTTTCCTGGGGATAAAGCGTTTCCGAGTAAATCAAGAAAATCTCTCATACATTAATTTTTCAGGAACAAGTTCATTCCTCCCAAGCCCCATAGTTACAGAAGGGAATTGGTAAGTTCTACTGGACACAACCCAACAGCAGCCATGGCTGTTGCCCCTCATTGCATCCCAGTTATTTAATAAGTGATCAGCCCACTAAACACTGCCATTTTAGTTGTGATTTTTTTACATATATCAAATAAGTCAGGTAACCCTCCAGCGAATGAGCTCCTTCTTCCAATCAAAAAAATAGCCTCTGATATTTTACCAGCCAGAACTTAAACTTGTAAAGCACTAAGCACTGTGAAGGCTGGTAGGAGCAGGAACTCTGGGCAAAGCATTAATCCTGAAGAAAATAAGGCAGGACATTGCCTTAGCCCCAAAGTCAGCAGGCTGAACACCCTGCTGCAAGCGCTTTCAGATTATACAGAGTTCAGATGGATTCATGTGACCTAACTCCAGTGTGAGCAGAAGTCTGTTAGGGAATCGGGTATCCAGCTTATCAAAAGCAGATATAGAAAATTAATCATTCAGCTAAAACAGTATTTACCTTCCGCTTTTTTATAGCTCCATTTGTACCTGAAACAGCTTCACACAGTCGGCTTATTGCTTCCCTGCAAACAGAAAAATACAGCACAAACTGTTGGATCATCCGTAACAGGGCCTGCAACTCTGCAATTTATTGTTATCGTCCCACTTATAAACAAATCTTCTGAAAGGTCTTTCACAGTTGTTTTTCTTTCTTCTTTCCTTCCACTGTTAAAAAAAAAACGCAACTACTTAACAGAATACAATGACTCAGCAGCTTGGTTTGTGTTGATTCTTTTTCTTCACAAAACACATCAGTTTCACGTAACAAAAATCTGTCTTTAAAAAAAATCCCCATCAACTAACCACAAGAAACTCAAACAACCTAACGCCTTCAAATCCTTTTCCTTAATACAGCTGATAGATTTCTGGCTTGGCAGGGAAGAGAACCTCCCTGACTTAATCCTTTTTATTTAGAGCAAGAGTGGGGTGCTGAGTGAGCCCAGCTGTGTGCCCTGATTGCCCTTCTGGTGTTTGGGGTTTCTCTTTTTCCTTTTTTTTTTAAAAAAAAGGCTGGGGGAGAAGGAGGTGTAATCAGCCTCTCCAGTTCTTTTTCAGATCTGAGGTCTCGGTTCACATCTTTCCATCTCTGGCAGGTATTTCCCAATCCAGACGTCCTTTCCAGCCACCCACTATTCTCTACAGTTACCTCCCGGTTAGAGAAGCAGAAGGCTAAGGCATAAAGCACTCGCCGTGTTTATGGGTCTGTATGAAAGACAGCTAAATCACACACCTAATATACCACAGTGGCGCACTGCGTCTATTTTCCGCACTTGAACAAAGAGAATCCTGATACATGCTCAGGCAGGTGACGGGTTTGGACACACAGTGGAGCACTCGACTGCCCTGGCTGAGGTTAGCCCACCAGCATGAAAAAAACCTTTTGCTGGCAGTCACAGGCTTTCCCTGACCGATACTTACTGCGTTAAAGTCAACAGAAAAACGGTGACTTACTGGGCTGGGATGTGCTTAGCACATTTCCTTAACCTTGCCTGGACACCCCGGTGTGAGCCGCAGCCCCTGACCTCTGCTACTGCCCTGGCCCCCCACCACAGGGCTGCTGGGTGAGCTGTGCTGCCACCCCCCCGTCCCCTTCCAGTTCCCATACTGGGTGACTTCATTTTGAGGCTGTAGCCTCAGCCATTCTCTCATGGCTGAACCCAGACTTGGGCTTTCAACAGTTGCGATTTTGATTTGTTCTTAAGGGGAAGGGAATTAGTTTGTTTAATTATTTGTTTATATTATTAGATTATTATCCAAAGAGCTAATTAGGAAATGAGCTAGTTAGGAAAGTCTGTCTGTTTTCAGATCCTGGTACGTGTGTGGGAGAAACATGTCACTGGGCTTCATCTCCGATAAAGTTTTGGTTCAGAAGGGCTGAAAAATATCAGGCGACCACACAATGGCAAGAGGCTTCAGCCAGATATGCCCCATGAGGCAGAGGTGCCCCACTGAGAACTGTGGTCCCCCAGGACCCCACGCCGTGCCTGAGGAGCAGATCAGACCACAAGTAAAGCCAGCACAGTGCTGCTGAACCGCAGCTGCCCCCTGCTCGGTGTCCCACCGACACCGCTACGCTGAGGGGCTACATGCTTAAAGCACGGAAGATCAGTGATGCTACATCAGGTCATCCTGTCAGAGAACATCCTGAGGAACTTAACCTGCAGACTGTCAAATGAATGGAGACCTCACCCATGGCAAAATAATAAAAATGGCATTAATATGCTCTGAGTGAAAACAGCAGGGAAAAAGAGAAGCCTGATGGTGGGCTATAGAGGATGGGTCAGAAACGCAAGCCTTTTAAACACTGCCCTTCTTCAGCCTTTTAAAGCAAAGCGCTTGCCCCTGCACAGCTGAAAATATGCTTCTGAAGCAAATTCCTGATATCCTTCTTGTTTAGTTCCTGTTTTATTTAGCTGTTACCAGTAGAAAGGCCAAAACTAAATAAATTAATAAATGAATGAATGAATGAACGGATGAATAAATAAATACAAAAGGCATCCTGCAGGATGATCTTGCATATTCCAATAATCAGCTTGGAAAATGAGAGCTCATCTTCTCATTCAATATTAAAGGAAATTAATATCAGAGCCAAGACATTAGGGCTACTAGGAGCCTTCATGTCTAGCTCTACCTAGAAAGAAAACCAGACATAGAACAAATTGGAAAAAACAGGGAAGTCCTCTATTTTAGTGACAAATGAGTTCTTGCACACTTCAGGCAGCCCATATGGAATAAGAAGTTGTAGGCAAAGTTGCCAGCAACAGATCCCATCCATTCTTGTATAAGCCAGTGTGATGACTGCCCACTTCACAATGCCCTGAAGCCCTTGTCCAGCAAACAGGAACCAAAAGTTAGGCAAATAATTTCTACTTAATAGTTTCTACTACCCCTCTTTGATAGGGGAAATCATCTTCTCACAGGCATTTCTTGCTGTATACCTCTGGGCGATTTTCCATGCAATCTAACAAACCTTCTCAAATACTGTTTTAAAGGAGTGAAAAGCAGCAGTTTAGTAACACCTCACTGCTACAGCTGAACACTTTGAACCCTCAGTCATTTCCAGGGGGCAGGTGGACCCAAACTACAAACTGCACCATATATTAGGAAGAATAGAAACTCTGGATACGTCCACAGTAAACTGAAATATGATTTACTGTATCTGTGCTTTCTTCCTGGAAATCCACTATTAATTCATTCTTACAGCTGTTCATTTTCAAACAGCTGCTCAGGCAAGTCTCTGCTTTTAGATCTGCCAGATGGCATGTACCTGTGCATAGCCTGTGTCATTAATTGCCTGGTTCCTGGATGAATGTGCAGCTTTATGGGTTCTAGCATTTGCTTGTCCATTTGATATCTTCCAAATCTGAGGCAGAAGCAGAAAAATGTGGCCTTGTTATTCCAGTCATGTGGCTGCTTTTTCTTTCTCTCCTCCCTGTCATTCATCCAAAGCAAACACTTTGGTTTGGGTTTGGGGTTTTTTTGTTTTCTTTTAAATCACCCTGAATGAGATGACTCCATTTGCGTACTCTGCAACAGCTCTTCTCAACCCTGGGAGCCACAGAATGAAATCCGGAGAGCTGTGAGGAATTTAAATTCCTGTAGTTTAAGGCAAATAAAATCTTGCCCCTCGACTCCTCAGGCATCTTTTGCCATGTGAAGCAGAGTCACTGCCTGTCAGTCCTGCAGTGCCCACACGATTACATAAACTGGTCATTGTTTCATTGACACAGTTTTCACTTTCTGTAGTGAATGGAAGAGATTTGGGTCAGCTCTTTTCATCATCCTGAAAAATATTACTCTGAAGCACTTTGGTCCCCTGGACTGTCACCAGCAGCAGACCATCCATTGGGGGGGAGTTTCCCCCAAGTTACTCTCCTGGGCACTATTCAGCAAGGATCAAGGCTGGCACAGTTGCCAGGGGGCACCTCTGTGGGATCCAGGAGGTGGGACAGGGGAGCAGGAGGGATCTCTCTGACTGGGACACCGATACTCCTGAGCACACAACTCCCCACCTCCTGGGCTAAGGGGTACTGAAGCAGGACAGTGCCACAGCCCCCCAAAAATCTGGTGCAGCCTCCTAGTCCCCCAGGGCACTGCTCCCTGTGCCCGCTGGGTTAGCAGCCAGCCACTCGGCAAGGGCTCAGCAAGCACTGGGGCGGGAGGGAGTGACAAGGACGGCCCCATTTTTGGCATCCATGAGCCTTTGGATCAGCTCAGCTGTACAGTCCACAGGTTTTCCCTGAGTCTGCACCTCTGGAGCAAAACCCACAGCAGATGCTCCTCCCCGAGCATGCACATGCAGGAGAGCAACACCCTGGCAGTAACAGTGAGCGCTTTGTTTATTGTTCCCCCAAATGAGAGTAAAAGATGAGAGATGGGCTGATGTAAGCAAGTAAGCATGCTGTTGGAGATTAGCTTTTAAGCATCTAGGGCTCTGCCTACGCTATCTAACAGAAAGGGATTGTGTGGCTCGACAAAGTTGAAATTAATCTTCTGAACAAAGTCAGCCTTCTTCCAGCAGCCCTTGCCAGCAGCACGTTTCAGACGCCCTTCACCGCCTGACCACTTTCAAGTTTGCAAGTTAATGCCCCCATCTGAGATACAGAATCCCTTTTTCCATCAGTGCAATGACTAATAATAAGCTTGATTTAACAGAAGTGGGAGACACATAATACGAAAAGAGCTGAAGGGCTGGCGAAGGGAAGTGCATGTAAGGGTCCAGCAAAGGCAGAAGGGCAACAGCCCAAACATACCTGGTACCAAGGACAAGAAGCACAGCATGTTTATGGGCGGCCATTCAGAAAAATACAAAGTCTGTCAAGCAGAGGAACCTGCCACCCTTATTATTATTTCTCAGTGTTACTCTTGTCATCCACATGGAGTCTGGGATCACAGATTTCTGCAAAATGGGAGGGATGTCCTAAGAGCAGGTGACTTGGGTCACAGGCGGGCAACGGCAGCAGGCTGGAAAAGAAAACTGCCGCGGCAAAATCTCCTCTGTCAACCTCCTCGCTGTACAGCCACCAAGGGCCAAAGGGACAGAGCACCTGGGTGCCTGGCCCTTCCTTCCCTTGCTGTGCTGTGTCACTGGGCCTGACAGCCATACGGCAGCTCTGCACCCCCACCGCACTCGCAGCGCTGGAGAGGCCACCACCTGCCTTCCCCAGCCCTGTGCCTGGTACGCTACTGAAAATGCAAGTCCAGCAAGAAACTTGAAAATAAATCCTCCATGCTCATGTCTTCTGGCTCCTCACTGCACTTTGGCAAACACGAGTCTGTTGATCTTTCCAACGTTCACGTGAGGTAGGTAAATAATATCTTTAAAGATCAGGAGACTAAGAATGCACACACACATAAAGCAAGGCAGGGAGCAGACACAATTGGCAACCCTTTCTACATCACTTTAAAACAGAAGATGCCTCTTTGTTTAGTGAAATGGCATCGGAGTAAAAACATTTTTCTACCCTCAGTACAAAGAACAGAGATGATTAAAATGGGATCATTTCCAATAACTCCTTGGTTGGTGCATTGTGCATGCTGTCTATAAACTTACTCCCCCGGGAGAACAATAGGGGAATGATCAATGTTATCTTCGCTCCAGTCAGCTTGTAATCGATCGAACTTTAAAGTTTGCATGCATGAGCTCAGCACTTCAGCATTCAGTTTGCAAACAGTTTAAGTTTTGAATTTCTCATGCACAAAAGAGCCCGTTAAGGTCAATGGTGGCATTTTTTTTAGGTGATGGAAAGATTTCCATTGTTAAGTTTTCACATAGCTCCAGTTAACAAAACCTTACCATTTGGGCCAAATTTAAGTTGGCAAGCTCTCATCACACAGTAATTCAGATTCATAATTTCCCAGACAAACCATCCAAAGCCCTGTTTTGTAGGCGCAGCAGCATACATATTCGGTGTCTTGCAAACGGGAGATAACCTCACTCTTTGGCCGAGGCTGTTCAAGAATTCAGTGGCTCGGTCTGAATGGGCCGGGCTGACTGCGGTGGGCTAAGTGTACTACACGGCTCTTTTTGATGAGTAAACGACAAGGCTGAGGGGTGTATATTTGCATCTCAGGCACTTCTTCATATACACATGCAGGAACTGGGTGACTGCGTGCTTATGCTGATTGTAAATGTCAACAATCACTGCTGATTTTGAATATAAAACAAATGGGGCAGCTTTCAAGTGCAGTATATAAGCACTTAAGAACTCAAGTTTTCCAGTTTCTTCCTTTTAGCTCATAAGCCTGGGAGCCAATAGGTAGAAATGTTAACACTTATCTCTTCATGTTCCTTTCCTTTCTACAGGATTTCTTTGATATGAACACTTGAGGAAGCAAAAGAGCATCTGTAAATCATCTGCCAGCAGGAAGGAAGAGTTGGGCAGGCGCAGGAAGCCTCAACCACACTCATCAGCGTGAACCATGCCAGAAAAATAGCTGAGGGGAGGAGGGAATGTGCCAAATGTGCCTAAGGCCAGGCCAAAATGCTCTGCACCCACCCCACCCCTTCAAAAAGCCTTTGGAGGTGCTGGGATGCCAGGTGGCTGCGGGGCTGCCTGGCAGAGCACTAGTCCTGGGGGCTGGACCCTGAGCACATCCCAGCAGCACATGGTGCTCTGAGCTGGGAACAGGGTGCTTATTTTGAAAACTCAAACACTCCTGCACTGACTGACTCACAAGAACAAAGATAAAAATAAACTGGGCTTTTCTGTTCCTGACAGGACATTTCGGCAACCCCACAGGTGCATATATTAATGAAATACACCCAGCAACTAGCAACAACCTGCAACAGAAGTTGCAAACTTCTCAAATGGCCACAAAATATTTAATGTTTAAACCACATTCAGTTGTATTTGAGAGCAAAACACTCATCTTTTTCTGATTTGCAGCCTGGAACCGTAGGCCTGCAGGCCAGTTGGAAATGACTGGATTTCAACATGTTCTCCTCGTGACTCCACTTCCAGCAGAGCAGAGCCTGGCCTTGGTGCAGATGGGGTCAAGCAGTGTCATACCTCTGATGAAAATTCACTAGATGACCTTGCTGGATTGAGAGACTGACCGATAGCACAGGTGTGAAGTGGCGTGGCCAAGGGGCCTGCAAGCATCCATCGCCGCCTTGGTCCCCAGCAGCCGCGGCAGCACCAGCAGATATACCCTGTGACCTGGGTGACTGCGCAGGCAGCACCCTGCGTGCACAGCCCGGCTGCTGCCGGCACCCGGCTAGCTGGGGATGTTTGTACTGTGCTACGACTGCAGGGGGAGGCTCTCTGCACCCAGAACAAGAACCAGGAGTGAAATTAGGTCTGTGGCTGAAACAATTCATTTTCCAATGCAAATAGCCTATTGTGATGATCAAATAATTCAAGTCATCGCTTGGGAAAAAAAACAAAACAAAACACACAAACTGCTATTCAAAACTGTCTCAGAGCTTGGCACGCACTGTTGGCTTTATACAGAAATTATCACATGGGCTTTTCAATCTTGGGCTGAATTTCAGTTAGATACCACCTACCTGGTGACTTGCGTTCGTGTGCCGAAGTCCAGGGATCTCATTGACTGCAGCACTTCAATACAGCCCATGTACTAGGGAAAACAGAGAGACAGAGAGAAAGGAGGACTTTAATACCTAGCACAGAGGTAAGAGGAGGCTCACAGAAGGAAGCAAATGTGATTTCAGTCCACTAAGTATTATGCAGAACCCCAGTCTAACTGGAAAATCAAATCAGCCACCCTGAACCTGCTTCCTAAATAGATCTTATTTTACTGAAAAGTGTAGAGAGAACAATAAAGATACCAGTGGCTTCAACAGCATAGCACAAAAGAAGGTAAAGCACTCTGGGGACACAAAATCCAATCATTCCTTTTTTCCAGTTCTGCTTATCCTCACAGATTAGCCCGTGGCACTGAGATGAGAGGAATACATGAACATTGGAGAGAAATTCCCCGGGAGCAGAGGGGCTCTGGAAGCCCCACGGGACTGATGCACTGAAAGACCTCACGCAGAAGAGCTGCATGTCCCTTCAGAGCAGCGGCAGGTATTACTACACGTGAGGAAAACCACTGGCTCCATGCTGCTGCACATCTGATGACAAATAACCTCTGCAGAAGATGAAAGAGGTAGAGTTGCAATCCCAGCTCACAGCAACAGCTCTTAAGAGCCCGCACTATACACTGACCTGCTTTACATTAGAGGCTGACTCCCACACTTCTGCTGTACGGGGCTGAGCTGGGGGCTTTTCCTATACTCAGTTGGGATTTACATAAGATTAATTTTCAGAAACATCAAGAATGCGATGGCATGTCAGCCCATAGACCCCTTTGATGTTACGTACAAACCTATGAATTTTCATCTCAATGAAGCGTGCTCGGCTAAGTCTATCCACTTCTCCCAAAACATATCTTACTAATTCCTTCAGCTTTTCTGTTGATATCCATCTCTCTGCTGTTGAAGCACTCTGACATCTCCATTTCACAAGGCTGGCATAGGTCTGGGTTTCTCAGTTTGCACCTCCTCTTCCACAACTAATTCTCCCAGAGGTAAAAGGGGGCTTGGGAGCATCCTGCAGTGCCTGAGGGCTGCAGCGACAACCTGCCTGGGCAGTCCTCTCCTGCAGAAAGTCAAAGCCTCTGGGATACAGCAGACAACCGGGAAATCCCAGGCAGGGACATGCATGCTCTGTCCTCTTGTTCTGAAAGAACGGCGGAAGCACTCTCTGTCCAGAGAAAGGGACAGTATTTACCTCCTCTGCCTCACTTTGCCTGTGAATTGATTTTTCTGCTAGGTCATTCAGAGGCAGTTGGATTGAGGTATCTGTTTCAGCTTTGGAGACTTTCAGAAATTAATGTGTGTGTTAAAAAGAGAACATTATACGCGCAGTCAAGCAGGGATTCCACAATTGTATTATCCCTATTTTGGTTTCTTTCCAGATAGCAATGTAACCCCTGGGAGAACTCCAGAATTAGGTCAGAGACCTGGAAAGATATCAATAAGAATCTGAAGGGTTAGCAGAACTGCTTCCCTAATGAACATTTAATGACTTGGAGAGCTATCTTACTTGTTAAAGACATTCCTGCTTAATGAGAACAAAGCAAACATGGAAAATACGTCTAGAGCCTCAGCTTGTAGCTCAGTGGCGACCTCTGATCCTATAGTATAAGGTCAAGCATCCTGTGAGCTGGTGGCTGCTCCTCTATCCTTGAAAAAAGAAAGATTTAGAGGAGCAGGTGAGTCATATGCTGATAAGTGAGTCCCCATTGCATCCTGAACAGATGCATGGGAAGCTACTCTAAGCAAAGATGAAAAATCAATATTAGGTTTTTGCATAAGTGACCCTAAGTGAAGCTGAACTTATCAATGATTCACAAAAGATTTTTTTTTTTTCTCTTTAAAAGCCTGAGTAGGGAAGTGCATTAACATGGCACCTCACTGCATCTCTCATTTATTTTAGCTGCCGTTGGTTATCTAAACCAGCATAGCTAGTAATGGCTGGACCTTCACATCTCAGTAGGAGGGTAGAGGGTACAGAGAACCAGCAGAACCCTGGGCAGGAGGACACCGCTGGAATGAGGCAGAGGGAGTCAGGGTCACAGCTGGGGAGAAGCCCATGGAGCACATAAAAAGGACAACGGGATACCAGAAGCCTATTCCAAAAAACAAAAGACACTCTCCAAGGAAGAAAAAACAATTAACAAATAAACAAGGAGAAGATTAACTCCTCCATAGCTGAGTCCAAGAAGCAGCATGACTGGTGTGTGAGAGAAAGGGGAAGGCAGGAGAGAAGGGCAATGCCTGTCTCAGAGACCTCTCCTGCGCCCAGACTCCAGTGCAGGTGGTGCCCCTGCTCCCCAGCCTGTATACCCCAAGCAGCAGCTCCCACAAAAAGCTAGTGGGCTTGTCCAGGGATGCAGGGCCGAGGCCAGCTCCCACCTTCCTGCTGCAGGGAGGGTTAAGCTAAAGCATCGGCAGGGCAGCAGCCACGCGTGCCCACCTGCAATGCCCCAGCAGAGGAAGCCACACAGCACACAGCCCCTGCCCCAGCCCAGGCTCTCCGCCAGCTGTTTTTGTAACATAACAGCAATATTGAGGGCGCAAAGGTAGTGTCCAAGGAAGGGGGGTTCATCTTCCGAAGCCCCACAAAGAGGAGCACGGCTCAGCTTCACTGAGCTTCTAGGGGAAGCTGGGGGGAAGCTGGACACAGGCACAAGGGTGCTGTAACCAGCCTCGGGCCACAAGTATAGATACAACTGCAGAATCCAGCTACCTATAGAAAAATATAATGCCAACACTGAAACAAGCCCGGTGCTAAAGACCTGACATTGCCACTGAAAGTGGACGCTGAGCCCACTGATCTGTCAGCAGCAGGATGGAGAACTCTTGCCAGGGTGAGCAACAGCTCTCAGGAGGGAGAGACTCACTGGCCCCTGCTGGAAAGGGAACGGCTCCCCTAAGGACATGCACAAGGCTGTCCCCTGTCTCCCTGCAAAGGGCTGGGGAGAGTGTTGGCACCGGGGGCTGCTTCGACTCTTGGTGTTTGAAGCTGGAGGATGATCTGGGGCTGGCTGCTGTCTCCCCATGCCACCAGGGATGCTGAGCCCACTGATCTGTCAGCAGCAGAATGGAGAACTCCTGCCAGGGTGAGCAACAGCTCTCAGGACGGAAAGGAGGAGAGGTGGGGAGGTTGGGGGAGAGAAGGGCAGTTACTGACCATGCACATCTTTTCACATCTATTTACAAGAGATGATGGAGAGTGACTGCAAACAGGATGAGGGACCGTGTGGGAGGAGACGTGCAGGCACTAGGAAGGGCCCATGTGAATAAGCTTTTCAGGCACCCTCTAATCCAGACCCATTTCATTCCCTGCCATAACACAGTTGCTCCAGCTCCAGCTTGAATGACAGCCAGTGATTCACCCGCAGGAATCATAGAATCATTGAATTGTTTAGGTTGGAAAAGACCTTTAAGATCATCAAGTCCAACCATTAACCCAACACTGCCAAGCCCACCACTAAAACATGTCCCTGAGCACCACATCTACTGTCTTCTAAATACCTGCAGGGACGGTGACTCCACCTCACCCCTGGGCAGCCTGTGCCAGCGCCTGACCACCCTTCCAGCGAAGACATTTTTTCTAATCTCCAATCTAAGCCTCCCCTGGTGCAACTTGAGGCCGGTTCCTCTTGTCCTGTCACTTGTGACCTGGGGGAAGAGACCGACCCCCCCTCGCTGCAGCCCCTTGCAGCAGCTGTGGGGAGCGATGAGGTCCCCCCTGAGACCCCTCCTCTCCAGGCTGAACCCCCCCAGCCGCTCCCCGTGGGACTCGTGCCCCAGCCCCTTCCCCAGCCCCTGCCCGGCTCTGGACACGCTGCAGCCCCTCAGTGTCCCCCCTGCAGTGAGGGCCCAGCGCTGACCCCAGGATTCGAGGGGCGGCCGCACCAGTGCCCAGCGCAGGGGGACGGTCACTGCCCCGGCCCCGCTGGCCACGCTGTGTCTGACACAAGCCGGGCGCTGCTGGCCTCCTCGGCCACCCGGGCCCCCAGGGGGCTCATGCCCAGGCAGCCCCCCAGGCCCTTTTGCACCCTGGATGTGACCCCGTCCCGCCGCTCCCTGGGCCCGGCGGCGTTTTACCCCGGGCAGAGCCCCCGGCCCGGCCAGGAGCAGCCGGGCTCTCCGGGAGAGGCTGTGGGAGACGCTGCCGGAGGCTTTGCCCAGGCCCAGGCAGACGCCACCCACAGCCTTTCCCTCAGCCCCCAGCGGGTCACCCGGTCACAGAGGAGATCAGGCCCGTCAGGCAGGACCTGGGCCCGATCCCCGGCTGTCCCGCAGGTGCTGGGTGATGGCGCTCGGGGTGACCTGCTCCACGGCCTCCCCTGGCACCAGGTCAGGCTGGCAGGGCTGTAGTTCCCTGGATCCTCCTTCCTGCCCTGCCTGTGGATGGGCACCATTTTTGCCACCCTCCAGCCAGCTGGGGCCTCCCCGCTCAGCCAGGGCTGCTGATCCGTGATGGAGAGTGGCTGGGTGCTCCAGCCCCCTCCAGCTGATCTCCTCTGCCAGATCCCACCCAGCCCCACAGATTGGTGTGTGTCTAAATGGTGTAGCAGGTCACTGACCATTTCCCCTTGGCACTACTTTAACAAAGTGCTTTTGAAGTGAGGGGAAATTTCTAAGCTGCCCCCCACCCTTGCTCCTTGCAGACAAGGGCTGCCCGGGCTGGGTGCTGCCCCACATCAGGGCACAGCTCTCTGCCATGCAGCGTAGGTGGCTGCAGAGCAGCAGGAAAGTTTTGCTTTAATTTGCTTGAATAATTCACCTCTAGCTTGCGATGGACCCAGTGGGAAGGGAGACTGGGCAGAAGAGAGCGGCAGCCACCGGCACGTGGCAGGACGACCGCACTGGAGTTGCAAGGACACAAGCCTCTGCCTTTTACGCTAAGGAAAAATGATTTACACTAAGGAAAAATTACTTTTGCCTGTAAAGGCAGCGGTGCTGCTCTCCCTGTGCTTGCTGCCAGCCTTGGGAACATGCTCTCACGTGTTGCAACACCTGATTTTAGATCCCCCGGCTTCTGCCCTGGCAGGAAGGTGAAGCACTGGCCTTCCTCCATGGACAGCGCCAGGAGCCAGGAAGGGGCGTGGGGAAGGAGCAATGCACAGATCACTGTAGTTTTGATGGAGTTTTCTCAGCCCTTCCTTAGACACTGCCTGTGGTGGCTTTGGAGTCGAAAAGCCACTGTGTCCACTGGAAAGCAGAGACCACGGCAGCTATCCTGGCAGCAGCACTGCGCTCCTGTCAGCTCGCAGGCTGCACCACGCTGCTGAGCAGCCGGTTGGCTTGGCAGCTCATCCTGCAACACGCAGCAGCCTTTTACCGGGCTGGGGTCCGTGCTATGTAACACCATTAGCAGCCACCAGTCAGGCTGCTAATGAAGAGCTTTGGCCCATGTTTGCACCTTGCAGGAGATTCAATCAGCCCATTCCTCAGCTTGAACTGTGCTGGCTTCCTCCAGCAAACACCAACCCCTTCCAGAGCTGAAAGCAAAGCCGGCAGATCTTGTCCCCCATTCCCAGGGGCAGTGGAGAGGCAAAAGCAGCCCATGGCAGCAGCCATGCACCGCTGCAGGCGTGGGTACCCCTGGGGCACCTGCGAGAGAGCAACAAACCGAGGCCAAACGGCCTGAAAAACAGACGGGACACTTTCAAGGAAGAAAAAAGCCCATTAAAGCCCATTAAGCACACCAATAAAGCCCAGCAGTGGTTCGTCAGGGCTGGCCTAAATCTCCTCATGTGCTTGTTCTGCTCTCAACTTCCTCCCCGTAGCAGCAGCAGTGCAGAACGATGGGCTTGGTCTGCCCCGCTCCTCCTGCCCACACGCATGGCCTCTTCCCTAAGGGGCAGCGAGCCGTGGCTTCTTGTGATGGAGAACAGCTTCTGATAAACTGAAATCTTTGTGGTTTCCTTCACAGGTTTTCCATTTTAAAATACATTTTGAGAAAAAGCCAGGGAAAAGTTTGTAAATAGACAGACACACATTTTTCTTTCCTTTTTAGTTTTGTGCTGGAGACCCACTTTCTTCAGCACTCAGAAAGTGCTGGTACTCAGCGCTCAGGTACTCAGGCCAGGGCTCCAACAGAACTGGTTCAAAACTGCCCTGTCCCTGTGCTCCCAGCTGTGACAAAGCAAACAGCCTGAAAACATGTGAGTCTTTTAAGAAGCAATCACCCAGAGAAGCGCGTGGCCTTGGAGGCAGTGCCAGGTGCGGAGGGGAACTGCCACGTGGGACAAGGCGAGCACCCATAGGTGCTGCGGGGCTGCCACACACCCCGTCCCCCTACGCCCGGTGGAGCAAGTGCCACCCCAGCACCCTACAGTCCTGAGCCCCCAGCTTATGTCTCACAGCTATGGCTCTGAAGCCATGAATCACTGGAGCCCATCTCCTTCCTGCAAGAGCCCCAGCTCTACGTACACGTGTAGTTAGTTATTTATGACAAGTGATGCAGAGCAGCAGTGCGGTGTCAGGGTGCTGTACGCCGGGGAGGTGGCTGCAGCTGAAATACCGCAATTATTTCCCTGCCCTGAGCACAGAAGAGGGGCTGGTGGCTCCTTGGGGCTGCGAAAGGGCTGCCCTGAATGCCCTCTTCCCACACAGAGGCAGGGATCAGCTGCTCCAGGCTGACCTGTTGCAGCCTCTATGGACAACAGCAGGACTGCGCAGGGGGCAGCTGCCCACATGCACTCTTTCAGGGCGTACTTAATGGCATATTGAACTCCTGTGTTAGAAGTAGTCCGGCCTCTTTTACTCTAGAGATAAGCAACTGATTTTATATATATATGTTGGCATGTATCTATAGATATATGCCATCAAACTCCTAGCAGAGGATCAACCTGTTTATTCGTAAAATTCCTTTAAGACCAAGGATGCTGCAAACAACCTGTACCATATTATTTCATTACAACATCATTATACTTTAAAATATCTGGCAATAGCATTTCCGTTCCATATTTTAGTAAAATAGCACATTTTTAAACCAATCTGAACACCATTTTTCAAAGACTTTGCATTATTGATTTAAGCCCTGCCACAGACCCTTACTCCCTGTAACACCATCCTGTTGATTCTCCCTGGTCTCAGAGGGGCCACTGGTGCAGGGGAGTGCCGAAAACCGAGTCTTGCCCTCCCGCTCAGAAGCAGCCATGCCCCTGGCACTCCCCACTGAGCAAGAGGAAGGACAGCAAGTGTCTCCTGGAATATTCCTCAGGCTCATCACAGCCGTAACGAACACCAGCAGGAGACCTGAGTGCCATGGCTGCTATGGGCACCATTTAGAGACAAGCTCAGCTCCAGATGGGTGGCACTGTGGCAAGGCACAAAATGGGTAGAATGTGAACAAGGACAAGGTAAAGATCCATCTTCTAATTCCTACAGCGAACTGCATACAAAGTATGTTTTAAAACGTAACAGTGTGGGTATCAGAGCTGTCTGGGCTCCTGTTAAAATATTATATTTGGGCTCTTTGTTATTTGCATGATCATCTCGGGGGAACAGGTGTTTTATGGGTCTCGGCTTCCTCACCAGAGCCCGGGTGACATATGGCCATGACACAAGTGTCCTGTTACCACTAGGCACATGCAGCCACAGCTACCTCCCAGGGAGACACAATGAGCCCAGCATCGCATCTTCTTAAACCAACCCCAGAAAGGCAATTTCTGCCTCACTCCACTCCATAGGAGACAGCGTCTGCCCAAAGACATTTCATTACCTCACCATATTATTGCCTTTCTAAAATAACTGGATTTTCTCCACATAAGTGCAAAACCCTCCTGACTCCAATTAAGTTTTTAAGGCCAAAGACCTCCAGCAGCAGACCCCATAATGCAGACCCAATCCTTCTCCTAAAATGGTCTCTACAGAGATCCCAAGGATCCCATTCCCTACCCAACAGGGCAGAAGAAGCTGCATGGGGCAGCGGGTGCCTCCAAACACCAAAGGAGGGAAAGCGAGGGCAAGGGGGTGAGGATTGGGAAGACTGGGTAAGGTTCGGGAGCAGCTCCCACAGCTGCCTGGCCCCTCAGCCTCTCAGCCCCACTTTGCCTCCAGGTGAGACCACCCCTCCGCACCACACTCCTGCCATGCTGCAGCCCTGCGCCCCTGGCTGCATCCCAGCCCATCTGAGGCTTCACCCCCAGCTCCCAGAGAAGCCTTGTGGTCCCTGGGGAAATGAGCACCTTGCCTGTGCTCTGGTGCTGAAGCCCCAAAACCTCCAGGCTGCTTATTTACTGACCTGCTTGTTATTGAAGGAGCTGGCTGAAAAAAACACCAAGAGTTTGGCCAGGACATGTCAGTAATGCTCTTGCAGCTCCTCTGGGGCTGGCTCCTGCAGGGAGCAACAGCAGTCGGAAGGTGCAGGAAAAATGCTGGGAAACAACATTTCCCTGTTGCAAAGGCTCCCACAAGTGACCCCCATTCATTCCCCATGAAATGGGGTGACTTCCAGAAAGTCTCCAGCAGAGAACCACGCTGTAAATACAACCTGGGAAGCAGCAGAAGAGGACAAGCCCTTCACACGACCTTCCTGTCAAGTCCTTCTCTTTTTTTGCTTTTTTTTCTGCCTTTCTTGCTCATGTGCTCCCCAGCAGACGACACCTCAGTGCCTCTGCTCTCAGCCCTGGGCCACAACAGAAACCCGGGAAATTCCGCCTGCGCTTCATCTTCCTCTGCCCATGTCAGAAACCGAGTACTTTAAGTGTGCTTCAGGCATCAGCATGTCAGCATCTGAATCTCTATAGGTACCTCAAAGCCTTCATCACGAGTTCCACTGCATTGGGCACTGCTCAAACCGCAGCACACAAGGCAGATCCTGCGCGGCAGGTGCTGGGCAACGCGACGCCATCCACCAGCGCAAGCCCAGCAGCAGGCTGGCCAAAAGCGTAGCACCTGGAGCTGCAGTGGCCCTTGCACTGTCACTGTTAAGTCACACTCTACATGCGCTCAGCCGTCTATTTTAGCAGCTTGCTGCTGTCAAAACCTCAACCGCTCACTTTAGCATGAGAATTTAAAGGCAAGTAAACAAAAGGACACGTATCAGCATGATGAAACAGGGCATCCCCTGCCTCTACCTGCTGCACCCCAGGTGAATGCCCTGGGGGCTCCGCTCACATCGGCTGCTGCAGTGCTGGAGTACCATCACCTTTCAGCCAATGTCCCATCAATCCAGTCATGCTACCACTGCTGGATGCCAGGTGGGCATCTCATTCCTGCCTGGGGAAAGGTGAACATGGCTATTTCCCCATGTTGCTTTTCTCCCCTCTGACTTGCCCACCCTCCTGCTGCATTTGCAAAGGGACTGATTGATTTATCTTGGCCTTGCACCTTCCTTTAGACTTTCCTGCCTGTGAAACACCACGTTGGGAGACACAAATTTTGCACAGCTTTTTTACTCTCACATTTCGATACCTCCTGCACACCAAACTGAGAGCTTACAAACACATGCCTGCACCCTCAGCACCCTTGCCTGCAGCCCACCAGGAGGATCAGATGCTGGTTAAGAAACCCTTGTACAGCTTGCTCCTGCAGTCCCCCTTGCATGTCAGGGACAGGCATGACGGCTGCGAGAGCTACAGGAGCCCCTGGCCAGCCCAGCCATTACAGGAGTATTTCTGAAGCAGGTTTAGCCCATTTTCTCTGCCATTCCCCTGTGGTCTGCACTGGCTCCCTCCATGCAAGCAGCAGGCAGTTTTTTCCCAGGAGTGCTTTTGACAGATGAAGCGTAAGCACTTAAATGTGCAGGGTCAGAGGTTCAGAGCGTAAAGAAGGAAGCAAACAGCTAGCAAATGACAGGGTCTGGCCACAGAGATGTAAAGTCCAGAGAGGAAAAGAAAATTAGGAAACTCCCAGGTGTGGCAGGGGTGGAGGGAGTGAAAGCACCGAGGCCAGGAGGCATGGTCCCCTCTCAGCCACTGACTGTTAATTAGAAGACGATACCCACCAACCCCAGTCCACAACATGAAAAATACCCAGGAAGGCTATTTCAGGGTGTCTTCTGAAGAAATACGCAGTGCCTTCTGAAGAAATAGGCAGGGTTTACTGTACATCATAGTTACCAAGAAAATCTGACACAGTTCTGTAACATCGAAGAGGGTGGAATTTGCATCCTGCCCGGTCACCTCCCAGGGCAGGAGGCACAGAAGAGAGGTTCTCCAGGCAGCAGCAGTGGTCCCAGCACCTCTCCCACACCCTCCGTGACAAATATGTCAGCATCACGGGCCAGCATGCACCTAGTCCCTGGGAGCTGCTCCACGAGGGTTGGGAAGCCCTCTCCATGGGCCTCCTTCTGCCTCCAACATACATTTCAAGCCAAAGCAACCCCTGCTTGAACTGCAGATCAGCTGCACTCCTCAGAGAGTCTAAAGGTAGTCTTTGGGAAATAGATGTTGTGTTACCTCTGGGAGTGGCTGTGGTCCTTTTAACTCCCTCCATTTGCCCTACGTATGTCAGGAGACAAGAAATGTACAGGAGAAGTCGGTGGTTTGGGGCACCGACTCTATGAGTGGGAGCACGTAGGTCACCCTGCAGCCACCTGAGCAGTTTGCTTTGTCAGAGAATGGGAACCCTGTGAGAAGTACTCACCCGCACGCCGTAGGTCGCTGCCGGCTCCCCGCTTTCACTGCTCTGCGTGAGGCTCCTGTCCTGCCTGCCCGCAGAAGCAGCCCCCTCGGCTCCCCGCACGGCGCAGTCCCCTGCCGACTTTGGGGTTAGGGCCAGCTTGTCCAGGTCCGGCTGTGGGTAAGAGGCCGACAGGCAGCTGATCTCAGGCGAGGTTGGGCTGCTCGGGATGGTAATGCACTCCGTGAGTTTAACTCGTGGCACCTCTTTCGTTCCCAGACAGAAGCTTTTTAGCCCCGGCAGGTTTGATGGGTTGGCGAGTTTAATGTTAGCCATGCGGGGGATCAGCGTGCACAGCGTGGTGCAGGTGTCCTGTGGCCCCAGGGAGACATCTTCTGTCAGCAAATTAGGTGTCGAAGAGTGGGAAGAGGAGGACGAACCTTTGATATTTAAAGACGTATTTTGCGCACCTTCATCTAGGGATGTTATCGAATCATTCCTGAATCGGCTGTACTTAGCCCTGTGCAGCATCCCTTGATGTCTGAATAACCCTACATACAGGACGTGTCCACCCAGGCTCTGCTGGCTGCGTTCTCTCATAGCCTTGGCAGTGCCGTCACTGGGTACTCTCGCATAAATTGGCTCTTGTAGATAAATTATATGAAAATCAAGCAAGTCACAATTTTTAAAACCAGAAACCTATCGGATATTGTTGCCGCCTCCCTCTTGAGTGGTTTATTTTCCTCAATGGACAAGGCTTAAACCTGCATAGACATCTGGTATTTTGTAAGCAGCAGTAAAAGCAGCATCAACGGTAGAGCAGCTCAAGCTGTGCCGCTACCCAAACCTGCCTGCATCCCTGCCTCAAGCCAGGCACGAAAGCCCACCTAGCTCCCAAGACTCACAGTCGTGGCATCATTAACCGCGGAGTCCTGGCTGCGGCAAAAGCTCAAGCATATTCCACACAAAGCAGAGCAAGATCGCGACGAGCTCAAACACGTTTTCAGGCCGGCAGGAACCCCGCGAGGTGCGCAGCTCTCCGCGTTTCCATCGCCGGCTGCCCCGAAGGCGAGAAGCATCCCCACGCTGCCCCCCGCCAGGCACTGCACCGGTGTCAGTGTCACACCGAACCGCCCTGGCAGCTCCCGGCGCCGGTATCGCTAATTCTGGCTGGAAAGCCCGTCGGCACCGTAATCCAGAAGCAGCTGGATGTGCCTGCGCCCCCGGCGCCGCTTCCCGCAGAGCCGCGGGGCAGCCGCTGCGCAGCGCCCGAGCCGCCCCCGCCGCGCCGAGCCCCGCCACAGCCCCGGCCGCCGCCGCCGCTTTTATGAATGAAGTTTTTGTGAATGAGGCTCGGCGCGTGCAGGCGGGCAGCGCCGTGAATGGCGCTCGGCGGGCGGCCGCGGCCCGGCGGCCCCCGGGGTGCGCCTTGCAGCCAATCGCCGCCCGCCGCCGGCTCACGCGCCCTCAGCGCGTGGGGAGCGGGGCGGGGGCCGCGGCCGGCGTCCCCCCGGGGCCCCTCTGCCCCCCCGGGGTCCCGGCGTCCCCCCGCCGCAGCGCGCGGCCCCGGACCCCACCCCCCCGGGCCGCCTCCGCACGGGCAGAGCCGGGGGCTGGGGTTCAGAGGGCGCCGCCGGGCCCCCGGGCTGCCCGCCCGCCACAGGGGGGAGGTCGGGCTTGTCCCAGCGCCCCCGGCCGCGGCCCCGGCAGGGGAGCCCTTCTGGCGCGGCGGGTACCGCGGGCAGCGGACGGGGCCGCCGGGTTTACCGTGCCCCCGAAAACACCGGTGCTCCCCGCAGGAGCCACCTCGGTTCCCCGCCGGGCCTCGACGCGCGGGGCGGCGCGGGGGGGCGACAGAGCCGGGGGGAGGGGAGGGCGGGCTGGGAGCCCCGAGCGTGCACTGCCATCCTCCCGGTGGCACCGGGTGGCACCGACCTCCTCCCCCCGCGGCTCGGTGCTGCCAGGCGGCGGCGGCTGAGGAGGGGCGGCGGGCTGCCCTGCCTGTGGCAGGGGGAGAGGGGAAACCACGGGCGGAGGCTCCGCGCAGCCCTTGCGCTGGTTTCTCCGCCGTGCGGAGGCCGGTACTCGGCCTGAAAGGCGCCCCAGTTGCCACAGTGCATCGGGGGGAAACCCGGGCCAGGCTCTGCTGGCGACAGCGGCGGCTTTTGAAACCACCCTTTTAGGGAGGTGGCTCACACTGCCCGCAACGTCAAACCCAAAGGCAAAACCTGGACCAGCGGCGAGTTACAGAGTGACTAATTTCTCATGATGCTTTAATGATGGCTTTGAGCACAAAAGGATAGGAAATCTTCAGAAGTGATTAGCAGCACTAGGGGTTGTACGTGAAGCCAGAAACTCTTAGCACAAACGTTTTTCTGTCTTAACTCTTTCATGTCAACACCACACTGGAACACAACCCCATCACGGCTGGAAGAAGCCATGGTGCCCTCACTGGCGAAGAAAAGGGACCCGGGATGCGCCAGCTGTGCGTATCCTAAAGGGGACAGCAAGGACCAGTATGCTGATGCCCCAGGCTCCTGTCCCAGGCAACCTCCCTGATTCCTCTTTTTACTGCTGCAAAAACCATGCAACCAGACAAAGCAAATCTCTTTCCAGCCAGATCAACCTTACCGTCCTTCCCACCTCTTCTCTGAGCGCACAGCAAGGCGATTCCTGCCTCACAGCAGCCCCTCGGTGCAGATGACGACACCAGGAAAGGGTGGTTTGGTGATTGGGATGCTCCCCCACGCTTTAGCTCCAGTAGGGACCAGTTCATGGCCATGAACTACCTCTGGCCCATGCTGGCCTTCATCTCCTGAGCCCTTCTGCCAGCTCCTCCTTCCTCAGGAGGAAGGCAATCCAAGGAATTCCTTAGCTGTGTGAGGGAGAAAAGGGGCAGGCGGGGCCCTGCAGGAGCTGCAGCCCCCACTGTGTCCTACTGCAGCTGACAGGGCTGGCAGGTGAAAAGGGTTAACAGGACTGGCTTTAAACCTGGCTGGTGAAAGGGAAGGTTTTCCAGAAAAATAAGCAATAATGCAACAGCCTGTCCTTCACGAATCACCCAAGAGCTGTGTCTGGAGCCCTGCATGCCACCAGCACCTGCGGCCCCATGGCCAAAGCACTGTTGACCTCCCAGGTGCCAGGGGGCTCAGGGGGGCTTTCCCAGAGAGGCAAGGGAGGCTGGTACATTAACCAGCACTCCTGGGCTCACAGGCACCAGCAAGTGTGATTACCCTGTGGGAAGTGAAGAATAGCTGGTGTTTTACAGCACGTTCCAGAGAAAAATGAGATTGCGACAAGCTCTGTTTTCAGCGGCGATCAAGAAATACAAGCTCAAGAGCAGAATCCAGCAAAGAGCGGCATTGTCCAAGGAATAGTAGCCATTGTGGGGAAGGGGAGGAGAGAGAAGAAAAATGCCATGCCTTTGTAAATTAAAAAGCTTTTTTTCTCAAGGCTAAAAACAAGATTTCTGTTTAAGATACTGGGAAATCGGCCTCTAATCAGCACAAAGAACAAAGCTCCTTTAAGCACTGGTGAAACCCAGCCTACAGTCTTGAACGCTGCCTAAAAGGAGCCTGTGTTTCTTGCTCACAGCTTGAGTTCCCTGTTGCCTGCAGTGCTCAGAGCCCGGGGAGCTGCCCTAGCTCGCTGCCCACCCACCCGCCCACCGCTGCGCTGGCAAGAGACAGGGAAAAGTCCTTTTGCCCCTCACATGGCTGGTGACATGTGACTGTGTGTGCTGCCAAAGGCCACACCGTACATGTGTTCTCAGGCTACATGGGAATGCCCTTTTGGTGCTGTCGGGAGCTGAAACCTCCCTTCACTATGTTACAAGCCCCCTCGCACCCAGACCCTCCATCACACCCTGTTCACAGCCCCACATGGTCTCTCAACCTCAAATATACTGCATGAAAAACTGATGCGAGCAGTCCCCAGTCATGTCATGTCACAGGGAGCAGGAGCTTTAGCAGGCATAACCACATCAATAGGGCAGCACCGTGACATGGGACCCAGCTACAGCCACCTCCAACACCCCTCTAAGAGAGCTGCAGAAAAGGCAGCAGCCACAGCCTTTGCGGCAGGAGCAAGCAGTGCCAGCCCAGAGCCGCAGGAACCCCCGGACACCCTTGGGAACAACAGAATTTCAGGCTAGGGTTGTGGGATGGCAGCTCTAGCAGGCAGTTAATGCCACCACACCACCCTCTCCTTGCAGCCCAGGGGCCAGGGAAGGCAGACGCTGGGACATGCACATGGTGCTCACTGGTGACAGGAGAGCTCAAGGCAAATTGGGGACCAATTTAGATGAGAGCAGCCAGCTCAGCAGTCTTGCACCAGGAGGGTGTGTGGGCAGCTTGGGGAGCAAAGCTGTTGGCCACCCACAGAGCACATCCAAAAAGCAGTTGCACTCTTGCAGGAGCCCGGAGGAATCTACTATGAGCTTCTTGCAACCAGCACGACAGAGCTCAGCGTTCCTGTTAGAACATGGAGCAAACAGGGGATTTTTTTCCCTTGTATAAATAGCAACAGCAGAGTTAATTCACGCTAAGGTGCACCGAGCTCATCTGCCTTCCTTCCTTCCTCATTGATACGCCTGGCCGACGCTGGCAGAAATCAGCAAAGTGTTACAGAATGACAGGAAAACCCCGTAACCTGCAACCTGGTGGCAGGCACCTTTGGGATGCCCTGAAGGACACTTACTTGCACTAGTGAAAGTCATGCACAGCCACTGTTTCATTTCAGTTGAGAAAATTTTATTTTCCCACATACTGAATCATCCTCGCTGTTTTATCTCCTATAGGTACCTTTCCCTTGTTCTGCATGAGTTACAACCTGGTGTATTTGACAACTGCAGCCCACCTCCTAATTTTCAGGTGTATCAGAAGGGTTTCGCAAGGACCAAAGACACGGAACCGAGAGCTAACGGGTTTGAGGAGGACAAAGGCAAGGCCTTGGGTACAGAAGCAGTGGGAGATTAGACTATCACCACTTTTCTCCCATTCAAGCTCTGAAGGATCCAACAGAGCCAATCCCAGAAAATATGTCCTAGGGTGACTGACAGACAAGTCGCAGTTTTCCTGCTCAGGCACCACGCTGTGTTCTGCTCAGCCCAGTTTAACCATTCACAGCAATATTGTTTTGTCCAAAGCTGCAGCAGCAAGGCAGCAGAGCCACACAGGGCTGATGCAACAGAAGGCAGCATTGCTCTGCCTGGGTGCAGGGCACACCCCTGCAGCTGAGCACCAGTGGGAGGACCCAGCGTCGAATGCAACAGGGCTTAGGTGGATGTACTTCACGCCTGTCCTTTTCACCGCTGCTTTGCCTGGCGGCACCCTCACCTCCTCTTTCAAACACTGCTGGGCTTTGCCTTTTCCACCAGGAGAGCCCTGCAGCATGGGGGAAGAGCAACAAGCTGGAGACTCCTGTGCAAGGGCCCAAAATTCAGAGCCTGAAGGTTGCTCAACAGCCACCACAGACCCATCAGCGCACCTCTGAGGGAAAGCAGTCAAAGATAATCTCACATGTCCCAGGCTATTGACAGCACTTGAGATGAGAGCTGAGCACCGGAGGAGAGCACGGTGTGGGGGACCCATGCCACAGCTGTCCTTTCTGCAAGGCGGCTGATGCCAGCCTCTGCAGGCTCAGCAAGGATGTACCGAACACATCAGAGCTGCCGCAAGCTCTCAGAAAACAATGTACTGCCCTAACCACTGCTTTCTGAAAGAAGATCTGCACGCTAAGAGCCCAAAGATCTGTTCAGCAGTACTTGCTGGCCTGACTCAGCCCTGTTAGCAGGGAGGCCAAGTGGCCAAGAGCAAAACTCAGCATCATCTGATGGCTGCTGTATCACAAGGTGCTGAAAGCAACAGCAGATTAAGCATCTAGTGCCTGGCTCTGGCTTTGAGCACAGCCCTGCAGCAGGAGGGGTACAAAGACAAATTTCAGCCTCAAGCAGCCTCAGGCTTCATCTCTGCAGAATAACCCAGCACATCAAAGAAGTTTCAGCATCAGCACTGCAAACTTACTGTCAAGCTCACAAGCTGGAAGCAGTCATGCTTCAGCAGCATCACAGGCCTTGGTATCTATGCAGTAGCAGGCAGGGAACCTCCTTTCCTGCAATTCAGCTTAAAGCTGTATTTTTGTAGGGCAATCCAAAGCATATATTTGAAAAGAATAAATCCCACAACATGGTTGGACTCCTCCCAGTATCTCCTTAGCTGCACAGAGAAGACCTGAGGAAACACTGAAGGACATACCCTCACCCAGCATCTCCCGCTTCATCCTTAGATGGTTGCTTTTAACATGGCTGCAGTAAATCAGGAAGGAAACCTTGACATCGGGGCATTTCCGATTGTTTTATTTTTGCTAACTTGCTCTCTTCCTCTACAGTCAATAAACCTCCCCAAGGAAAGCTTTGCAAGACCTTTTTCCAGTTCTTGCTACCCATGGTTTCTTCTGCCAAACATCCTTGCCTTTCCAATGCTCACCTACTCCAGCCGGTCGATGGCAGAGAGGGCACTTACCTTCCCAACTGCAGCTGGCAAATCCCCAGGAGTCTGAAACAAAACTGTCAGGGGCAGAACCCATCTGAAAATACCTTGCAAGAAGGGCATTACGAGGAGTTCAATGCTCTAAATAACATTTAGGGTTTGTTTTTTTTCCTGAAAGATGTCGCCCAACAGGAGAACTTGTGCAATTTTATTTGAAACTGCTGTCCTGGTTTCAGCTGGGAGAGGGTCCATTTCCTTCTTAGCAGCTGGTGCAGTGCTGCGTTTTGGACCTGGTGTAAGAACGATGTTGATAGCACACTGATGTTTTCTTTAGTTGTTGCTTTGTAATGTTTGCATCGAGTCAAGGACTTCTCAGTTTCTCAGACCCTGTGAGCGGGAGGGCTGGAGGGGCACAGGACACGGGAGACCAGGAGGGAGCAGAGCCAGGACAGCTAACCTGAACTAGCGAATGGGACATTCCGTACCGTAAGACATCACAGTGAGTATATAAAAGCTGGGGAAAGAAGGGGAAACATTGGGCATTATGGTGTTAGCATTACTTGGGAAGACAACGTGTGATGGAGCCCTGCTCTCCTGCAGATGGCCCAACACCTGCCTGCCACTGGGAAGCGCTGAATGAATTCCTTGTTTTGCTTTTTGCTTTGCTTGCGGGTTTTGCTTTACCTGTCAAACCGCCTTTACCTCAACCCATGGGTTTTCTCACAGTTACTCTTCCAATCCTCTCCCCCACCCCTGTGGGGGCAGTGAGCGAGCGGCTGCGTGGGGCTGGGTTACACCATGACAGCTGTACAACACACCCCCCCCCCCCCCGCCAGGTTCAGAGCGACGATGTTTATCATTGCTTTACCACGCTGCAAGGAATGAATAACCTGCTATGTAGGCACGAAGCCTTCCAGAAGCCCAAAGTTGTTTTAAATTTAGTGTGCACACAGAGAAACTTGCCTTATAAACACAGAGCGAAGCGCCGCCTGCGCGCACAGTGCTGCTGCGGCCTCCACAGCCTCCAGGGAAGCCGAGCACAAACAGCTGCCACGCAGGTTAACTGTAGGAAACACGGATTACTCCGTGCTCCCTCTCCCATTTCCTTTTGTATAATGGCAACTCTGTTATCAGTGCTACGCGATTACTAAACTCTTCTTTACTCATTAAAGTACTATCCTTGGAAAACACCATGAGCGCGCACTGGGCGGTGTAGATAGCATCCAGATGGACACCCACACACATCCGCCTCACAAGAGCGCGCTCACCAAGCATCAGTGGAAAACTGTAATTTAACAGCTACGGGCGTACCAGGGGCTCGTAGCTGTTGCCAAGAAGTAGATTCCAGCTTATGAGTTAGCACAGTACAAAATGCAGGGAAACCTAAAAGACCCCAAAGGTAAACAGTCTGCAGCTGCACCATTTCCTTCAGGCCTTTTTAAAAGCACTATTGGACCGGAAAAAAAAATGTATTAAGAAACTCCCTAATTTTATACACAGTAATCCTAAAAAAATCTAAAAGCCAATCCGAAGAGCAATCTCTCATTTCACAACTAGTGCACTTTGACTGGGGTCTTCCTGCACATTACAGACAGGCAGATTTGTGAGCATCCAGCCCTGCCTGCACAGGCCTGGTGCCCCGAGGGCCACGTCAGTGCTGCCTGCAGGAACTCCAACACAGCAAGGGCAGGAGTAAGTTTTTCCTTGGGGTAGTTCTTCTGTGTGCACAGCAATGCAAAAAAAAAAAAAAAAGCAAATAAACCATTTAAAAAAATCACAGTAGAGGCAAGGAGCTTTCCTCAAAGGCACTGCAAAATGGTTAGTGTTTTTTACTTGGTGAAGAAATGGGGAGGGAGAAGAAAATTCAGTTTGTAAGGCTTTGGGGGGAATTAATTTTCTTATCATTTCAGTAGCACAACAACTCACATAGGTGGCACCTCCTTTTTTTTGTACTTCCCAAAACTCTTACCAGGTTGAGAAGACTCAGGCAAAACCCAGATGTGAGGAGTAATTTTGACAGCAAGCGACAGCACCTACCAAGTACAGTTTGTAACAGAAGCACTTTTAACAGAAGGCAAGTGCAATAGCAGAATTGAAATATGAAGTTAAGGCAAATAAATGAAAAATTCAAAGTTACAGGATGAAGCTGTATCCTTTTTGAATTGCTACAAATATTCTCACATGTGGGAGTTGCAAAAGCAGTTAATAACACAGTTAATGACACTTACTAGAGCTGCGGAAGCGTGAGCAGTTACCAGTGAGTCACTGGAGAACAGGGGACATGCTGAGAACTTAATGTTATTTTCCAAAGGTGACTTCATGCACCAGTATAACAATAAAGGCACATCAACTTAAATTCTCATACATTAGCAGCATGCAAGAAATCCTGGTTTTCAGAGGTACCTGTGGTTATTCTTGCTCATTTGGTCTTCAGTCAAATGTTATTTCCAACTCAATATCCTGGACCTAGCTGTCATGCTCCATCTCAATGATGATGAGGCAAATACTATATAGAAAAACCTACTGTTCTTCAGACAACATGGCACCTGGACTCCATAACATGAAACGCACTCTACTAATCCTGTTTTTCTCTCCAGTGCCTCTGCCAGGGACCATTCAGCCTAGGTGCTGGAGGGGCCCAGCTCCCTGAGCTGGCTGTCCGCCCCAAGCTGGGGCCCAGGGCACCAGCAGCCCCAGGTGAGGGGCCACCACATGGCTTCTCCACCCCGCGGCCAAGTACGCGGTAACACGGACCTTCTCCATTTCCCACAGTGCCAGGGCAGTGCCCTCAAACACAGAGTTGGGAACAATCACTGTAAAAGCCATAAACTTCTACAATCATTTTTATTAGTTATGGAAGAATCCCCACTAGTATTTACATAGTGCAAAAAAGCTGTTATTACTCCAAAAAGTACGGTAGACAGAACAATTATCCTTCATACAGCAAAAAAGAAATGGAACAAACCCCTTCATATTGTATCTCATAATGACTTTTCTACTGCTTTAACCTAAATATTACTATAATTTTTAAGACATTAAAGATTAAACAGCTTTCCTTATTAGAATCTATTTAAAAGTAAAATACACGAACGATTTATGAACATTTAGAAGGTGGGCTGTGCCAACTGGGTTTCTACTTTCAGCGTTATCATTCATTGGCGAGGAAGTTTCGGGTTAGACATTCTCACGTCTCCTTGCGTGTGGCAGGGCGGGTAGAAAACCCACATGACTTGTTTCTATGGCTTGCTTCTGCTGGTTTTTGTTTTGTTAACAAATTGTCACGTCTTATTTTTAAATGGCTAACATTGAAATTAACTCAATTTCATTAGTTGGCACAACTTCACAGGAAATACTTAATGACAGTTTCAGCAAACAGCAGCTTTTCAAACGGTAATACTTTTTTACATACGTATTTAAAGTAACATCATTAAAATGTAAGCTTGTGTTAAAGAACCGGACAGAATCACATTGTGTAAGCTCCCACCCACCTAAATGAGTATAAAGACACCTCTTATCTTTACCAGAACACCACCAACAAGTGCATTACTGAACATTTTCTATAACGAACTTATAAAACACAGGTCAAAACCCTCTGTCACTGTTTAGCTCCAATCCTGCAACTACCTGCACACAACTTAAGCAGATGAAGCAGGCCACCAATTTAAGCCAGTGGAACTAACGCTCTTAAGCATGTGTTAAGCAGGATCAGGTCCCTAACCTTACTTGGACATTGTTACTTGGTCCAACTAAGGACAGAAGTTCTTCAGAATTTTTCCCTTTTATGTATTTGTAATCCCATGTTTTATTATTACTTCGACAGATACACTTAAAGTATTTCTATAAATAGGTTGTATACATAGCCACCTCTATCAGTTTTAAAGATCCCTACCCCTACCACAGATACATCATTTTTGATTTTACCAGATAAATTAAGTGGTGAAGTAATTTCTATAAAGAATGTCTTAGGAAAAGTAGATTTGTTTTCCGAATAATCATTTTCACAACAAAAATATCTATACACCTATAACTACAGAAACACCTTTTCTTGGGGACAGTAACAACCTGTATAATAAACTGCATACTTTTACACTGAAATAGAAATTCAACTACTTTTTAAAAAAAATCATCGTATTGTAAAACATTTGTATGCTTTCTTTTTAAATTCTGGTGATAACAGAATCAAAATTACCACAGTGAGATACTCTCCTTAAGTGCTTCAAGTGGCAAGGAACTTCCCTAATTTTAGATGCAAATGGATCACTCCCAAAGGAATTGCAATTTCATTCTCAAAGTTATTGCTCATTCCTGGCTTATCAAAAAGGAAGCACTAAAACCAGTTGCCTTTACCCGGTTTCAGTTTGCTCCTCTCAGGGTGATCTGCCACATTTCAAGAAGAGACTAGTTCCTTATTTGCTGGCAAATTCAGAGATATTAGAAGTGCTATATCACCTTCAAGAACTCTATTAAACCTGTAGCAAAACTGCAGTTAAATAGTGGGCTGAATATTACAAGACTTATTTGATATAAAGATCAGAAAACTTTAAAATGACAGTCCAAGTTCAGAAAAGACATATAAAAAGATGCGCCTTTGATGTTAAATACTTCAAGATCAAAAGTTATTTGAATCACTGGCACTGAAAAATCAAAAGGAAAAGTTACAAACACCCTTGGTTTTGATGTTTTGGTTAAGTTTTGCCCTCAGTGTATACACTGATCTCCGCTGGTATCGAGACACATGCTTACACATCCAAGGGCAAGTTTTGCTTGTCAGCAGTTCAAACACCTATCATTTCCTAAAGCAAGAACTTTTCCAAAACATACAGACAGTAGAAATCTGCCATATGTACAGTAAAAGGTTTAACATTCAGGAGGCATCATTCCTTAGTCTTTGTTTTCCTATGAAATGCCTGTTCTAACGTCTAGGAATATTACATTAAGGAACTACGAACGTGACAGAACAGCCAGTTGTCCTAGCAGCTCTCTATACTGCTTATCTACATAGCATTTGCTATGCCTAGACCTATCAAAGCATTATTTACATAATACATACAGTTTCTGTTATTCTCATTAGCATCCAAAAAACCCAGGGGTAGATGATTCCTAAACCTGGAGTCTCATTTTCCCAGTGCAACTTAAAACGCCAGCATCACTAGTACTATAAGCGTTGGTCCCGTATTAGTAAGCGTGGACTGAACACCTAAGCTACTCATTTCTTGTGTTTTTCAGCCTATCCGGAGGATTGTTATGCATTTTGATACAAGTGAGCAAGAAAAATGAAGTGGAATTAAAAGAAACATACATTTGCTGTAAAAGTGTTATTCATGCGAGTTACTCTTTGGCTACTCCTGTAGTGAAGCTCCTGCTGCTGGCAGTTTCAGTACATCCCTTGCCAACATAAGAGAAAGATGGAAAACAGACTCCTTACATGCACTGTTTAGACACATACTCAGTCTTCAATCTGAAGTGAATTCATCATCAGTTAATGGATTTTGCTTACAATACTCAGAACAAAATATGGCACAATTCTCTAGCAACATGTACGTTTCAGGGAGGGCATATTGTTGTTTCTTTTATCTCCAAACCACTGAAATACCTCCCCATATTACAGGGCACTTCCTCCTTTCCTGGAATAACTATTTCCTTTTCTGCTCTAGAGGTCAACTCCTAAAGCTGCTACAACTTTGAGAACAGACAAAAAGAGGTCACATTGAGGAAGAATTGTAAAGATACATCCTGAACTCAACACGAGGGTGGCCAGCATCAAAGCATGCAGAGGAACATGTAGATACGCCGAGCCACCACATCATTCAGACTTGCTGTTAGAAAGGATTATTCTTGCTTTCTGCAGTGTTATGTAGATTACAATATGCAAAACAGCATTCCTGAGGTAAGTGACAGGAGAAAGAGGAAGTTATCAGTTTACTAGAAGCCCTGGATAGGGACTATAGTTAATGATTGACTGAGTGTGGTTTGGCAGACAGCAACTGTGGACAGAATAGGGAATTTGTTCTCTTTCCTGTTTGGTTTTTTTTTTTTTTTTTAAAATGCAATTTTTCCACCTTGTAAAAAATACCCCAAAACATTAATTATATCCTTCCGGTTTAAAGTTTTTCTGCAATCCAAGTTGTTATAGCTTATTGTAACCATGTCAACTATCAGCAGCTTTGTAACGATGCATTCACTAAGACCAGCTAAAAAACCGCATCTACCTTACCATTAGGAACCACGCATAGATTTCTCTACTACTTACTTTCCACTAAGACTGAAAGTGGGGTTTTCTAGCTTTTCTTTGAGGAGAACCAAAATTTTACTTTTATTTCTAGACAGAACTAGAAAATCATGGCCAAATACACTGACGTGCCTGGCATAACACCCTAACACCCATGTAAAGTGTTGGTAATTTGTTAGTCTTAATCTAGGTTATCTGTTTGAAAATGAGCTGAACAGTCACATCTTACAAAAGAATTTTGCTTAAAACTGGTCAGTTACAAGATGCTTCCTTTCACAAAAAATCAAATGAACACTTACTGACAAGTTTTCCACACAGTTTCTAGTCTGGGAAATAGATAGTGAATAAAAGCTAAGCTAGTCTTTAAATCAAAGAAGTAACAGACAGCTACAAAAATATTGTTGTGAATTAAATACACACATTAAATGTTTACCAGTGCAAAATGTTGAGATGAAGCGTATGAAATAATGGCTGCAACCTTTACAACAGTTAGTTTTAATAGAATTTCTAGAAAGTTCCTGAGTTCCTGCTTAATTTTTACGGCATATAGATGGACTCCGTGTGTTCTTTATTCAAAGAACTACAGATGGTGGGTTTATGTTGAGTGTTACTTGCGTGCTTATCGTTTGTCCATTCCTCACCATCAGTGACTGGATCAGCCTGTTCCGAAGTCTCTGTTTCTTCCTCTTCACTTTGTTCTGCATTGTCTTCTTCAGCACCACTAAGGGTCTTCCCAAGCTGAAGAGTCTCCATAGTTCTCTGGGTCTCTGAAACCCAAGATTCAATTCTGCTATTAAGCTGAACCTCTACAGAAATGGGTTCGTGGGCATAATCCTCATCATCATCATCTTCCTCCTCCTCCTCCTCTTCTAGCATCCCTGGTACGAGAGTACTGGTAGTACTGGTCATGGAGGAATTCAAAAGATCTCGGCAGCTGCCATCCAGTGAGCCTGTTTCTGTACTCTGCTGTGAGGCCCATTCCAGATTGTCATCTGGTTTTGCCTCATCTTTGTCACCTGGTGTGGATTTTCCATGATTTGTTGTTGAGGTAGTACCAGTTGTAGCCAGAGGTGGTTGTTTATTAAGAGTGGCTTTTTCAATTTGACCATTACCAGCTTTTTCTGATACTGCAGTCTTACACGAGGATTCTCTCTCATTTTCAGAAGTTTCTAACCCATCAGATGTTTCCACCATATTTCTCCAGTTTGTTTCTACAAGTTTCAAAAGAAGTTTAAGCAGGAAACATTAATTCTTTCCATATAAAAAAAATATTTTCCTGAACATCCTAGAATTGTTTAAATAGCAACAGGAACTAATAACTTTAATACTATTCAATCCTTGCTAGAAAGATTTTCATCAGAAAAATGGGGGGAAGAAGAGAGAGATAACAGGAAGAGCTGTGAATAACTTTGGTTTTTACAGTATCCTAAACCAGACATTACAGAAGTTGAAAGTTTGCACACAGTTCCCTGTGGAAGTACCAAATGTAACAGTGAGTGTAATCAAAGAGTTACTCTCAAGTATAAATTACATACTGTGGCAATTCTCTGCTTTAAGTCATCTGCTAAAGGTTTTTTTTGAAAAACATTTGATAAACGAAGTGTAAGACACCACAGAAGCAGTAACTAAACCCAAGAAAGTATTCTTAATTCATCGTAAGACAAGAAAAAAGTCTTAACTTCAAACAAGCACTCTCCCTTTTATCCTCTCTGTCATCTAGCCTTAACAAATAAATTTGCCTTCTGTTCACACTAGAAGCATTCACTGCCGTCTCAAGTTTCAGAATTTAGGCTGCATGTCCTATCTTCAGAGACCTCAATAGTTTAGTTCCTACCCTCTGTCATTAGTTCTTCCTCAACCATACAATCAGTTCAGTGTTTGGTACCAGTTCTGTACCGTTTAGTAAAACTGGAGAAGCCACCCCCACTAATGTGAATTAGGTAACTGTAACACTTCTGAGGATTAGAAATTAAAATTATTGTTCATGATGTAGTTCAGGGAAAAGAGTGACTTACAAAACTACCTGAAGACACACCTATTTTCTCTTACCCCTGAAAGTTGTAGAATACTGTAAACTGTGATGAAATTTTACAATTTTAGCTATGTTTTGCAATAAGAAGCATTTGGGAAGTTTCAGCTTCCAGTTAAAAAGTGAGTTTTAAACACACTTACCATATTCTTTCTCGTTCACTTCAGATATGGGTTCAGAAATAACGCTACAGAATGAGATAGCACTTGCTGCAGAGGGGTTACGAGAATGACCCATATGATGGGGTGCTTTCTTGACATTCTTCAAAGCTTCTTCTGCCTGTTCCTGTTCCATTGCAGCCACCATATCTCTGTATGCTTTTCTGGCCTCTTCAGTCAGTGATACCAGCTTATTAAATAGGTCCTAAGTATGAAGGCAGTTTTTATGATCAGTAGTTCTCACTAATAATTTCCACTTTACATTACTCTTTTTAGTCAAAGGTATGCCACATAATGAGCTTTAAGCTTATTAACACCAAATACCTTTACTTCAAGTAAAAAGTAGTTCTTCTCTATATTAAGTAAAAATAAAGACACCGCTCCATGTTTACACAACTCTGAGAAATGTACTTAAAGATAATGTTTTTTGTATACTCTTAAGCCTTCCTGAGAATTACAGATTGCTTTTAAGTCTATTTGAAAGCTACAGAGATGTTGCAACCGAAGGGTTTCAACCTAGTTTCTCAGTTCTGTCACCACTAACTTTCAAAGAAAAATACACTATAATATAGACCAGGTCAGGGCCATTATCAAATGCGTATTAGCTGGGTGTGTGCTCCACGCCAAACAAGGAACATAATTGTTTACTCCAGCCATTTATGTGAGGGGACTTACTCACCTCAGCACCTGAGTAGTTGAAGATACCCACGACACTAACAGGAACCAGCTTGTTCACACAACGACCAAGAGCTTTACGGCCAAGAGCAAAGACAAAAGGAATTTCTTGTTCCCGTGCCATGGCTATTACATTGTATAGAGCCTCATCTAGTCCACCTTGAAGAAACCAATTTCAAACAGATATCTAGTCAGTAAAAGTCCAAAAAAGTGCAATACACCTATCCCATTTTAACTGCAATTAGTCAGTAAAACTTCAACATACATAATCACCAGCTACTTTGTCCTACAGGATAACAAACTATACATTTCAAGTATAGTGACGGAGTATAGATCAAGGTGATATTCTTTATTAGTCTTGCACACAAATTAAACCAGATTTTTTCACAGCTCTTTTCTTAATCAGAGCTTTGGTCTTCTCATATCTCAGGAAACGTCTGTTTACATTTCTGGTTGTGGCAAAATGTGTCGGTTAGCTAACCAACCAATTCATGGCCCTCTTAAGGAATCCTCCTTAAGGGGACCCAGAGCTCAGGACTCTAGGTGTATCAAAGACCGAATGGAATACAATTGAAGTCTATTCTATGTGTCATAATATCTATTTTTCTTTAAGCTTTTCTCCCCTCGTGAGTTTCTTCCAGAATCAACTGTGTGACTGCCACTCCACATTCATTCTCTCCTACTCCATTCTGGAATTGTTACACATAGTAACAAAAAGTGCTTCTAACCTTGCTAACCAGCACAAGAAAACTGTAACCAGTTAAGTGCACCACTTGTTTTTACCATTTATACCTTTTGACTGGATTTTTTCACAGTTGGGAGATATGATTACACACTTTATCTTGTTTAGCTTCATATGCTTTGTAACCTCACGCAACCCCATAACAAGTCTCCTCCTTGCTTTAGCTCTCATGGGATCCTTTTGATAAATCCGTTCCTGGAAGCTGACAAGCTCTTGCAACAGGAGAGTCACACATTCATCTATTTCTTTACTTAGAACTTGGTTACAGTATCTGTCAATTGAAAAAACATCAAATATTAGCATAAAACATCAATACTATTTCACCAAGCCTTTTTTCTTACCAAATAAAGATAATTTTACTTCTGCAGAATAGTTATTAAAGTTATAGAAAGGATTTCAAAATCAGACTGTACACTAAGTTAAAAATAAATCCTGAAAACATTTATATTTCCAGTAATATCCCTTACTTCAAGAAGTCAGTCAAAAAGAATATTAAAATACCAAAAGAATACTCCAATAGGTGCCACAAGCAACTACTCTTCCCCTTAATTTGGTACTCTATAAAAGATACATTAATAAAAAAGCAGCAATGTATTAAGACTGACTATTACAGTACTTTAAGCATTCGTAAGTATTCCTTCCCTTCCCATCCAAAGCGTATATAGCCCTCCTTTAAAATAATTATTTTTTAGAGAATACTTCCACCCAGCTTATTTGTTGCAGTTCAAAGCACGTGCCTGTACGTATATACTTACACACACACAGAACAACCTGTCTATGGCAAAAAGTAGTACTTGCAGGAACTTCTGTTGATAGAAGGGTGGATTATGTTCACTAAGCTCCTTTTAAGTCTACTAAACCTACCCACACTTCAAAAATGAAGGTGACTGAAATGCAAGCCTTGAGTCTATATCAATAATGCAAAACTCTTACTCTCTGAATCTCTTGCTGTGAATTTTGGTTATCGCAGAAGATGCCATTGGACTGCCTATTCCAGAACTCGCAGGTGAACCTTGTGAAACCGGGGTCATGCAGTACGGAGAATTCTGACTTGCTGGTGAAAGTGAAGTATCACTAGGCATACTTAATCCAGTTTCTGAAAGACAATTTTTAAACACTACAAAATACAAATACATTTTCATGTAAAAGAAACATCATCACACTTCTTATGCATTGCTTCCTCTTCCCCGGAGAGACAGCTGAGAGGGGGAGAACACACAACAGGCACACACCCAGTATTCCGCATGGGCTGGATAAACAAGCAATATATTAATAGTTTCTTAAAAATAGCCAAAGCTTAGTTTGGGAAGTGGATAGAACAGAAGGGATAACCTGCCTAAATGCTACAAGTATTTCTCTACTATTTAGAGAGAGGTATTTAACTAACTTCTCCCCCCGCCACCCTCCACATCAGACATTGAATATTCTTTGGCATTTCCTAGTCGCTCAGAGCAGTTGTTGCAAATACAGTCCAGACGTCGCAGTTGATTGACAAGGGTGTTCAAACTGGAAAACCTTACTGAAATTTTTTCAAGTATAGAAGTTGCAAACTGTATGTTCATCATTAAAAAGCATTGTAATCAACATGGCATGGTTGACAGCAGGCTGCATTTTCTCCACATATCAAAAATGCTGTCAACTCTTGACGTGTTGGGAACACCCACTCAAAAGAAAGGAATTAAAAGGCTGTATGGGGATTATGTACTTAGAGCCCATACTGCACTGAGCCTTCCATAGCTGAGACACAGACAAGATTTTATAAGACTGTTCTAATTTCTAGTATTTCATAATATTAAAGTAAGTTAAAAAGAGAAAGACAAAATAATAAAATAAGCAGAGGAGTCCAGTCATGGGGAGGAGGGAAAGGGGACCAGAGATAGAAACTAACCTTCTTGAGAGGTCAGCTCCTGTGACTGATCAGCAGTCAAGTTTATATGAACCTCCTTCTGTTCATCAGACACCAAAAGGCTATGGTCAGCTGATAAACGGCCTTTCTTCTCTTCTCTCTCTTTCAAAATAATCTAGGAACAAAATCAACAGCTATCAGCACCTGAAAAGAAAACATCTCTTTCACTGAACATAACACAAAATAAAGTCAACCAGGTTGTTTTGAACCTTCCTACTCACGCCAGGGTAAAAACCCCTGAAATAATTTCAGTTTCCTCTTTGATCACAAACAGTATTTCATTCCAGCATTTTACAGATGGTATACTCAATACTCTCATACTGGAACAAAAATAGTGCTTTCAACAGTTTACTTTCACAACTTCTTTCTGATACGTAACACTCATTAACAATTCCTCATACCTACCCCTGTAAAAAAACCAAACAAACACCTTATGCAAGAATACTAGTCATCTTTGTGAAGCACCACAACAGATAGAATCCTTTCTATAGAAGAAAGCGCAAAGCACATGGCCACGGATATATTGGTATTACTATGATAAAAAATACCACCACCACAAAACCACTGACAACGAAGAATTTAGAGAACTTTTCTGAACGGGTAGGTGTGAGATTCTCTGACTCCAGTAGATCATGGGCAGTCAAAAAAAATAATAAATTCCAGGTGTGGTGGGGATGAAGCAACTTAGCCAAAGCCAACCTTTGTACACAACACCTTTACCAGATTCTGTCAGTATTATTAAAGTGATCTTGCCAAGAAAAGTGGTGCATAAGTACAGGTGACTTGCATTTTTTTTTTTTTTTAAGTCTTTCACACTTTCTTTTTTAGTGTTAGCTTCTTTGTATCTTACATTCTGATTTCTGTACATATTGTATTCTACGTGTACATACCTACTTCATGTATGCATGTATATAGACATACATACAACCAATTATTTCTAAAATTTACTCAATTATAATTTGTGGATTTACTTCAAGTTCTACACCCATCTCTAAAAAAAAAAAAGTGGGAAAATTTAAGGTTAGCATGCTACACTGCACTACAAATTAGGATTCAATAAGAAAAAGCTATGCAAGCTTTCCCATAGTGTTTATAGTTAAAAAGTCCTTGCAATCTGTACTGATTTGTATCACCGTCAACTAATTAGAGGGGTATAAAAGTTTCATTTCATGCCTGGATCCAAAGGACAAGACATCAGTGTAACAGGAACTAGAGGCCCAAGTTCTCGACTCCCTCACCCTATGCTTATGGCCACTAGTCCTCAAGTAAGAAAAGAGCAGGTTTTATTCTTGAAGTATCAGCGTGGGTCCAGACATTCCAGGGTTGATATGTTTACCTTTTTAAGTGCTGTAGGGCGTTTCAGTTTTGCAATCTCTCTTTCTTTTCCTCTTTTCACTTTTGGGGCAGTTGAGTCCAAAGGATTAAGGCAACCCATAGACGGCTGTCCCTTTGTTAAGGACTTTCTGTTGGCAGATTCTTTGGTATGAAAGGGAGCAGCACTGCCAACTAAATACAGAAAAAGTATTAGCTTCACCAAAATACATGTCAGCTTTATTTCAACAGCGTTTTCAGAATTTCCACTAATGAATTCTTAAAGTACATTTTCCTTCCTTGGAAAAAAGCAGGTCATAATGACAGGAAAAATACGTCATCAGATATTGTTGCTTCCAGATGGTTTTACGCTTTCTTCAACTTAGCCTCATGTTTTAGGAAGCCATGGATTCCAGGGAAGCAATTACTTCAATACTGGTAAGGGATCTCTCTCAAAAGGTTACACGTAGTTTTATTAGCAAGATAATAACAATAAGTTAAGTTGCAAATGTTTATCCAAACATTGATTTCTAGTTGTCAAAGACTTGCTTAGTTGACAGGACAAAACAGATGAGAGTGCAGCATGTAGCTGAAGTATATCTTCTGTAAGAAAGAATAACACAAATGCGGTCTCCCATGGAAATACAAACTGTTCTTTGCTAAGCTTTGTTTGATATAACCTTGCCAACTTGAAATAATGTTTGAACATGGTCGAAACTCAAAGCAGGTAAATGAAGCAAGACACAAGAAGGAAAATGGTAACTATGTACACAACTATGGCCTCTAGGCTACATACTACTACTCAGGAATGAGATTCATGGGTTACAATAGATAATGACAAAAACGTCAAATCTGTATTCAGCAGCAAGTGTTAAAAACACAAATTTAAACATTGATAAAGAAATAAGAGAACAAAAAAGCTTAATTAAGCCATAGCGTAGATTCATGACAGAACTATAACTTAATATTCTGTGCATGTCTGATCTTATTTTCAAAAGGATACAGTAGAACTACAAGAAGGTACACAGAAAGTAATATGGATTATCAGAAAAGACACAATTCCACAATGGAGTAGCTCAATAGACTAGGACTCTTCAGACTAGAGAAAGAGATGATAGACCTCTAAGTATCATAAAGGAAAAGGGAATGATTGCTCAGTCTCTTTATAATACAAAAGCTGTGAAAGCTAGGAAAATCATGAGTGGGGCAAAACCCCTCTCCCTGACCCCTACCGCCGAAAAACAGAAGAAAGAAAAGCTTCCCCACACAGCGTGTAGTAAGGTTAGAATTCACTGCCATTGGACCTTATGGACAGTAAAAGCATGTGACAAAAGCAATGGGTAGTTTAAGAAACAAATTTGGTTTGGGAAAGCCTTGGATCAGGAAACCTTGAACTATTATCAGTGGAAGTGGGCAGAATATCCTGGGAGAAGCACCTCTCTGTATCAGTCAGAGGTATCCTCTCTAAAATGCTTTCAAAGAAAATTCTTTAATATCTGTAGTAGATGTTTGGTTTGCTCCAGTACAGTTTTTTTCCCACATATCCATTTCAGCACTGAATTACTCTCAAGACATAAATCCTGAGTTTTGAATAGTAGGTTTTTTTAGAGAAGTTTGTCCTCAGTTCTACAAGGACCTTCACCACTGCACACTGCAGCTCAGAAGAAGATAGCACAGGGGAGTTTTTCAAGAAAAGCATTAAGAAAGCCTTCCCAGGTTTTTATTATGTTTATATGGAAAAACTAAAGCTTGGTATTTAAGATGCTCAGATCCATCACATTTATATCCTCACAAAATGCATTTAGCAATAGTCAAGCAGACTAGAAATACCTGTGTATGAGAGGGGCCTGGTGTTGGTGATCTGACGAGCTTTCATTGCTTGCTGCTGCTTTTCAAGAGCTGCTAACATGTCACCCAAGTCCAACTGAACAGGGGTCTTGCTCTTCTTTCCAGCTGCTTTTGATAAAGCCTCCTGTAACATGAGTATCACATGCTGATAAATAAAAAGAAATAGTGCCTGCAAAACATTCTTTACGAAGAGATTCTTGCTATTATAGAATAAAAAGGAGCAACAGCCAACTGATACTCCTCTTTACGAACTACTGGGGGCAGACAGGGAGGGGGCAGGAAGGGATATGGTGTTACACACCTGAAGTTTTTTCTGTTCCATGCTTATCTCTGAATACTCTTGAGCTGTCGCAAGTGCTGCTGCCAAGGCCTTCTTCTTCTGACTTTTTGCACGCTTTGGTACAGAGGTTGTAATGGGAATTGGAGTTTGGACTATATTGATTGGAGAATTCTCTGGTAAGTCATCCAACTAGGATTTTAAATGAAACAAAAACCACCCTACAATTAATGGCCTTTCTCTCAAGACCATAGGAAATGTGGCACTACAGAAACCAAGTGAACCATGGCTTTGGTCATCAGTATGACATCCTAATCAAGTACAGCTACAGCTAGATGAATCAGTAAGTTAATAAATATAATTTCCACATACACAAATGAAATATACATAAGTTTCTAGTTTTATTTCCAATTATGCCTTTAGAAGATTTTCCACTCTGATTGCTAAATAAGGGAATTCTCCACCCTGTAAAGATTTCATATAGGACTTGACCCTCCTGGAAAGCACCCGATTAGATTAAGTAGTCTACATGTATAATTCTGCAACAAAATATTTGAATTAGATCAGGTATTAAAGGAGCATCTTTCCAACAACTGTTTCTTCAGCCCATATAAAGTTTAGTCAATTTTCATTTCAGAATAAACTACAAAAACTAGGTATTTCAAAAAATTGACAGTATTATTACATATTTGCAGATTTGACAAGAAGTATCTGCATCAAAGCATCAGTCTGAATGTGTGCTCTGAGTCTAAAATAACCACAAGAATTTAGTTTAAGTATTAATACAAAGAAAGCCTGATAATCCTCAAAACTAACTGTAATCTCAAAAATCCTATGGCATCTGCTGTTCACCCAAAATTTAACATGCAACTTCAAAAAGTTGAAAACTCATGAAAAACCATCATTGTGATGAAGAAGTTGAGTTACACTCGATGATTCTTATCGGTCCCTTTCAACTTGGGATATTCTATGATATTAAGTGTCTATTGTATGTATCTTACAGTCTCACTGTTAACAATCCAATTAGCACACAAAAATCCAGCCATCTTTTTTAAGATGGTTCTCTGCAACACTTATGTTAATTGGCATCCAAAATTGGTAATGCAGATACAATGTAGTGATTGTGATTTCTTAGGGTAAGTATTGTGGCAGAGTTTCATAAAAAGTTACATAAATCAAGTAGTCTCAAAACAACGTAAAAATGTTTTGCAACAGAAAGTACTTACTACTTTGGGTGCAATCTTTTGCTGGATGTTACTGTTTTTGCTGCTGCCATTGTCACTATTTAGCTCTGGAAATTCATCTTCATCCTAAACACACAAATTAGAAATTAAGAGAATGGAAACAAGTCACATGTCAAGCAATTGAAATGGCTGAAGCTAGAAGAACAAACTGAATCCTGAAGTCCCACATAAGCTAGAAAGGCTTAGAAGTGACAAAACCAGAAAAAGATGAAAAATTAACAAAGCATTTTTGTATCCAAATAACCTTTCTCAAAAAAAGAAATATTTAATAATGTTTTGTACAAGAGAAATCCAATTCCAATTAGGGGAGGAAGAAAGACAAACCACAGAACACAGGAATTTTTATTTGCAAGTGAACAGAAAGAGTTAAGTGAAAGTTGCTGATCTGTAAATCTCAGAGTTCTGAATTCTTACACTTTCCACACCACTCAAATACAAGTCTCTGTACGTACATGATGAAACCATCATATAACTACATTAGCGCACTGTATTGTACACCTCTTCCAGTCAAGATGTTTTGCAACTTCCCCCTGTTGAGAACATCACTTATTCGATGACAATGCAGAAACAGTTTTTATACAACACTACCTCAAAATACAGAGGTTCAGGACTCTGCTCTGTTCTGCTTGTCTGGTTTGTAGTTGGAGGTTTTTCAAGTCGTTTCTGCAAATTCTGCCTTCTTTCTGAAGATGTGCTGTGGTCTCTGCACCTGAAACCGGACTGCAAAATAATTAACGTCATTGGCATTTTGCCATTTTGATTTTTCCAAGATGCATATACACACATGTAAGCCATTCTTATGTATACTCACTAGCAATTAAGAAGGTACACTTTTTACGGAATTAGATTTAATAAGCTGTGCTTTGGTGTTTTGAGGTTTTTTTGTGGAGGTTTTGTTTTGGGAGTTTTTTTGGTTGGTTTAGTTTTGTTATAAAACCTGCACAAGATTATTCTACACAGAGTATCTGTAGATAATCACCCCTACCCACCTCAAGCCAAATGCCACATATCTCTATAAGTTTAAATCCAAGTTTTTATTATAAAATAAATAGGGTCTTTTTGGACAAACATGAAGGAAGTAAAGAGTTGCTGGTGACTATGTAAGTCAGACATGAAACGTGAGGAACTGTCTGTAACTACGATAAATCAAACAAACTTTCTCCCGCTACATAATTGTTCTGCGTGCAATTGTTGCCTTTTCAACATGTGTTTTATGACTGTGCACAGACACACAGTTCTCTAAGAACCAGAGACCTCAGTACAGTGGTATAAGCGTTCTTCTGTTTATTATGTGAAAGATTGATGGAAACCCACGTGCAAGACTGGTTGGCTGAAAGCAAAGCATGATTTGAATCTGAAATTCCTCATCTCTCATACTAATGTATTTCTCAAGAAAATTTCCTACTAGACCTGGTACATATTTATTTTCAAAAGAAAATAGTTTCTAGGACAATTCTGCCTTAAGGGACAGTGAATTTGGCTGAGGAAATCTCATTTAAAACTCTTTGTGCCAGCTTTGTTTTTAAGCATCTACAAAATCTTCCCAATTTAGAGTCTAAACTGGGACTGGATGAAAGGAATTCTGGTTCTTCCTACTCTCCCAGTGCCATAAACCACAAATAGTGGCTTCTAAAAGCCTCAGATTTTACTACGGTTATAAAAAGATTCAGAACTGCTACACTGCCAGATACAAGCATCAATGAGCTTCTTTATATAATAAACCCACAGGTACCAAAAATGGGAAGATTCAAGACAGATTAACAGTTCCATCTAAAAAAACCTAAACAGGCCAAGCTAGCTTACATATATTTGTGCATACAGGCACGTCTACGATAAAGTTCCCACTTCAAGCTCAGCTATTCTTGTATGCAATAACTGAATTCAAGCAAAACCTACATTTAAGCAAAGGCAGATGTTTCAGCCTTCTCTGTCCTGCTCGGTACCCCTCCCCCCACAGTAAAACCAGTCTATCCAAACTAGGAAGGCCACATTCTCCTCACATACTCACAAAAATCCCATCCCACTTAAGTTTCACAGAAACATATTCTTCACATTTTTGCATAAAAAATTTAATTCACTTAATAAAAATGGTTGCAATATGGTATGCTAACATAAATCTTAAAAAAGAAAGTTTCAAAGAAAACAGGTGTGAGAAGACAGGATTCTAGTTCAGCATCAGAATCTTTCTTTAGAAAGTTTGAGGTTTTTTTTATTCTGAAGCACGAATGGGTCAAAAACTGAACTAACTTTTCTATACCCACACCGTCTTCATTTCACCAGTTACTTTATATATGCAATGTTCTTCCTAGGAAGATACATATAAAGAACAGGCTACAGGCAGAAGACTGCCAAGTACATGAATATATACATGCACATCTGGTATAGCTCTAGCTCAAGAAACATACAAGGTAAGATGTGCAGCAGAACTCTTGAGTTTCTACAGTTTTCATTCACCATTTTTACTATGTTAATTATCAATCCATTTAGAATTCCTTATTTTCACATTACAAGAAAAACAAAATATTTAAATTTAGAACCATTACTAACATACCTGTGAACTATTTCTTTGCTCAGCTTGTCTTCCACCTCTAGAAAACGTCTGAGTTTTTTCAATCCAAGGTTTTTTTTGCGTTGCCTGGGAATTTACATTAGCCCAACCTATACCAGCTGAAAGAGAAATGCCATCTATGAAAAAATGAATTAGTATGACAGAACACATCATAACAACACACATGCCAGCAGAACCAGGAACACAATTTTGATACAAATATACTTCTCTGAGAAAATCCAGCTCTCCTCTGACAACGTTTACTTCTATAGCTATTTCTAGACATTAAGAGAATTGCCTTTATGGAAAAGTCAGATGACAGACATTCAGACTGCCAACAAGTGATCATTCAGGAAGCAGTCAGATAAAGGAAATCTCAGTTTCACACCCATATCCATTTTGGTTCAGTCACAAGTAATAGCCACTAACACTACCCCACACTACATAATCAAAATATTTATTCACATTACAGTACTTTAAAGCTTCTAAAAAAGTATCAGTACTTCTCAAACAGACGATGAGAACTCTCTTGCTCTACTACTACCCATGTAAGAACTGCAGTCCAACAGGTTAACGAAGCTTGAGGATCAAAAGAGAAACACAGCTTTGTCTGAATGCTTCCATTGGAGTCTTTTTTAATCCTTTAAAGAAAGGCAGCTCTTGATAAATCATTAGCAATAGCTACTTCTACTTGTTCATTCAACAAGTAATGGGCGTTTTGGTGGGGGTGGTAGGAATCACAGTAAAAATGTATCTTCAGAAGTATCTGATCAGTTAGAGTAGCATGCTGAAAGTAGATCAAGAGATGGATCCCAGCAAAAGGTAAAAGTAACAATATGAAAGTGACCCAGCCAAATTGTGAACAGCTCACCAGCTAAGACAGTGCTTACTTGTATTTATCGGTGGGTCTACAACCTGAAAAGGAAAGAAAAAGGATTTTTTTTTTAGTAATTTTTATTAGCCTTTAGGAACCATATATAGTTAAGTGACTCTGTTACATTTACATACATTCATTGCACAAGAATCTGTATTTCTTGAAGTCATGGCTGCAGCCTGGTTATTGCCATGCTTAGGACTACAATAGCCGCTGTCACTGTCAATGTCTGCTTCACTTGCACCTTGTTCACTAGAAGACTCTGCAGCAGGGTGAGAAGTTCTTCTGCGCCTGCCTTTTGATTTCCAAAGCATTGTAGAGGCGCTTTCAGAAAGTGATTTATTAGCTATATCTGAAGGAAAGTCTGCAAGGAAAAAAGATAAAAATAATTACTTGTGCAGGAATCATTAAGACATGAGAAAACCACACATCATAAAAACAAATGGAAAAAGCCAAAGTCTTTGCAGGTGACAAATTCCTTTTAATAAAATTTAAAATGGCATTGAATTTGAACAAGTTATGTCTAGGTCCAACTATTAATAAACTCCTCCAAGAAGAGTCTGTTTTTGACAGTGGCAAAATCTCTGCAGGAATACGATATTGTTGCAACATTATAATAGGACATTCTGAGCGGGTCTCTGCAGCCATCGGCAGCTTTTCTTCATTATCTTTCTTATCAGCAAAGATTTCTCTTAAAAGCCACATCTAAACCAGGTCCACCTTCTTTTAGGAAACATGGCAACTGACACATAGTTCATGTTAATTCATATGCCCAGAAGATGGGAAATAAGTTACCTGTTTGCTGTGATGCATCAACCAACAAAACAATCTTTGATCTGTTCTCAGGACCTGATGAACTAGTCTCCTTTTGAGTGGCGACATTTTTCACTGGAGGACGTTTATTTTTTATGTGCATCTGTAACTGCTGTTGCTGTTTTAAAATATTAGCCACACACAAAAGTCATACGATTTTACTTCATAGTTGTAATCAAACAAAGCAACTGAAAGTTCTAGTGCTCTCTACAGAAGCCACATGTTTAAAGACAAGAGATTAAGAGAAATATTCATTAAAATACTCGATTTATTAACCTCTTCGCAGTATTTTCTGCATGAACTGTTTGTTATGATGTCAAAGTATCAAAAGAGGATAGAGTAGGGGTATATTTGCTTTTTCTAAGGAACTAATTTTAAGCTCAAATCAAACTAGCAGAGAGGCAGTGGAAGGGAGTTTCCCATGTAACACTTGCAGGTTTTATAAACTCACCGAGTATCTCTGTAAGACAGAGTTTTGCTGCTCTCTCATTAACACCTTTTCTGCCCACCTTTCCACTGACATACCTGTTCTTGCTCAAATGAGATGCATGCTTCCTGCACAAAGATATTTTTCTATACAGTCCTACCTACCCTATTAAGAAGCAAACTTACTTTTTGTATGACAGGTCCCCTGTTACTGCTTCTGCTCCGCTGACTGGATAATGGAAAAACCTGGCCCGATGGGTTGGGACGCTCAGTGCATTCTGTAGTAACTGTATTTACGGCATTTGCTGTTTGGAAGGGTGCAGAATAGGGGGCAGGGAAAGGATGATAGAAACCCATGACCTGAGCACATGGTGCTGGCATCAGCTGATAATACGTATATTCTGTAGAAACAGGTGGTTGTGCAGATATTATAGGATAAGCAAGGTATGGTCCTGCAGGATTTGGGTTGGGTTGCTGCCATCTGATGTCATTGTTATATAACGGAAACTGTCTGTAAGAATCAAAGGGAAAGAAAACTTTTCAGTAAGTTTTGCCCCTCCCAAGGTAATTCAGGTTTCTAACACCCCCTCAAAAAAACCCCAACAACCACCAAACAAATAACTCATTAGTTTCATGAGCTCCTAGCTTTTAATAACTGAACTTAAATTTGTCTGGACTTTCTTAGAGATGCCAATTAAATTATTCACAAGCTCATATCACATTCAAGTGCAAAATAAGTATCTTTGTTGATCTTGTATTTGTATAAACTTACTGAATTTTAATATTAAACTTAGAAATAAAGCGCAAGATTTCCTTTGAAAGGTATTTTGGACCCACAACAATTTCATTGTTTTTTAAAAACACATACAACCCAAGTAGATACCTAAGCTTACACAATGTATGATAGCAGACACATGGAACAGTGACATTCATTAGCTAACTCAGGGCCAGGTACTTGAGTCCACTAAGTTGCCAACTCACCCTTGTTCAAAATTTCTATGAAAAAGCAGGCCTTAAGAAGCACATGTGAAAACAGGCATTTAAAAAACTTACACTGAAACCAAGCATGGAGACTTCCTCCTGTGTTTATTTATAAAATAACACACTACAAGGTGACCCCCTTGGAAACTATTAATCCAATTCTCTTCAAACCCACAAGAGACCAGGAAACCATCTACATGGAAAATGCAGATGCCTGAGTATTACAGAATGAGAACAGGAAAAGGAAAGATGCTGCAGGATAATTTTACAGACCTGTAGCAGGCAGTTGCTGAAGGATTATTTTTGTTCTTATCTATTTAAGTGAAGGAGCACTGAAGCACTGTACTAAGCAAAAACTCAGTACGTTTTTCAAAACCAAACAGCGATTATTATTTATGCCTTCAATACAAAATAATCAACACTGAAGCTGTGCATTCGGTGAACGATGCATTTGGGCTAGAATAAAGAGTTCCTGAAGTCCATGCATTACAACCAGTTACGTAAAGACAACTGGATACAGCTACACCCAATACAAGTGTCAGCTGCGTACTGTTCTGCCATGGCAAGATCCAAGGTGAACACCTGGAACCTTGCTTCAGCATCAGAGATTCAGACACAGACCTCTTGACTGCTCTGGAAGATGCAAGAGCACAGCAGGTGACTTTGAGGGATTTGTACCAGATCTCTGTAGCCAGTGAAAGAAAAGCAGCAAAGAATATGAATAGAGAAAAGTAGAGGAAAAGAAGGAAGGAAATAAAAAACGACTGGGGACAGAAAAACTTCATCCTTACCCATGAAGGTTGTAAGAACAAATATGGTGAACAAAATGAATATACAACCAACAGTCACTGACTACCAAAAGTTTAAACCCATTTTAAAATAGATCATCTTCTATGAAGACCGCAACCAATTATTACCTATTGGATTGGTTTTCCTGTACAAATGGATAGCAAGTGATCAGGTAGCTAGGGATAGAAGCTGGTTCCATGCCATTAATTCCTCCACTGTCGTTAGGAAGCGCCATTGGGATCATTAAAGTTTCTGGACCCTTCTTCTGAGGAATAAATGGTTCTACTTCAGCTGACAACTTGACATTCTTAAGAAAAAGAAAAGGAAAAATGTCTTCATTAAATATGATCATAAATTGTTTGGGAAAACTTAGATTCATAAAGTTGTATGGTAATTACCACAAATAGCAGGCAAACTGATGACAAATGTACAAGACTTCTACAGTAAACCAAAAGAGGCAGAAAACAGTTGGCAAGTGCTTATTATTACATCCTTCCAATCAATACAGGGTGTAATAAAGATCATCAGCATTTAGCACTTGTATTAACCTTTACATTTTCAAAGTGCAATACAAGCACTAATTAATTTTAAAGGGACTGAAGTTCAGATCTTGCAGAGGATATACTAGTCTGAACACAGAAAGAAATCAAATTAGCACTGTAGGTGGAGCACAGTTGTGTAGGCTTTCAGAAGAGAAACCAACATATGGAAAATGCAGAAATGCCTGGCCTGCTCTACAAAATTGACCATGTTCCTAGGCAATTAAAAAAGATCTTCCAGCTATAAAACTATAGGTTTACTACTGAAATAGATGGTATATCAGAGAACCCCACACACATTCCATTTGCACAACTTTAAAATATGTTAAAGTTTTAAGACTATGGTTAAATTTTGCCATGAAGGTGGCATTAAAGACTGCTTAGAAATAACTTTTAAACTGTGCTTTCAGAGAAAAGTATCGCCTCCAATCCTGAAGGTATCCTCAACACCTTATAAGGTGTTTTTACCCATACTTTTGGTCTTTTATGGAATAACTGGATCTTAAAACAATGGAAAATGCTTTATTCAATAAGACAACTGCACATCCGAAGTACCCTTAAATTCTATACTCCACTAGAAGTTACATTCAGCCAAAAAGCGTCTTTTTTTGTACAAAGATTTCAGCTTAATTATACTTGTCTCACACTAGTATCTCACAGAATACCAGTTTCTAAGAAGATTCTCTCTAATGCAGGCAAGGACTCTAGAAACTTTTCCTTCCATTGTCTGAGAAAGAATTCCAAGGGCAACACACGTGAGTACATGCTCTTATTTTACAAATAGAAGAGCATAAAGGTTTGATGTGCTGAGGACAGGCTTACATCCTTGCCACTACCTGCAAAACGACCACATGAGCAGGAACATTTAAACAATGGGAGCTCTGAAAATATGATGGCAAGTAGTCCTGCATCTACCACACACTTCTTAGCCCACGTCCTCACTCTGCGTCAAACCCACACTCCATCCAGAGACAGCCTTACTGTCCAATACCTGAATCTATATTTTTAGAAGTCCCCAGCATTCTTTTTTTTAATTAAGATCCCATATTTGTTTAGCAGCATGGGGGCAGAGGAGGTGGGAGGGGCCAGTCCAAAGATGTTTTGAAAGATACTGTTGTCCCAGTGGGTAAGAAATGCTTTTACATTAAGGTACCTACTCGGGAAATATCAGACTGAACTAGAAAAAGGAGGTCAAGCCCCACTCATGCAGAGCATTGGATCTTTGTTTAGTTAGTCCAACACACTTACATACAGAAAATCTAATTACTGAGCAAAAGGTAGAATCATCATCAAGGAAATTACCAAGACCATGAGTTACACTGTAATTCACCAAACAAGTTGAAAACCAGCTAGTATTTAAGCACTTTGCCATCAGGTACTTTTGGAAGGAGGACAGGAAAAAAAACACATGGTTGAGACTGTAAAAGCTCCCTAACTTTCATTTAACTATAATAGTCACTATTACATCATCATAACTACCAGTAACTGACGCATTATATTTTTATAATATAGAAGTATTTTCAGTACATATTATTGATGATTGTAATACTAGAATTCCCTGCCAATTTCAAAAATTAAACCAAAAGTTTTGTTCAACCCATTCTTTACAACTCCAAATACAACACTCAAACTAAGTTATTGCGAAGACAGTCATTCTGTAACAGGCATTTGGATGACTTGTACAAGTGGAATTAAACTTCTTCTACAAAAAGTGTTAGTAAAAAGTATCTGCTGCTTTTTTTTTTACCCATTATCAGATTTGCTAATTCATACTTTGAGATTTTATGCAGTATTAGCTGCAGCATTAGCTCAATTTTCACCATTAGCCATTTCCTGTAAACATCAGTTCTCCAACTAATTTCTACTTAAACATGACTCACTTTTCCCAAATACCATGCACATCACTGAAAAACTTTATAAACACAGAAGGAAGCTTTCTAAGTGAAACACTGTTTAGGATAGCAGATCCTTATTTGCAGGATGTCTGCAAGTATTAACTTTGAGATCAAAGTTACATCCGTAACAACTTTGATGGTAGAACATTCTGCAAGCCACAGTGACCAAAGCCAAAGCTTGTTTATAATTGAACAGAACATTAAAAAAAGTTACACAAAATGGGCGAAAAAAGGCAAAAATTGTGGAGTATAGAGTCCACAATTATTTTTACCCATTTCTTGAGAAGCTTCTCTGTCCTTGGACTTGTCAAAGTGTGCTGGGAAAGAGGAAATATCCCTTCCAACAAAATGAGTCCATGCTTTTATATGCTTTTTTAGTAAGAACATTAGTCATTTACAGGTAACACTAGTGTAAGGGACATGAGGTTTTAGCAGCAATCAAGAAAGGAAAACAAAAACATTAAAAAAATTAAAAGATAAAAGTGGAAGGGGGGGAAGTACGTCTCGGCAAATTACAAGATTCCTTAATAACCACTTTTTTTGACAAGAATACAGTGTATATTCTGAAAATGCTTATGGCTATAAGCACCAATATAGAAGCATCGCTGCCTGCTGTGCAGCAAGGTTTACATTACAGTAAAACAACTACCTCTATATTAATTGTGTTTCTTGATTATTAGGTATAGGCAAACGTTCCTTCCGTCTACATTGACTCTTTCAACTCCTGAAGTCACCTTCAGAGGAAAAGCTGTGGTGCAGCTGCAGCAGCACCGACCTTGTCCAACGCAAATCAAACACCCTGTTCTACCCAGAGCTTCCTCCCTGACCTCTGGCACATCCCTCAGCCGCCGGGTGACTCACCTACCCCGCTGCAAAACTCCAAGGCATTTTCCCCAACACCAGCACCATGAGGATAAACACTTTGCATTTAAAAAAAAATAAAAAAATATTGTCAAGTGCTTACATACAGCGAACTCATAATGAGTAACAGAAATACCAACACTGATACCCCTCCCTGGAAACTAAGAGGGGGGGGTTTCATGCTATTTCAAGAGTGCCAGGCAAAAATATTTGCTTAAGAATAGATTCAGTTGTGGGCTGGCCTACAAAACTAGATGGCATAAAAGTTCAAGGAACACACTAAGGCTGTCTCATCCACAGAATATTCAACGGTAAAACTAGCACAAGTGCTTTACAAACACCGTATTCTTAACGAAGCACTGAAAACTTTCCAACTATCATTCATCTCCCAACAACATGTCAAGTGAACTTTAGCCAAGGTACTAATTATAAACCACTCTAGTACCAGCACAGAAAACAGTCAAAACGTTTGTGATTCAGGCTGGGACAAGATTTCCCATTTCAAAGGGCTTTCCCTATGTTACTTTGGGAGATCCCTGTGTAAATAAAAATCATTTCTTAATGGCAAGTTACTTGCAGAATGGTGTCATTAGAATGATTTGTGATATTGTATCATATCATCATTACAAGTAGAGAACAGCTTCCCATGAAATATCAAAAAAAAGAGATAAAACCAATCAAAGCAGGAGCTGAATGACTGCCATCAGCAAGGGTGCCACAGCAAAGCATCTCAAGTCAATTTCTGAAGATAATCCCTACCTTCCTTCTCCATCCAAGTATTTTGATAAAAATTTGATTTAAATCTTTCCAGTAAAAATCTTCTAGATTTTGGGGCTTTTAAAAACATTTATTACAAAAACCCACCACCACAGCTTATTTGACAAGTTTAGAGAAGTTCCATTTGAATTATTCTGCTTGATTTCACCAGGTTCAAACAACTCCGAGATGCCCAAACTAGGACAACTTTAATGTCTCCTTTCCTGTTGCCCAGTCTCTTATACAGATTATGATTAACTATTGCTAAAGTAGAACAACTGGCTGATATATTTAATTACCATTTTCTGTACAGCTCATAACTTATTTAGCTTACCTATAGCGGTAAAAGCAATACAGCATATCCTGTAATCATAAACACATACAGGTGTAATTTGAAAGTTAATTTCTTTTTTCACCTCCAGAACTTTAATAGTATCTGTTACTTAAAGGAATGAAAACTGCATTTTAGAAACCTTTCTTGTGCAGTTTAATGTGTACCTACAGGTAGGTTTCATTCGCGAAGGTTTTGTTGTGGGGTTTTTAAACAATTTCAAGAAACTTGTTTCAGAAAAAATAATAATTTAGGGAAAATCTCTGGGTTTTAATTTCGCATTTTGTTCTGTAGGCGCTATATATATACATATCCACATCTATCTCTATCTGCCAACTCAGCAGAACAGCAACTGAAAATGTAAACACCTTAATTCACATTTCAAAATCATTCTGCAAGCATAATACAAGCAATCCTCAGCACAACTGATACATCTCATTAGATAACAAGGCCCTATTTCCACCTCAGGGTGGAAAACAGACAGACAGCTCAAGTGTATGACCAACAAAAAGATATTGCTTCCTTATAGTATTTTACCAGTCTGTCTAAAATACTTCAAAGTTCCTTTCTGCATAGGATGTGTCTTCAGATGGGGACAGTAAACATCATTAAACTTAAACAAAAAGGAGAAACTAGTGTACTAAGTCAGGTCAGACTGCTAACCAAACCAAAACATAAACAGAATTAACTCTCTAATGTGATTATCCAGTTGCAGTACATTTCACAGATGGCTAGTGGTTTCACTTGACATGCAAGTGAAACAAAACAATGTTAAATAATTTGCCCAAAGTTATCTAAGCATATTTTTTAGGACTCTGGTTTTCTCCACTAGGAAGGAAGGCTGGTGGAGACAGACAGCAAAGTAACTCCTGGCATTTTAGGTCTCCTGGCTCCCAATATGTTGTCAAAACAACAAAAATAATATTCCCTTGATATTGTAAGGTAAGCATTAGTGTAAGAAGAGAAAGCAAAAAAAAAAACCACACTAATTCAGTATTAAGGTGCTGCTGCTAATTTCTCATTACACTGGACAAGCAAAAAGTATCTTCAACTGACACTTCCTATTCCTTTTAACAGGTTAACTCTGTGTCTTAAGCCAGATACAGAAATAATAATGCCAAATAGTTTGTTGTTATTGTTGTTTGGTTTTTTTCCCCCCAAATACCATGCTGACATGCTTAGGAAAGACTCAGGGGAAAATGCAACCAGTGACAATTGAAGTAAACTCCAGAATAAGAGATAAGAACCTTTTTTTAATAGTATTTTGTTTCAGAAGCAAATACTAAGCACATAAAACAAAGTGCATGCAGATATTACGAATGCAATTTCTCCAAGATTTCATCCACAAAGTACAAATGGAGTGACAAGTGCAAGTGAACAGAACTAACATGACTGATCATGCCATTGGTTTATAATCACAAATAAGCAAAAATAATTAGACAAGAAAAATTTGTCAAACACTAAAGGATTTGGGGGAAGGTTTCTACCCTTTTCCTAATCCTTACAACAGAGGACTTGGGATACTAATTTACACTGTAATCGCTGTCACAGTACTGAGGTTTATTCTAGCCTGCATCCACTAAAAAAAAATCAACTGTTTGCCACTGCCATTGACATCAGTAAATGCAGGGTCAGATCCTAATAGTTAAAGTCGTATGTGTTTTTGATCAGGCAATAAAGAGGCAAGTATTGCAAATAACATAAGACCAAATATAAAATTATTTTTGAGTATAGCTTTTTCATGTTAGCTCAACCTTTCAGATCACAGGGCTAAAAAAGATTTATTGAAATTGACCTTTGATAACCAAAATTGATTTTAAGTATAAATTTCAAGTCATGCTGAAACATCAGATTTTCAATCAGTTGCTTATTAATGGAAGCACACCCCTTCAGAAGAAACCCAAGATTTATACAGAAGTCTCTTTTGTAGATATCCCGAGTTTCAATTTACAAAACGTTTTGCAGTAGCTCATTACATATTTCAGTCCAACAATTACAACTCTTTCAAGACAGCATATATACTGAAGCGATCCTTTGTTTCCTATATAAAAGCTACTGTAGTCATCAACAGCTGCAAAGACAGAAGATGACACAAGCAGGAACAGACTGGTAAACTTTGTCCTATAGTTATAGCACTGTATGTTTAATCTTACAGAAGTTTTTGATCATTGTAGCTTAATGTCATTCAGCATTTTCCATTAAATAGGATCTCTGTCATGCTCTCTTAGAAGAGCTTGGATAGCAATCTTACCATTTACAGGGTGAGAAAATAGACACAGATGCCACATTTCAGAAGACTATAATAAAATCAGCTGTTTTACTGTCTCGAAGTCTGGAAACAAGTCTCATCACAAATGTTAAGACAAAAACATAGCTCAATTTTTATTTTTAAACAAAACAATTCTGCTTCTGAATTTTGGATTTCAGAATTTAAAACTCATTTTAGTAGTAAGACAGGTCACTTTCCATCTATTTTAAGAGAAACTTTACAAATATGGAAGTCATTGTTTCTATAATTAGTTGCTTCTAAGTGGCAGATACTTCAGGAATGGTAAATATGCAGTCCAACTGGAAGCACCAGCAGCAGGCCATTGAACAAAGCACAAAATTTAATCCTCCCTATTTAGATTAAACACAGTAATTTCAATGCAACACTATGAAGTCAATCTTTCCCTTTTCCCTCAGCTCATAATAAGGGAGCCATGCATATTTCTCTTCCCTTTCACAGAAGAAAGTACCATGTTCAACACATAACAAAGCTAAGTATTAAATTTTTTTACTTATATGTAGAAAATGAGCAAGTGGCACAACATGAGAAGTTGGTATGTTTAAACTCAAACCCAGAGTATGCTAGAAAAAAGGGAGGCAAACAAAATGTAATATTTACAGTTACAAAGCTTGCCCAAAGATAAAAAAAGCTACCAACAGGACCCTCTTCACTTATCTGGTTTACAGCATTGAACAGTACATACAAACTTCTAAACTCACACGATCAACGTGTAGTAGTAATACTTGAATGTCTTGTAACGTATGTACTAAGTATTAATACAAACCATTCATGTAAACCAGCTTCCTCATCTCCACAAACTAGTCAATGACAAAAATTTGTGGCCAAAAAGTTAAGATCTTCATATATATCATATCAGTAACATTTAAATTAACTGGAGAATATATTCTATAACATGGTAATACAAAACTCTCACAAAACAAATTCTTCCACATTTTCCAGGTTGAAGATAAAGTAACATGCAAGACATGCAGCACAGGAAAATGGACCTTTTCCAGTTTGCCTCAGTTGAAAATTCTGCCACAGGTAAGAAACACTGAAGAAAATTAGATAGGATAAAGAGCACAAAAGCACTGATCTAGACCTACTTCTATGGCAAGCACATTATCAAGCCAACTGTTGAATGGTCAGGAATTGTAGAGGGGAGCAGAACAGGCTGTCTTTAAGCAATACTAATACAAAACACAGGTCACTGATTTTGCAACTTCACCTGATTTCTCAACTGCACTAATGGAACCAAATGTCTTAATCATTGGGCAAGACAAATGTACACCACTGAGAAAAATCAAAGCACAGCAGCACCTTTGAGAGGTGTAGTTGTTTCTCTTTAGCTTTCTACCACAATCAGCTTCAATAGAAAGAGTGCCAGAGGTCACGTGCTGAGTTTTCTCTCATAGGAAAATAACCCACACTTAACTGCCAAAAGCTTTTAACAGGAACAGTTTCGGCACTGGTGTAGACAGAAGTAAACTTCCACACCCACTACAAAAGTCACAATGCGTCCTATCATAAAAATAACTGTAAACAGTTTTATTATGTTTTCTTCTATGTCAGCTTCCAAAAATATCACTAAGCATATTATAACTATTATACCGAAGTCATACCATAATTACTGTAACAGAAACGTGTAGGGCATTCTACAAGTGACATCTTTTCACCATTTTTGTTGTTAAGGCGTCCAAATATTCACGGTGCATGACATCTTATAATAATTTACTATGCCAACACAACAAAACTCTTTCCAATAAATTCCCCATCAACAGTATTTATAAACTCCCTTTACTCCTGAAATGCTATACTTCACCACAGTACAATATTCCTGCTCCCTCATATTCTAATTCCACAGTAGTTATTCCTACCAGCACATACAGTTACCATATTCTGGCTGAGAGAGTATTCCGGGGGAAAGGGGAGAAGAGGACAACTACTGTTATGAATGCTTTAATATTCATTTATCAGATGCCATGCCAATACAGGTGCAGAAAAGAGCCCAAATCAAAGACTTAAAACCACACAGAACTGATGCCACCTTACCAAACACCTACACTGGTAGATTACATTCAATTCTTAAAGCACAAAAGGTTGAAACCCAAATCATTTAGGGATCTCCTAATCAAGATGCTACCATATAATGAGAAGACAAAAGCAACAAGATAGTTGAATCTTTTTAGAAACTCATCAGGTATTAATTGTCTGCCTAGAAGCCTTACTAGTGACTAAGGAACCGACAGGACCAGATACACTACAAACAGAATAAACAAGAAGATGGTTCCTGCTTCAAAGAGCTCAACTGCACCTCCAAGTTGAAATACTGCACTTAGGATAACAACACAGACTGAGTTAACACTTTACACTGTCAATAACACAATGATCCTCAGTTTTCATGAGCTATTTCCAACAAATAAAAAGAGAATGGTTTGATAAGGGCATGTGTGTGAACCTCCGGTAACAAAGAGCTCAAACAACAAGGAATAAATATTTCACAAGTGTACTGCAGTACTAATTACAGATGAAGCCGAGGGGGGGGGGGGGGTGGGGGGGTGGATGGGGAAGGGGGACACACAGGGACAGGACCAAGCACACCAAAACCTAAGATTTTAAAGCAAAAAACACAACAGATTTGACTAATTAAATTCTACGGAATAAGGTCAGGTTTTCTACATGAAAACAAATATGAAAGCAGGTTTCAAAAAAGTGAATTTAAAATCATTATCACACCAGAAAGGCTAGTAAGACAGACACAGTGGGAGCCGTAGTGTAACAAGGTACGCTGTTCACTAACTTCCTTAGACATATGGACAAAATGAAAAGCAACAGATCTTTACAGGTGCATTGTTTACTCAGTAGCTACTGTGCTACAGGAACTTGTGTTATTTTATTGATTAACCCCACTGTTAGAACCCCTGGAGACACCACTAGAACTACCAAAATTAAGAACTACCGGAAAAGCAGTAATCCACAAATTTTCACCAGATTCCACTGAAACAGAGGCTTAAAAGTACGATCAAGTTGTTATGGTTGGTAACTTCAGATGTATCTTTTAGAGCTACCTCCTGATGATGAAACATTTCACTGTATATACGTAACAAATCATATGAACCCTTAAGTCCCAGCTTAAGCTACTTCATACCTATGGTTCAAAGGGTCTTAGGAATAATGCCAACTGATCACCTTGACAAAGCCATGCTAAACGTTGAAGAAAAAACCAGCAACTTGTAGCATTAGGAAGCTTAAGCCCAACCTTTGCTCACCGGGCGACCCAGCTGAGACCATGGGTTGCCTCCCAACACCGAAACCTTCAGCCTGATACTGGTATTTCAGTAGTTCAGCAAGAGCGACACATCTCATGTCGCAAAGCTCTCACGAAGCCTGTAACAGCCTGGAGACCAGGCAGGTTTAAATTAAGTACCACGAACCGCAATCACCCCCTAAGCTGCACACAAAGCCTGGAGGCGCAGGAGGGAGCAGGCCAGCCCGGCGCCTGACGCCCCTCAGCCGACACCCGGGAGCTGCTCACGGCCCCCAGCGGCTCCGAGAGCGGGCCCAGGCCCCGCCCGGCCTCCCGCCCAGCAGCGGGGACGGCGGCCGCGCTCCCCGCCCGGCAAGCGCCCGCCGGGCTCCCACTTCCAGCCCCGAAAGCGCCCTGCCCGGAGCCCGCCAGGGCCCTCCCGCAGCGGGGAGGCACGGCAGCCCTCCCCCCCTCACGGCCAGCCCCGTCCCCCCAGCCCCGGGCGGCCTCGGCAGGCCGCGGGCCGCGCCCTGCCCCTCCTCGGCCGCCGCCTGACGGGACGGGCCTGACGGCCGCGGGTCTGACGGAGCCCCCCGCCGCCCCCCGCCCGCCGCTCGCCCCCCTCCCTCACCACGGCGCCGCGGCGGCGCTACCCCCTCCCGCCGCAGCTGTTTACGGTCTCCTCTGCGCCGAGCCCGCCCCTCGCACCTTGTCGGCTTTGTCCATGGCTCCAGCTGGGCTGGGCGGCGGCTCTAATAAGGACGGCGGAGGGTCCCAGCCGCCTCCCCCATAGCGCTCGCTTCCCCCGCCGGGTTCCTGCACACACCCTGAGCGGCGCCGGCCCCGTTCGCAGCTATCACGGAAACCGAGCCCGGCTACGCCACGGCCGGGGGCGGGGAGAGGAGGGGGGGCGGTGGCGGGGCGAGGGCGGCGGGGCGGGACCATCTGAGACGGAAGCCGGGCGGGCCCAAGCAGCGCCCAGCAGCGCACGCCCCACCCCCCCGCCGCGGCCGTCCGCACACCCGCCGACAGGCCGGGCCGTGACTTCACCGTGGAAGGAACACCCAGAGCTAACGGGGGCGCGAGGCCGCGCTGCTGCCGTCGCCCGCGGCGCCTGAGGGCGGCAGGTGCACTGCGGGGCCCGCTCTCCTCAGAGGCGGCGCCGGGGGAGGCTGCGGCCGCCCGTGTCCTTGAAATTATCTGGAGCATCGAAGAGAGGGAAAAAAAAACTAGTCGCGATTTATTTAAAGGCTGAAATCTAAAAACGTCGCACAAGCGCCTTGAGCACGGGGCCGGGCCGCGGCAACCGGAGCCCCGCGGGCCCCCGCCAGCAGGCCGCTGCGGCCGCCGGGGGGGGGGGGGGGGGGGCGGCGCTCTCGGAGGTCTGCGCCACGGCCCGCGGCGCAATTTTTTTTTTTTTTTTTTTTAAATTTAAAGGCAATAAATGGCCTTTATTTTGCTGCCCTGGTTTTAATGTGTGCTTAATTACCCTAATGCCATGAAGTCCATGAGCCAAGACTCACACCCGAGCCCGGGGAAGGTGTACGAGCCAGTGCCACAGGACAGCGTATGCGCCCATACATGTGTTCCATATGTACCATTCCTATATTCATTAGGCTAATATGTCTGCTGCATGGACTTAATGGAAATCAAGCATGATTTATTTACAACTTGACTGATGTTTTATCAATGTTCCTAAATCATGGCAAGGGGAAAAAAAACTACCGAAGTAGAACCTGACTCAGTAGTTTTGCAAGAGATGTATGTAAATGATGTTCTGGAGCAGAATCCTGAGCACTCCAAGTAAAAAAGATTTATAAAATGTATTAATACAAGAAACGGGTTTCTGCTTGATAGAGGTTCTTGTGAGGAATAAATGGCCGAGTTCAGGGAAAAAAGCGAGCCTATCTCAGAATTTGACAGAAACTGAAACTACTAAAAGTGTCTCTGCAGAGCAATGCTGCTAAAGCTTCCTAGATTTAACCTTTATTTTAAAATTAGTTCATCTTTCCAGATTTGTGTTCATTATGCTATGCCACAATTTGTTCTACTTGATAAAAAAAAATGTATTTATTGGATTAATCCACATAATCCCTGTGTATTTTCTTAAAGAGTTGCTCTTCACCACTAACTCTCCATGTGTAACATACAGCGTTCTGAAGATGGCTATTACACTGCACAGTAAGATCTGGTCTTGCAAACAGATGACACCAACGGAGAACTTGCGCAGACTTTCACTGCCTTCTGTGCTATTCCATCCACATCAGCAGGATCACCATCTAAGCATAACTTTTGCCTAGATGTCTGCAATATTACTTAGGTTCTGTGATGAGTTTTCATGGGGTTGCAGCCAACAAAATCATAGGTCCCATGGATCACATGGAAAAGGGAGAGGGTAAAGTTGTCATCCCAATTAAATTTAACAGTAGGATTTGTGTTACCTTCGGTAAGGACAGTGTTTTACTACAAACGAAAAGAATAGGAGGGCTGTTGCTGCAGCAACCTAATTGGTAACAGAAACCTCATCTTAACTGGGGAAGCTGTAGTAGTTGTACACTAGCATCCCAGCACGGTTCTCGACAAGATTAAATGGTCAGCAGAACTAACACAAGTGTTCCTAACCCTAGGATGCCATTTCAAGGTAGTAACACAGACTAATTTCAGGTTATGATGTTATGTTCCCAGGGGCTTTTACACAATGATATTTGTTATTTCAACACAAGAAGTCATGAAAGTAAAACTGGGGATTAAGCTGGTTGTATCAAGAGCTTTCAGCTGATGCAATGGAACAACATTTCATCAGTCATTCATGAACTTAAACACGAGATGTAAATCTACAGATAAATAATTATGAAACATAAAATAAACAACCTAAATTTAATCTCCGTAAATCAAACAACAAATCTCTACTGAGTAAAATGTATTTTTATTCCCAATAGTTGAATGTGTTTTGCTTAATTGTGCAAAATTAGGTTGACTTATTTAAAACCTAGTCACTTTTCATTTCCCAAGTAACGTGGGAGAACTTGCCTGACTGGACAGAAAACAGCAAAAAAAACCCCACTGAAACAACTAGAACAATTGTCATCTTGTATTGGCACACCAACATTTTAGTGTGGAATGCAGCTTAATTTGTCCAAATTGGTGCTGACCATGGAACATATATTATGACATTTGCTTAAGATAGTTGCTGTATTTTAAAAAAAATAATGACTCATTATGGCAAAGCTGTTCATTATGAAATCCTTCTTTTGTTCCCAAGATACATACCAACAGAAAGGTCACACTTGAAAGGGCTGTTATGCATACTCAAACAACAAGAACTTCTAAGATCTAAATTGGGCAGTGATTAAATAGACATTAGATCTACATAAATCTATACAATATACATAATACATAAAGTCATGCTGGGTGACCCAGTGGCCACTTGAGTGAAAAGAACCCATCTCCCATAAAATTTAACTCTGTGTTACCACCAAAAAGAAACACATACCAAAGCATTGGAACCAGTAGTGTTAGATCTTCTGTCCACAGCTATCACAACTATGCCAGGCTACCTGGTTACATCATTGTCATCTCGACTGAGTGTTGTTGTATAAGAGAACTCAAATGTGTCACAGTCCTTAAGGAAGCCATAAAACCAACCCTGTTTAATTTAAACACATTGGTAATTGCAGTAGCTGATTTTGAATATTCAGTCCGAAGGGTGCAGTTCCCAAATCTGGCAGTTTGTAAACAATTATTGCTACTTTTTTTATTGCAACATGAACTAAATAAGTGAATAGTTTGGAAGTAAAAATGATGCTTGAACCTAGCAGGTACTGGCTGCAGTTTTGCCAAGTTGTTGGGCTTACTGCTACATCTGCTGGATAGTGGAAATATCCTTCCTGAAAGCAGTGGAGGACACTCAACAAACGAAGAAGAAAATCTAGGTCGACACAAAAATAAAACATGGACTCTAAACTAAAATATCTCTGCAGTATGGAAAGGCACTTGATAATGACTGTATTCAAAAATTAAAGTCACGGGACTACAAGCAAACCTGAACAGTGCATGTGTGGCTATTCACGTTCTATTTACACCTAGTGGGTACGAAGTCCTACGAAACAAGCAAGGATATGGTTAAGCGTGTGTCTCTGAAATCAAGGCAGCTTCTTATACTGACAGCTGAACATACGTATAAGCTTAATCGCACCGGCCTGAAAGAATGAAATAAGGGTTGCTCAGTAACACCCCCGTCCACCCCCGAGGTCTGAGCAGGCTGAGACTGAGCTCCATGGCAGCGCTGCCTGAATGTGGACTGCAACAGCACAAGGCAGCTGCGGAGGCTGCCACAGCGAGCAAGTAGAAGAGGCAGCAGGAATAAAGCTGACTCCAAAACCGACAGTTTTACTGGACTGGGACTAAAATCTTCAGCATAATTATAGAAAAAGACAAGTACAGAACACAAAGTGTATCTTGGCAAATAAACATTCGTATCTCACGATACAACATGTAGCATCCTGCACAGGCAGCTAAGGGCAGACGCGACAGGGAGCGTACTGCAACCAGAGAGGGATGGTGAGCTGGGAACTAGTGAACAAATCTGAGAATCACGATTTTGACAGCAGCATGCGATTACTACCTGGCAGCAGCCACAGCGAGCCTAGCACGCCCACCGAGAGCAGCTGCAAAGAGGCAGCAGAGCCAACCAGGACAGATCCTGCCTTGCAACTCTTTGTAACATGGCCAGGAAGGGATTAGCTTTTACTCTTGCTGTAATGCTCACAGTAATTACATCTAAAATTTAGTGCTAAATAGGCAGTTATTGTAATCCAGATGCAGTTTGCAATCTACCTTTCCACATATTTAGAAGCATTTAAGGTGGTAATAATCCTTTCTGTCAATATCTTAATTAACTCTTAACTATGACTAAGTGTAATGTAGTATTTTACCTGGTCGCTAATCTGGTTCTAAAACATATTTTTAGCACTTTTAAAAATAGAAGCTTAGCTGTTAATTATTTTCAAGTCACTATTAACACCTGTGTATGGAAATTTAGTTCACATAACTGCTGTATTTTTGAGAAAGGAGTACTGTCCAGAGGGATGTACTTTTGCTCTTAATCCATACATACACAGCTCCTGCTCAAGTTCATTAATTCACCACCTCTCAAAAAAACAAAGAGAAAAAAAATAAAGTGTGAAAATACAATCTTCAAATACAGACACAATGTTTTACAGCTGACAACTTCTGAGTAATTACAAAAATCACAATGTTTATTTAGAGACTACAAATACCTTCATTATATTATCCTGCCAGGTGCCTTTCAGCTGCATTGCTTTTTTCCTGGTTATTTTGGTCAGTATAGTTTTAAGCCTATTTAAAATGAAAGGAAAATGAAACCCTGACTACATCATGGTTTCACATCCGATCCATTACAGAAGGGCTTTGAGATGAGAAAAGAATACATTCCTCCAAAGTATGTTTGAGAAATATTAATAAAAATCTAAAATGCATGCACCCACATCCTCCCAGATTTTGTTTGCATGATGTTGAGTTCTAATGCATAAGCTTCACAGCAACTTAAAAGCAGGGTTTACATAAACAGAGCTTAATCACTATTGTAATCTTACATAAGATTACAACAGCCACTAAAATATTCTTTTGCGAACAGTGTTACTGGTACTAGCTAACGTGCCAGTTTGTGTATACCAACAACAACACAAGTGGTATAAAAACATCCAAAAAGTTGTGAAAATGAACAAGGAACGAAAATTGTAGAAATTTAATGACTGGAACTGAGATTGGAGAATGCAGTGAGGCTGCTTAGCACTTCTTGGACAACCTGCAGTGAAATAATTCCCCCCCCCCCAAAAAAAAAAGACCAAAACATTAATTAATTCATCCTCATCCTTCAACTGCTTGTTCACTTTTCCTGAGGAGGTAGAAATTACACTAGAGCCAAATCTACCAGTGACAAAGTGGGCTACAGCAACTCCTAGCAACTTCTGCTGCAGTTGTATGACAACACAGGTTTCCCTGCAGAAAATTCTCATCTTCTAGGTAAAGAATTATGAGAACTCAGAAAAGGGGTAGAATCCCTTAGGGATTATATAAATCTTCATTATGTGCCTAGAGCACAGATGCTAAGGCACTGTATGCATGAGTAAGAACTAAAGCATGCCAAAACACACAATGTATTAGAGGTAGAGTGACACTTTTTTTGTCTAAAAACACATTGCTAGCCTTCACTATTCAAACTAATAGTCCTTCACTAGCTGGACTAGTCCTACTACAATTAGTCCTTCACAACAGAAAGATAAAACAAGGGAACTGGTCGAATAGGACAAGATTTACTGCAGTATTCCCATTTCTTTCTTGAAAAAATCCAAATACACCTCTCCAACAAGACATAGCTGGGGTGGGAAAGGTTACATCAGTTACACCAGACAAAGTTGGGAAAACTTTTTTTTTTAAAGCAATAATAAGTTCACGCACAGTTCTTTTTTCCCTCCTTTAGAAGACAGTAGTTGCTCCTTCCTACAGCAAGGGTGGCAGGAAATGGCAGAGAAAGAAAACATGCTGAAATAGCTGTCACTGTCCCCTGTCCCCATGGGAAGGAGAACCTTGAAATAGCTGTCACAGTCCCCTGTCTCCATGAGAGGAAGAACCTTGCAAGGCTGGCTATCCAAATTAAAGTCTTTGGATCTGTAGATAAGGGTCCCAATTACCGAGCAGTATTACTAAGTTCAATTTCACATCCCCAGATCTTAGTGGAATTTTCAAAGTAAAAACTACATTATACATCAAGCACTGTAAGGAAACAAAATACAAACAATGTGCTTTAGTAAATGTTATCTACAGATTTTATGAGGGGAAAAAACTTCACCTTTGCATATAAACTAAGTTCAATAAATGCATAAATCAGAAATACCTATTGGTAAAAATATGCATCAGTGAAGGAGAAATGCTCACCCAAGATTCTGCATCACACTACTCATTCACCACATTAAGTTTTACTGTGTAAACTCTAGAGGAATAAAAAAAATCACTTTCTTGGACAACTGCAAAGCAAAATAATTTTCCAAGAGATATAACTATCCTTCAGATGAAAGTTATTTTATCCTATTTAATTAGACACTGTTACCAATTTAAATCCTGCCCTAGAACATGGAGTTTACCACACTGTCTTGTATGTATGTGATGGACATGTGTCATTTATTAGGCTTTTTATTATTCTTGGGGTGGTGTTAATTGCTCTACATACATATTTTTTGTTCTACTATAACAAATGACTGTGTGTGGCACTGCTTTGTGCACCATTATACTATACCCTATACCCTCAGCTTTAAAACAGAGTACTTGCAGTTATGGAGTAAGTGACCCTAAAAAATTTCTTCTACATTTCTGAGTCCTGCAAGAGAACTTTTATATCGGCTCCAGACAAGGTGCTACAGGAAGAAAAGTTGCTGTGGTCAGCAGCGCAGCTCTGTATTTTAAAGGAATCTGATGATCCCAAAATCTTAAGATGTGAAAGGCATGTGCCTGCTATGTGGTAGGACTTCAGGACCTGAAGAGCAGCTCTGAAAGGACTACAATACAATTAAACATTTGAGACAGAACAGATTCCATTATTACTGAGGTCACTGTACTTGGTCCTCACTCTATACACACAGTGTTGGTTTATATACACTGAATTTGGTCAAAAAGACCACAGATTAGGCAAAGAGAGGTAACAATCAGGGTCTGCATTTCTATTCCTAGGATACTGCTTGGTAAACCTGTATTCTTGAAGTACCAAAATAAAAACCGAGCATATTCCTGAGAAATGCCAAATACTCACCAACATGAACTAGGCAGGACTGATAATAGTTCAGTATCTTGCAAGATAAAAGTCAGTTAAGCAAGATGCAAGCTGCTAAATGTCAGCTTTTAAACTCGTTAGCATTTACGTTTAACTGTTTCGGGGATGGAGGGGGGGGGGGGATAAAAAAGAAAAATCAACAGAGCACACGTACTACTTAAAATCTCCACATGGTCCTTCGTGAGCTGAGGATAAAGTAATACCTATATTCTTTTAAAAATAACAAAAATAATAATCAAGTATAATGAAAGCACATCAAGAAACAAACTGTACAATTTCTGAACTGCACTGTTTATTTTGCTGCTTGAAACCTAAGTGACAGTATGCCACTATAATTATGGGGTTTCTTCTAAACCTTTACTACACTGCAGGTACAGAAATATACGGACACATTTTTGGAGAATTGACATTTTGCAAAATGCAGCAAACATTTCAATTTATACATGAGAAAAGGAAGTGTTCAAAAGGGTATGCATTTCAAGTTATTGCAGGTTATTTCTGTGAGAGAATTTCTGCAGGTAAAACATGTTTAAATTTAACCAACAGTAACGTGTCAGTGTATTTAAAATCATGACAAAAATCTTCTCTCTGGTCATTAACTGCCCTTTGACAAATTACTAGGATGTTGTATGTACAGGGCAAGATGTCAATACAGCATAAATCCCGTGGCATTTTGGTTTTCTTCTGGAGATTAAAGCTGTTTTTTTCTTGGGATAAATGCAGCAGCAAAACACAAACCAGCTGATCAAAAAAGCACTTCTGCCATAACTCCAATAATTTCAGGGCACACCAACTGACAGTAGTTTTGCCATTCCCAGTTCTTTTAAGGTTTACATCACTGCACTGTTGCCTTAAGTACGTTTGTAAAAGCTTGTTTTCTGTTAGGCCAGCTTGCTGACTACAGCCTGGTTGAGAGAATTTAGTTGGTTGGTCCATTTATCTAACGCAGTATACCGTGCACCACCCCTCTTCTGATGATCCAGTTCTAGGAGCTGGTTGACTTGATCAATTCGGCCATGTATAGTGCTAGAAGTAAATAAATAAATAACCATAAATTGCTAATGTAAATGGAAGTAGGAGCTGACAATAAATCAGAGGTAAAATAAGAGGTTGCTTTACACAATGGAGACACAAAGTCCATTTCAGAATTCAGCACTTACATAATACATTATCCTGGGTAGTACTACCTATTTAATTGTCATGATTGGAAATCAAATGAACTACTTCATTGGGCAATGCGTATTTTATCTGCCTAGCTATGACCTACATATAAAGTCTGAAGCAATAAAAGGTAAACAGTTCTTGAAAGTCAAGGAATCATGAATAATGGAGATTTATGTAACAAGAAATTACACTATAAATCTCGGTATGAATTATATTTTCCTAGTAGATATAACAAGTTACCTTTATAAAAAAAGATTTTACAAATTGTAGGTAAGTTTTTCCAATCAAGGAGAGCAGACTACTAATTTGTCAACTTGAAAACGTACTTGAAAATATACATGGGTACAAGCAGAAATTACAAATAATATTAAATTTCATAATTTTATAATAATTCGAGTAGTTTATTATATAATTCAAAAATATAAACATGCCACTCAGTCTCTCTTGTATAATCTTCTTCGCTCACATCTCACAAACATACTTCATGGCTCATAAGCCAAGCAAATACAAAGACAGCAGCATTACCTTTCAGTTCTAGCATCAACCAGTATTGCAACAATGTACAAAAATGGTTTGTTGCTTCTTGTATACTTTGATTATTTTAAAGTAACCAAAAGATCAGTAATCAAGAATAAAGTACATACTTATCCAATATGCACTGCACAAGCAAGCTTTCCACATCAGCTACATCTATGTTTAACTCCTAAAAGAAAAAGAAAACTCATCATGCTGCTACACTGTTTTGCAATGTTAAATCCTTCCAATCTTTACTTTCATGTACAGAATTTGTTTTCACTTCAAAAGTATCAAGTCAATAATGAACTCTCAAGCAAAAGAACTCCACCCAAAGCATGACCAATGATCAAGAGATCAGTAATTTTTCAGAAAAGGCTGAAGAGGCTAAAGCAAAATTTTGGAAGCTCCAAAAATTAGTTGCTTTGCTGACTTACTGGGTGGTGGTGGTGGGGGGAAATCCAAGCAAAAAATAACAAAAAACTCCCACAAAAATCCCCACCACCACAACCAAAAAAACCCAACTAAAAAAAAAAAAAAAAACAAACAACCACAACAAAAAAAACCAACCCAAAACCCAAAAAACAAACCAAAACAACACAAATCCCCAAGAAATAAAATGAGACAATAATTATCAGAAAAGAATGGGTCTGTACTCAAAATGATTTAGAGGACTAACTGCATCTTCTGGCTCAAGCAAGTTTTAAAAATGTTAAGACCAACTTAAAAAACCCCCAACAAACAGAGAATTCTAAAGAGAATTTAAGTGTAAAAATAAGCATCAGTACTTGATGATATATTTTGGAATGCTGTGAATTTTTGCAAGGAAAAAAATCACAGACTCAAAGAAGATGAAAATAGTAATCTATTGTCACTGAGTTTTGACTTTGTTCTTTCCAGACTAGGGAATGAAATCAGTGATTCCAGTATAATAGTTGGTTTGTTCTATTACCACAGTTCTGTAACTCACACAACACAGACATTTGAAAATCTCTTCTGAACAAAAGGAGTTCGTATTTGGATTCTTATGTTCATAAAATTTAGGCTCATAATTACATTTTGCGTTATAGAATTTTTTTTATATTTCTCTTCAGAAAAGTGCTTTTCTACACCGAGTAGAATATGGTAATCAAATATTTTAGAAGTATATCATAGCACACATTATAAAAAGCATTAGGACATCACTTGAAATTTACATTTCCACACTGCAAAGCTGCCAGCAGTGCAGTGCATAGTACTGCTTTATGGTTTAGATTGTGTTTTAGATGTTCTATTTCTGGAAGCACTGTATTTATTTAAGAGCTTTTATTCACAATTAATCATTTACTTACGCAAACACAAGGCTCCACGGACACATACCTTAGAAATAAAAGGAATATGTATTCTTGTGTAAGGCTTAATTAATTTTATAAGCACTTGTGTTCTGATGTTTCGCAAAAGCTCTGTAAGAGAAGAAAAAAATTTAATACTGTAATAACAACAGACTGAAATAAATATGCCATACAGCTCCATACAGCAAGATACCCTAAATACTATCATCTTTTTTCAGAGATGGGAAGAACAGCAAGATAAAGGTACCCTCTTTTTCCAGGGATCCAAGCAATATGTAACTCTGAAGATGGCCAGGTAAGAGTTAAAAACTCTTTAAACATGGACCAATGTATTCCCTGGTAAAAGCTTAAATTACTGAAACTAACTGGATAAATCATACGGATTACTGCACAGTATGTCTGCCCCTTTAATTTATGGCCAGAATGCTTGCCTTGTTCCGAAGGGAGAAAAGGCGTTCTTAAGGGTTTGAAACTTAAGTTTGCGTGCATTTACCTTCATGGGGAATATTCACATTTTCAGTTAAAAGATCAGGGCCTAGTAGTACAATTAAGATGAGGAATTGAAGAAGTACAAAACAGAGTCTGCATGAAGTGGCTGATTTTGCTTAGGTAAGATAGTGCAGCCATAGTTTTAGAAATTTTTACATTATTAAAGAAAATTTGAATAAAATGAAAGCATAAATTACAATCGTAAAATTAACTGAAAAAGAGCGAGATCCATTTTTACCTAACTAGTTACACAAGGACTGTTTATATAATGAAAAATACTACCGAAGACCAGATTAGGTATCTCAATAAAACTAAGGAGATTAAAATGAGGCAAGGTATGTAAACGTTATAACCACAAACATATTCTGTATCACCGCAGAGAGAAAAAAGAAGAGACTGTCTTTTTCCCCTCTGGGTAACACTAGCAGACTATTATCATATAAGGGGTGAAACTCAATTTCTCTTCAATCCTTTGATTCAACTGTCCTCTCCCCGTCTTGCTTTCCAGTTCTGTCATACTTTCTTCCTTAAGCATCCATCTCTCTAATCTTACAGAGTCTCCCTACAAGAATTTGAAGCTTACCAGCAGTCGACACGTAACAGCAGTAGAGGGGTTATATTTAGTTTCCCCTGCTGTTTGCCATGTTCTCTTTTACAAACAAGAAGTCTAAGAAAACCAGGTCTCTGGATTTAACTCTTTTCTTTCATGTAACTATCCAGCTAAATGACCTTGCAATGTCACAGTAAGCCCTATGCTTGATGAAAACAGTAGATATCTGAAAAACCAGACACTATATTCAAGCAAAGAGACTTTTATATTCTCAGCTGTATGACAAATGAAGAGGCAACTTTATTTTGTCACGTTAAAGGAATGGAAGGGCATGTGTTAATGTGTTTTATTATAGGTGCTATAAATGCAAACATTGTTTTCAACAAATACATTAGAATTATGTATCTTGTTACATACTCTATAACTACTCATTTATTAATGCAGCTTTCATTACATTGTCTACACAGTTTGTCTTTAATCTGAAGCAGAAAATTAACCTTATAAACTAGCAAACAAACAACTTTTATCAGGGTTGCCCTCATTTAATCCTTACAATGGAAAAATCCCCACCACTCAAAACATTCAGTGCCTAACATCACCATAGATATTATCTTAGAATATCTACTCTTGCTAGAACTTTCTCCATCATTCCTGCAATTCTTCAGAGTCATTCTACATGCCTGGATGCATGGTGGCCTTGACCAGCTTCTGAAGAACTTGGAAACAGTAAAGGGAATTGTCCACAACTAATTACAAAGAACTCCCATTCTACCAAGAAGAAAAATAAACTGGGGGGGGAGGTGGGGGGAAGCAGCTTACCAAGGTATGAAAACAAGGATTAAAATAGCCTACAAAAATACCTTCAATGTGCTCCCTTATGAAGGGATCGTCCATGATGTTGCTGTGATTTGTTTTCAGAATCTTCTCAAATTCAGTGATGTCGTTATTCTGATAGGCACTTCAAAAAAATCAAGAGATTGAATTACTCTCTTTAAAAGTTAAACACACTCGTAAGACTGTGTTCTACATCATCTAAAAAAAACCCCATATTAAGTGTTGGTGGCAAATAATTATATTCAGAACCTTTATAAGGAAGAACTATTTCAAGATAAGATGCAACTGAAATGACCCTTCTCCTACTTCAATTGAAGTAGCATTTACAAAAGTTTCGTATGAAGATTCAGTTATTCCGCAAGTGCACTCTTGTTTCAAAACTTCTGTACTTTAAGGAGGTATTCTTTAAAAAAAAGCTTGACCCTAAAAATAACCAATTTTGAAAAATATCTTTACTTGAATTTCGGCTTCATGAAGCTATACTTCATGGAACAAATAAGAGCTAAAAAGAGTCTAGCGGGCTGCTGCTCTTTCTAGAAATGTCCATCTTTAGCTGAATTCTAAAAATGCTGGAAGATGGAAGAAATCCTGACTTCCAAGGCTAACCATCAGTAATTCTGGCATAATATTACTTTTTACATTTTTATTTATAGCTTATTTTTAGTATATATATCACTTAATTAGTCAATCTTGTTTTCTGAGAAAGGATTACAAAAATAAGGTGGGTTTAGACACCTATTGTTCAGTAGTGGCACCACAGCATCATTTAAAAGGCAAGAGCTGTAACCACTGAAACAAGACCTTTTCCTTGAAATATAATGGTTATACAATTAAAATCTATCTTTTCTTACAGGACCAGTCAACTGTGATAGGGAATAGCTACTAACTAATCAAACTTACACAATAATTCAGTTATTATTAAGCTACAGACTATCAATACTTAACCTGAAAGACATAGTGTCCAACATATGCTTTCAACTTCTGTTTAATACTACATCAAACATTTTAAAAACATCTGTTTTTCCTTCATAGTCTCTGTATATTTTCAAATTGTTTTCAAACTGATAAAAACAAAAAAAGCATCCTTTATTATCAGTAAAATAGGCAAGAAAAAGACCTGTAAGGTGGAACTTGAGGAGTTTGTAAATGGAGTTAAACGAGTGGAATGGACTGTATCACATGAAACCAGTAAATTTTACTTCATAATTAAAAGGAATTTCAGGTAAGTATATTTTATGGTTTATTCCAGAAGTGTCTCTTTATCACAAGTAAAACATTCAAGATCCCAATATAGAGTATAGGAAGAATTAAAAACATATTTGTAATCTTTGGAATTGATTTAATCTTCTGCATATTTCTTGTCTACACTGCTTTAATTGCATTATTGATTTTAAAGAAGCAGTTATACTCAAATGTCAAGATAAAAGATATAAATTAAGAATATGAATAAAATCAGATTGGGTAAGGCCATCTGGAGTCCCTTCTGCCTCAAATTCACATGAAACTTTGACAGTGAAGTAGAAAAGGCATGTCTAAAGTGGAATTATTGGAAACAGTCCCTTAATAACTGCCAAATAATTTTTTCATCGTTACGTCAATAATGGGTGAATGTCCTTGCTTTCAGAAACAATTTGCATGCATACAATGGTACAGTACTGTATCAGTATCAGAGCATGGTTTTTTCCAACATGAGATCAATTGTGTATTTCAAAATGTGAACAGGCATTACTTCTTACGTAATGAAAAGGTGGGAAAAGTTTTCTAACCCACCATTCTTTTCTTTTACTTTATAAAGACAGGATACAGTGATTGGAACAGATTAGCTTCAAAGCACAGTATACAAAAACTGCCTCAGTTCAATTTATTTTGCTTGATGATTTTAATACACTGAAAGTTCTCACATCACAGCTGCCTCTAAGAGGTAACAAGGCCTTCTTTTGATTTTCACATGATTGAAGGATAGATCACTTGAGATTTCAGTTTCATATTCCTAAATTATGAAACTCCTTTAGTAATCATGACATCCATGCATCCAGTTATTCTGTTGGCTTTGGTATGAGACGACAGTCATCTCAGTTCCTCATATATAATCAGCCAAACCCTAAAGACCAGTTGCAGTAGAAGGTGGGACAACTTTATTTAATGGAAAAAATGAGGGTTTTGCCATTGCCTAAGAAACTCAGCATAGCAGAAGATAACAGCATGTTTCTGTACCCCTACCTGGTATAGTACAGATACTCTGGTATGTCATAGTAAGTTTTTCTTGAGAAAAACAGTTAACAAATATATGCCCAATATTTATGAAATAACTTTGTTAGCTGTGCACAGAAAAGCCATCTCCAAAAATATTCCATTTCAGGTTTGGAAACTACATAATTTTTGTTTTTTGTTCTCCAGAAAAATTAAAAACTTACCTTACTAAATTTGTCATTGCTAGAATCTCTGGATCATTTTTGTATGGTTTAGCCTACACAGAACAGAAAGCACAACATGCATGTTTAGATTTTAAATATTTTTTTCCATCTTCATCTTTTGGGTAAATTCCCTATCAATTCAGAAAAGGGTTGGAAAAAAGGGAAGAAAAAAATTATACCTCCTGAGAGTCAAATGGATTTATTCCAGATTTCATAAGCATGTTTGCTAGGACCAAGTATTTTAAGCAAGTGGTTCTTCTGGGGCTCCCTGATTCATCATAATTCTTGAACGCTTCAAAAAAATCAGTATGTGCCTTTTCAAACTCTCCTTCTCTTAAGTGCATTTTGCCTCCACATTCTGAAAAAAAAACCACAGATGAAGAGAAAAGGAACACTGCGTGCTTGTTGCTGACTACAATAATTGTACTCAGAAGTTCCAAGCTATTTCTAAATAGATTACTGAAATATTTTCAGGAGTCTTTTCATTCTCTAAAATAGCTAGAAAAAAAAGCATTAGGGCCTTCACATACAGCACTGCCATTTGAATAAACCCTATTTCAAAGAAGAAAAAACAAAACTCAACCCACACAATAAATCTAAAAGAACACTAATCTTCACAGCCAATCATTATTTTAACCTTATGTTAAAATACTGTAAAAACTGACATGGAATTTATCTCCATTTCAAAGGCAAGAGACTCCCTATATTTATGGAGTTTTCCCCAATCTGTTGAACAGAACCACACAGAAAAACTGAGAAACACTGTAGATCTCCTTTTACTTCTGAAGTACCCCACTGCTGCCCGATTGTCTGTGCAAGTGCCTACCCCACACCCAGGGGAAGAGGGGAGGTATTCTGGAGAAAGTGTTTTTCAAGATACACAGCATGTTTCCACTATAATTCATCATTACAGATAATAAACAGTGTTTTCAAAACACATCTTAAAGCCCTTTGGTTCCTGATGAATTTTCAAGAGGTGAGACATCGAGCACAAATTCACAGAAGGGGATTACAGAATAGCAGTCCCTTCCAGCCTTTTTGTCCTTTGCAAATGCCTTTGTATTTATCCTTTGTTGCCTGCCATGGTGTCAAACAGCTCAAGTCTTCCTCTTGTTCTTCTGTTGCTTCTCTCCTACACTATATTTAGCCAACAGTCCTGCCCTTCTGAGCAGTGCATCTGGTACTTAGGCACCAGAACAGCAGAGCTGAAGTCCTACAGGCGGCAAACATTAAATAATGAGACAGTAGCCACTGCATTTGTATATGGTTTGCCTGCCTCTGAATCTACAGGATCCTCTCTCTTTATACTTGGAACTGGAAAAAACATTATCAGTTTTTCATAAAACTAATCTATGCAAAGAAGTTAAATGAAAAATTCAAGATTAACTTGCCTCTGATAACTCCCATGATCAGTGGATGAGGAATGGCTGACTTGATGTGCAATGACTGTTCATATAGTGCTTTAAGTTTTTTGTTATTTTTCTGTGCTGTATACATTTGAATTTCCAAAGCATAGATTTCCAATAGTTGAGTACCTTTTTTTAGATCATCTTCCCCATCATCAGTCTAGGATAGATTAAGTAATAAATACTGTGAAATTTTAAGAAAACAGTGATTTCAGTTTTACACTAGTAAAAAACTGATTACCTAATACACTCAGTAATTTCCTGTCAGAAATTAGGATATTCCTAAAACTTTAAAATCTTGATATAACTATTAGCACAAAACATACCAGTTCTCACAAGATCTTACCACAGGCCAAGTTCTGAAGCAATTTATTAACGAAAGTATTTTTGTTTAATTGATTTCCTCAGAACTTTTACCGTTTACTCTTCAACTTTCCTTAAACCACACTCTCAGTATATAATGCAATGTATATGCAATGTATATGCATATGTATATGCAGTATATGCAATGACTGACACACATACAAATATATAATACATATGATTTCTGCTGCCTATAACAAGCAGCAGGCTGCATGGCTAATTTTTTTTTTCCTTCCAAATGCAAAATTAACAGCAGTATTTTCAGTTTTGAGTAAAGCTCACTTGGAATCTTCACTATATTTTAAAATAAATGTCTATGCATTATTTATTATTCACATGTGCTTCTCATCCTTGCAGCTGACTATAAGGAAACTTAATCAGCAGTTGGGAATAATTTTTAAAAAAATCATCTTTAAGCAAGGAATAAAACACTTAGCATTTTTTGTTCGTGTTATCAAACAGGTAACAAATTAAAGCAGGCTCTGTACCAAAGCTCAGTAGCATGCCTCAAAGACCAATAACAGAAACAGATGTAAACAATAAAATAAATGTTTACTAAGCTACAGTGATTTAGAATATAAAGGTACCTGGCACGACTGATGCAGCTGACGCAAAATCTTTTGTAGCTTTCCATATTCTTCTCGTTCTAAATATAATTTGCCAAGCTGTAATAAAAAAAAAAAGTTGAAGTACTGAAGTCTATTCAGATTTTACAATTATAATTTGTAAGAGTTAGCTGAAGGTGTCACAAACAAGAGCAAAGAACAGTAAGTTATATATTTTACCTTTGTGTTTGTCTTAAACCACAATCTATCATTCTTAGCATCTTTCAGAGCTTCAAGTGTTGTTTCATAGAATTCCTGAAGCAAATCCATCTGACATAAAAAATCAGAATTCTATAATTGTAAACAGCAAATTTGTACCTGTTAATAAAGTCAATCTGAACAAGCTAAAAGTGCATGCTTGAACTTCAAAATAAGAAAAGTATCTGCATTATACTGAATGTCTGCTTTTAAATTGTAAAGAGCTTCTGAAGTAACAAAAGTAAGTACACTTGCTGTTCTGATAGAAATAGATACAATTAAAAAGTCTTCACATTTTAAGATTTGCAACTATCAATCATGCTAGTGAAAAATGCCACCTTATACAAGCCCATCTTATATAACCAAGTAATAAAATTCTTATGTTGTGTAAAAAAAAGACAGAACACAGGCAACATTGTTCCTACTTGAAAGGAGAAAAACAAAAATTATCTACATATCAAAAAAGATTTACAAAGAGAGAAATGGTGAAAAGGAAAAGATGCTTTCTCCTTTCTCTACTACCAATGTTGCATGAAAGAAACCTCTTGAGCACATCAAACTGTTTCTTTGCATAAAACCTGAAAATACAACATCCAAAATGGAAATCAAAGTGCTGACTGTGACCTTTTAACACAGGTCCTACAGACAATGCATCACTATTGTTTATGGCCATTGTTCTTTCGTGGATAACAGATCCGTGGCTATACATCAAGTTAAGATATCCAGATTGTCTCTCCAGGTCTGGTTCCGCTGTATTTAGCCCAAACACAATGACCTCTGCCAACAAGGTATAGTACAAGACAATCCTTTAGACTATCATTCAATTATTACACTTTCATTGTCCGTAAGTGGCAGGACAGGAAGGACTGATAATGACAGAGGCGTCATCATGAAAGACCAGTGACTCTATATATGCAGGAATTACTTCAGTTAGTTTCTACTCTCTGTAAAGCTTCTACAACACAAAAGAAAAGTTGGGCTGTGTATCTATGAACATGCGCCTAGCTTGCACAGTACACTCAAAACCGGGCAGTACTTAACACCAAAACTTCATTGCAATGTTTTTCAAAGGCTTCCTTCTCCCCTCAAAGTAAAAAAAATAATAGTATTGTTTAATTACAAATTGTGTTTGAGAAGGCAGTTATAGTGTGTAGCTACTATGCTAAAAAAAAAAAAAGTTTTTATTGTTCTTATTAGAATAGCAATCCCAGGTAAATGTTGCCAAAAAAAGATAGACAAATTTATTAAGTTATCTGTGTTGACAGAATCCATTAAATGTGGGAAATATATTTTAACATATGACAGCAATTCATGCTGCAAATGTTCCCCATTAAGATTAAAAAACCCAAAACCAAACCACCATACACAAAAAAGTCCATTGTTAAAAATGCCAGGAGGAAATCCATGAAAATAAAAGACCCAAAGATCTAACCTGCTTGGAAGTAGAGATATAATCAAGAATAGAATTGATGGATTTTTCAGAGTAATTCCTCGTAACTGCACTCCGTATGTAGGTCAATAGCTGTTTATATCTGTTCATCATTTCAGGAAAGTTAGTCTACAAGAAAAAGAAAATTACATTATAATTTTTGTCTTAATCATTAAAAACTGAATTATGTCTTGCAAATACAGATACAGAAAGGAAAGCATAACGGAAAGCCTATGCAGTAGTGGTTGCTATTAGGAACTTTTACATCACCACTTTATACACAAGCAGCAGAATCAGTAATAACTTCAGCAAGACTGCATGGATTAGACATCTAAAATATTTATCTCAACAAAGAAAACAGAGTTGGCTATACAACTATTTGGAATTGTTGTGTATGTAGCATATAAAATTTTCACTGATTTGTTCTGGTGAAGTACACACAGAAGTGTTACTGGTTTCAATGGTATGACACCTCAGAATAGCAAAGACTGAACCTCAAACTTTCAGAGAGTATCAGCTGACTACAGCAACTATTTTGCATCCATTTTGCCTTTGACTTACACCACAATTTCCCTGCCATGTCTGTAGTAGCCATTAAAGGCTGCAAGACATGAATTCTGGCAGATTTAGTTGTCATAGCCATAAATTAAAATAATAACTTAAGATCTCTGGATCAAACACATATTTATGCCATTTACTCTCAAGTGATAGCTGTAATTCCTACCAATTTAAAGTTTATTTTAATCATCTGTTTCAGAGCTTTGAATCCCCATTCTCCTTTTTCACCTTCGAGCTCCAAAACCTGAAACAAAACAATTTTAAAGACAAATTTATAAAAGCTTTATTCAAACCTAAATTGATTTGCATCTTATTTAAAATGTACATAACCCATACATGCCTTTTCCCACCACTCTGTTCCTTTCAAAGCAGTGTTTGACTCTGCCCTGTTCTTCAGTTTTGCTCTTCCCTGATACTATTGAGAAAGTTAGTGAGGGATATGTATCTTACTTAGTTTTCACAACTTAGCTGATGTAGGGAGGGTGAATTGTTATTTATACGTTTTGTTGTTGTAACACCAGACACTAAAATTTAACGTCACTCCATAAATACATACACACAAAAAAGTTGTAACACCCCCTGCAAAACTGACTCAACCCGCCCCTTGACTAAATTAGTCAAAAATTTGCACTTCTGAACTACTATAGTTCCTTCATGTATCAGAAAGGCTTCTAGGCTTTAACATAGTTAATGGATTTTTTTGTAAGCAAAAATTTTAGAGGCTTTTTTGTCATGTATATAATAACGTTATACACTATAAATAAGCCAAGAGAGGCAAAACCCTATTTTTTCTTTAAAAAGTTACATCTGGCATATTGCTTTCTGGCGGCAGTGTGCAAACACTAAAAATTTAAAACTGACACAAAGGAAAGAAACTGTGTCACTAAGTAATTACATGTTTAAAGCTTTGGAATCAGATAGCAAACCAAATATAATACATTACATAAGGCACTGGGGAAACACCGTTTCATTTTAAAAAACCCGAATGGATCTGGCTTCTGTAGTTAACACATGAAAACACACTTAGCATAGTTTAACTTGGTAAATCCTGAAGATTAAAAACTCAGTTCTGTGATAAAAATATGACTCTTCCATGTCCTATTTATGCCCCCCAAGAATGATCCTGGAAGGCAGTCAGCCAGGAGTCTACATTGTCCAATGATAAACTTAGCACATTAGTAAGTTAAAATATAAACATTATTCTTAAAATTCCAGAAACTAACTCAAATGGTAAGCAAGTATTTTAAAATGTGAATTAATATGAAAATAACAGATAGAACATAAAGACAGAAAACCTTCTGAAAACTGCTTAATGCTGCTTTGGGATCATCTTCCTTCAAAGCTTTGGAATTGTAGTATTGATTTTCCAGATCCACATTTGGTTCAGAATTGCTGTCCTCAGAATATTCCTACATTTTCAGGAAAAGAGAAAAAAACAAATAAAAATCAGAGAAAAAAGAAAGGTTCAGAACTTCTAATACTCTGCTCAAAATTAGTAAAATATAGTAAAACATACTGTTCAAACTGACATGGAATGCTTATATATTAAAAGAAAATCTTCAGATTTCGAGCATGTAGCAGGTATGGACTCTTAGGATGATTTCATCTCTCCTCCATTACTAGGCCAGCCTCACCACCCACCAACACTTGCCTGTCAACAGATTTCTTTCTGGACTAATGAACTCGTAGCTCTACCAACTTTGCCTTTATGACAAGTACAGACTGTATTATTAAAATTCTGCCAAGTTTGGTGTTTAAGGACAGATGGCTAATAGCATATGTCATTTTGGGGGGAGAGCGAACATGCTGGCCACCAGTCTTCTAAAAGGCGCTCTATTATATGACCTTTGCTATCCACAGAAAAGACTGGCTGAGCTGCCACACAAGTAGTGATTCAGCAATGGAGGACATAAAATGCTTCCATGAATCTCTCTCTAAACTGCCTTTTTATGTCATAATGATTCATACTTGTCTAAGGAAATAAAAAAAAAGAATAATGATGATAACAACAGCTGCTTCTGTGCTGAGAAGCAGGAGACAATTGAGAAAATGCTAAAGATACTGCCAAAGAGGGTGGGGTGGGGCATAGACACCATAGTTTAATCAAATAATTACCCATCATGTACACTAGCGCCAAACAAATTAAAGAATTTACTTCTACTAATTATTACTTCATGTTGTGGTTTAACCCCAGCCGGTAACCAAGCACCACACAGCTGCTTGCTCTCACACACACACACCCGCACCCTGAGGGGTGGCAAGGAGAATCGGAAAGGGATGCAACACTCGAGGGTTGAGAGAAGAACAATTTAATAATTTAAACAGAATTAAAAAAGGTAAGAACAACAATAACAATAACAACAACAGTTATAATGAAAAGTTGGGGAAAAAGGATAAAATCCAAAGGAAAAGGGAGAAAGGAAAACAAAGGATGCACAGTACAACTGCTCACCACCCGCTGACCCATGCCCAGCCAGCCCCCGAGAAATGACTACCCCCCCAGCTGACCCTCCAAGTTTATATACCAAGCGTGACATCCCATGGTATGGAATACCTCCCTGGCTGGTTCAGGTCAGCTGACCTGGTCGTGTCCCTTCCCAGTCTCTTGTGCCCCTCCAGCCCTCTGGCTGGCAAAGCCCAAGAAACCAAAAAATCCTCAAACATTACCTTGCAGCAACTACAAACATCAGTGTGTTATCAACGTTGTTCTCACACCATAACCAACACACAGCACTGCACTAGCTACTAAGAAGAAAGTTAACTCCATCCCAGCCACCAGGACAATTCATTAAAAAAAACAAAACAAACAAACAAACAAACAAAAGTACTCCAAGGCTTTTTCTGATGAAAAAACCCTTAAGTAATTTATCTTCTTTTGCTGAAGGACAATGTTACATGCCTGAATTACAAAACACTAACAAAGCTCAAATAAACCTCAAATGAAGTTGTTACACAAGTTAAAAATATTTCACATCTGCATATTCAAGACAACTTTTCTCAACAGAGCGCTTAGCTATTAGGAGATCAACTGCTTAATAGAAACTGTTTAAATCTCCAAGTTATTGTCATCAGAGTAACCTTCCCCTGTAACAATATAAAGAATGCATAGTCAGGTGCCCTTCGTTAAGTTGGAATTTCTTCTTTTACTGTACTACTTCATCAGGCATATTGATTCCTTTGTTCATTCATATATTGCTAATATTAATGGACTCCTTCAAAACCATGGGAAGGAATGAAAAAAAGATGAGGCAAGACAGAAGTTTTAAATTAGCCGTCTCTTCCCTACAGTGCAAGCACATCTTTCAAAGTTTAAGTTTTCTGAAGTTCTAATGGAAAAATTATGGGAGCTAACAGTTGGCCCAATTTCATTAAACATGGTCCTTGAGGTATTTTTCAACCTGCTTCTATTTGTTATAGGTAGGCAAGATGCTCATGTACGTATTGATTTATATTCACATGAAGTATTAGTACTTTAGTCCATTAGAATGAATGGACTTAAAAGCTTACCGAATTCCACAAACCTTTTTTTCTGAATTCTAAGAGAACTAAAAAACTTAATACTGAAAACTGCAAAGAACACAGGAAGGAAGTGTCTTGTTTCATTGGGGTGACTTTCATTTTGGTTAGCTTTGTTTCGTCAGTTCTTTACCCTATTGATCCAACATTGATGGTGCAGCTACAAGAACATATAAATGTCAATAGCTGTAAGTGTACCAGGCACCCTATGACGATATACACTGCCAAAGCTTAAACAGCATGTAAGATACTTGTAATCAGCTGATGTTTATACTAAACTTGAACAATGGGGAATATTTTTGGCAGAAGTATCTATTTGTACACAAATAAAAGTAAACTAAATTAATTCCTTTTAGGAAGCAATGTGCTCTGTTAGCCTGAAGCCAGAAACATCTAAATGTTCACCTTAACTCTGGCAGTGATTCTGAATGTGGACTCATATAGGAAGCCTTTTTTCAGATAATTTTTCTCAATGCTAGCTAAATATCCCATAAAGCTATTTTTGTAATAATATTAATACATAACAAGGAGTAAGTTTAATGTCCAGAGATAATTTTTTTCTAATGGAAATACTCTGAAACGCATCAAAGGTAGTCGGCTTATGTTCTCACAGCTATATTTTTCCTTCACTCTATGCCTCTTTGCCTTTCATCAAATTTAGGATGCTGACATGGACTCAAAGCTAAGGGAGATAGGGCTTTCCTACTTCCAGGAAATGCTATGTAAGGTGCTTGCTTTAAGACATATTTAGACTTAATGGCTGTGAAGAAAACTTTAAAGCCATGAACCAAGTATGAGATGATGCCATGAATCTCTAGACAATTAAAAATAAAACCCAGCCATGCAGATACTGCATCTTAATTTGCATCAATGTCCAATTATGCCAGTGCTGAACAGTTCAGAAGAACCAGCACTCTACCTTCTTTTGATGCAGAAATGGCTTAGTGCTGTATGATATCAATGTGAGAACATTTCGCTTTTTTCAAAAGCAAAAGGAAAGAAGGAAGAAAAGTGTGAAGCTGTATCCTCAAAGTTCAAAACAAGAAAAAGATGCATTTCCTTCCCAGTACTGAAAAGTTCTTTTAACAATAAATTCATATACCAAATGCCTAACCTTTCCTCACCCTCATTTTCAATACTCCTGCTTCCTGTCAGAACAACTTCCCCAACTCAACTCTTCCAGGTAGAAATTTTGTTGCATCAAACAATGCAATACCAAACTAAAAATGTACAAAAATTAATAGAAAGAATAGAATATCAGGTTTACAAAAAGGATTTCTACTTAACTCTCAAAATCTCTTCTATACCATCTAGAACTAGTATTCTGCATAATAAAGAACATTCTTAATTATAACTTCAAGATACAAAAGCACCTGTGTGATATACTTTAGCCCCAGCGGATGTAAAAAAAAGCAACAGGCCTAAAAAACTGACAGAAGTCAGCATACACAGAACTGATCTTTGAAACCCATTTGGTTCTCCCTTCCTGAGAGGATCAAAACAAACAAGTGGGTTTTTTTATTATTACTCATGAAATCAGAAAGCCCTGATACAGCTTTTTAAAAAATGTAGTTTTAAAAAAGTTAAGACATTATTTAAGCATTGCTTCATTGAAAATCTGCATGTTCTAAATGTAGTCAGTTATAAACAATCCAATCCCATCACATCACTTTTTGGAGGAAGAAAAATTATCACACTAGCTCAATTGTAATGGAGATAGAACCTCTGATGTAGCTTACTCTGCCTGGAACATAGTTCTTTCAAATAATTTTAATGAAAGTTAAATTAGTATCAAGGAACCAATTTAATTTACAAGTCTTGTATTAAGTTTTCAGAAATTTAATTTCACCTAGTACTAAAAAGCTTTAAAACATTAAGCCTCAGCTTCTAAAACTAACACATATAGAAGACAATTCACCCCCGTCAGCTTTATTCATCCTTTTTAGGGCATGGACCCATTTGCAGTTTCTCCAGCAGCAAAGGCAGGTTAAAAGCATCCAGCACTCCCCGACCCCTTGCTCATTTCTGGTCCTAGGATTCCCCTTCCCCTTCCCTGCAGCAATTCAACATTTTATGCTGTACGAGTCCTTGATGACGGCTGATCCTGCTTGGGTTGAGAGAACAGACCCGCCAGTGCTTACACAGATGCAGTCCTGAGACTGGTGAGCTATGGCAGAGGAGCAGGTGACATGGAGGGTAAGAAAACCAGCTGTGGTTTCAGAAAACTGTAGCCGAGGCCTTAGTCAATGTGGTCTCCAGAGATTATATAGGGCTCTTGAAGCATGACACCTCTCCTCACAGACAGAATAGGGTACATGAACTTGGAAACCATAACACTGTATCGGTGACATTTAGGAGTAGACTTGTGGTATTCTAGCAGATTGGAGTGGCACGTTAATCTGGTACAGTTAAACATGTACAAACCCAAAGACATATTTTGTGAAAATGCCCATTGTTTAGTTACTAATTTTTTTGCCTCCTCTCTTGCCTAAAGAACTTCCCTAACCTCTACATTGAAAGTGGAGTGATAATCCAGAAAAAAACAAACTTCTGCTTCTCTGTGTATCATTCACTATCTGTATAGCAGCCAAACTCCTACTTTGCCAACCTTTTAAAAAAAATAAAATAAAAGAGAAAGTAACCATTCAGAAGATAACTTTCCAGACAGAAGACACAACACAGAGTTCTATTTCTGTAGAAACCTATCCTTCAGGGACATTATTAACAATACTTATTACTGTCAATTTTCAATTGCTGGTAATTTTACCAAATTTCAACCATGCGACTGACTGAAAACATGCTTTTTTTGAGAAGTGCAGTTGTTTCTGAGAGTAAGTCTGGTACAAAGTTGATGTTACTTCAGCTAACTGTGTTTCATAACCATGGCATTTAGGAGGTCTGCTAACTCTAGGATTTGGAGCGAAGACCTGATATTTTGCAAGAGAACTAGTGATGTGGGTTTGAGGGGGGGAGTGGTTGGTTTGTTTGGGTTTTTTTAAAAAACAACACAAAAATGCCCAAATGAGGCCAACTGGAAAAAAAAAAAATTCCTCATGGTATTAATACAGTAGCTTGCCAGCTAGATTTGTTGAACATTTCATCCACAATGAACATGCACTATTTTGCACTGGCCACAAGTGACCAACTGAACACCATCCCAGCACTAAGTACAACTTTCTCTGCATTTGCTCTTCCTGGACCACTGGCCCCCAGGCAGCAGGACAAAAGCCAAGTAACAGTTTCTATGTGCATTTGCCACCGGTATCCAGGCACATGAATATAAAGAAAGCAATCAGGCTGGAATGCAAAAGAGTAAAGAGGAAAGGAACAGAGACAAACCGTGAGACTAGAAACAGTGAGTGTGCTTCGTCTAAGAAGTCTGCAACCCCTCAACCATGCATTGGGAGTCCTGGGTTTCTTTTTCATATTCCAGGTGTCTCTGCTTTTCTGCTCCTATTCACTAACTCTGCAAGTCATCTTGTGTCTGCTGGCTCACACCAGGGCTGACACCAGGAATAAGTCTGTGAAGCCAGCAATTTGCAATGGGGTCAGCACAGTTCTGTGGAAAGACAGGGCTCTGCCTTTATTTATTTTTTTTTTAAGCAGAAGTTGGAAGATGCACAGAAATGAGACAGGAGACTGAAGAAAGAAAAAAATAGTATTATGACATGTAAAGAGGGTGGAAGCGTCTTTTCTTTCACCCTCTGTCACACAGCTCTCCTATAGTTAAGTGCGTCCTTTTCTAAAAGTCCAGGTTTTAGCACGACTTTAGATTTAATTTACTTCTGTTTAATACTCAACTGTGTATCAGATCCTGGGGAGCTCAGCTCTGAACGGAGTGCTAAATAACTCTCCCAAACCACTCCCCCCCCCACCCAACAAACAACCAGAACTTACTGACACTTGGTCAGATGGAAAGAATTTACTAATCATTCTCATGCTTTTTGGTCCAGTATCTCCTTCCGAGACATTATGGTAATGAGAAAAATAAGCCCCAAATATATTAATTCTGTGTTTAAAGATGAGTCTGAAGAGAACGCATAAAATAAAATATCAGGTCACACACTGAATCAATATAAAATAGTAATTAATTCAGAGAATAGTATATGCTATGTCCTCTGTGAAGCTCATGGTTTTTTTTAATCACATACTAATGTAATTAAACATAGAAAAGAAACAGAAAAGGGTAAAGTGGATCCGCTTGATTTGCTATCTGCCTAGTTCTGAATGCTTGTTTTTGCAGCATTATCACTTTCTTGTTTGCAATATGCATGTAGTTTTTAAAACTACAGCAATACTGAAACATAAAGAATTGGGAAGAAGTACAAGTATCTGCATGAAATTTCAACTATCTATTAAAAAACCATCAATATAAGGTAGGGGGAAATTCCCTGTCTATTGATGAGACTGCTTAACAAGCTTGGGAACATACAGAAATTCCTTCTGAAATGGACTATATTTCTCCCTGTTGGAAAGAAATAAGTGAATAAATTCGTGTTTACGAAGCTGCCATTCTGAGAGCTTGAAATAAAATGTAAGACTGTATTTCCTAGTTATCAACACAGCCCGAAAAGGGAAATCCTCAGTAATCTGAAAGCATGCTTTCCATATTTGAGCCATGTCAACCCCCATGAACCTGTAGCCATCTCACCAAGGTGCAACCTGCTGGCTGTTTACTGGAAGCGCACACAGCTCTTCTACTGAAGTCACTGAAATAATACAATTCCATAACATAAAAGGACAAGTTGCTCAGCGAACAGATTTGACTATCCTTCCCCCAGATTAATTTTCAAGTTGAACTTCAGAACACAAAAAAAGATGTGTCATTAAGAATACCAGCGACAAATTCATTAAAACAAACAAACAAAAATAATCAAGTAGCTGTATTACAACTGTCAATATGTTGTCATTGTACAATGAAAAGAATCAATTTCTGAGGAAAGGCTGAGTTTAGTCTCCAAGTAAATTTTAAATGTAGCTGTTTGTCTGAGACTGAAAACAAAAAAGTTCACAATGGTCCTTCCCTCTTTCTGCTTCTCCACCCTCAAGCTGAAACGAGTAAACAGAACCTGGACTGACAACACATAAGGCACCTAACAGCACCAAACTAGAAATTAAAATTGAGTGGTTTTCATAATGACCAGTAAACATTATTCTGTTCACTGAAGCATAGAGTGGAATAATTCATGTTATAATCAAGGCTGTCACTGTACATTACTAGCAAATTGTGCATCCAGGCTCATCCACCCGCGAATATAAATGGAATTTTTTCCTCCCATCGAGACCTCCAACAGATACAAGTTAACTTCTATAGAAGCAGCCAAGGTCATTTACATGCAAAAGCTTGACTTTTAACCCAATGAAAACCTAAGCAGAAACAGTCCGCTATGATCAGTAAAGTGGGTAGTCTTCAGTTGTTTACAGTGTAGTAATTACTCTAATTATACAAAAATGCATGATGAAGCTGGGAAAGAGCTAGGCCTACAGACTATCTGTTCACAATTCAGTTCAAGTGCAAACATTTGCATCCTTTAAGGAAATTTAACTGGCTGGTTCTACACAGTCAGCAGGTCAAGAGCACATTTAAAGAGGAACAGCCATAATCACTTCTAACAAAAGCTGACAAAATGAACACTTTTTTGGGAGCCTTCTTTGCACTACTATTTTTAGGCTAGTAGCGACCCTGGCAGACCTGAATCTAGTTTTATCATACTGTATTTTGACAAAACAGCTATTTATTCTTTCATTAACTCTTTCTGTAATTACCGCCTCTCCTCCTATTCCTTAAAAAAAAAAAAAAAAAAAAAATCACCAACACTCTCACGTACTCTTTTGTTTTCAATACTGTACTTACCCGAGTATTTTGTCTTATACTCTTTTTTTGTTTGTTTCAAATCCTTCTGCGGCAGCCTTTACACTGAACTTGAGAACCAAGCATCTCCTTCTAGTCTTAGTTTAACTAGATTTATATCAAAATGAAAGGAAGAAACCAGGCCCTGTCTTCAGGGCTCTTAACTATTTTCCAAAACAATTTTGCAGAACACTGCAATTACAGTTTCAAACACATTTAAGAACAACATTCAGTCATGGTTTGTCAGTCCAAGAATGTCTAACTAGTCTAGCCGGAATATTTTTATTCTGAAATTCTGGGTTGTTTTTTCTCCCATCAGTTAGAAATCCGAATTAAATTTTCAAAAATCTGTTTTATTTAAGGATACTTAAGTATTATTTGGTGCTTTAACATAGGATTTACATACAGAAGATAAAAAAAATAACATGCTCCTAACTATTACAAGGAGTATTTTTAAGTTTGGGAAAGGTCTGGGCTAGTAGTAATTAACGATGATGAAAACGTGCCAGGAAGTAACTACTGTCAGGGGCTGAAGTTTGCCACAAGCAAGAAGTTTCAGCAAGGCCTTTCTAATGAGGAAGAAAGTACTTCACAGGAAAAAGTGTCACACCAGAAATTATTCTTGGTGAACACTGACATAACACAACTGAGCTCCGAGCTGCACTCTTACTCAAATTTATATGCAGACAGCTGCATTTAAAGATTGAAAAAACCACAGTTCCAATGGTTTCTCTGCATGCCCAGTTCTCACGTTATGGATATTGAAGATGAATTCTGTTGTGTTTAGTATTCCATTGTTTGTATCACATGGAAAAATAAACACAGTATTTTAAATCAGGACATGGATTTCAGTGTTAATGAATGGAAATTGATTCTCGAATAAACTGGACCAACAAAATATTTTAATAGTCTCAGTGTATTGCCTTCAGAAACCTTGTTTGCAGAAGATTGTGAATTCATTCATGGACCTAAGTGGAACAGTAATGGTTCTTGGAATACTGACACAAGCAGCTCATGTAAGATGGCAACACATGTCATACCGCGCTTTTACGTGAATTTAAAAAAACTCAAAACCAAAACTCAGATGGTTTTATTCTATATCCAATGTCACACAGCTTATTCTGAGCAGCTCATAAACGAATCTGTCCAGAAACTATTTCAGATAAAATCAGAGAAGTCTCTTGCATGAATTCATAAGTAGCAATGATTATCAAGTAATCTGTTAGAAAGCAAGTCTTCCACAAGCATCTGGGGTTCTTCAGTGAAACTGCAGTACTGTAAATACAGGTTTAGCTGAAATGAATGAAATACTCAAGCCTCAACCATACACAGCTTTTTTTAAAAACGCCTCTGATCTAAAAACCTATGCAAAGTTCAGAAAAGCAAAAAACCAACCAATCAAGCTTCAAGCCCCAGTATAAGACAATGGCAATAGAATTACAACTAATCAGACAGCACAGAAAACATTTTTTGTTTCAAATATGACAGCTATTTGGTTTACTAACATAGCACAAGATGGTTTTACTCACTGTAAAAATTTTGTTTTTAATAATCTAAAGCAGACTCGTTACAGTAAAACACTTCAGTTACATTCCCAACTACCCCCCCCGATAAACTGATCTGTTGCTAACTGCAAGCAGCATTTTCTTAACTGCAAAAGCTTAGAACAAAACCTGATGTCAAAATGCAGCTCGATATAACAGCACAACCCCCAAACTCCGCAATTAAGCGGGGGAGGGGGGAAGCTCACCAAGACTATGAAGAAAAAAAGTTAAAAATGAGTATACCCTCGACACGTTGCATCAGAAACCGGCTGTGGGGCCATTTCTTCTCTTCCCCCTTCTCTTCCCCCCACTTTTCCCTCAGTTTGACGCTCACGCAAGCACAAGACTGACATATACCCCCGGGGACCTCCCGCTGCCGCGGGTGGCGAGGAGGGCAGGCAACTTCACGACTTTATTTCGTGCCCGACACTGGGGTCAGAGGAGGAGGAGGAGGAGGAGGGCGGACGGGGGACAGCGCACCGGAGCCCTCCCTTCCCCCTGACCCCCGCGGAAGGCGAACGGGGGCGCAGGCCCGAGGGGGCCGGCCCGGGGCCTGGCTAACCGCCCGGGGCCGAAGCTGGCCCGTTTTCTCCGCGGGGAAGTGGCGGGGCCTGCTCCGAAACCAGCACCCGCCCCTCGCGGCCGCTGCCACCACCCCTCCCGGCCGAGAGGGAACTCAGCCTGTCACCGCTCCCTGACGGGGCAGCGCCCGCCGGGGCGGCGGCCCCGGCCCCCAGCGGCACCGCTCCCGCGAAGCCCCCGCACCGCCGCCCCCCCCTCCCCCCGCGCCCTACCAGGTCGTAGTCCTCTTCATCATCGCACATGAAATCATCCTCCATGTCAGACATCTTGGCCGGAGGACGGGCGGGGGGAGGGGAAGGGGGCCGGCGGAGGGAGGAGGCAGCGAGGACGGCCCCTTCTCCCACAACGCCGCGCGGCTCTGCCCAATGTGGCTCCGCTTCGCCCGGAACCCGCTGCCGCCCGCCCCCGGCCCGGGCCACACGGAGCCCAATCGGTGCTGCACCACCGCCCGTTTCCTCTCCCCGCTAGCAACCGGCCCTAGCAACCGCCGCCGCGCTGCCTCGGCCCCTGGCGCCGGAGGGGCCTCCCCGGGCCACACCGCGGTGGCGCCGGGGCTGGTCGCCGTGTAGCCGGCTGTGAGCGCTGCGAGCCCGACTCCCGCGGGCTGGAGCTGCGAGCCTTGCGGCCGCGCCTCTCTGCATGACAAATTCAAAAACCTCGGCCGCTCGCCGATCCTGGCAGTGTCGCCCAGCCCTCAGTGCAGATTATTTGCCTCACTCGGTGCTGCTGAACGGTTTACGTGCACTCTGTTTTACCTCAAAGACATAACGCTGTAGCAGCAGTTTTAAAAGGCCTAAACTGTAAAAACCACGGGCTTTGCAAAACGTTGGCTTTCTGAAGATACTTACACACTAATTTCTGCTGCCGTCTTTGCCTGAGTGAGGCAAAATCCCTGGACAGGCAAGTTTTGCCTCTCCACAAGGCCTGTACTTCTCACAAACTCCCAGGCACCTTCGCAGGATTTATTGGGTCTCCAGATTTGTCTGTTGTTGGTCATTTTATGTTGTTACAGTTTCTGAAGGGTTGTCACCCCACCCATCGCCATTGCTAAGTGTTTTAAAAACCGTGCTTCTATTTTGCCATTCATACTGATGGGGAGAAAAAAGTTTTACCTCAGAAAGACATGTAAAGCCACAATGAAATTTCCATTTACTATGCTTCTCGAAGTGCAGGCACTTAAAGATTCATGAGTGGAATATTAGGGGCTTTAAGATACCAACACAGACAGTAACCATGAGCGGGTGAGCTTGTAAACACATTCCAAAAGCTCAGCTCCTCTTAAGTGAGTGCAGCCATTCCTCTTGAGGGGTAAACAGGACCTGCGAGACTGCTTGTTTGAGCCAAGCTGGCAGAACTACACACCAGAAAAAATACAAGGGGTAAAAAAAATAATGCTGTAGGGGCTTGTATTGCCAGCTTACTGTTTTCATCCCACGTGCATTTAGCCAGAGCCGGTACTGGCCCCGCTCAGGGCTGCTCCAAGCCCCAGGGCCCGCGGGGGAGCCTGCACCGGGCTGGGGGTAGTTTTTGAAGTTTCTCTGTTGCCACCTACATTCTGACAGGAATGGAGGAAAAAAAACCCTATTTCCTTCACACGTCGCAGCCGCTTTCCTCTCACGTCTGGACTGCGGTGGGCGAGGAGCCGAAGGCAGCGCGGCCCCACCGCCGGGCGCGCTGCGGTGTGCGGTGTGGCTGCGAGAGCAGCCTGCGGGTTCGGCACCGCCGCCTCGGCAGTGCCCTCCCGCCGGGTCGGGTCCGGGTCCGGGTCCGGGTCGGGGAGGAGGCCGGGCTGCCAGCCCCGCCGCCCGGAAGGACGGTGCCTGCCTGTCCCGTGACCGCGGCCCGCCGGAGCCGCCGCACCGCGCCGCTGCCCGCCTCAGCCAGGGGCTGCTGGCGGGGGGAGCGCCATGGCGGCAGACGCCCCCGGCACCCTCCCGGTTCAGCTGGTTGAGCAGCCCAGGTGGGTGGGTCGCTCCCCTCGGGCCCGGGCCCGGCGAGCACGTCCGCGGGAGGGGCGCGGTCTATCCCTGCGCGGGCGGGCGGTGCAGGCGGACCCGGGCGGGTGGGAGGACAGGTGGGACAGCCTGTCTCCATGCCCTGGTCTGAGGTGCGAGAGGGTTCTGACTTGCGGTGTTTTGGTTCGCCTGGACGCAGCCAGCCTGCCCCTTGCCCGCCGCGCCGCCCCGGGAGCCCCCCTGGCGCCGGCACGCCGGCCTGGCCGTGCTTCGATTTTCCCGCCGGCGGCGCGGGGAGGCCCGCGGCCCCCTCCTCACGGGGAGGCCCTGCCGCGGTGCCGGCGCGGTGGCGGGAGCGGGAAGAACTCGCTCATCATGCCTCCCGTCACTTCTGTCAGAATTTTGGGGATACTGGTTACCTCCTCGTCTTTCAGCAACGATTCCCTGGCAGGGCTGAGCCCGGCCCATGGCGGCAGCACTCACCGGCCCAGCCTCTTCCAACCGAACTGAGCTGCAGGCCTTGTGTGGAAGTCGATACACACACAGTTCAGCCTAAGCTTTTTACCTCAGTTGGCAATGGAGAAAGCTCGGTTTTTTAAACTTTTGTTACTTGCGTGTGCTAGCAGCGTGTTTCCCTGCGAGTCAGGTGGGAAGCACAAGGCCGGCGTTGCCAGAGCTGGATGTGTGAAGTTGTGAGGGATGCCTCAGCTTAGCACTTCTGACAGCCATCTCTGATGTAGGTGCTTAAAATGCGGTGTGCGTGTTGCAACATCAAGGCCAAAGCCTGTAAATAGTCTTTCATCAGGCCTGCTTGTAAAACCCACATTAAAAAAAAGAGATCCATCAGCACTTAGATAAACATGCCCCCATGACTGCTCTGTTCTTAGTCTCTTGGTACCAATGCCCACTATAAAAATATCTGTGAAACCAAGAAGCATTCTGAAGGCTGACACAAAAAGGAATAAAGTTAACACCTAGAATTCTGCCAACGTATTCCCCTGTGGACTATAATATTATTAATGTGATCTAGAAAAGGGATCGTACAATGAAATGGCAGAAAATTGCTTCTGCTAATTGTAAGAGTGATAGACCAGTCAATACCAGGGCAGATTATAAAGGGAAATTATAGAGGGACCTAACACAGCTTTGTTACTGGGCACTGAGATGGGAAAAGTACTGAAAGATCTGTTAAATCACAACAAATAGTATTTTGCAGCTTTCCATCTAAAGAAATCTTACAAAGCATTTGAATATATATAGTTGGACAGTAACACAGCTTTTACAAAGAAGTACAAACTAAATAACTGACTGTGAAATTTTGTTACATCTGTTTTTCATTGCCGTCTTCTTACTTACGCTTTGCATTAATTAGGCTTTCAGTTCTAGTTTTAGACTAAATGTAGGAACCTTAGCAGGGTTCCTGGTTTTTTGTTAGTAGGCTAGTTGTTTTTTTTTTTAAAAAAAACCCTAAGTTTTTTTTGTTGTTGTTAGGAGTTTTGTTAGTAGCCTAAACCCCCAAAACCTAAATTTAATCAGCTACCTGCTTTAAAGCATACCCAACAGGGTATGCCAATGAAATATTTTAAGTCCCATTTTAGAGATTATTTTTCTTGTATTCTTACTGCTTTTTCATCATTCTAGTCTGTTGCTTATGTTAATGAATGTTAATGGGTTAGTGTGTGACCTAAATTGCTTTAAGGTAGTTTTGAAGTGTATCACTATCAAATTTCTCATTCTTCGCTAAGACAATGGCTTAATCTCTTCTTGTTCCTGCATGACATGATAAAGCATCCCCACTTTGCAACACAGGGCGGAAGCTAGACACCTTTACAGTCTTAGGAAACAAAGCAATATGCCACATTTTCCTTTGTGTTGGTATTTTCAGTGGCACATCTGATGCCTCCAAATGGAAAACCAGAAGAACTTTCTGGGAACTGTTGCTGTAAACCTGTAGAGTAAATACTGTCAAAGTTAGTCATAGGGATAACCCGAGGTTTGGAATTTTAGTTCTTTAGCATTTGTACAGGTATGGGGTAGTGTCTAAAATGGAAATTGATAGAAGTCAAAACTTAGAAGAAAATTAATTTGCTCAGGCCTGGTGTGGTCAGATCCGACTTTGAAGGGAGTACCTCTGTGTGTGCGTGTGTGAAATCCCGGTACCACAAACGGTTGGTCCACACTGCTGGATTCTTCCTCAATAGCAAACAGTTTTACAGAGTTGTAGCATAGGAAAGGTAGGTGGAGGCTATGGTACTTTGTTAAACCAGGCAACTGCCTTCCCTGCTTCTGTTTGGAACCAACCTAGAGAGATGACTTAGATAAAATAAGGCCCCTTCTATCTTTTTCAAGTGAACATACACACTTCTTATTAATCAGAATATTCTAAATAGAGTCTTCTCTGTCACAATCAATGTTCTGTGAAGCGCAAAAGCAGCTTAATGTTGCTCCTGATGTAACACAGAAAACTCTGTATACTTGAATCAAATTTACTTCAAGAAACATTGAAACTTCCTGCCTTTTATGTAAATGTAGTCCTTTTAAATGTTTCTAATCTGCTTTTCAGGTTGCAGAGGCTGAAGGAGATGTTTATATCAAAATTTGGATCGGCTCCCAAGTTTTATGTTCGTGCACCCGGGCGAGTCAACTTAATAGGTAAAAGAGAAAAATTAATCTTCTCTTATTTTGTCTGCCATTATGGAAGCCTGGTAGTTTCAAATATAAAATCAAAGTAATGTTGGTCTTAATTTTGGGTTTTTTTTTCAGAGAAGTTGCTTGTGATAAATGGAGAAGAGAATATACTTCACTAGCTTTTACTGTATCTCGTTATAATAAAATGCACACTGAAATATCAGTTTTGGAAAAGGCATAGACAGTAGCAATGGTTTTGAAAACTGGAGTAACTTGCCAGCTTATGGTTGGATACCATTTTTTTTAAAGGATTTGGAAATCTAATCTAAAGTAGTTGATGAACAGTGCATCCACAAATTAAATCAGTATATTTTTTGCTCTTCCATTATAATTTCAGTTACCAAATATAACCAGCCACACAGCAATGCATATGATAAAGCATGAAGTGATTCTACCATCATCTCCTGTTCCTTACTTTTCCACAGAGATGTGTCTACAGATTTAGAACAGTTGATTGTGATTCACTGGCAGACTGGAGTGACACAATTATTTTGTGTTTAGGACTTACTTCTATTTCTGTGGCAGCCTTATTTTTGAGATTTCTCTATCCACGTTAGGCTTGCGCTCTCCCTAGAGCTCAATTTCTTGCATATTCATAAAGTAACCCTATGCATTTGAAGACATTGTAAGTAAAAAGATCATGCAAAACAGAGCTTTGAAAATCAATTAGTCTATTGTGCAATTATTGATGATTGTTATCTCAGTGTTGTGTGAACATATCATGTATATTAAATAGACAGCATATGCTGAGAACTATTCCCAAGAGGGAGGCTGTTTACTACATACATTTTCTATTTGAATGGTACTTTATGTGTTGTATGCAACTTTATTAATGATTATTTAGATACAATTATTATCTTCTTGCAAAAAAGGTCCAGATGTTTGGTTTTTTGTTTTTTGGGTTTTTTTTTTGGGGGGGGTGGGGGTAATTTCCACCACAAGCTTTATCTAGTGGCTAATGAATCACTCACACAAGCAGAGGAGATCACATAATGAGGACTGACGTGGCGCCTTTCTCTTCCAGTTGTCAGTTATATGTGATTGATTTGACTTGATTTTTGTACTGTCACAACAGTGTACAAATAATGTGGCCATTCTCATTGCTAGACAATAATCTGCATAGGGTTTTTAAAATTATTTTTATATGCCAATGTTAAAAAGTTAATATTTATAAACAAATGTGATAGATAAAATCAATAAAGAACAGAGTTTTTTGTGCAGTACTATGAAATTGAGGAAATGTGCCCCAAACTTTAAATAGTAAGAGTTGAGACTGTACTCAGAAATTGTCTTGTATGAGACAACACTGAACACCTGTAAAAGCCCTGTTACTACTATTCTAGAAAGAATTACTCCAAAGTATATTAATTGTATGTTTCTTTGGTAGGAGAACATATAGACTACTGTGGTTATGCTGTGCTCCCTATGGCTATAGAACAAGATATCCTGATTGCAGTAGAACCTGTAAAAACTCAAGTTGTGCAACTGGCAAATACCAATTCTTTGTACTTGTAAGTAATTACTTTGTTTATTCATTAGTTTTTATGAACCTCTTTATGCAATTGCAATACAGGTTAAGTTTTCAGAGATCTGACAAACTTCCATTGCAATATAGAGCTTAATGTGTAAAATGAATTATATGAGCAGATGGAATGTCATTGACTCTACGCTGTGCATATTAGTTTTGAGCAATAGACTCACTGCTTGTGTCTTCCAATGGATACTAAATAAAGCAGTAACCAAAAGATAAATATTTTCACTTGGTCTTTAAGCTTTGGCACATTACATCACAATTGAAATGACCTTCTCATAAGGTACCTACAGTTTCTACCAAATCTCGAATTACAGCCTTTGAATTCAGATTGCATACACAGTCACTATACTTTTATGTCTGCTCTGGCTTCAGTTTGAAATTGTGTGTTTTAAACCATAAAGTGAGAATAGGCCTCAGAATACACCATTAAGCATCGCTTGTTTTGTTGAGACACTGTTGCTTAAAAACAAAGCTAAAACATGCCCATAATTTCATAACAAAGGAGTATTTTTCAACACTTTGAATGTTACACCACATAACAAAACTGTTGACAGTATATCTTTTTTTCCCAGCCTGTTACACTGGTAGATTTATGCCTGTGGTGAATGCATATGTATAGGCCTTTGGCAAACAAGGACTAACCATAAGCCTCCGTAGAATCACAATTTCCTGTTTCATTCTTGTTTTGTGAACTGGTAAAACATGTAACAGTTCTGTAGCCCTCTTCTACACTGACAGTAGATGTTAGCTTTAGGCAAAACAAGACAGAGAACAGGTTGCAAGAAAAAACACATAGGTATGTTTCATCATCAATCATCCGAAATGATCAGATGCCTTTTATGTTCTTTGTGCTAAAATGGTATTAAAAAGTTAGTCTTTAGAAGTTCCCAATACCTCCCCTTCACATAACATCTTTGTAATTGAGAAGTACTTGTACAGAGAATATCTGGCATGATACTTCTCAAAATGCCTTCAGAAATACCAGAGGATGATAATTATCAATCAGTTTCCATCCTGTGGCAAAACTTGACAATCTTTTTTTGAAGTCAGATTTATTTTACAGAGAACTCAAATAGATAAACTAAGATTGACAAGGCAGTGAGGTTCTGTGAGAAAGAGCCAAATCGGTCTCCCCAAAATAAGGATTAATTACTATTCAAGCAGTAAAAAACACCTCAACCACATGAGGTTTTTTTCACACTACTCAAAATCTCACCTCTTCTAATTATACAGAAAGATTGGAATGCTTATATGTAGCTTGGAGGAGGGGCAAGCTTTTCCAAGAATTCTTTTAAAACAGAAAGGCTAGAACAGACAGTATCAGAGTATTTTTACTTTATGGGTATGTTTTTCCCAATTTCATATTTTATTAAAAGTTTCTTATATCAAACTGCTTACCTTCCAGCAGGAGGGTCAAAGGCAAGCCTCAAGATTTACTGATTTAAGATAAAGCTTGGCCATTTAGGAATTGGTTTTTATAACAAATTGAATACGATAACAAAAAAAACCAGACTTAAGGATTCTGGGGATCTTGACAAATCCACATTCTGCGTTTGTGTGAATTACATCCATATGAAAGCTGCCAAAATCCAAGCCAATTTTTCTTTCATTTTCTACGCGAGAAGATTGCAGAAATGAGCAAAGTGCATTTTAAGCAGTCATTATTTTAATTTATCTTGAGAACCAGCAAATATACTATATGCCTTCCTGTTAACTGATGTTTTACTTTGTCTGATTGTATAAAAAGAATTACAATGATAAAATACTGTAGAACTCTTTTTTTTGAGGGAAAGAGGACTTCAAATTTGCTTTCGGTTAATCACTTTTGTGCATGATTTCCATCAACTTTGGTTTTTTACAAGAACAATTTAGTGTTATTGTAGAAAATAAGATAAGCAAATACAGCATTTTTTTAATCTTCATGACTTCTGACAAGTATTTTCTTTTTTACAAGTAATTTTTGTTATTATATTCATAAGCAAAATGATGTTTTATTCTCTAGGAGATAGTTACACATGACTCTCAAATGGGAAGAATTTACAGCTATTCTCAAACTTCCCTTGTATCATAATCTCAATAATCACTTTCAGATCTTTTGTGTTACTCTGGAAACCCCAGTAATTTCTGACACTAACTATACAATTCTTTGATGATGTATTGTTGATAAAGCCCTGTAAGGGGCACTATTTTGACCAGTTCTTATTGAAAGACAACTTACATGTTAAACTATACACCAATCTCTGATATTTTGGCACTGTATTGAATGTTGAAATTGCATGTATAACATATAAAATGGTAATTCTAAGTTGATACTTAAAGAGTAAGATCGTTCATCTAACACTGAGCTAGGACTAGGTTGTAGATCAGTAATACGAGTAGCTTACTGCAGCATAGCTAGCATTATACGAAAAGGAGGCAGGAGTGTGGGTCCATTTTTACATGGGTTGTCAGGTTTGGGGTTGCATAACACAAAATTGCAGCCTTTCATTGACAGAATAAAGTGAAGTTTTCAGCCATTGTTTCAAGACAATTATATCACTGTAAAGATGAAATGCTTTATATTAGTGTAACCATTCCCCCGTAGGTAACAGAATACTTACCAATAAACCACCTTCATACGGGTATTCATTACAGGTATTAAATAGCAGTATTTTTTTGTATAAAAATAAAACCAACACATCATTAACATATATAGTTTACAGATACAGACTGGGACTAATGTAAGAATGAAAAAATCCCTTCTCTTAGCAGCTGCAGACTGTCCCCTGCTGTATGATTTCTTGAAAGTGTTTTTATTCCCATTAAACCTAAATATTTCCAGGGAATTCAGCTGCCTCTGTTCATACTATTTGGCACACCTTGCTTGTAAAGCACAGCTTAGCCTGCAACATTTGAGTATTTTTTGTTAGCTTTTCTTAACTTTCTTGATGCCTTTCCTCTCTCTGTGTTGGGCATCTGCTCTAATGACACCAGGTAGATATAGTTATTGGGCATTCAACTGTATAGACTTCTAAACAAATCGTGCTTCTTGGTGAGTAGTGCAGGCACCTCTGAGGCCTTTGTGCATCACTCCACGCCCATTTTGACAGCACCTATCTGTGGCATTAGTTTCCTTAGGCACATTCAGGCTTACCATTTTTATTATTTTGAAATGAACATGGAGTAGGAAAACCATTATCAGAGTAATCCTGGAGGAAATAGATCAACTATTTTAAAATAAATTATTTTAATTATGGCTTGTAACATACATAATGTAATTTTGCTGCATTAGGCCTGTTTAATTGAAGTGCCATTCAGAGCAAAGGTAATGAATTCCTGATTCTGGGATTACCAGTGAGCCTGAAGTGTATTTATCTCCATTCTAGGTTTGACAGATACGATTATTTAGATTTTCACTTCTATGAGAGATCAAGAGAACATACATGCATCTGATAGAAGGCATGCTGCGCTCATTAAGGATGCCAAATGCAGCTCTATTTCTGAATTTATTTAATAAATTCTATAACTTAAGCAAAAATTCTTATGCTTCCTTCTAAAATAGCCTTATAGAATTGAGTAATAAAGAAGATCTGTACAAAAAACCCCTGAAAAACATTGCACTGAAAAAAACTAGCATCGGAATGTTTTTGTTCATCAGCAGGTGGCAGTAATAAGCCATGTTTTTTCAAACTAAATTTATTGACAAATTAAAGCCTCAAGGGTTTTCTGTTTTTGCAGGGATTTCAGTACTACTGTTAATAATATTCAGATTAACAAAACGAAGCCTCAATGGCATAACTACTTCCTGTGTGGGCTGAAGGGTATTCAGGTAAGCCAAATCCATTTAACTCATGAAATTAATATAGAATTAAAATACAAGAAGTGTACCTATTTGCCCTCAAAGTACTTCCCTTTATTCTATAGCTTTTCTTGACATACAGTTAAGTATTTTTATGTTAAAATTTTAAGAGGAGATATGAGCGGGTTTGTTGTAAAGTATTTGCAGAGCACTATTTTTATTACATAAATTATAATAGCAAATAATTATTTAGTAAAGTTAGGATCAAACTCACCATCAAGATGACATTTCTGGATTTTGAAGTTAAAAAGAATGCTTTCCAATGGAATCATCTAATTGAAAATTGCTTTTAAGAAGGTTCGGAGACTTGTCTGTCAGGATACAAAGATTGTATTTTAGTTGTTTTCTTCCTATGGAAACATTTTAAAAAACACTAATTTTCATTAATGTTGGAAACTTACAAGTTGTGCATAACAACTGAGTGAAGCTGACTCATGCAGTAGGTAAAAGAAAAATGTAAAAAGTAAGTAAACAGCATAGAGAAGAAGTATTCCAGTAAGAAGCATTATTTATCTGGATTTTCAATGTGTGGAATTTGAATGGAATTTTCACAATTTCTTGAGTACAGCTATGCAGGAAACAGCACACTTACGGTAAACGCAGGAACACCAAACAGGCAGACATTTTCCTGTCTGCTCATTTGAGCTTTATCTTCTCTTTTGTGAGCTAGCCTGTCTCCAGACTGACTTGAAGACTGAACTGCTTGTGAAACCAAGTGCTGATCATCAACCACGTTGTCCTGGGAGGCAGCCTGAACTCAAAATTGAGGCTTCCTATAAATCTCACCTGCTGATTGCAGGTGATTCATGGCCCTTTGAGGAAAAAACATGGTGACTTCTCAGCTGGATGTCAATCCAGTGATGTTTCTGGAAGGGCAGATGGGATAAACAGTGACGGCTAGGTCAGGAACAGGTCACCACAGCCTGCCCAAATGATGGGTAAATGTGCTTTTTAAAGCACATGAAGCTTGCCTCAGGATAGGCCATTAGGTCAAGCCACAGGAGGACCCAATAGGTAAAGCACTGCAGACAGCCAACAAAGCCTGCTTCAAACCTGCCACAATGAGTCTTCAAAATACAAAATTTGGAACAATCAGTGCCACAAATCACTTTATTACAATCCACAGTTCTTGAACAGACCCCTACCCCTATGCTTAGACCCCAGTAAATTAATTATCTTTGCAGTAACATGAGGATTTTCAATTTTATACTGCTCAGTAACACAGGCATTTAAATTGCATTGACTGTAGAGATATAGATTAGGTTTCTTTACAATATATTCTTTCTTATATTAAGGCTAGCATGACCAATTGACTTTATTTATTTTGCAGTCTGCTACTGAGGTTTGTTTCCTAAGGACAAGTTTTCATACTGGAACGTCAATTTGCAAAGCAGGTTTGCAGACTCTAGCACTGGCAGAAAATAAGCATAAATGTTACAGACTTAAGAAACACTGAAATACAAGTACTCAGAGGGTCCAGCGGGATAATCTGTTTATATTAAGTTGAACACGCTATCCTTTTGGGACAGAACTATTGCAGACCTTGGCAAAGTCCATTTTCATTTTTGAAACTGAAGTACGTTTTCTATTTAAACATTGCGTGATAAGTTTGCAAGCCTGATTCACATTCAAGACAATCCAGAAACTGTGGATCAGTTTCTGGTTACTCAAGCATTTTCTGTTTTTGAACAAGCATGTCTAAGTGTTGTTCGTGAAGGGGCATGGGCATCAGAAGTATTTTAGGTATGAATTCCCTTATATTTGTAGAAAGGGAAACTTAAAATAATTTGAAGTGATGGTAGAAGACATTAAAGGACCTTCTTTGTGTTTGCTGATCTCTACCATTTGCATTTATGGTTGAAGTTGTTACAGGAAAAATAGCAGAAATCTTTTTGAAGGTGGGCATTTCTTTATGGGAGCATTGCTATTTTTTCTGATTATTGACATGGTAAAATAGTTTATTGACATATGAATCTGTATCGGAACGTAGCCACTCATATACCCCCCATATACATTCAATGATTTCTTAATAAGTACTGCATGTTTATTTCAAACTAACAACAGAGAGCAACTTATATTAAAGTGATTATAAATAAAAAGACAAAGCAACTAAAGAGTAATTAAAAGAGCATGTACATGAGGATTTATGACTTCTGGATTAAATGTATTATCTGTGATATCTATCACGTGTGTCTATATTTTAAACTTTATTCTAAGAATAGCATGACAGAGACCATCACCGCTGGTAGGTATGCCTTTGTGCCTCATAAAGCATAGTGTCCTTCACGTACCATTGTGGTTTTCTCAGTGTCAGTCCCGTGAGTACTTCAGGAGGTAGGAGTATCCGGCTTTGAATACAGCTGCATGGCTACTAGTTCCCCATCAGCGTGATGTGGCTCCCTACAACCACATGCCAGCATTAGAAGTGAAGCATAAAGTGGACCTTAAGCTCTTCAGGATGCTTTAAGTGAGGAGCTGTGGAGAAAAGGACAAAAGTAGGGTATAAAATGATTGTTAACCTCTGGTACTGTCACTACGGCAGCTCAGAGCAGAGCCAGTTGCTGCAAAACCCACCCACGAAGCTTCGTAAATTCTTGGGCGTTTAGCCCATACTGAATTCTGCTTGGGGTACAGTTCTGTCAGCTCATATATGTTTGTGTACAGGAATTGCAGACATACCTTTGGCTAAAGCCCTACCATTGGCTTTGTTTTTAAGGAGTAGAATGAGACTTTTGCTTTATTTTGGAGATACCAGAAGCAGGTCCTTGGTTCCAGCAACTCAGAAGAAAGATTCTCTTTCGAAGTATCAGATAATTGCAAGCCTGAGCCTGTCTGTACTTGAAACTGAGATTGTTTATTTTTTCATTGTTAGGAACATTTTGGTCTTAATAACCCAACTGGAATGAATTGTCTGCTAGATGGAACCATCCCTCCAAGTTCTGGTCTCTCTAGCTCCAGTGCTTTGGTGTGCTGTGCAGGACTCGTGACACTAAGAGCTAATGGAAAAACCCTCTCTAAGGTAATTTACTGTAAAACACGAGAGTGTCAGCAGTAAAATTCTACTTAAAATTAAATATTGTTAATACTTGTAAACATTAAAAACACGATACAATTGTTTTTGCAAGGAGTTGTTGGATATAAACTTCAGATATTGCACAACTGAGCAAACATCTTTGGCCAAATTTTGGCAGGATTTGAATTTGGCAAGAAAACAGGCTTACATTAAAGCTGAAAAAAGGAGCATTATTGTAAGCCTGTATTTTGGCCAACCATCAGGTCCATGCCTGGACCAGATGTGCTATATGCAGGCCAGGACTGAGGATATATGTGCTGAAGCATGTGGACCACACCCCCGAGGCCTTTACCCTCTCCCTGAATGACTTTTCATGGCTTTAACAGCAGAGCATGTGTTGGAGGCCTGTGGAACAATTTCTTGATAAATTATATAATCAGCACAAAGTGGAGGTAAAATCCTTCCATCTGACTCTCCTTATTCTCTTCACAGGTTTTTTGGAACGAACATATTTACAATCCAAAATGTATTCCTCACTTTTTTAAACAAACATTAGTCTAAAAACAAACCCCAAGTATGTGACCTGTTACCAGTACAACTGTTAATAGAATTTGGCTCATGTAATACTGATTTCTGGAGGAGTCATCGTCCTTGAAGGTGCCATATGGGAATGAAGTTCTCTCCAGTAAAAATGTCTGGTTAAGTGAAACTAGGATCTTAAATTAGAACATTGTCAGGAAGAGAAAAGAACAGATCTAAATGTGACTTGTTATGCATATTTGTGCCTATTGTCTAAGGCAGACATTCCCAAATTGTGGTACAAAGCCAACTTAAAGTGGTACATGATGATGGCAGCTTTTGACTGTGCTTGTGTACAAGCATTTACCTGAGCCAGGAGGTAAACAGATCCACACAGAAGTTTTTGCTTATCAGTTGTGACTTACTTCTCTATGTAGCTGCAGCTGCAGCGATCTGCTCAGCGGTAAGTGCTCCATCCCACACTGCAGAGCGCAGTGCTTGCTTCAGGACGGTATTGGGCAGGGTTAAGGCAGAAAGAAGCAGGGCTTGCGAGGCAGGCTGACTTTTTAACGTAGGAGGATGTGGCTACATTCACTGTCACCCTGCTTTGTGTTAGTGCACTGTGTGTCAAAAGGTAGGTAAGGGACCGGACATTTAACAGCGGCTCTAGTTTCTGAGGTGAGACACGTAGTGCAGTGGCAGATGAAAGTGTGGAACTGAGGCTCCCACTTTGATGAATGAGACTTTGAAGTAAGAGGGTTGGAGGTGGCAGACATGCTTCTTTATACATGCCTACCTGGCCTGGCTAGAAGCTTCTGGTTTTGCTTAGGTGGTCTTATTACAGGGCAGCACCGTCTCTGATGGTGGTAATCAAATGAGCTAAGCTTGGGAACTACAGATCAAAATCACTGGAAAGCATGTGTTCAGAAATTGGGTATCTGCAAAATCCATTAAACTGACAGAGGTCAAGAAAGCCCACATTTTACTAGGTAGTAGAAATCTGTATTTGGAAAACCAGAAGCCAGGTTTTCATTATTCCAAGAAATACTGCACAGCTTTCTTCAGAGCATAAATGATACAGTGTGTATCTTGAGCTGAATTTGCACAAGGCTTGGGAGTACTGGCCAGCATCATGCCAGACCTGTTCTAAAGAAAGGTGCAAAACTCCTTTTGGCATTTTCTTGTGGGGGAACAGAAGGAAGAGAGAGACTCCACTGAATGTCTTTGCTTCTCCTCATGTGTCCCGTTCAATCAACCCGAAATCTCTTCTGCTTGCTCTTTGGAAAACGTGCTGAAAGTTAATCTTGTGTCTCAAATGCAGTTGGACAAACACATGAGACACAATTGCACATTTTTGTCAGGAAATTTTGCTATCTGCAGCCAAATATTTTGCACTTGTGAGGAAAAATGAGCAATTAATGTACAGAGAAGAATTCCCAATAGCCAACGTAACCAAGGTTTTCTGTGCTTGCATAGACCAAGACACCTGGTTGTGGTGGTTAAGACAGAGGATGACAGCTCTGAAGACTGATTACTTTTGTCCAGACTCTAAGTTTTCCCAAATCTTACAGGACAGTAAAACCAAGTTCAGTCTTCTTGGCTAATTTATGATTTAGCATTAGAGACCTCTTATATCTAGCTAAATCCAGATTCTCTGTTGCTCTGAATTTATGCTTAGCCTCACAGAACTGCCTTGTATAAGGCAGAGCTAGTCCGAGTATAAATTAGAGCAATCTAGGCATGCAAGCCCTCAGAAGTATAAAACGTGCTCTGGCCACTTCTTTCCAGCTCCTAATGCATCCTGTGCTGGTGTCAAATGGTATCTGTGCAGGATCTAGTAATGCTGGCTGTATCAGCTGGGAGCTCCCCTCATGGCAGGGGAATTCTTAGCTGACCAGAAATAGGGGCTTTCCAGATCCTTTCTGCTAGAAAGCAAACCAGGACCTTGCAATTTTAGGGCTCCGGATATTTATGTGTTTGTTTATTTCTAAGGAAGAAATACCGCTTTACCTCTCCCCTCTGTCTTTTTTTTTTTTCAAATGCTTAACAGTTGCAAAAGTTGTAAATGGTAGTATTTATAAGTAACAGTATTTGGTCATGGTAGTAATTTTATGAGAAAAGATTGACTTTTTGCCCCTCATTAGTCTGATGGACTTTGCAAAATCTTAATACGATGGTCTGTAGCAGCAGGACATAGAAACTATTGGCTTTGGAATCAAATTTGGCTGAATTGTAGGGCTTCTGTAGCCAAAGTTATGAAAAATTGACCTTTTACTGAATGGAACATTTATCTGTTTTGTTTCTGTGAAACTATTTTTATAAGAATATTTTATTTATATGCTCTTACTCCTGATAAATGTGAGTTTAAAATAGTAGCTGTAAAGTAAAAGTCATTGAAATTTAGAGCTTTTATGAGATAACACTTCCAGTGTGAAGTTTGGGCCTATGAAAGAGCCAAAAAAACCCAAAATGAAAAATATTGTAAAAGCATGGCTAGAATTTCATGGTGGCTTACTTTAAAAATAGCACTTTTTTGACATTGAAAACAAAATCAGAAAAAAAATGTTCTCACTAATTACTGTGTGTAGCAGTCTGCAATAGGGCATTGTTTCAGTGTGCATACAATATTTTTTTTAAAAAACCCATCACACACATACACAATAGTTTAGGGAAAATACCAGTCCAAGACAATTCAGCCAGATGTGCAGTGCTAACCAGTTGCAGCAGTGCAATAGCATTCAAATAACAAGATGGAAAATTTAGAATGTGATCTTTAAAAAGAATCCATTTTTCTCCTCCAAACAGGATACCAGTCTAAGACTGTGTTGGCATCACTCAAAGAACAGAAATACTCAATAGTAGCTTTTGATTTTAAAGTGATTTTTATTTTACTGTTACAAAATCATTCTTTTGTACAACTTTTCATCAGAAGATACTTTTTGTAAAGGAAATAGAATAATGCTCTAAATTGTCCCAGCTTTGTGTTTTATGGTAGGAATTAATAAGTACAGAAAATCACTTAGTACTTTTGAATAACTAGATTTACTTGAAAGATGTGATGATATTGTTGCTGTCCAAATGTTAAATCTTGCAGTACTAAGTTCTGTTCAGCCACCCTAACATTTTTTCTGTTGCTAAGACTGGGCAGCTGTGCACATACTTATTGGGAAAAATAGATCAAAAGCAAATAGGGTTTATTTAATTTAATGTGAAATGTTGAGCATAGGAAGTTGAATTATTTTTGGCTCTGTCCAGACTGAGAAAAATCTTATATCAGACAGAATGATAAATAAAGGACCTGAATCTAATCTGTAATGGCACAGTGTCCATTGGCTCAAATTTTCTCGAACTATGGCTTGGAGTGCGGAATTTTCAAAACATTCAACATTAAACAGTTACAATACCTGGTAATTCATTCATTTCAATGGGAGGATAGATAGGCCAACTGGAATCCTTTCTACTTTGTTTCTGAAGCCTGTGTATAATAAGGAGAGGGCTTCAATCGAGTACTTTACCACTTCCTAATAATTTTTCTAATGTGCAATAGGGCTTTAATATCTAGCTATCTGGCAAAGAAATCTGTGAGTAATTATATTGATAGTGTGACTTTGAAATTAATAACATGTGCTGATAATACTGGTTGGGATTTGATAATACTGCTGCATCAAAAATGTTTGATAAATGCATGCTCACGTTATTTATATGAGAAACTCACATTGCTTACACAAAAAGTGGTACACAGATACTGTATTTTAAAGTACCGTTAATATTGAGAAACGTTAAAGTTTCTCTTTCCCCGTGGAATTAAAACCTAGGGTTCTTTAACTTGTTAAGTTTCACCATGTGTGTTTGTAATCAAGGGGAAATGCAGAGTACTTTGGAGCAGTGGTAATCAAAGGCCGTAATCTCTCATCAACCAAATTGATAACCTCCTATTTGAGCATGTTAGAGGGCAGACAAAGTCAAGCTAAGATTGCTGGGCTTATGAGGACATCCAGATACTATCTGACAAATATTTTCCCATTTTGAAAAAGAGTAAGCATAATTACCTTGCAAAACATATATGAAGTTTAGCTAATTGGGGTTTTGTATGCAAACTGGAAGCAGATGGTGACTTTCAGCAATCTATTTCTAGTCAAGACCAGATACAAAAAATAAGAACATTTCTGGTGGTAAAAATAACCTCAAAATTTGGGCATCATTTTATACCTTAAGAAATGAAACATAGTGCCTTATATTTCAGAAATTCTTTTCATATATATACATATGCATAAAATGTGCACAGATTAAAATAAAATTCACCATCTAACGACATTAAATATGCCTTAAGTGATAGAGAATGTTTTCATCTTACTCTAAAATACTCTTCTTTATCTATAAATGTTTCTTCTCTATTTTCTGCCCTTTGTGCTGTGAACCAAACCCTGTAGAATTTCATAGAAAACCTACACTAAATTTGCCATAAAATGACCAACATTACTTGTAAAGGGAAGCAGCAGACTGAGTGACTTTTCAGATTGAACTGGCCAAATTGTTAATGAGAGAGTAAATGTACATACTGGACTTTTGGCTCAATAGGTATTTAAATACTCCAGTCACTTAAATTTGCATGCTGAAGAGACTTTTGGGGCACTGAAAATGACAGTCTAAAAATAACATGTATTAACAAACGTATTTTTTTCATGGAGCTTCCCTTCACGAACAGTAAAATTTAAAACAGGACGAAAACTGTCTTTATTTTAAAGATTAGCTATTACTACTCCTGCATTGGTATACGCAGAAAATCTAGCATGTTTAATTTTCACCAAAATGAACTTACATAAAACCTCTGAGGCAGATGTAATTTAATACTATCATTTTATAGAGAAGGTTGCTTTATTTTGGCTGCTGTCATTCTGGATTTGTATATATCAAGTTTCTGGGTAATGTAGGGTGAGCTGTTCCAAAAAAGTACTAAGCAACACTAATTCTGTTTTACTAACAAATATTTGCCTGTCTCCTACTCACTAATTGTCTTACTCTTTTAAGGGGTTTAGTCTTACACGAGTTTACTTCTTTAAAGGTCTACGTGAGATTGAAAGGGATTGATCACCGGTATGGAACATATTGACAGTGACAGTTATATAGGGACAAATTCTGTCACAGTTTACATACTGTCCAGACCCATTGCATGAGTGAAAATTGGAGCAGTTGGCCCTTGGCCTCTTTGTGAGCGTGGGGACTATTAAAGGTGAAACTCCCTTATCTGTTCTCACTTAGCTATTTCTTTAGGTTTCTATATTTAGGAATTTTTTTACAAGTGATCATCTGTTCACTTTCATTATTCCTTGGATACCTAAATACCTTTGTACATTTAGGCCTTCATGTTCATCATCAATAACGTCAAACTAAGAGAAACTAAAATGATGGGGCAACAGAGAATCAAATGAGCTGTAGCGGATGGTTCATAATTTATCATGCTGCTGAAGTATCAGGGTGTATGTGGCCAATTCAAATACAGTGTTGGATTGTGCCTGGAAACAGTCCAAAAAATACTTTTTTATCAGTTCTTTAACATTTCTGGAAGACCAGAAATACTCAGATGAAAATCAAAACCTGAATTTTAGGTGTTTCATATTGAAGTGTAAACAAGCAGAGAAAAATACATACTAGTGAAAAGTATCATTTTACTGAAAACTCACTTTTTCCATTAAAAATCCAAACCAAGGTAACATGATGCAGAGCTATTGATGAGTTCTTATTACAATAAATCTCTCCATCTAAAGTAATGACACATAAGGCAACTAATAATAAAAATCACAACCCTTCTTTGTCAGACTAAATTATATCTCCACTAATATGATTTCCCAGATTAGACTTTCTGCATGCTGGATAGAAATCTTGTGGCTGAAAGATAAAAACAGATTTAAGTGGTAGTAATTTCTGTCTTTGTAACTCAAGATTGACTTGCTTCTTATCAGGGAGAACCTTAAATTGTTTCAAACAAAAAACAGAGATAGTTAGTAGAGATCTTAGATCAAAGGCTAGCCTAGGTCTGCACATGGGGGCCAGTTGCCTGGTAGACAAACTGGTAGGCACTGCCTCCTGCAATAGGATACATTCTGAGCAGACTTTAGAATTAAGCTTCTGAAAGGGAACAGCCTGAAAAAAATACATTTTGTACATTGTTAGTTTTAGATTTTTCCAAATGCTCCAACTAAACTTGTCTAAAACCTAAGAGTTCAGTTTTGAAATCCTTGAGGGACAGCAGCTTCCTTAAATAGATTATTACTTCGCATAGATTTCTTAATTTTTAATTGCTTATTAGGCAAGTGAGTGAATTCTATGCACTGAGATTCTACTCCTGATGATGTTGCTTTATATTGTTTTAATTATGGATATTCTCATTTAATGTGTTGTGTCTTTTTTTGTTGGATAAACAGCAACAAAACCTTAATATATATTAATTATAATACCAAAATATATATTTTCTAATAGATATAATTATATAAAATAAATATATAATTAATGTTTATTAATATCTCATGTAACTCACTGATACTAAATGTCTCCCACGGAAGCACAGCCAACCTGGCACGTGTTCTTGCCAACAGCTATAAAAGTACTGTTTGCATTTTTGTGTGTCATACTGGGTCTGGCATTCAAAAGCTGTGATATTTAGTGGTTTTTTGAGAGGTGACCAGGGAGATTTCAAGGTTTAACTCACCTACCAGCTACTACTACTGTCATGTTATGCTCATCCCTCTCCTGTGTTCAGAGGCTGAACAGACCAGTTGTACAATACAGCTCAGGGTATTGCTAGACTAACTTTAGATATCTAAGTTTCCATCCCAGCTTCCCTGCTACTATTCCTCAGTTTTATAGACCTCACTAGAGCCAACAGATTGCTTCAGCTATGCCACTGCAAAGCAGGTTTAAACAAAGGGACTTTGCACAGGAGTGGCTGATGTGGTCACAAAATCTCTCCTGTTGACCATAGTGTCAGGACAGTGACCTCAGTGAAAGAGCTGGAGCAGTAGTGCTGAACCGGTTGAGACTGTATTACCATACGTCTATGCAACACTAATTAATGTATATTTTATGTGGCTTATTTGCCAGATAAAAATAGCAAAAGATAGAGTTGACATTTACTGTAAGGTAGTCTAAGAAAAGCTGTAAGTCTGCCTCTTTCCTTTCTTACAAACCAAGAAAGTTAAACTGAAAAAGATTCAGGGGAAAGCTGCATGGATGATCAAAGGTACAGAATGACCTCCATAAAAGTAAGCTAGGACTCTTTGGAAAAAGGCACTTGAAGGAGGAAGTGTTAGAGGTCCATAAAATGATTAATGTAATTGGTGGAGTGGGCAGGAATCGAGTGTTCATTGCCTTTCATGTTGTAACAGCCGGAAGGTATTAAATGAAGCCAGTCAGGTGCATATTAATAATCAACAAAAGGAGGTGTTTCTCACCTGGCCAGTAAAAGTCCTAGTTACTGGATCTACATGTTAAAATTTTAATGCATTAAAAGGCAGTCTGGACAAGCTCATGTATAAGAAATCCATTGTAGGTAAGTAAGCGTGCAGAATTCACATTCAGCGCAGGAATTTATCAAAACCTGACATTTTGGGGAGATACTGACAATTCCTCACTTACTCACGGGCATTATATGCACTTCCCTTCTTGGCTAGTTTGTTTGTTGTGTTTTTTTTCAGGGAGGTGAGAGCAAAGGAAACATAGACTGATGTTTGAGCTTTATTTTTTTAATTACTACATTAAATATATCACTTTGCTTGTTTAATAGTGTAGATGACAGCTTAGGAGTTAGGTCCACATGATCGTTATTATTCACAGATGATGACCTGTCCTATTGGAACAACTTCCTGGAACAATAATACAGAAATACATGGATCACAGAACAGCTTGTATAATGACATTTTTGATCCATCTGATGACATAATTTTTTTCCTGGAGTCATAATGCTACTATTCAGATCCATTTTTACTTTGATTTTAGTATCTTTTTATTCCACTTTTCTTTACCATAATCTTAAAAAGGTTTTAAACTCACCCTGCAAAGGTTTCCCTGAGAGTATATTCTTGAGAGAAATAAGCCACAATACTGGAAATAGCGGGGGGATTGAATTCTCATTTCAGCTTTGTGACTGATTGCCATGACTTTGAAGAAATCATGTAAATATCTGTGCTGTCTTTAAATTGAAGATAACAGCAGCCTTATAGGAATGCTTTTAAAGTAAAGTATGTAAAATTCTATGAAGACTTAAATTATGATTTATTCGTGTTTTTGAAATACTGCTTTAGGGATGGAAAAAACATGCTAATGAGTCTTGGGAGCATAGAACTAGTTATGTTTTGTGGTTGGCTCGAAGTGATCTCTCGTGCGTATCAGAATACGTGGGATGGAAGTGTAGTCTATGTGCAGATAGGGTTTATTCTTGCTGCATATTTCTTATGGTTCTTCATGAAGAACAAATGTCTGCTTTCACCTAGCTGTACAAGAAAGCTTGTTTAGGTCTTCTGTGAAATAGGGGCGACTGTTTATTTTATATGTGTAGCACTTGTATTTTGAACTCTGGCAAGGAGTGGCTGGCCCCTCTGACCCACCTGCCTGGCACGTGGTGCTGTAGTGTAGCCTGGGGTGCAGCCCCGCTCAGTGCGGCTGTGAAAGTTCTCGGAGTTACTTCTCTGCAGGAGTGCAGGGCAGCCAGGAGGAAGGCGGAGATGCATGCCTAGGTATTGTTCAGACCTTCAGACAGTTCAGATGTGGCCAAATTGTGCAGTGAAATCCGGGATCTGAGCAGCTCTGTATTTTTACAGGTGAGCCATATGCTACAACAGAGAGAGATAAATCAGAGATGATTCAAACAGTCCTAAAGAGCTGCTGAGTGTTGCAAGTTGGATGGAAACAAAGTATTACTCCGAGATAGGCAAAAGTTATTTCATTACATGGCTCCAGCAAATTTTTTCCTTAGAGATATTTTCTGTGGGTGCCTAAAGTCAGAGAGCTTGTGTAGCAAAAATTTTTTCTTTCAGTTTCTAGTAATGCAGTCACACATATTTATAGTATTATCATCTAAGAATCGCAAGTAGCAATTACTAATTACAAGGAGGAGGAAGATACGCCTCATTTTACTGAGGAAATGGAGCCATGATGAATTAAAGGGACTTTCTCTGAATCATGAAAAACTTAATGTGGAGCTAGAAATTGAGCCCAGACCTCCCAACATTCGGTTCACTGTTTCAGTCACGTGACCACCCCCTTCCAAGTATCAAATATGTACACAAGGCTCTCCAGTTTAGTCTTCACATTCGTTTCCAAAGCTACAATTCAATTCCTCTGATCTTTGCCCTTTCACTCATTTTAGCAAAAAGGCAAACATTTGCCCATTTGTCTCAATAGTAAGTAGAAGCCGCTTTCTATACAGATGACGATTTCCTCTCCATTCACATGCTTCTCATCCTAGTATTAGAAGGCCAGCCTGTGTCAGCAAGGGCCTGTTTAAATTAGAAACCAAATGATGTTTCAGGGATGCCTTGGGCTGTCTTGTGGAGAGGGCTCTTCTCAACCCTTGCCAGTTACTACTTGGTGGTCCTGCCAATCCTTGCTAAGTTTCAAAACAAAAGTTGCTCAAGCTCAGTGCTGTTAGCCCAGCATACGCAGCTGGACAGCTGGTGAGCCGGGGCGAAGCAAGGCCCAATGCTTAACCAGGCACAATTCACCAGACCATGTAAAGGGACAGGGGAGTGGCACTGTCCTAATTGTTAACATTCCTCCTCTGCAAGACTTGTCCTGATATTTATTTAATAAGTCCAGGCTCATAAAGTCTAAACGATTTAAGCAATCAAGCGGTAGCTGATGTGTATATGAAGATGACATGCAGCCAGACTAAGTGAAGTGTGTGAAATGTTTAATTTCTGACTTCACAAAGCTTTTATCTGGCAATTGCAGATGAAATAATACCTCAGGCAGCTGTGTCCAAGAGTGGAATATACATTGTGAGTACCTCAAGAGCTGTGCTTCAGACCAGGTTTGCACAACCACAGCTCCTATTTAAGTGTGCATGATCAGTGTGCTGGCATGGTCTTAGCCAGTTCTGTTGCTGCCAGTGAGTAATGCTCATGAACTCCAGCTTGATGTCTCCTGCCAGTGGCTACAAAAATCAGGGCATGGTATTGCTCTTTTCTCAGAGGGGCGAAAGGCAGGTTCAGCAGAACTGGCTGAAACTTGCCAGCATTTCCACATCCCAGCAACAGATGTTTGTAAATAGGCGCGCCTTCACATGTAGAAAGATGCGAGTGTCTAGAGACTGCTGTGTGTGGAGGTTTGTCCTTATTTTTCTGTGTAGCTGTTACTGAGTATTTTAGCATTAAAGGGGGGGGGGGGGGGGGGAAGCATCGTTACATTCGTTAGCATTTCATTCAGAATTATTGCCAACTTGTAGTGGAGCAGGGACATACCGTGACTGGATGTTAAACTGTCACTGATGGGATGAAGAGGTCTAAGGCTCAACCTGGAAATGGGACTGCTTGGAGTGAACATGGGACAAGGGAGGAGAAACGAATTATGACGATCATGATCTTTAGCAAAAGTTGGGCACTGGGAGATGGCTTTTGTTAAAAAGAACGAACACCAGAATGTGCGATGTTTGTGTACTTTCTCAGGAAAAATGGTAGAAGCATTATCTCTTATTTCAGCTCATCTTTAAAGTACACAAAGGAAAGTCAGTACAGAAAAGGAGAGTATTTTTGCTGATTGTACTTTTATGCTCTCTTCTTAACGGTCTTTTTCTTGTGACTGGTCATTTACCATGTTTGATTCAAAGAGATCCAGTCTGTATAGTTTTAGAGTAACTATGTTAACGTTCTTTTGGTAACTTCTGCCTATCAGCCTGGGGCTTATTTGCCATAGCTGCATTTTGAGCTGAGTAAATTGATTGTTAGTGCACTTGCAAACAGTTCAACCTGATTACATTGATCTAAGCACTAATTTTACAACTTTGTCTGTGGTGCCATTACAGAAATTGAGCGAGCGAGCAGGCAGGCACCCGGCACATACCTCTCTCTCAACATGGTGATTTACTGCCTCTTATCTGCTGCCTTTTACAGCTGCATGCTGGCTAACGTCCCTGCCTTGCTGGTTAGCTTGTTACAGTCCTGTGATACTACATCCTTAGTGTGGAATCTGAATCTGACTGCCACCAGACTGACAAATAGACTGCAGCTTTTCTAACGTGCTTTTCCTATCTTTCCTGTGGTTACTTTGTGCTTAGAAAAACTAACTAGTAGGGGTCATAACAGGTGGACACGTGTGCTTTCCTTCTGACCTACTTCTTTTTGACTAGTTTTTATGTTCTTTGACCATTCTCCAAGGCTTCTCTTGTGTTTTGTTTTGACTTGGCCTGATGACTGAAAGCTTTACTGTAAATTATTATTTGTGATGGTTTGATAGTCATATTCCACCCTCCTGTACTATCTTCTGACCTACAGGTTTCAGAACGCACAAGAGATATGCCTAAAATGTCACAAAAGAATATAAATCACATATAGTTACAAATTATTTCAGATAAACAATGTAAGCAAAGCACAGTACCTCAAGGAGGAATGACAAGCACCACTGATTATTTATAGTGGGAAAGGGTTCCTGAGTTAGGTTCAATACATAATTTCTGATTCTGGAGTCAGTACATTACGAGAGTATAAAGTAACAACTTGCCATTTTTCTGTAAGGTACCAGGATGCATATATAGATAGATTCAACTAATAAATGAACAAAATATTGACTGTTGGGATGGAAGGGTGTGAAGTGAATGAGGAAGGTGGGAGGAAGACAGCTACAAGAGTTAAGCATCTAAACAAGGATACTCTGAAAAGCGTCTGGCTATGGTGGGTTCAGTGGAGGCTGAATAGTTGATTCTTTTTTGCTTCAGAATAACAGGAAAAAGGGGCCATGTGGCACCCTGGTTGATACCAGCTTACACTGCTTGGTGCATGAGAGACAGTGGTTTCAGAGCTCTATCGTTATCTCCTTTGTTTTCTCACTAGTTCATATGTAAGCAGTATAAAAGTATCATCTTTAACCTTGGCTGAAGGTTTACATGTTAATGTTTTTTTCAGGTGGAACTTGCAGAAATTTGCACTAAGAGTGAACGCTATATTGGCACAGAAGGTGGAGGAATGGACCAGTCAATCTCTTTTCTGGCAGAAGAAGGAACTGTATGTGGATCTTCATAATCTAAACTAACAGTGTAATATGGATTTATGTAAACAAAAACACCTTCATACATATCTAGCAGAAAGACAAGAAACTTGGAATCCTTAGTAAGCACTGTAAGCACCATTGGTACGCAAATGAAACAGGAATTACTTGTATAAACTTGTGTACAATTAAGTGTGACAAGTTTGAAGGAATATGATGAAAATGGGAAATGGCAAGAAGGAGGAAAGAAAAATTGTGGGAAAAGATGTACGCTAGAAGAGCACCAGGCCCCACACTATTTGGCTAATTCATCGCTGAACTTAGAATTTCTGTTTCCCATATAATGAAATCTGAATGGTCGGTATGCCTTGTGTTCAGTGCAAATGGGATAATTATTACAAAAATGCTTTCTTGAAACTTCTTACAACCAAACAGTTCTAGGAAGTTTTGCCAGGTCCAGTTACAAAGACAATGGAGATTATTTTTTTTCCCCCATTTTTGCTAATTCCAGACAATTCTGTGGCTGGATTCTGATGTAGAAGGCATTTATCTGTCTTAAAGGTGGTGACAGAAGGTGGACTAGCAATGATGAACAGGACCTGCCAAGTTATGCATGAGTGCTTGTGGTGAAATTTACAGTGGAGTTTATCCACTGTCCCAGAAGGTACACAGGACTGAAACTGTTCAAAGCTAAAACCTGTCAGAATACTTTTATTGAAATTAATGTAGCATTTCATGACAACTTTTACTTGCCTTGTAATTGTGCTATTGTATCTCTGCAGCTTTTGTTCCTTAATGCCCTATCTTGGATGAGTTTATACAGAAGAGAAGCTATTTCCTAGAATTACACCAAACATTTAATTCCATTATGAGACACACCACCTGTACCTGCTCTGCACCTTTCCTTCACACTTTATACAGTTAGTAGTGAACACATAGCTGCAGGAATGCTGAAGGAAGCAGCATATTTTCCTGACATACACACTGATGATCGTGTAACTGGAGGCTTTTCTGATCTATAGAGGTGGTGATCAAAAAGGCAAAGAAAATGTTAAAAATACTAGGAAAGAAATTGTGAACAAACCAGAAAATATCCTTGCTTCAGTGTACTTGCAGCTGAATGCAGTTCTGGCCTCCCATCTCGAAATAAAGTAACACTGGAATGAGAAATGTACAGTAAGGACACTGAGGTTGATCAAAGCTATTTTTTTACATGAGTATTCACTGAATAATTTAAAACTTTTCAGCTTGGAAAACAAGTATCTTTGAGGGTGGTATTCTGAAGCTCTGTAAAAGCTCTGAATGGGTAAGAGAAGGTAAATTGAGAATTCAGTGTTTTTCATAACTGAAGAACTAATAGAAACACAATGACATTTGCAAGCAGCTTGTTTAAAACAAACAAGGAAGTTTTGTTTTTTGTTTTGGTTTTGTTTTTTTTCCCCAAAAAACATTAATTGTTAAATTGAGAAATACCGTACATTGTGGAAGGCAAAAGTTTAAAAAGGGTTCAGAAAAGACCTTGGATACACTGATAGAGTATTAGCCTATTTGTAGCTATTAAACATAGTAGTTGGATGTTGCTTCCAGTGTAAGTATAACCGCTGTAATCGTTGCTTATGGGAAGCTGGAAAAATACACCCAAAAAAAAGATTGCTTTGTATATGTCCTATTTTTATATTTCCCTTAAATACCCATTTATGGCTACTGTCAGAAACAGGAAGCTGGACCAGCTTAGTAGTACATTCTGATCTAATGTAGCAGTTCTTAAAGGGTATATTTAATATAAGCAAGCTTGTCTGTCTTGATAGTAATTTTGTGACGTGGTCCAGAATCTCAATGGCAGTGAGTTACACACATGCTGTACATAATGTACAAGCAGATTTGTCATTGTTTATTTAGCACTCTAGCTGCTCAAGGAACTCTCTGGGGGCGAACAATGCCAAAACCAGTAAGACATCCCGGCTTGCGGAGTTGCAGTCTATTCTAAGAAGCCAAAGCAGGGTACATGATTTACAACTTATCCCAATGAAAAACCAGATGTGAATTTAATCTCTTGATTACATTACATCCTGAATTATTTAATTAATGGATGCCTAGCTTATTCCATGAAAAGGTCACAAATACTGGGAACATCTTAGGCAGCCTGTGTAAGGCATCTGTGAGGCAAGGCAGTCTCTTATGTTAGAAGGAAGGAGATAGTAACTACATTTGTATATATATAGTTTAATTCATTTCTCTGATTGTCCATATGTAACATGATCACTGTCCCCAGTCAGTGCTAAAATTTTGGTACTATTCTCTAACTCAGTGAATTAATCCTGATTTAGTGGAAAATGGGAAAACGGGGAGATGAGAACTGGTGAAGGGGAAGGGAATGTGAAGCCCCTTGTTTCTAGTGGCACGCACATTAGCTTCAGCCAGCCCTGGTACTTTTCGGTAGATCAAAGAAAAACTGTTGTCTTAAACAGGCAAGAAAAATAGGTTGGGTGGGGTTCTGTGAAATGCTGAAAAAACCCAAAGACTTAATGGAAACATTTTAAAATCCAGCTACAAGGGAAACGTTTGAAATGTATGTGTAACTGGGCCAATGAGGTTAAACCTCTTTTCTCGCTGTTTCATGTCAGTTTTCTTTCCTTAACTGTCCCTGGATTTTCAAGAGAAAAAACATGCAAATTTGCATTTGATTTATAGAACTAAGTGCATGGTTAGCTAGTAGTAAATTAAAACTAACCATTCATTTTTCTTTCAATAGGCCAAGTTGATAGAGTTCAGTCCTCTGAGGGCAACTGATGTTAGACTTCCAAGTGGAGCAGCGTTTGTTATTGCTAACAGTTGCGTTGAAATGAATAAAGCAGCAACTTCTCATTACAATATTAGGGTAATGGAGTGTCGTCTGGCTACAAAGGTAACGTATGGCTTATGTCAAACTCTAATGAAACTTTCATCTAAATATGTGCTTTTTCCCACTTCTGACCAATCATGTCTTTAACACCTGGCTAGGTGCTACTTTAAGTAGCATTTTTCTTTCCAGAACCAGACACCTCCGTCTCTGCAGAAACAGAACTCCTGCAGAGTTTAATGGAAGCGCAAGGACTGTGCCCTTATATAGAAGATTATGTGATTTAGTTCTATTCAATTTATTTTGTATTATATTTCAATGGAGGAAGTAAGTCTATTTTTCAGCAAAAAATATTCTCAGTTAATAAGATAGACTGTTTCTAATTAAAGCTGAATAATGACAAATAATGGAAAGCAACCAGTGTGGTCACATGTTTATATGTATATATGGCAATAGATGTGTATTTTCTAGGATTTAGAGGACATCAAAGCTACTAGTTGGAGGCCTGGAAGTAATACTGGAAATGCTGAATAGCAGCATGTATATCAGTGTAAAGTTTAAAAACAGGCTTGAATCAAAATGTAACATTTAGGTTGTGGTGCCAGTTTACAGTTTGCAATTATCTCTAAAATGTATGGAATTTGAACATGAAAAATCCAAGTTCCACTTTAATTCTGGATTTTGTAGACTGTACATTTAAGAAAATGTAGATGTAGGAATTGATTTGAGTTTATTATGGGAATACAGTGGATTTTGCTTTGATTAGATTGAGGAGTAAGCGTGAAGATTCACTGCAATTATACCCAACAATGTGCTGTATGAAAGAATAGAATTTGGGTCATGAAGTCTAGATGATAGTTCTAAAAACTGCAGCATGGAACTCCTTGCCACAAAACATTTGGCCAAAATCTGAGCAATACTTTGAGCATTTGTTGGCATCATAATTCTCTGAAAAATTACCATTGTTAATGCTAAAAAAAAAAAAGAGTTGAAGAGATGAGCGGATGCTGACAAAATGTAATGTAAAATATTGCGTGGAGATATTCTTCAAGGAGGAAAGCTAAACTTCAGATGACTTTTTAAATGGGCTTTAAACTCAAGTATAAAAAACATAGCTGCATTTTAGGTGTATATATAAGGTACAGTAAAATAACAGCACCTATGACCATAGTTCCAACTGTTGACACTGAAATTAAGAAAAAGATAATTTTCTGAAATTAAGAAAATCAAGATAAGGACCTGCCTGTGTGTTACTTCTGGTATAACTGATAAACCTCTAATTTAGGATAGTTTATTGTCTAAGTATGTATTTTAGGAAGAGCTTCTTTTGGAAATTATTTTTGTGTAAGAAGCAGAGAGCCTGCACAGATGATCTATTCTAAAAGGCAAACTACAACAAGTCCCTCAAGTTATAAGACCTTTTGAAGTACTGATCCATATACCAGATTTTGTGAAATCAGTTTCATAAATGGGTTTAAATTATTGGTCCTATGAAGTGAACTGAAAAGTTGGTAAGGAAAGATGATTTTTTTTTATGTTGCTGTTAGCTATGATGCAATCTCTAAAAAGGCACCCTTAGCAGATGCTTGATTTTAAGGAGACTAACAACATACACCTGTCTATTTTTAAACATATGCTACCCAGATGGAAAGTTGCGCACACTATAAAAATACATTGAGCCAGGAAAAGACTGTCTTTAGGAACAGGTCACAGTGGGGTGAAGGAGGGCAGGTATGTAAGTGGAAGCAGGGAAGTCTTTTAAGTACCATTAAGCTAATGGAACTATGAAATAACATACTGGGCCTTGCAATAATACTTTAAAAAAAATTCTCATTGGTAAGTGCCTTAGGGTAGGCTTTCCCCTCCCCTCCCCGCCCCTCCCCCCCCCCCTTCTGCTTTAGGTCATTCTAGAATTTCATACTGTGCAGAAAGCTCCATGTAGGTAAAGATGCCAACACAACATATCGCTGTTGGCATTAATATAGTACATTTTGATGTCAGCCTGTCCTACAGCAAGTGAGCTCTTGCTTGATCATCCTTACATAATTACCTTTCTCAGGTTCTGTTCCTCTCCTTTCCCTTCTGGACAGTCATTCTCTTGTGGTTATTTTTTGTTTGTTTTTTTTTTTTTTTTCTAAAAATCTATTTTCTGTATTCTTTTGTAGCCTCTGGGTGCTTTCCTGTACCCTATTGAACATCATGTTTAAAGATGCTTATGTTCTGCAGAAACTCGCAATTCCAAAGGAAATTAACTTGTACTTTATACTTCAGAAAATGCACACAGTAGGTGCTGCAGGATGAATACGAGCATTAGTGAATGCTGTGCTTTCCCCTGCTTCACTGTGTGTGGTTCACTTCACTGTCAGCTATAGAGTAGTGCCAAGAATGTCTGCAGCTGGAATGCCATATAGTTAATCAACCGATGTTTGTTAAATGTGGAAAGATGCTCGGATGACATTATAGAAACGTAAAGTATAAGAAAGTAATGTTGCTATATAAGGGCTATGCTTGCTCCCAGTCAGACTGTCTTTTATTTATATTTGTCCCATCATTTACTAAGTATGTTTTCCTCTCAGTTACTTAGAGTTCTCACAGTGTGCCTGTGTTGAACAATAAAGGACGATAAAGCCTACAGATGCTATATCCTGGCAGTTAAGAGCCAGCTGCATGATGTCCACATCTTTAATCCATCTAGTCAGAGGTCATCAAGAAAATATCCAACTGTGGGATCAGTATTGGGATTACTTTTGTACATTAAATGGATGGGTTTTCTCCTGTTTCTGTTCTGTATCCATTAGAATTTGAGCTGCTGCAGCTAGACTGTTCTCAAAACCCATTTCTGTTTGCCCATAACATTTTTCCCAGTGTTGTTAGAAATGAAATGTTGCTATAAGTGGTATAGACCTTTCCAGCAAAGCCCAGCCTACTGGCCTGATGGGGTCAGTTTCCATGTGGAACACTTGATCTGTAAACTCCCAGCATAGTTAGCTCATCTAAAATATAGCATCTCCCCTGAAGTATAGAAATGGGAACAGGTATGACAATCCACATGACGTATTTCTACAGGGGAATATTTATTCAAGAAGGAAGTAGAAACATTTTTGTTGCCTTAAAGGACATTATTTTTTATAATTTCTTAGTTCTGTTTAACTTCTGATAATGAAGTCTAAGGGATGCTGAACATTAGGATTAAAGTGCGAGGAAGAAAACTGAGCAACTTGAAGCAGATCCAAGAATGTGTCACAAACATGCACGAACATAAGAGACACTGAGTATTGAAGTAAAACAGATGAAGCAATAACTGTTATTCTAGCTTATCAATAAATAAGCTAAAATACAATTACATAAAGGCAGTGGAGTTCTCAGTACTCGGTGCCTTTGAAAAGCTGTCCAGAAGTGACTTAATCAGTCTTACAAGAAAATTTTCTCACCCTGATTTCTGCATTAACCACTAGACAGTGCTGCTTCTTTCTCTACCGCTGAACGTACAAAACTGTGTTTTAGATGGCGACAGAGTCACATGATTAGGATTTTGGTTGGATTTTGTTTGGTCTGCTCTACTGAGCCTCACATAGATCTTAGGAAGTCACTAGATGGCACCAAAAGTAGTTAATTTTTAGATACTGTAATAAAGCCAAACTGGAAGAGCCCCTGCAAAAGCACTGTTGGAGGAGAGCAGGAGGGTGAGAATCTATAGCACATAGTTGAGCAGTAGATCTTCTGCTTAAACTTTGTGCTGTAACTTTGCAGAAGGCAAAGCAAATACTATTCAGTCATGTATGTAAATCCCAGGAAGTTAAATGGTTTTGCTGAATTGAGACATAAATTATTTCAAACCAATCTCACTCAAAACCAGTGTTTACTGAAAAGAATAACAAAACACACTGGGTGAAATCTTTGCCCTGTTGATGAGAGGTTTTAACACTGTTTTGAATAGGAAAAGGATTTCATTCCCTGGTCTTGTTGCACTGGTTTAAATTCTCTGCAAACATACAGCCTGATCTGGCATACTTGGAAGCTTTAATCTCAATTTAAATGGTGCAGAACTGGAGGTGTGTAATATGCTTATGACTACAGTAAAATGACATTGGCATGTACCTGCTAATCTATGTCTTACTCTCTAGTAATCTGTTAAAATTAAAGGTAGTAAGGTCAGTGAGATCCCACAACAACCACTTAATATACTTCTATAATTCGTAACATTAAAAATATTATACCTTATGGGGAAATCTGCTTTACTCAGCCACTTTCATTAGGCACATGAGAGCATCAACGCATGTAGCAACCTTCCAGAGAAAAGCCTCTTTGACATACTTCTTTTTAGGATTCTGCTGTATTGAAGTAACTACTGTCAATTGCCGAAACATCACAAAGATACCCAAAGCATGACATCATTGTCTGGAGTGGGAAGAACATGTAGACTAAAACTAATTAGCATCATAGCAGTCATGTAGGAACGGAGCAGATTCTGACAAGCACATCATAACCTTCCTGTGAGGCTCAAGATTTCCTTTAAATTGGATGTTAACAAAACATACTTGAAATTTACTTGAAACCCTAGAGATTGAGAAAGGTTACAGTTAATTCTCCCGCACAAATCTTATGTCCACTTTGATATTTTTAAGGCTATTATGAGAGGGGGTTTTAATGACAACCTGAAATGTTCATCAGAAAACTCCAGGAGCATATTGGAAAGGTCAAACTGAGTTTTAAATGTTAGAGCAAATTCTAACAGTACAGAAACAGACTTCTTAGGGACTTTTAGTGTTACAATACCATAGCGTTTATATAAGCAATTGTCTGAATGTGATTGTAAAAGGTTAATACGTGCTTGAAGTAACAACATACGTGGAAAAGGATAAGTCACAGATGTGATATAGAAATAATGGCAGTTGGGCTTTTACAGGCTATATCTGATTTGAGGAAGAATATCATCATTCACAGATCTTCTATAAATAAATTATTATCTGCTGTTTACTGATAGAAAGTCGCTTTTGATGGTTCCCAATTAAGCAGTGAAAAGAGCAAGTGGATCTTAAAGTTGCTTATGGACAACTGAATAGTTTTAAACAGGAACACACAATATTTTCTCTTTTATTTTTGAATTTTAGCTTCTCTCAAAGTCAAAAGGTTTGGACTGGAAAAAAATGTTGAGACTCCATGATGTGCAAACCAAGCTAGGAGTTAGCCTAGAGGAAATGCTGACCATTGTGGAGGAGGTATTACATCCTGAGCCTTACAGCACAGAGGAAATTTGTAAATGCCTGGGAATTAGCCTGGAGGAGCTCCACTCTCATATCGTTAGTCAAAACACGCAAGATGGTAAGCATATATGAAATGGTGGCTTGTAGCGTACAGTGTCTGTATTGTATAAATAGTTTATGTATTAATAAGTGGTGCAAATGGAAGTCTTGCCAGAGTACCTCCCCAGAATCTTGGGTGGCAAGTGACTGTGTTGACACCTCAGTTTTCATTCTGCCTTTTAACTTAGGATGAGCAAAACTTCGATTTTGATTGAACTGTTTCTAAAATGGTAGAAGTAGCAGATCACTTACTATTTTAAATTAGCCTGTTTGAGAGTCTTCTCTAAATGATGCAGGTTTTATTTTAGGGAAAATCTATACTAGATTTCCTTTTTAGGCACTAGCTCTAACAAAGCCAAACCTTTTGGGCTGTTAAGCATCATTGAAATGGATCCTGTTTGCTCTCCCTTAACTGGTGTTAAAGACCAGCGTAGACAGGCTTACGTTTCTGTTTTTGAATTGGTAAATACATAACCACTTCATAAAACATGCACTGGGCAGCAAGTCGTCTCGGGTTCTCCTGAGAAAGAAGTTTCTGTCACTATCAATTTACTTTTTTCTTTTAGGAAAATGTTGATGGAGGTGAACAGTTTACTGTTTAAAGTATTTCCCATATATTATTGCTTATGATTATACCATGCAGTCACAAGCATTGGCCCACGTGGAATGGATCCTGGATGCATATAGCAGGGTTGCTAATAATATTGGATAATAGAGCATTTATGAAATAATTAATTTGCATTTGTAACAGGTTTCCTACTGAGATCAGAATCTTTAAGAACTTAATCCTTACTTCCTTGTTTCCATTCTGTAGCCTTAATATCTCTACTGTTTGTAGCTGAACTATATCCTTGCCAGTCCTTCCCAAGACTGCTTTCAGTGACATATATAAATCAGTAACATATCTGTGTATACTGATGCTTATATTTCCATAATCTGTATATTTGGAGTTACTGTAAACCTCATATATTGACCAAGGACAAGGTCCTGAATCTATAACCCGCTTTGTACCCCAGTGCTATCAGAGAGTATGAAACGATCTTATTGTCCAATCATACTGCCAGAGGGTACCAGGATGGAATATGGTATCTTAATCCAGATTTTTATCTCCATAGAAAGAGTTATGATAACTCTGCGGTGCGTACATGAGGAATATACTGAACCATGTACCTGCACTCTGCAACATTTTCATGGGAAACTACAAGGCTGTAAACCTTTTACGCTGTCACCTTACTCTTCCCTTCATGATGCAATACAAGACTATTAATTTACAGATGTTTATACTCCTTATACCTTATAAAAGAAAATTCTACAGTTGTATAGAATTGAATTGTTTACACAGGTTATTTCAATTTTTTTCAAAAACCAAAGTCTGGATAAAACATTTAAACATAAAACCTATAGAAGAAACTCAAAGGAAATTTTATACTGTGGCTCTGAATAGTGTTTGCAGATGTTTGCTGAACAGAATCTCTTAAACTTGCATGACCATGATTTCATTTGATAAGGCCAATTAAAATGGGTTATGCTGAAAGCCTCTTTGCATGTACAATATAAAATTAAATAACAGATTTCTGTAAAACTATATGCAAAGAAGAAACAAGACAGACACAGAAAGAAGGAATCTAAATCCACTGTTTGTTTTTGTTACACACTAAACAAATTACATTTTATGTTGGCATTGGAAAACCAGAGTCTGTTTGACAAAAATATTTTTCTTATTTCCCCTCTGCTTCCCCACTATATTTTAATGACAACCCCTGGCTTCACGCAAGAGAAGACATATCAACGAATAAGTAATCTCTGCAGAGAATTTCAGGATGTTGTTGAACTTCTTTGTTCAACATAAAGAAATAACCGTAACATTTAGGGTGTCTTTCCTGCTTTGTATGCATTTTATCCACTTTTCTGATAAATTATTACAATATTAAGGGTAAATTATTTGAATGAGAATTACCATTTAGATCATTTACTGGACTCTTGAGTTTTCTCTGTGGCTGAACTTTTTGTATCATTCAAAGCCCAGTAATAGTTAAAAATAATGTTTTCTACTGGCGTTGTATCTCATATTTAAGGATCTGAAAGTGGTATGTAAATACTATTTTAGCCTTAAGTCTAGCTTCCCCTCCTGTACTCCTCCAGTGATGGCACTGTATACTTACGTAAAGTTTTGTGAGTGTGTAAGGCTGACCAGATAAAAACTTCCCAAAGAAAAATGGTACAGACAGGCTTTAGGCAAGTCCCAGGCCAGGTCTAGAAGCACACAGCAACTCTGCATCCATTTTATAGACAGGTACTCCAGGATTGCCGCAGTTCCCCACTGCACAGCCCACTTATTCCCCAGCTTTGGAGAAGTACAGATGGAGCACAAAGCTTCTCTAAACTTCTTGCAGTTGTTCCTTGGCCAACTGAAAATCCTGAGTTTAAATATCTCTTGCAAATGTTTACATATGGATTGCACTTGTGGCTTCTGAACATCTCTAGAAAAATAGTATTTATTACTTTCTAAGGTGCACTGTGCCATAATTTTGGCTTGGACTTGAATGCTTCACAGAACATTTAGTGTGTGGTGATTGTGGGACATCAAGTATTTATAAGCTTCACCACAAAAGGATATTCTTCTGTAAAACAGTGTATTCCTTTAACCATGAAATGATTTTTTCCTTCCTAAATGAGGTATTTTTAAACCCATTTTTCCTTTTCATGTATAAAATTGTAATCTAATTTTGACATTTAAACCTGGGAATGAAGTCACCATGGGAGGAGCAGGCATCCATTTGCTGCATGGATTTGGCTGCCTAACTGCCCTCCTATGTGGCCCCTGGAAAGAGAATTCTAAATTTGTGCTGTAGCTTCAGTGAGTGGTGCTTGAGTAGCCCTTTCATTCCCACTGCCAAGTAATTTGTCTTAATGGTGATCTCAGTGCAAGAACAGTTTCAACTTTATTCGCACAGACGGGCGTACATGAAGGTGGACTCTCAGCTGTCCTGTCGGGCTGCTCTGGGATATGGAAAGCTCTGTTGTGTGCATTAGTAGAGTGCCCTTGTCTTAGGTGAACAGAAGTTACCTCCAGACTGATAGACCTAAGAGCACTTCCCAGCTTGAGGGTCCAGGTGCCTACTCCGGCATCAGCCTGATCCATGTCATGGAGAAACTTGGGGACATACCATCCCCTTCCACAAAAACATGGTTTACTTGGGATCTGCGGCCACTCCAGGCAAGTCTCATACAGCTGCCTCGAGGATGCAGGCCCCCAGGGTGTGCCGCAGGTCGGGCACAGGCACTGAACGGTCTAGGTTAGCTGCAAAAGCCTTGTTAAAACTAGTGTTCCTCTGGAGGAAAAATCACTTTAAACCAGTAGGTATCAGGGTCTTGAAGCAGGTGTCTGCTAAATGGGTCACTGAATCCAGCAATGACTCGTCCCCTGGTTTATTTTCAGAAAGCCAGATTGCAAACAGTTACTTGAGCAGTCCCAGTAGAGTAACTGTTCCCCACTTCGAGTAGGGGGTTCACAATCTGGCTCAAATTAAAGCCATCTGGCAGCATTTTCTTATATACATTCTGAGCCAGAAACCTTCACCCTCATCATGTTCAATCAGCAGGATGCCTAACAGAGAAGGGTACTATTCCACATGAGTAATGGTGGTAGAAACTGTCCCCTACATGATTTCGCATTGGTGAGTTTTTCCTGTTGTAAATTTCTAACAGTCCCATCAGCCATGTGTAGCTCATTAATCTACAGTGAAACATATCTTAAGAAGCTGCCAAAGCAACTAGAAAAAAATATATAGCCTGAAGAAGTTGGTCTTTAGCTAAAGGTCAGATAGAATTGTACAGGAAGCCTCTAAAGAAAGGAATCTTCTGAAGCTGAAGTTATAACAAGTAATACGAGTTGCTGAAAAGCCACAACGTTTAATTATAAAGAAAAAAACATCTCTTTAAATGGAGTGGACAGGTTTGCACAACTTCTGTAAAGCTAAAGTTAAAAATATGACCATACAGTTGAAAACCCACAGTAAACTTTTCTGTTATATTTAATTAACCCACAGTTATTTGGGACCAATAGCCCAGGATTTTTTGTTTTTAAGAGATGTTATATGGATTTTGGACAAACTTCCCTTAACATTAAATGTCAGCTACATCTTAACAGCTTAGAAGGTTCGTGCTGCAGTGTGAGAGCTATTAGCATACTGGAAAATGTCACCGTTTCTTTCAAGGGTGTGTGGTGGTTTGTGACTTGAATCTACGTGTTCAGGGATGACATTACAGAAATCCTCTGCAGAGGAGCAAAGCTAGGGTGCAGAGACTCCAGAAACGGTCAGCAAGAGTTGCTGACATCCTCTGAAAAATAGATAAAGGACTGGCAATACAAAGCCATCAAGAGTGAAGGGGATTCCTTGTAGAAGATTTGCTGTGTCCTCTCTGAAACTTCAGGAACACGGTTAGTGAGGCTGTGACCTGGAAGGTGGATCACCTGCTCCAACAGCAGGCTGGATACAGGTGAAATGGAGAGACAAAGTGTCATTAAGGGCAAACCTGGGTATAGGTTACCTTGTCCTCCTTGAAGTTCCTTTGGTGTCATTTTCACTTTTCAAGTTTACTTTAATTTCTTCTGACCTGTATCTGTTTCAATTCAGAAAAAGTATCACTCACCCTCACTTGAGTCCACAAGAAATTTTTTCGGTGTGTAGCTGATACCACACAAAACAAATCTTCATCTCCGTGCTGTCTTCTCAGAAAGAGGCAGAAGAGACCCCGAGCTTCTGAGTGTGTCAGTGCGCCTAGGTGTGAAATCAGTCCGTTCCTGCATAGCAGTGAGCGACGCAGGGCAGGGCAGAAAGGAAACACGTAGTGATACTCAAAGAACAGTTTTTGAGAGCGTGATTCTGGTCAGAGACCTTATCCTCAGCAGACACAAATCTCTGTCAGTCCAAATAACGCTACAGCATTTTAATCAAGCAGAGCGCTTGAACCGGAGAGTGCACAGTTCCCTTATGGCAGAAACACTCCTTGGACGCGCCCTAGACAGTTACTCCGGTGTCAGCCTGGCAGCCAGCTAGGTCCATTGCAGCAGAGGTTCTAGGTTCCTCTCTAGTCACCAGAGAAACGGGTACCACAGGGCACTCCAGGGCTCAGGTAGAATAACCTGTTGCCTAACCTGCCCTTTTTGCTGACCAAAGATGAAGCTGAGGGTACCTGTACCCCTAATTTGGAAATAAAATTAAGGGGGAGACACCAGAAACCTTTATGATTACTGCATTAAGTATTTCTACATTTTTAGTCAGATAAAGTACCTAATTTCCATAGACTATAATATAGATTTAAGGATCCACCTGCTTTTAAGAATTACTTTTTTAAGAATTACTTCCCTAAACCCTGCTTTTTTCCTCCCCTTTGAGCACCGCAGAGGGTGAGCCCATATAACCCAGTCTTGTGCAACACCAGAAGGTTTGCTCTGAGGGCTTCAGTTTTTCCTCTCATTCCAGCCCTAGCTCAGATACAAACTAATCAGTTGCGCGCACTTTGGTTTTGTTTATTTTAACCATGGCAGAGTATGGCTTACGAAATCGGTCCTTTTTAATTGTAAAAAACGCGGCTGCACCAAAGCATGCAAGTTCTGATCAGTCTCTGCACTCCTCTAAAATCAGAGTCTCCAGAGCTCTTTGGCATGTCCTATGAATTCGGATTTTATTTCTGTGGAGCTAATATACAGGCTGTTAATGTAGCAAGGAGATTCCAACATAGGCGCAATATTTGGAATCTTCATGTGTGCTCTGCTCTCTTTTATTCTATAGAGATGGTTAGTTGGACTGCTCCTCCAAACAGAAAAGATACGAGGGTTTCTCTATTACTGGAGGCGTTTGGTGTTGAAAGCCAAAAATATGTGAATTATTTCTTTATTTTAGAATAGGACTTACAGAGTACAGACGTGTTTGCTGTCCTGAAGATAATTTTACCTGAACAGTACAATGCCAGAGAAGAAAAGCAAACTATAATTTTTTTTTGTTGTTTTTTTAAAACACAACTGTAGTTTTCTGAAATAAGATGCTTTGCATAACCCACCAATAGCTAATGTAATCATACCGGCCTTTAACCGATACCGATTTAGTAAATGTCCACAAACGAGTCTGAAAAATAATGTACAGCCCCTCTTTCTCACTGGAGTACTGCTTGAAAGGATTGCTTTCGCATCAAGGGAAAGCCAGCGTCAAGGTAGCAAATTCTCCCCTGCACGGAGCGGCCCTCCGGGGAGCCAAGGCCGTCAAGGACACAGCTCAGGTCTTTTGGCTGGCAGCCAGCAGCTGGAGCGCCCATCCTGGTCGCCAGTTCATAACGCGACGAGTGCAACACGACCCCAGAGATTTTTAAGGTAATCTGGCCAGTAGAGCATTGCTCTACCAAAGGGTGGTCTCCGAATCAATCACAGCCTTTGGCAAGCCTGTTGCCTGACAATTGAAACCAGACATGTTTTCAGTTCATTCTTTGGGTTACTACTGTTCAATGGTGATTTACAAGAGAGTGTGAGCTATGGCAATCTCTCACGCAACTTTAGATATTCCCTAAACGAATGCACATTTAGAAATCTCCTTGCTCTAAAACAATGGCTTATAAGAAAAGACTATTTAAAGAGAAACCATCCTTAAAAATAGGCCGAGCTGCCTTTCTCCAACATTCGAAAGTACTGAGGCATCGCTCTGCAAAACAGCGCAAGTAACTCCAGCAGCAACCAAATCCAGTGGGGTAAAACACACCTTTAAATGGGAAACCGAAATACGCTTTTCCTGTGTGCTACTCTCAAGATGACATTTGGGGGGGTGGGGTGGAGGGGTGGCACTCGATTTTCTCATGTCTGTCCTTGTTTGAAATGCATCCAGAAGGCTTGTTCAAAAGACAGCAACGCGGGGTTTCTCAGTAGCAGGCTGTATTGAATTACAAAATAAATATCACCAGAAGCGCTATCACCAGTAGCAGAACACTGCTGCGTTCAATGTTTCTCTATCACTTTAGACTACTTGTATCTCTCTCAGCACTATATTTTCAGCATTTACAGTTGCGACTTACACTTACTCTGGAGAAGGAGAAAGGGATTGTGCAGGTGCTGATGAAGTTTTAGCCTGTAGGGGTTGCAAATCTGGAGTATACATGCAAGAGACTTCACTGGACACAATTTTATTTCCAGTCTTTCAAGGAAAATTTCTGCATAACCTTGCAAATCTAGATTGCGGAAATCATCAGCAGTGGCTCCAGAACTTGGCTGTTGGCACAGAACAGCCACGTAGGGACTCCCATGTGTCTGGGCCAGATAACAAGTTCTGGTTTGGATATAGGGCTCGTCTCTCTTCTTTTATCTTTGAGTGTTTCATCGGCCATTTTAGAAAGCAAGAGAAACCAGAAGCTGAAATGAGGAGAGTTAAATGTACAAAATTTCTCCTTTAAAGGAAAATTTACATGTAGAAATAAAATGAGGGATGTTTGGAGGTGCTTTAACAAGAGTGTGCTGTGAAATAGGGAAACATACTGCGGTAGGTACCCCCCAGAGAATAAAGTCCACTTATCTAATATTTAGTGCCCAAACAGCTCAAGTAAACAAATTTATTCATAAATTAAATTATGTCACACATGCTTCTGGTAAACAATAGCTCTCCAATAGCAGCCATGGTATTAAAGCAAATAGAACTATGCTGGGAGAGAAAAACAATCAACTGCAACCTTTTATGTCTCACTGTTCAGGCTTGGTGGAGGTCTCTACCCCACCGCCGCACGCGTTTGGGCCTGCGCACCCCCCCACGCCCACACCCCCTTCCCAGAGGAACTGCTTTTTCACGGCACTGTAGAAAAACTGCGGCCAAGATCCTGGCCCTAGCCTTTGATCCCAGGAGGTCAATACCACGCAGTACCTGTCGGGGCTTGACATCTCCTCACACCCACACGGGCAGCGCTGACACTGGCTGGTAGCACCCACTAAAAATAAACCCCGAAAACCGAACGGAAAGCACCTGCGCTCTCCACTGTACCTTTAATTAGCATTATTTACAGTCAGGGTGGGCACCGCGTCACTGTGAAAATATTTGAGAGGGCTTCCTTACCTATGCACCGGGAAATACGGGTAATCACGTTTTTGTTCATCTCGTTTGAAACAAAGTCATTGGTGGTTTTTTGTGCTTCGATGGTGGGGTTTTTCAAGAAAAGGTCTGTCCGCAGCGTTACACAATTGATGCAGATTTGGCCCGGAGCAGCCACACAAGGCCCTGGGCCAGCACGTGCTGCCAGTGGCTGCCGTGGGTACGTTTCAGTGTTCTCGTGACTCAGATTTGCTGGTGTTTGAAATCCTGAAAGCTTTAGATTAATGCCCTAATGCACGGTGCTGCTAACACTTGAACTTGTAGCTTGGCTCTGCAAAGTAAAAGGAGAGGCTGGGTTTGCTCTTGACACAGCAAATAGCTAGAGCATGTGCATGAAGTTATCAACATGAAAAAATGTGTACGTTGTACTGTGATGAACTCTAAATACTATTTTATTAGGGCTTTTAAAGAAGATGTAGGTGAGCTTTTGCAGAGCAGTTTTAGCCTAGAGAGTTCCAATATAAAAGATGAATTACCAAAAAAATACATAATTTACTCTGGTTTTGTGTGTTCCTTTTGTAGTCAATATTAATGGATGACTGTAGTACTTAATACTTTCATTTTGTTTAGTTTCCACCTTTAAGCTATACCAGCGTGCGAAGCACGTGTACAGTGAAGCTGCCAGAGTGCTGGAATTTCAGAAGATCTGCGGCGAAGCACCTGCCAATGCAATCCAGCTGCTGGGAGAATTAATGAACCAGAGCTATATCAGCTGCAGGGAAATGTACGAATGCAGCTGTCCTGAGCTGGATCAGCTGGTAGACATCTGCCTGTAAGTTTTGACCACAAGGAAGAGTAATCGCCTGTTGAGAATATTGTTTGAATTGATGAGAAAATATGACATCGCTGGCTATTGCAATTTTAAAATGAAAGTATTCTTGTCTCTTATTACAAAATTAATCTCCTGCAGGGACATTACATGGTCAATTGTTTCCCTACTGGCATCTGTGTAATACTTTCAGATGAAAGCTGCAGTTTATGGCTTTATTACAGACTTTGCTTTTGGACTGACTCATCGTCACAAGTGTTACGTTAGACTGTTGGCTATTCTTTTTTTAAGTCGTAGAAGAAGTCATAACTGGTTTTCTTAAAACAACATCTTAGTGGCTCTATTTGAACTCCCTTTCTTTTTGTGTATTTCTTAACCATTTCAGAACCGCTGCCATGGGAATTCCGGGGCATAACCAAGCTGTTCTACATTCTTAGGTGCCTTGAAATCGTAAATGATATATTGTGAAGGGCTATTGCAATTTTTTTTTTAGTTTTAAAAATATGTTTTCCAGGGTATCAGATAGGTTGGGCAGCATTTCAGTGTTTAAAAGATGAGTGTGTTACTTGTTACAAAGGCTCACACTCTGCTTCTCCCCTCCGCATTGTGTGTCTGAGCTTTCCCCACATTATAGTCTCCATCTGTGCCCCAGCCTCATTCTTTTAGCGGGGTTCCTTAACTCAGGTTGGCCGCTATCAAACAAGCCCTCTCAACTTGAAAACACATTCCCTGAGAGTGTCATTTTTGTCCCCTCTCTTCTCGCTCTGTTCCTCCCCAGTTTCATGCCCTTTAGCCAGAATAAACAGAGTTGGACGAACAGCATGAAGCGAGCTGGAAATCACAGGTTGTTGTGTGTAGCAGGCTGTTGCAGTCATAACTGCTGCAGCGGACGATGAGATCTGGTGTAACCAGGTGTTAATACAGAAAATAAAAATACTTAGCACTCACATTCTACAAAGTATTTCATCCTTACCACAGGACCAGCATGAGAGGATGTACATTTTTCTGTTCCTCTTATTTTCCATTTTTATAGTACATTTAATCATGGGACAGACATACTAAATTTTATCTAAATTCATTGCCTATAGAAGGAATTAATGGAATCATAGAATCATTTAGGTTGGAAAAGACCTTTGAGATCATCAAGTCAATCCATAAACGCAGCACTGCCAAGCCCACCACTAAACCATGGCCCCAAGCACCTACATGTTTTTTAAACACTCCCAGGCACGGTGACCCCACCACCTCCCCGGGCAGCCTGTGCCAGCGCCTGACCACCCTTCCAGCGAAGACATTTTTCCTAATCTCCAATCTAAGCCTCCCCTGGTGCGACTTGAGGCCATTTCTTCTTGTCCTACTGCTTATTATCTAGGAGAAGAGACCGACCCCTGCCTGCCTACAGCTGTGGGGAGCTGTGGGGTCCCCCCTGAGCCCCCTCCTCTCCAGGCTGAACCCCCCCAGGTCCCTCAGCCGCTCCCCGTGGGACTTGTGCCCCAGCCCCGCTGCCCATCTCTGGACACGCTCCAGCCTCTCAACATCCCCAGTTGTAGTGTGGGGCCCAAAACCAGAGTATTTGAGGTCTGGCCGCAGCAGTGCCGAGTGCAGTACAGTGCCACATTCAGTGGTTGGGGATCATTTTAACAGTGGTTTGGGGGAATAAAGAGCCGACCACCTGAGCTTCTGCACCGCTACTCCATCCCCGCCTGTGCCCCAGCCCCCTTCTCCCAGCTGCTTCCTTCACTCACTTCATCACAGCTCTTGGTAACACCACCTTTGTACTTCTCATCTGTTATGGTTCGTACTTCTCCTTGGAGAAGGGTGTGCTTGGTCTGGGAAGCTCTGCCCCGAGCCCAAGTGTTACGGCCCCCCTTCCAGAAAGGAGGTACAGGGTGCTGTAGGTATTTGCAGGCCTGAGGTCAAGAAACATCATTTCACTCTTCTACAAGTAAATATCCCATCCTCTGTCTATATTTTGCGATCTTAATGAAGACAGAAGCTGTTTCAATGTGAAGCTAAAAACTCCAAACACCACCTAAAAAGGAAAGTTACAAAAATATTTCTTCTGCAACTGGCTTTTTTTTGTTTTTAACTAAGAAATTAGTCTGGCTTATAATGAAAATAAGAATTTTACAAATGTGCAATTTGCCATGTTTGTAAAATTGCAATAAGAAAAAGAATTTGTACTTCTATACTCACATGGATTTTGTACGTTGTAATACCCATTTACCACGTTTGTAAATTGACGCAGTATGATACAAATTATTATTTAGGTCAGTCTGATTTCTTTTGCAGACAAGATGGAGTGGCCTCTGAGCCAGAAGACTAAACTTAAAAACTGAACAGAAGAGTTTTGGACATTCACAGATCACTCTGCAGATGGGATACACGTGCTGTTTTGTGATAAAACACAGAGAAGCCCTGACAGCCATTGGACAGCCTGACAGTAATTTAGCAATACGATTTTTGTTTCAGGAGCGAGTCCAGTACGTAACTCTCAGGCTGTGTTCAGTTTATCATATCACGTAGTGATCACGTGATAGAATAAGCTGTGACAGTCACTCGGTGGGGCAGTTCCACCGCGGTTATCCCAGCTGCTCAAGGGGGACTGCTGGGCGGTGTGTGAGAAGGGAGAGCTGTCTCCAGAGTCCACTGAAGGCAGAAACTGCTCAGCCGAGTTGTCAAAAACCTTGGGCTGCAGAGTCTTGATCCAGTGCAAGGTGCCAGCACTGTCTGTTCTGCGACACCGCTGGCAGAGGAAGAGCCTTCACACGTCACACCCGCGTTATTTTTAGGTGCAGCAACTAGTCGGTGTCGCTGCCTCAGTCAGTAGCATCTGATGACTGAACTTTGCCAAAGTGACCGGCCATTCTGGGTGCCTTCACTAAGGGTGTCCAGCTTGAATCATACTGACAGGGCCTGCTCTCAGAAATGCTGGGGAAAACGATCCTGTTTCAATCAGGGGAAAACAAGCAGGTGTGATAAACCGACAAGATCTGCACTACGGCGTGGAGTTACCTGTGCTGGGTATTTAAACAAACTAGCCCGGATGCTAGCAGTAGCCTACTGCAGCGTGAAGCTCAGCACGGGGAGGGAAATTCTGTTTCTCATTTATGCTGAGCTACGTGCTTTCATGGGTAGGCGGCAGCCGCTCTGAGCTGGCCCGGGTGTCGTGACACCGACTTGCAGGCAGTAGCAGAGACACAGCCACAGAACCCAAAGGAAAGGAGTATGCGGTTAGGATTTTACTAAATTAAATTAAAATTAATCCGGGCATTTTGGTTCCAGGGACCAAAATATAAATAGTGAAGGAAAAAAAGTGACGCGTGTGCCTGTTACAGCAGATCTCTAACTTACCAGCAGAAGAGCCCACAGCTAGTATGAGCATTGCTAAGCACTGCAATGCAGTGTAATTCCTGTAAAACGATTTCTAATTGGTATATTAACGTTACTTAATTGAGGGGGTGGTGTGTTAATTACATTCATTGCACAGAATCAAGTAAATTCTTTGTTCATTATTCTTCACAGTCCTGTTCCATCAAGAGTATTTCCTAAGAAATGCATCTTTCTTCTTGAGAAGTTTGATAATCCTTCAATTTTCCTCTGACTCTGTGATTAGATTTCTGAAAGCATGTAGCTATTCTAGGTGACAGCAGCTTAAGCCAGCAGCATCTAATTTTTGGAACCGATTGGATAAAAGTCTTAGCTTTTCTCAGGTTGTACATTAAAAAACTAAGGGACATAACATCACTCATCTCTCTAGGAAAGCTTGGCTGATGCGATTATAGAAATGGCTAGGAACTACACAAATCACATTCTTTACTTAAGATGATATACAGCTGCCCTGTAACTTTAAAAAGCCTTTCCAAAAATACATTCCACAGAATTGCCCGAGTCTACTGCTGCTCTCTCCTTACAAGGTTTAAACTGTGAAGAATAATCTGCATATCCAGATGTTTTCTGTTTTCCCTAGATCTTTATGTTTTACTGTACAACCTCTGCCAAGAAAGAAAGGGATCCATACTTGCTGTGGTTTGTAGTGCTGAAAACTGTAACCACTAGTTGGTCAGTTGTTTTTCTTCTTTTTGCAAACACAGGAGACTTGTACTTTCTCTAACCTATCTCATGTTGGTAGTAGCTGTTTTACCTGTTAGTCTTTTCAAGTAAGTAACAGAAGATTTACTAAACAATTAAGGAATAAAAAATTGGTTCTGAACTCCTGAATTCATTAGGTACTTTTGAAAATCTCTCAGCATTCTTGAGTGTTGCAAATAACTTGCTTTCATTCTCTTATTCTCCATCTTTTGGGGGTATAAATCCCGACAATTTGTGTTACCAGCCGTGCCCCTTCTAGCTGAAGACAGCCGAATCCTCTCTGAGCGCTTTAAAAATACCCACAGTTTTTACATTACATCGCGGTGCGTTATGGTAGCCAGGTCAGCCTGCATTTTATCAAGACTCTTACCACTGGTGATTTTCTTAAAGCTGCAAAGCTTGTAGTCGTGTCGCAATCTGAAAATCCAACAAAACAAACAAAAAACCACCCTACAAAAAGAAGTTTGCAGCTCTTTCAGAACCAGAGGGGCTTGAAGATGCCATTCAATAGTGCACTAAGCTACAAAACCAGAGTAAGAACCCTCTCACACCATTTGGACATCTACATCGCATTGTGTTAACCCTGTGCTAAGTAGTTGATTCAGAGTTTTGAGTGCTTGGAATTAACAATGTTGCTCTGATTTTCTCACCTCTTAGAGCACAATTATTTTTAAAATGAGGTTCTGTGATGTCTCACCTATCACTTCCACATACCAAACTATGGGACTTCCCTTTTTATTCTTCCCTCCGCTGCAGTACTCTTGTTTTTACTCTCATTTACATGCATAGCCTTTTGTCGTAAGCTAATTCTCTTTTTACCCAGCGAGTACTGGAATCGGGTATATAAACTCTTCAAAAAAGCAAATGCCAGAACCTGGGCCCAGAAGCTGAGGGCCTCCGACACTGGACTGCAGATACATTGCCTGTCCTGCGTGCTCCCTCTTTCCCTCTACCCCTTGTCCTCACGGCTGCAGCACAGCCCCGGCGGTGCAGAGGTTTCCCCCGCACCCCGCGTTAAATCAGTGTCTCCCACTGTGTGGGCGAGTGCTGCGTCCGCCAGGTTATTGCCTGCTCGTACCCCTCTTCGTAAAGGCAAGTGCACGGCGGAGAGGGGCTGGCTGGGAACCCCACCGTGCCCGAGGAGTCCAGCTTAGGACTCGACTGATTAAGACTTGACACAGACCATTTCAGCCCTGGTCCAAAGGTCACTTCCTCATGTTTAACCTAGATCCTCCCACGCGCCGCAGCGCCGGCGGATTCGGAACGAGGTGCTCACTTCTGAAGCCGTGTAACACCATCTCGTTTCAGATGTTGCAGCACCGTGCATCGAAATGCCAAGTTCCTCAGCATTAAGCCCCAAGTGCCTAATCATATCACCACATTTGAAACCGTTAGCCACAGTATTTTGAAACACAGTGACTTCAGCTCTGGAACAGGCATATTTTCTGTCTACATTATGCTTTATTTCAACTAAGTATTTTAAAATGACTCAGTAAAAATGAGGCATGAGCATGACCACAGAGAATTATGAAATCAGTAAAAGGTTCAGAGCAATTCTGAAGGGATTTCAGTTGCCTACCAAAATAAAAGCCAGACACCATCTGAAATACGAAGTTCTGGCCAAGGTAACAGACCAAGTGAGCGCAGACGGTCGAGTCCGCCGACTCTGGGAAGTGGATTGGGCCTTACAAAGGCGATGGGAATTTCCCTATTGATTGCAGTTGAGACTGGATTGGATCCTGCTCATTTTAGGAGGTTGCTCCATGGACCAAAAACTATAAAAATGAGTGGCTTACAGGAACACTAAGTAAAATAGAACACCAACAGGAAATAAAGAATGAACATAAAATCGAGTCAATATGAAGGGTGGCACCACACAGACAACACTGAAGAAAGTGTTTCTGCTCAAGAAGAGATGTAAGCATGTTTAGAATCAAACACATATGTAAGTACTTGCTTGAAATATGACCTAAACCTCTCCTAACCCAGCAGTATACCAGATTCATTTCACATAAAATGCACATATGAAAAATTACCACAGCCTACTCGGAATGAGCTGTCATTTTCCAAGGTTATTCACATGATGCTGTCTCTCCCTCCAACACATTCTAGGACTGGTAAATCTCCCCATGCCTGGCTACGGCTATTGGAAACGTAGCAAAAGTATTTGTTTGCAGATCAGATTAGATCTCTCATGAGAATAGGATTTCAAATCAGTTTTCTAAACGATCCTGTTCTGACTAGGTTAGAAAAGCCCCAAAGAAACCTATTACGTGGTATTTTCCTACTTTGAATCTAAGTAAAGATCAGGAACACAGGTAAGCAAACTAATGAAAATAATTACACTAAAGCCTAATGAGGTGGTGTCTGAATCTTCCAGAGCAATGGCATGGGATTTGCTGTAGGACATTTCTAGCAGGCCAGTGTCTTGAGGCTGGGAACGGTTTATATTTTGGATGTCATTTATTTGTCATTGTTCTTTCTTTTCACCCTCTTCATTAAGAGCATTTTTTTCTTCTGGGACTAAATTCCTGTTTCACCTCTACTGCTGTAAATGTGCTAAGTTCATGAGGTTCCTCTAAAGAGAGATACCCAGCTCTGTCTGCTCAGCATAAAGGACGTCCGAGTGCAGCAGTGACTCCGTATGACTTCTGAAGAGTTTCTGAACTCTCCTTTTCTTGACTGGCATGCTCAGCAGTCCTGCAGAAGCCTGTGAATCTTCAGCATGTTTCAGATCTGTCCTGGAAGAATAGAGCTATTTGTCTTTGCCACAGTAGAAAATGGCTTGCATGCCTACATCCTGTGCAATTAGTTTATGAACCCTCTTTTGTTATTTTTGTCATGTATTTCTGTTTTCACTTCTGATGTCTTATGAATGTTGCTAACACAATTCCTTTCTTCTCCTGCTTTCTTCTTCTCAGCTGCGCTGTGATACTTAAAACAGCTGATGCTGAAGCATTATAAAAAAGGGTGACTGACTTTTGAATTGACAGAAATGACTATATTGCAGTTTAAAGCCTCAGCACTTTTTTTTTTTTTGTCCAAATGGTAGCTGCAAATTGCTGTAATGTCACATACAACCAAGTGAACTTCAGAAAAATCAAATGACATATATGTGTTTTGAGTAAATTATTCGCTAGTTCTCTGCAGGAATTTTATATATGATAAATTACCCCTTTTGGGTTTATTTTACATTATTTTTTTTTCTGTTATTTTGTTTTAGGCAGTTTGGGGCCATCGGGTCACGTCTGACTGGAGCTGGATGGGGTGGCTGTACTGTGTCAATGGTGCCTACTGACAAGCTGAACACTTTTCTCAAAAATGTAAAAAAAGCCTATTACCAAACTGATGTCCAAAGGTCAGCGTTGGAGAATAGTCTGTTTGCTACCAAACCTGGAAGAGGAGCTTTGGTTTTTGTTGAGGCCTAAAGAACGTAAAAATTGTAAAGAAACTATGTAGGGCATTCGGAACTGGCAGTACTTCCCATGCCACAGTAAATGAATGGCTTTTCTGTTTTTTATTGTAATGAGCAGTTGCCATTATCAAAATATATTTCTAAAGAAGCAATTAAAAGAAAACTCTTTGATTATACAGTCTTTTTTTTTCCATGCTAAATATGTCTTTCAGTATAAATGCTGATTTACAAAAACCTATTGATGAGGAAAAATGAAATTGAAATAAAGATGTTTCTTTGTTACCGTGGATCTCTCTTGTTTTCCACTTACTGTCATAAAAGTAAGACCAGGTGGAGCAGTGAGCTGGTCCATCGTAGGGTCGGAACCCTGCAATGTTTGCAGGGCTCTTCTGTGCTTAGTCTCTTTGGGTGCTGGATATTCTTTTGTTCAGTGTCCTGTAACTATGGAAGATTAAACCGAAGCATTCAAAAAAATGGGAAGGACCTGGCTAAACATTAAAAGTGTTATACTCTTCCTCAAACAGGATTATTACTGTTGTAATTAGTGATAATATTGGAGGGGCACCTGCAAGCCAAGTCAAACATTAGGAATACATTATGTGAAGCTGGAAAGCTTTCCTTCTAGCTGTGTTTCTTACGTACCTTTGTGCAAGGGTGACTTGTTATGAAAGTTTCAACAAAACTTAATGCTCTCCAGAGCTGTACAATACAACATACTCCCCTAAGTGAATGAACAAACAACAAAGCAAAATTTGGTTTTGAGTAAGGCAGACACCATATTCTAGTTATTGAATCCTAGCTGTGATTCCACAAGGTAGAACATTGGCAATTTTATGCAAAACTATTAGAAAGGATTAAATATAATCCATTGACCATGTAAAAAAGCCATTAAAATCTATAAGGAATAATAAAGGAGACAATTCACTCAGTTGTACAAAGCAAAAGTCAATAGGTAAGACCAATCATTGATCTTTGACATGTCATTGACACGTTCTTGACAAACTGCTGTCTCCCTCCCACTTACAACCTTGAGTCTCAGAAGTGTAACTGTGCTGAGCTTCAAGTACAGGATCCATCACCCATGACCTGGCTGTCCAGTAGGAGAAATGGCTTTGAGTGCAGAACGGTGGCTGCACACCCGGATACCCCAGAGATGTCCTAACCCTGCTTCCAAGCGGGAAATCCGGCTCCTGTGCCCTCTCTCTCACAGCAAACAAACTGCCACTTCTCCGATACCTACAGCGAAAACCGAAAGAGAAGCATTGCTAGTGTCGTAACCCTTGCAGCCATAAAAGACACAGCAAGATTTGTCCCTGTGCGCATTTTTGTGATGCTAAGCACAAGTTAACATCCAGAAGTCTGCATCAAATTAGAGATCTCTCGGAAGAGAACCTCTGTACATTACCCTTGCTAATTCAGGCCAAAAAGAAATTCTTAGAGGCTACTAATTCTGTGAGAGGACTCTGCCAAATCTGAACACAGCAGATGAACAACAGCCAACGCAAATTGCCAGATCTTTTCAGGAACCTCAGAGGGGAAATACAACGGTAATACTATCACTAGAAAAGATTTCTGTTTTCTGACAACCAGGAAAAGTGGAACAGAGAGTGCTGTAGATCAAGTAACTCAGGTACTCGAAAGGAAAAGGATGGGGTCTGGGCATGATGGGGGGAGATGAAAAGACAGAATTGGGGGGAGGACAGTTAAAAGGATGCATTTGAGAAGGGGAAGGCAAGGGATAAGGGAGAGAAGAACAAGAGGCAAAAATAAAGGTTTAATCTCAAAATACTATTACTATCTACTATATTCAAATATAAAATATTCACCATTACCATTTCTACTGTACAGTAGATGTGCTGTACATTCACCTAAACCTGTAACCAGGGCTCCAAAACCCCAACAACAGCTAAATATCTTCAAGGAACTCCAAGACAACCCTAGAAATTTTAAAGAAAATAATGTCACAGCTTTGTCATCAACTGCTTTATTAAAATCCTGCATTCAATTCAGCGAGTTCCTGTTTATTATCCTGTCATAAAAAGGGAGTACGACACAGTACATACCGATCCTTTCACTAATGTGTGTGCACAGACTTTAGTTCAGCTGGATTCATGGAAGCGCTAATCAGTGTATGAGCAGAGTAAAGATATATTAGGAGATTTTTTTCCTTCTTAAGTTGAGCATGACACACAAAGTCATGGAAACTTCCCAAAAAAAGGCAGGCTGCAGTACATTTCAAAATTTTTCTGTCAATGAATCTTATAAATTATATTCTCATAAACAAAGAAAAGGAAAACAAAAAACTGGCACAGCATAAAAGAATAAAACCGAACGTTCTAAACTTCTGACTAATTTCTTTCCTTTTTTATTGCTTCAATGTCTTTCATACTTTTGCTGAAATCTGCAAATAAAATTGGGACATAACTTTAATTGAAAGACCTACAGTATTCAAACTATATACATAAAAATGGCACTTGGGAGTTTTTAGTTACTGACTAACAATAGGAAGTAAATGTTTCTTTTTAAACAACAAAAAAAAATTAATTAATCTGTGCTTGGGGTTTTTTTTTGTTTGCTTTTTAAACCTTTGAAGCCATTTTTCTACATAATGGTAGCCCCTTCCCCCAATAATTGGAGCATGAGAATGATACACCAACGATGGGTAAGGTAAGCAGCAAGGATATTGGTAGTATTTCTTAACAAAAAAGCAAGATTTTGGTTTGGATGAAAATTTCTGTCTATAAAGCAGCAACCCCTAAGCAAGTCTTTCCAGATCTGTATTTTTAATAGCTTTTTCTGACTTCTAAAAGTCTCCTGTAAATGATTAGTAAATAGTAATTAGTAAATTAGTAAAATTATACTAATCAGTATATAGAATCATAGAATCATTTAGGTTGGATTTCCAGCAGACACCTGGTAAACTGAAGTCCCCCGTGAGAACAAGGGCTAGTGACTGTGAGACTTCCCCCAGCCTCTAATAGACTATTTCATCTGCCTCTTCATCCCGGTTGGGTGGTCTGTAACAGACTGCCACCAAGACACCTGCCTCGCTGGCCTTCCCCCTGCTTCTCACACATAAACACTCAACCTTGTTGTCACCATCATTGAGCTCTAGACAATCAAACCAGCCCCCAACACGCAGGGCTACCCCACCGCCTCTGCCTTCTGAAGGGTTCATGGCCACCCACTGCAGCACAGACACACACATTTATACACACACTTGGAAAACTAACAAAATTAAATGTCAGAATATACGCAGGGGTGATGCATCCTGTCACCACAAGCTATGATTAGCAGTGGAGTGTGATTTTAACTTATTATAATGTCTGACTAAGTCATTCAGTCATGAGTTTTATCTTACTGTGCAGTAAATGGGTTCTAAACCTTTCCAAAAAGGATTTGGAATGGAGACGCTGTAGATGTCAAAGTGCAGCAACATTGCCTGGGGCCATATTAATACTCTGTATTACCTTAATCCCACTGACGTGTATGTCTTCATCACTGTATTTGCTGTGTATCTTGTGCGTAGGAAAATGCTCGCGCTCTGAAACAGAACGAGAGCGATTTCACCATGCTCTTGACAGGAGGGGATGATGGCTGTGTACTGGGCCTTTGCTCTCTCGGACACAGTGCACACACACACAGAGCAACCTAAAATACAGTAATTACTGAACAACTTGGGGAATATTGGTTTCTGGTTAATATGACCTGAACACCAACTTTTACTGTACTAACTGCTATGTTACTCAGTATAATCCTTCTGAAATTCCCAAGTCCATGAGTGTCTAATAACATCTTGATACGCTGGAGCAACTGCTGTACTACGGTTACAGTCAAGTGAAAGATTTGGATTTTCAGCTAACTACAAAGTTTATTTCTGTACTAAATCCCAATCAGATACAGTTAAACAAAGATACACCCAGAAGAACATTGGTAAGAAGTATCTTGTTCTAAAAAAATGATACTTTGCTAATGGTAGCTGTTATGGGCAGGATTGAAGCAGCGCTTTCTAATTCTTATCATCATATGGTTGGTTCGTCAAGGAAAATGAACCATATAATACTGCAAAGTAACAACAGCATAAAAGTAAGAAAACGCCATGAAACCTGTGATATTAAATTGTATTTTAAATGCTGATTTTGAGATGGAAAGCTAGGTATTGATAGGAACCTAGCTCACACAATGAGAAGTATTTACATTCCCCATTGTACAATGGTAACTGAAAATTGCTCCCTGCGATACAGCCTCGTTTGACAGATTTTTCCCAGCGCACACACAGGACTGCCAGAGAAAGCACTGCCAAGCACCGGTGCTATCACATCTGTCCTACCTCAGCTCTTCAGTTTAGCCAGCTTTTTCATTGAACCAGAATCACTATCCCAAAAAAGAGAGACAAAAGATTAACGCTGTTCTTGATCTTATCTCTTGTGCTCTGCCCTCTGCTTTTGGACTTGTGTCAAAAGTAATTAACTGTGAGATTCTGCAAGATACCACATCACAGCCTCTGGTAACAGCACTGTGTCCGCTAGGAGACAGAATCCGCCCTGGTGCTGGCGGTGGGTAGTACCTGCCCTCCTCACTCTCGCATCCTTCCGCGGGACCGCAATACTCAGTCCAACCAGGGCAGTATGACCAAGCTGTAATTGATATATTGGGAATTGCTGTTTCCTGGGAAGATAATTATTATTTCCCCCCCCCCCTCTCAGGTCAGCTACAATTGTTTTACCAATAAAAACTGTAGATGAACATTTTCTGGAAGCCCCAAAGACTCTGCAGATTTGATCACCAAGTTCAGCAGAATGTGGATTTACCCCAGCCCATGCTCCCTCGTAAACAGTTCACTCATAGTGAGAGTCTGCACATAAAACTGATGTGCCCCAAAATGTCACGTGTAATTAATGCACTCATGCCAAATTCATCATATGTCTAAGCCTCAGTAATGGAAAATCTGCAGAGGAGTAAGAAATGTGGAAGCTAATCAGAGGAGAAGACACTAAAGAACTTGCAGAATTAACTGACCAATAAAATGTTTGAGATTGATTCCCAATAGCAGTGGTTCCTGCAGAAGCAACAAATTGGACGAGGATTTATACAAAAACATTTGGTATATTTATTGAATTTTAAGTTTAATGCATTTTGAGAATTGCTATTGTCTCCTAAGCACTACTTCATTGGTCAAAATTACACATTAATATTAAAAGGGAAAAAAAATAATCCTCTCCCCACAAAAGCATGCCTTTCTGCACTTGGCACACGAGGCTCAAATAACTCAATAAAGATTAGATGTACTTTAAACTGAAACACACTAGTGCCCAAGCAGCTGTCTTCTTTCCAGCCAAGCTGTACATGATTTGGGGTGGGAATAAAAATATGTTCTATTAGCCAATGATCAAGCCAGATGTATGGGGTTTGTTTTTTTAAATCCAAATTAATTTTTCAAGGGACACTAAAGCAGGTTTGGTGCAACTCTTACAGCAGTTCCTGAGTATTATTATTAAAGGCCTTATTTTTTGCCAAATTTCATATAATGGACAGCTTTATTCACGTTGTTCTACGTTTTCTGGTTTCTTATCTGTCCCTTGTGACAAATGCATATATTTATTTTTGTTGGCTAAACTGCTCTGACTTTGAGCTGGATTCTGTAGTTGTGTTTCTATTGATCAATTATCAACAGAATTAAATTCTTCTGATTAGATGCTGAAGAGTTCTACTGGCTTTCTCCCAGCAAACATCCTTTTGTAACCGTCTCCTTCCTGCCCAGGCTGCTGCCTGGAGAAGACGAGCCGGCCCTACTCTTGGGGAAGAATTCAGTGAGTTGCTTTTAAGCAGCAATAGGAGCTGCATCAACAATAATTTTTTTATGAAGGTCTGAACCTAATTTTATATTAGAAACATAAAGCTCCAACTTTCATAGATGAGTTAAGAAGTCTAACAGAAAACAGGAGCTAAAAATCAGAACCAAAGGAGTCTAGCAAGGATTTGCAGAACTTCTGGAGATTAAGTTAAAGCTCCACAGCTGAATCATAATCAGAGCTGAATACTAACTAAGAATGGAAAGATTTGGGGATACAGGGTTAAAGATCAAGAAAAAAGTACCTATCATGCTGGTTTTAATGGTAGTTATGGTCAGGCCTTGACCCCAAGAATATACCCCGTTAAATTCCTGTGCAATTCTTTCTACAGCCAATACAACTCTATCAGCAGCAGAACAGATAAGCTTTCAAAAGCCTTGACAATTTTTTCTGGGATAATTTTTTTCCCCCCTTCTCTTTTCAGAAGACCATTTGAGAGAGCAAGGGGAGGCCTGGGCAACTTTTGTTTCTGAAGATCTATAACCTGATGATGGCCAGTGGGGAGAGAGGGGGGCACTGTTGGAAATAATTTTCAAGACTTCCTCAAGAGGGAATAGGATGGCTGGCGTAAGCTGCTTCAAGAGACGGACTTAGAGACCTCTCACTATTGTTGTTGAAAAACTCCCAAATTTATTGTCTTGTCTGAAATTCGTAAAATACTTCACTTTCTTGATTATGAGATCCTAGGGTTTTGCCTTCACAAGGCTGATTTTTGGTAAATCAAATTAAACTGTTAAATGAATAAAGTTTTACCGATGGAAAAAATTGTAACGATTTGTGGGATTTCTTAGTGTTATACTAAACTAGCAGCCTCTTGCACACAACCGGCTTTTGGTGACCTTCTTTCTCCCCAACTTAGTTGTGCTCATTCAGCAAGAAAAATCTGGTCAGATCCTCTGAAAGTGAGGGCATAACGATGCCAAGAAGCGCACACCAACTGCTGTAGCCCACTGGCGTTCAGGGCACCGAGATGGTGGTACACATTTTTTACTTCTGTCTATCACTAAGAAAATGGCAGTGACTTTGTAAGTTCTTCCAAGCCAGCCTAAGGGGTTGAGCTAACAGAGTCTGAATCTCAACGATCTGCTTTAGCTCCACTAATGAGATTTATTTTATTTCTATGTAGGTGGTCTCTTTATTTCTTAAATGCAATTAGCATACAGTTGGTGCCTGATGGTTTTATTTATTTTTGAAAGTGCTGACTACTGGACTTGCTTTCATAGTTCTAGAGTTTCCAGAATTTACTTTTGTGCTCCACAAGCCTATTTTCAGGAAATATTTTGTAAGAGGGATGATATTTTGAACTCTACTTTTATGGCTGCAAAGGCTTCTCCCCTATTACTTCCTTTGTCTGTTCATTAGTGGCCATCTTTAATTCCTAGATGTGTTTTGGGGAGAGAAGTTAGTCCCCTTTGAAATACATACCATTAAAACAAAACATTAAAATACTTCCAGTCTTTACACAAAGTTATGTGGGTTTTTTTTGAGATTCTATGGGGTGTAGTGTTCTGAGTGGTACACTGAAATTTTACATATTTGTCCACTTTTAGGTTTTCTCTAGGACACTGCCTGACACGTTCATTAGCTGCCTTTTGCTCACAACAAATGTGTGAAAACCCATCTGTCTCGCTCTGTTTTAGCTGCAAAGTGAACAGAAGGTTTTAGGCTTTTAATCAAACTATGAACAATTTCGACATGCTGGTTTTTTCAGGACGACATAGATGAGTGCTATGTAGTGTTTCCAACTTGTTTTATTACAGTTTGCTTTCTGTGATTCATCAATTTATAATTCATACTCTCAAAAAAGAAAATGGAACATTTTTGAAAATCAACATCATGCATATTGCAAATTACAATAAACATGTCAGCAAAAGTGGATATACTAACATTTTATGGTGGCTAATTTGCTAATTTATTCTTTTTATATAAATAGACAAATTACAACGACCCATTGTGGTCACATTAAAGGGAGAATGGTGTGGAAATTTCTGTTCTCAATAAACCCATAAAGAAGTGGACACAACTTATTTTTAGACAGAATTCTGCTCATAATGTGAACAGTCACCTAAAATCTGCTGAGAAAAACATAATCAGTTTCACAAGAAGTCTAAAATTTTCTTTTTATCCCATTAGTCAGCCTAATAACAAGTCTTACAATTTTTCCTTGTAAAGTTCATAAAAACAATATGACAAATATAAAAATACCACACTGAAAGTTGAAAAAAAAAAGGGAGGGGGGGATGGGGGGAAGTTTTCCACTCTTCTATATAATGTTGCAAAATCTGCTGAAGCCGGTGAAATTGAATTAGTGTAACACAGAATCTGACACCTAAATACACTTATAAGAATTGCCCCGTTGTGACAAAAGCTGCTGAGATTTGACAGCATTCTTTATAAGCAGGCTGTCTTCCCCGTGACAAATACTGTACACTGAAAAGCAGAGGCAAACTTTTTTCTGGTGTTGTGTGCAAACACTTCAAAATACAAAAGATCAAAATTCTAAGAATTCCCAACAGAAAATGTTTCCGGGGAAGTCAAGTAAGTCTTCATTAAATCCTCCAAAACCAGTCTAGTTAGAACAATTTCACGTACGTCAGAAAAAGAAGAGAATTAATTAGGAAATCTTTGCTTCTGAAACCCCGTTAAGATATAAACACAAAAGGCTCTGAAGAACTGCACTACAGAACAGATAAATCCTTCCTACATTCATAAAGATACATGCCAGACAGAAATATGTCCAAATTCAGAAAATACTCTAAACTTCCTTGAGATTTATAGGTGTTGGGATCCAAAGAGTATAGTTCAGGGCCATAATAGAACCAAGTCAATATATAAAGCTAAAATCCAGATACGATAGGAGTTTCATTACATTTTGTGAGGTTAGATTTATGTTTCTCATTCAGCCTTACGCCCCCAAAATCTAACAGAAATAAAGTAACAAAGCTGAAATGCAGTCTTACTTAAGACACTTTAAATCATAAGTTAGGTTAAAGGATAACAAGATGAAGGACCAATCAAATCTTTTTTCATTATTTCTAAGTTTCTCTCTTTTAGGCAAACCACTTGCTGAGATTGTCTGCATTACTGTGGTCTGTCTCAGTCTAGAAAAGAGAAAACTGTCCCAGCTATTGTGGATCATAGCAGAAAAAGGAAATAAAATAAATGAGTGAGACTTCAGTACTGCATTCTTCTCCTCCCTGTCCCAGCTGGTTTAAACCATCTTGGGCAAAAGTTTTGAAGAAAGGTTTTCAAACACAATACAGGTTGGGAGTCTAAAAGGGTATAGTTGTTTCTAAACTTCAGGATAATTAGTCCTGCAAGTCAAAGAATATGACACAGCATTATCTGTTTCATGTGTCTTTAAGATAGTAGGAGACCAAAGGACTTGGTCCACCAAGGTCCAAAAAGCATATGCTTGTATTCTGCATCTGAACTGATAATATCCTTTATTGACATTTGTCAATAAATGTCAAATAGATGTCAAATTGACAAATGTCAATAAAGGATATTATCAAACAAACTGTCTGAAAATAATAACAGAACAGACTAGGAACTTCTACATACATATTAAAAAAATATTTATGGAGAAAATCTTTTTTTAAACTAAGACTTTTTTCACCAAAACAAAGTACTGTACTACATAATGGTGATATCAATATAAGGAGGGATTAGAATTTCTGACAAAGACTGATGGCAATGACCTAATGTTTTGGGAGACCATTCTCCACTTCAAGCAGGAAAACTGCAGACTACAATAGGGATAAGACCAAGTCCTTGGCATGGAATATAAATACCTGCAAGCAAGCTCGAGTAATTTTAAAATCAATGTAGTGTTTTATGCACAGTCATTTTAAAAATAATCAAGGTGTGTGATGAAGTTTTATCAAGAAAGAACCTAGTGAATCCCATTTTAAACTGTAATTTACTACAATCACATTCTTACCTTAATCTGATTAATTCTTATATAAGGCTAAAGCATCTTCCTTTTGTGAACATTGAAAGTGGTAAAATACGGTAGGAAGGAGAGTTAAAAAAAAAAAAAAAATCATATAAAACTTGTAAAACCAACCCCGCACAAATACAGGTTATAAAAGGAAAAGTCCAGCATAAATGCAGCACTACTCAAATCCACTGTCAATATAATCTACACAAAGTTAAAGATTACATGTATGTCTGAATTTGTGTACTTTTGTAAAAAAAGAACCCAAACACCACCTAAAATCCCTCAAACTGCAGATCAGTTGAGAAAAATCCCCTTGTTTTGCAGCTTATTTTCTCCAGTTACATGTATTGTTGTTTTCTCTCCATAATCTTCTATATTCTGGTACTGCCACTATGTTGGTAACTCTGCTCTGTAGAGCATTTTAGTAGCACAGTTCATAAATATGAACTGAAACATGGCTTTTGTTAGCGAGCTACCTATAGTATGCTCCTTTTAATGTCAGAAGTATGTAAAGCAAACCTCAAGATTTTGAATTCCTTTAGCATATCACTTCTACATTCACAATCTTCACCTGCCATATATTTCCTATCTTCAAGCAGATCTCTGCAAATTGTATCCTCGGCTAACAAATATGTAAAGATCGTACAGTTTCACTTTCTGGCAATACAAAAATATTGCTGTCTTCCTGTTTTTCTGACATCCCTTCTCATCATGTAGCATCTTCTTGATACTGTAGGATACACATCACACTTTCAGTGAAATGTTAATAAACCAGATCTCCCCTTACTACATTTTCCACATTTTTTTCCCAAATTGCTACGCAAAGAGATTTCACTACAGATGAATCAGTTCATGAAAAACGGTGCCAAGAAGGTTATTTAATCCACTTTCTGTGCCTTAAAAGATTAAAGTACATTATTGGGAATGTAAAGATTTGTTGATTCATTGGAAACTAGACAACATCTTACTAACACTAGCAATAAACCACAAGTCCTTAGCTCTGCTTGTCTTGGATGTTTTTAAGACTACTATTACTAATCCTATATTCCTAGAGTGGTAGGAAGTACAGAGTAAATACCCGGTTCCACAAGACTGACGTCTTTCTGCCCACCTGTCCCCACCCTGCCTGCCTACTGAAGTGAAAAAAATAAAGCCCTAAAATGCAGGTATGTGCCTATTCAACTTTTTGCCATTTGAATGGGGCACATGCTGATGGGATTTCGCCTGTGCACCACACAGAAACGTTACACTTTACGCAGCGCACACATGTTGTCCAAGTGCAAGCCTTACGTTCAACAAAGCTCCCCCTGTAATTTTTTTTACAGTAGCAAATGAGTAAAACCATTAGTGGACAAATGGAGCACATAAGCATGACATGCTGAATTTTTTAGAGACATCTCTGGTGCCCTGATGTCCATTCAGAACAGCTAGTATAGAAAGCTGCTCACTTCTCGAAGGTCTTGGAACAAACAAGCAAAAGTTCTAACTTGCAGTTTTACAGTAAGTTGTCAGGCATCCATGAAGACAAAGCCAGATCTTAACTGGGCAAGTACATCTTAGCCACAGGTTGTAAAGTAGACACAGATGTACAAAACTATCAAGACAGGAAAACAAAAGTTTGGAAGAACAGTGAGAAGAGCTTTACATTTTTGCATAACAGGAAATCCACTGAACAAAAAGGAATTACAAATAACCACTAACATGCCTCATTTGCCTTAAAGAAATACAAAAGCTCCTAAAATGAGAAATAACATCATCGAATAAGAACCACAAAGTGAAGAATTTTATTTCAATAAAAGTCTTTGAACACTGCAGCTCAGCGCACAGAGAAGATTATGGAGTTGAAGACAAAGAACTGCTAAAATAGAACTGAAATGAAAGCCAAGATGAAATAACCTACTCAAGTTCTGATGCTGGCAGACAAACACCATTCAAAAAAAGTTTTCCGGCAACGACAATTATCCCATAGGGCTTCAAAACACTTCATATATTCACAAGAAGAATACGTGTGAGAATAACGTTCCAGACTGCTGAAAATTAGCAAAAGGGGGAAAGAGGTATCAAGCACTTCCAGGTCAGTTAATCTGAATTCTTAGAAAGATGTTAGAATACACGTGGGAAGAAAGGTTGCTTAACACTGAGATATGCTGGTTTGGGGGCAAACATCTCCAGGAGCCTGCATCTCATGAGCTTTCTTTTTGCACACAGATTGTGTAGTCATCCACCTTTTTCCAAGCCCTGCTATATGCACAGTCATAGGAATCTCAGTTCTTCACGGTTTCAGAAGCATTTAGGAGAGACTTGTAGAAAAAGAAAGATCCGTGACAGTGACATATATAAAATCCATAGTTACTGGAAAGTAACTCTTCCCTTTTTTCACTTGTCCTTTTTACACCGTAACTGAGGAGACAGTACTCCCTTCCAGAAGCTCAATAATAATTTCAAAGTCTGTCCAAGAGTTCTCTTAGCAAAGCAGTGATTCAAGGAATGAGAATGAGGCATTGTATTTGAGCACAGAGCTTCAGGAAAGCATAATGCAGCTCCACATAGCTGTACTGCAGAGATGTGAAGTGGAGAAATTCTTCGGCCACATCCTTGTTGCAGTAAACTCTTCCTGGAGCAGGTCTAATCACCAACGAAGAAAATAATTTTGATTGCCTCACAGCAATTCTTCCCTTGGCCCACCATTTAAGTGGTCATTGCCTCTGCAGAGATGTGTGTGGTCACATCTCAGCAATAAAACCAATTTAAGATATTGAAAAGAGTTGTTTTACAGACATAGCTCAGGACATGCTGACACCAATGAACATAGAAACACTTTAGTCCCAAGATGTGAACTTAAGAAAGAAAATGGATAAAGTAATGTCCTGACTCAAACTGAATTATAATCTAACCTTTCTCACAATGTGGTGTTCAGACATATGCTATCTGGGAATAACTTAGGTGTGCTGTACGACAGTCTACCCCTGTATGCAGAAGTGACAGGCATGAAAAAATACTGCTATGGAAAGGTGCAGCAGCAGGCAGGTGGAAAAGGGCCTGGAAAGGCTGATAAACAGAAATAACAAATTTAGATGTCACTGGTGCAGGGTACGTCTGAGGAGGAAACACCCTCACACCAGGAACAGAGAAGATGGAGAGCTCCCCTGATGGGTTACTGAGGGCAGAAGTTGTGCTGCTTATTAAAACCAGAAGTGATCTCAAATCCCTGCAGTGCTGTCCTGCTGTGCAGTAGGGTTCTCCCTGGAAAAAAGAAACTGGGCAGAGTGGAACAGGATTGGTAACCAACAAGATGAGGCTAAAGAAAAGCTACTGTCGTCAAAAATGGTGCCAGATGATCGGAAAGGAGGAAAGGATACCAAAGACCACGAACACTTTCTTCTTCTACCTTGATCCTCAAAGGATCCCAATGTCCCAGGCTCAGTGAGACAGGGAGAGGCAGTATCCAGCCAGTTTGCCAGCCTAGAGAGAACAGCCGTGGAAAAGTCACACCTTGGAACACAGCTGAGCCCTGCAGCCTGATAAGCCTACTTAAAGAGGGCTTTGTTGACAAGACCAGAGTAGAATGTGCATCGCTGCTCATCTGTCAGAACAGAAAGGAGCACAGGATTACTACTGATACCCCTTCTTCCTTCACTGTGACCACCAAGCTCAGTGACACTGCCATAAACGTGCCATCAGAGGCCACACCTAAACACATCTCAACATCTCCTGAATTGCTGTCTCTGTCAATATTATGATTACAATTGGATCTAAAGTAGGGCCTGCCTGTCTGAAAGCTGACATTTTCCAAATTACATCATTTGGTTTAATTAAAATCCTGCTTCTTCCCACAAGCTTTTCTCATTTGTGTTACACATGAACACTAGGTGCTCAAACTCTTGAGAAACAAACTTAACAAGATGGTCAGTACGTCAACAGGACTTTTTTTTATAACTCATATGACCTCACCCATCAATCCTTATGAGCAACACAAAAATAATAGCTCTGAGGTTAATTCCTCTTCCTTTTACATTTCTCTGTAGGTAAGTCCAGAAACCATTTAAACAGACATAAGTGATTAAAAAGAATTAATAAAACTTAAAGAAGACTTAATCAAGAATAACCAAGACTAGACAAATCCTGATTTTGACAAGCTTCTCATCAAGAGAATTAACATTCATTTACAATCCACTGATGGACAGTTTAACTAAAGGCACAGTATACCCTGAAGAACCTTTTTATTGCTGACCGTAATACTTGGATTAAAATTAGCACAGCATGATTTTTAAATCCCAAATTGAGTCTGCAGGGAAGGCAGTTAAAAAAAGGGGTTGTTTTTTTTTTTTACTTGCAAACTGAGCAAACTTGATCTGGAAGTCATTAACAGATAATAAACATAACCTTCCCCCACTCACTCCCAAGATGCCATCTCTACAGTCACTTTTCAGAATACAGTTGTGTTTTTACAACATGTCATCCTACAGAGAAGAGCTGCGCAGGCTTTCGTTTTATCTGATTTCTCCCTTAGCGCTGAAGAATTAGTGCCTTCTCTTCAACAGGCCTCGGTTCTAACAAGGAGAAAGAAGCGGAGTGAACGGAGAAGGAAAAAGTGGGTTTGCATAGTGAAATATGTTACTAAATGCTCTTTAGGATGACAAAAGCCTTTCTGAACAGAAAGTAAAAAATTACAGCTGGTCAATTTTAAAGCATGCTGCCTTAAACAGATACTTAATACACCTAGCCAGTTATCTCGTAGACAATAGTAAGTAAAGAGACTAGCCACTACTCACAAGGCCGTTTCTTAAAGAAAACTTCAAAAGTAGCTTTGGATATTTTAAACTATTCTTGTCACATGAAGTATCTGCATCCTCTTGGTGTTCAAAAGCAGCTGGTTCGTTTTGCATAACAGCCTTGTAAAATAAACTGTAATCTGTTTTGCTGCATCATTACTGGCCATAGTCTACTATCATCAGGCTGGGTGTGGAGGTGCACCATGTTTTACTTCTTGCTTTCCAAGTATAAATAATTTGAAAACAGTAGCATTGATGAGCTAAGTAAACATATTAAATAAATACAACTAAAATTAAAAAATAGATCATTAAAAATAATGATTCTGTTAACTGCTGCAATAAATCTAATTTAGTATCTCAAATTTGTTAAGCTTTTTACAGTCAACATGGAAAAAACTAGACCAACCTTTCTCGTTAAAATGGGAAACGCTGCCTCTGATCACCTGAACGGAGAACAACATTGCTGTATGAAGTGCTGCCACTTCTAACTTTTGAAGCTTTCTTTTGCAGATATACAAGAATCATGACAATACTTTTCAAAATTTTCCAATTTCAAAGCAAGAAACAGGAGATCATTATAGGAGCAGTTCTATCGCCATCCTGGTCCAGAGACATGAGGTAAAGTTTCTGAGGAGGAGAACCTGTTGTATCACATTTTGATCCACAAGCTTTTATTTTGTCATCAAAGAGAGATGAACAGTTTATCCTCTTTCCTCACTGTGTAAATGACTCAAAATTAGACACGGTGCAAACATCATGTCACCTGCTTCTCCAGTTTGAAATTATCTACATTACTGGTTGTCTGAGCATCAGAGAAAAATGGATTTGTTAAAAGAAGAAAGGATTGGTGACCCAAGAGAGATTAAAGGGAAAGAAATTCAGTACGGAAGGGATTAAGTGCAGGGTAAATAAACCACAAAGCAAGATGTCAGACAGAGGCTGAACGTTCAAAATTTTATGTTCAAGAAGAGGTCAACGGTAGAAGGATATTTCAAAATGTGACCAACCCATCATTCTGACACCAGTGCAAAAGAACAACTTCAACAACCATCAGATATCCCTTAATTTCTCCGAATCTTCTCAAAATCTTGAAGGGAAAAAATGAGAGAAAGATGGCTTTCTAAGCAAACCTGTGGAGCTAAGGTGTGCAGGCTCTGCCTACAAATGGAATTAGATAATTTAAAACTCAAGAAGATTTCCTATCAGTTCCTTATTTGAACACAGAATCTATAGATTAGGTTTTCTGCTCATCACTGGATGAAAAAAACTTCAAAAGTTAAAATGAACATATCGCGAGCTTGTATGACTAAAAATCACTAGAGCTCTAAATGCTACATCTGCTTTACTATACTTGAAAATCTGACTTCTCTCAGTAGAAAAAAAATAAGACATATCTGGATTGTTTCCTGTTATAACAGAAAAATACAAGAATAGCTGTACTCGGTCAGACCAAAGGTACATAGAACGCACTATCCCACTTCCAGCTCTGACCAACATCAGATGCCTAAGGAAGACTAAGAACGTGGCAAGCACATAGTGATATTTCCACAGAAATCTCTCTTGGCCACAAGCATTTTGTGGCTCAGGAACCAGAGGTAGTCACTCTAATAGCTCTGTACGAGTTTCTTCCGAGTAGTTCAGTAATCTTTGAAACTTTTTAAAATTTAGCATCCACAGTACCCTTTCATGCTTAACAGTATTGTATGAAGAACAGAATATTTCTATTTTCTTTTAATCTGATAAAACGCTAGTCTCATTTGCTTTAAAATTAGGAAATAATCAGAGAACTTCTCGTAACATATAAAACCTTGCAACAGACAGCTGGAGACTTCTGTATATTAAGACATTTTGCAAACAGAAAGCTGTTCTCCCAAAATGTCCTCTGGCAGAAGGAACTGAGGTTCCTTTTCCCGATTCTGCTCATTTAATCTTCCCAAACTACTGGATAAGAATGTCTATTTTCTGGATTCAATATTTTTAAGTTCTTACACTATAACCAAAACTTTTAATAGCAGTTTTGTCAAATATTTTAATGTTAGACTATATTTTTCCAAGGCATGATTTTACAGCGCTATTTAGCCAGATGAAGATCAGCTGTTCTCCCTAACTTTGTATAAATTACTGTAAAAAAATGAACTTCTCTGCAGACCAAGATACCAAGATGCACAACTGTTAAAGTGCACCTCACATATCTCAGTCTTTAAATAAAGCAATGACACCTCACTGAACTCAGTCCTTAAGCAAAACAAATAGCTTAGAAGTTCAAGTAAACAGCGTTTCTCAGTAGCTATTCACTCTAAGACACGGTTAGTATATAGCAATTTAAAGTCTACTCTTCTCAGTAGCACTAGTGGAAGGAAAAGAGACAGAATGAGCAAAAAACCCTGGATCAGAAGGGCAGCTGTGATCCACAAGAAAATTCAGGATTCACCTAGACCTGTTCCTAAGAAAACTATTCCTTCATTGGGACCATTAGCTTTACACAGATGTTCTTTCAACAAAACATTGGACATCCACAATTATCTAGGAAAACCAGAGACTAAATTATACAGAAATGCATTATGCTGAAAACAAAGGCCACTTAGAACGACAAACTAGTCTGTCGCCCAAAGTGTACAGACATGGTCAAGTGTTACCTGGCATGCAGGTAAGAACAATCAAATAATGTTAAAATGTTGCGGGGCAAGCCAGCTATGACAATATATCTTCTTGCTGCTAGCCCTGCTGCCCAGACTACTGCTTCTACAGAACCAACACTGTTGCTATCAGTAGAAGGATTTATTCCCTTTTTCCTTCAATCACCACTGCCCCCCCACCCCTAATTACTTTGTTTCTTAGAAGCCAAATTTTATTGTACAAGACATAATGAATTCATAAAAACCACCTGGATTTAAGTGATCACCTTGATCCTTGAAAAAATAATTCTGCCTCTCAAGCAAGTGTGGGTAACCTGTCACGCTAGGTTATTTTAGATAGGCCACATCACAGTGGCATAGCGACTGCACTGCTCCCAAGTGGAGAGTGGTTTCAGGAACAAGGTTCCTGGAAGTCTTCAGAGACCATTGCAAATTATATGCTGCATATAAGCAAATTATATCACATGAACAATATATACTCCTTACCTCATGAACGAGTATCTAAGTAGCCACATACTAGTGCCTGTCAATGCTTTCATCACACCAGAAATATCAGCAATATCTAGAAGTGCATATAACGTTCATAGTTAGCATCTACTACTTTGAATCATCTGCTTCTGGAGAACGAGCAATTGGAAGTTCATGTACTTTCAGTAGTATTACTGTTATCTCACCTTTAGTGTAATCTCCTGTACACAATTAGGAAACAGTATGGAAACCTACCAAATGGCTATATTATGTCCTAACAAAATACAGCAGTAACAGTAAGAACTTAAAACAAACGTGATGGGATTAGCTCAGATACTGTCTTTCTCAATATCTTGCCGACATCCTATCTCACCAGTATCTTAATATGCGGTGGGAAAGAATGAAATGTTGTGTTGCTGGCTGAATGACCTGAAAGCATCTTGAGTAATATTCAGAATAGATCAGTTAAAGAGAAGACAAACAGGCCACCCAGAAAGTCAAACACCATGTCTTGCCTCCAGAATATTCTTCCTCTTCTGCAGCGTAAGGTAGTAATTGGATCGGAGCTTGGCTTTAACATCTGCTGCTGGTTGAGATCTCCGACTGGCTTTTCCAGCTTCAATCTGAGATACATTTTGAATGTTATTAATTCTGATGACCTAGTGTCAAAGTCTGATAGAAAGAGTGATCTGGTTGCATTATCTTCCAGTATTTAATATCAGTTCTGGGTATAAACAGCTGGAAACAATATCACATTTGCTACAATAAATTTTCAGAGGAATTTGTTGAAAATCTCTCATATCTACAAAGAACTGATTTAGAACATAGACTTACAAATTGAAGGTGTGCAGAGGAAAAGCCACATGAGCAAACTGCTCAAGATGAGCACCTAATCAGGTTATACAGAACATATTCAGAAGTGAGGTGACACACCATATTGTCTAGGTACAATTTTATCCCAAACCCTGAATCCAAATTTTTTCAATTAAAATGAAGTAGAGCCAGATTATCTCATATTTACTTTTTAGTAATCATTAAGGTGTGGATGGGTTCTGCATTACCTCTCCAATGCAGCCAGATGCTTAGCATGCAGAAATTTAGAATGAACTCCGAGCCTGCTTTGGTAGCGTGCACAAATTGTACTATATAAGTTTTTAATTTGCTGGGGTTTTTCCAGCTTAAATGAAAGCATTTATCCCTTAAAAATGTTTTTTATTATTTTGATTTAAAAATCAGAGTATCTATGCTGTCATTGTAGTAGCATGCCATGAAACACCCACAGATCAAAGTAAGAAATGAAAGATTATTAACAGTTGAAAGTGAGGCTTTATTTATAATTACCTTGTAAAAAAAGTATGACCCAATTGTGACGGGTCCCATCCCCCCTGCCCCTTTTATGAGATAAGGCAAATGGCAGTTGCACGCATATCTAGGTAATTCCACTAGTAGTGTGAGCACTGACAGAGAGATTACATGGTGGATGAATGTTTCCAGAACCTTTCTCAGCAGTATTTCCATGCTGAAAGAAAAAACCCTCTATTTTCAGCTGGGGAGATACTAGCAAAATATTTCAATCATCTAGAGCAGCAGATTTTAGGGCATAGAAGTGGACTCAGTCCACCATGAAAATAAATTTGCTGTCTTTTTTTTATTGGTCACCAAACAATCCATATAAAGTGCTTTGCATATTTTTGCATGGTAGAATAGTAACAGGAGTAGAAATATGTATATTCTTTCTGTCTGATTAAATACTGCATGTAACCCCGTGACTAACAACAGAAGCAGTATTGACAAGAAAAAGCTGATGTATTTTTAATATGGTGGCAAACTTTTTTTATACATGAGTCTCAAAAAAATGGTTAGTGATACCTTGGTCATTCAAATTCGCATGCATGCAAAAAAACCCCACCCCAAAACACAGGTACAGAAATTCTGTCCCCCATTACTGCCATTCAGATTTCAAGACACTTTTGATAGAAAAGAGCAACTTCCAAGAGGCTTTAGGAATTCAGCTTACTTCCATTTTTTCAATAAATGATGAAACAATCTAAGGCCTTTCTATTCTCTGAGGCTATTTGAGGATTAGAAAGAGGAAGGAGCTAAGATTCTGGTTCTAATTATTACGGTATTTTTGAATGAACAACTATCAGGTGATGAGGACCTGGTAACACTTTTAATACATTCCCCGATTTTTGAAGATGGAAGCAGAAAAGTACCAGTGCTGTAGGCAGAACTCAGATCTTTCTGAGGTGTATCTTTTTTAGTCAGTGTAAATACCTAAAACTACCTAGAACTGTTTCTTTCCTCAAAGTGTTTATGTAACGTCTGGAAAATTTGGTCTTCTAGATCATTTTCTCTTTCACAGTAATGGAAAGCCCACTTTTCTTTTTTTTGTTCCTGTCTGCTTGAATACCAGAACATGGCTGGTAAATCTTAATCCTTCGTTAATTAATTATTGCCACTTATACAGCAAACAGTGCTTTTAGATCACCATCAGAGGAAGAGTTTATTAAAAATATGCGTTCTTAGGATACATTCGACTTGAACGCTACAAATTTATTCATATTATTTTGAGGGTCTGGCACTTAAGTTTATATGTAATTAATTTTTGAATACAGAAATCAACATTGAGCAAAGATAACATGTACTTTTATATCTATTTCGGTCTCATGCTTGAAAATAGCATTAGGTGTTAAAACTTTGATTGTACTTGTCTTCAGTGTCACAGTAAAGGAAAAGCATTATAATAAAGCTAATCAGCAAAGATTTACATTCCTGCAAATGATAGTATCTCTGGCTGTAACAATTAGCAGCTTCATTAGTGCAGTTATTGCTGCTTCTAAATTGAAAGTTAGAACTGCAATTCTTCAAAAGATGGACAATAAACGACAGATCACCTTTTTTTTCCCCCCCCATGCAAAACTGCATCTTGCTTTTTATCACCTAAACCACAGAAAGCCAGTTTTGGTTAATAAAAATGAATGTCTAAAATGAGGGTTATGAATAAGAAATCATTTGAGCTTTGCTCCTTATCTCTAGTACTGCTCACTAAACTATACCAATTTATAACAGAACATCTGAATTCCCAAAATTTTTTGGTCTAAAACTGCAGTAACAGCAGCAAAGAAGAATAATTGACTTTTTATTATTTTGTTAAATTTAATCAGGACTGGGAAAGTGCCATGCTCCGAGTCCTTGAATACACTGGTTACTGCTGCCCAGAGGGCACTAGAAATGCATCTCCATTTAAAAAGCAGACGAGTTGCCACACACACAAATGTCTTCTCAAAATAGCAAAAAGCTTCAACAGGTGCAGTTGGGCAGGGAATTGCATGCACACACAGGCATGTGGCAGAGGATCTAGCAGGAGTCCAGCTCTATGACATCAGGCACCCTCCTACAATTTGAAACTTTATCTCCAAATATTTAATGTACACATTTATCTGTTTGCAATTAAAAAAAAAAAAAAGACTAGGTCAAACTCCAAACTGACTCATCTCTTCAAGAAGGTGCCAGAATGATTTATCCTGGCAAGCAATACAACTTACTGAATCCATACCAGCCCTAAATCATTTGTCATTCCTGTGAACAGATTAAAACAACTAGAAAAAATTAAACAGAAAAGCTGCATAACAGTCTTTTGCGAGAGAAGACAAAAGCGACATTTTAAACTTAGGTTACAAAAGATTTCCCATATTATGAAATACGGGATAAATTATACAATGAATTCAGAATTAACTTTAATTTCCTTAGACTAAGCATGAAAACAATACATTGATTTTAGAAACTCATTCTGTGATAGTGTTTAATTTTAAAACAAATCTGGCCTATTCCAAGAGTAGTTAATCGAGAGGGATTGATTTCTGACAGCTGTTACTCTTTGAAAAGCTAATATCTAGGAATTTTGTATTGGCTTGAAAAGGCATCTGTTTCTAGAATGTGTAAAGCTTTCATAAAGCAGAGATAATTTATCTGCTTTCATTTTGTACAATAAAGCTGCTCTTAATATTCTTATCTTATAATATTGGATGTTAAATAGAGTGACTTTATCGTACCATCAGTTTTTAAGCACAATCATTGAAGTCAGGTGGGTTTTCTGTTCCAGAACTGAGGAATTATATGGTCCGGTATCATCTTACCTTTTAGTGGGAAAGTGAGAGAAAACTAATGGTGTGTAACTGCATAAAATGAAACTCTAAAGGCTGCATTATGCCACTGATTCATAAATAGTTTGCCCACTGAAAAAATAAATTAGGAATTTTATTTTATAAACTACACTTAAATCTCATTCTATCGTAGATTTATTAAAACTTATTACCTTGCTTGACTAACTACCTGAAGAAAGTGAGTTCATGCCAAACATTTCTTTCAGCCTCCCTCCTACCCACCCTGCATCTTTACTCCTTTATTCAGCAAAATTCCACATTGGCACTATGCACACGGAAAGGACAATTTTAGCAAACCAGCTGTTTCTTGAGCCAAAGGAAAAATTGAACTGTTTTGCATAAACAGTACAGTAGCATCTTCCAAAACAGGTAGAGCTAATGATTTTTAGTGGGAAAGGGAGGGGAAGTGTTCTGATAAAATCTGGCAAAAAGAGCATCTGTTCTGATACTGAGGTCAAGGGGAGAGATACATGCTTGAGCTGCAGCTGGCTGAGCAATATATTGGGGGGTGGGCTGGGCAGAAAGGTAGTTCTCAAAAGTCACGGAAGTTCCATGACCTACCATTTACTGAGCCTTTATCCATTCTGGGAATGTTTTATTTGACAACACACATACTATTCCTAAATACATGTACGTATAAAACTGAACATATATGATCTTTCATAATAGTACAAAAAAGGGAAAATTATGATGACAAGGGGAAAATAAGAAAGTGAAACACACACTCCAAGATACAGCTTAAGCGGTTGCTCTCATTCTGAAAACTCCTGCAGTAAGGAAACTCCTGAACTTAACTCCAAGATCTATGGCTACCTCATTTCATACCCTTGGAAAACGTACACCTCTCCTTTATACCGCAGTTTCCCCAGCTATGAGCCCACATTACAAGGACTTTCTCTGTTATTTCTTCAGAACGACTGCTCCTTGCATATATGACTCTTGGTATGGAGTTCATAAACGTTTTTCTGAAGAAAAGCGTCAAGTTTCAGAAATCATACATTTACATATTGGGAAGCTTTTTTTCTTTTTTGTTATTTACACAGTTATCCCCAAGTATCCTGAAAGCATTTATACAACTCAGCTAGAAGTTAAATTTTGATACGTATGAGAAAAATACCAGAGGAAGGTACTTGAAGACCTTAAGGATACAGAAATTAAACAAACATCTGGAAAGACAAATTTGGTTTGTATTCAGGATATAATTTCAACACCAGAAACATTAGCCAAGTGCACACCATCTATGACCTGAAAAGCATCCCAGGCTGGAAATTGTTTCAGCACCCACAGCTTGAAACTGGCTACCAGGGAAATCTAAAAGTACCAGACAGACACCACTTCTTCAGTAGAAACAAAAGTATTTTTTGACTCATGAGAGTCCTTTCAAAATGGAACATTCTAAAGATCAGACTGGTTTATAAACTACAGCTGAAATTCTGAAATTATATAGTGTCAAAATAGGAGTAGAAGTCAAACAAATAATAAAATCCAGTTCACCAAAGTAACATTTAAGAGAATCTTCCATCTTTCCATTCTTTTCAATTCTATAATTTTCCCCTAAGCAAAGTTATTTCTTTAGTTTTTTATAACATTTGGCAGAGAAATATAATAGCTCCACAACATGATGAAGGTTCCAAAGTACTTCTGCATGTAGCAGGTAGTAATATTTCCATTTATCTACCACTGAAATGCATCCACGTCTACCAAGAATAAAGCATCAGTTCAAATGAGAGCAGTGAATAGCACTTGACAATCTTATGGAGGTTCTCTCTTGTAAATAGGTAATTGAAAATATAACATGTCACCAGTTTAACTAACTCCATGTTTCAAGATGATGGAACAAAGCTATTCAAGACATTTCTTCTGCTGACATAGGGCTGCAATACTATATATACCCTGCACTTGTTCCTGGCTTATTTAAAAATGCAAACCAAAAGCTTTAGTGATGAGAGATATTGTGGATCCCCTGCTCTAATGTGTAGTCATTGGATATCCCTGACCTGATATTCTGACCCCAAGCACAGATTATTTACAGAAGTTCAGACACAGCATTTCAAAAGCTTAGCTCCTCTAAAATTCACATTGCTTTGCTCTGATGTTCTATATAATTTAGTTCTTTAGAGCTGCAAGAGAAATAGCTTATTTTCCTCCAAAAAATGAAATCAACGAAGTGCCAAGACATTAATCCATTAATCAGTTGTCTCAAGATAGGAAAGCAAACTAATAAAACAAATTAAGAGGAGTACTTACAGAACTAGAGAACCCTACTGCCGACTTTAATCTCTGTACCTCCTTCATGCTCTGCTACCAAGAACACAGACCTTGAGGAGAACTCTGCTAACAGCGACTGCAGTTACAGTCCTCAAAGACATAACCAATCCTGTCTAAAAAGTGTTTTTTTAATTTTAATTTTTCTTTTTATTTCAGGCTTTAATTTTTCCTAAAACCAGGTTAGAGCAGGAAAACGTAGAGGTCATGAACTCAAACTTTCACTTGGAAGTTTAGTCTCTAATATAATTAATGTATAACACTGTCATCCTGCCAAGAATGTCACTCCCAATTTGATCAAACTGGTATTAAATTTGACCTTCCAATTTAGAATATGCTACATCCTGCTTCAGTGAGAAACTTTGCTGAACCAGAGTCAAGGGAGAAGCAGGTATATATTAAAGTGACAGTTCCAGAAGTAATTTGAAGGGTGAATGAAAGGTTTAGATTGAGTACTCTGTTATCAGAGCTTTCTCAATAAGTAAGAGTGTGTTCTTCCCACCTCTCAGTTATTTCTAAAGGAGAGCTTCTTCAGGTTGTTCCGCAATGTTCTGGAAGTCTAATCTGGAGTTGGTACCAGAATGGATAGACTTTAAAGTAAGTGGCAAAGCAAATACGAATGTAATCGAGATAGGTCCACACTTCAACCAGGCCTCGCCTTGTCACGTAAGGTATCGGAGCCTGCTGTTTCACTGGACTGTTGCAAACTCATGTGAAAACTGCAGGGATCTCATGTTTCAGTTTTATGTAATTGCTAAGGTACGTATGGATGCATTAGTCAGAGAAATGATAGCAGCCTCTCCTCTTTGTTGCTGGCTCAAACAGAGACAAGAAATACAGAAAACAAGTCCTACCGCTTGAAGGTTGTTTGGCAACCTATTTGAAATGGCAGGGCTCGGTTTAGCTGCTAGCACACAGTTTTGTAATAAAATAACCACTGTTGCTTTCTGGCAGGCTTATCATATATGCCAAATAGTGAATCAAGTAACAAAGTAAAGAAAAACAAGGCAAAAACCTCCAACCCTACCACCTCTAGAGACAGAACTGCATTAAATAAGAGGCAGAACAAGTCTACATGTAAACTAGTGCTGGGGCTGCTTTACTCAATCTTTGTCAACTGATTACTCTAGTTGCCACAACAGTCAGTTATTGCACTTTGCATAAGTACTAAAATGCTCAAACACTTCAGAAAAAAACCCAGGAATTCCTGACAGTTCGAAGGGTTCGCCTATGCGGATGTCAGATATATTCCTCTGTTATTAGGACCCAGGGTGAGTTTAATCTACAAAGAGATCAGTTGGCCTACATCATTAACACACTTCTACAAACAGTGGATAAAACAGTTTTAAATTACCAGAAGTTGCATCATTATGGATTATTATTTTAGCATTGTTAGCCTTCTATAATATGATGTTGCTCCCTCTGGAATACTGATTAAAATAGGAACCAGATGTGCTTTTCATGACCAGATTGAAAAAGATAAACAACCAGAAAATCAATTCAAATAAAAAGGATGCCCTGGGGGTATTTCTCAAAACTGAAGAGGGAGAGCATACGTATCTTTTAGAAGGGTGGGGTAGGAACTGAAGAACACTTAAAACCAGAACTCTCTTTTTTCCCAAAAAAATCCCTAAGAAACATGAAACAACCTAGTTCTTCAGACACCTATTTTGATAATACTCCAATGCACCATTATCTTACAATTGGGTGCACCAGCCAATGCTAACACAAAGAAAATTTGGTATTTTCAGTTTTGCTCAGTAATCCACAAGAAATAAACTGGGGCGGGGGGGGGGGGGGGGGGGAGCGCGCGCGGGGAGAAAGAAAAAAAGGACTAATTTACATTTAGACCTCAGCATTTTACAGGAATACCACTTTGGTTTACTGGCCTGGAAGCATGATAAGAAGTTTCAAAAAAAAAAAATAAAAAATTCGCTATCTTCAACTCCAGAAAGCCACTAAATGGAAGACTTCTTTTCACACCAATCCTGACGCGAGCTCTTTTTGTGCTAAATGCAGGCCAGTGTAACTTAACGGTACTGTTTCACAGAGCAGACTAGCTCCTTCTTTTTGTGCATTAGATAAAAGCAACATTTCCATTCACAAAGCAAAAGGGATCACAAATCACAAAGGAAATTGCAGGACCAATCCTCCATGCCACAGCTTCTGCTACAATCAGTGTGGCCCTACTGAAGCTGTATTTTTTTCCCCTGCACATTTACATCCAGGCCAGGAACCAGAGACCACTGATGAGGGTGGCAGTCTCCTTCGACAAGCACAGAGAAGAATGGATTTCTTCACTTTGGTAGGGAAAATAAAGATTATAACAATAACTAAAAAAAAGAAGGATGTCTTTCTCACTTACCTACCTTATCCCACTTATCTACCAACCTCCCAGGTTGGCCCTGCTCAGCACCAACTGTAATCACTGCTGTCCCAGTCACACCAGATCATTTTGCTTCAGCTGAGAGTAACTTCAAGCAGGAAAAGCATAGGTCACACAATCAGGCCTGCAAAACCTGGCTTGAAATAGCACACCATATATAGAGGCAGAAGAAATATCTTATTTCTACTATTCATGAACACTTTTGGGTATCAGTATCTTATTCTTTGTGTGAACAAAGCTTTGTCACCACATGGTATAGTAATTACTCCATCCCTTCACTGCAGATTACCAAAGCCAAAATATATTGCATATTCATTATATTCACCAAAAACTTAGAAATGAAAGATTCCATGCAGTACAGCCTAACACACATTTGATTTGCCATGTAACGTTATTTCTTTTAGATACGGTTTGAAAAAGCATCAGACAGAAGAAGAGAGCACCTTCTTAAAATTACACCAGGACACTAGACCTTGTCTCTGGGGGTCCCCTATTTCTGTTCCTCCCCAGGTCACACACCTCTCTCCCTCTTTCTGGGAGTCCCCCAGATTTTTTCCATTATTTCTTCGTTTCCACTGCTTTTAATGCTCCTAATTTCCCTCTTCACATAGCTGGTTCTCCATTCTCTTCCACATGCCAGCACCTGCTTGCACATTAACAGCCCCCTTGGGATACTTGAGGACACCCATTATGACTTTCATGCAAAAAGTTTACCAAGTCTGCGTACTCAGACAAAAACCCACATCAGAGGCAGTCTTTGTGGATGTTGAAAGACTGGTGGTGGATCAAAGTTCTATTCTTTGAGACATCCTCTCCTATGTTTTGAGATACTGGTGCCTGTAACTATTACAGAGATGATTAGAAGAATATTAAGTAAAATTCTTTACATTGAAGAAAAAGGCAGAAGTACCTTGACTTGACATTGCAAACACCCCTCTCTGGAGGCCTAAGAAACACTATTTCCACAGAGCAAAATATGTGTAATGGAATAAATGATATCTTTAGGGTTTCTGTAAAAGTTTTGTGATCCTACACTTTCTCCTCCTCACACTACAAACTGTGCCCATCAGTTATAACTATCAACTCCAATATCAGAAGAAAACCAAGACTGTGAAGTCAAGCACTCTGAACTTGTGAAATACCAGAATTAACATTGCTCATGTAACCTTACCTCAACTTTTGTGTGTACAGAAGTGATCTCTCTTTACATTTTTTTTTCCCTTTTTTTTTTTCTGACAGCTGTACAACCAGAGACTCCTGTAACAGGGATATTATTGCTGATTAAGTAATGGCTATCAAAATCATGTTGATATTGGGGATTACTGATAAAACCTCAAAGTCCTCATAGAAGAGTCTAAGAACTGGAACAAGCCCCTAGATTTTAGGATACATTGAAAGAGATGTCTTTTCTTTCACAGGCTTCTCAATCAGAAGATATAAAAAGTTTTAGTCACCAACAGGAACAATCAGGAAGGGCACAGCCCATTTACTTGACCAGAAATAATAATCTGTAACTCAAGATTAAAGAATACATGTTAAATCTGATAAACTATTCATCAGAGACTTTTTAGAGACCAAGAATTCATACCAGATACTGCCAACGCATTGTTCACATCTAACAATGCTATGAAACAAACAAGTAAACAACAGCATGATCTTCAGGGAGGAATTTTATTGAAATGTGGTTAACTAGCAAAAAACTGCTTGTCAAAATTCTTTAAAAAAGCTTTTCAGTAACTTTTCTTAAGTATTTATATCATCTTATTCTGTGGTTTTCAGTCAACTAGATAAAAACAAAACAAAAACAAAAAAACCCACAAAAAAACCCCAAACCTTGTTCGGTTGACTGCCATGTTCTGTACCTTAGCACAGTAACTTCAGCACTGAAGCTGATCCACCTACTCACTGTGCAAAAAGTTGTTACTAAAACTTTTGTTTCTGGGGGAAAAGAGGAGTTTGAGGTAGGGTTTTTGCTTGTTTTGGGGGGGGGGTTTATTGTTTTATTTTTCATTTAGAAAGTATCAGGAAAAATCAACCTGGTGTACTTATGGAATAGACATGAAAATCTTCTAGATATGAATAGATATGATAACCTTCTTCCCTGTGAGGGTGGCAAGGTGCTGGCCCAGGCTGCCCAGAGCAGCTGTGGATGCCCCATCCCTGGCAGTGCCCAAGGCCAGGCTGGACGGGGCTGGGAGCAACCTGGGCTGGTGGGAGGGGTCCCTGCCCCTGGTGGGGGGTTGGAGCTAGATGGTATTTAAGGTCCCTTCTCAACCCAAACCATTCTCTGAAAAGCAATTTTCAGGGTATTAGTAATTTATGAATTGTTTGATGGACTTACTATATGATTTACTGTGGCCAACAGTCTCCAAAATCACATTATTTCTACTGCCTAAGTAAATAACAAGCATTCTTAGAATCAGCTATTCCTCAAAATTCTTTTCACACACATACCACAGTTTTCCACCCATGATGTACAAGGCAAGGTAATTTGTACTGTTTACGTCCTTGAAGCAAAAGGGTTGTATTCATATATTCTGCTGACAAAGTTAGCTCAAAAAAAGTTTTCTACTACAGAAAAGGTCTCTTGCAGTAACATGCTGTCAAGTATGGCAGAGCCAACAGAGATGCAAGAGATACAAACTAGACAGATACTGCAGATGCACTCAACCCAATTTCATAAAAAGCTGATAACAAGAAATTACTGCTACACTAGACAAATCCCTATCAGGGAATCAAGTTTCCTCTCCTCTATTATAGGATTAAAAAAAAATACACAGATCCCATCGTCCTAGCTTTTCTCCCCCCCCCCCCTTTCTCTCCATCACATCCCAAATGTTCTGCATTCCAGCCTCACATAACAGTAATATTTAGGTTTGGGTGGAGAATACTTTCGTTGCAATGGGCAGCCTTTGTCAAAAGTAAGTGGAAAAAACTAGCAAATGGAATTAATGTTAAAAGGGTAGAAATTATTTTCATGGTAATTATGATAAGCAAGGTAAGACAGGAGTAAAGAGGCAGATCAGAATAACACCAATTTCGATTAAGATCTGTTTCAAAGCCTGACCTTCATCAGTTGCTGACAAAATTCAAACCTTGCTGATGCCACAAGCCAGGCAAACAACCATCTAACACGGCAACAGCTGCAGTGGGAGACATTTAAACTCTTGGAAGTACAGCTGTTCACTGATAGAAAGGATCATTCCTTCAATCTACAGAACTACATGTACAAAGGAGCAGGATGGTGCTATTCACTTGCAATACAAGCTATCTGGTAATCCTCAGTCTAGGCATATTTAAATTACAGTCGGTTTGAAATCAATAGCGTCCAGTCTTGCCTAACTCTCTTGCAGGAGTTCTTAAAGAAATTGCAGTTTTGACAGTCTGAGTTTTTCCTGCTACTTCGAGTGCAAAGATATTTTGACAGTTTCTTTTCTTCTTTTTATAATTAGAAAAACTGTCTCACCGGTCCATGCCTGCCCACACTAGATGCCTCAGGAATGATGCTGACATGCTTGTTCTCACCCTCCACTTGATACGGTGAATTGCACTCAGATCCCTAGCACTTTGCATCCCCCCTTCACACCCTTACTAGATTATCAAATGACTATTCTGGCCTGAATTTACACAGATTTAAAGTAGGATATCATGGACTTCATTATCAGTAAGTGAGGGAATGGAAAAAGTGAGGAAATGTGGTGGAGCTCACTCCATAAACCGATTACTAACACAGATTCTCTAGTAAAGACAGGCTTTCATTAGATTCTCTCAGTTCAGCAAATGCTTATCTACCATTCAAATGGTAAACAGCTGGAAAGCCTTACATTTTTGTGACTAAGTGGTGTCCCTGTCTCTGACAAATGAGTAATAAATAACGCAATCATTACAGAGAATTGCTCTTGTTCTGAATCTACTGGTGAGTTTTTAACTCTCTGCAAACAGCACAGCTTTGCAGGGGAACAGGATGCTTTTCCCCCCACATTATTTTGCTTTTAGAACACATGTAATAATAGGCCATATAATTAGCCGAAGTTTAGGAAAGGTCTTACTCCAGCTGTTTCCTAAAATCAAGTATTAAATATACAGTAGTAATCCAGTAGCATTTCTGCCACAGACAGTCTCATGTTTTGTTATTTTGCATTTGTACTGACTGTACCAAAGTGCTTTATTGTCTACATTGCATAGGAAAGAGCAAGTCACTGAAAAAAATGTCTAGTTAAGTCTCAAGACTCAGGACACTTGCAAATAACATAGAACCATAAAGAAGAAATCTACGTTAAATATCAGGTGAAATCCTGGACTTGCTGAAGTATATACAGAGATGCCAAGAGCTTACTTTGGTCACATTGATTTGGTGGTGTCTATGAGTATGTACTATGATACAGACTATTTTTTTTATCATATTTTTTTTCTTCACAAGTTCCCTCCCTGATTTCATGCACAAGATGGATAACTAGCATTTTATACCTTTTGAATATTTTACTTTACAGCACTAATGATGTTTCAATGTAGAGTGTGTATATGTGTGAGTCTAGGTTTTTAAAATTCCATTACAGGAACACCTTTACACCTACAGCATGCAATAGGGGCAGTACGTATTGGATCTATCATGCCTATTTAATTGGAGAAACTCAGAGCTGTAGAGGGCAGCTGTAAGCACACAGAGGCACCTAATATTTTGGGCCACATCAAAAGATTTGCAATGTAGGCCCATGGGCAGCTGAAGAAATTGCTTCTCTAAAGCTCCATTTCACTTGAGGATTTTGGAAATGCTCCCGATTTATTTTCCTTGTCTACTGACTCAGAACCTCCACACTTCGGTCCCTGTCCCTTCCTGGCATTTCCCCAGTTCCTGTCTGAACTTAGCCTCTTCAGTGCTGGCCTCTCTTTTCCTCTGCACATTCCTGGGAGTGCCCAACCCAAATCTCGTAATTACTACCCAAAGCATTTCCCCCAAATTCTGACCAGTCGTTCTCTCTTCTTGCAAAGCCAGCTCACTCTCAGATGAGTTACAGACTGCCTTAACACATAGGCATGTAAGGTTACCTACTGCTAAGTGATACCGCAAGTCCTTTCATTACATACAGGTATAGATCTCTTGTAAGATGTTAAGTCATGTGCCACTATACTTGCTGTACATGCTTTCTGATCCTTTTAACAGTCTTTTCTTCCTGCCTTTAACTGGTAGCATCTTTACATCACAAAATGCAGTGCTTAGTGCACTGTCATTTAACTAGATGTGTAGTTACTGGAAGTCTCTAACAATTTCAGCTTTATTGTGGTTTAATCAAGGAGTGTAACTTGTGGTGCAAATCAAAGAGGACCATATCATTTGCACAGTGTAGTTCTTTTCCATTAACTACAGATATAAAAAAATATTTGAACATGAGGATAATTTTCCATTCTCATGAGGTATACAGGTAGTATTAGCAGGTCAATGAAGTCACAGTTTTAAAACTATTAAAAAAAAAAAAAGGCTGAAAACTGTCCTCCAATCTGCCTTTTGGTGGACTCCAATTAGGAGGAACTAAAATTGTTTTCAAAGATTAAGAGTAGCAGATAGACAGTGTAATAATGAGTACATACTATCAAGGCAACAAAGCTTTATTCTTCCTGTAGATATTACTGATAAATTATTTTTATATGGTCCATAAAACTTTTAATGATCAAATATAGTAATAGTTACACTATATATGGACCTATGTGGTGTTAAAAATGGCTAGCTTGTTTGACCACTTAAGAAAAAAACGACAGAAGTAACCTGCATAATCCAGTCTTGATCTATATGCAATATTCATATCTATGTAAAGCTACAATCTGAGTTAAAAGCCAAACATGAATAGCTTGTTTTAGTATTTATTGTTACTAAGGTAAAATTTAAGTATTACATGTGAAGTCATAAGAACAATAGTTTTATGCGAGTTTTTAGGAAGATACTTCAGCAATGTTCCACAACTCTAGGTCTTAAGGTTTATTCTTATCCAACCATCTGTGTACATGAAGAGATATACACTTTTTTTTAAAATTTAAAAAAAGAATATATTTAAGATCAAGCAGAAGAAAGAACTACATGGTAAGTATTTTGGTAAAATCTTAATACAAACATATGGATTCACTTCTGAGAAAAACCTCTGAACTTCATACCTGGCAAGATAAACTTCAGTATTTTTTCATATCAGTTCTGTATTTTTCATATCTCCACTGAAAATGTACTGTTACAATTCAATTCTGTGACAACATCTTAGGTTATGATAAGCACAATCTGAGTGTCCAGATGTCATCACAAGTAGGACTCCCTGAAGCTGAGGGTTATCACGCTATGAATAACAAGGAGACCTATCATAACCATATACTGTGCCAACTCCATCCAGAAAGGAAGGAACACATCAGACTACTATCACATTTTGTTGTTCCATCTCCTTCAAAACTCAGTGTCATGATAGTCCATTGTCCTAGTGAAAAGAGCCTGGATGGCTTTACCTTGTACTACTGACTGAGCTAAGGTATTCCCAGCCTTTGATTTCCCTAAAATGAGCTACATAAAAAATACATTTCCTGTAGCTAATTAACAAAGAAAAAAGGAAGATGTTGTATAGTTGTCAACTATTTGATAGTTTGGGTTGGGTTTTTTGTTAATTTGTTTTGGTTTTAATATCTATTGCATCCCATTCTAATTTTCCTGTAGATTTAAATCAGCTCAATATGATGTGGATGAATACAAGGAAACAAAGAAATGAATAATGTTTAAGGGATCGGTTTTGAAAATTGCTAGGAAAAATTTATTGTCATCTTTTCAACATGATTTTTATAACACATACCAGTTATGAAAACCAAAAAGACATTCTTATAGCCAGACAAAGGATTCATAATTATCCTTTGTAATCTTAAAGTTACACTTAAGTTTAAAACCTGAAAAGATAAATCCAAACTGAAATGTCATATTCTCAATCTCTCTTGATTTTACTGCTTTGTTAAACAAGTTTATTTTGTATGCATGTTGCAGTGCTTTTCAGATATCAGTGTTGACGAAACATTTGCACAAACAGAAGCACTTTTCTTGTATCTTTTGCATGTAGCAAAAGTTAACCTTGATCTAATCTGGATTTCTGAGACCAGGGAACTAAGGATAAGGATTTAAACATAAGAACTTTTAGCACTTCATATCTGCAGAATTTTTTTCCGTAGGACTTTCCAATCCCATTTTAACTATTGCTGCAGGGCATTAAAACCCAACATCTTAGTTTTACAGTCTGATACAGAGATTTTTATCTTCTACGGTCTTAAATTCTGAAAGTTCTGGAAGGTGTTCTAAAGCACTTTTTAAATGGATGGGGGAACAAGGAGCACCAGAATGACAGCTTCTTAGTAAGTATGTGTTGCCCTGAGGGTAAGCTGGAAGTTTTTTTAAAAAATGTTGCATTCATGACCCAATGCCAAACCTAGGCTGTACATATTACAAACAGCCAGCCTGGAGATGAGGAAAGCATGGATCCCTACAGTTATGTTTTAATCTAAAAAGACAAAAAGTAATTTCCTATATGAGGGAAAAGGGAATAGACTTTATTAAGCTGTTTCCATTTGAAATGGAGGCCCATGTACAACCTTCATAATCGGAAGCAAAGTGCTTGCAATTCATTTCCACTTTTTTCTTTATAGTGTGCGCACTGTGGACAACGGACTGCTGCCAGCTAGGAAGCAGGAACCAATGCACAGGTTAACGTAAAGGGGGCAGGCTTAAATGTTAAAAAGGATGGTTTACAGCACGTGCATTTTGCATGTTTTCATGTTTCGTGTGGGCTTGATACCTTAACACATTCCTTTAAATACAACCTCGCTAAAGAAATGCAAGAATCGCTAGGCATTTTAGGTGGACAATTTCTATGTAACCTTAAGGACTTGCTTGTGACTGCATTTCCAAAGCCCTGGGCATGCCCATTTGTAAGAAGATAGAGGAAGAAGTGCCAGTCGAGCTAAATTTCCCATAAAACTAAACCAGTTCAGTTTGAGAGAGATACTAGTTATGTTTGGTTTAAACTCAAGTAGGTTGGACGATTCAAGGGATCAGGGATTTATGCAATGAATCCAGACTTGTAATCAAGATGGCATCCTTTCACGAAAAAGTATGCAATTGAACTTCTATATCAAGACATAAAACCATGATCAAATAAAACTGCAGTTAAAGCATTGTGGAAAGAAGTTTTTCTATAATTAGAAAATGTGAGGATATGAATGTTATCAGCAGTAATTAAAGATTAACTGCATTGTTCAGTGACTAAACTTAGAGCTAGTGCCTTCTTTAAACTGCTTTTCATCTGTTCTAAATACAAAACTTCATGAAGATCTGAACTAAGTACCACTTACAAACCACACTTACAGCAAGTGATTTATTTTTTCAGAGCCAAGAGAAATACATGCCTCTGCCTGGACCACGAGTAGCTCCAACTTTCTGGAAACAAAACCTCAGGTATGTATTTTTCCTCCTGTTACCAACTGTCAGAAACCATAAGTTAGTAAGGAAAAAGAAAAATTAAAACCAGCGTGGATCCGAAAGTGAAAGTTGGTATTGCACATAAAAGATGCAGGATATTTACAAAAACATTTTCACTTGCATCCTGCTTTGCCGAGTAAAAGACAGATTACCTTTTATCCTCGATTGCTTTCTTTATAATACGCAACAGATAAGCCTTTTGAATGCCACAAATTTTTTTCATTGCTATCATTCTGAATTCAGACTGTGGAATGGATCAGAGAACATACTGATAAATCCAGCATATGTACTGGCAGAAACCCCAACTGGGATAAATCACTTCAGTCCCCGCTTCTTGTCAGCGTGGTGGTCATGGGCTGACAAGATACAAGTCAAACTGGAAATAGCTGTAATCACAGTTTACAAGGGTTAACTCAATGACAGCCACTTCTTTGTGTGCCTACTTCAGGCATCCAGCCTGTGAAAGCCCTAAGCACCATACTTTTCTTGTGGTAAAGGTGCATATATTAAGCCTTTTGCTGAACTAAGAAAATTAGGCTAAGCCACAGAATCTGCGGAACAGCCTAATATGCTGAAATGGAGATAATGACATAAAAAGTTGATTGACTTCGGACTTCGAGTGAAAACTGTTTAAAAAAAAAAAAAGGAAAAAAAACCAGAATGCAAAGCAAGTGACAAATGGGATTAATTCCAGTGAGCACCGAGAAGGGAGTGGAGGATGTGAAGGAAGGAAATGCCTCATTCTGTTTTTGCGCATAGGAAAGCCTGAGTAATACAAGGTTGCCTGGTGCCATACACCTTTATGCTCATTTTGGATCACTCCAGCGAAAACCCGCAATTTGCTGAGCCCCCCCCTACCACAAGGTGGCACATCTGTACGCCCCATGATTTTTAGCTGCCTCTACAGTTCCAGCTTAACTGCCTCCACAGTTTACTTCATTTTTAAGAAGTAACTGTTTCCCATTTCTACAGAGAGGAAGGAGTGGGGGTGGGATAATAGCAAGGAACGATAAACTGCATTATACTATCAAGTGCAGACAACTAAAGGTAAGTAAACTATTCTTAGTATGTGGATTAATTCCAAACTTTCCTTGTTACCATTATTTACTAAAGGGTCTGAGGTGTATTCACATCAACAACGTGGAAATCAAACAGGAGAAGGCACAACAGAAAACTTAAGCTTCAGTATTTTTTACAAATACATTGACCAGAATCTCAACAGAATTTAAGTGTGAAATGGCACGCGGACTTTGGATAGCAGACTGGTGCCGAAGATGGAAATAAGCATACAGAAGGAGAACACTAGGTATATCTACACATTATTTTGATGGTATTTGAAGCCTGCTGGTCACCCGTTGGTTGGTATGCAGTATAAGGGGGTTTCTTGCATTGCTGCCACTTTTCCTTGTGTTGTGAGTTTCAAGAAGTAATAACAATGTAGGCTAAGGAAAGCTGTGCTCTAGCAGTAATTTTTCCTACATGCTGATAAAGGTTTGAAATTTCCAAAATACATTCTCATTTTCACCTAGTGGCTGATGAAAGAAAAATCTCAGCGCAGTTAATTCTTCTTTTCAAGTCCATGATCTAAAAATATACTGCGTGATCTATAATGGCCACAGCGCACCCTTCTCCACAGTACATAATGGACCCACATGTTTCACATATCCATCAGAAAGGCACTGAGCAGACCACGAATCCACCAAACTGCAGAAGAGATTTGCAAGCAAACTGAGATAAGGGTGTGAGTACAAAAGAGAAGAATTTTTTAAGGACAGAAACATACTGACCTAAATCAAAGCACAGAAACACTAGCTAGCATGCAAAGCAATTCTACCCACACACTGCAGAATATATGTTTTTAGAAAGTGGATTCTTGGAGATTTAAAGTATAAACTATGTACATAGCTCCCTCTGATGACCATTGGACACGATACAATGCAAGGCTCCTTTTATTTTTGTTCGTGTATTCAACTGACAGCTGACTGGTTAAATTCTAATTGCTTCCAAGTGAGGTCAGCAAAGGTATTTATCGAAAAGGACTGAACAACAGGCTCAACACACACACATGCACGCGCACGCATAAGCACATACACACCATCTCTCCAGCGCGTTGATTTATGGAAACAATTATAATTCTAGTGGAGCCTTTCTGAGCTGAGAAAGTTTGTAGCTACAGTAGAGTGTCTCATGTTGCAAAAAGCAGACAACAGAAATGGAGTACTTGAATATCCAGCTCTTATCAACAGGAACAAGTAAGTTATCTGTCCTTTACAAGAGCATTCAACAGTTTCTAATAGCTAGTAACTTTTATCTTCGTTTGTATATACTAGACTTTTAAAAAGCATTAAGAGAGCGATTTCTGTTAATAAACTGAAAGGGGTAGGAATAGAAATACAAGACTAAGACTGTGAGGTCTGTTTTGAAATCTGATAGATTGTCCTAATAGTGAATACATAGTTATGAAGTAATCAGCAGAATTTTACCATGCATGATGAAGTAGTTCAACTGTATCAATAGGGGTTTTTTTGGAGGACTTAAAACTGAGGACAAAACTATGTTTACAGTCAGTTTAAAAGTATGTTTATGTAAAAAGTTGTGTGAGAGATCTATTGCATATACATTTGTGTATTTTTTAAAAATGAGCTTAGCATGTCATACATTTATGTGTAGTACTTTTCAGTAGCATAATGTATCCTTGCACGTTTGTAAGAACTGAGCACTTACACATGCACCTTTTCTCACAGATCTTTTACTTTCAGTGCAAGCAGCAAATTCAAGTAGTACAGAAGGTCACGACAACAAAGGTTTTTATAACTTGTGTCTTTAAAGGATATTCTGACTGAAGAGATATTTAAGAAGCTCTTCTATTTCGCCATTAACTATTAAGGAATAACGATCAGAATTCTAGAAGAGGGAACAATCTCATTTAAATGAATCTGTAACTCGTAAAGACAGAAGGCAGGTCAGTGACCTAAGAGCAACAGTCTACTTGAGATTTAATTTTCATTATGTTGTTCATGAACACCCAGAACACTGCACTATAATGCACAAATGGATACTGACATGGATCCTGCCAATTTTGCTCTACAGATCATACTTTTACATTATCTTTCTAATGGGCACTATATCTTTAGCTTGCAATGACATGACTCCAGAGCAAATGGCTACAAATGTGAACTGTTCCAGCCCTGAGCGACATACCAGAAGCTATGATTATATGGAAGGGGGGGATGTAAGAGTGAGAAGACTTTTCTGTCGAACTCAGTGGTATATGAGGATTGATAAGCGAGGCAAAGTAAAAGGGACAAGAGAAGCAAACAACAACTACAGTAAGTAATATTTTTGGTTTTTCTATTCCTAAGTTTTTTGAAATTTACACATCATTGTTTCCTGTTCCTTGATTTATTGTCATTTCAAAAGAATTTTGTAGAATATACTGAGCATTGTATAAGAAAAGTTTTCCAATTAATCCTACAGCAGGACATTTGTTACTGATTTTGAAATGCGTCATTTTAAATACTACATTGTAGATCTGCTAATGTATTAGCTACAGCTGGTAACTATTAGCAAACAGAGAGCCTATTTTAACAAGTGAATTAAGGTTGTAAGTATGGAAATGTATAACCACAAACTCTGCTCATAAAATACTTATGAAACTTTAAACCACATTTATATAGTCCACAAACTACCTAAAAGTCTGGTGTGTTTGAATTAACAATTAAAACATATGCAATATTAGAAAGTTCAATGGAAAGAATTATGTAAACTCTCTTGCAAAATCTTTTAGATAGTTTGCCAAGCCAGGAACAAAATCTATTATAGTTTCTGCAGTTCATTATTACAATGATCATGATGCTGAAAAAATACTCTCTCCCCTTTCTTCCAAAAATATGACTCATCTAGAGAGAATGGACATACAATATTTTGCAAAGCTGTACCTAATACAATTTTTGAACTGGCAAAAGAATTGTGTACTAATTTGTATTTTCCACACAAATACCTATATATCTTCCATTTACACTTGGAGGAGTCTATTTTACAGTCACTATTTTTGCCACTTCAACTTTCACATTATTACTAATATATTGTTTATTTAGAGAAACATGACATTTACTTGAAAAGACATTGTTAAGACACAACAGGAAAATACATAGGATTATAATGCATATTTCAGAACAAAATCATAAGGAAAAGGGGCCAGACACATGCTGGTCTAGTGTTTATAGTCAACTGAAACTACAAATATTTCCAAGGATGCCATTAAATACACTTTTAATGTAGGTTGTATGTATTATTGTGCTTTTATTAGCAGCAGCAGCAAAAGAAATCAATAAATCAAACTTCAAAAACTGTTAGTGTGATTCAGCTTTCAACAAAAGCTGACTGATTATTTTCTATAAGAACAGCACTTTTGCACACTAAGCGCCTGGTTAGTGGGCTTCATAATTTATTTCTGTACTTCATTATTACACTAAGTGCTTGGCAACTTGCGTGGCTAAAATTTCATTGACTGATGTTACTGTTTCTTTTAAAATTTGGTTCCATATGTCTCCTTTCTTCCTACACTATTACGTAGTGAATAACCATATTCCTCTGAAAGACAACACATGGCCAGCAGCCAAATAAATTATTTGGTCCATATTCAAGGAGACTCCCATTGAATTTCAGGAGGACATTGCTACAATACAGATTCATAGGGCTAGTTTTGAAGTGAAATGTTGCTCTCATAAAAAAAACACTGCACAAAATTGTTACTGACTGTTGAAGTAGTTTCTTTAAATTTTTGCAGATAAGTGAATATCCACAGTATCCAGTTTTTTTCTGTTATTACTTACAAACACTTTAAAGAAATTATGACAGCATACAGAGCTGAAAAATTATATACATTTGCCTTTCCTAGTTCTAATGATGCTTAAGAAAAAAAATCTTTGCTAGTAATTTACCATTATTTCAAATTCAAGTAAAGGTTCTCAATTTTCTGCAGGATCCCATGCTGCTGAAGCACACTAATGACACCCTGAAACATTCTGGAGTGAAACCATTAAAGAGTATCAGATCATTTTGTGCTAAAGGCAATCCATTTTCTTGTTGTTTTCTGAAAACTTTATGAATAGTTAGTGATGGCAACTAACTATTACAAATAACAGAAAGGCAACCTTAAGTCATTAAACCCTTACATTTATATTGCAGTGAAAAACATTTTAAAATTCTTTTGCTGGTAAAATGCAGTGAGTATCAGGAGAAAAAACAATCAATACTTGAATGGTTTATCTGGTAACTGATGTGTACTATGATGAACTGTCTCCACTAAAATTAACTCAAGTATGTGGGAAGTCTCCCACCATCTTAAGACTCTTCCTGTAATTTATCTATTGTATACTAGGAAATAATATCCAAATGCTTTTGTTGGACAAGTTGAATAGGGAAATATAAACAAAGAGAACTGGAAAAACGTGAATACTGATAACTTCAGGATTTTCTGAGAAACTAAAAAAAAATCAGTATTGTCAAAAAACCTTTTTTGTCATACTCTCTATTCAACAGAATATGTAAGAAGCCTTTTTGAAAAATGTTTGTAGCACTTTACTAAAATACCCATGAAGAAAATATTAGGATATGATGGGAAAAATACTAGAACAAAAAAACTCCACAACACTACCCACCTGGACTAATACAAATTTTCCTAAGCAAAATTTTTAACATTAGAAATTAAACAGACTATTTTTATCCAGGGTCTCTGAAAAGCATAACTTTAAAATCATACCCATTACAAAGATCTATTGATCTGGGTGTTCAAATATTCTGGTTTCATGGTTTCCAGTTCTAAGTTAATAAATCAGACCTGTCTCTCAGGATGGAATCCCAGTACAGTTGCAGCCAAATTAATCAATGGGTACAAAAAGTGTTGCTTTGAGAAGTATCTTCTTATTTTATCCTAATTTTCCACTTAATAAATAAAAGGAATCCTTTTCCCTTTTGAATCACTAACATGTGCTACTAAAATGAAAACAAGAAAGAATTCATTATTTTACTATCATAACTTAGCTTCATAAAGAAAGCTGCACTGACAGTCTTGCAGAGTCAACTACTTGTTTTCAACCCATAAATTGTGAAGCATGAATAACGTGAAGAGCAATCTTTACATTGAGAAATGTCTGTAGAATAACTTCATCATAACTTTGTCAAGTGCCAGAATTCCCAATGCTTTTCTTATCAGTCAAGATTATAAATGTAAGAATGCAAAGATGGTGAGGAATTAGGGTCTTTATTTCAAACTTCTCTAGTAAGTTACAGAGTAAAATATATAAACATATCCTATGAAAGTAACAGCAAAAATAATTAAAGTGTGTAAATTTCCTAAGACACTAATTCTAAAGCCACTGTGTGAAATATATGTGGACTGAAATTCCATTACAAAATTAAATACTGAACCAAATTCTCAACCACCAATTGTAATTAATCTGTATTAGTCATTCACTTGTTTCAAAATGCATTATAAGTTAACTGCTTAGTCCAAGAAATATGCTTGTACTGTTTCAGTGAAAGCAAATGGTTGAATCCTGTTTACAACAGTGATGACCTTTTTAGGTACCCGAAAAGTATTATTTGGTGCACATTTCAGAAAGCAGTAGAGCCTTCTGGTGGACATAAAGGTGATAACTCAAGAGTAAACTGAGCAGATCAGGACAGTGATCCCCACTAAGCAGAGGAAATCACTTTGCACCTGACCTGCTTTACTTTCATTCTGAAAACTAAAAGGCAGAGGGAGAACCGAGAGTCACATACTGAAAAACAAAAGCAAGAATTAGGAAGCAGCCAAGAGATGAAGTCACCCAGAAAAATCTGTCATTATCACGAAAATTTTTCTCTTTGACAATCACTTCTTATATCTTGTCCAAGCCTAAACTACATGCTTTTTACTAAAAAAATAGATTTTCTTTCTTGTTCATGTAAAATAATCTAAGTGGACACACAAAATAGACTTTTTGAATTCATAACTGTAAACAGTAAAAGTGACTGAACAAATCTTGGAAATAATATGGCAATTTGTTAACACTTTATCTTTGATAGAAAATAAATCTCTTCTTATTACTGCTTGCTCCTCCTTTCATTTCAGTTTGTGTTTTATGAATTTTGCCTGATTTTATTTGATTTTGTTCAGAAAAAAAGGCAGCAAAAATCAGAGTTTATTTTGACTCTATCCAAGAGGATTTACAACTACGACTGGGTGATGCTTTAGGACTTTCCACGCTCTGTTGCCTTTGGAATCTCATTTTAAAGACTTCAAAGGGTCTGTTAGTTACTAGAAAAGCCTTCCAGGAACCTGAATCCTAAGATGTCTGATCCTATCATATTCCATGTGTGCTCTAAATTCAGAAAATGCCTATTTCCTCTTCTTTTCAGTGGATAAAGCCAAAAAAAAAAAAAAAAAAAAAGTGTACTGAGAGCTTGGCACAAAATCACTAAAATCTTAACATTTTTGTTAGAGAACTACTTCTATTTTGATCAAAATCCAACAAGTCATACTTTTTAGCAATAGTAAATGCACTCTTCACTCAGTTTTGTTCAAAGGTAAACCCTACCTGATGACAAAATACACTTTATGTACATCTTAGTGGTTATACTCAAACTTGCTTAGAAATCAGAATTACTTCCAATAGCATTTCATATATGCTTTTTAGGGTAAAACAAATGTTGGACTATGTATACTGTGCCACTATATAAATTTTATTTCTGCTGCTTAAATACAGATTATATAGAGGAGCAAGAAGATTCAGTATCTGAAAATCAGATCTTTCAAGTCAGGTATTGATGTACCAGATTCAGTTCAGTTAATGGTTGTGTGTTTTTCAACCAAACAGAAAGTCTGTCTTTGCAACTGTATTCTTGATTTTTCAAGAGGTTGTTGGTTCAACTAATACATTGGCATCAAGAGAAGACTAACCTTCGCTAATGTGAAAGTGCTTTTGCTTCACATCAGCACTCTGCTAATCTTTTCAACTGTAACAGAAAGATCTAATTCAAATGGCAATACATGTGTATCCTCTCAAAACAGCCTACAGAGCCAAGGATGACTCTCTCCTACAGTGATTAATCAGATCTAAATAGAACAGATTTCCCTGCTCCCTTTCCAGCTGTTTGTCTAGCACTGCTGGTAGATACCACCCCTCAAATTTCAGCCAGCGGAAGAGACTCTGTGCCTGTACCTTATTACAAATCCCAGGTTTTCACCATCAACTGCAAAGGTGCAGATAACAGAAGCAGCTGAGTTACGCCCATCTTACAGCTTCTACTGACTTTTTCACTAAGAGCACCCTTTGGGGAAAGTGAGGGCAAGGGAGGAGGGAGTAAAGTCTTGAACCATTGTAGCCAGGTTCTTTAGATCTCACATATCAACATCCAAATCAGTGCTCAACTGACACAGTATGACAGGGGTGCCACATCACTTAGAATTTACCTCCTGAATCTTCAACACCTTGTCTATTCCGTGGTATTTCCCAGCTGAAATGTGTGTAAAGGCAGATTGGTAACAATTTATACTCACTTTCTTCTCACTCTGAACACAAAATGATTGCATAAGCTCTGCAAAGGGAGAATCAAACCTCTGGGCTCAGGCACAGGCAGCAGCTTCCCAAGCTAACATACACCAACAAGGCTATGTCTGCCTGCGTGCGCCTCAAAACTGGGGTGTGAGCAGTGAAAAACATCTAAGCTGAATCTATACACATGTGCTTTAACCAATTCACTTGACCCTGATACACCTTCATAATTCAGCTGTGACTTGGCAATTTTTCTGCATCTCCCAATAGTAGAGATTTATCAGAAATGTTACATTTTTATGGAACCATCAATCAAGTTTAGCAGCCAACTGCAGAAGCAGTTACAGGATACGTTTAACAAGATAAATTGCAGCCCCTTTCTCCCCCCCAGCTTTTTTCTCCCATTGTTTACAATTTCTGAATGTACAAAAAATTTTCAGTATCGTATCATTGTTATTGCTCCATCCTGAAGAAAATGTGCTGAAGTGGCCCTGACCTGAGACTCAAGAGACTTGAGGCTAATCCAGACTTTTAAGCAATTTTCTTACAGACTTTAGGAAAATTCTTCAAACTCTCTGTGCCTCTGTGAAAAGGAATTATTTGCCTCTGTGTAAGAGCTTAAAAAATTATTAGTGAAAAAACTTCCAAACCTACAAAAGAATTGTGTGTTAGTTATAGATATTAAATACTTTTATTATAGAACACTGACTAATAGAATATTAACTAAAGTCACTGAAGTCGGTAGTTAGAAAAACACAGAGTTCAGATGAATATTAAGGAGGCAATTTTCCATACAGGCAAACAGAATTTCTTAGAAAATTCCTTATACAGTCCGTCTTGCAAAACAAAAACAAAATCCAGATATCTCCATTTGCAGCTTCCAGTTTTCTGTATTGTTTGAGTATCTGAAAATGATTTTTTTTAGCTTTTTAGGATCCCCGAATTGGTCTTCCCCTCTGTCTTCCTTAAAGCTCAGGAAGACCAAGACGTCCTAAACCGTATCATTATACTGTTCCACACTACAAGATATCTCAAATGGTAGTATATTTTGGAACACTTTCCTCATCAAAACAGAGTAAGTTTAGGCAAATGAAGGCTGTTACTCTTCTTGGGTGGCACATTGCTTTCATTGCATAATTGACTGTCTATGACTATATTTGGCAACTGTATTTCAATTGTCTTTTTTGACCTTTGACTTTATTTTTAATTTTTAATTCTGGGTATGAGCTGACGGAAAGGTCAAGTTAGCCTTCTGGTGTATGTAATTTAGAAACATTATTAAGAAAAATTTAACAGTGAAAATTCCTATGGCAATAACATAATAGAGGTTAACAATCATAGCACTGAATTGTCACACTTTAAAACTTTCATAACACATGACATCACTTATATAAATGGAAAAAATTCTTTGTAACAATTGGTGCTGAAAAGTTGGAAGTGGATATTCACAGATGTGGCCCACAACTTCATGAAAACACACCAAAAAAGCAATAAAAATACCAATGCAATCAATATGCTCTCTTGACCATTATTTAGGTCCTGAAACAAAGAACAAAATAAGGATTAAACTGTAATGGATTTTTTTTTTTTTTACAGTGTTTACACACTGCTTATGACATGAATCTAGTACCTGCACAGTTTATCAATAGAAGACTACTATATTCTAAACAGGCTGAATCAGACAATCAGACAGGTAAAGCCCAGTAACATCAGCAAAGCTCTGTCAATTTATTCCAACTGAGCATTTTCTCTTTTAAAGTTATAGGGAGAACCTGACAATTCAAAACCAGAAATAAATAATTAAAAAGTCTAGATATTCCATTAAAAACACTAACATTTTCCTTCAGTATGCTATCTTTCAAAATTAAGCACAGTCAGAACATTGATCATCAATGCAAAACTATAAACGAAAGCACAGAAAACATGACCATTTCATAGCACTTAACACCATAGTAACTTCAACAGGGTGTAACAAACACCACTCATCTCCATCACTTCAATCAAAGCACCTTCTGAATACCCCCATAACCTGTGCGTTTTTTTGAAGGAGTTTCCTAGCGTTAGTACTAGCATACATGCCTTCCCTTACTTCCACTTTTGGTAGCTGGCTTGCTTCTTTTGAAATGTGTTAATAGACACTGGGAGGTGCTATAGACTATAAAAAGAAGCTGATCAGACATGTCCTTGGCCATTTTGATGTCTTGGAATTTTGCTGTTTGTCCAAGTAGAAGGTAATGTATTTCAAGACAGAAAAAAAACCCTACCTGCTAACATTTTCATTAATAACCTGTGCTAATTTGATACAATTTTTATCATGACCTTTAAATGTCAAGTGGGATTTGATATTTCAATCAGAAGTAACTGTTTACAGAAAAAAAACACCAAACACAAAACCCCCATAAACTAGAGAACTTTATGATTGTCAAAGACAGAAATTATTGTAGCTGAACATACATGTTATCTAGAGCTGAAGATATTAGGGGGAAAAAAAACAGAATCACAATCAACATCAAACTTCAACAAGGTTGCATGTGATTCTGTGCTGAAGTCCCAGAGCTGCGCAGGTGACGCAGTGCCAGGGTTCTGTAGGCTGTCTGCATGCACAGCTGTAAGCAGGGTAGTGGCAAATGGGAATTTTTACATGCTCGTCAGGTGTGTGGAAATCCTCACTGCAAGAGCTTTCTGGCTTCCTGCATAACACATGCACAACATTGCACTGTGAGGAGAGATATGCATGCCCTTTGAGTAGTCTACGTGAACTCTAAGGGTGGCAATGGTCAGGCTCTCGAGCTAGCCACTGCGGAGATGGATTTGGGAGAAAACGTGGATCTAGCTAAGTCAAGGGAAGAAGGTGGCACAGACTGGGGAATGGACTCATTTTATCCAGTGCTTGTGTAGCTTCTGCAGCAGTGACCTTGTGAAAACAAGAGTTGTACTCCTTGATAGAAACTCTGAAGTAGAATAGAAAGGATAGCTGAATCCTAGAGAGTGCAGCCAATACTAGGTACAATTGGGAAGTGCAACTTTCACCAGCAAAAGCAATCTCAACTCCACCATGCTAATTTATTCCCTTTGGAACACTCTATATAGCTTAGGGACTGCACATAATGTTCAAGATGACACAAGAAATCCAAGCAGTTCTTGAGTGCTAATTGATGAGATTTTACAAGGGTTTAGGGAACTAGCTATGTAAATCCAGCACATAATAATTCAGTTAACGAGAGTTGCTTGTTAGGGCCACCTTGCTACAAGAGACAGATTTATGCTGTGGGAAAGGCCAGTACAAGATCTCTCTCAGCAACAGTCCTTTATCTTTGCTTATGTGGGGAAACGGAGAAGCCTTGAAGTCATCACAGCCATATCACTTTCCAATGCTACAGCAAGGAGTTGTAATACCACCTTTACATAAGGACAGGAACAAATAACTATGCCCAAAGTGAGATTCGTCCCAGTTGAATTCCCACTCAGCACCGTTGCTTGTATTAGTTTAGCACCATCTTACCAATACCTTGTGTAACATAGTACAAAAAGAAGTTTCTGCCATGCACTAAGCACATCTCAGCCAACATATGGACTGCAAGCATGACAAATGCTTAAACAGGACTCTGCCTACAAATGCTGTTACTAATTAAAAACTAAATGGGATACAACTTCAAGAGGCTATTTTCAAGCTAATTGGTGACAAAAAGCCATTATTCCAATTAAAGTAAACACCATTCTAACTGAACCTTTTACATTTTCTACTGAGCGTGGAAATTCTGGTCAGTATTTCCAGCAAAGGCTAAAAACCAAAACCAAATACAAAAGGTACATAATTTCCAGGGCAAGTTCTTCTTTAGAACGCTCTAAAATACTTTAAACAAGTCAGAAAAAAGAAACTTTCTAATACATTTTGAACAATTTATGATTCCAAAAAGACCATTCATCCATTCAGGAAACAAATATATCACCTACCTCATCAAGAGACGACATAAGAAACACAGAGAACCTCTTCCCTGTAAAGAACCCTCTTTCTCACTGATGGCTGCCTACAAGGCACTGGCTGTGGCCTCCTTCCTCCCCCTTACTAATGTAATTAACTACACAGGTGTTTTGAGCCTCTTACTCTTCTCTACATCCTGCCACCCCTACAGTACCGGTACTATGTTTTAGGGCACTGAGCATTCTGTCTGAGCATCTGTTTCAGCAGTCAGGAAGGAATTTTTTGTATTGAGGCTGTAAAAGACAGTCTGACATGTTTTCCTACCTTACTAAGAGTGTAACAACCATATATCTGGGTGAACTACTATTGGAGTTTGTAGTTAATTAGTTCAAAGGAAACCAAATATTATGTGCATTTTGAGAGTAGCCTTAGGAGAGTCAGCTCAAATTATAAAGTAAATGGCAAGAGTCCTAGGCCACTTACTTGTCCCTTTAAATGCTTCTTGAGTTGAGCAATGAAAATAATACAGCTACTAATAAAAAATATTATTTTAAATTATTATCACCAATTTAAATCAGAATGTTCAAATTAGCAAACTGGTCCTCAGGCTACTTGATTCTAAATACCAAACTAAAATTACTTAATATGCCTTCATTTCTGACTGCATCTTTGTGTGACTTGGGAAATTCAGTCTATATTACTGAACATAACCGTCACGCAACAAAATTAAAGAAAAAAAAATATTACCACATCTTTCTAGGAAACTGTTACCACATCTTTCAAGGAAATCATGCTCTGTTAATTTTTTTTTTAGCTAAGAATTCCAGTGTTTTGAATTTTAATTTATTTATTTTGATCATATTGTTCTAGAACACATCTGAATGATTTAATGAGAATTTCTGAAACGGCACTTTCATCCAAAAAGAACACTGTAAGCAAAACTGGTCCATACCAAACCCATAAAACTAGCATTAGACCAAACTAGACCAAAAGCAGAATTTTTCAGGCAATTTGTAACATATGATGCATAAATCTCCTAATTTACTAAGGTGGTGAACAGCCTAGTTCTGATACAACCAGATTATTTAAGTGAATATGATGAGTTCACATGGCTATATCATTTAAGTAGGAAATTATCTAGTGATAGAAGACATTTTATCATAATTACTGTGAGAAATTATTGGAGAAATTAATCAGAACTGTTTAACATTTGGCATGTAATAAATACCTATCTTTGCCAAAACAAGACTAAATACTAATCTCACTTTTTCTTCCTATATAACAAAATATTTCATCAACACAAGTAGGTATTCTGCACATTGTCTTTTTCAGATAGGATCTGTAGACATCCCAGAGACATCTTTCTAAAAGTGCTGACAAGTACTTAAGGGACATTTCAAGTTACATTTCAAAAAGCAATACTCAAGCCTTAACCTCATAGCACATATATATGGTACTTACATTTCTAAACCACTTCAGATGGTATTTTCAAAAATGGGCAAGTAGCTACTGTTATGCAACTGTGTGAGACAAAATAAACAATAGAACCCACATTTCCTGACTTTCTCTTAATCACTTGCAAGTGATCATCTTGTATCCATAAGATACAATTTTCTTTTTCCCACTAGAGCTAAATTAAACTGTATGACTGCCATTACAAAAATATTTTTTCCTTTTCTCCCTCTTTACATTAGCTGTTGGCTTTTTTCTGTTTGTGATACCATTTTGTTTGGGATAGCCTTATCCACATATGATAAAATTTAACAAACATTACAAACAAGATGTGTACAAACAACATGTGTATAAATTGCACGTTAATCAGGCTTATTTCCCCAAACAACTAATTACAAGAAATTCTGAAACTAGAATGTAGGTGATCACCCCTTCATAGGTGATGCAGGAAAATGCAGTACATTTCTGCCTGTAAACAGCACTGTTAGTTGAAGATTTTGGATGACAACTTATTATATTGTCTTCTCATTCATACTTCAACAATGTAGTTATGGGTACTTTCAGTTGAACATGGCTTAGTAAAGTAGAATTGTTAGTTATAGCTCCTGTTTCATAAGTTCACTCTTTTCCAGCTCCAGACCCATCACAGTGCGATGGTTTGTTCTTTGTTTTCCTCCTAACAGCTATCTGGCAGCTGCATCCCAAACCAGCCTCTGTTAGTGGATCCCTAAAAAGTTCTAACTACATCATCTATTGTAATCACATGTGCTGCAGTTTACCTCACAGGTGGTATTGTACGAAGAAGTCTGATTTCAGCCTGTCAGAATGTGCCATATTTATTTTATTAACAAAGATTTCTACATGAAAAAATTATTTCCTTCTCTGTGTGCATGGTATTTGATTGAAACACATTCTCAGCAACACAGAGATGTAATCAACATGAGAATGTAATTGCTGAGAAGTACATTAGCTCTCTTTTCAACATACAGTCAAAATGTGGCTGTTCTATTAATATTGACTTACTGATGAACTATAGAGAATGATCATTAACAGTCTAAATACTTGCTGTTGAAAGTAAAAACTATTGCACAGCTGTGGAGGAGTTAAGTTACTGACTAGTGGAAAAGCTATCTAACCCTGTGATTCATTAGGAAAAGTTTGCTCAAGAGCTGAAAGGCCCATATTAGGAAAGAGACAAATATATGCCATTTGTAAAAGCCTGGCCCTACTGAAATCATTAAGAGTTTCGTTACTGATGCCTATCAATGGCTTGAGCAGTGAATTTTAAAAGATGCCAAAAAATAACTATTGTGTCTGCAAATCCATGTGCTTTTACTTTAAGATATGGTTTCATAGCAATGGTAATACAGACTGGGCATAAAGAAAAATTAAATTCCTGTTCCACCATTAATCTCTTCCTGACTTTCAAGTCAGGATGACTTATCTGTTATCTTACCAACATCTATCTAGGACTAAGGTTGCTACCTCTATTTATTCTACTCAAGACACAGGCTTAAGAGTGCAATACACCAGAATACACCCAATCTAAGATATTCAGTTTGAAAAATACTTAGCTATTACTTTTCAATTATATATGCAAATTTGTATTTCTGTATGACAGCTATAAATGGAATTTCTGAGGGTTTTTTGAGCTATATTAAAACCATGGATCCACATTTCTATACTGACTAGAAACTGACTGCATTACTTATATTGAATATATATTTAATAGAAGTAATACAATCTATTTTTGTAATTTTTTTCTACCATATAACATTTGCATTCACATATGAATTCAAGAACACATTGATAGTCATGGGGGAATTAAGGTGGCACAAAAAGACCAAGCTGAGAACAGAAGCAGCACTTTGTGTCATTTTATGTGGTAAAACCTATCATGTTCTCAGCCAGCTTTGGTACTTTTTCTCCAGCTCCTTGTCGCCATACAGATGAAGTCACAAATATTTTATGCAAAGAAAGAAAGAAAGAAAGAAAAGGAGGTTTTGTCACTTTAAGTGCTTGGAATAGCCGTAATTATTTCAGTCAGAGCAAAAAGCATAACAAATTCTTTACCAAGACCAGGTTTTTTGTATATATTTTAGAACATACCACAATGGCTACAGCCAAGCTCTGTGCTGTTGTAACTTCATGGTCTTCAAGGCAGTTCTAAAATTTCCTGCCGAGTTCAATGTTACACAGTAACTTTTCTTTTACTTTTTTATTACGTACATGAGGAGAGAACAGTACCATAAGGGGTAGAAATGATCATAAATAAAATGGAGACTCAAAAAAGGCCTGTAAACTGAATCTACCAATCACAAAATTATACAAGCTTAATGCAAATCCTTCACAAAATAAGACAGTAAGAGCTGCAAACCCTTTATCTGCACATATAGCTTCCGCTACCCAGCCCATAGTCTAATATTAAAACCCCACTAACCTTATCTGAGTTCTCTAGCATTATGAACCCATGGAAGAAATCTCTACCATGTTACTCTGCTTCCTTACAGAGAACATTTCACTCTTCCCTTCTTGAAAGAGGTCCTTGTTTAAACCCACTAGCTGAAATACATGTTTTCAAACATCTACAACTCATAGGCCAGCTGTTTTCCTGATTTTAAAGGGATCCATATATTCTGCTACAGCTTGCTTATGTATTACTTCTATGGAGCTCATCAAAACTTCATGACACCAATACATAGAAAAGCAACAGAAGAATTATGTGAATTGTAGCAGAGAAATTGGAAAGTGAAGCATTCCCAAAGGCCCCTGTCTGAAAGTGTTATCAAATGCTTGAGTGGTATGAAATCTTCCATTTGTCTCAAGATCAAGAGAAAAGTATCTCTTTACACTTATGCCAGTACACTGCACTGTAGCCTATCAAGCAGGTTGTTCGATTATTGTCAGAGATGGAAATTTGGAATTCTGCCATTATAATAATATGGCTGCCAGGATGGATCTGAATTTAAGATATTAAATCCTTTAACAGACTGGTCACAGATAACTTTATTATAAACAGTCACCATATAGTGATATAGTAGTAATTGTGCGCTCTGAGAGCCAAGAAAACTATCTACTGCGGTTTACAGGCACAGGAGGGCTTGTGTCCTCCCTTATGCAGTCCAGGGCCACAAGAAACTTTCCTTGGTTGGTAAAGCCAGTGAAGTAGTTTCTGTCACATTTTAAATACTTTCTTCTGGTTAATTGAGAGACAACTGTTAAGGCATTCTGATTTTACTAATGTCTTTAAACTTAATTATAATTGATTTAGGGCAATTTCTGTCAAAATGTTTAGGGTCTTTTTAAGAGACTTGATCTAAGTCACCCAGAGCTAGGTTTTTAAGAATGTTTCAGCAACTGAAGGTGGAGTTGAGCAAGATGAGATAACGTATGAAAATCCTCCTTGTAAACTAGCCTGTAGGTGGGGTTATCGGTGGAACAAATGGAACACAAAGGAACAGTGAGTGGGTAACAACCCAAGGCAGCTTTCTAACGTCACGGTTCCCCGTTTCTCTATCCTCTTTATATATCTTTAGCTGGTAGAAACAATGATAATTTAATTGAAATAAACATAACTGCACTGATTCACACATGGGCTTTAGAACGAAAGCAATGGGAAACAGTTGTGTACAAACCAATAACACATTATAAAAATGTGTTAAAGTTAATAAAACAGTTTAAAGAAACTTTTTATATAATTTGGCTAATCCTATGTTCTGTTAACTGTTCAATACTGTTATCTTTACTCCATGACTTTTTAGATTTTAGCTATGGTTGATAACTTCTCTCCAGAAGATAACAACACACTATTCTATTACAATACACTGGAATTACAAATTACAAAACACTTGAGAAAAGCAAAGCACAGAAAGGCTGTGGATTCTAGAAAATATTTACATGACACTAGTTGTAATAGTTTTCTCACTGACTTCCTGATATTATGCACATGGGCAAAACCAAGTGTATGCATGAATATTTATATCATCAAATTCAAAATTGTTAACATCTGATTTCCTCTACATCCTGGCATTTGAAGTCAAAACTGAATCTACTCCCCTCCCCCCCTCCCTCCCGTTCCCTCCCTGGATAATTCAGCTGAACTTAAAATGACAGATTAAAAATCACACAAATAAATACAAAACTAAAAGAGAAATTTGGCTACAGCTCCCATAGTATATTTGCTCTGGGAATAGCAATTGATTCTGAATCAGAGGAACAGTTGTCTCTGCTGCTGCTGCTGTTTTTCTCAGTTTTGATATGAAATTGTAAAGCTAGAAGACAACTAAAGATTAACTGGATGACATCAACACATTTATAAATATCTGATTAAGTAAACAGAGGTTTCAAAGTGCTGCCTGTGTGTCATAGCCAATATTCTATCAATTTCCCTAAAGTCAGGCTTTCATCTCAGACAAAATTTTTAGACTGGTAAAAATCAGTGTGTAAGTAGAAGTAAATTAATGACATTAGTCAAAATTAAGACACAGAATTATTAACGTATTTGAAAAAAAAAGCACCCAATAAACAGGGGTTGGGTAACTGACATACGTTTGGATCCATATACTGAGCAAGACAGGAGAAACATCTGATACAAAAATCCAAATTTATTTATCAGAATTGGATTAAATTATTAGATTGCTTTTTATTTTGAGGGTTTTTTAACTTTCTCCTTCTATTAGTTTATATTTCAGTATTTGGTCTAATATACATTTTGAAAGTTCAACTAAACCTAAATTATTTGTCGGCAGCAAACCAGAAGAATTTGAGAGACCCTATCACATAAATATATGTCCAGTAGTGTTTTGAAGGCAGAAAGAGTGAACCAGATGGTTTCTGTCAATTCCCACTCTGTGGTGCAGCAAGGGGTTAGTATGATTTTCTCAGCAGCTTCTTGCATTTTGTACCTTGAAAGGAATTACGTACTGCTTACTTGTGTTCTTGTAGACACTGTAATTGATATATTCGGATGTCTGGCTTTACCTGTTCCTGCACCAAGTAGCAGATCTGATTTGGAAATCTAACTACAACGTATTCAGTCAGGTAGTGCTTGCCCTACATTTTACATAACTACTTAGAGTGGGATGTCTTTCTCTTGCAATAGGAATTGCAGTGTTTATGACTGAAATGCTCCCTTAACTTTGTGAAACAAAATTTTACTGTCCAAAATTTCAAACAATTTGAAACTATTTGCTTCTATGCCAGAGAATCCTACGTATACATTCAAGCTCTGGAATACTGCAGCCACCTCCTTTTTTATGCATCTGCTTTTCTGCATTTTACTTAGAGAATTCAGTTATTAGCTACATCTGGGAATGTTTTCACTATTAACAATGCATTTTGCTTTATATTTAAACTGATAATACAGTTTTCAGCACCAAGCATGTCATTATGATCATTCTATGACCATTTAATAGCTTTTACTAATGTCTGTCAACAATGTGTAATTCTAAATTATCCTGAAAGAACAGGAAGGCAGTTCTTAGATTCAGTTTGTCCCCAGAATACAGCTCTGCTATTCCTTCTGTCAAGCCTGTTTCAGGGACCAGAAAAGCTGCCCCAGGAATGGCTGGAGACAGTATAATACACAGAACAAAACAACCAGACCTTGAAGGTGAGGGAATACTTCACATAAAAAGGAGCAGGTTCTGTCTTCAACGTGGTTTTGCCCTCTTTAACTGAGCAAGAGCAGTACACAGTGCCATGTTGTATTTGTACCATCTTTGCAATCGCCTGCAGCCAGCTTATACAGGTGATAATCCCTAATACCACATGAAATTGAAGTTCTTCAGAACACAATTCAGGTAATAAAAAGGTATGTGAGTATGCACTCCTGTTTTCCTCAGAAAAACTGAAGAAAAAGTCTTAGATAAAATAGCTGTAGGCACTGAAACTCTAAATTTGGGAAGTTCTACACCACTAAATGGATGTATCTCATTTTGCTGTGAAAAGGTTAATTAGCAGCATTTTACATTTACTTTTGCTATTTTGAAGCTAGATTCTAAAAGTCTGCAAAGCTTGAAAAGATCATTTATTCTGGTGAAATTGGCACAAAAGATTTAAATACTAGAAATATCCTTCATCTGAGCTGTAGCGGAAGTATTTGTTGTACAAGTTTAGCTCTAAACTATTATATCATTTATTTTCTTACTGCTTGGAAACAATTATATTTTGTAAGCAATCATTCCACTCATTTCCCCCATTTTTAATATCAGTAAATTATTAATGCTGTAATAAGAAAGTACTTCTTCAGACTGAGGATTAAGACTTGGATTTTACATGACGCTATTAATTCTAAAAAATAATACCATTTTTCATTATAACCATATGTTTAGTTCCAAGGCAATTTTTATTGGAGGGAAATGTAGTTTCCTACAAAAATGATAAATGACTACATGTAGTATAAGAGGCTGATCAAGAAAATATTTATATGAAATGCACAGTGGAGATCAGCAAAGTGAAGGGTTCAAGTAAGTTTGACGAGAAATTCACAAGTGAATGAGTGCCTGGGGCCTCATGTTATTCAGTCATTACTATTTACTGCTATTCACAAGTCAGACCTTCGAAAGGGAGAAGTTCCATAGTTTTATAATCTACTTCAGTGAAAAATGTCACACCCTTTTGGGTTTGAAGATGAAGTCAAGAGAAATATTGGAAAGACAGTGGTCCAAAGTGCTAATGATCCAAAGAGACATACACAGAGGAGAGAAGGCAATTTAGATTCAAAATATCCTAGACCAATTCTTATGGCACTACCATTTTCAATGAAGAACGGATAGAAGTAAGGCCAAACAAGTTGTACAATAAGGAAAAATACTCAGAAGTTCTAACCTATTTCTCTTCAGCAGTAGTCCATTGCAATATGGTCATTGAAATCCTCACTATGGTAATTAGTGGAGGTAAGCTTTACTGAGTGTTGTAAACTGCCTGGCACTGCTTTACATTTATTCATGTTGAAAAATAACTAGAAAAGGTATTATGGCTTTTAGTATTTCCCACTGCAGATCAAATGTCGCAAGTTTGTAAGTAAAAAGGAAGGTTCCTTAACATCAATCTGGAAGTTCAAACCAGACCTTTCTTTTCGTGCTGTGGTACCAGTAATACATATCCACAAGGCCAGAATATACATTTGATGATGCATGCAAATCCATGCAAACACTTTGAAAAACTCACGCTAAAAAGAGTGGAACTCAGCTTACTCCCTCCTTCTCTGTCATAAAGGTAAACACCCGCAAGTCCAAGTACACATGCAAAGAACAGATCTTGTAAGGAAAATAAAAGCATTTGTAAGCAGTCCTTTTCCCCCCCTGTTGTATCATCTCTCTTCTGTTTGGTTCTCATCTTGCGTTTTTTATACTATCTTCACAGAGTTACCAAGTTAGCTTCTATCAAGTTGGTTTCTTTCAGAAACCTTGACATGGCTCAAATTTCAATTGTTTATTGCAAATTTGTTCTATCTAGCAATGCATGTATTAATCAGTTTGTAGGATTGGCAAAAAGTCTAGAAACTTATGGATAATTTCATGTCAAGTAAGGAATCTTTCAAATGATCAATAAAGGAAAATCTACTGAAGTACAAAAAAATACTTTGATAGACTTTCATTTCGCAATCATTTGATTTTTTTTAATACAGCAGTTTTTGTGCCCAATGAATTGCAGAAAAGTAATAAACATTGGCTACTTATACTTGATCAAACATGTTCTGCACACAGACGCTACTTGAGGATGCTTGAATGATATGCTATATTAAGCCCTCAAGGAATATTTCTCTATCATTATTCATGTTTCCTTAGACAGCTACAGTTTTTCCTGCTTGGAAATTACACATGGGACAAAACCAGGAGTTTTGAGTGCTTTGAATATTTGTCCATGATATCCAGATGTCTGGCACCTCACTGAAGCAGTAGCTTCAACTGTTCTACTGAAAATCCTTGACAGATCCATTGTTTATGTGCAGATCACTTTTACAGTCATATTCTATCTACAGTGCTTCAGATAGTCTACACATGCACAGCAAATGCACGCATGAATACAGCACAAAGCATCTAAATAAAAGCTTTTTTAGCTTTTCATATTGGCCCACGCTGTAAAGAACAACGTATTTTATACACGATTATGCCTTAAATCCAAATTCTGGGTATCGCAAAGAAAAGCAAATATATGACAGTTAAAAAAAAAAAAGTGATAGCAAATGTAGGTACCAGTTTGTTTTCTGTTACCGTAACTGATTATTTATTAAAATCATATACATAGACAGAAAATTCCTGGGGTGGAGACAATCTCATTTTTACTTTGAAAACGATTGTAACATAGACTTGTATATGTATTTCTGCTTACAAAGCTTATGAACATAAGTTCTGTGATGTACCATCTGGGAAACACTTTCACTCTGGCTAAGGACAGTACAAAATACAAATGCAAATTCTACTTTCTATCTACTGTAATTTAATAACAAGGAAGGGTAAAAAAAGAATTAAATCATATTACAGTATCTCTTAAATTAATACCTTTATTGGCAGTAGATTTTTTACCATTAGATTTTATATTTGAGAGAGAAGGACCATGCAAATTGCTCTAAAAATGAATTTTAAGATGCATCCATTAAAAAAATATTATTAAGAATCAAAATAACAAGCACAAACAAATAGTTCACCGTATACACGCTGTTTTTTAAAAGAGAGAGAAATGGGTAATGTTTCCTGAAACCAATGACTTACAAAACTATCCAATGAAAGTATTCATTTCCTTTCACAAAGCAAATACTGATAGACTCCTCTGGATAAGCATTTCCAGTGTAATAAGACAGCTCATGAATGTATTTGCTGTGCTGGCTCACCAAATGCACACATGCACTGATAACACCATGAGTTCTCCAATATTACCGTAGGATTGACCTTTGTGATTTATATTTTCTTGCTTTAAGACGCACAAACATTAACTTGTTAAATCCCAGAACAAAACCCCAATTATATGGAATACCATTAAACTACTGTCTTATAAACAACAACAAGGACATTTTTCTTGGCCACAGATCACCTGAATTCATAAATATGTGCTCCAAATTTAATCAATTAGAAACACAAGTTAGTGAAATTTAGAAGTTTCATTTTGTTTTGACTTACTCTCCACCCAAATTTTTTCTGCCCTCTCTTTCCCTATTTGAGATTCCATATACTTTACCTTAAGACAATCCTGCCTAGGAAAGGGTGTTTCACAAATCTACTCCTTACAAGTGCTTAACTGTCAGTGCCAGCCTCCCTACCCCTAAAAATCAGCAACAGGCTCTTTTTTTTTCAATTTCAGTGCACAGAGAGACCTCAGGAATTAAAGTGCTGTAAATATCATACAACATTTGGTATTTTATTTAATTAGCATATTTTACATAATAAACATTAGCATATTTTAAAAATCAGTACTAGTTATATTGTCTGTTAGCTATTATTTTGAAAGGAAATAAGAATGTAAAATAACAGCTAGCTTCTGGACATTTGCTTTTGTTCTTCTTTCCTTAAAACCCACACTTTTGCTTTTCTTCTTTTTCCCTTCTCTTCAGCATTTAGAAGACTACAGAAGTCTTCTTAGCAATTTCTATGTTACCCTTAGACATTTTCTCATAACATACCTGAAAGAACCGAAAAATACTGGGATGAAATTGCTGCTGGCCTTGCTGAAAAATGTAATGGATGCCAAAATGTGTCTTTGAATTGATGTCTACAGAAACTCTGATACTAAGAAATCAAGGAGCAGTGACCAGAAACATTATGTGACCAGAAACATTACGTGACAGATATTGGGGGGACATTGGCAACATGTGAAATGTTTGGAGAAAGAGCCAGCTGATGAGGGACTGAACACAACATGTACTTGAAAATCTCTTACGAAGCCTTCCTTAGCAGCCCTATCACCCGACATATTAGGGCAGTTCCCTAGCGTGTGAAAATACCTAACTCAGGGGTTTAGCTCTCTCTTCTCTTCCAAAGACATACTGGACAGGTTGTTACCACCTGCTGGATCTTCAGTAATGTGCTGCACTTACTGCTTTCCTCTCAGGAGCAAGAATTACAATTGCTCTTTCAGCCTCTTGGCTGCAAAATGATTAAAGACAAAATGCCCGGATTTTGCTGAATCACAAGACTCTCACTACCTTGTTATAGACAGGATATTGTTATGTGAGGATATTATAGGCAAACAGAAAAAACCCTCTGCCTTTTCAGCTATGGCTGTGCAGAATTAGAAATGAGTTTGAATTATATTAAACTAATATTAAAAAATTATGATAATGTAATAATAATATATTAAAATAGATTACACTGTAAACAGATTGTGTAGCAATAAAAGCAAAGATATTTTAAAACAAAATGACGGTATTATTGTGTTGTAGAAGCAAAAGAAAAGTTTAACAGATAAAAAGATGATGAAATACTAATGTGAAAATATTAATTAAATCAGAAAAAGGATACTTAACATCAGTGATTAAAAACAAAATTATCAAATACCACTTGTGAGGAAAGAATTATCTCACAAAAGACTATTCAAGTTGGCTAAATGACAATTTTTTCTATGTAAATTTCCAGCTGAGGTACTGTCCTGTTTTCCAGGTCATAGTCATGGAGTAAGTCCAGACATAAAAGTGTCTACTTGTAAAGTACCGAGCGATCGTCATTCAGACCAGAATACTAGGAAACTTACCTCTTTTATAATGTAAATTGTCTCCAAAAACTGAAATATATTACATCCACTAGAACTGTTGTGTCAACTTAAAGGGTTGTTTTGCTTCTTTGTGTTTTTTCTACTGGACTTTATATCAACTGTCTGTTATTTGCACCAAGTGGTTAAAAAGACATAGTTGTCATCTTCTAAAGAGAAACTATAGCCCCTCTCAGTTGTCTTTTACGTACACCAGACAGAATTTCAGCTCTGTAGGAAACTTCATTCACTACAGGAATTTTAAGCTACATTTGATACACTGACCATGCAACCATATAAAATTGTTTGGAATTTCATGTTGATTTTATAGAAAATACAGTTGTTTTCAATTTTGTATGCCCATTTTCAGGGTTTTTTTTTTTCTCTTTCTGGCTTTAATCTGATTTTGTTCCCAGTTACTTTGTGGTATATTCAAGTCCCTCTTCTGAAATTTTATGTGGATGCATTAGATAAAGTAACTGAAAAACAGAGTTTACATTTTCATTTTTAAACAAAGGATGTTTAAGACCTCGTTGAAGTTTGGCTGCCTGAACTTCTCATTGGCAGCACCTTATCAGTTTAAGCATGTCTTTAAAGTAATTTTGGTTATTAAAGTATTGAAAGAGTATTTAAATGAAACAGTCTACATATAACAATCTTCTCTATCCCATCCTAGCTGGGTAACTTTTGCCTTTTCATTAATAGAGATTGAAAGGATTAGAACGTTTTACTTCAAAAGGAAGCACATAAGAATGGACCTGCTAATATTACACAAAGACTTTCTGACTGTAGATTTTAGTTCTTTATAATTTCTCTGAAGTATCTGGTGCTACTTAAAGTAACACTTAGAAACTGGCACAGACAAATCTCACACCTGTGCCTGTTCAGCATTTGTCTGTATTTCTGTATGTGTTTTTTTCTGGAAAGGTATTAGCTTACTACACCTCTCCTGCCTCACTGAAGGAACTACCTTAGGGATAAAACCTTGGCTTTACTGAGTTAGCTGAAATCTTACTATTCACTTTAATGAGGACAGAATTTTTGCTTTTATGTATAAAATGACCTAAAACCACAATTCAACATAGTAGGTTTACTTCTATTACCATTTTTCTATGGATATAGAGATTTACCTCTTCCCAGTGAACCAGCTAACAAAACTTAGCAGGAACACTGAAACTCAGCCACACTTAGGTTCACAGTAGAGAAGCAATGAAACTAGCACATTTTAATTCAGTTCATGTCTTAAGGGCAGTCAAAAATGGTATACCCAAAAAGACACTCTTCAGTTTTCACGAGTTTTGCTTAAGTCATCTTATCATCCTTATAAAGCTAATCTTTAGACTACATTACTGTTTTGTTGTTGGTTTTCATATCATCAATTACTCAGACACAAAGCCCTTCCTTCATTTGTAGAAAAATGAGATTATTGGATTACTTTCCAGTACACCAAATGTTGCTCCTGGCTAGTATTATTAAAGACATTGCAATGATGCAGAATTCCAAAATGAAAGAAAAGAGAAAAAAGAAGAGTTGTTTTTTTTTAAAAAAACCAACAAACTAAAAAGATCACATTCACAGACTTGGCTGAATGGAACAGTCACAACTGTATACCATACCAGATACACTAAGAGCATAAGGAAAACCGTATCAGCTCAGATCCAAATGTAATTTAGCCCAGCATCCTGTTGGCAAGAATTGCCAGTAGCAGATCGTTACAGAAAGCACAGAAGAAACAGGAAATACCTGCAGTTGGCCAAAATTCTGGTTGAACAGTTTTATTACCTCTTGACACCTACTGATGGATTACGTTCCCAACTGCAACACCACATCCTACTGTCTATTTACCATTATGAAATTGCTTTTACAGAGATCGAGTACCAGGAACACATACAAAATACAGACAGACCAATATGAATAGCATGGCATATAGTGCAATATAGTGTGATATCTTGACTTAATAGAGATACTGAAAGGAAATGAAACAAAGAGGGAAAAATACAACTTACTTTCTGTATTTTATGGATTTATTATTTTATTATTTGGTATATCCTTTTGGAATTTCGTGCTTTTGTGCTATAATTATGATGCAATATAAAAGTTAATTTTTCTATTTAAATATAAGATATAAAATGATGACTAGAAGAGACAGTGATTTCCATAATCTACATGTGTCTTTAGCCTCAGAGTTTGTGCTGAGTGCTTATATATCAAGTGGAGTATTAAAAACCAGTAAAGGACTTTAAATGTTTTCACAGTGACATTATAAGTGTTAAAGATTCCATTAATTAGTTTGTCCAAGAACTTGTGCTTTGAGAATTATGCAGCACCTAATAGATGTGCAGGAAAAAGCTATTCAACTCAGAAATCTTCTATGTTCAGAAGCACCTTGTAAAACAGATAAAGGACTGAAATCTGTCTGTATTGAGTATTACTCAAAAATCATTCTTCCTGCTCTGTGAGAGACTTCTGATATTGGATAGTGAATTTAAGCATGTGATACAACTGCAATGCTGACACTGATAAACTAATAAACTTCCAATGTACAACTTCTGAACCTTAACAGTCTCTTTCCATAGTTTCTGTACATAAAGAAAGAAATTTCAAATTCATGTATGTACACAGCATTGTGTAATTAAGAAGTGAGTTGCATACAAAAGACTATATACGGAAAGATCATAAATCAAATTCTTTGCTAAAACCAGCTACCACGGTTAACTACACAGTGGAGTCTTTTCCCAGTTTGCTAAAATTGTGTTTCCATTTCCTATATAATTTACTTAATTTAAAGAAAAATTGATGAATTGCAGCAATACTACATTTCTGAAATGAACAGAAGTATTAATGAGGCACAGCCTGCAGAAGAAACAGAAGCTTACAGTATGTTGTCTTCTTGCTTAAGAAACTTGTGTCGTACACCTTAAAACAGAGAGAGGAACTCACTGATGAATCACTTGCACACCAAATAAAAAAGTGCATGTGAGATGCCGCCTCAGAGACCTAAATCACATAAATGCTTTGCTGAAAAGGGGAAAATTCATGTTTTGTTTCTGCTTTGGGAATACATTAAGACACATCAGAACAGATGAGGCATGATCTAGAACTGGTAACAGAGAAAAAAGCACATGCAGTTTATGACAGGCCATTTAATTCTGAGATAGACATGTTCTGAGCAAAGAATCAAGAATACACAAGCACTCTTTCCACCAAACTTTCTGTTGGTCTTTTTTCTTTCTCTTTGACACTGCTATTACTACAACATTTTTCATAGCTGTTGGGGAGGGAGTTCATGTGGTTTTCCCTCTAAACTTTAAGGAGAAAGGCACAGACAGCATCTTTAGAAAAGTGTTATTCAAAGACCTACAATATTCTTTTAATTTCACATCACCTCAAGTCAGGGTGTCAAATATTATTTATGTGAGAGCTAGCCCTAATTTCGGGAGTACATAACTGCTTAAAATTGTAAAAAGCACATTATAATATACAAACAGAACTGAATATGCATAACAAGTTATTAATCTCAAATTGTCTGTCTTTAATTAAAATGAATTGCTTTTTATACACAATGGGATTTTAACAAAGATGAAAAACCATGTAAAGACCTGAATACAATAAATCTATTACATGTAGTGCCCTTGTAAATTATAAGTAGAATATAACTTTGATAACATTTAATTTTGTCATTCAGATTTGTTATACAGGAGGCTTATAAAATATATTTGCATCCCCCATTTCTGTCCTATAACAAATTCTATATGGATAGTGTAAAGTTTCCACATAATTAAGTTAGTATGAATGTCACCATCTACCTCAGAAAAAAAACAGGCTAAAAAATAATTTAAAATTTCTAATAGTACTATTGCCTTGGACAAAACCTTTTGGCATTTCCTTTTTAAAAGTAGTAGTATTTCTTACTACTGTAACTTCAGCCAACATCAGCTTACTCAAGGAAATCTTAATTCCTATTGTTTTAAAAAGTAATTTTGAACCTTTCCTTTTTTTAATTCTGTATAAATAGAAAGCTCAAACACAGATTTACAAAAAACCTTCTGCTTAAGTTAATGGCAAGCACAGGCAAAAGAACAAATGGATATAAGCTGTCGCTGAAAAAATGCAGATTGCAAATTATTACAGACTCTCTAGCTGTTAAAATAAATCAAACTCTGGAACAGCCTTCGGCGGAAACACTGGGGGCAAAGAAATAACAACTCCAATTTAGTATTGGCAAAGTTTATAAAAAGAGAATTATCTGATGCAATTCCCAGGCTAGCAGAGCACTGGACTTGATGACCCAGAGATCCCTTCCACTGTTATGTTCTTTGTTTGGCTAGATGCAGATGTTCATCTGTTTTTCAGCCTCACTGTGGTTTTTCTAAAGTGAAATTTAAATGAAAGTTAATACAATTTTTCTAAGTTTCAGTTAGAAATTACCCTTTGCAAGAAGAGTTGCTAGGCCTGTAGCAGCATGAAACTTGTCAAAGAATTCTAAAAGCTTTACTTAAAACTGGCTTAGCATTACAGAGAACTACGAAGTATATGTTCAGAGATTAATGCCCAGCAGGACACACACCATGAGAAGAGGTAACAGATTCACTGGTAAATCTAGTCAGTAACATCAAGGAGGAAAGAAAAACAAACAGTAGAGAAAGTAAAGGACATCAGGATATAAAAAAAGTATAAGGAAGAAAAAATATCATAGATGTGTAATGCCTTTTTCAAATAAACCTAATTAGTGAAAATATATTATGATGTGTGGTGGCTGTGAAGAGTCAATACGAACTTGAAAGAGGAAAACAGGAACTGTTTTGTTCATCAAGAGGAAGGTCATCTTCCAGGTGACAATCTAACACAAGCCTCTGTCCCCCCTCCTTCACTTGTCTCCCCTCTGCCTAGCTATTGACATTTGCCTAGAGTTGGCTGCCTTTGAAAGACCCCGTTTAGGAGAACGAGTCACAATACAGATGCTGCCGTACACAGTTATGTAGGTGACTCAATACGGAAGAAAACAGCTCAAACTCAGAAATATAACTGTAACCTATTGCTTAAAACAACAATACTACTACTTCAGCTTGAAACCAACCTGGTGTTCCTTAATAACTTGCACCATCCTCTTGCCTTTGTTCAGTATGTTGGGTTTTTTAACATAAGAATATTTTTATGTTGCAGGTAACTTAACTGTATCATAGTGTATTAAAAGCTATTGCAGATACAATTCAGCAAGAAGAAAATAATTTTATAGAAAACAATGCTACATGTTTTCTGTTTTTGAATAGATAAGTTCTCAGTGCAGCTTTTAATGATTTTCAAGTACACACATCTTTGCAGCTCCGATCAGTCATAAAAGCACACCAGGGTCAAGCAAATACTTTATCTTCTTTAAGACACTGTGGTCTGTTTTCTATCACTCACAAGTTCTAAGGTTTACACTCTTTCAAGGAGATGATACTGCTACACAAGTCTTCAAAATAAAGGCTTTACACAAATTCTGTGAATCTTGATGGCTATGTACATAATTCTTCCAAATGAAACCCTGAGCCTGGTAAATTCTAAGATATGCTGATTCTTTGAAATAGAAAAAATACTTATATTAACATCACAGCTTCAGTATATACTTACAAATTACCGCCATACAATTTTTAAGTGGTGGTGTGCAGACACTGATCACATAGAGATGACTGTTGAAGTCTAGCCCTTTCTTCACATGAATACATATTTTTTCTAAGAACGATTGCTGCAGATTTTCCATAAACTCAGAAGTATTACAGAATATTTATTCAACTAAACCTTTTAAGTTGACTGGAGAAAAACCAACCATTTTACAACCCTTACTCTGTGCCTTTGCAGGTATTTTAGAAATCCGAACAGTGGCAGTTGGAATAGTGGCAATCAAAGGAGTGGAAAGTGAATATTTTCTGGCAATGAACAAGTCAGGAAGGCTCTATGGAAAGGTATGGATGCAAACTTCTCTTGTGTGTAGAATCATCATGTACAATCTTAAAGATATGTGGTTTTAGATGGAGCATCTGTATAGTTTTTATAAAATAGATTCCTAACAAACTAAAATGTATCCTGTACTTATTCCATACATGCCATACTAGACTTTCGTGTCCATTTAATAAATTCAGTGATTAGAACTTACGTACTTTCTAAAAATGTGGAATGCTAAGGGGGAATAGACAAAGCTCAAATATTCAATACTCACATTTCAGAAGTCTGGTTTATTTATTTCAGAGATTAATAATATGGGGGGTTTATAATGCATATTCTTCTTTCATCTTCCCTCATCTAAGTATTTGAAAAAACACTTGTACTTAACTTAGTCTATTTTATTTTTTACTCTCAACAGAAAGTATGCAATGAGGACTGCAACTTCATAGAACTGATTGAAGAAAACCATTATAATACATATGCTTCTGCAAAATGGACACACAAAGGAAAGGAGATGTTTGTTACATTAAACCACAAAGGGGTCCCCATGAAAGGTAAAAAAACAAAGAAAGAACATAGAGCATCCCACTTTCTTCCTCTGGCAATATCCTAATCATGAATGATCTATAAAGAACTAGTTCCAGCAGGAAGATTATTTTTAAGACGACTGTTTGACAAGATATCAAGAGAGGCTGGAATACTACTGAGAAACTGAACAAGCTGGACTTGCGCATTTATGTTTATTTTTAAGAGACTACATGAAAAAATTTGAAAATATACACAAAACCAGATTTACTAACTAAAAGTTGTAAAAAATTCTAAAGAGTTGTACAATCATTATCTTAGTCATTGTAACTGGGTAGTTTCTTAAATTAATTTACCCTGAAGAATAAGTCATTACTTGATTATCTGATAATATTTTATTTAAAAAATCCTATCTGCTTCTTAAATATGGCTGCTATAATAATAATAAGCAGATGATAATGTTGTGTAAAATATGTCAGACTTTAAGGCTGCTGGAATGAGTTGTCAGATTATCAAGTCATTAGTAAATGTGGAGGCTGAGCAGTATTTTAAATACTTCCCCCAAGAAACTGATATCCTATACGTAAACTATATGATCAGAAAAAAAGTATAATCTTGTAAATGTTTATTGTTGTATTCAGATAAAAGAGTTAGTTTGGAAAAATTAAGTTTACTCTAACACAAAATGTTCCTATCTATTAATGAAACAAATACCAAATGCTGCTCTAAAAGATGTTTCAAATAGTGTATGTAAAATAAGAATAGGAATAAATAATGTACTTCATCTCACTTTTCACAAATTAACATTTTATATAACGATGAAGCAAAATCCAGACATACTAAGGTTTTTTATGTAACATATCCTATCTTTTGTATAATTCCTGTTAGGGCATACAGCTTTCAATATTGTTTCTCCATCCTTATACATGCTTTTTCTGTTCTTACAGCATTAAACTTTATTTTAAGTTGTATTTGAACTTTATTGTTCTAAGTTATTTAAATGTTATTTATAAAAAAAAATACTTATTAAGCTGCATCTGTTTCATATGCTTTTAATTCTAAAGGAATAACAAAATGGTCTGGCTGAGATGCATGAATTTTTTTCTGTGACCAGACACAAAGACTAGTACACAACCCTTTTGCCAACATACATTGGATGGCAGACAAAAATGACAGCCTGCAGCAAATCCCACAATGGACATCTCAAAAGAAACAATGCAAAAATGTAAAAAATCTTTGCCACATACTCTTGCTAATTACATTACCAGCATGCACAGAGTTACACCAGGTAAAAGAAGGTAACGGTTCTAGCAGGTACTGGAACTAATCCTTAGATGGTAGAACCTATACTCACAGATACAGAAATATGTAAAAGCCAATATGACTAGTTTGAAACTTCAGCTAAAATCAATGTGACCTGATGAAGAAAAGACATATTAATTTTCTATCTATCAAAGTGTTCAACTAAGCCCTGCACGACTAATGCATGATATCATTTCATTCTGTTCAGTTTGCCTACAAGTTTTCTCAGTACTGGGATAATTGTGCTTAAACAAAGAGCCCCCCAGAATTAGCTACCACAGCTGCTAGATGGCTGAGATGGAGATAAGTTAATTACTAATGGTCTTAAATGCTCTACTTTTCATTACAAATGTCTAGAGTCAACCATTTCCTCCTACATGACACCTTCTTTTTAACAGTACTCACAGAAAATGGCCACAAGCCTCTTTAATAAGTATTCCTTTTTTAAAAAAAATACGTGTTTAACAAATACAATTTGGAAATCCTTTCTTTTGACTTGCTATTATCAAACATCAAAGTGTAGATATAAATGCGTCTATGCAGAAAAAATTGTAAATACAGGTATACCAGTAACCCTTCACTGAGCTTTTGCTACTTTATCTATTACTCCTTCACTGAACACAATAGACTGTACTATCAAAGAAACGTTTTTGCTGATAACTGTCTGCATGACTTTCTGTGAATATACAGACGCTGAAACAAAGTTCACACTCATGATCAACATTAACATACTCGCAAAGGTTTCTAGGTCTAAACTAGGTTAGTCGAAGATTTGAAATAAAAATTAAAAGAACAAAATCCCATTAAGACTGTTTGGGCTTAAAACCTTTACTGAAGTTTGAATTAAATTGTGAATATGCACATTAATGTATGAATATATATGCAAAAAAAGCTTAAAATTAAATCCAGATACAGACAACCTCTTCTAAAGATCTTTTGATTATGTAATTTAAGAATATAGGAATACAATCAAACAATTCCTGAACCCAAATGGTAATTAGCCCTTACTGCTATGTGCTTTTATCTAACGGATCACTATATTACCACCATTATCAGGTAAGCCACAGCTACTTTATGTTTTACAGCTGTCATATCTGAAATGCATCCTGTGAGTGAATGGTTCACAAAAAGACACCTGAGTGCAAATGACAGAATCCTTCAGTGGCACAGCCACATGTTGCAATACCTTCCTTATGTTGACTTAGTGGAGGGGCTGTATTTGAGATAAATCAGTATTTTGCCTTTCTTTTATGCTTTCTCTGTCATTTCTTCTGGAATTTTAATAGTCAGACTTAAAGGTCTATTCCAGTACATAATGGGAAAGGTGAACAGAAAAGCAAGATCAGATCAACCCAGCTGAGCAATTTTCAACTTAGAAAATCTCTTCTGAAATAAAATGTATTTCTTTTCAGGTGTCTCTAAAAAAATCAGTTTAGTGCTAAAATGGAGAATAATAATAAAAAAAATTACAGTGATGATCTACAGTAGTAAACTATTAAACGATAAGGATATAAAAAAAGAATCTATTAGATTTCAACAGGTATTACTCAAATAGATGTCAGAAATCCTCACAAAAGCCTTTGACATCAATTACACCACAATCTGATCTTAATAACAATCATGCAATATATCATGTGGGAGGAAAATATGTTCATATGAAAAGAAAGAGATATACCTCTCTGGATATGGCTCATTACTAACCTTTATAATGCTGAAGGCTGAAGAAAACCCAAAGTGGGCTATAAAAGCCACTCTCAATTGTAATTTCTTTGGTTTTCCTTCACATGCATTGGCTTCCATCTAGCTTTTTTCTTTGTTTACCACAGATACTACAAAGTGTAAACAGACTGTGGTTTAGAACTGAAATATAAGTTCCTGGGTTTAAATAGCCATTCTGTTTAGCCACCTTCAATAACCATGCACATTTCCCAGAAACTGCTCCATTACGCAGGCTCTTTAAATTTAATTAACAAGGTTCTACTTACTTACTTACTTTTCCTTTGTATTAGTGCTGATAAATACTCTGTGACACAGAAATGAGTTATCTCATCTGGGGAATCTTATAAAAGACTGCAGAATCTCCGTTCTCAGCAGTTTTTAAGACCTGACTGGACAAAGCCCTATGCAAATTAGTCTAAAATCCGTGTAGGCCCTACTTTGAGCAGAGGATTGGACAAGAGACCTGCAGCTCTCTTCCAACCCAAATGAGTCTACAATTCCATACAAAAGTTATTTTTCTCCAAACAGCCATTTAGAGTGCAGTTCAACCTCTTGAAACAATTACACAAAACACATTCTCCAGGTTAGGGGGATAATTACACATTTGCCTCACAGTTTATCTATAACTTGTATGTCATTAAAGGTATGCAAAATGGTGTAAATACATGCCATCACACAATAAAAACTGACAACTGGACAATTTCCATGACCTTTAGAAGACATTATATGGTACAGTATGGTCTCACTTTTAGTTCTGTTTCAAGTACTTTGAAACACTACTGTGTATAGCATCTGTAATAATCAGATTACTAAATGATTAATCAAGTAATTATTAAAATACACTTGTCTGTGTTTTAAATTACTTTTTGAAGAAAAGATGTAAATTCTTTTTGAGTGAGCTGAAGCAAAATGTAAGTTAATGTTAAATCAATAAAGTAATAAGAGAACAACAGTATTTCACTGTACTCAACAATCAGTATCCGAGTAGTCTAAATATTTCATAAGCCTGTGCAATCTAACTCAATACTAACTTTTAAAAAGCCATAATAATTTCATCATATTTAACCCATATATAAAATGCAAGTGACAGGTTAGATGATTTTCCCCACATTAGGGAACCAGCTGTCATCAGTGTTGAGATCCATACATAGAACTAATACACCTTTTTTAGACTAACATTTAATAACAACAACAAAAAGTAACTTCAACTGTTTACATCACTGGATGATTTTTAAAGGTAACAGTTACTTAAATCACATGTTTGCTTAAAATGGGAGAAGTTAAACTTATTAGCAGGAAAAAAAGCTAACTACTCTGTGCTGTTAGTAGAATAATTTTGAAGACTAGGACTGTCCTTAAAGCAGAAACTCTGATGGGAAAATATTCAAGGTTTTCAAAGTGACATTTCTATTAACTTTAATGATATTCATACAGCAAAATTTCTAAAAAAGTTTTCTAACACCATACATTTAAAGTCAGTCTTACACAAATACAATTGCAAAATTTTATAAAAATTTGCAAAAAAAATTTCATATACTATTAAAATTACCAAGTGCTAAAACTTGAGCTCTGCAGATACTGTCACAATACCTGGCTGAGGAAAGCTAGCTTGTAAATCTTGAGCATTCCAGACACTGTAATTCCATAACTGCTTGCATTCCAGACATAAAAAAGATTTTCTTCAATTCTGTTTGGAAAGCTGGTCCTAGCTTACTAGGATTGGTTGTTTCATTAAGAAAGCTCTTTTATTTAGAGGCCTGACACTTGAAAAGGTTGACTCTTAACACAGAGGGGGAAAAAAAGAACTCAAATCAGAGGAAATTACCTCCTCATGAGAATAAATTCTATTTCTTCAGTGCTAACTAGAAGGGCAGAGGAATTAGAATGAAGATGGATAAACTTGCCACACAAATGTTACAGTGTTTTCAGACTGAAGTCCAATACTAAACAGGAAACCTTACTTTTAAGATCATACATAAAATAGTGTTTTAGCAAAGACAGTTGATGATCTGAACACTGACAATTCTTCAATGAAGTACAGATCTTAAAGGATACCAGGTACCTAAAAGGTGGATATTGGTACCTAGTGAGAACTTGAAGGTGTCAGGTTAAGTAGGCTGCCAAAGTTCAAGAGATTTTAATAGGAAGTAGATGTCTAGTGTGCTTCCTACATGAGGAAAGTAGGTATCTGCCTTACTTAGTACCCAGACGGCTTTGAGAAACTCATTAACAAGTTCACTTTACATATATCAACACCTTCCCCATGTTTGAGGAGTTACGCTGGTCAGTTTTAAGCTCAGTCCTCTGCAGACTAAGCTCTTTCTGGAGCTAATACAGTCTGTGAAATTAGGAAACATTTGTGTCATCTGGATGTTCAGAATTTATTAAGACTAAAATACAAACCAGTCTTTTTCTAGCTTTGCAAGGCAGACACTGAAAACGGCTCATTCTACAGACCAGTCTTCATTGGTTTGCACCTGTTTTCTGACCATGTGCCAACAACAGATTGACATACCTATGGTGTGACATTAACTGAACAACTCATGCAAATCCTTATGTAATGTCTTATTTATATATTTCTGGGTTTATACAGCAGCAAAGGCACTACTTCTAGCCTATATCCCCCTCCCTGAAGGGAAGAACCCCAGCCAAAGATGTTACATTGTCCCACCTTAATTTAAAAGAAACTGTATCTCAGTTTATTCACAGCATCACAGAACGGTTGAGGTTGGAAGGGATCTGTGGAGGTCATCTGGTCCAAGCCTCCTGCTCAAGCAGGGCTGCCTGGAGCCAGTTGCCCAAGACCGTGTCCAAACTTAGTATCTCTGAGGAGAGAGACTCCACAACCTCTCTGCACAACCTGTGCCAGTGCTCTGTAACCCTCACAGTAAAAAAGTGTTTCCTGATGTTCAGATGGAACCTGTCTTTCAGCTGGTGCCCATTGCCTCTTGTCCAGTCACCGGGCACCACTGGAAAGAGCCTGGCTCAGTCTTCTTTGCACCCTCCCTTCAGGTATTTATATACATCAGTAAGTTCCTCTCTGAATCTTCTCTTCTCCTGGCTAAACAGCCCCAGCTCCCTCAGGCTTTCCTCATGGGAAAGATGGACCAATCCCTTAATTATCATCATGGCCCTTCAATATACTGTCTCCGGTATGTCCATATCTCTCTTGAACTATGGAGCCCAGAACTGAACCCAGTACTCCAGCTGTGGCATCACCAGTGCTGAGTAGAGGGGAAGAATCACCCCCCTATTCTTCCAACTACTTTAGCAATATCTTTATTACCACTATAGATGTTCTTATAATAATGATGTTAGGTAGTATAATTTTAATCAGAATTCAGGACTGATCCCCTTTACAATTACAACTGGCTGTCTAAGCATAAACACAATTTACTGTTACCTTGGACAGCACCAGTTTTGATGGACAAGAATCAAGACATCAGCTACTGCCAGTTGAGTTTTTATGGTTCACCTACTGGCCTTTGAAACCTGGTTCTGCTACAGATTTCTTACATAACTTCAAGCAAGCCATTTTCAATGTCCTATTTGATAAGTAAGAGAAAGAAGTTTGAGTCTGATACATGCTGTAAAATATTAAACATATACTCACACTAGCTCTAAATTACCAGACTAATCACAACAGGGCACAGGTCAGCAGAGGAGACATAGTGTTTCTACCCACACTCATGGTGACTTCCATTGCTACCCAGGACACCACACTGTCCTAGTTAGATTGTTATCTCTGTTCAAGCTACCTAACAACTTGAGTCTGTTTATGTCTATATGAGTTACTATGATACTATTGCACAGTACAGGAGCATTGGAAGAGATGTTTAGAGGAAAGAGAACATTTGGAAACCATGTACACTCAATTCTTGTGTAAGACAGGACATGTCAATATGACAGCTAACTTGCCTATACATCCTATTCCTATTGATTTCACTGAAAACTACGCACCAAGGTATATCTGGACAAAAAACTAACTTCTCAGTGGTCATGAAAGAGAACAAGTGATTACTGAACAGAACTGTGAGCATCCTGCAAGCCTAAAGCAATGAGGTAGATCATAGAATAAGGTACTAACAGAAAGAACTAAAATAGTAAGGCTTCTCCTTTTTATTCTGTTGTCATAGGAAAAAACAACTCATTATCTCTTGGAAAGAAACATCAAGATAACAATAGCTTCAGTGACTGCAGAAACCACTCATTAAAACAGACTCCCTTAGATCAGAAGTGTTGTTATAATCAACAGCTGACATGATTTACTGAACCTGCTTCACAAATAATCACTTTCTACTCGGTTTCATGCTCTTGTTTTCATATACTAGTAATGTACTACAATGACCAAAATCCAAAAGGAAATATGATTATACCAGAACAAAACCATTGGAATTTATAAAAATTATGCAAAAGTTTCCACTGGTTTTAGGTTTTGTAAAAGCATATTATTTTTTAAACCCAAATGTTCCTCTGTTCAAAAACATACATTTCCGTTTCTAAAAACTGTACTGCAAACTGAGCAACATGCAAAAAATGGACTCTGTAAACAAAAATTTCCTTTCAAGACTGTAACTTGATGAGAGTAACACTGACTTTCAACTTTAAAGAAACCACATTTCATTTTTGTAATTCTACTTGAAATACTGAAGTAAGACAGGATAATTATTCAGGAAAGCTAACAGGCAATACCTAAGGACAGTAAGACAGTTCACTTTATATAAGCCACAGATGTGCATAGCCAACCCATACAAATATTATGCAAAGCTTTATTCATTTGCAGAGACCAAATCTTTCAGCTAGGCCTCAACAGCAACTCGCCTCTTTGCTTAGATAGCCTGTTCCACTGGGAAAAACCCACGCAGTTCTCTCACATCTACATTACAAGAGAAAGCTTTGTGGGAATCATGGCACATGCCAGAACACTTCCCTTCCTCTGACATGTCTGCAATACTTCACTAATTCAGGATTTCCTGAGTACAGCATGTTCCAAACCTTCCTCCTTAATGTTAACAGATACAAGGGACAACCTTTTCCTAAGCATTTAACGTAACTGTAGAGAAAACATGTCAGTGATATCACTGAAAATAGTAGGGGCTGGGGAGCGTGAAGACTGTTATTAACAGAGAGGGGTGAGCACCCTTGAAAATGTGCAGAGATATCTTTTCCCATTCAGGTAGATTCCATTACTAACAAACTTCTAAAATCATTCTTCAGCCTACCTTTAAGACTGGCAACAAATATCCCTATTTTACATACACTAGAAAATGGAAAATCAAAGAATCACAGACTTCACTGCCTTATATGCCACCCATGATGCACATTTCTGAGTTTTCTCCCATATATCTTCCTCTCAATTATTTTGCAAATAAGGTTTTTTTGCAAATAATTATTTTGCAAAAAATAAGGTTTTCCTACCTTGGTGACTGGGGAATGATCTCAATTCAGAAAAAGCATATGAGCCCATGGTAAAAAGGATGGGGGAAAAAAGGCAAACATGGGAAAAGTTGTTGGTTATGGCTGGGGCAGAAGGAAGATAAAAAGCAGTAAGAGAAGATTGGTACCTACAGCTGTAGTTAGAATGAGAAGAATTGACAAATCAATCAATCCCACCAGATTCTACTAGATGGAGTATCAGCAGCCTCTTTAAATACCTTGTAATATGGTTTAATCAAATGGAAGTATCAGTATATTGAGAGGATATACATTTAGAATTGATAAAAATCCACAATTCATTTTGAATGGCTATAACATTTTGATTTTTTGATTTTGTGCAAAACAAACTGAAAATATTAATAATAATTTAATGACAATTAGATTTTGCAATGTACTATAAGTTTCATTCCAAAATGCATAAAGTAATGTGCATTATGTGTTTAAAAATATTTACAAGACTTACTTGCTGCTGTAGAACTGGCAGATGCACTAGTTTGTTTGTCAGCAGTAGCATCTTTACTATACTGCGACAGCCTTAAAATTTTCAAACGTCCATTTCTTCCATGCACTTTTCCTTGAGTTTAGACCTGAAGATAATAATAAAAAAAATTTACAAAAATGTTTATGTTAATTTTGAAGATCATCCTATGAATATTCTCAGATAAGATTAAAATTAATTTATTTCCGGTCTCCAATGTGCAAATTTTTATGCCTTGGTCAACTTTAGGCTTGGGATCCAGGCCTGCTAGCTGAAATAATTACATTCATATACTTAAAGACAACCAAGACAGTTTTTGCTATCTCCCTTCTGCTTCTGCTTGGTTTTGCACATGGGTGAATATCCTTACTTTGTGGTTGTTCCAATTCTGGTAATTTAATACATTTGCATATGTTTTGTTGAGGTTGTGAATTATTCTGGCAGCAATACATAATTTACTTTATTCAGTGGTTTTCAATATTCATTCCAGTAGAATTTTGCACAGCTCCCACACCGTAAGTTTCATGCCGATACAGAATTTATGCCGTAGCAGTGGTCTCCTAGTTTCCTGGGATTTTTTTTTTCTGGTTTGACTAAATTTCAGTTAATTCTATCCATGATCTATTTATAGTGGTTACACAGTACAGAGTATACTGTGGGTTTATTGAGCTTTTCCAAGTTAAAGGCCCGTTTGGAGTTTGGTGCATATGTAACTTTGAAATATGTAAACCTTCTCTAAATTAAATTTTTCAGAGTGATCTTTTTCTACGTACAATTTTCTCTGTCTGTAACTAGAAAGAAAATGCTGCCTAACAGTGACCAACATAGAGAAAGGTTTTGAGAAAATATTTCCGTATTTTACATCTCCTTCAAAAAAATAATTTCTATTGCATTTGTCAATTGGCTTCAACATACAAGATAATGAAATCCACATTGTCATGAAATCTTAAATGAGCACTGAGGATAGAAATCCGCTCTAAATCTAAGTATTGTAATGGATATTAAATGACATATACAATCTAAAAATCATAAACTTTTACTGTTAAAACATGCAGATATTTAATGGTAATATAATAGTTCTTCCAGTAGAAAATTCTAGGACAGGTAGTCTGAATCCTGTAAGAATATTTGTACAAAATGACCATTTTTTATAGAGAGATACCTTCAAGGCCACATACAAATAGGTACTGGGGAACACCTCCTAGTCTGTTTTAAACAAAAAAAAGTCCTCACTATGTTCAGCAGCTTTTCCAGGAATTAGTAGTTTTGCCTAGGGCTTGAATTTTAAGGCTTCCTTCCTGATTGCATTTATGTGCTTACCATAGATTCTTCCAGAATACTTCTCCTCCACAGTAGCACAAAGAAAGTGAAATGAAATCTGCATTCATTAGTTCAATTATAAGTTATGTCTCTGGGTATGACTATATCCTTTCTGGCTAATTCTGCAACAGTTAAGTACTTTTACAGCTAAAAAAGCTACTATAGAACAGAGTCACTGCAATAAGGCAATGACTGGACTGGATTAGAACCTATACAGAACTTTTAAAATACAATACTTTTCAGCATCATCCTGATACCAGCTTTAAAGAGATTATCAGTTCCCATCCACTCAAACTCTGAGGTCTATAAGCTTTTAAACACCAAGTGACATTAGAACTCTAATTTAATGGGGAAAAATATTTTTTAAAATTCAACTGAAAAATGTCAATCTAGCTTCATCCTCAGTCATCTTACACAGGAAGAGTTCCAAACCTGGACCTAGCATGTATCATGACAGAAAGATAGAAACACAAGCAGGTTGTCAGAAATGTCTCATATTTGCAGTAAGACTTTATCATTATTGAATATTGGGAGGTCCAGTCCAGCTAATTTTGCTATACATATAAATAATTAGAAAGCAGTATGCTTCCACTGTATCAGCTATGGGATACGAAACAGGTTTGTCAGGACAGATTTATAATGCATAGTTTAACAATTAGAGCAGGTTACATACTTCGGCTTTTGCCAAAACCACTCTGAGATGTCTGATTCAGTTTTGTTTTTCCTTAAAGAGATAAATTCCATGGACAGTCAGCTCAGATTCTTTGTCTCCTTTCCAGGCTAGTGTTTTAAACAATTTATCCATATTTATATGCCAACAATCAGAATTAAGGTATCATTATTATTATTACTGAGCAGAGAAAGCCAGCTTTGACAATAGTATTCCTAGTACTGAATTTTCTATGTATGTATATATGTATATATGTATATAATTCCTAGGATAAAAAGCAATGGATTCTCACTGAAATGCAGACCTGGTGGTCTGGACAAAATATGCCTCAGGAAGAAGGAAAAAAACTACCAGTACCTGATAACCACTGAAAAATTCCACTACCAATCCATTCTTAAAATCATCATCATCACAACGTTTAATACATTCAGAAAATGCTTCATAGAAAGCAACATAAATTACTTGTGACAAACAATCAGGATCTAAGTGCCAAAATAAGAATAACACTGTATCTAAAAAGGCTACAAAGAGAGATTTCATATTACAATTTTTTTAGTTAATGTAAAAATATTCAAGTTAACTGTAGCAATTGCAAAGCCATTCTGCTAAAAAAAAATAATATAGTACAACCTTTTATTATTTGTGTGAAACTCCAGCAACTGTATCAACAATAGGGAATTCACTTCTAAAAATTTGCTTGATCAATGTTTAAGTCAAAGTTCCCAGATAAGCCTGAACTGAAGGATACTGACTTCAACAAATTACATACTTTGAACAAGTCACTTAGCATTAGAATTAGGATGCAGAACAGTGTTATTGGTTAATAATCCTTGTATTTAATGAAAACCAAGACATTAATAAACCTCACATCTGTTAATATTATCATTAAATTTCAATACTCACACATTATATGACCCAAGAAGATTGACTTCTGACCGCCCATGACGATTTCTAGCTTTTCCTCACCATTTCTGATTGTTCTGTCTGTGGCACTTAGATGCATGTGCTTCCAGCTCTCTTTTGGAGCCAAATGCTGCCAATCTGGATACGTGTAAATTGGTTTCTATGACATGTTAGTACTTTTATGAGCTGAAATACAGTATCTACCCATATATCACTGAAAATACTAATTGTACTGTTACCTGGAAAAGAAGCATCTGTAGCATCCCTGGAAACAAGAAGAAAAAGTCCCACGAAATCTGCAATTCTGTTAAACAAGCGGTCTTGACCTTGGTTAGGATTCAAAGGGGAAAAAAAGTCAGGAAAAAGGTATCAGCATAAATTCAGATATAGTTGTGTGCTAATATGCTGATGCATGACATCACTAATGCTCATGTTTATCTGTCCTATGATGTGAGGCATTGACAACACAAAGGGATACCACTGAAACACATACTCTTAAATTAGTTCCAACTCTTACCCCAATATGTTGTTCTTCTAAATGTATTAACAGATTATTTTTTTTAGTATATTGCAGTAGTTCCTGATTCAGAAGAGCACTTAAGAACACACATTATTTAAAGCATATGTTAAGTCTATCAGCCAACAATTAAGATGAAATCTAAGTGCTGTACTGAATCAAAGCCAGTGTACATAATCAGTCTCCTGCCACATGAATATTTTCCTTCTCTTCTTAATAAAGAACATAGTGATCACCTGCGGTAACAAAATCCATACACTTTTGATTTATGTTCTTAACCTAAATATTCCAGAGTCATACCTTTTATAAATCCTAGCACCATTACACAAAGTAAGCAAAGTAAAATAAACAGTCAACTTAATCCAAAGGTATAAACCTGCTAACTAAATTAGTTCTTCATATGTTCAACTACTGCTCTTCAAGTTACGTGAAAAGTTAGTCTTGGGCCTACACTTGAAGAATTTGAGCTTAATCAGTAAAACACTTGCATTTTTGTACTTGCAGAATGTGCAGCTTATTTGTTTAAAATTATACATTAGATGTTGGGAGAAACCACCATAAAAAAGAATCCTGAAACACTGCAATAGATGATTTAGAGAGAAACAAACTTCTCCAAACTTTGAGAACGTTTTTCTGTCAAAACAACAATAAAATATTAATTAGACTGAATGCAGGGATTTAAAACTAGACAACAGCAAATAGGACAAGGATTTTAATTTGGAACACAATCCACAGGCAAATAGGAAATTCCTTCAGTTTGTGGAAATACTGAAGGGAAAAAAACTTGCAGGGGAAATGCTTAGTTTTACTGAGAAAAAAGCAGCTTCTTGGGTACATAAATATTATGTTGTCAAAATACAGGGCCTGATCTGTATTGGCTGGATACTTGCAACTCTCTCATCTTTTTACTGTTTTTCTAAATTTTCAGTAAACCTAAGGCAAAACGTCTAAATATCTAAAGTTTAAAACACAAAAATTAAGGTATACAAAATCAGTAAGACAGTAAGTCACACTTGTTGCATTAAATTTATTACATAACTAAAAATATGTACAAGCAGAAATACTGTAACCACTACAACAAAGCAGATGAAGACTCTGGATTAACTTATTTCCTTTTAAATTAGGAGGCAAGCATGGATTCTGAACTGTGCCAGAACTGCCTGCAGAAGTACCAATAGGATTTCCATATTCCTTGCATCTTGCTTATCTGGGTACAGTTGCACATATTTAAGCACAAATAAACAAAATCTTAAAATCAGTCCTCCAAGCCTGTTTGTTTTAAACAGAGACATGGCATTTCAGAAAGCTACATCAGGTTTTGGCGACGTATTACAAACACCTCTAATGGGAATAGCTGTACATTGTAAGATCACCTAAGACTTTTAATCTAGTGCAAGCAGTAAGGTCTACAGGCAGTCTGAGTGCCAAGCCATTAGGTTTTATGCAGAAAAAATTGTGACATTTTATGTTTTGTAGGAATAGTGATTACTTCTGTATAACGATGTTTCACTGCCAACTTCAACAAGCATGCTTCTGTTGCTATTTAAACACTTTTTCTCAAAAATGTTGCATTTGTGCACAGGTGTGTTTTGCAGCAAGTACTATCAACAGGTCACTGTTTAGACACAGAGTTTATCAAGGCTGCTCAACAATCTGAATTTTAAATCTATCCTTCACTCCACACAACTTGTTTTTATCAGCTTGACAGTATTTGGACTTGGACAAATGACAGGATTTGAATGAAATGAAAGGAAAAGGTTTCCTTCATTTATAAATCTGAAGCAGTCAAAAGTTATTATGTCACATACTGCATGTTTCAGAACATTTACAAACATTCTTCAGTCTTATCAGTTAGTAAATATTTTAACATAGACTGTGAAATTCTGTCTGCATAATACTATTTAATATGTTAATTTGAAAAAGGCATAATTTTTTAATTTTTTAAATTTTTATTTTATTAATAATAACTTAATATGCAAAATGGATCAAAAGTCAGGATTTCAGAGTGTCTGACACCAACAACAAATCAATTATTGTTTTATGTTGGTGATAACTATGATCACATGACTATTAGGAATTTGTTCCCCTGGTTTGTATATATTTCTGTACCAATGCAATCCTACTGATCCTACAGCATAAAGGAAGTAATTTTGGATAGTTACTTACCAACTTTTTAAAACTTTTCTATAGTGAGAATTCAAATTTGTCTGTAAAATAAACTACTTTTTTCATTATGGTCTAATTTATACTCTAAGTATGTATACTTACATAATCTGTATCTGACTACATTAAGCATTTAGATTTTAAAGATAAATATTGATGAAAGCTTACACATACACTTCAAGCGGAAGTTATAAAAAAAAAGTCAAATGTACTGTATCTTGGCCCTTCACAGTGCCATGAATTCTGACTCTGCCCCAAATGGACTTTCCCAAGGAGAAAGCTACCCTGACCTACCAGTCAACTAACCGGCCACCAGACAGGGATCACCACCTGCAGCAAATCACAAACACAGGAGAGACATAGCTCTAAATCAGCCCTGTTTTTTTCAACTGTTTAAAATACTGAATTCACAAATGTCTGCTAGTGAAGTAATGAAAGTATTTCAAACCATTTAATTAAAAAAGCTATTTAAAGCCATAGCTAACTTCCACTGAAGTGAATAAGAAATCAAACCAGAAATGTTAGTGTTGCAAATTTTCACTTACAACTTTTGTGACTAATTCAGTCGAGGGGCAAGTGCAAAAGCTTTATCTTTGCTTATAATTATTACTCCACATCACTCACGTAGAAGATGGGGGCATGCATACTGTGGGAATTAGCATATCGTCAAATACATCTTGCCTTGGCTGACAAAAAAAAGCTGTTAACAAGCATTAATTAATGGTGCACACAGAAGCAGCTGGACACTGTAAGAGCTCCATTTCCCTGCTTTTGATCATATGAAAGAAATAAAGAATGTTTTCAATTTTTATGCCCTCAAGTGAGAGGCATGAATATGTACTTGTGCATGTACATACTGCTGCTGACACTGCTGCTACAAGATCAGTTTCACAACCTTGAGGTTCATGCTTACCAGCTGTGGGGAAAAATGAATGACCACCCCCAGAAGAAATTAATTTGAAATTCATTTCCATAATAGCATTCAAGTGTATTACATACTTGCTGCAACCTCCTACTTTATCAAGCCCACAATTCCTGCAGCAAATCTGATGTAGGTGTTACAGACAATCATCTCACTGCATAATCTTAAATCACTCCCTCAGCACTGTCAGATCCGTATACTCAATGATCCATTTAAAAAAAATTAACCATGTAATTGAAGATGATGTGTAACATACATGCCAAAGGGGACTGCAATAAAATTGCATATTCTACATTCTAATTCTGGGTTTACCTTACTTTTGAATTTTTTTTCATGCTTAATATTAGTTTAAGATTATTGATTTCAGAACTTTAATTATTAATCAACACTGGGACATAAGGGCAGGGCAGCAAGAAGAGTCCATCAACAATAATGGCTCTTAATAATAAATGACTACTGCATTTCTCCATTTTGTACCTTCAATAAATGCTAACGGTGATACTAAAAGGAGTATGAAAATGGAAAGCAAAGACAAATGAGTCTAAATATTTTCAATAGTCTTTATCAGCAGGTTCTGTTTAGGATACTGGAAGAAAAAATAAGTACTTGGAAATGCTGTACTCTTGTAAGTCTCAAAGTTGTGGAGCTTCCAAATGTCTTCATAATTCTGAAAGCTGTTTACCTTGAATGAGGGTAGTTACAGACCTAAAAAGAAAAAAAAAAAACATTTAGCAACTAAAGTTAATTATTATGTTCCCCTTGTGTTAAACAGCTGCTCCAACAAGAAAATACTAATCTAAACACACAACCAATTTTTTTCTAAAGTAAAATTTAAAAAATATTCTACAATACAGTTGTTCACTTGCTGGTACCCCCATTTTATAAAAATACTTCCTTAGCAGTTGCTTTCTTTTATTGCCCTTAAGAGTCTGTCAAAGTACATTACATGACTTTAATAATAAAGTTTATTATTTTATATATAAAAATATAAGGTTTGTTTCTTGTGAGTTTCTTCTTTTTTGAAAATTTATTTTCTATCAGAAGATGACTAAACCCATGCCAAATTTCCAAGATGTCTCAGAAAAATCTAACAAAGGATTTGTTATTTTTACGTATCTCAGTATTCCTTCAATAGAAACTTTAATTGACCTTTAATAAGCTAAATTACAAATACAACATGACCTTATTTAAAAATTTTGAATCACTTCACATATTAACTCAATAGGTTGTTAATAATTTAGGGTCCAGTTTTGTTAGTATTCACATTAATATTTCAATTACAGAACCTGCTCATGCCTGCTTATGTCTGAAGACTAACCAACATCCAAGAAATACCAGGACTGAGACATTCCAAACTACCAGAGGCACATTTGTTCTCCTTCAAGTCTTTCATCTAGCACATTGGAAAGTCCCAGACACTAAGCTTCAAGGATTTGATCATAATATGCAAGATTAATAAAACCAATCATATTTACACTGTATTTGGAATTTTTCATTACCCAATATATATAAATTTGTGTAGTCTTAGAAAAACTGACTGACTCCTGAATGAGTGATTCTCAAAACTTTTCTTTCTCTTGGTTTGGTATCAGGGGCATTTCTTTGGCTTCCAATTCAAAGTATATTCATAAGACAGAATGCTGTGTACTTTTTTACATGTAGCATAAAATACTTCATCTCTACATTTCTACCCTTTGACTCCTCAGTAAAGTATTTGGCAATCTGAAAAATGTTTAAATACTTAATTCATAATCAATGCTTTTTCATACAATGATATAAACAATGCTTTCAGCTCAGACAATTCATACTATGAACTGTGAATATAATTCAGATAAGGAGCAACGGTCTAAAATTCAGACTTTAGGTGACTACAATATATCTTTGGAGATATAAAGGAAAAAAAGGACTTTTTCCAGTTTGGGGTGTCATTCCACCCCCCACCCCCAATAAACATACAGAGGTAGGTGCAATCCAATAGGTACAATTCTGGCTCCAAGGAAATAACTTGAAAATTTGGTCTTTGTTGCCTAATCCATAAAAAGAATTAAAAGTATGTAATATACCTTTGCTTTCCCCATCTTACTTGCCAGAGTCAGAACTTCCTTTGCACCTGTGTGCTCAGAAGCAATGTCTTAAAAAGGAACAGCAAGGTTTAGCTAGAAATAGAGGCCATATTGATGATTTTATTGATTAAAAAACTTTTCATATATCTAGTTCTACATCTAAATGTGTATGTGCACAAGACTTAAGACACTATCTAGTCCTACTGCATCGCTGGAATAATCAGAAGACTTAAAAATCACCATTTTGGTCTTTCTATGTCTCATCGTTCCTTCATAACATCAAGGTCTCTGGAGAACAACATGTTTTCATAGACTTTTGCCTTCACTTAGTTTGGGCCTGAAACAAGATATTCCTAAAGCCCAGGCAGAACCCCTGGGATTTGAGCCTATTAGAATTTTTTTAATTATAAACGTGACACTTCACACTTGCAAACTGAGGAAAAGCTGTAAATACTTATCTGGGCCAATGTGGGTTACTCTGTTGGAGGGCAGTAAGATGTTCCTCTAGACATGCTGGTCCATACTTTTTCAGCATGTTTCCCTAGTTCAGTGATACATGTGTTTCTTCTCTTCTCCAAATCTGAGAGTGAACTGATGTTCAATGGAACATGTTCACACAGATATCTACATAAAGCACTGAAGGAATAATCCTTTTGCAACTTAACCACCAAAAAATAAGGCTCATTGAGAGAGATACAACTTGACCATTCCTTCTGTAATCACTACACAGTAAAAATAGTTATTTCTGAAAATTATATAAATGCAAAGATTAAATTAGCTAATCTGTGAACTTCATTTGTAATTGTAATACCAGTATAAATGCATTTTACATATACCTTCTAAGAATCTAATTTTGGCAACACTGCTAACATAGACTGTGATTTCCTCCTCTCCCATCCATGCACTGCATTCAGAGATGATTACATCATCTGAAAAAGTCAGAAAAACAGAAATAGTCCAGGGAGGCCCATCGTAGCGTACACAGAGTAATTAAAAAGACTATAACTTTTTAGTTAGAGAAGGAGATAGCTCCAGAAAAAAAGGGTTATTATGCTTCTAAAGAGACAAATAAAATCATGTGCAATTTAAGTTCTTGGAAAGGACAGTAACGCCTTCCATCTGTTGAGAACAGCCTTGGAAGCACAGGAAGAATTTCTGTTCCTTGCTCTAGCAAAGAATTTAAACTAGATGCTTAATTATTTAAGCAAATTGTTGAAACCAACAGTAGTCATTTGAAGTTAATCATCAAATTGGTTACTTTCCTGAAATAACTTAGTAAGTGTTAATACAGAGTAATCAGTGGTTTCAAATGCTCTAGTACAGCTGAAAAACCATGGCATGTTCTATCTCAATAGCAGGGCAGAAAGACAAATTATTTCTTTAAAAAAAAAAAAAATTAAATGCAAATGATTAATACACATATGTTCATTTCAAGGTAAAAATGGAAAATGTGAGTAAAACCAGTTAGAAAATTAAAACATATTAATATTTTATTTTGACATTATCCCAAATTAAAATGTTTCCTTTTTTTATGTCAGATTGCTTCTCTTAAAAATATACGTTTTATTTTATAATTAAATGGGCTGCCCATCAAAACACTTTTAAACACTTTTTGTTTCTTTGTTCCTGTGAGAGAAAAAGTTCTGGTTCAAAGCAAAAGAGCAATTTTTCTCATAGCTCTGTATTTAAAAGGTTTAAGTGAATCAATACTTGCAAATAACGTAGGCAGCTCAAAAGGAATGCTCTGTTTCCTCCAGAAAGAATGTAATCTTCACGAATCACTGGTGACCACATTATATTAAATTCTTTAACAAAATACAAAGGCATATTCAAAGATTTTCCTAGCAGTCTTATCAGTACAAGAAAAAAAAGGAAGCTCATTAAAAAGCAAAACTAGCTATTCTCCTTTTTGTATTCATCAGAACTTTTTGCCTCAGGATTCAAGACTTTGTTATATTAGATATGCTGTGGACTGATCAAGTATTTTTAACAATTCTTGATTCAGCGTCATCACTCGAGCATGCTTCCAACAATAGAAAATTGCTGTACAGCAGACAAAAATTTTCCTCCATGGTTTAGCTTTGAGAAAAAAGGAAGTTAACAACTGAGAGGCTGCTCTGTTAAAGGTTTGCCATTTCTACAAACCTCTTAGTTTCCAGTGCCTGAGGGTCTTGGAAATACAATCTATGCTCAAACTCAATTCTCAATATTTACATTCACATGGCTTTGCTCAGGACCTGACTCTTGCATGTTCACTTCACCATACACATGGGTAGTTAAAATAATAAGCAGTTAGACTCACCAAATCTTGAGACCGTAAGAATTCTTCTGAGGTAGAAGGAGGCTTTTGCATTTTCTGATGACATACAGTAAGAATTGTTCTCACCAGGAGGCCTTAAAAACCCCCAAGATAACATATATTAGCAAATATTTGAAGTTTAGATAACTAAAACTGACAAAGTTATCACTACAGCACTTATAGAGCATGTTCATTGTAATTTCTTCCAATAAACAGAACATTACACATTCTTAGATGTCAAGAAACACACTAAAAATGTGTGAGATGCAAGGACATTTAAACATAAAGGCAGAACTTCCATTTTCTTCTCAGTACCTCCATATAAAATATTTATATTATTTATGTACTCCTAAGATACATACTGAATAAAAAGAGGCTGTCCGGTCACCTGGCAAATTTGTTCTTTTCTTAAATATTCAGGTTTTGTTTAGAAGCTGGAAGAAATGTGAGGGTTGCGGATTAGCAAAAGTTCTATTGAAATCAATCAACCAGTATCTTCTGAGTTCCATATAATAGTATAATTAAAACCTCAAAATTTACACTGTTACATCTGAGCAGAAACCAAGTGAAATACTGTTTGAAAACAGCATCTTTTTAGTAAATTGTGAAATTAAGAACCCCAAATAAAAATTATACAGCAACCATTCCTAAAAATTATTAATAACACATCTTTTGTGCAAATAACTGTATAGAACAAAAGTATACAAAGGAGTAATGCAGATTTCAGAGTGTGCTTTTAAGTAATGAGCAGGCTCCGTTTGCTCCCAAACAAGTTCTGGATAAAGCACCCAGAGAAATCATTCAAACAAAGTAAGAGATGGTACACTTAGTAAAACCTACTATAATTAAGTTTGGCAAGAAAGAACTTTTGAAACTGTTATGAAGGGGGTTGTGTCCAATAAGCATTTTGTTATTTCGACATAATTAGCTACTGCAGATCGAGACGTACTGTCACAGAGTAAGGAGGCAAAAAAATATGGATGGTGAAATGGAGCTATTTTTTCCTACTACTGCAATGTATTACATACACTGCTAGCATGAAAAATGGATCAAGTCAAAACAAAACAAAATAACAGCAGAACGCTGGTAGAACTCCTCTGCCACTGAATGTAATACCACTGAAGTTAGTGATGGTTTTGGGGTGTAACTGAGATCAAAGTTTGGCATAAGATCTGCCTACAGTGTCAACTTTTCCCCCTAAGGCTATTACAACTAATATACCACAGACTTTATTTCGCTGAGTTGAGAGAAATATTCTCTATACCAAAATTACTGTTTTAGTTTAGTCACTTTAAACTAAAAATGCAGTTAGTGAACACTGAATATTGGGTAAATGCTACCGTAGGGCACCATCCTCAACCAGGCCAAGGAATTCCACAGAAAAGATCGCATGTCCTATTTCGAGAGAGATGCAAAAACAAGAAAGGAATACAGCAACACTTCTTCCAGACCTTCGTGTCAACTGTAAATATGCGAATATGCTACTAGGTGGGGAAAAAAATAATACAGGTAATAAAAATCTAAGTGATATAGCTTGCCTGGAGCTAACAAGGGAGTGAAACAAAGCCTTCAGCCTTCTACCAGAGTGGTTTCCAGGTGCTTCCACCAAGAAGACAGACCCTGCAGAGCAGTACCACCGCCCATGGCGGAAAGGCGTCAAGGAGAGTAAAGTGCAGGGCGTGTTTCACATGGGCTGGGAAAACCTGGGGCCGGGGCAGAAACCTGCTGGAAAGGGTATGGGGTTTCTGCTCAGGCTTATGCGACACAAAACATGGAAAAGCTGGTTTGAGGTGGGAGGTCCTCAGATAAACACCAAATCCAACGGCAGAAACAAACCCTCAGGAACCACCCTGCCTCCAGCTGCTCCGAGCCCTCGTCCTCTGGCAAAGTGGGGGCCGCTGTGCCGGCCAAGGGCCCTCAGGCCGCACTGTCAGTGTCCATCAGTCAGTCAGTGTCAGTCAGTCAGTCAGTCGATATCAGTGAGTCAGTCAGTGTCAGTGAGTCAGTCAGTGTCAGTGAGTCAGTCAGTATCAGTGAGTCAGTCAGTGAGTGTCGGTCAGTCAGTTGGGGTCAGTCAGTGGGTCAGTCGGTGTCAGTCAGTTGGTGTCAGTCGGTGTCAGTCAGTCAGTGTCAGTCAGTCAGTCAGTCGAGGTCAGAGTCAGTCAGTGTCAGTCTGTCGGTATCAGTCAGTCAGTCAGTGTTGGTCAGTGTCAGTCGGCGTCAGTCAGTCGGTGTCAGTCAGTCAGTCAGTCGAGGTCAGAGTCAGTCAGTCAATGCAGTTGGTCAGTCAGTCGGTGTCAGTCAGTCAGCTGGTGTCAGTCAGAGTCCGTCAGTCAGTCAATGTCAGTCGGTGTCAGTCAGTCGGTGTCAGTCCCTCTGTCAGTCACCCGCGCGGGGCTGCAGGCAGCAACCGCCACCCGCCCGCGCGCGCCGCCCCTCAGGGCCGCCCGGAGCGCTCCCGCCGCAGGGCACCGTGCCGCGCGCGCTCTTCCGGCCCCCGCCTTCCCGCGCCGGCCGAGCCCGACACTTTCGTTCCGGGGCCTGTGGGGGCCGCAGAAGAGGCGGGCGGCCCTGTTCGGCGAGTGGCGGCCCGCCGAGGGGCTGGAGCCGAGGGAGCGGGTGAGGAACGGCGCGGTGCGGAGCTGCCCGCCCGCCGCCAGGGCACGGAGGCCGCAGCGTTTGGGGGAGGGAGCGGCGGGGGCCGCGCGCGGCCGGCAGCCCCCGGCCCGTGGGGGGCAGGCGGGGGCGGCGGGGCCGGGGGGCGGTGCGACAGCTCTCCCCGCGGCGGGTGGGCCCCGGCCGCCGGCAGGGCCGCCCGCGGGAGGGGGCCGCGCTCCGCCCTCGGAGGCCTCGGTGTCCTGCGGTGACAGGGGCTGGGGCGGTCACGCCTCGGCAGCTCCCGCGGAGCATCCCAGGCGCAAAGGCCTGTGCCCCGGAAGCTCCCCGCACCCTGCCGGGCCGCGCTCGCCGTGCGGGGCGGCCGCTGCGCCCCGGGGCCGGTACCCCGCAGGCCGAGGCCGCGCCGCCTGGGTGACAGGCTGCCTGGCGGGCCGGGGGGCAGGGTGGGCGCGCGGCAGCGCCGGGGGTGAGCGTGCCTTGGGCACCGCACGAACCGTGCACAAACCCCCAGTCCTGAGAGAGGCGGAGGCTGTCCTGGAACCGCAGCCGGAGCGTAGGGGCAGCCTCCGGCAGCAGCGGTTATCAGGGTCGTGTGGATGGAGTTGTTACAGTCTCAAAATCGTATGACTGAATCAAGATTCAGCTCTTACAAGTCGTGTAAACTCTATTGCTGTCTTTCTAAAAAAGCATACGGTACGTCGTATAGTGCTGTAACTTGGCAAACGGCAATTATTTTGAGACCACAAAGGCTTTCCTGTGCCCTTAGAGCAGCGTATCTCTTGGCAGTGTCAATAATGAACGTGCTTGGGGGTGTCACAGCTGAACCCCGCAGTGCCGTAAGGCATCACACTGAAAAGAATCGGTTTGCAGGCTGGGAATGCATGTCAAATTACAGGGCCTCTCGCCCTCTTCGCTTCATGAGGAAACTTGATAATGGTATGGGTTAGTCTGTATATTTGCTTCATGGCTGAGATATTTAAAAGCCAATTGCACTATGAAATTTGTATGTGTATTAGATTTTGTGTTCATTTGAATGGACATCCCTGACCTTTCAAAAGTTGGAGCTTGTTGGCGGGGGAGGGTATCATAGCATGCATGAGTATTTAATTTTACCAGAAAATAACAACTCGTTTTTCTGGGATTAATTTTAAATTTTTGTTGGAAAGTTAGCCAAGTGTTTTGTTTTCATTATTTTTCAATTAAATTACACTTGGCTTTATTTAAACACTTAATTTTGGATCACATCTCAGGAATTCTTGTTTGTTTGTTTTTGTTAAGCGTGACTGTTTTGTTACATCATTTCACAAGTGTGATCCCTGACATGAAAAGTAAACCTAAATTAGCTGAAATTAAATACTGAGAACTACTTTTTTAGTTTTAAGTCATGCAGCACAGAGTGCAAAGGGCAGTTTATAACTACTGCAGGCTCCTGGCTGTGGGCTCTTTTGAAGACTAGAGAGGACTCCGAGTGATCTAGTCTGAAGGGTTTCACTAAAACTGTGACTATGAATCTCTGCACACAGCAATATTAATTCTGTCTGGATCGGGTGTGGGCGTACAGTCAGGTTCTTGATACATTACTCAGACTACACAGTGAAAATTTTATGCTAGAGGGTGAGACATCTGTCCTGAAGAAAGCCTGAAAAAAATCCATCAATGTTACTGAATAAATACAAACTTGCAGAATGAGTCCAGGCTGGGTCAGCACTTGCTCTCTGGTATATGGAACACCAATGCTGTGCTTTAGCTCTTGAGACTTAATTTTTCAGCCTCAGGCCTTGCTCCTGGAAGATTTCTTCTGTTTCACAAAGTTCTGTCAACAGAGATTGCATTCAGGTAGGCTGGTTTGCCCCCACACAAATACATTTCCGGATAGAGATCTAAATTTGTACAATTAACTTTTCTTTTACTGATTTCTGTCCTGTAGACATTTAATTCATTGTCAATAGTCATTCAAAAGACTAATGGGACTGCTCATCCAGGTAAACAGTGTCTACCAGTGTTTTCAGAATCTTTTAGACACTGATCCTACCAATAAATATAATTCTGCATGAGTTAAGTGGGTGGGATAACTTAGTAAAATGAATAGCTATATATGTGCATTAAGGATACAGATCTCCATTCTTTCTAGCCATTTATCTCATGCTCTCCTGAAATGCTTTTGGAGTTCTTGGTGCAATAACAACTGAATCAGATGATTTTATTACTCTTTCTCTTATAGGAATTGCCTTCCTTGATGAGTATTTTTTGCTAAACAGGATCATACAGATTCGTTTCCAGTGAATTAATTCATAGTATATTGAATTTTTTATTTAACAGTTACAATATATTGTCTGTTTCAGCTAACCATGTCTTTAAATTCATCTGCGCTTTTAAATGAAGAAAACTGTCAGGGACAAAGAAGAAATACTGAATGTTTGGAAAGTCTAGAACTGCAGACTCCGTCATCGCTTCAAGATAACCCACTTCAACAATTACAGTTAGCATCGCAAGAAGTACTGGAAAAGGCAAAAAAGAGTGGGAGATCAAAATGCCCCCGATGCAGCAGTTCAAGGATGTTTTATTGTTACACATGCTTTGTTCCTGTTGAAACTGTCCCTACCAAAGAAATTCCAACTGTGAAGGTTAATATTTCTTATAGATTTTTTAATAATATTCTTGTACCTTTTAGTTTCTGGAGACAGATAGTCTGTCTGTGACCATTTCTTTTCTTATTCATTCTTTGTGGGTGCTTATCTTTAACGCAGGTATAAGTGTGAATAAACTACACTTAAATAAAATTATTGTTCTTATTTGAGGGATTACATTTACAAACATTGACAGTGTTCCAGTCCTCCCATAAACATTTATGTATCTACCAGATGAGAACATAAGCTGAAGTCAGCCAGCTTGTCGTGCACTTAGTTCTTAAATGTTTCTTTACAGAAAAAAAGGTGTTACCTTTATTCTTCAGTTTCTAAGAACTCTGGCCAGAACAGAGTATATTGCAAACAAAAAATATGATTTTCCCATAACCAAGAGTGATTTTTACATAAAACGTGAGCTAAAAGACATTCCTAAATGTCATGCTTGTATAATTCAGATGAGCACCCTCAAAATACAAATACGAAAAAGTATAATGCCTTTCAGCTAAAATACTTGGAGAAACCATCAAAGAGGACTGATACATTTTGCAAAATCACCTACCTGAGAACTAAAATGCATTTGGAGACACTCTGTAGTTTGAAAGCATCGTGAAAATACTCTAGAAGTACTTTGGAAATTAGACCTAGGAGATTTAGGTGTATTTTCATTGAAATGGCCATTTTTGCAATAAGGTGAACATAAGTATTCATATTTAGGACCATTATATTGCTTAAATTAATATCACATCTTATTTACCTTATTGATGCTATTTCTAGAGGTTTTACCATGCTGCTGCTGCAGCATTCCAAATTGCATTCATTGCATACTTGAACTGAGAGAATGTAACAGGTGCTTCTTGTCACTTGTCTCTAGTTTAGTTCTAAACCTATTAAAATAAAAACATTTTTAAAAATTGTCAAATATCTCTTAATTACATGGTATAGGGTTTCCTCCCAGATTTTGTGTAAATTTTTGTACCTGAAAATAAGATTTTAAGTATTGCTTATTTCTTTTTTTTCTTTCTGTCTTACTGTAGTTACCTTTGAAGATTGACATTATTAAACACCCAAATGAAACAGATGGCAAAAGCACTGCTGTGCATGCTAAGCTTCTGGCACCTGATGATGTTACAATTTATAAATACCCTTGCATTCCAGAATATGAAGAAAAAAGACATGAAGTAAGAAATTCTGTATAGCTAGATGGGCTTTGTGCTGGGGAGACGGGGAAATGCAGATGTATCTTCTGCACTTCTTCCTGCAGTCATAACGAACTCTGCTGGGAGGAAGCAGGAGGGAAGCGCTGTTCTGTTAATCCAGTTTACTCCATCTTGCACTCGCATAAAGCTTGGGCCTACAAATACACACACAGTGGTTCTGGACTGTCCTCCAGAGCTTAGAAAAACTGTAGCACTGTCTAACCACCATGAATTTCCTATGTTCACCCCCTTAGAGAATGGATAATTTGATTTATTGTGTACTATAAGAAATATTTTACCAAAATACATGATACAGCAAGTTAAACAGCAGTTAGGTGTTGTGCTCATCATAGTCAGTAGCTGCAGTATTTAAAATTCCTTAACATTTTTAACATTCGCTATTATAGAGGAAACCTACTAAAATGGAGCTATTGTCTGTCAATAGCTAGTCAGCACACAGCCTGAAAAAACTGAGCTGTAAACATTTAAATGGTGTGATTAATCTGAAATCTAATATTTACACGTTTGATGTAATAGTTAACACTTGGATCACGTGAAGTAGAGGGTAATACACATATGTCATAGAGACGTTATTCAGGGAATGAGCCATGAAGGAAAGCATAGGTGGCAAAGAGGCAGGAAGCTGAAAAAAAGCAGAAAGAGCCGTAGGGAAGATGGGCAAAAGCAAGAACAGGTTGCAGTGACTTTGTATGGTCCAGGCTTTCCAAGTCACAGATTGTGAATGCTGCACTAAGCTACTGAAAAAATTCTGAGTAGGGCCATCACTGGTCTTGTTCATGTAAGATATTTATGAGACATGTAATAGATGCAGAAGAGATTATTTATTCTGATACAATATTTGTGAATGAAATTAGAAACTATTCTTTATGGCCTTCCTGTCCCGTATACTGCAATGACAAGTGAAATTTGAACTTTCTCAGGCACTGACGCTGTTGTCTTGACTGAAAAATCTTCTTCACAGAAGCATTAGAGTTGGTAATATTTAATTAATAAGATCTCTAATAAGTATCTTCATTCGTTATTTTAAGAGATACTTTTTCATCTTGTCCTGACTTAAATGTTTATGGGTGGGGATAGAAAATACCTTTAATGAAGAGATTCCTGGTGTTTTATTAGACTTTGTTTACACTCACAGTTCTTTCTTTTCTTCATTTAGATAGCACTTATATTTCCTGGCCCCAATTCAGTTTCAGTGAAAGACATTGCTTTCCATCTCCAAAAGTACACTAAGAAAGGTGTTTGTGATAATGACGATGACTGTTCCAGAGAGCCATTTCTTAAACAAGCAAAAATAGAACCTACAGAAGAAAAAAATCGAAATGAATGCATTTCAAGCAACAGGACTGAAGGCACTAAACTGAAGAAAATAATATTTATTGACAGTACCTGGAATCAAACTAATAAAATAATAACTGATGAACGACTTCAAGGTAAAAAGAAAAAAGTTGATGTTATTGCTACAGGAATTATTAGGGGAAATATATATGTTTATATAACCTGAGCATAATATATGTTTATTCTTAACCCTATATCTGAGAATAAATGAAAGATTCAACAGTAGCATTGTCAGCTACTTCAGTGCTGTAGAAAACTTGAGCCAAAGACTCCATTACTTTTCATGTCATATAATTTGTTCTTCAATATAATAAGAATACTTAATAATATTCTAAATTAATACTAAAGAAAGCATTTACATTTATTTCTCCCACTTGTTTTTTGGAAAAAATTTCCTCAGTCTCACAGAATGGAAGCTGTCATGTGAAGACAATGGAAGGGTAGTTTGAATGACCTCGGAGAGAAGCCAGAAAGATTTCCTTTGCAGTTTTTCAGGAGACCCAGGGGAGCATTTTTGTACACGCTGGTGGTAGACAGGCCACTAGAAGGTGAATGAGGGATCTAGCAGATAACAGCACAAGTATGTCATGGCTTGGTTTCTTTTTCCAGTAAAGCTCTTTTTTTTCACGGTCATTTTGATGACCTACTTTCCAGAGAAAGGGGATTGTGTGCTTCCCTTCTACACCCTCCCACCTCTGAAAGCAAAACCTTGTAATTCTGCAAAGGTTTGTTGTCTTAGGTTCGTTATAAGAAGTTTACATTTAAGTATTCTAAATAAACCCACGAAAGATAAAACAATTTAGCAATCGCATTCCATTTGTTTTGAGATAAATAAGAGTTTGAAAATACTTTCCTTAGTGAAAAAAGTGCACTTAGCTGGGGGGCAGGCTATCAAATTTATACATTATATATATAACTACTAGTGACTGCTTTGCACTGGACCCTACAAGGAATTTCACAGACTTCTTACAGGCAAGATAAATGTTGCCTTGCTGTCTAGTCAGTTTATTAAAGAATCCCATATGTTCGTATAATACATTGGCTAATTAAAATCCCATTGCTAAGTATTTAGATTAACACAAAACATACTCTATCAAATAATTTAAAGTATTACTGTAAAGATTAGAGTAATAGCACATTGCAAGTTAACTCTAAAGTATTTGGAACTTATTTTAAAAGGATGAATTTCAGTAACGTAACAGACAGCCACAGGAACTGAAGATTTTCGTGGAAGCTTATGCAGTACATCAGTCAAAAATTCATCATTGGTGTTACTTCGGAGCTCTTAAAGAATGGTTTCCAGTTACCCCATGTGAATGCTGGTCTGGTGGACTCTTCCCTTCTTTTCCAGAAGTTTGGCTCTGTTCCAGCTGAGTATTCTGAGTATTCCAGTCCTCCGTCTTCCTTGAGCACCTTTCAGGATTGCTGTAAGGTGTGACTAGCGTCACACAAGTCAGCCTCTCTTACCCACACCCAGGGGAGAATTTTACCCTTCATGCAGCAGGAATAAACGTGCACAACCTGTGCATGCATTGCTTTCCTTAGAGCCTGTCATAAAGGATGAAAGTTGCATTAATAGTCCTTTTACAGATTGCAGTTTTGACTTCCCAGATGAATGGGGCAGAGTTTCCTTAGGCATAAACTGATGAAATTTTTATGTTGTACACACATGAGAAGTAGAGAACTATTGTCATTTTTTCAGTTCAACTGCAAATGAAGTCATCATCCAACAAACTATTGCTCATATATTAAAGTTCAAAACTGAGTGTTCATAATTCCAAATAAACAGTAACTGCCGTACTCAGAAAGATTTAAGTTACAATAAATAGTGGATGGAAACGTTAACGAAGCCAAGAAAATGTAAAGAAAAGTGTTGTATTTTATAAGCCTGCATTTGTATCAAGTAAATCTAGCTAATTGTACTACAAGAGAAAGTGAATGAGTACATCAATCTTAAAAAAAAAAAAAAGCCTAGCAAACTTGGACAAGAAGTACTTCTATATCTTGGAAAAGTGGTGTAATACATCTTCAGAAAGCAAAACTAAATCAGTTGTGTTAAAAGACAGGAAATACTTGAAAGTTGGTAATGTTAAGGATTAATTGCTTCATTAAAAGTCATCACTAGATCAGAAGGGAAACAGTTGCATCTAATGTTAATGATTACTCTGTCATATGAGTGATGAAGCTTATTGGCAACATCAACATGGTTGCTAAAGAAACATTGTTTTGGTATTTTTTGCTGTTTGATCCACTATCCACTTTGTATTAGCCAAATGTCTTATTTTATTAGCTTATACATTCTCTCCTACAAGGCTGAATCATACATCTGCCTTAGTTGGATTTTTTTGTGTTGCTTTTGGTTTTTTAAAGTTTCTCTGCTTACTTTCATTTCTGCAAGAATTTCCCACAAGAAAATGGTAGCCTTTGCCTATGCTCAGCTAGGATATTTGAGAGCAGTAAGTTGACATTCTCCGAGGCAAATTCCCCCCATCCTCATTTTTCTGACAAATCTCTTGTCATCCTCTCATATTTTCATCATCATGTCTCAAAATCACACTCGAGGGTGTGATGCAAAGGCCATAGCAGAGGTAAGGTGAATCCAAAGTAAATGCCTTCTTCCTCAGCCTATATCCTTAAGTTACTTATAAACCTTGAGAATCTAAAAGATTAGGAAAGGAGCAGAATTCCTGCCCGAAATAGAATTTTCAAGCTGCTGCCTCTTTAGGAAATTAACATTATAATTGAAATAACAATAGGCACTTTAGTAAGAGCCTAGACTCTTACTAGCTACCATAAGTGCAAACCATAATTACTCATTGCTTAAAATTTTCCGCACTAGTATTTCTTGAAGTAGTGGATCTTCCAGTTCACTATACAAACTGTAGGGATGAAGAGGTGGTAGAAAGCTCAGAGTAAATGACAGGCATCAGCATGTGTGTAAACTTCACCACTTACATACATCATGTTGGTAAAAACTTCAAACCTCTCTTAGATGTAAGATCAGTGACCAGCTATGATTAATATAGGATCCTACAGGTCTGAGCATTCGATTGTTATAGCTGAGGGAGCACAGAGACTGCTGTGATAATAGGATGTAGCATATCAGGAAAAAATGGAGGCTTAAGGAAGGGTGGGAGAACTCTCTGAAAGGTGGTGTCTGCTCTAAGACACATATACGGGAGAATAACTTCTGTAAGGGAAACTTGGTTACATTACCTAAGGAGATGTAAAGATAGCTGTATTTCCCTTTCACTTGATTTCAGATTCACAGAAACATTTATTTCTAGTGAGCTTAAAGTATATGGATGCTTTTTAGCCACAAACATGTTGATTTCCTTGGTATTGTAAGCTTTCCTATGAACAATCAGTACTTGTAGTAAAACATTGCCTTTGGCTGTATAGGTACAGATACAGTACAGGTGACAGAAACATGCTCAGTAAACTGTAACCCTTAACAACCTCTAATTTTTTTATTTAAAAAAACCCTCCTAAAATTCCATGTTTGAAATTAACTGATCCAGCATTTGAGGTAAGCTCAGTAGTATCAGTGGTCTTGCCTTCACTGAACTTTTGTTTGTATTCAAACCACAAATAGGTGGGAGTTTACATTGGAGGAATCATCCCCTAAATTTAGTTCACTGCTATTAAGGTGGAAGCATCACTGAATTTAATGAAAGTTTTCACTTTGGTTAGGGCTGAAAATTCAAGAGTTGAAACATCTTGAGGGAAAAATCATAATGCAGTTTCCTATTACTATTTTGAATGTACGTGTATATGATTAACAGAGGTAATAATTAGACTATGTTATTTGAATTTTTGGTTCTGAAATACCAACAACATTTGAACTCAGTGATGGAATCATTCAGGTTTTTTAAAAAACACATTAAGAGATTTCTTTTACTATGCAAGGTATCATACATTACTAACTGCAAAGCAAATCTTGCAATTACACTAGAAAGAATTAAACATACTTTCAAGGTAAGAAGTACAGAATCACAACTGCTAGGCTATAGGCCAGTTTGCACTCCTGAATTTGGACCTTACTGAAACGTCTTTGTTAATAACTTCCAAGCAACTCTTAAACCATGTTGTTATTTATACTATTACTTGTACTAAACCATCCCATGACACACAATATTCAATTTTAACATTTAGAAAAGGTAATTTTACAACCTGATCCTGGTATTATTGACAGGTGTGTACGCATTTCTTTATAATCCAGCTGTCCACCCTGTTTACGAACTGATTACACATTAAGGTGGTTTTAATTTTGAGTAGTTTGTGCATCTTAAGGAACATAAAAATGTTCCTTAAGAAGATATGTGTTTAAAATTCATCTGAATGATAAAAGTAACAGACTACAGTAGATAAAAGATTTTAATGTGCCATACAGAGACCAAATGTATTTCTTTCATCTCAAGTGGGAATGCTTTTCGTTTCTAATAAAATTAATGACCAGATTCTGTCATAGTTACTCCTGAGTAATCCCAGTGAGATTTCAGTTACCCAACAAGCATAAATGAAAAGTGTCTGGCTCTTAGCAAATACTCCTCAGTTCAGCAAAACTAACAGCGTGAGGGATTCTGTGTTACACTTGAAAGGTATTGGGTCTGCCATGCTTTTTCACTCTTCCCATCTGAAGAGACCCTGCAGTTTACTGAGGGCTGTGAGGCTGTAGGAATGAAAGGATAAACTATAAATTTTAATTGCAGACATGAGGATTGTAACCTAGAACTTACAGCACAACTTTCAAAGTGGTCCACAAAGGAGGATAAAGTCATTGCCTCCATTTTATGGATGAAAATTGGAGGGACAGGAAGAGAAATTACTTGCATGCAGGCATCTAGCAGGCTAGCAGCACAGTTGGAAAACATAACTAAAGACTTGTTTGGCATCCCATCCACCAATCCGCATTGTATAATCTATGTCATCTTTTTTTCTTGACAGGGTTGCTACAAATCGAGTTGAAGACAAGGAAAACTTGCTTTTGGCGTCATCAGAAGGGAAAGCCAGATACATACCTTTCCACGATAGAAGCAATTTATTATTTCCTTGTGGACTATCATCAGGAGATTTTGAAAGAGAACTACAAAGGACAATATGATAATCTGCTTTTTTTCTTTTCATTTATGTACACATTGATTAAAAATGCCAAGTGTTGTGCAGGAAAAGAGTAAGATGTCTGTCTATAGGTAGGTAACACTAGATTTAATTTTGTTTCTTTTTTAATGATAAACTGCACAAACGTAAATTTTTATCTAACTGAAATCTGGAAATAGATTGTACTCTTAATAATAGCTACAGTGTTTGTCCAAAAGTAAGCTGTAGACCTTATGTCCTGCACATTTGAGGTTGTAGAACTACTGATGAGCAGGCTAATTAGAATTACTTATTTGAAAACAATTACTCTCTGCTAAATCTTGCTGGGTTTGAACCTACAGACCTGATAGGCTCACCACAGCGAGAATACTGCCATAGGTGAGGACAGGAGGACTTAGCCCCTCTTACCATAAGGAGTGATCACTCTAACTGTAGAAAGGAATTGTGATGCTAGCTTTTTAGTACTATTATTGCTTTGTTTCAGGTGTTTTCTTTGTGTTTTACCCAGTAATACTGATTTCACTTTCATGACATCAAAAGCTTATGGAAATTATTGGGATGGTTTTAATTTAGAGGGGTGAAGGGCAATACAAATGCAAATACAAATTGGATGCGGCCAATACAAAGTGAAAGACCACATTAATTGAATAGAATATGAGTTACGTGCTTTCAAGATTAATTCTGGAAAATTGTCCTAGTAATAGAAAAGAGCAGTCTCTCTAAACATCATTATAGAGTGCATGATTTCTGTAGTACCGCTCACATACTGTTATATTAAGATTATGTACAACTTCTTGGATAATTTTAGACTTCTTCAAACAAATGAATTTAATTAAGTGTTTATTATTCTGTAATATCATTATTCTTCTGGGGAACACTAACTTAGTAAGTGTCACTATGGCATATCATAGACAGTAAAATTTTGTAGATGCCGCATACTTGTATTCTAAGAAGCAGAAAAGGCTCATGACACTGCAGCAGTTGTCTGACAATGTAGATCTTTTTACAGCACCTTAGCAAAGTAATTTGCAGAGACAAGAAGTAGGGAAGATGGCAGTTCCAACCACACATTTCTGGTAAGACTTCCTTAAATTAGGCAGATTATGAGTCTGCTGTGTTTTTTCTTTTGCAGTAATAGTGCAAATTTGAACAGCATAAATAAGACTTTGTCTATGCTGATGAAATTTTTGTTGGTATGTGTAGCACATGTGAATGTAATTAGACAAGTATGACTTTGCCAAGCTATACCAGTACAGCTAATGCTGGCAGAGGCAGTAGACCTAAGCTATATCTTTACAAGCAGAGTTATAAAAATATATTTTTATCATACTAGGATGTTCTGCCAGAAAAATCCATGTTGGTAAAGAATATAGTCTTAAGGTAGAAAAAAATGTTTCATTAGAGGTGTGATGTAAGTTGGATAAATATTTCTGAATATTCTCAGAGGTGCGTTACTTAAGAAAAAAATAAATCTTGTCAGTGGCAGATTGAAAAATTACCATAGATAAATTTTTAAACAAAAATGACGAAGTTTTTTTTTGTAATTTTCCTCAGAAAATCTGCCAAAGTTCTCCCCTGTAGCATACTCTCCAGGAGGGCATTCTCATACCCTGGTGAACATAGGAACAGTGCCTTGAAAATTACTTCAAGAAAATCTTTTAATGCTTACAGAGCAATCCAGGCAGATGCAAACAACTGATTTGTAGTGCTTTTTAATGCTTCAAGATACTGAAACCAAAGTTAATATTGCTTAAAACAAAAGACACAAATACACTGTCTGCAAGTCATACTTACCTTCAGATTTGTATGCTTATCTGCACAAGTGAATGCATATAAAAATGCATTTCAGTGGACAACCAAAACATATCTCCTGTATTTGCAAAATGAAATGCTAGTTAAGTTACATGAGTGCACATGCAGTGTGTGAACTGTAAAAGCAACCGCGAGAAACAGGCTGGAAGTCAGAATGAGAAAGATAATTTTTAAATGTACGTACACATCGAGTTCATGTGCCAGGCAATGAGAAAAATCAGCAGTCATGTCTCAGTGCTATCGAAACAACATATTTCTTATTCATTTGGTTCTTACTGCTATTGAGAGATTATTTTGGCTTTTTACAGTGATTAATGCTATTTCCTTTGGTATGATTTTGATACTCTTTTGACATTTCCATCTGTTCTTGTATTTCTCAAACAAAGATTGTTGTAATGTTTTTTAAAAATCACACAAGTATAATAGCTTGAGAAGGAAACTTTCACCCACTTTAAACAAACAAAAATAAAATGAACCCACTGACCTAATGTTTTACAAGAACCAGAGAGAAAAATGGGGCGGGGGGGGAGGGGGAGTTACTTCCAAGACACATTTCCCTGAAAACATGTTTTTTTTATTTAAGAAGCAGAGGTCAGATAAAAGTTTATATAAGCTGTTCTTTGTTACTTTTGGAAAACAGTTTCATAAGGTTCAAAATGGTTTCCAAATTTAAGTTTTCTGTACCTCACTTTATTTGAACAATGGGAATTAAGAATCTATTCCAAAAGTAAATTAATTTTAATTCTCAGGTGAAATCAATGTACAGAAAAGATTTTAAGTCTGGAACACTGTGTCCAGAAATTGGGTTCAGATTCTTTTTCTTCCAGTGCAACTTCAAAGTAATGCAAGAGTCATTCTTACACCAGCTGACAGAGGCATATCTAATATCTGTAATTAATTATGGTCTGTTGATATTCCTGTGATAACCTTTTATAGGGCAGGAAGGAGGTTATTGTCACTTCTGCTGCAAATCTGCTCTGTCTGAGCAGCAGATGTAGTTCCCCCTTCTCCCCCATCTCCTGCTCTCCCCTCGAAAAATACTTAAATCCTCTGTTAAATTTCTGTATCGGTATAAGAAGCTAAACCAAGCCATCCACCTCACACTGAAAATGTCTCAATACCACTGATCTATTTGTTTCCAGCTTTGAGACTGAAGAATAGTTTTGTTCCACCAAATGAAAGCAATCAAGTGTTTAATCCTTTCAAGTGCAATTAGAAGCACTGACCTCCTTGTTCTTTAAAATGAGGGTCAGGGGGAGGTAAAGGCCAGTTCTGAGCCTTTTCTTTCATATCAGAATACCCCTTCGCTAACTATCTCTTCTGTTTCCAAAAACATCAGACAGCAAGGGAAAAAACAGGCTTCTACCTCCATTAGCAGTTAACTTAAACAGCCATAAGTTAAAGGGGGAGGAAAAGGAAGAGCATCTCTATCTATCTCCTTTCACAACAGAAGACATCTGGCCTCCTGTGGGGAGGCCCCAGATAACAAAGAACCTGTCATTGCAAACCTCCGAGATGCGTTCAGAGAGCCGTTTTACCTGCAGTCTGGCTCATTCATTTCCTGCCACTGAAGCCATCTGCTTTTGCTTATTGTGGGTATTTTTGTTCTTTGTTTGGCCAGGAGCATGAAGTGGCTTCACTTCAGCATGCCTGTATGCTTGGTCAGAGGGAGGATTTAATCCTTTTCTCAAGATGAATAAGAGAGGGAGCTGCAAAAAACAATTCCTTTCCTGGAAGGTAGCACAAATGTCATCCAAGCCTAGGTTGAATGAAGGGTCATGTCAGTGCATGGGGTAAAGAAACGCTGAGATTGAAAATAGATGGCAACTTGGAATCTACAGCAGAACCTTCCAAAGCATTTGTAATCTCACCTGATTTAAATCCTTTGCTACTGCTTCTTGCAATTCTTTTTCAGTTTGAGTCTCTCTGGTTTTCCACACAGGCTTCTTCCAGCCGGATTGCAGAGTGATGTAGCAATCTGCTCTTGCCTTTCTCTTGCACCGAGTTTCAGTATTTTGCTCAAATGCTTCAAAAATCAGTCTGTCTTCATAAGTGATAATCATAGCATGCTTATATAAAATATAATGTGATGTGAAAATCCATTCCACCAATCCCTATCTTTGAAAATACCAAAATAAGGAAGGGGGAAAATTCCCAGTCAGTTTCCCATCATTTACGGTTAGTGCACTCCCAGGTACCATTAACTTGTATCACAAAGTATTCCAAAAAGCCACGCATCAGCTGAATTCATGAAACTTGTTTTGTGACACAAATCTTGATGGTCACACTGCAGCAGTGTTAAACTAGGTGAGCTTTCCTGCTCTGATGAAAAGATTGTGTGGCAGTAAGATGCTGGCCTACAGATAGCAGAATATGAGGTCACCCATTAAGGTAGGGAACGACCCAACACAATTACTGAAATATTATCCCTTGTCTTGAGAGACATTATTTTAGTAAAATTCCAATGCTGTTATTAGTACGAATATTGATTTTGACTAGCGATACTTGGCGATACCAACATTCAAATTAAACATTTATATGAAAATTTTACTACACTGTTTGTGTTCACTTGTGGGAAAGATAACACGTTGCCGCCATTTTATGGATTCTGAAGAGAAATCGGATGCTGTAGAATTTTGAAAGTAGCATATCACATTAAACTTTAAAAACACTCATAGTGGTGTGGTTATTTCACCACTACCTGCCAGAAAAAAAAAAATTAAATAGTTCTTGAGTCCCACAGCAAGAGGTGGGAACTACTTCTTTAATGCAGAACAGACTTTGTATTTTCACCTCACTGAAAATGGAAATTTTTGTCTAACTTTAGCAGTACTGGTGCTGTTATCACATTTCAAATCAACTATGATTTTACTGCTGGCTTCAGACCACTGGTGTTGCAACAGGATGTTTAGAAACAGACCACAGAAGAGAATGCTCCGCACCAGAATACCCGAGATGGGGTCCTACTCTACCTGTGATGCTGTGCACGTCGCTTCCCTTGCCCATGAAGTTAATTTCTGCCTCTGAATAATATGTCTCTACATATGAAGCTGGGCCCATAAGTCAGTTGAACTCAGCAGGAAATCTAAAGGCTGAGTATCGTTACAGAGGTTCTGATGTAACATCTTCCAACAGGGGTAGAAGAACTATACAGAAGAGAATGTGTACGTGTGTAAATATCAATACATATGTACCTCCCTCCTAGTGATAAATGCATTAGAACACAAGCCAAAGGTTTTGTCCCATGCTGTTTCTGTCTTGGGGAACATAAAGACAAAGTAAATCAAAGTGTGGTATCTAGAGTTTACAAAATTAAAGAATAAACTGTTATATGTACAGAGCAAATGTATATTTCAGTTAGATACTGACATACAGCTGTTAGCGTACACAGATGACTAGGAATCCATTTGTTAAGTCTGGATGCACTATCCAGCACAAGTGCTGTATTATCCCTTCAAACCATACGCTGGAAAAAAAAATAATATTCTATACCTTTTCACCATTCTGAATATTTCTGCTAACGAGCCTAGTGTAGTTCCTTACTTGTTCTGTAAAGCATCACATTTTCTTTGCATCTTCAGGCAGCACTGAAGTATTAGATTTTTTTTAAAAAATAGATATAAATTAAGGACATCCATCCAGGCTTAACAGGGCATGCCCAAAGAGGCCAAAGGGGTAAACAACAAAGTAAAATGGCAAAGAATAAATTTAGAGAAATTTATTTCTCTACACAGAAATTCTGACTCACCTGCACAGAGATGGTGCCATGGATCATGCTCTGCCATGTTTAGAAGAGGAGAAAGGAGCAAGAGCGTGCCTGCCCTGGTACCAAGGAAAATGCATTTGCCTCAAGTAACCATGTGCATGAACACGTAACAGTGAGCATGCATATATGGTACCCTTCATGGAAAACTCATCTGTAATGCAATTGGATGTTTTATTTGCTTTCTTTTGATTACTTACTGGAGAATAAGATAATCAAACCAGAGTTAGTGCTTCTCTGTTGTTTTGGGGTTTTATTAATAATATGCAATTAATTTATAAATTCCTCAGTCAATGCCAGCATTTACTCTTATTTCAATGTAATTTTATTACAAACAACAGTATGTAAACCTATTAATGTACCTAAACTTTATAATACACCTTCAGTCCTACCCAAGTGAGATAAGACCTGGCCTTTACTCTGTGAGAATACATTTTTGTGCACATGGCCTGGAAGAACATTTAACTTCGACAACACAAAGTGTCTGTGTGGCACATAACATGTATTATTTTGCAGCATTTTATGTCTCACTATTGTCTTCAACAGATCCACTATCAACAATGATTGGGTATAATCTCTAGTCATTTGGTATCAGTATTAATGTCTGTGTCTGTTAATGTCTACAAGTCCTGGTTTTAAACAGACTTTAGGACTCTTGAGGCTTTTGTCTAATGAGTTAGGCTGGTTTCCATATGGAAAGCCTTGCTTCTACTCGATTAAAAATTGAATTATAAAAAATACATTCCTAGGATGCATGCCATTTTGAAGCGTGTCGTATAATCATTGCGTCTTTTTTTAAACCATACTTGAATGCCACCCTCAAAGCCTAAAATTTCTGAAACTGTTTGCTTTGGAGACAGATGCTAATGAATTGAACAGAATCAGACTCTTCGTAAATGTGGAAAAAAAAGTATCCTTAGTGTCTTTTCTACAGAGGAACAATACTTTGAGTTACAGCAAAAAAGTTTGCTCAAGCTGCAAATACAAACTTAATTTCAAACGTTGCTGCTAATGCTAAATAAAAATTATGTATTTCAAGAACATCATAAATGTTTTTCCTTTCAAAAAATATTTTTGGGGCTTCGGTTTCAATAAATTGTTTGCCAAATGCAGCATAAATTCCAGCTGACCTGAACCTCCTGTGTTTTCTAGTTATTAGTCTATGCAACTGAAACATTCTATCTAGCTTTCTCTGTTTACAGGCTTTCTTTGGGCCGAATCAATGCTGCAGAGTCTATTTCTTTCATATTTACAGCAGACAAGAAAGCAACTTGATACAGCTTCAATTTTCAGAAACATGGTGTAAAGCACCTCAGTCTACTTGAAGCAGTCGGATTGCACTCTTTTAACCTCGCACATCTAGGTGTGTTTAGAATACTGGCTTTGATCTGCATACCTATGTCAGTTAAGAGTACAAAAATGCTTGCATTCTTTTCTGTCATGACTGCCTTGGCAAAAAGTACCATATAGAAAACCTTTACGTTGCCAAAAGCTTCCTTTTTGAATATGGCTCACTTTAGCTGGGGAACTAGTTTAAAAATCAATGCCTGAAGCAGCTGCCCAGGAATTTACCAACAGAACCATAGTGCCAAACTCTTAAATGCAGAATAATCTCTAACACAGGCATAGCCTAACTGATTTTGCTCATTTTGAAATGAGAATCCGTTGAAAAAATGTAATGGGCTAAGACACAAAAGGTATTGAATCTTTTGAGTCCATGAAGACGAACACAGTAGATTCAAGCAAGGTAATGTGCAGTACTGTAGCTGTTACAACATACATATGGTCCTATGGAAATGGCCAGGATTTTTTTTTCTAGGCCCCTGCGAAGTTCTGCCCTGTCTATAGGCAATGGCCATTGTCAGTTAAACATGTACCTATGTATATTCATCTTGTGAGGCATTAATTTAGGAAAGACGTTTCTTATTTATATATCCATACCTTAGCGCTTTTCTTGTGAGAAATATGCATATCATAGCTAACACTATGGAACTCTGTCATTGATTTTTAGTACCTTTTTTTGCTTTCCAGAGTTCCAGTATTGTCATGCTAGTGACAGTAGGATTGGGATCTTCCTGTGTTGCTGAGTTTACTGCGTCACTTGCACCAGTGATCAGGGCCAAGTCTGTATCTGAGACAAAAGGAAAATATATTACAAAATGTTTTGTTATAAAAGGAAAAGCCATGGCTTTAAGTTATCAAAACAACACCAAAGCACATTAATCAAGCATACAGTAAACAATGACAGTTTGTTGGTTTTATCTGAATGAAAAAAATTGGTCTATCTGTTGGTGTTCAAACCTAGAATCAAATCTTGGCAGTTACATGTGCTAATGAAAACCATTAAATTTTTGTGCATTCTGTGCAAGATATGAAAATAAATACTCGTAAGATTTAAGAGGTAGTTTTGCACAAGGCCCTTGTGAGGTTGGTAAATAGAACACATATATGGGGTCTGAGGATGACATCAATTATGTTATACCATATAGTTAATTTCAACACTGCTCACAGTCCAAATTACCATCTCTGTTCTGTTCAGTTCCATGGCTCTGCATGCAAGAAACACTCCATTTACACACAATCCATTTTAAGTCCAGGAATTAACATTTTTGTAGTCCAGGAGATTCCACAGCTTGGGTTAAGATGGTAGAACACAGCTCTAAAAATTGCTAGCAATTCCTAAAACTTCTAGCCACAGTGCTCATGAGGGGTGTATTTCCAGAGTAACTCTACCGATAAAGAAATGGGGCTTAGTTTAGAACCATAACAGCAGCAGTATCAACTAGATCACCCTTATCCTCATGCTCATTGAATCCTTCAAGGAACTCCGTGGGTCTGTGAGATGTGACATCTGCAAAAGCAGTGGTGATTCCTCTGCCAAACATACCTATCAATTGTACCTACCAATTTATTTTTTTACGTTGTTCACAGTTTGCCCAGTAATGTCAAGCTTAACTGTCTGTACATCTGCTCAGTCTCCTAGAGTCCCTATTAAAATCAGCATCACGTTCCAGCTTCCATTCCTCTTCACCTTTTAACCACAGGGCTGGCTGTGCCTCCCAGGAGCCTGGCAACCAGAAAAGGCAAGGATGTTCTGGCTGTACCATTTTTATATCTTCTGCAACAGCCCTCCAAGGGAATGAGATGCGTGAGCCAAAGGAATTTAGTGTGCTGTTACACAGAGAACTGCCTCCAGGTGTAAGGCAACCATAGGTCTACTATGAGTGAAGAAGGGAATAAAAGCAGTCTGATATAGCAACGTCTGTTTTCCCTGCTGTTTCTAAGTTCCTAAAATGCATACAGATATAATGTTGACAGACTTATAACATCAGATACAATGCAAGCAGATTAGCTTCATTTACAGCCATGAAGCTACACCTATTTCAGATGCATTACCTTGCTTTCCAGACTGAGTTTATAGGATGGACAGTGAGTCAGAAACATTAAGATTGTCAGCTGAAAAGATTTGACATGGAGTCTTCTCAGGGGAAGTAAATGCAAGATCCCATGGTACTAAATTTATCTTGCAAACCTTCCTTTATGAGCTATCACCTACAGATTTACTTGGAACAAAATCATCTAGTTTGACTCTCACCCATTAAGCTGGGTCCAGTGATCCAAAGCAGCTCTAAAACAGATAAAGCAGTGAAGAATTCTTATGTGAAGGAAATATGGCCAGTGCAAGGTGTTACAAAGATCTGAAAAGGTGCTGTTGAAATTACCAGATCCCCACCTGTCAGTAGTCTATGTAGTCTCTGGTTTAATAGTTGGCAGCCCCAGAAGGAGGGGCAAGGCTTAGAGGCAGTGTAGAGCCATTTTTTGCCTTTCTTCCTGATGCTACAGGTCATATGCATCTCCAGAAGAATGATCACAGCTGTTAGGGTCTTCTTTGTGCAGTGTGGAAAATATTAGGGAAGTTCTGCCATCCTCACAGACTTAGGACTTATACAGGGGAAAAAAATGGCCAAAAGAGACAATTAAGTGAGTGAAAATTAAAACCACAAACAGTTATCACCCTGAACATTGATAATTTTTTTTTTTTTGTGCACAGCATTCTATTTGGAATTCACTACTTTATTGCAAATAAAGCCTCTGACCCTTTTAAAAATAATTTCTTTAATCTTCAGGGGAAGAGTATATAAACATCTTGACTAATAACAAATTTCTAGGACTGTGAGTGTTTTCTGTTGGATTTTTTAATGTGACTATACAAAAACAACAGCACTTAACATTACTCTCTACAGCAGCCTGCTTTGCTGGGGGAGGCACTTTGGCAGTTCTCTTCCTTTTTTTCCATATCCCTCTCCTTTCAGAGGCCCCTCATCATGATGACCCATCCATTTGGCTAAGGGCTGCATGCAGCTGCATCTGAAAGAAGCCAACTGTATTCTTGGGTCAGCTGGAGGAATCTGCTTGATTACAACTGTAGGTATATACAGTACTTCTAACGCCCATAACTTAGGGGAGAGAAGACCTAGGCCTCACCTCAGGTTTCAGCAGAAGTGCAAAACAGATCAACTGGCTACATAGCAAATATTCAATAGCTTGAGGCAATCCAATGCAAAAGAACTATTTTATTTAAGGATTTTCTCCTACGTACCTGGAACCATAGTCTTTTGTTCACATGCGTTCATAGAACACTTAACTTCTTGCAATTTGTTGTAATGAAAGAATTATTATGAAAGAAAAATGATTAGCTGGCACATTTCAACTCAGTGGCTATGCTGTCCTGTAGATGGGATGTGTGAAAACTGAATGTTTCCTGATCTCCGTTAATATTTTCCATGTTTAGTTGTTCTACAGAAATTAAACTCTCCTAAAATATCATGGCAATTTTTTTTGTTATTGTTGCAAATTGAAAATGAATGTTGGCCAAAGCTTGCCATTCTTAGAGAAATCTCAGACTGAATAGCTGATTACCCTGCATAAATCTTGGCAGTGCAAGGTTACCCATTTTTAGGAAAAGCAAGAGTTTTTTTATTTTATGAGAATTAACACAAAGAGGGAGGCCCTCTGAAGTAACTTCAGCGACTTCATCTCATATTTCTTTGCTATAAACCAGTACCATTCAAAAGGTTAAAAAAAAGGTATCAGTTTAAGGTTTGTGCCCAAATTCCTTGTATTTCCACTATCACCAGCTCTGCGCTACAGGCCTTCATTATTTTTTAACGTGAGAAAAACACCCAGCAGAGTTCACTCGCAGCAAAGTGAGGCATTGTTCATTAATGTCTAATCATAAAATGCAGGTCTGACTTACATAGTAGCTGGAATACACATCAATAGAAAAACCTAAAAATTCATATGACAAATGGCATTAGTGTAGTCTTAGGTCTAGGGCCCTGACGGACCCTTTTGTCCTGTGCTGTATCATCACAGAAGGATGAGGACTCTAGTACTGCCGTGATGTACACTGAATTATCAAGTGTGATACTGCTAGTTACCCAGCGTTTTTCATTAGAACTATAACATTAATTATGCTTGTAATTCACTACATCAGGAGACCTTCAGCTTTCACTAATGTGACATACATTCAGGACACTGTATTGAATGGGTTTACTGGTGACAAGCAGGCACTGAGTCCCAAAAATGTTGTACTTTTTGAATACATCTGAATAAAAAGTTTCATTACAAACACAGGAAAGAAATACAGCCTTGTATTCTGTGACTAAACATACATCATAATCCTCTTAGCTGCTATTGTATTTTTAATGCCTATAATGCCAATTTTGAAGTCTCTTGCACATTAGTACAGCACTAAAATAACACTTAATGCTTAGCATGAGTGTGCAACAGACAATAAAGTAGAATCTGTGCCTTGAAACACATAAAATCAAGAATAAAAAATAGCATCAAAGAAGAGCAGACTTGTCAAGGCGAAGCTGGGGAATGCTTTAATAGTGTGCTCCCAGGTAGTCTGTAAGTAAATGAAGTGGCAAGCTTAAGTTTTCAGAGCAGATTTCAAGGAAAAGAAAAAGGCACGCTGTTGGAAAGCTCAGGACACTACAGCTTCTGAGGAAGCATAGCATATACATAGGGACGTGGATGATTAGGCATGAAGTTGACTAATGATTGCAGAGGTCTATTTATGGACAAAGAGGCAGGAATGACTGCTAACGTCAGATGAGACAGGTGGCATATAAGGAAAGGAGTTATTTAACAATTTTAGTATTTGGATAACAAGCATGAATTGGATAGATTCAGAGGAAGTGGAAACAAAAGTTTGAGATGATTAAAGTGACAGTGAAATATGCAGAATGTTATGCAAGACCTGAAGTAGCTTGAAAAGCCTACTATTGAGCAACTGGACAACAAATATCTGGACTCTCACCCAGGGTAATGACAGAATTGGACTCCTGTATCACTTCAATAGCTTGATCTAATCCAGCTTCAAGTGCAGCTTTCAACAATTTCCATAGGTTTCCTTCTTGCTGTAGATGCTGTGCCATGTCAACCCAAAAATTATATTTGCAAAGATCTGATCACGGCCTAAATGCGAATGTATTAAATGAGCATATTGGTCAAAACAACAGTTCCAAGTCCATTAAAAGAATCCCAAAATAAATAGTTCATTTGCTGTAAGTTCCCATGTCATTTGTTTGGGAAGGCAGACTGCATTATTCTTCAGCTCATTAAAGTTTACTTTAACAAGCTGTGAAGCTGATACAGCAATGGTTCAACAGTTCAGTATTGCATTGCTTGCTTTTTTTGGTTTTAATTTTGAAAGCTTCAGCATCCCACTTGGCATAAAAATCACACATTTCAAACAGATTTTCAGACATGCTTTTGAGAAAACCTTGGGTTTTCAGCCATTTTTAAACAATTGTGTTTCTCCTCCCTGAACTACCTTAACATTTTTCCCTAGCAAAACAAATATGTTCTTTGTTTAAATAACATCTCCCATCTTGCTTGTTATGAAACAGCACATTTCCCATTTCCTCAAAGTCCGTTTCTGGGTGAGATACTCCAATGAAGACCATTCAGCACTGCATAAAATACTAGCTTACATTGTTGGTTTTACGAGTAAATCACATTGCTGTTATTGTTTTTCCTAGTTGTTTTTAAAGTTCAATTGCCAGATTTAGTGTACTAGGAACCATTTACATACAGAATGGCTAGAACCTGAGCAAAGCTATGCAAGTTCTCCTGTACCTTAAGACCACTGCTGATCTGAAGGAATCTGCTCTCTCAAGGCCAGTAGTTTAAGCTCCATGCTGACGTGTGACTGCCAGTCAATGCCCAGTTCACCATGCCTGTGACCAACTGGAATTGAATCGTTAGCATGTTTACGCTGTTCAGTGAAGTGCCGCATGGAAGTGCTTGGGCTACATGTAAAAGAGCTACTAAAAAGCAGGGTAAAAATGAGGAAGGGCTCCCCTAGCACATACGTACTGCTTGCAGTCCTTGAGTTGGCATCATTCAACTCAGACATATTCTGATTTCTTTGCTGTCCTTGACATTTAAGGAGCTCGTTTGCCAAATCCTAATTCTAGAAAACCCACCAGACATCTAACCAGTTGTAATGTTTTGTTATTTACTACCACTATGAGCCAATTTCTGTCAGGGAGCCAGTCCAGTTATACAATCTTCTGCAACATCTAATTTCTAAAAGTTTCCGAAGTAGATGCCCTAGTCTTATTTCACACAGAAAAAGGGGACAAACCAGTGGTATTTCCTTACCACACACACAACACATGACAGGGTAGCTCCATCCAGAAGAATCAAGGCACCCACAATCGTCAAGACTGTTGTCAAGACAAAATCCTTCTGCTCAGTCAGAGTAACTGATAGTTTGGTATTTTAGTAGCAGGCGTATCTGCTCCACCTACAGCTGTCAGTGTCAGTCCCTGCAGTTATTAAAACCACATTAGGGAAAAAAGAATTAAAATTCATATATCAAGAAATTATATAATTCCTAAAATAAGTGAAACAAAAGCAAATAAAAGTTCATTCTAGCACCCAGTTAAAAGACTGTTGCCTATGATTGTTATTGGGTTTGGTCACATAAGCAGATATGCCTTTAGAATTTTTGCTGAAAGATTCTACAGGCATAATAGGAGCTGAAGTAATTTGTTATTTTGCAGGACAAGAGCCTTACTTTCTAACTTCTTTCCAAACCTAGTCCACCGTTACAGCAATGGCTAGGATTATATATACATCTGACTAGATAAACATATACAGCTTATTTTACAACACTGCTGCCGGCTAAAAAGTTTTGGAACTCTGCAGTCTGGTTTATGGGATCCTGCAGGGTCCTGCAGACCTGTTACAGAATTACTATAGGACTAGATAAACATTCTGCAGAGTACTTTGTTGATTCCTCATAATTTATGCCAAATTTTTCAGCTAACATGCAAAACTGTATTATGGCTAGCATTCAGCAACTGCTGGATGTACGTGCAAAAACCTTACATTTATTTGTGACGAAGAGGTTCAAGAATTGCTCTCTTGATACTATTACCATAATTGAGGAGAGTCCTATAACACCAAGACTGCACACTAACCCAGGGGTGTAGCTTGGATCACACTAGCCATGGATGCTGTCTTCAAGCCAGCGTTCAACTAGTGTTGCTCAAGCAGAAATGGTGCCACGTTCAGCAAACCTGGAAGCAAGCGTGGCTGGTCTAATGCTGCATTGACTTTAGCACCAAAATATCTTTAATGCTAAAGCACTAGAAATTAAGACAGGCTACATGTACAGAAAAAAAAAATACCAAAGACATTGGTCTCCTTGGAAATTAGTTCAGCTGGAAAAAAAGATCCACCTATTGCAGATACAAGATAAAAACTCAGGAATATATTTGGAAGGAATTCTCAGAAATTGAAGTGCTCCAGCTCCTGTCATACTCTGTGCCTCCTTCTATTTCAGCTTTGTTAATTGGGGGGGACGAAGCAGTTTGATATGTGATTGCTTTGTAGTAGTGAATAGGACACAGTAATTATATCACCTCCTCCAAGCTCAGCAGTGATGCGTCCACACAAAGATGAAGTTGGGCAAAAAAGCCAAGAGGCCTGCAAGGATGAACAAGAAGCTCCTGGACAAACTCAAACACAAAAAGAAGCCTACAGAGGGTGGAAGTAATGACAGGTAGCCTGGGAGGAATACAGGGAAATTGTCCGAGCAGCCAGGGATCAGGTTAGGAAAGCTAAAGCCCTGATGGAATTAAATCTGGCCAGGGGCATCAAGGGCAACAAGAAAAGCTTCCGTAGGTATGTAGGTGATGAAAGAAAGACTAGGGAAAGTGTAGGCCCTCTCCAGAAGGAAACAGGAGACCTGGTTACCCAGGACATGGAGAAGGCTGAGGTACTCGGTGACTTTCTTGCCTCAGTCTTCACTGGCAGGTGCTCCAGCCCCACTGCCCAAGTTGCAGAAGGCAAAGGCAGGGGCTGGGAGAATGGAGAACCACCCGCTGTAGGAGATCATCAGGTTCAAGACCACCTAAGGAACCTGAAGGTGCACAGTCCGTGGGACCTGATGAGATGCATCCGTGTGAACAGAGGGAACTGGCAGGTGAAGTTGCTAAGCAAGTACCCATCACGTTTGAGAAGCTGTGGCAGTCCAGCGAAGCTGGAAAAGGGGAAACATAACCCCCATTTTTAAAAAGAAAAATAAGGAAGACCCAGGGAACTACAGGCCAGTCAGTCTCACCCCTGTGCCTGGCAAGATCATGGAACAGATCCTCCTGGAAACTGTGCTAAGGTACCTGGAAAATCAGGAGGTGATTGGTGACAACCAGCATGGCTTCAGAGAGAAAATCATGCCTGATAAACTTGGTGGCCTTCTATGACGGGGTTACAGCACTGACAGATCAGGGAAGAGCACCTACCTGAACTTGCACAAAGCATTTGACGCTGCCCTGCATAACATCCTTGTCTCTAAACTGGAGAGCCATGGATTTGACAGATGGACCACTCAGTGGATAAGGAATTGCCTGGGTGGTCACAGTTAGAGTTGCGGTCAACAGCTCAACGTCCAAGCAGAGACCACTGACAAGTGGTGCTCCTCAGGGGTCAGCACTGGGACCAGCACTGCTCAACATCTTTGTCGGTGACATGGGCAGTGGGATCGAGTGCACCCTTGGCAAGTTTGCCAGTGACACCAAGCTGTGTGGTGCAGTCGACACGCTGGAGGGCAGGGATGCCGTCCAGAGAGACCCTGACAGGCTGGAGAGGTGGGCCTGTGCCAACCTCATGAAGTTCAGCAAGGCCAAGCACGAGGTCCTGCATGTGGGTCAGGGCAATCCCAAGCACGAATACAGGCTGGGCAGAGGATGGATTGAGAGCAGCCCTGAGGAGAAGGACTTGGGGGCTTGACAACAAGCTCAACATGAGCTGATAATGTGCATCTGCAGTCCAGAAAGCCGACTGTATCCTGGACTGCATCACAACCGTGACCAGCAGGTTGAGGGAGGGGATTCTCCCCCTCTACTCCACTCTCATGAGACCCCACCAGCAGTACTGGGTTCAGGTCTGGAGCCCCCAACACCAGAAGGACATGGACCTGTTGGAGTGACTCCAGAGAAGGCCATGAAGAACATCAGAGGGCTGCAGCACCTCTCCTGTGCAGACAGGCTGGGAGAGTTGGGGTTCTTCAGCCTGGAGAAGAGAAGGCTCCACAGAGACCTTACAGCTGCCTGCCAGCACCTGGAGGGGCTGCAAGAAAGCTGGAGAGGGACTTTATACAAAGGCATGTAGTGACAGGACAGAGGGGAATAGCTTTAAACTGAAAGAGGGAAGATTTAGATCAGATACTAGGAAGAAATTCCAGTGAGACACTGGCCCAGGCTGCCCAGAGCAGCTGTGGATGCCCCATCCCTGGCAGTGCCCAAGGCCAGGCTGGACGGGGCTGGGAGCAACCTGGGCTGGTGGGAGGGGTCCCTGCCCGTGGTGGGGGATTGGAACTAGATGGTCTTAAGGTCCCCTCTGACCCAAACCATTCTATGATTCAGAACAGAAAACTTCAACAGGTGTATATCATTGGAGTAGGAAATAATTGATACATAGGGACCTAAAAGATGTCTCATTACAATTCCTCTAGCCCCTAGTTGTTTACATCAGAATCTTAGGAGTAGTGCTGTACGGAATCTAAGTCAGACTCTTTGTTAAGCAAACACTCTCCAGCAAAAGAAATCCTGAAGACCAACATCAACATCTCTTCTAATGAACACAAAAGCCGAAGTCACTAGCCTCCTGCTCCTTCTGTTCCAGTCCTACCAAATTTGTTAAGCTAAGTTGTATAAGGCTTCTTCCCTCCCCTCACACTGAACCTGAGAATTAGCCCCCAACTCCTCCTAGGATTCAACTGTATTTTCAGGAAAACAAAAAAGGGCCTTTAGTGAGCTTCATCCTAAATGTCATATGACAGGCTAAAGTAAAGAGTACCCAGCATTTTTGCATAAGTCACTGAAGAAGCACTGGAAGCTACACCCCAATGTAGTGCCCAGATATGCCACAATTTTTAAAACCTTGGCAGAAGGGTGAACACTAAGGTGTGACTATTCTATTATGTCCTCAGCAATACACGTAAGAGTTGCTGCTGCCAACCAACTAGACTGTGAAATGCAGCTACAAGCTGAGGAAGGTCAGAGATTTCAATTAATTTTGCAATGGTAAGACCTGCAAAATTAAATTATTTAGACCCAAAATAAAATATTACATTGTGTTCATACTCAAAGCATAAATAAACATTGAGCAAGAAAGGCCCGTTTAATTTTTAATGTTGTTTTCCTTTTTGTACAATGAAATAGAAATATAATAGTTATAGGAAATTTTAACCTAATTTAATTCTTTTCCAAAAATACATTGCTAGAACATTTTGGGATGACAGCTTGTAAGAAACAGAGCCAGAACGGCTCCTTTGAAGCCACTGTTTCTTATGTATGGGACAGAGTTGTGTGGATGCACCCGCCAGAGTTTCCAGACACATCTTGCCTACAGAGAATTAAGGCAGGCAAAATGGCCCTGGACTCATTAGAAGACTGCCATAATCTAAGTGACAAACTGGCAAAGTAGCAGTACTCTCCCTTCTTCTCCCTTACCAAGTTACAGCCTCAAACTGGCCTCCATAGTGTCAGATACAAAATCCTCCTTAGAGAAACAGCATTAAAACTAAATTATTTTTTTTTTAAATACATATTTCCCTGCAAATTAATAAATTCTAATTTAGATCAACTGAGGCAGTTGGTAGAGTCATAACAAGAAAATTGTTTCAGTTGAGAAAATATATGGGAAGCTCCACAAATATGTAATGATATCAGTGCTTTTTTGAAACATCATTTTTTCATTTAAAAAAAACATTCAACTCTGACAAAATTTAAACTTTTATTCAGCAATTAAGACCTTTTACCCCACCTTATACTCCCCCCTTAGTTAAGAGTGCCACCTTCAGGGATTCATGTATTTTCATAATATATTTTCCTATCCTCTCAAAGAATAGTAAATCAATTAATAAGACTTAACAAAGATGCTGTGAATTGAGCACATACAGCGTATAAGAAGTGTACATATCCATTGTGCCACCAAGAGCCATCACTATAGGCATCTGTGCAAGCGCTTCTGGTGAGGATTTTGGTGCTCCTACTGCTGCCTGCTCCTAAACCTCTGACACCCCAACCATACCAAGTGCATTCCCAAATCCAGAAGTGGTCTGACTACACAACCCTGCCAGCACTCCTGCACAACACACAACTGAACTGAAATACATCATCTGAAAAACAAAGAAAAGAAAATGAACATGTAGTATTGCTGTATTTCAAGCTTTATTCTTTGTAAAGGAATATAAAAGCACTGAAAGGCTTTTAAAATCTCCATGAGGACTAAGAACCAGTAGTTTATCTTTAAAGATGAGAAAGATTTTTTTTTCTTTGTTTATTAATGCAAGTGAATACCCTTTTCTGATTATAAGTCTTCTGCACATTCCTCCCTTCACATTTTTTTGGTTTCTGTATTTCTTTGACACCAATCCACCAAGCAACCATGAAACTAATTAGCATCCCAGCAACTCAGTTCCAGGATCCATTGACATATATTTGAGTACATGTTTTCAATTACCATCAACACTGACGCATTGTTTTCTAATATTAGTCTACAATGCCTCAACTACTGCCTTATTCTTTATTATTTTCAGGCTTATTTCTTAATACTCTGTCTCTGTCCCAAGAGAAAAATACTTATTGCATTACTTCAAGCTGAAAGATATTACACCTTTGCTAGATTTGCCCTGCACTGAACAAATTTAAAACTGATTTATGCATTATATTCTTTATAAGTAGAAGTAGTGTATTTTATCAAGCTAAATATAAATCTATCATTCTGTCATATTTTGGTTTTAGATTCTTTGATATAAAAATGCTCTGAAATTCCTACATGACCTCATTTAGTACACATGTGGTCTTGCTTCTAATATTTAAAGAGTACATGGTGACTTAATTTTAAATAATAAATTTTCTTTTAACCTGGATCACTGAATGAGTTGAAAGTATGATCCAAAATGATACAGTCAGAAAAATCCTGGTGCTGAAATTATAACTAACAAACATAGCCATTCAGCAACTTTCTTAGAACACCCAGAAAGGCCAAAGACCATGTGTTGGCTGGTATCTTCAAGAAATACTTACGGGCATTTTGGAAGTCTAAGTCCAAAGACTTAAGTCTGACAGAAGGGAAACTGTCATATAAGATTATTAATAATGCTGAGGGTGGAGCAAGTTTATAGATACTGTATCCTAAGGAGATATGGGGTTAAACACAGTAACTGTATGACTGTATTGACATGGCTTGTACTATGGCCTGTGGAAAATATACAACATAACAAACTTCATGGAACACATCAAGTAGTCATTCGTAAGACAACTGGAAAAAAATACTGGCTTCAGTGATTTTACACCTTATCTTTAAGAAACAACAATGCAGCATATAATTTTTATCCAGTGTTTACCTAAATAACCTGGTCCTCACAATGAATCAGGTCAAAAACCTAAGTGTAAGAATTAAAGTCTCCTTTATTTGTATGCAAAATATAAACTGAAAGTATCTGCTACTTCTTCCGGTTCAGCCTGAGAGCTCTCAGTGTTTGAAAGATGTATTACTTTTAAGATTTTATTGATCCATTCCTTCCATGTATTATAGTGCAGAGGAGAAGGTTTTACTTTACGCTTTTAATACACATAGGAGCTATTATAGTATGGTAATGTAATATCAGAGAGTGGGGTTTCAAGGTAAAATGAACTGTGAAACCACCATTTGGAAAATAAGTTTTGTTACTATGTATATTGACTGCCATGTAACCTGCTGATAAGTTCCAGGACATCCATCAGATTTCTCTCCAGTGATGGCATTGTTTGAAAAACTTTAAAGAATTAATGAAAACTGACACCTCATTTCTTCCAGATTTAGTGCTGAACACTTTTTCTGGGATGTAGGAAGCCTTAAGGGCAGGTAAGAGAACGAGTTCAGGTCTGATTACTATCAGATTGTTTTCTTCCCATAATACTTCCTTTCTCTGCCTTTAGTAAAGATAACTGTCAATTAGATTCTACCTCTAATAAGAAATAGCCCAGTTTTAGTAAGTTTTGCACAACACATGCATCTGGAGGTGGATTAAAAAATAGCAAATAAAAGTAAATATGGCCTCTCTCCTGATGTCCTTACACTCTAAACTAGATACAGATTGGTACTTCTGCAAATGAATGAAGTTCTTTGATGAACGTGTTGCTGCTTTGTAACTGAGCGAACATCATGGAACTGGAAATGCAAAGCTGTTTTCTCTTGAATGAAACAAAGCACACTCAAAGGAATATGCTCAAATAAGGACAGTAGAAAACAAAAAGGCTATTAAATTGCTTCCCTGGCCCTAGGGATAACAGATTCCATGATCTAATGAAGAGGGATGGCAAATATTTGCCCATATAAGTGAATGGTTTTCCTGGAGGGCCGGATTCTGCACGTACCCCTTGTTCCTCACTGCTTGTAGCATTAATATTTCAGGCAGTCAGCATTAATATTTCAGTCTCTTTGCTTGCTCGTATGACTAGTTTTGCTGGCCAAGGCCACCCTCCTAGTTTTGGATTACTGAACTATTGAACAGAAGAAAACTTAACGTTGAGTAACCTGTTCAGCGTTATGTCCAATGGCGTAGAGAGGCACCACATCCTCCTATAAACACTGCTGCGGGGAGAAGGCAGAGACAGTCATATTCTGGAGTAGGTCATTTGAACATATCCAGCATTTTGTCTAATGAAGAATCTACCTGTTCAGAAATACAGGTTTCATCTGTAAAAATTAGCAAGTAAAAACTCCCATAAGTACGCTTTCTTTCTCTGCACATCCTCTTATGTTAAAACTGGTGTAATTGTCATTTTGTAATTCTGCAACTTATTCCAGTTGCAAATTCAGTTTCTATATGGTATCGGACTTTACCTTGCTGTCCTTTTATTTCAATTATATTAATTATTTGCAGTCTTTTAAAATGGATTCCTTATTCTCCTAGTCAGGCCTTCCTTATGCATCTTTTTTTCTAAGCTTCTAGCATGGCTATGGCACTATGTATGGTACGTTTTCTTAGTTTTCAGATTTTCTACTTAGAAGAGACTTTGTGTTGACAGTTTATGCCGTTTTTTAAAATTAGTTTTAACAAATTCTCACTTCGTTTTACCTTGAGACTTAAAGAACTTAATCCTAGATTGTTATCTGATTCATCTGCTTTTCCCAGTCTTGCATTTTAAAAACAACCCTGTAATTTTTTAATAGGTGCCAATAGCCTTTCATCTTCCATTAGACAGAACCCACCCTTCTGTCATAAGCTCTATCTATTCCATAGGTTTTCCAGTTCCTAAAGAAATCTAAACACATTTATCTTTCCTATTGATGCAGACTTTGTCTCTATACATGGTTTGGGGGAGTATTTTAGAGAAATGATAGCATGAAGGTTCTTGTCTTCACTCACTGAAAAACTGAACTGTGATTCTAGTGTCTCTTTTCTGCCTTTATCGCATCTGGTTGACCGCGTATTACAACTCAGCCGCAACACTGGTTGACCACATATTACTACTCAGAAACTGGCTAGATAGCTTATGACATCTGCTACATCTGCACCCACAAACAAATTACTATGAGGTTCTAATCAGCATAGAATCATAGAATCGTTTATGTTGGAAAAGACCTTTGAGATCATCGAGTCCTGCTGTTAACTCAGGACTACCAAGCCCACCACTAAACCATGTCCCTGAGCACCGTATCTACATGGTTTTTAAACACTTCCAGGCACGGTGATTCCACCACCTCATCCCTGGGCAGCCCGTTCCAATGCTTGACCACCCCTTCAGCGAAGAAATTTTTCCTAATATCCAATCTAAACCTCCCCTGGTGCAACCTGAGGCCATTTCTTCTTCTCCTGTCACTCGTAATCTGGGAGAAGAGACCGACCCTGGCCTTGCTACAGCCATCTTTCAGGGAGCTGTAGAGAGCAATAAGATCCCTCTTCTCTGGACTAGTCGTTCCTCATAAGACTTATGCTCCAGACACTTCACCAGCTTTGTTGCCCTTCTCTGGATGTGCTCCAGCACCTCTACGTCCCCCTTGAAGGGCTTAAAAAAAAGCGCTAAGGACCTTAGCCTTTTCCTCATCTTTTATGGCAATGTTCCCTGCTGCATCCAATAAAGAATGAAGATTATCCTTGGCCCTCCTTTTGTTTCTAATGTATTTGTAAAAACATTTTTTGTTATCTTTTACAGCAGTGGCCAGCCCGAGTTCCAGCTGGGCTTTTGTCTCTCTAATCTTTGCCCTGCAAAACCTCGTGACATCCCTGTAGTCGTCCAGAGCTGCCTGCGCCTTCTTCCAAAGGTCATAAACTCTTCTTTTTTCCCTGAGTTCCAGCCAAAGCTCTCTGGTCAGCCAGGCCAGTCTTCTCCGCTGCTGCCTCATCTTTCAGCACATGGGGACGGCCTGCTCCTGTGCCTTTTTAAGACTTCCTTCTTGAAGGATGTCCAGCCTTCCTGGACCCCTTGGCCCTTCAGAGCTATCTCCCAAGGGACTCTGTCAACCAGGCTCCTAAACAGGCCAAAGTCAGACCTCAGGAGGTCCAAGGCAGGAGTTCTGCTGACCACCCTTCTTACTTTTCTGAGAGTCAAAAACTATCATCCCATGATCACTATGCCCAAACATAGGTAATGACAAACCCACTGACTGAAACAAAATAGCATGACCAAGCCACTGATTGAAACAACTGATCAAACAAATGTCCCAGCACAAGGACCTGCACCAGGGGTTAGGGCAATCCCTAGTAATCAGCACCGGGTTGGGGATGAAGGGATTGAGAGCAGCACTGCAGAGAAGGACAGACTTGGGGTAGTGGTGGATGAAAAACTGGACATGAACCAGCAATGTGTGTTCACAGCCCAGAAGGCCAACCATGTACTGGGCTACATCAAAAGCAGCATGACCAGCAGGTAAGGGAGGGGATTCTCCCCCTCTACTCCACTCTTGTGAGACCCCACCTGAAGTACTTGTTCAAGCACAAGACAGACATGGATCTGTTGGATTGGGTCCAGAGAAGGGCCACAAAAATGATCAGAGGGATGGAGCACCTCTTCTGTGAGGAAATACTGAGTTGGAGTTGTTTAGCCTGGAGAAGGGAAGGCTCCAGGGAAACCTTATCACTGCCTTCCAGTACCTAAATGGGCCTGCATGAAAGCTGGAGGTGGACTTTTTAGTAGGATCTGTTGCGATAGGACAAGGGGTAGTGGTTTTAAACTAAGAAAAGTGTAAAATCAAATTTGATGTAATGAAGAAATTCTTTTACAATGAAGGTGGTGAAACACCGGAACAGGTTGCCCAGAAAGATGGTAGATGCCCCATCCCTGGAAACATGCAATGTCAGGTTGGATGGGGATCTGAGAAACCTGCTCTAGTTGAAGATCATTGCAGGGGGGTTGTACTGGATGACTTTTAAAGGTCTCTTCCTACCTGCATCATTCTATGATTTTAAGAGAGGTTTCCAGAGGGAAACCATGTCAATGGGTGGGGTGGGGTGGGGGGTAGTCTCAGTACAAGTGCAATGGAATTAAAATATGAAAGTATGTTTTGATTGTAGCTATTTACAATGAGCCCTTGGAATCAATTTAACGTAAAAGTCTATCCCTCTCCACTGTGTGCACCTGTGCAAGCATTTTTTGTCACAGGTTTTCTTCTGGACATTAATTTGCTGACACAGATACTTTTTTAATTGAAGTTTTCCACACCTGAGTACTCAGTCTCATGGACCAAAAGTCCATAATTATTTTTCACCTTTTCCACAGAACTGGTCAGCACAAAGAGATTGCAGGGGCTGCCCTTGCAGTTTAATACTTAAAAAAAAAATCAGGTTACTGATTTTTACACCCAATTAGTAACGCAGAAACCTAACATTAGACATACTGAACATCAGAAATAGGTATATGCTATGTGGAAAAAAATTAGTCAGTTATCCTAGAAAATGCTTTTCCAGAGTAAAGCTCTTGAATAGCAACGGACTTCCACTACCAAAACAATTAGGCTACTCACACAAAACTGTACATAAGCTGTTGTATTAAAAGAGCAGTTTCTTCTGTCTGAAGTTCTATAAAAAATTAAGTTGGAATTGAAATGCTTCTAAAGCAAACTGGGGTCCACTTGCATTCAGCTTTGCTTAGAACAGAATCCAATTTTTAAATACTTTTTCCAACATAAATGGAAATTTAAAGCTGAAAACATCACGAAAAGGCTGCACTGCAAAATGCTCTACTCCAAGAAATTGACAGTTCACTCAGTAAGGATGCTGCTCGGATTTGTAAATTCCCACATGCAACTTTATACTTCTGTATCATGGCAAAAGCACATGGTATCTCAATTAGGCAAAGTAACCTAGCTACCTGTGTATCAATGATCTTTGGAACATTTAACCTAGTAGTTTCATCAACTGAAGAAACATTTTCCTTTTTGGACACATCTTGCTATTTGGACAAGACCAAGCAGAAAGAAGCTGGTCCTATGCAGATGAAAAAGCATAAGGTATAGACACACATAGCTAAGGTGACATCAAAATTTTCTTGTCATGTCTTCTCATTATTCCCATTAGTTCTGTTACACATTTTCTTCTTTGGTCATCTTACTATTCACAGAAATGTGTATATTTACTGTAGAGGCAATGGATATAAACATAAAGCTGATACTTATGTTGGCATTCCTATATTTACAAACAACAATCCTTTTACAATCCTTTGGTTGCCAGTAAAATTTCTGTGCATGAATACGAATCGTGGATCTAAGTAAAGATGAAAATGGCACTGCTTAGTGTCTGGAGTAAAAGTTTTGAGGCAGGAAATCATAAATTCTAATCCCATTTTTAATTCAATTTGGGTAAGTCATTAACCTTGTTTTGACTTCCTGTAGGTCCCTCCTAATGAAATTGAACTCAAATCTGCCATTACAAAGCACACAAGAGAAGAAAGCAGCAGACAGTGTGCTTAGCAATAATAAATACAATTTCTGGTACGAGAGGCAAATGGAGGCCAGGTGTGACTCTGTGGGTAGTGTGATAACCACTATTCCAAGCAAAAACAAATCTGGTCACTATTTCAGTAAAAGGATTAGGAGAAACAAGCATCAGTCCTAAAATATCTGCCAACCCTATAAAGAAAAAGGTATACATTAAGAAGAATAAAAAAGCACTTTTCTTTATTAATCATAAAATAAAACCAAGCCCTACTTCTACTGAAGTTGTGTAAGTGACACCCATGGCAGCAGAAAGCATTTCCTGCACATGCTTTTACATTCATAACTTGTATACATTGTTTTTGCCAGAAAACTATTTTTGGAATAATAGAATCTTTGTCAACCTGGGCATGAAGTGGGGACCCCCAGATCCAGCAGATGCATAGGGACTGCCAAACTAAATTTCTTAAATAAAAAATGCTCTACTTGGGCAAATATGGAGAAATAGTTCATCAAAAAAACCCAAAATTAAATATGTCATAAATTCCCCAGTGACTTCTCACAACCTTTACTGCTTTAGTACGAATACAGACCACAGTGTAGCATCTGAACATTGTTAAAAGATGCAGACCACACAAAGAGTTCAACAATACTTCCTTGGGAGAAAATATTATTGCTCCCAGTACTAGTCTTTCTGACCATATGTGTTGGTAGTTTGAGGAAATGTTTCTCCCTCTTTAGGAAAAGACTAGATCATTTCATTAGTCCAAGATAATATGATATTTTACTTGGAGACATATTTTGTCATCACTTGCACAATGTTTTGTTAAATATACAAAAGTAAGCTATGAGTAAATCAATGTACAGTATGAATTTCTCTGATTCAAGACAAAGCCCAATGCAGAAAGATATCACAATCTTGCTCTTGGAGATCACAGGAGTTTATTTTTTAGTTGGATTATAATTTTAGGAAGTTTTTAATTAAAACTTTAAAACTTGCATACAAGTTGCCCAACGTTAATAAAAACATAGATTTTCAAACAGGGATAATACTTTGGACAAAACCTTTTAAGTCAGTGTCCCTTGAAGGAGGTTGTAAGAAAGGTTTTTCAGATGCTGTACAAACCTTGCTTATGGAATGGTTCACTAAGTGAAACAGGCTTCCTGCTCTTTTTTTTCTTCCTTTAAAATCAACTTTCTGTACCACCAATACCTGCTTTTCTTGAACTAATAGATATTTCTACTGTTATTCGTTTACCTTGAACATAAGCTCTGAAGATAGTGAACCCTTGAAAAGTTATGCTTATGTATCCTTTTCTGTTATCATTTGCATTATTCTTTTTTAATTCTATCATTATTTTAAAGGCACTTAATGCAAAGAGCATAACATTCTTGTTTATGAGGAAATTATTATTCAACATAATCAAAACCTTGCTATGTGATTCATTTTCCATTTCATACATATATTTCAACGCAGATAATAACATCTGGAGTTATGCAGTATATACAGGCCTTGATCCAAAAGCTTTTGTGAACAGTCTGTGTTAATTTCAATTGGCCCTGGATTGGGTCCCTAACCTATACCATATTGGCTCTTTATTTCATACATAATTAATATCAGAAGAAGTTCCTTAGTAACAAAAGGTATACAGTGATTCACCAAGGATCCTGAAAAGTTGAATTTTTAGCCTTTCGTTCAATTGGAAAGCAATGTGATATGTTAGCAACCCTGACTTACCACTGCCTGCTGTTTTTCAATGTTAATCCACACTAACTTTCAGGAGCTCATTTTATATTTCTCTAATTATTCCTAGTGTGGCTCATCATTTAAAGGCCAAACTGACAACAAGAAATATAAATAAATTATTTCTCTTTTACCTTTTATATAAGTTGCAGCTGTGATAATCGTTTTCCTAGATTGTAAGAGTATGGCTTTTCCTGTTGTTCTGTCCTTTTTTTTTTTTTTAATAGAAAGCGTGTTGGTCTTGAAAAAGGTTATTGAAATAACACTTCATACCTTTCTGTTGAAGAACGAAACAATCATTATGATGGATTCCTATTGTATCTTGCCTTTCGTTATATTACAGACTGACCCTTCAGGCAAAGTTCTGTAAAGTTTACTGATTTGTCCTGAAATTAGTGGGATTACTTACATGAGTAAATGGGGTAGGATTTGGCCTTTACCTTATACTGATCACAATAACCTTGGTCTGTAAACTAGCACCAACCATTGAATTCAGGCAGTTTTAAGAACTGTCCTTGTGTTCTTACTGCACCAGATTTGGCCTGATACATTTCAGATGTAATACGCTTGACACTGGAGGGGAAAAAAACTCAAAAAAAACCCACCACACACACAAAAAAATCCCAGAAAATAAACATTAAATGAGAAAGTCTACCTAAATCCTAGACTACATTCCTTAAAAGCTGAACATGAATATGCTTCTCTTTACAAACAATTTCTTAGCCAAACAGCAATTCCAGTCTGCCAATGTTTAAATGTTTAGCATGACTGTACTTTTGTTTAATGCTACCTCCAGGCAAATATGAATTCCTGTCAATCTTCAGCTCACCATGACTACAGAAATTAAGCCTTCCTCTTTACTACATCCAAAATAAGCTTAACTGAAAAAGAATCAGGTTATCTCAAGAAACATCTTTCATACAGAAAACTACAGCCAACATAGAAGTAATATCAGTTTTCACCGATCTTAAGGCTGCCTCCTGATTCAACAGTATATCTAGTTCCTTTTCTCCTCCCAGAATAAGGGGCCAAATGTTGGAAGGTATCAGGGCTACTGCTGTTACAACAGAGACTATGCAGGATATAGCCCAATGATGTCATCTCAGGGTTGAAATACATTTCATATTCTGAGGCTAAACCCTTGCTTGTTTCAATAGAAAGCCACTGTATCTATAAGCGATGCTCTACCTCTACTGTACCTTGGCACAAAGACGTAGTAAGTGTCATCAAAACATTTGGCCTTTGAAGTACTTGCACTACTTGAAGTCTTTTAGAGTATCATGAACAGCTCACCTATTCCTACTTGTCAGCACCTTTGTTCAATGCGTACTGATTTGAGTCCGTAAACTGTCTAGCACTTGAAGTCATATTGCTTAAGGCACAGCTGAGTAGCTCACGAGATGGGCTGATTCTCAGTAACACATTCTTTAAAGACACGAGTTTAAAGTACAACAATAATTTTACAGTATCAAAATTTTTATGAATCTCTTTCTGCCCCATATTTTAGCGCTTGAAACATGCAAGAAATTCCCTTCACCACATTATCGTGTAGACATTGAATGATAGTGTTTCCTTGGAATGACTAAACTCACTAGCAAAATCACTGCTTTCATACAACACATTTTATATGTTTTTATCAAAGATGTTTAAGTGGTGTTGAAACTCACCTTCATTATCAAAATTCCTCTAATGACATGATCAATAGCCCCATAATCTAAATCGTCCTTTTGTTGAAACTGAAATATTCTTTCTCAGGAGAAACAGCTTTAATAACTTCAAGATGTTATCGGAAAAAAGGCTACTGGCTGGAGTAGCCATTCTACTTGGCAAGTCCTTGTAACCAGTGTTCACCACACCCTGATGAGAAAGGAAAATAAATAGTTGTCAAAGCTTTCATGTATTGGAAACTTTTCACATGTTCTCCGCAGATCTCATACCGTTTTATACATGCTAGTAAATCAAATTTGCATATTACTGCAGACATGAGTTACTACAGTTTTCTTTACAAGTTAGGGATTCTGTTTAAAACTAATAGTTTACTCTGATGCACAACCAAAAGAGAGTCAGCAATTCTGTCAGAAAGCCAGAGACTAAATGAGCTGGGAGGCCAGTCAGGGAACTGGTTACAAAACCATATGGTGCTTATTTTTGAGAGTAAGAAATCAACTACTTCTTCAAATTCGAAAACACCTCATGATTGTCTGATAAGAATCACATTGCACAATGTGTTTCACAGATTAATTGCACTCCAGTCAGTCCCAAGGAGGAAGACAGAGATACCTTCAAAACTTAAATTCTTCTCAAGTACATCTGGATTAAGATCATGTTTCTTTAACGTCCCCTCATATTATTATGAAGACAGAACATCAAAAAGCCACAAAAGAATTCTAATGCCATGCTCTCAAAACAACTTATATTGAGTTCTGATCTTGAACGCTGTACCCTAAATTATTGTTCCTTTCTTTCATTGCATCATTCCAGGATAGCCATCTGGACATTGCAGTTGCCAGTTCATCCCATATGCAGCCACACATGTTGGATTTAATACACGTTCTGGAGTAAGTCATGACAGGATAGTCAAGTATGGCAGCCACAGAAGAAGTCAGTACAAGGTAAAATTGAAATATTTTTAGCTGCACTGTTCTTTTCACGTAGCTTTCCGGAACAGGCCAATGTATGTGCCTACTACCTGGAAAACAGTGAAGGCTGCAAGTATTCTGCTATTGCTTTAATAGCCCACTTTCCAAGTTGGTTCCTGACGTGCAGGAGCGGGCTGGAAACTAGGACCATGCGTGGCAATCAGTTAGCTGAGGGGGATGTGCTCGAGCTTGTCTAGACAACAATTAACATGATGAGGCATGTTTGCAGAGCACAGGGGAGTGGGAGACGGATGGCGCCAAGGAAAGGTAACACCTTGCTGTTAATTGATGGTAGTTAACCACCAATCGGGGATTGCCTAGTATGCAAGGCTTAGCTTCAAGAACCAATCTGTTTAAAACGCGCAGCTTCTGAAAGTGTATAAAACCTCGTGCTTCTGTACAATAAATTGACATTTGCTTGCATCAAGCTGCGTCCCGTCTCTTCATTTGCCGCACTGACGACAGATTTTTCCTCCTCAGGTAAACTCCCACATGCTGAAATGATATTTAGTTACTTCAAATTTTTAGTTACTTCAAATAATGGGTTTTTACAAAGGAAAGAAAAGACACAGTACTAGAATAAGTGGGGAGGGGGGAAACACAGCATTATAGTTGTTACTGAAGAGACTAAGGTAGAGAATAGCAGGTGCATAGAGGATTTCTCTTGCACAACAGTATTTGAAGTGTTTTCATACTACAGGACCCTCACAACTTGGATAGGTTTTTCACTGTGTAAGCTGGGCATTTAAATTGATAAATTAAACAAACCTTTGAGCCCCACAGCATACATGCAGGTCTGTGTGCCTAAAGCCCGCTGCTATACCAACACAAACAGTGCAAGCAACACGGGACCTGCAGTCTAGGTAGCACATCTAGGAAGGAGAGGCAACCAGTATCCAAACTGCTGATTATATGTGACAACGGATCAACTCAGGCACATAAAACCTGACCCAGAACAAAATACTCAGAAATGGGACAATAAGGCGAGTACTTATATTTTCAAAAGCTACATAAAACGTAAGCATTTCAATTCAAATTTTCAACAGAAAATCAGCAGAAATATATGTTCCCCCCAGAGTAAAAGGCATAACTGGACTTCTCCCATTAAGGGAAAATGATGATAGCAAATTTCTTCTCAGCTCTGCTAAACAGAGTTGAGAATTATGCAAACTTGACTATCTTTGATCAGGCTCCAATGTTACAAATTTAAAATAGTTTGAACAACCTATTTAGTACATAGCTGGAGAGACAAAAAACCAAGAGACAGTTAGGTCCTCCTAGAACTCCACCAGTGGAGGCCAGCAAGTCTATGGACACTTGATATCATCCGTTTTATGATGTCTGTCATTGAGTTTTAACTGCTAGAACCAGATCATTACACAAAAATAGTCTTCCCTTCAAAAAGGAAAATATCCTTGTAACTAAAGAAATAAGCTGGAAATGTGACCCCTGAAGAGATAATGAAAGAAAAAGTTCAAGACTGATTACATCTTCACACATTCTGAAGATGGTCTCCCATCTTAGGTATGTCACTGCTTAGCATGGCACTGTTCTGAAAAAAGCCCAAAAAAACAAAACCATACAACTGGTAAAACTTGAACTGTTTAGACAATAACATATGCTTTGGTTGCAGACAAGTGATTGCACCTTTATATCATCTTATCATTACACACCACATGACTTTTCGAGATCACACCTGAACTTAGTCTTCACCTAAAAACGGTAATCTTTTTCATGATAATCTGTTAAAATCTACCATTTATATTGTGAAACAGTGACACCGAACACTTTTGAGTATTAAAATTAAACAAATCTCTAAACTGATTTTTCTCTTTTTCTATATTTGGAATAGGACACTGAAAATTCTGTTAATAAAGCTCTAGGGATGAATTTAAGAGCATTTATGGATATAATTGTTAAAAATTATGTTACCATGTTTATAAAAGTCACAATGCATAAAACATTCAAAGATGGAATGCTGTCTGAATAATATTCCATTTTGTGGTTTCATTCCTTATGAAAGACTTTGCTTTATTGCCCCACAATACGTTGGTAAGAATTCCATGACAGACTTGCAGTGGCTTCAAGGAAAGACAGTCTATTACTATAGCATCTATTACTTTTTCATTTGTTAGAGCAACACTGACATTATTTGTATTTTCTCTGCACATCAGCTATTTCTACATGCTGATGTATAATCTACGTGCCTAACAAAGTTCTGCAGGATAAGTACTTTCTGCTTTACCTCCAAGCCTCAGCTCCACAATTACTGATCATTCTTTCATTGACTCCATCATACCATTAGTGTTTAGAATTGGAGCTTTCTTCCCCGATTTCATGTTTAAGAAAGCAAACCAAACAAGTTTAATAATTCTTACTAGAATTAAAGAGGATAAATGGGGAGGTATGTAAAACACATAGGAGCTTTCAGAAATAAATATAAAACATTATCCACATTGAGTCTGAACTGAAAATTACTAGGAAATCATTAGCAAAGAGAAGAAAATACTCTAAACCATGCAATAAAAATGAAGTAAAATCTCATCGTGAAGCCTTTACTCATTAATAGGCTTTAGTACATATCTAGATACATGTGTATTTCACTAAGTATGTTATGCTTTATAGGGCCATATGTTTAGGCTTTCCCATAGTTATAAAAGCAGTATCTTACCTGGAATAAGAGCTGTACTCATATCAGTAACACTTCTTTACACTTTTCAGCAAATAATACCAGGTTTGCTTCAATATGGTTTTGGGACATTTATTTCGCATAGCTTCCAACACCCTTTCCTATTTCAGCAGTTATCTCCTTCTAGAGGTTCTGCTCCAAAGCATTTAAGCTCTTCCAGCACTGGAAGCCCAAGCACAAATAATGAAGATGACAGATATAGGATTATATTTTTTCTATGTTTATAAAAACAATCATTGCCATCTTAACAGAGGCAAGACAACAGTAGTTAACAGACTCTGTCATTGTAACTAGATCTGTTTAAAAAGGAGCAAGAGTCAGTTTTTCATAAGCACTAGGCAAATCAGGCTGTGCCAACCTATTTATCAGCTTTACCTCAGCAGGTTCTAAACTTCTTTTTTTTTCAAACAAAAATGTCAAAAAAATCACTGATCACTAAAATCAGTTTCATACATGTGAAAATACTTACCTGGGTGCCTATTTTACTAGAGAAAAATCCAAGTTAGTTTGTCCAAACTAAAAAAAGGCTGGTTTTGCTAAGTAGTCATTGCTCAGAGTCTATCTATAACACATGTCTAAGCATACGATTTAATAACTTCATTGGAAAAACCTACCAGTCTTCTTAAGTATTAAGAGTTACTGTTCCCTTAAATAAAACATTTATGGTATGTTATGCAGTAATTAAATGGCACGTTTTCTCTGTTGTGGGTTAAAGTATATTATAATATATATGGATTACTAAAGAGTTTTTATAGTGCTTTTTTTTTTTTTTGCTATAGATACTGTGGTAGTTAGTCCATAATTCTATTAATTAAATATTAATTCAATAACAACATATGTTTAGGATTGCAGTACTATTCATCACTGCTAAAATACCAAGGTCCCAGCTCAATCTCATACATGCAGGAGAACAGCTGTTCTTGTGCAGCTTCCCATTGTATTTTGATGGGGGCCAGGTGAACAGCCCCCAGACTTTCATATGGAATCAGAGCCCAATCACACCTACATAACTGAGTGAAATAGAGGGGGAAAAAAAAGGGAAAAAAAAGTCATTTCCTGACTACAAGTACATAGATTCCCAAAGGATGCAAGAGGAACCACAGAAGTTCAGTTGCTTAGGACAAAATCTTGATGAGATAAATAAAAAGGGGCTGTAGTTAATGGCTTACACTGACAGAGGAATGGACTAAATGGTATAACAAGGTTCTCTATCCAAAATTATGATGATTTGTTTTCCAGTTTTTGAAAGTTTGAATATGAAGCAATTTGACTGACAAGAATACAGGGTCTATAGCAGAATGCCAGCTAGAAATCTGCGTACTGTTATCTCCTTACCTGCAACTGGGGAGGAATAACACCATGTACCAGTACAAACAGTACCGATGACTGGAAAGCAGCTTTGCAGAAACAGACCCAGGGCCCTCATGCATGCCACGTTGACTGTGAACCAGCAACGTGCCCTTGTGGCAAAGGTGGCCACCACATCCTGGACAAATCGCAGTGTTAACACACGAGCACACAATTAACTTCCCTATGAACACCCAGTTAGTACCAACATGAGTGCCTAATCAGTTCACATGTGAGCGCTGTAGCAGGCATAATTTGCAAGGGTTGGTGGCAGGAGCTGCAGAGGTGACCCGAGCAGAAGGCAGCCATGAAGTGCCCTGTGCTATCCAGTTCCAGCTGGCTTCACAACCCATGTAAACATCCTCTCACATGCCAAAAGCTGCCAGAGCAGCACATGGCATCCCTGCTCACACACATGAGCAGTAGCTGCTAGGGTAGGAAATGTGAAGAGATAGAGACATGAAGTGCTGAGGAGACAGACACCTAGTAAGACACACTTGGAAGCAGGCATTCCATACCAAAGGGAATTCCCCATCCAAGGGACAGCGGCCCAGGGATGACCCACGCTGGGATAGGGGAAGCCATGAGAGGTGGGTTGGAAACAGTTGCACACAACCCCACGCTCAAAGGAACTGGGGTAGACTGAGTGTAATGTACATGGAAAAAAAGGAAAGTTGAGACTAGGAAGGGGGCGAGGGGGAAGGATAATGTTTGGCTTAAATTGGACCTGGGAAGTTGGGAAGCAGCATACTTAAGTTGTTTGGTGGGGGTTTTTTAATTATTTTCTTTTTTCCTGAATACTCAACTCAGCAATTTGAAGTTTGTCTTAATCAGCAATAAATTAAGTAAAAAATCTGCAAGTTAAGAATTTTTCCTGTGACACATAAACCTGGTAGATTGTTTTTCAAGGACATCCTTCAGTGCAAAGCAGAGGAGAATTCTGACTAGAATATTTTATAAAGTAAGCAGTGTTCTAGATTCTAAGCCATATTTTCTTACTCTACCTAGTATCAAATCCCCTGACAGCAACTCCCATTGCTTTGGCAGCTTCTGCTGCAGCCAGCCCAGCAATGCCACCACCAATTACCAGCATCTAGAGAGATCAAACAGATAGTAAGTTGCATTCTATGTTCATTTATTCCATCACATGCTGTGTCTGCAATATGCCGTATCTTCAAAAGCACTTGAACTTTAAAGAGCATCAGAGGCTAAAAGCTGTAAGTACTTCAGGGAACTGAAAAAAAAATCTTATTTCAACAATGCAATGTTGTTAAACAGCTGGTTTAGGCTATAAGAGCAGGTGGTCATTTGTACAAAAGGTGCCATATGTAGAAAATAAGATAGAAATGTTAGGGGAAAAAATTAAGATAAACAGAACATGACTAGAGCCACGTTTTCTGTTCCACAGGGCATAGACCTTAACTCAGACTTGGATAACAAAAGATACTGACCCTTTTTGTCCAGCTATGCAATTGTTTTCCTTCACTATAGCTCTTCTCAGATATCAATTCTGACAGGTATGCTGAAATGGGTATCAGAAGACAGTTCAGTCTCAGAATCTAAAAATAAACTGTTGCAAGATCCTTTAAAAAAATTGTGAGTGTCCTGAGATATGATGTAATTTATTTTTTATACTATTACAATTGCAATCAATCATGTTTGCCAAAAATAAAGGCAGAACTAAGACATTCATAATACCTTCACCTACAAACTTCAATTGCCCTTGGCTGCACTGCATTAAGGCAGGTGAGAACAGACAGGAGTCCTTGATGTTGGTGTCCTGCCAAGCAGAAGCAGATGCAGCACAACATCCTTTTTGGGACCATCCTGTGACAATCCAATCCTGATCCCTTGGGGAAGTCTTAAGGGTTCTGATAAAAAAATTTCTGCATTCAGAAATGCTCAAATGCAGTTAAATCAACTTTTACAGGATGACTAAAATATCTACAGCCGGTACAGTCCAGCAAACTAAGTTAAATCACAGGGAATCAGACACTAGTAGTAATTTCTTAGAAAGGTCGTGTGGGAGAGCTGAGTTGCCTTGTTAGCAAAGCCCAGCTTTCCAGTACAAATTCTACTCTGCAAATATCAGTTGTAGCAACTGTACCTTCACAGGAGAAACTTGTCCTGCTGCCGTTATCCGACCAGTAAAATTGCTGCCAAAATCATTAGATGCCAGCAATACCGATTTGTTCTATAACATGTAAACAGATAACATTGTAGATATGCAGGGACACCTTCAGATGAGAAAACGTTCAAGTGTATATGCCAAAAACATGCCACAAAATATCACACTCTTTCGAATTCAAACGTCAGTATACAAGTTACAAAAGCAGAACCAAAACCTCTTGAGACAAATACAAAACCCAAATCAACTAGATAATTAATAGAAGCCTCATAACAACAATAGCATAACTGACATCTTAAAGCAATAAGTTTCAAAACAATACATTTAAATATTATTCCAGTTTATACCAGTGGCGTGAAAATTAAACATTTGATGGAGGAGAAATGCTGGGAAAAGAATGCATACCAAAGGTAGTGACTCATAGCATAAAGCGCTTCTTGCAACTGCAATATTTGAATTATTTATTTTTAATTCTCTGGACCAGATGACATGCCTATACTTGATTGTCATCCCACTTACACAGAATGTGGACAGGGCTCATAGCTATCCCAGGAATTTACAGCACAGATTCCCTTAGTAAAGAAAAGAGCTGACGATTATATAAACTTCATATGAACTGGAAAAATAGGGTAAACCTTTCCGTTACCTTCAAAAGGAAGGATGTTTGAAACATATAAGCTGCATTCAGTTACATGCTGCTTAAGCATTCCTGTACAACTTATCCCTCCCAATAAGCTATTGCTCAAAATCTTTTCAATTTAGTGTTCTTTGTTCAGAGAACAGGAGGTGGCCCAAACAATATTCACTAAAATGCTGTCTTGTGCCAACATTTTGTAGCTATATGGACCACACTAGAATATGGGTTTTACAGCAGGCTTTATTGTTTAGCTACATTTAATGCTTGCGAGGATTTTAGTGGGTGGGGTTTTTGTTTGTTCCTTTTTGGGTTATTATTTTTTACTTCTTGGGGAATTAAGGAAAGATTTACCGATTTACTTCCAAAAGTTCTGCAAGTATGCACTAATTTGAAGGGGAGTTGCTGTTGTGTTGGGCTTGTTTTGTTAAAGATTTTCAGGCCAGTTAACTGTGGGCTTCTCAGTGCTTGATAGTACTTGGCCAAAAGACCAAACACCTCCAAGATTTTACTTAACAAAATTGAACAACTGGAAAACTTTTTCCATCTTTGTCGTTTTCTTACTTAAAACCTTGTTCTCCTTCTTTCAAAGCTTAAAATAAAACTAACTTGCACACAGAAGTAAAAATCTTCTTTATCCTAAAATGGTAACAGATATAAAACCATTTTAACATCAGTGATCTAAATGCTGAAGCAAGGTGCATCCAGTGCAACTTTCCTAATTCCTTAGATACAGATTGCAGAGAAGTTGGTCCATTGTCAATACTGCACGGTAAGATAGGCAGTCATTCCAGGAACTCCTACACAACTCTACAAAATTAATATTTTGCAGCTAACGTGAGTAATAATTTTTCCCAACTAATGTTAATGACAAAATTTCTACTGACTTCACTGAAGTGAAATTTCATCCAGTGGAAGGAAGTGAAAGACTGGCAATAATGAGAATTGCTAATACCCAAGCTAAGCCAGGGCAAGACTGTCACTGTACACACATGCTTTCTGTATTAGTCAAAAAACTGTTCTTTTTCCTGTGGGTACCATCTGTTTCAGTGTCACAGCCATACAGTCCTGAGGTAATAATTTTGGTTTATGGGCAAATAAAAGAATAAATGTTAAAAAAAAAAAAAAAAACATTTTAAGAGAAGTTGGCATTTAAAAAAAATTAAAATCAACATTGTTTAGGGCCCTGTGTTAGAACATTGGAGGAAAATCAGAGAGTTTGACACTAGGTTAATTAGATTTAAATAGCTTCAGAGAGAGAGAGAGAATGTGCAACAGGAAAATACCATTCATCTTTGTAGCCAGATTGCTTAAATTTACCAGAGCTGTCATCGAGACCTTTTAGGGACTAGTTTCATGATTTTGTTTATGGTTCTGTAAAGAGAAACAATATTGACTGCTGACATTATCATGGCTTGTAATTCCCCCCCCCCCCCCCCCCCCTTAACCTCACTGTGGCTGGCTACATGAAAAGTGATTTGTTTAGCTTCATCTCCTTCTGCAACAAAAAGAAGGACACCCTTTTTAATAAGGTAAGAAAATGCAACTCAAGGGCCCAATCTGGGTCATGAGGTCTAGTCTCCTTCAATTGTAACCACCACACAATCCCCACCATAATTATAATTTAGCTTTGGAAAATTTAAGCAGGAAATGTTTCCTATCAAAGGCAATTTGAAGTGTGAGATCATAGTCATCATTTCCTTACAGGGATACAAATGAAGGCAAACTGTTATGCTGTGGATGAAGGCCTTTCTTCATATCTGGTCCAACTCAAACCTTACTGAAATCAGATTAAAAACTGGATCAAGTTTGAAAGAGAAGCAGATCATTTACTTTTCCTCACAGGTACAGGACAAGGTCTTGTTCTATATCCCTAGAGACTTGGAAAGGTTATATATAGTCATCACAAGAAAACTTATTTAAATTATTGTTTGCATAAAGTCAGACATGTACTAGTTCTCAAAAAGTTTTACTTTATTCCTTAGGCCAGATGTGAAACAGTTAAGGGAGTTTTCTAGCTCTCCAATACTGTTGCTCCTGATGGCACTGAACTAACATCACTTTCCTAAGGGGGGGGGTGGTGGCAGGGAATAATTGTTAATCCCCACTTGCTGTCAGCTAACACCCAGTTTATCTTCATCAACACACCTTACTGCTCACCAACTTACCTCACCTTACTTTTTTTCATTCTCAAATATGGACAGAAAGTGAAAGGATAATTTCTGGCTTGTATAACATGCTTCAGTTTAGTCTGACTACAGAAGTCTAGTTTGAAAACACCATGGAATGAAAATGCCACATCAAAGCTCTCCAAATACCAGCATATATGAGTTTTTAGTTCTCTTTTCCTTCTTTAGTAATCGTTGCTAAATCCTATTCTGTGGATTCTTTGCTATTGAGGGAGTAACAGGGCCATAAGCTTACTCTTTTCCTATGTTATAATGTTTGTTAGTGGATAGTTTACTCATCTCTAAGTATCTCAGTTTAGCTGGCCAGACACTAACTCAGATCATACTGAAATTAACTGCTTGCTTCTGCACAGTTTTGTTCATTAGCTGCTTTGCGTTTTCTCACAAAGACATAAAAGACCCTGATAATTTATATTTTGCAAGAATAACAAAAAGTTTTAGTCCAAGAGATCTGGAAGGACTAAAGCAGTAGCAGAAACTTCCTTTTTAAAAAATAATTAACAAGGTTTTCTCATTCATTTAGCTTGCACTTACTCCCACCATATTAACCAGTTACCTCATCCTAGACACGCTCACTGCCAGAAGGGAAGACATGGAGGAATTTGAACACTGGTATTTTATAAAATATTTAATAGATGTATGAAAAATTCCATATAGATTCAAAAGGTACAGAAACGAGAAATACTAAGAGATGACCTCTCTGCTGGGTCAATCTTATTCCAAGAGGGAAAAAAAAAACACTGGTAGATGATTTCCTGAAAGCGTGGAGGGCCAAACCAGGTAGGATACCTAATAAAGAAGCCTCTTTCCATCCACCTACAAGTAGACGGGTCACAGAAAACAACTGCATTGTATCATTGTGCTGAGCCTGCCAACCGGAGTCAGAGTTGGTACTCGCACAAAGGTGTCACTGTTTGGCTAAAGCTGGTTCCATCAGAACAAGAGAGGTTTCTCATTAGGATCATGTGAGAAATACTTACATCAGAAAATCTAAACCACAAGATACGAATCCTGTCTCTTCTTAACTAACACATTCTTAGAACAGCATCCCAATATAACTCCAGCTCTCTCAGTGTAGGATGTGAGGCTGAGGATCGAGAGAAATGCTGGCAATTGAACTTCATTGGAAACCAGTGGTGACAGCACTGCGACAGTAAAGTGGGAAATAGGAGAATATGGTGGAAAGGATTTAATTTCTCTTACCTGTTTTCTCCTTGGCAAATCGAAGCTTGCATATGCATGGCACAGCATAAACATGCAAATGGTGACACAGTTATAATGGAATTGAGGCAGGGTTTGGGTGAAAGCTGATGTAACCTCAAGTATTTACAGGGCACTCCAAGGAGTAACAGCATGAGCATACAGGTATCAGAGAGTGAACCGGTTCTCTCCCTTCAATAGCATCTTAGTGTTCACCTCCGGTGGGGAAAAAGGGAGGACAAAGAGCTGACATGCAGACCACAGTAAGTGCCAAGTCTTTTTGCTAGAAGGGTCTCTTATAAAACAACATGAGATCTTAGTTTGAATTGTTGTTCAGTTTCAAAGAAAGCAAACTACTTATGGTTTGATTCACCTTAACTCCCTACATGTCCCATCGCTATTTTATTAGACATACTATGATAAAGGCATTCGCTTCCAAGTACATCAGGCCAGCTTATTCTTAAAGTTAGTCAAGATTTAGCCTCTTGCATAAAAATATAGATTTTGTACAATTTAACACTAAAAGTTAAGCTTAAAATTTACTGATTCTCAAGACACTTAGATATCCGAGTCCTGGGCAGCTTTTGAAGTAGTAAAAACCCCAGGAAAAGGCTGTTTCTCTTTTGCATCTAGGACATTAACAGATAAGCAGGAATGGCCCAGGGACAGGCCCAAACATCCTTCTTGCTATGAAAGAGCACTTAACTGTTTTGGATATACAGAGAGCAGAAAAGAAATGCATAAAATTACTTTGCTACAGCATATTATGCACAATGTGGAAAACAGGACTACATTCACTCTGTACCTCCACAGTGCAATGCTATGATATCATAAGCAGTGATACAAAAAACTGTTTTCAGATGATTTCTGCATAAAACATCAGTGGCCAGGCAGCAAGTGGCAGGGAAAATGCCTTGTTCAATGAAGCACTTACATGTGTTTGATATCTTTACCAAATTGATTGTGCTTGAGATGAACTGGCTCAAATTTTAAACCATTTCAATATGTAGCCTATGTACATAAATAATTGGTTCAGTATTTAAACTAGTTGTTTGTGGTTTGTTTTTGTTTTTTTTTTAATGAATTCCTTACAGAAATCTAAATGGCTTTGAAATCAGTTCCAAATCTGAATTGTTTCAAAATGTGTCTTATAATGAAGGACGACTGGTCTTGACTGTTTGGCCACTACTGCAATGTGATACTACGTGGGGAGCCGGATTTCAAAAGTAGCAGGGAGAATTTTGCACCTTTAGTTGTCACAGGCTGCAAGTTTAGGAAGGGTAACGTTCTTTTACCCATTTCATACTGTCCCCAGGGCCAGGTATTTAGAATGAACACAGCAGCTTCAAAGACAGTATTACAGGTTCCACTTCAAGCTGAAGACAATCCTGTTTGCATGTTCTGATCAGTTCACACTTTCCTTTGCAAACAGTCTTATATTACACTCCTGCTTATGCGAGAGTTTATCATGGAAAAATAATAAAAAGAGGTATGTTAAAGCTATGCCAAATATAAGACACATTTATCATGCTGTCAATGGAATTTCTTACCATATGTCTCAATGGATTTAGTAAAATCGGGGGGGGGATGCCTATAATAGCTATCATTCTTAGAAAGGGCACATACAGTGTATTTTGCAAAAGGAAGAGTGATGCTTAAGCAGCAGGAGAAAAACCACAACATGATACATGAACCCTGTTTGGTAAAGCAGTCAAAAGCCATTTCTTTAGGACTGCTTGTGTAAAGCAGAAGCCAGAAAACAGGGAGATATTCCTAAAGCTCAAATTGTTCTTCTTTCTAAATTGATGATCACATTCAGCTGACACAGATTAGGTTCATTCAGTTATTTTTTCACTCCCTGCTTTGGTTTGTGCTGCATCCCCTAGCTGGTGAGGGCAACCATTCTCTGCTACCTCTGTTTTTGCTTCAGGTAGACAGTATTTCAGCTGGCCTTTCCTCTCCCAGTGCCCATCTGGAAAGCTGGTTCTAGAAACTGCCAGCATTACTCTAGTCTCCCTTCTGAGATAATTCTACCTATGGGGTAAATCCCACAGCAGAATAAACAATAATCCAGTATGATCTGGCATGCAAGAATAGCAGTAGTGCACTACTAGTAGTACTCTGCAGATGTTGGCCTTCACACCAAGGGCATCGTATCCTCGAGTAACTTAGTCCATTGCTAGAACTGTAGCTTTGCATTCAGTAAGTTTCTCAGGACGACTGGGTTCTGAGCAGGACAGATAAGGTTGACAAGCATTGCATTTTTCTCGAGCAAAGTTGCTTCATGCACTCCTAGATCCTCATTTAAACTTGGACACAAAACATACCATGCTTGTTTAATCAAACACACTAATAGTAATAATTTAAGCTAGTATTAATTTTAAGATTCAGCTTTAAATAATCATATGCAATTTTTTCCTTTGTGCTGCCCTCTACTATGCTTTCAGTATGTTCCCTATACTAAGTACAGATTTAACAGATCCTAACGCAGGATTGAAGCTCTAGGACCAGCAACAGTAGACAGAAGTTGGCTAAATCCATTTGCATTAAGTGATCAGAATTCCACCAGTCAGGCAGGTGACTTACCTGGCTAAAGGTTACACAAGCTAAGAGATCAATAATAGAATGGTCAAGTACATATGTAAAACAAGATCTGTAACGTGAAAGAAATTTAATAGAAGTCTACAGCACTGGCATACAAAACATGCACTCCTTTACTGCAAATATATAAAGCTACATCTGCTTGCTGAATGATTTCATACTATAGGTAATTCAAGTAATTTGGTATAAATATGAAAAGAAAATTTGGGTATTCAGAATAAATGTAGTTACATTATTCACATCAAATGACAAACTTACCTTTAAAACAGTATCTGAATCAAATACAGTTTTCACAATATTAATTACTGCTCCAGCTTGTTTGTAAGTCTGGACACCAAAGTCTGGACACCAGTAGGAGAGTCTGCAACGCACTTCTCACCTTCACATTTTTCTGGTAACTCCCACAACCAGGTCCTTATAGTGAACACCTATAAAATAAAAGATACAACTAAATACATAGACTTGGCCCCCACCCCCAGTTCATATCAACTTAGTTTTTATTTAATTCAAAAGGCACAGATTGCATTTCAACATCCAACAGATGTCAATGGACACAGTTTTATCTAATTCCCTTAGGAAGTTTGGAAATTCCATTCATGTATCAAATCCAGTAAAGTTTTATGTGCATAAGTCTTCCTTAAAGAAATATAATCACTGGCTGACCTTAGTGGGATGGTTAGCGTGAGAGAAGGTGGCAGGATTGGGCCCCAAGTTTTCATAAATAACACAGAACATCTCCAGATGAACATTCCACTGTTAGTTTTTATAGTGTGTCTTCCACAGCCAGCCCACATGGTCTCACACACACATTCATAGATGCCAAAACAATAACAAATTAAAGTTTGGTTTATAAAAGGCCTTGGCTCAGATGCTGCTTATACAAGTTTGCATGCTGTTTACCCTGAAAAAGGTGTGGAACTGACCACAATGAGGTGACAACCTCAATTCCACTCACACATGAGGTGGGAAAACCAATAACAAAACTGCAGGATTAGGAAAGGACACATTGTTTTTCCTGGCTTGTATGTGAATAAACCGTGTTTTGTTAATCAAGAAATGAAGTCATTTTGTGAAGCAGACTAAGAAACATGTCTCTTCCCTCTTAGCATGTATATGTATGTAAACATTATATATATATGAGAAATATAAAAAAAAATAAACACTTAATTGCACATATTACCCCCATACTAAATATGATGATCCACAGAAGGATGAAATCCTAGATTATTATTCTCCTAGCTTGCTATCCCTTGCAGGCAGTGGAAGATTTTCATTGATTTCAGGGAAACTGGATTTCTAAGTGTTACATCCCCCTGTGCTGAGCACTGGTTCAAGGACTACATTATCACCTATATCCTGTCTGTGCTTTCAAAACAGAGTTTTAAGTGATAGAAGGGCTACATACTGCTTCCCCAAACTATTTTGATTTAAATTTATGTCTTGATCATCCAGAATACTGTCAAAACCCAGTGCTGTCTATTAACATAGTATGCACAGAGAAGCAGGGAGATACTTTGAGAGATTGATCAGTTTAATCCAGTTACTGTTCCTGTCCAATTCAACAGGAATGTTCTCATAAACATTGGGTAGACCTGATATTTAGCCCCAAACCGACCAATTAAAAAAGAAAAATCAAGTGTTTCACCACACCCATACCCACATTGTTTCACAAAAGCTGTTCTGCAAGTTAACAGTTTTCTTCAGTGTTATGCACAATCAAATGCCTGATTGCATGCGTCTCATTAAAACTTGGTGGTTCCCATAATTAACTGGGGATATACCTAAATCTATACATCAATTACTAGCAGAGATTCAAAAACTAAAGCATGTTTGCTTAAACATACACTGTCAGTTCAATGCCAAAAACGTTCTACAAGAGATTATACAGACCAAGCAGATACATGTGGCAGGGACATTTCTATTAGAAACACTCTAAACAAAGCCATTTAGTACAGAGCACATTTTGCTTAAAAAATATACACATGGCGTTAAAGCAAAGCTAGGAACAACTGTAAGAACTTTAATTGACACTAAGGAAATAACTGCCAGCATTTATAATTCTACGAAGAAAACTGTCATAATGAATTCACTGGAAACATCTCCATTCTGTATGTGTGTGCATATTTTCAGGCCATTAAGATAACTAAAACTAAAGAAAATACTTTCTTTTTTATTTAAAAGGAAAACTTTTCTATGTAAAGTGCTACAGAACATAGAAGCTTTCTGTTACAATCCTGGGAAGATACAAACCCAAGTCTGCTAAAGAAAGAAAGTACATTTCAGATACAGTCCTCAAATTAATAGCTCTTCCCTGTCCTTCAGGAGGAGGACATTAATTCATTGCTATCTGCAATTACAATACACAATGCACTTGTATCTCAGCTGCTTGGTTAGCAAGTAGCAGGTAAAGCAAAGGTAAATGTCCCTCTAAGCCCTCCCCATTTACTCTAGGAAGGAAGGAAATAAGCACAGAATACCTCTGATGCAAAATCCAAATAATCCAAATAAGAAGCAAAAAAGGGTTCTGGAAATGCTTAACCTATATGCTGTTCTACCCCATATGGCTAACGGAATTACACAAATATAAGGAACAAAGGACTCAGCCCATGTAATTTTTGTATCCTAGATTCTTTTAAGGTGAAACAGGAAAACACTGTGCTCTCGCTCTCTCTCTCTTTGTTTTATATATCCATAAGAACATTCTAACACTTTGCGAACTGATTGCACAACATAGGAAGAATTAGTTTTCAGCGCAAGCCTTCAGTCTGTAGCCAATTCTATAAGTCACCTATATCAACTTCCATTCTTTGATGTTATGACAGCACTACAGACTTAGCATCTGGTCTTTGAGATTTAGACTCAAGTTTCATGTTGGAAATGGTATTTTCATTTATATACCAAATTTGAAAAGGCTGAATCCTCAAATCTCTTGCATGACCTATCACTGCTTTAGTGTCATGCAAGCAACTGAGTATTACTTTAAAGTGAAGTATTACTCTAAAATTTTATGCAGTATAGATCTTATTGATAAAAAGCATTCTAAACTTGCTATTACTGTTAATACAATTCTTCCCATAGACATTTCTAGGGGAAAAGAAAAAGTAATCTTTTTATTATCTCTCTATATGCAAAAGCAGTAAAAGTTCTGGCAGCCCTAGAATCAACAGGATCCAAAACTCAAAAAGATTTTTCTGAAAATTGGCAAAAGTTAGCTTAGGGCAAGCCTGTAAAGCAGATTCAGACTTATATTTCTCCCCTCTGGTAAACTGGTCATTGGAACAACCGTATTCTCAGCCTAAACTTTTATACATTTCAAAGCTCGCTACTGTAACTGTCCCCCAAATGGAAAAAAAATTCTTCAGCGCCACAAACCAACAACAAAAAACCAAACAGCATAGTTCTAATCTAAAGACAGGCTGTCATCAAGCTAGAATGGGATCTGGAGCTGAATGTTCTTCCTTTCTCTTACACACCTCTTCATTTCATTTGCCAAGCTAGTGATTCATTTCCAATTTGTGCTAATGAAATGCAGCGCTGTCATAAATCTGGAGCTGCATGAGCTCCCATGAGTAATGTTTTCAGTTGCAAACCATACCTACTTCAGGCTTGACTCTCCTTGGAGCACATTTTACCAAATGGTCCAAGGTACATTGTGTATTACTATGTACAGTACAATAGACAGTAAATCAATGAATGAACTTAGAGAAAATACTACACTTGAATTTAGAATGCTTGCCTAAGATAATTAACCCTAGTATAGGGTAAATTTAAGTCCTTCATTTGTACAGCAGAAAGAATAATTACAGGAAACTTTACCACTACATTTGAAGAATTCAGATAATTTCCCTTTTTTTTGTGGTTTTAACTAGGATGCATATCAAGTAGGTTAATTAGTTACATTTTTTAGGTGCCATGACCAAAACTACAGGAATATTTCTAAATTTCATGCTCCTTGGACCTTCTAGTAATGTAAATATTTTTTAATAATCATGCACCATGCCCAAAGCAAATTTACAACCTCATTAAGACTATAAGCCAATGTCCATGTACAAGTTTAGTTACAATCATGCTCCTTTCTGCAGGGCAGTAAATTCATTAGTTACATATCTTAGCTGTACACATGCGTTATGTCCTTCCTTTACATTACTGTAAATCATTTGTACAACCCTTTTGTTTTAAAATTTCCTTTAGCTGTCTCTTACATATAGTAGGCCTCCCATATAATTCAACATACTGTCAAACTTGGACATTTGTTTTTAGTAGATTTTGCTTTCTACATTTACAATCATTCTCCTAGTAATAACATCACTACTTTTATTTCATTCCACAGAGATCATAGATCATGCATTCATTCTAATCATTTATAGTTCTTCCTTTCTGACATAATTCATCTGTCAGACACTTGAAGGTTTAAAATCCCTTTGCAACAAGGATTTGGTGCATCCAAGTCAAACCTCCTCCAGAAAATTAAAATTTTCCACAGCTCTTCTCAGTCTGGATATAGTTGGCAGTAACCTAAACCACATACTTATGTCTTCTTACATTCTAAAGGAACTCCAACAGCTTGGTTTAGGACAAAAACAAACAAAAAAATGACATAACACAACACACACACACCCCACTCCAAGCTCAAGCTCATTGGGTAAAGAACTTTTTTATTATTTTTTTTAATGTCTTAAGATCTATTAAAAAAGTAGTGGCTATTCAGTGTTAGCCACTTATTGTGTTATTCGTTCATAGCTCATCACAGAGTATACTAACAGTTTTCCAGGGATTCAGGAAAAGATAGCCCTTCATTGAGAAGTTCATAGTCAAAAAAACAGGAAAGTCAATTGAATATTTGTGGGGGGGGGAAAAATAGGCATTTTTAAAGTATATTTTAATTCTAGCTGAACAATGACATCCAACAACTTCTCAAGATAGTCTTTGGGGTTTTGCCATTGCTTCAGGGGGAAGAGAAATCTACTTGAGGTATATGTATAATGAAGCAATGAACATTTATAACTCAGAGTATCCAGCAAGAGAAAGCACCATCTTTTCAACCATGACTTAATCTATGAAGTCTATTATTAATACAGAAGCATTAATAGTATGAAATGCTTTTTGCACCCTGCTTTAGAAAAGGGTTAGCATATCTCTTGCTGTTGAGGTATTTTTATTTGGTTTGGAGAGGCTGTCATTATGTGTACGGTGAAAGATTTAAAGGCCTCATTTAGAAACAGAAAGTAATGTGATAGACATTATGAAAAATGTTTAGAAACCCAATTTCAACTACTCACACAATTATCTTCAAAGTGGTTAGTAGCATGTATCTATCTGTGGCAATAAGCCTTATTGCAGGTATACTGTTTGTATATTTACCCTTAATTTCAAAAGTCTATCACTAATTATAGTAAAAAAAATTCTGCTGTTACATTGGTGGCAGTACATTTGCTAGGTTAATCTAGTTTAACTAATCTACAGTAGACTGAATAAAAAAGTTGCACACAAAAGCACACACCCTTAATACCACAATTTGGTAAAGGTCTAGCTCATTTGATTTTAAGAACAGGAACTGCACTTGAGCAATATTCCTCACATGATTCATAACACTTTTGCTTTAAAGGCTTCCTGCCATAGGAAATCTTTCAGTCTTTACATTTTATTTAATTTTTTAACATTCTCTAAGCATTTTGAATAAAATACACTGTTCAAATGCTCCTTTATGGCAAGATGATTTCCATATTCTATTGATTTCTCTTCATATTTTCTCAACTTTTTCATTTAAATGTTCAAAGACTGTCCCTAAGGAAGCAATGGCATATTAATTATTGTTTGGTTTATTCTTACAAGAACAGTAATTTAGATTATTTTATTATGTTCCAGACAATGATTGCCTAACCAGATAATGTAAGCAAAGTAAAGTAAACTGGAAACAGAGTTTAATTACAAAAATCATTGCTTGGAACATTGTAGAGATGCATTTGTAGTTGAGAAATACCCAATAGTGCAGTTCACAGTGGAGGGAAGATTATCACAATATCATAGTGATAACCAATATGCAGAAAATGTAATGCAGTAATGCAGAAAAAAGCTTTAGCTAAGGAGTAAATAACAGAATTGAAGAAAGAATGTAAAAAGGTAATGTAATATTACTGTAGAGGACTCCTAATCTTGGTCTTATTAGGCACAAGATTGTGCCCCAGATAACTATTAGAGTGGCCAAATGGCTGTTAACTTGTACCAGATACATTATTCCTCAGGAATTAGTGTAACATTTGGGAAACAGACAGACATGCATGCCCTTATCCTCTCTTTATTGGCATCACAGCAATAAAACTGTGTCAGAACCATTATTTCAGCCCAACATAACCTTAAGATGACCTTCTGGAACCACATAGACATGTCTTAAAGGCAGCCTGCATTGCTATTCATGTAAAAACTAGGCTCTAGTCACTTCAGAATTCAGACCCTTATGTTCATAGAATTAGATAGAGACAAATTAATATCAAACCACTGGGAAAAATGCATCCCAGTAGCTATAAATTGTTCAGCATCACATAAATTAAACCCTTGATATCACAGGTAGATTTCAGGGAGAGATCATGGAGGTTTTGTTTACTTGAAAAATTTCAAGACAGTACACCTTTTCAGCGTTGTTATTTATAAATACTGAAAGACTCCACGTGAAACCAAAAGGAAGGCAAGAAGATGAGACTGATGAAGACAGGCTAAGAAGATATACTGTCTAAAATTTTTGTTCTATATACAGCTGCCTGAATAACCATACATCTCAATTCATTCAACTGGAAGTTTCGTTACATAAACATAATCAGACCTGATGAGATGCACCGCAGGAATTGGCTGATGTAGTTGCCAAGCCATTCTCCACCATATTTGAAAAGTCATGGCAGTCAGGCAAAGTCCCGAGTGACGGGAAAAATGGGAATATCACACCCATTTTTAAGGAGAATAATAAGGACGACCCTGGGAACCACCGAGCAGTCAGCCTCACCTCAGTACCCAGCACGATCATGGAACAGATCCTCCTGGAAGTTATGTCAAAGCATATGGAACACAGAGAGGTGATTAAGAGACAGGCAGTGTGGCTTCACCAAGGGCAGTTCATGTCTGACTAATCTGGAGTGACTGCATCAGTGGACAAAAGCAACTGATGGCATCTACCTGAACTGTGACAGCCCCCCACAATGTTCTTGCCTCTAAGTTGGATATATGGACTTGATAGATGGACTGTTAGATTAGAAGTTGGCTCTATGCCCACATCCAAACAGTTAGGTGCAACAGGTTAATGTCCAAATGGAAACCAGTAATAAGTGATGTCCCTCAAGTGTCCATACTGGGATCAATGCTATCCAGTATCTTCATCAATCACAGACAATGGGATTGAGTTCACCCTCAGCAAGTTTGTGCATGACATCAAGTTGAATGGTGTAGTTGATAAGATTGAGAGAAGTGATGCCATCCAGAGGGACCTTGACAGGCTTGAGGAGTGGGCCCATGTCAACCTCATGAAGTTCAACAAGGTCCTGCACTGGGTTGGTGCCACCCCCAATATCAATACAGGCTGAGAGATTAACTGATTGAGAGCACCTCTGTGGAAAAGGCCTTGGGGATACTGTTGGATGAAAAATTGGATATGAGCTGGCAATGTATGCTGGCACCCTGGAAAGCCAATGGTACCCTGGACTGCATAAAAAGAAGTGTGGCCAGCAGGTCAAGGGAGGTAAATTCTATCCCCGGTACTCTGCTCTTGTGAGACCCCACCTGCAGTATTGTACTAAGCTCTAGGGTTTCCAGCACAAGACAGACATTGAGGTTTTGGAACGGGTCCAGTGGAAGGCCACAAAAACGGTCAGAGCTAGAACACCCTCTCCTATGAGGGCAGACAGAGAGTTAAGGTTTAGCCTGGAGAAGAGAAGGCTCTGGGAAAGACTTTTCCATATTTAAAGGGGTCTTACAGAAACATGGAGAGAGACCAAGGCCTGTAGTGACAGGACAAGGGGAAACAGTTTTAAACTAAAAGGGGGTAGATTTAGATTGGATATAAAGGAAGATTTTTTTTTTACAATGAGGGTGGTGAGATAATGGAACAGGTTGCCCAGTGAAGCTGTGGATTCCTCATCACTGGAAGTGTTCAGGATCAAGTTGGGTGGTGCTTTGAGCAACCTGACCTAGTGAAAGATGTCCCTGCCCATGGCAGAGGGCTGGACAAAATGATCTTTAAAGATTCATTCCAATCCAAACCATTCTATGATTCATTAATAGATAAAAGGCTCTGTAGATCAGCGGTGTTCCTCAAAGCATATGTATATACTCATGTTTATCAGGGAGATTCATGAACTCATCTTGTCCTCATTAGAGGCTGAAAAACAATAAAAATCCAGTCCAGCTGGGCTTTAAGTAAACAAACAAGTTCTTTTAAAAGCTTACAGAGTAGCACACTTAGTATATTCATCTTATGTTTGTCACAAAATACTGACTCCACCGTGAGACCAAGTTCCTAGACCTCTGCCTGCTGTCTACATTTCCCCAGCACTTTAGCAGAATGTATATACTCTGAAATTTCATCTTTCTGCTCCTTCAGGTAACCTCCTTAACTACCACCAGTATATTTACTGATAGTGGAAGAAGTTGAGCACAGATTTCCTATACTTTTATTATTTTTCCGATTGGTATCAGTTTTTTCAATTTATTTTATGTGTTCCATTGCACACCATACCATCTGAAAGAGCTTCAGGGTTGACAACCTACAGAAATCATAAAAGCGTCCTCTGTAAAAATACAGCTAATTCTTTTATTTTCTTTTCCTTTGGATTGAGCTCCCTAATACTAAAAGCCTTTAACTCATTCTCTAAATGCATAGTTCTACTCTACTTTAAAATAAGCTGATATAACCTTTTTTTTTTCCCTGAAAACTGATCATATATTATCAGCCAAGTCCTCTCCTAACTGGCCTAGTGAACAAGGCAGAAGCTTGCATCTATGCCTTGCCCATATTTTCCTTCTGAAGAGATGCATAAATAGCCTCAGTTCTTTCAGCACACGTGTGAATTCGCTTTGTATCACCGTCAAACACTACCACATTTTTCTATAGGCAGCATCCTTCAAATAAAATTAAAGAGGAAAGGCCTTTACAGGCTGATTACAAAACCTGTAGGACTGATTTCCTCCTTCAATGTAAAGCATTCAGATTTTAGTTAACAGAAAAGACAACTTAAGCAAACAAACTTCAGCGAGTATCATGTACTACTTACCCCAAGACTTGGTTGGGTCCTCATACCAGAAGAATTATTTTTATACTATTATTGTAAGTTAGATTGATGTTATAAAGTTATGCAAAGAAAGTAAACTCTGAATTGCTGGTACCATTTCCTTTCTAATATTGGTACTAACCTTGCCCTTACACACACACTTTGCGCATCCTATTGCTGGGTAAGAGTGCCCTGTTAAATTGTCTTACCATCACGTTACTACTACTGCTGTGGCTCTGGGGCTTGTTTGTAAGCCTGCATCATTAGTAAGGAGGCAAATTATATCCCCATTTTACTAATATTAAATCATGTATTTATATTAAAGACAGAAAATTATCACCTTCTCACAGTGTACAAGTTTCTCATTTTCTAGGTTCCCAGCCTGAGGCACTCATGAGTGGGATTCATTTTAACTAATTTCTAGACATCTAACTTTTAGATGTATAGCCTGAAATAGTTCAATTACTTCCTTCAGAGTCAGAAAGAAACATTCGTTTTCACAAGGTGTTTCAGCTGCCCTGTCCCAGCCTTTTTTTAAGAAGAGATCAATTATCAACTTGGAGGGACAAAATGAGGATAATGCCTGCAAAAATGGGAACCACGCTCTGAACAATAATAGGGAAAAACCCAGCATTCTATAAGCATTGCTCATTTGAAAGAAAAAGTAATATGCAAATACAAGACTGTTATAATACAAGTGTCCAGACACTAAAGCTGTCATATCATAGCTTTGTGAAATGTTAACATGGCATCTTTAATGCACCCATTTTTCAAAAAAAAACCAACCCCCCCAAAAATATAACATCAATAGTACTGTGAAAGCGATTTCTTTAAAGAACAATATCTCTTAATAAGGACTACCCAAACCACATGAATAAATAATTCTGAGGGGAAATTCTTAAGCATTCATCTTTACAGAACATTACTCAGGCACTTAAAAATGAAATCTACTGAAATCAGTCTGCTTTTGTGGCAAAAAATAAGACTCTTGACGTATGAAGTAAAAGACAGAGTTGTGTTTTGGGTTTGAGATTTTTGGTTTGGGTTTTTTAAAAAAAAAATTATTACATTGGGTAAGACTTGTTCTCATACTTTCCCAAGACAAATGAATAATACCTTATTACAACATCACCACATCCTGTATGTTATTTAAAATCTAACCTCTGAGTTGTCATTGATGTATTTCATGAAAAATAACTGTAGAAAGTTATTTTTTTTTGTTTAATCCACAAGTAATTTAACCTTTCAAAATATTCCAAGTATACACATTACGTGTACAAATTAAGTATACAGATTTCATAGCAAATGGTAAAATTACGTCACCTTTCCTGTTGGTATTGAAATAATACAGCTATGCCAAAACCAAAAATATTAACTTGCTTTCTTAACCATTACAACTCCAATGAAGAATTTTAATAAAAATAAAAATGACAAAAATATTGCATGGAATTAATTACCTTCGAATACATTATTTGATCCAGCGTGCAAATGACACAGATTACATAGTTATTTTTAAAGTAATTTACCCTGATTTATAAACAGCTTTTGGCTAAAGATATTATCTTGATACCCAGAAGCAGTTTAGATATAGCAAGATTACAGGATTATGAATGATAACACATCAAGAAGCTCTATTTCCTTTCCATGTTTCTATAAGTAACATTGATTTTTTTGCTCATTCTCAGTTTATTTGCACTACTTCCACCTTTTGATGTAAATATTTTACTTTCTGGAAGTAGTGAACAACATAACAGTTCATTTTTATTTTATTTCATTTTAGCAGGCATCCCAGATCTTATCCAGGTGTATACTGATACATCATACAGCTATGTATGTATGTATACCACTCCGATTTAAATGTACTTGCACTGACCTGGTGAGCTAAACTGCTTATAAATCACCATCACTACAGGTGTTTCTTGCCCCAAGACATGTAAGAATCAAACATTTCCATATGAAACAGCTTTTCTGACAGAGTCACACTCAAGATTGAAACCAAATGTTAACCAATATAATCAATAGGAAAATAAATAAAAGTGTTTCATGGAATCTTAGGACTCAAGACATCAACCAGACCACCTCTGTCCCGAAATAGTGTGAAGTCTACCTAGGAGATTGCTAGAAGTGTCAAGAATGATAGATATTCCACCACCTCAGGAAATGGGCTCTGTTCCTCTCTATCTTAATTTACCAAGTGTCTAATTTAAGTTAGCTTCATTTATATATCTTATACACAAGAGACATAAACTAATTTTGGTTTTGAAACTGCCTTACATATCAAAGGACTGATATCAAAATTTGCCGTTCTAAGTGAAGAAAGCCACTTGTCTTTCCTTGCAGTTCATGTTTCCTAAACACTTAATTATTCTTATTCTTCACCTTTTTGAAGAATTCTTTTCAGCTGGTCTACATCTTCCCTTAAATCAGACAACCAAAACTGATCATACTGAAGTTGAGACCATACCAATCCTAAACACACCAAAGTGATTACTTCACGTGTCATGCAGTGTCATCCTCATCAGGCACCCTGTAAGACCATTCCCTTTCTTAGAACTTTGTAGCACTGTCAACTCACATCGAATCTTAGCACGTTATATCACCAAGATCTTTTTCTATAGAACTGTGACTTCCCCAGTTGTTGCCATCATGGTATTTAGGCAGATCTCTCCTAAATTCTAAGTGTGGGAGCTTGCTTTCATCTTTGTTACTTGTATTCTACCTTTATTTTAACTCTTTTCCTCTCAGAGTGACTCCCAGCTTGCAAAGATAATATTCAATTTACATGCTGTCCTAGAATAAAACCTCAGTAACCTCAGTGACTCCAGCTTCATCTGAAATGTAAATTCAATGAGTAAGCCTTCTATTCCATCATTGAGATCATTAATGAAAATATTAAGTAACATCTGACCCAAGACTGATTCCTGACAAACCCTACTTGATATTTAACTTCAAGTGGTGAGGCCACACCTCAAAATCTCTGTTCAGTTTTGGGCCCCTCACTACAAGACAGATATTGAAATGCTGGAGCACATCCAGAGATGGGCAATGGAGCTGATGAAGTGTGTGGAGCACAAGTCTTATGAAGAATGACTGAGAGGACTGGGGTGGTTTAGTCCAGAGAGGAGACTCAAGGGAGACCTTATTATCTCTACAGCTCCCTGAAAGGTGGCTGTAGCAAGGCCGGGGTCAGTCTCTTCTCCCAGATTACAAGTGACAGAAGAAGAAATGGCCTCAGGTTGCACCAGGGGAGGTTTAGATTGGATATTAGGAAAAATTTCTTCACTGAAAGGTGGTCAAGCACTGGAACAGGCTGCGCAGGGAGGTGGTGGAATCACCGTGCCTGGAAGTGTTTAAAAAATGTGTAGATGCAGTGCTCAGGGACATGGTTTAGTGGTGGGCTTGGCAGTCCTGGGTTAATGGCAGAACTCGATGATCATAAAGGTCTTTTCCAGCCTAAATGATTCTACGATTCTGTTCTTTACAGACATTGCAGTCAGGCTTGTTTTGAAAAATGAGCAGAGCACAGCAAAGAATATTGCAGTGCACTATGCCTATATGCAAGTCATACAAGGAGATTTTAGATTTACTGTACAAATTATTCCTACTCTACTTAGTATTAAATGATAATTTTTACTTATTACATAGGAGAATGTATACTATATACAACTAAAAGAGGAATTAATCACATTTGAAATGAGATCAGGCAAAAACAGCATAAGAACATTCTGTCAGTGAATGCCAGATAAATTACACTAGTGCACTATTAGCCTCAGTTACCCCACCAAAGTATTTAGTATCACACAACGACACAAGGGAACAGCTTTCAGATGCACATATCACCAGAAGTTTACATTTCAGAAAATGTCATCTGCTGTATATACAGCCCACCTACCAAGGAATTTCGGTTGGGACAGAGCAAAGCACATAATCAGGGACCAACAATCAAAGTCTACTGTGCCAATAACATGAAGGAGTACAAAGTAGTATTTACCTGAGCATGATACATACCTGCCAGCCTCCTGAAAGCTTGAGTGCCAGATCTCTTTTTAACAAGACTGAAAGATTTTTAGTATGTTGGCAGTGAATTTGATTTTATGCTAAACCTATTCTTTAATTCTATTCTAGAGATTTCCATTTTCTGAATAAGCACGTAGGAAGACACCCATAGTACATCTTCTAAAGTCTACATCTATATCTTTATCCTAAAATCAAAGCCCTTTCATTTTCAACAAACATTTGTTTTCATTTCAACAAACATGGTTTTTCATACCACACTAAGCACAGTTCATTGATAAGAATACAAAAGATGAATAAAAAAGGTAGGTAGTCAAAACAAGTCTGAAAATCTCCTCAAATTTGAATCACCAAAACTCTGGAAAAAAGCCTTAGCAACAACAGATAAAAAAAATTTAAGTGTGGTGCTGGGGTTTTTTTAACCCTTCTAAGAAAAAAACAAACAAAAGACCCCAAACAATAAACACTTGTGTACTGTATCTATTAAGGTGAGCCAAAACAGCAAAAATATTCAATGTGAAACACCTTGGTTGTCCTAGTGTTCAACAAAACCTTTGCAATACTGTGTAATACTAGGAATTAGAACCAAATATGTAATTGCTGCAATTGTTGAAAAACATCCCCTTCTACAGACACAGAAAGGTTATTTCCTGAGTCTCAAAACACTAACATATTTTCACAATTATTCATGCTTTCACACAATCCATGATTCTCTCTTTTCTGGAACGTGCCAATATCATTAGGAGTGGTTTCCTCCTCCATATTTACCTCTGTACAACTTCTGGAACAGCAGCAGTTCAGGGCTTTTCCTCTATCTGCTTTCAGGAGTTACACAAGGACAGAAAAAAACCCCAAACTATGCTTCAAGGTATTGAAGAAAGACCTATTTCTTTATTCACGCTTTCTTCCTGCTAGATCAACCCACCTTAGAACCAAAGCTACCTACTCATTTCCTAATTATTTTTCAGCATCTCACAAGAGTATATTCCAATCACCATTTGATTTAATCAGACACTAAGTAGACTAGGACTTTTCAGCACAAAAAGAAGTGAAAGAGTATAGACGAAAAAAGGCTATAAAATCATGATGAATTCAGTGGCAAGGAGGAAGGGGCATTAAATGAAAGCAGCAGACAGCAGCTACAATGGAGAAAGGAATCTTAAGCTGCAGAACTTCCAGCTACATGTAGGAAATGTTTGAAGACAAAACCTTCAACACTTACTAAACAAAGCGCCACCTTTGATTCAGAAAGTCCTTTGCTGCAGATTTTCAGAAGCTAGGAAAGTAAAACAATAAAGTATCATTACATTACGTATTTACCCCAGGTTTATACTCTTTAGTTATTTCCTTTTGGACACTTGGAAAGAGGCTTCTGAAAAGCCAAAGTCATTGTTCTGACTAGTACGGTGTCCTGGGTTTGGCTGGGAGAGAGTTAATTTTTTCCTGGTAGCTGGCACAGTGCTGTGTTTTGGATTTAGTATAAGAAGTTTTTGCTAACTAGGGCTTACTTCAAATCAATGACTTTTCAAGTCTCCCGTGCTCTGCCAGTGACCAGTTGCACGAGAAGCTGGGAGGGAGCAGAGCCCGGACAGCCGACCCGAGCCAGCCAAAGGGATATTCCATGCCATGGAACGTCGTGCCCAGTGTATGAACTGGGGGCAGCTGGCCGGGAGCTGCCGATCACTGCTTGGGAACTGGCTGGGCACCGCTCAGCAGGTGGTGAGCAGTGGTACTGTGCATCACTTGGGTTTGGGGTTTTCTTCTTTTGTTTTGGTGGGCTTGTTTTGGTTTTTCCATTATTTTTTTTTTAATTTTATTCCTCTCCATCTCTTCTTCGTTACAATTATTGTTGTTGTTGTAATTTTTATTACTTTATTTCAATGATTAAACTGTTCTTACCTCAACCCATGTGTTTTACCTTTTTCCAGTTCTCCTCCCCCCATCCCACCAGGGCAGGGGGAGTTGCTGGCTGGGATTAAACCACAACATAGGGCCAATTTTTAAGGTCTAGTAAAAGCTCCTAAACAGAGGTGGAAGATTCTGAACAGCAAAGAATTTACAAGAGACAGATCAAAACCTTTCTTTGCTTAGAGTCTATGGAATCTACCATAGAAATTTAAAAAGCAGGGGTTTTCTTAATCTATTAAATATTGATTTAAAACAATGATTTTTATTCTTTTGGATATATAGTGTCACTAACTGAAGAAAATTGGAAACGGGGAGGTTAAGTCTTCATTCTCATAAAACACGTTTGAAATGCTCAAGAGACAAAATTTAGGACTCTGATTAAACATCTCCAAATACAGTCTCCCATAAAACTCTCAGCCCAATATATTAATAATTTTTAAAACATTATGTCTAGCTTGCAAGGACTCAACTCTTGATCTCCTTCAGTATTTCTTAAATCACCAACATAAAGTTTCCTAAAGAGAAATACTCACAGAGCAAGCATTATGGAAAGAAAAAAAGGAAAAAAAAAAAAAGATAGGAAATCAGGTCGCATCCTCAAAAGCATGAAAATCCAAGACAGCTCTTTACCTTAGCATAATTGCTTACTGGACATCTTTTGTAGTCGATGTAGTTAGGGGAAGTCATTTTGTCATGGCTTATCTACACACTTCTTACAATCACTCAGACAAGCCCTGGGATTTACCATTAAAGCAGAACATATGGTTCTCTTTTCCTTCTAAGTATAAGGCAGAAGTGTATAACATATGAAAATGGTATGTCTTAACAAACTTGGAAAATGAAAGGGCTCATTTAATGTAATAACTACAGCCAAATACATTTATATTTTCAAAACAGAAAAAGAAGGAATAATTATTTTATTTAAATTCCAAAAAAATTGTACTCAAATATTTAGATTGCCTAACTCATTCTTCTGATCTCCAGTACTTCTAAGTATCTAAAAAGTATGTGTCATCATTTTGTTCATCTATAAATGAATGAACAGAGAAACAAACCTGAGTAGAGAAGACACAGAGGACAAATAAGAAATGTAGCACTGTGAAAACAAAGTTTGTGCAAGTTCTCATGTTATTTCTTCTTGAAATTCTCAAAGAAGAACGTCTACCACGAATGTTCAAGAACTTCTGAAGGTATTCGAACTGGGCAGTCACAGGCCAAGACTGCTTCCATTCCTTCCTGGCCACTGATACCAACTCCTATATGTGCACCTGCAAGCAAAGAGAGGAAACTTATAAACAGCTGAAAAAACAGATGTCAGCTTATTAAGCTACCACATAGACGGTTTCAGACAATACCTGTAATTGCTGTAAATGGAAAACATTATCCTAGACTACAGGAAATTTGAAACAAGCGCCAAAAGTGTTTATCGAAGAAGGAATGGTCTCATATCAACGCTTGCTTTCATGACTCACTCAGTCCCTCCCATCCCAGGAGCTTAAGTAGCAACCTGTGCAAACTAACTTTGTTATGATTATTTTTTATCTAATCCACAGTTTCTCTTCATTCTCCTTTCACATCCTCTTTAATTCTTCCCCTTTCCATTGTTTCTTCTGGAAGATCATTTCCCAGTTCTTCATACCACAACAGATGAACAATTGAACTTAGTATACTAACTATAACCTTTTCCAGGTTTAGATGGCAACAGCAAAATTTAAAATACAACTATTACAAAACAAACCATTTTGTGAATATTTTGAGAGTCCTATTCTGCTATTTTTCCTGCCTTAACAATATGACATTGGAATTTGAGGTTCTGACAGATTTACAGGGCAAGGCTAGTAGGAGCAAGAAGAAACAACATAAGCAAGCAGCTCAGGCCATTACTCATCAAGAAGTCATCTTATATCATTTTAAGTCTACCCATGAATTAATAAGAAAGTTATACATTTACTATATAGTCTCACATAGCTATTGTACTGTAAAAAAGGAACTTCCAAGTATCTGATAGTAAAATAAGCACAGCAGTTACTAATATTAGCATACATATAAAACATTTTTTATACTTAATAGCATCTGCTGTTCTGATCCTCCCATACTGCATTCTTAACAGGAACATCAGTCAGTTCTACAGGCTATCAAAACAATGTTTAATACAAAAGTTTTGTACTTTATTGAAACATTAATACCGGCTGAGATGCCTGCATGCAATTAAATGACACCCAAATACAGATATCCCCTACTGCATTTTGAGCGTGACAGAGGAGTTCTATCGGGTCCAGCATTCAGTAATTCAGCTAACTACATTTCTGTGCAACAGACTTGGGTTATTTTTATTCCAAAGACAGCTATGAGCAAAATAAAGCAATTAAAGAAATATTTCAGGTAACAGCAAAAGATGCATCATTTGTCATTCAAAAATTCTCCTTACAGCAGGAGAAAATGTGCACTTTCAGGATGGCAGTTAAGAGGATTCGATGTGATATTTAGTAATGCCTTGAATGAAAATGATGTCTGTGATGGCAGGCAAAGGGTAAGAATTCTACTCAAACTCTCAGTTGCTGCATGGGCTGTATTCTACACCTAACCAGTGGGTCACACAAAAAAATCCGGAAGTACTAACAGCTCCCTGCCTCCCTGTTTGAGAAATACAGCCAACTTATCAAAATTCTTCAGTCATATTCCATTACTCATGCTTAATGTAAACAGTTGTAACTAACAGTAACCCTGATTTTAGGAAAATAATAACCATTTGGAGGGTACTGTGGAACCTATCATTTCCCACATATTTAAAAGGCAACCAAAGTTATAGGACAAAAAACGGTCAAGAACTACAAAAAAAAACCACAACAACCATCTTTGAGACAGAGTGGAGAAATCTGCACAAGGAGTTTGAATGGTTGTGCTGTTCTTTTGCTCTTTCCTAGACGTCTGTTCTTGGTCACAGATAAAGATAGGACCCTGGATTAGGCAGATGTTTGGTCTGACTCAGTTTAAGTTCACCCTACGCAAACTAATTTATTTCTTTATCATAGATCCTTTTGAGTGCCAAATAATGGTATAAAGGTTGATCTGAGTTGGTTTTATTTTCTCCATTAAAAGAAAAGCAATTCTTCAAATAAAAATGGTCTAAGGGGCCTGCTATATGTACAAATTCGTTAATAAACCATCATTTTTATTGACATTTTAAATTCTAAATTTCCCCTTACTTTGATCATACTGATGTCATTAGCTCCATCTCCTACTGCCAATGTGACTGCCTTCCTGTGTTTCCTAATCAGCTCTGAAACTCATGCTTTTTGTAGAGGAGTGACTCAATAGCAAGTCAGTTTTATACATACAGTCAAGTTCCAAGAATTTTCTCTAAATCAGCCTCAACAGCAAGAGCTGGAAGACTTCTGGTAAGTCAGCTGGTTTCGTAACAATTATAAGACAACATGACGCTGGTCATTCCTTGCATTTAATGAGTAGGATATCTTCTTTTGCAGCAAAGTCAAAGGAATTTTAAGCAACAGAAGCATTTAGCAGAAAACCTCATTATTATTCAAGATCATAAATCATCCTCTTATCTGTGTATAAACACGTATATAGCACATATAATCTCAACACACACAATAAGATTATGAAACGCATTTTCTTGCAAAATTATTTGCTTTCACTTTTACCTACTAAATGTTAAAAAGAAAACAACTCCCTAAAATTGGCTACTTGAGAAAAACATGCAGCTTTCCAGCTGACACTGTGAGGATTAAAGAGTAAACAAAAAGACTTACTGAACTGAACTATCAACTCAATAGGCATTTAGCACAGGAACATGAGTTTCTCAAATTCAGGACTTGAAAGAACCTCCCATTGTTAACTTTTGCAATTATAATTACATAAGGTTCAGCTATACCCTCAGACTGCTCTGTTTTGGATTTATATTTACTATTACACCTAACCACACAGGGAGCGTTGTCAGGAACACAAATCCCGTTGCATATGAATATTTATCATAGGATTTCATTTATTGCAAAAATTGTTACATTAAGATATAATGTAAGAAGAAATCTTTCTGAAGGTAAAAAATAGGAATCTCAGAATTTTTGGAGTCCTGTAACCACAAGATATGGCAGTGAAATATGAGGAAAAATGCACAGAAAGAAAGAAAGTATGCATTGCAGATCAGAAGAACTGGAAGAACAGGTGGAGACTAGAACTGCTAACTTCTGTCTTCTAATGCAGCTACATTCTCATGAATGAAGCCCAAAGCTCTATTAAACTAATAAACTTTTAAAACTTCAATTTTTGTCCAAGAGTTCAAATGCCAAGTGTATGAAAGGAACACGAGCTTGTTACGACAGGAATCAGATTTTCTAATCATAGTAAATTGTTTGGGCATTCACATAAAATACTGATATTTCAAAGATCCACTAGAGTTAAGAATGACATTAAATTGATGTAGTAACTATTTTAAGCTTGAGTTGTGCTCTTCAGCAAAATAAGGAAAGAATAGTTGTACTAAACCTGCCTACTTGCATTTCAGTTTATTGGCATTGGTCCTGTGCTGCTACTTCCACACAAGCACTTAATAGCAGCAATGGTATATTTTAATTAGGAATTGATAAGATTGTGTGAAATGCTTTTGACTACAAGAACATCTTTACTAAAATTTATTTTTAAAAGCTGTACAAAATACCAATTTTGTTTCTTTTCCAAACAACCAAAAATATTTATTTTTTTAAAAGATTGGAGCAGTTCTGGAGGAAAAAAAGACCCTGGCTTTCCTGCAACAGAACACATATATAAATGGAGTAGTAATGAAAGGACAAAACATGATAAACCTATTTACCAGGCCATAACCATTAGCTACTAAGCGGTTAACTAACTACCAATAACAGACTTGTCCCAAAATGAGCCCTGGTTTGACTTGTGCACTTTTTCCACAGAGTAGCTAAGAATCATGAAGTTCTTCAGTTTGTCAAAACAGGTATTCTTTTGCTTCCTTTAAAGACAGAAGAATGAAAAAAAGGGGGAGGGGGGAGGAGAAAAAGAAAAAAAAAAGGTGAGAAACAAGAAAGGAACATGGCCACCTGATAATGACTTGAAGGTGTCACCACCAGAAAGTGTCTAGAAATCTGGGTTGCCTTAAAAGTTATTTTTTTTATTTTAGTATTAGAATTATTTTTGGCCTGGAATCTCTTTATTGTTTTTGCCTTCTAAGTATTTTGTGTAAGTTTAAATTTGTGGCCGAGATAAATTTCTACTGAACAGCATTATTAGAAACGAATGTTAATCTCACTGCCAGAACGTTTGTTGTAAGAATATATCACAATGCTCTATAAGTGGAAAAAGGAATATGAAAGGAGAAAAATGTAAGTTGAAATAAGGACAACAGAACAAGCACTGGGTTACATGAGCTTACTTGACACTTCTGAGCCTACTGGATTGCTTTTTCTGACACAAAGGAAATTTTATTTCTCTCAGCACCAAGGAAACACTTATTGGTATGTTGTTCTACAAAAATCATGCTGACACAGTTGCAAATTGAAGTGTTAATTAGAAGCTCTACTTGGATGGAACAGTATTACAGATGGGACATGAATAGAGAGATTTTTAGTAAGTATCTTATAAATGTCGTATTCCTATGGCATAACACTTATTTAAGAATGTTTTGTCACAATATGTGCTAGCTGACCTACTATATAGACTATTAGTTGGTGGAAAATTATAGCGGCAGGGCACATCTGAGAGTGCTGATATATCTCATGAAAGTACATCTTTATTAAATTAAATTGATAGCTGTTATTTTCTCTTTTTTGTGCTTTTAGTAACTGTTAGTATTGGAATAATTAACAGTCTTACAGGTGTCTGTATTTAAATTTAGTCATTTTATTTCAGAAATACTCAGCATACTTTCTGAAATTTTAGTAGCAGATATAACGAGCCTCAGCACATCCAAATTCTAAAAACGGCCACAACAACGTAGATTCAGTCTTCACAGACCGTGTCTTGATGCTTTATTGCAAAACTTTATGTGCGTTTCTCAGAAGGCTGCTCAGTTACCAACTCAAAGAATGAGCTCGTACAAAAGTCAGCAGCAGTAACAGCAACAGCAGCAGCCACAGGCGAGAAACCCTACAAAAATACACACTGGTGAGCAGAGGTGAGCTTTTGCTTTTCCCACCGTAGTTTTTTTGCAGGAAACTTTGAAGCTCGTCGCTGCAAAGCGGTACTTGGCGTGCACTTGCGAGGCAGGGCGCCGCCGCGGGGCGCCCCGGCGGGAGGGGCGGGGGGGGCAGCGGCTGCGGCCAGCTGTGGCTCCCGCTCCTGGGACGCCCCCTGGCGGTTCATCTTGGGCTCAACGACAACAGGGGGGCACCGCTCCAGGGGCACCCCTCCAAGGGCACCCCCGGGTAGGGGCAGCAACCCCCCACCTCCCGGCAAGGCGCGAGCAGCTCGGCATGCCTCCCGACACAACCGCGGCACCAAAGCTGTGAGCTAACGAGGAGGAAAGTGCTTTTTAAAAAGTTTCAGGTTATTCCACAGTCCTGATTAAGGGGAGAACATTGCAGTAAAAGTTACTTAATTTGTTACGTCCTTTCACACCCAAGGAAGATGTACATTCACTAATAAGTTTGAGATGGATCTTTCTTTCTGCCAGTCTTTATGGCAGCCTCAACAGTGGAAATTACTACACGATTACAAAGACATTATTAAAAGCTTCACAGCAAGTGAGGTAGGGAAGGGAATTTCTAAGACCCAAGACAGAAGTCATTTGTCCACTCATTCACCGGGAAGTGTCTCCATCCTCAATGATTCTAAACATTTATTTTAAGTTCCAGTAATAGAAAAATGGCCTAAATTATTCCTTGTAAATAAGTAGGACAAATGCTGGGTTTCTTTCTTATTTCAGCTCTTAAGTGTCATGCAGATTAATCCTTCTTACTTTTTTTCCCCCTTTTCATTTCTCTTTGAAAGCTGCTCATTCCAAAGAGGAGTGAAATCAAATCAGGCTCACCTGTATGTTTACAGATGACTTCAGATAAATGGTGGAATTCAAGTGGATTAAAATGCCCAATGGTAGCATTGACCACTAATAATTTTAACTTCTCCTGTGTATCATTTGTTAAACTGCAACATGTTACTTTGTAAAATAATATACATCACTAGCATTTAGGTCTCTATTATATAGAGAAAAAAACTGTGATAATACATATTGTACCCTCATTAATTTATCATACACTAACATATTTCCAAAAGAAAAAGAATCTTTATACTTATTTTATCCTGGTTTTATCTCATTCCAACAATACATTCTCTCAAGTCCTAACCCTCCAAGATTTGTCTTCATGCTGGATTTTCCTCCTGTATTTTGCACGTGCTCATCCAACTATTCAAATAAATTACAAAACAATAAAATCGATTTAGCCAAATTGATTTTTACGGTCTGGAATATGCATTATGATATAACATATAATGTTCTCAATACAACATGTACATTACAAGCAGAAATGAAAAAGAAACTCTTGCAAGTATGTTTTCCATTCTTAGATTTATAGAATATGAACTATAAAACTGACTGAAATGCCTAGAATACTTGGTTCAGTTAAAAACCCTCCCAAAATCACATGCTGGTAAGAGACTGGTTATGGTCTAAGAGCTATAAGATCTGAAATCTACTCTCTGAGTATACCTGAGCCTTATAGCTCCACAACAGGCTGTTCAAAGGCACTTGTTTCATTGATAATAGATTTCGAAAGAGTACACGGCTTTGGAAGTACAAAGGCTCTTCGTGCATGCATAGGTGGGCTGTTAAGAAGCTGCTGGAATGTTAGGCCTGGCAAGGCTGAGTATCAGTGTCTAGACATCTTTGTTTGTGGCACTTGTCACTTTTCAGATGACATCGTCTGCACTGACAAGAACACTCACACACCATGTCCAAAGAACAAATGAGCACACTGTCATTTTGAAATAGTTAGGAAGTGGCCTCAGCTGCCCACTGCAAGTGCAGGCTATGTTTGACATGCAGGCAGCACCTGCTGTACATGTGCTGCACAACTGATCTGTACAAGCAAACCAAGTCTGCCTCCCTGAGCATACCACTAGATGAGCCAGGAGTACCCAGGGTCCACAGCATGACCAGACAGCAGCTGCAGCAACCACACAGGCTGACTTCTTGAGCTGTTAAGTCAATGAAGAGCTACGCTTTTCCTGAAATAGTCTTTTCCTTAGAGCTAGGGTGGACCCAAGCAGACTGGAAAAGGATAATCTTGCTTATACTGCCTGTCAGCAACCCATACCCTTTCTGATGGTCAAGAGAAAGCCAACTGACTGAAATGGAAAAATAAGAACCTCATCTAAATCACTGTAGGATGGCAAATGGCAATAGATGCAGACACTGAAGCAACTAATATGCAAGTACAATCACTGACCAAGTTATTCTGAAAACAGTATGCTCTATTTCCTTTATTTAGAGCTTTCTGTCTTTTATTACTACAATATCACAGAACCATTTATATTAAGCTATACTCATGTTAACCCTCAAAAAAGGATTAATCACTCCTTACATTTCTTTCTTCTTTTGCAATGTGAGATGCATACCTGGAGATAAACGCTTACTATACAAAAAAGCCACAAATCACTTGTGGAATTGTCCCATCCTTCAAAATCAATACAAATCAAACATCTTACAAACAAAAGTTGTAGACAAGTAATTGAAAGATTGTATTCAGAAAGAGGTAGAACTCAACCTTTGTTTAGGCAATGACAAAGGCTGACAATTCTTGAAGCTGTCCTGTCTTAGCATCATTAATATAATGCTTTTAACATAGTTTCTGTGTTTACTCATAAGGAGACTGGCAAAAAACCAAACACTGGGACTATATGGGCTTCAAGACACTTTAATACACACACAAATTATTTTTTTCATATATTTAAAACACAGGAAGAGAATTTTTTTCTTTACAAAGCAAAATAAGACAAAAAAGTCTGCATACTTTAGTTAACTGACAAAACTAACAGACTCTTACTGAAAGGAATTTTTTCCTTCTAAAAGAAAATAATTCATTTGGGATCTTTGGTCTGGAAGGACAGAAAGTGTTGCTGTCGTAATTACTAGAGTTCTTCATGTACTTTATCATTATATGACCAGTCATTATGAAAGTCTCCTTCATCACACCTGTCAGCATATGATGGGAGTAACTGATATTCATGGCAGTTTGAGAGATATTAATGCCAGTTTCATGTGATTACAGTTACAATGACTTCATTTCACTGGTAGTTTATACTGACAATATTCCATTATCATAACATTATAAATTGTCTAATATAGTCACACCATTTTTGATACTTACTTTAGGACTTACGATGCCCTTTCACCTGAAATACATAATTATTATTTGTAGTACAGCACTCAAAGTACACTATTGAAATTAGGCTCCTATTATGGTACCAACTGGACAAATGTATTTGCAAAAGCAAATTTTCAGTCTAAATACAAAAAACAGCAAAGTATAGAAGCAACAAGAAAGGTATTGAGAGGAAAATGAAAATGAAAGGAATAACTGAGACTAAAACCCAAGTATCCTTTTCTGTATGGGCACATCACAAGCTCCATTCTTTATCACAGAACGCACAGCCACTCAGAATTCACAAAACAAAATTCTGTGGAATCAGTCTTACAATAAATGGCATACTTCTCTAAGTTTAGAGATTTGTTATTAAGGATTAATATTCAATTTAGAATGAGTCCCAAGAACTTTCATCATAAACCAGCATCAATATAATATCCAGAGAATATAAAATTCAAAATTCTTAGCGATATTCAAATTTACTAAATAAATGTACTGCCTCATTAAATCTCACCTTGTATCTTAACATATTCTCTACAGATATATTTCCATCATACTCAAAGAACTCAACATCCCAAAGCACAGATGAGTACCCTCTGCAAGAATTATAGACACCCATCACCAGAACCATTTACACGGTTACCTTTCTCCACAGATACCTACATAAAGCACAGCAAGGCCAGTGTTCTGTACCAGATCCTTCAGAGTTATGCTTTAATCGAACTATGCTACAATAACAGCAGTTACAATAATGATGAAAATATTCAGGGAAATATCGTTTCTATCAACTTGATATGCACTATAACTGTTATATACGAGGAATATTAACTCTGAAAATTGGGAATTTGGTACTAGAATATAAGCAAAAAGAGGAACTTGCACCTAGATACCATCATTAAGCCATCAAAGTAAGCCTGATGCCCAAATTCATAAGGATTAGAACTGCAAGAAGTTATATTAAACCTTTGGAAAAGACAGAAAAATCTGTAATTAAACACTTCCACGTTACCTTTCCATAGGTAAGTGATATATATTTTCCTTGCAGTAAGCCTCGAGATTATTTTGAGCCTTAGTTAACACCTAGGAAAATAAGGATTTAATTAGGTAAATATTGGCCAGTACGCATATATATATACACTTTACTGCCAAATTTCAAGACTTCCAAATATATTAAGAAACAGATGTGATTATGATTTTCATCCTTCATGTTGATATTCTAAAGATCCATGCCCATTATAACTGCACTGGGGAAGTCCTAAGACCAACCACTGGACTCAAACCCACAGGTAACTTATTTCTTGAATATCAATATTACTACACAGGTGATGGGATTCTAAACTCATACTTTTACTGTACTCTTCTGCACATGAGGCATTTTTATTAAGCAAAATATACTGCATTATTTATAACTTAAAATTTCAGTGGGTAGTCTTTGAAGTGCAAAGACCGTGAGCAATTTCATTGTTAAAAGGTAAGAGTGTCAGGAAATACTTTTCACCTAAAACACGTCAAGAAAACAAGCTGTTGTATGCTTTACCACTAACAACAACGTATCTTGTTCCTTCCCTATATTCTGGTACAAGATATTACAATGAAAAAACAAAGAGGAACTTTAAACATAAAAAACTGATGACTACAAAGAAAGAAAGTTTTGTAATGGAATAAATGAGATATTAAGAGAAAACTGTACTTGTTGGGGGGGGGGGAATGCAGGAATGTGGGAGACAGAGTGGAAGGGAGGGAGTAGAAAGAGGCAGAGAAAGGGAAAGGAGAGAGACTAACTATAAAGACACAGGTGCAAGCCAACAGAAAGAGGTGAAAGGAACAGGTTTTGCCAGCCATCATCGTCTAATTCCATGTGTGCATGCTGTACTGTGCACTGTGGTTTCAGCCATACCGCTGTGTTGTTCCCTTATCCAAATGGCAGCTGTACACTGGCCACACACACGAACATAAAGCACTCTCTTAACCTTACAGAATGAAGTATGGAAGCTCAAGGTTTTAGCATCTAAGGAACTGTAAAAAATATCAGATGCTTATAATTCCAGCTTTGCTTTCATATAAAACATGTTGGCCTTCTGGAAAAGATAAAAAGAAAGCCAAGAGGAAAACAATAGTTATGTTTGCAACCCATATTAAGTATAAGTTACGATGGTTTAGTAATGTCACAGACACATTTTAAAAATTATGGAATGGTTTGTATTAAGCATGAACACTTACAGAGAACATTAATTCTTGAAAAAAAATGATAATTTTATCCAGTTTTCCTTTAAATTCACATTGGGGGAGACCCCTGAAAACAAGCAGAAAGCATAATTTGTAAAATAACATAAACTGCATAATTTGCATTCAACTTCATAGACCTGCACTGATTTCAAGCTAGGAATTCTGATATATGGATTACTTGCACAGTGTAAATATTCTAAGTGTTTTAAATATTAGCATAAAACCTCCTAACCCATATTATTTAAGTAGAGTTATTTCTGTAATCAGCTTCGGGAATACAAAATACTTAGAACATTTGGCTAACTTCACAGCAAGAAAACGTTCTAGTCCTGGTTCAGGAAATCCTCTTGCATTTACATATATGTTTACCGTAAGAAGAACATTCAAGCCATGTAATTTTAAGCTTCTAATTTAAGTTGAATATGATTACTAATTAAGGGGGTTTCTGAATTAATATCTGAAATAGAAACGCTTACACCAAGACAGCTGGATGCCAAAGACAAGACATTAATACTCCATCAGATGGCCGGAGCTGTTCAAATACAATGGTATCTGCCCCTTTCCAATAAAGCTTCATCTGATCATCTGGATTTCTAACTGAAAAAGATAACAAGAATTTAAAACAAAAAATGTAATCATTTTTTGTTGGGGGTTGTGTGTGTGGTTTTTAAAGGGTTGATTGATTTTCCAGGTCTAACTAGTTTTATTGTAAATACCAGTATAAAAATAGCCACTACACAGAAATCATCCAACCATATTTTTAAAAGGAACAGAAATACTTATGAAAAACAACGTTATTTCAGTATGAGAAAGGATGTTTAACAGGGAGTGAAACTTCCAGTCCAGTTTCACTTACAAATCCAGTTTTCTCAGTCCATTAAAGGTTTCAAAGGTTCATAAAAAGTATATATTCTCACGAAGTTATCAGTATTTTGGCTTATAGCTTCACAAGTTGCAACTCCTAGGTAATTTTTGCATGACCCTGGGCCTTTTTAAGTCTCAAGTCCAAGAACTTAACTTCAGCTTGAGTATAGTTCACTTTCAAATCAAAGAACAAGGCTCAGACCATCTTAGTTTTTCTATAAACCTTGTTTTATAAGTCTTGTTTATTTCAGTTCTTGGGTACTTCCCCCCTACTTTTCCTATATTACTCTTTCTGTTCTCTCCTTTCCTGTTAACAGAAATCAGTTTTTCTTGAATCACAGTCATTTGTTTTCATAGAATAGTCTTTTGCTCTGAAACTCAAAATCAGAGGAAAAACAGAAGAGAGCAAAAGCTCTAGAAAGACAGACTGCAGTGTCAAGTGAATAAAAATCTTTATATGTTAATTAAGTGTATTAAACTGATACTGTTCTTACGCTTATTTCTCCGTAACAGATGAACACAATGGAAAGGATTTTTTTAAAAAAACAAACACCACGTGTTTATCTACAGAAATTTTCAGTAAGAAGCTGAAACTTTACCTACACAATTTACCTATACCTTTAATTATTGGTGTAACCTTTACTTAATCCTAGTTAAAAGGTATAGCAGCAGCAGTAAAACTGCTCCCTCCACAGAAGTTGTTATTATACAGATTTTATTTTTAAGTAAAACAAGTTAGATGAATAAAGGAACTAAAACGTCCCACCTGAATTTTTTTAGTATATATGGCAGCTTATAAAAGACTACCTACAGGTGACTTAGATGATAAAAAACCACAGCAGAATAGCTGATCTTCTTGGAGTAGAAACAAAGTAATCTGAGCACTTCAAAGAGGAGCATCACCATAGTATATGGCATATATTATATCTGTAGGTTTTGTCTTGATAATCATGGATTCCACATTTTTTTAATAATGGAGTAAAACAATGAGTACATAAATTATCTGAAATAGTAATGCTCATACTGTGTGCTGTGATATTACCATGCAACATCACAGGCAAAAGCAAAAAGAGAGTAGAGCCATAAGAGATGCAAAGATTTATATTGAATTAGAATTTACTGAAGTAGCTCACTGAGAAAACTAATACTTAATTTACTATTCTAGAGCAATTAACCTTACCGAAAGCTATCTTGAGAGCTCAGAAAAAAGTTATAAAATAAACTCTTAGTCAATTTTTAATATTAAATGCTTATTAAATAAGAACTATCCTTTAATATAATTTTGTCATTTCTCAACATCATTCCATACCTCGTTAATTTCTATTTTCCAGACCAGGCTATCAGGTATTTCAGCTACAAAACGGACGTTATCAAAAATAGAAAAACGGAACTCGATTTTATAATACATTCCTTGGGTAATTTTTCAGATTTAAATGGACAAAGAGGGAGCAAGTACTACAACGAAATGAAAAGAACACAAGTAAAATTCAACATCACAATTATAAAGACAATCCTATTTCTGGAACAGCTGGTAAGTCAGCAACACTGATTAGCTTTCCATGTATTTTGACATTAATAAAACACCTGTTGTGGCGTCACATTTTTACTTAAGAGATCTTGTTTTTTCTGAAAAAAATAGATCCAACTGTGCCCCAATTCTTCATTAAGTGTCATAGCTATAACTTCAGCAGGTATGCCTTTTCTCTAGTAATACATTAGATGTTCCAAATTCATGAAGCAGCTCTGATCAAGACAAATAATTTCCACACTGGGAATAAGAAGCACTCTTCAAAAAACCTTAAAAACATTTTAAAAAATAATCAAGCTTGTAACAGCAACTGGATTTGTGCTTAGAGTTTAGAATAAAAAGGTGCAAGCGTAACAAGAATGTCAATTGCAATCTGTAGGAGTAGCATTTCTTCATTCTAAGTTCAATAAACTTTTTTCAATTTCTTTCAAGCAAATTGAGATGATAAAATATTAAAAAATGCAGATTTTGTATTGCCAGTTATTTCAGTACTGTGGTAGGAGGGGTAACATAACCTTCTGGAGTTTATTGTCTCTTTGTCTAGTCACAGGATTCTACCCACTGATTTAACTCTCTCTGTAGAAATGATTTATCAGGTCTACCTTCAAAAATACTAAGCTAAGTACTTGGCACTGCTAATACCACTTTTCCTTTGCTCAAAGAACTTGAAATATTGATTAAAAAAATCAAAGTCAGTTGGGGAGGGGGGAGTGTTCCCCAACAAGTAAAAACCACCCCAAAACAGCAGTGTTTCTCAATAATGGAAATATGCTACTTCAAGGTTGTGCATTTAGAGTACTTACTAACTTCCCAAGGGAGAACTCCCATGAAATTACGTAACTTATTTTTAGGAGTTTCACTAGCAACTTCCCCTGCAAAATAAAAACAAGATGGAGAGAGAATCCTTAGGACTAACATCCAACAAGGTCTGGGTGTAAGGGGGATTTTTTGTTGTTTTGTCTCTTCATGCTGTATCACTCCAGAATAACACTCCTCCCTCTAAACAGAAGACAAGCAAACCTTTCCATATCATAAGAATTAAGTTTGGCTAAAACTTATGAAGTGGTATTCTGTAGATACAAATATAATTATTAGATTTATTTTTATAGTGGTGGTGATGACAGGCACATTTTCTAAAGACATGGTGAAAAATTTAGCAGTTCAAATAAACAAGGGAGAGACAAAGCAAGTAAACAAAAGGTAAAAGCTGTTGTTGATGTCACAGAAATGCTGCCAAGATAAGCTACCTCAAAATTTTAGATTGCCTGTCATGAATGAATGAAGTAATACCAACATTAATCTTACAATATGAAGTAGTTATCTTACTGTCCTGTAGGGCAGGACTGATGTGGCAATCATTTCATCATTTCAGTTGTTGGGGGCTTGTAAACATGTAAGTTGAGTGTCTATGAATGAGAGTATAACAAAAGAAATATCCATAACAACTTTAAGCACCTGAATTTGTCAGGCAGGTTCTCCAAGCTCCATTTATAGCCATTAAAGAGAAGCCAGCAGACATGCAAGACTTCTGACTCACTTGCTAAAGTACCTTAAAATTTATCTCCACTGTCTTCACAAGGAAACAGAGACTTCCTAGCTTATAGCTGATTACATCAGGTGCCTAATTTAACTCATGTGAATACCTCCTAGGCTCCTTGCATTGGCTGGCTCAGAATTAAGACAGCCTTGTGCACTACAAATAAAGAACTCTAATTAAATCCACAGATAATAAAAAAGACTAATAAACAGAAAACTGCCCAATGAGATCTATATCTTTGCTTTTAAACACAGATTACACATAGCAAAGAACATGTTTCATTACTCTTTAAAGCTTAGGTTCTAGATTCACCTGATAATTGTTTTCCCCTAAAGAGAAACATCACTGTTAAGCCACCACAATCAAACAAGCCTGCTCTTGGGATCAAGTAGACAGCAGTAAGAGTGAAATGATGCTACTTGTCCTTTGAAGAATCACCTATCAATCATCTCCCTAAACTTTTTCCCTGTGAAATAGTCACAATCTCAAGACAATAAGAGGAGAAAAATGAAAAATTCACATTTCTAGTATTCTCCTTGTGATTAAGCTCCTAATTCTGTGTGCTATAAAGCCAGGCTGCATTTTCAGTGGCATTATGCTAGAACACTATTTCTCTAAATGTTTTGGCAAAAATAGAAATGATCCTCTGGCTAAATGCTGTATACCGCAGACATAAAACTGAGGCTCAAGACAAGTACAGTGCATGTTTAACCATGGAACACAGCTTGTGTTTATTTAAAGAGTGTATTGGAATGCCAGTGATTCTTTTCAGCTGTCCCATTACTTTTTCCCCCTCAACTTTTGTTTAATTTTTTCCATGGTCCTAATTAGACAATGCTCAAATTTGGAAAAACCAGCAAACATACAGTACTGTGCAGCAGATGGCAAGATATTCTAAAGATATTCCATTAGCAGCATCTTGGACATCATGTGATGTAAGACAAAAGCAAACACTTGTAGCAGCCAACTGGAATCAATTCTTCTACAGTGACAACAGAGATGGCAACCTACATCTTGCAGGAACAGAAAGCTGAGAGTGAAATCGCAGGCCACCCACATATACAGAGGTCATATAAATACAGTACCCCAAGTTTGGTCACTGGTTCCAAATTAACAAAGCATTTGTCCTTAGTTCACATACCCTGAAGGTTAAGAGTGAAGTACAATACCTAATGTCCAAACTGAACTACACTGTTTAACATAAGAGTGGTGAACTGTGTAGCTCAATACTATGTGCAATAATTGGCTGTTAAGCAATTTAAAGCTCATTTGGTTTCACCCCCAAAAAAGTATGTATTTAGTTGTGATATAATTCTTTCGTACTAAAATTGTTACTAGAGATGTCATCTAAGATCTCCCATCAGTCTGCAATATATCACACAAACATTTCTTTTCCTGGCAGATTTTTTTTCACTTAGATAAAACCCCTCTGTCATGAGCTCTATGTTTTGTGTTACCACTAGTTACTTGTTTTATTCATTACTATTTTCAATATTTTAAAGCTCATCATAAAATTTTCCTCTAGGCTGATACTTAGATTAATATATACATAATTCACATGAAATAACTGTTTAATAAGTAAATATTTCAGGAAAATTAGTAAGAACTTTTAGCGGGATGATCTGACTGATTTATTTTTAAGTTTAGTCTCTTTGATTGATACAGTCTATATAGCCCACACTTACCACCGTCAAATCTGAATATAAAGCACAAGCTTTACAGCTTTAGTTTTAGGCTCTATGCCACACCATACAGTTTTAGACATCTGCACTGGCTGGATAAATTGGCCTGTAACATCCCTATCTTTTAGATCTCCGTCTCTTCACAATCAACAAAATTCCTCTGGAGAACTACATTCAGAGATGCCACTGTGTGCACTGAATAGCCCTTTGGAAGAATCTCTTGATTTTTGCACCATGAAAGTAATCATGGAGACAAACTGGAGCTAAAATGAACATACTACTTTGATCTACTTGCTTTGACTATCTTTTACCTGTTTACCTGTGCTAGTCAACCTGTTCACATATTACTGTATTTATCTCATGTGTTTCCATTTACAGTGGCTAATTACAGTAAAAAGAAAACCAGAAGTCTTTAAACATGGAAGTGTTGCTGGATAAGACTGAGCCGCTGACTCCTCAGCAACACCAATTTTGGTAGTTACTTCGTCACAGTAAAAAAAAAAAAAAAAAAAAAAAAAAAAAAGAACCTTAAGAATTACTAACTTACTTTCTACACCAGCGTTACGTGAAAACAAATAATTTAAGATCTCAACACTAGAAGATACTATAGCGTAGTAGAATAAATGTAATGGGGTCTGTTCACAGCTACCTCAGGCTGACTGCAAGCTAGAACTCCTGAATTTTAGCCCTGTTCCTCTTAAGTGTTACATTACTAACTTATCTCACTTTTTCTTTACTCTAGATTATTCACATGTAAAATGGGTTTCCTGATTAATAGCCCCAAAGACATAGCACATAAGAAGCTAAGTCTTTTATCATAGGAAAGCAAAGAACAATGAGCTCTTCCAGGTTAGAGAATGAGATTTTAACACAGATTATAGTTTGCCCAGTCTCACCCATGTCACTTAAAATACCACAGTGACGGATGATAATAGGGCAGGGACAACACCAGGGTAGTAAGACTTACAAATAATTCCTTGCTAAATCCACACCTGAGTTTGGCCACCCTATGGTTTAATTTTTAAAAATAAGGATTTGTGTCTGAAGTCTGTGATTTCAGTTCTTCATTTTGGGAACTGTTTTAAATTAAGATGAGCATAAATACACTTCCAGTCTTGTATGCTATCAGGAGAATTGAGTGCTAAAACATGACTATTTTGTTAAACATAGACACTTTTTTTTCTCCTTTTCCATTTCATGATAAGTTGTCAAAATGACCACATGAATGTTTCCTTGTAAAGGACTCCTAAACCTTTTGCTAGCATGGAATTTAGTATTAACAGTCATGAAAATATGTAAACTTGCCATAAGTTACATAAAACAGATCACAACAGCAGTCAAAAATCAGACTTCCAGGCAAGACTGTATTAAATGTTAAGTAGCATATACTGTACTTGCATCCAGAAATAAGACCCAAGTATGTGCAGCTTCTGATATTTTTATATTACCCTTACTTGGAAAATTTGTAATGCCTATAAAATTCTATTAAGAAACTAAAGAAATGAACCCCAGTTCAGTTTAAATATTTGTTCCAGTGTTAAAAGTATTTGCAAGAGTTTAACAATCCTATAAATTATTTAGGCAAAACCATCCTTTTTTTGTTTAGTAGGCCAAAGAACCAGATTTATTCAAGATATCAATCTCACATTTTCATTGTTACTAAAAGCTTGCAAATGCACCATTACAAAAAGACCCTTTGTACTGTGCAGCATAGACTCTGTGCTTAGTAAGTCCTGAAAACAAAGCTTAAAGTTTTGGGGACTAATAATTTTATATTCTTCCCACAAAGCTTGTTTGTGAAGTCATGCATGAGTTTAGAAGTAAGTGCCATGTAATGTATAAACAGAGCCTTAAGAAACCCTCCTCTATATTCCAAGAAAGGACATAACATTCCATGAAATTCATCCCAGTTAACATGAAACAACTTCCACTAAAACACAGGAAAACAATGTTTCATTTAAGCTACAAGCATCCCCAACACAATGAAACAAAAGTGGAATGTCCATATTTGCTACCATGTATTCATAATGTAGAAGAATTGTTTTAATCTCAGATTAGTCAAAATCAAGCCCTTGTATTTATAATAAACATGTTATGAATACCATAATCCTTCAAATTACATTTAAAACTCACCTATGCACACTGTTCTCCTGCTACATCCTCCTTGACTGCTTATTAAACTGTAACAATCTCCCCATTTATCAAAATACACAAGTGAATGAAAACACAGATTAAGCAGTATGCTACGATTTTATTACATGTAAATGTAACTAGCTTCTAAAAATATGCCATAACTCCAAGTAGACTGTTTTAAGCCTAAACAGGTCCAGTTCATTTGAATGCGCTTTACAGAAACTCTTCTCTTCTAAAAGGAACAAGGGTACCAAATACATTTGTGAAGACTTCCAGTATCTTCTCCCCTTGGCACAGCTTCTGTTAGAGAAAGCCTTAACGCTGCTTCAGTTCTAGAAATATCACATAGCATTTTCACCTGCATTGGGCATTAAGTTGCTTATACTAAAAGCAAAACCCTCCTACTCATATGCAATGGGAAAGAAAAAAAAAACAAAATGCAAGTCCCAGTTTAGTCACTGGAAGAAAATCTCCTGGCCCTCCCTCCCACAACAGGTGATTACTTAGTCTCTTAAAAAAATCCAGAATCTATACCCTACAAGTAACTGGGAGGAGGGAGAATCTTATTAAAAGGAGCAGGACGCCTACAGATTTAGACAGAACTTTACAACACAAAGCCAACAAGATGCTAAAAAGTTCCTATTTCCAAGGAGTCTACAAGGAAATCAACCTCTATCACATTCCCTAATGGGTACCTTGACTTTCCCCACTCCTTCAGAGCAGGAACCTTGGCATTCTAGCCAAGACCTCCATGCTAGGAAGTAAATTTCTGTTACCCTCAGCACCCTACACATCCACTACGTTAATCTGTCCATCCAAAATACACAGTCACAATGATCTTTCTACCACAAGGACTAATTAAGCGCCAATCCAAAAGTCAAACTCATTCCATTGGCATGCACATCTATCCAGCCAAACACCACACTTCCTGCTCTTTTCCTTAGCAACTTCCAGAACAACTTTTCATTTGTCGGTAACTAATAAGAAGCAGTATTTAAGAGGGTGTCAGACTTTCCAAAAAAATCAGGTTTACAAGTGCATCTTATAATAAACTGTTGTACTACAACCAGAATCAGAATCAGTCAAGAAAAAAATCATAGAATTATATTTATGATATCCAGGAAATAACCAGGTTTTAGTTATCATGAATCAGTTTCAATTTTCATATTTATTTAAAATTTATTTCATATGTTAATGAATTTTCCATGTAGCCCAAGTACAAATAAACAAACAGGAAACTTTAAAGGATTCCTAGAAGGGGACTCAAAGGAAACTACTAACCAATAAAAATTACCATTTAAGTCTACCTTTTGCATTTCACAGTTAAAAGCAGACGCGTTTTAGAGAGTGATTTTAGGAGGGCCTAGCAAATACTTTCCATGGTCAAACTAGCGGTTCAAAAGCTATAAATGGAACTAGGAACATTGTAAAGTTAGAATTGAACAATAGGAGTTATATCATGTCCTTTTCTGGTCTCAGAGAAGGAAATTTCAAGCTCTTCAAAAAAATTATAAAACATCAATATCCCAGAGCAATGCACTGCTGAATTTTGTAAGACTCTGAATATTAAAACAGCTATTTTCTACTCAAGTAATACAACCTTGTTTTTCATTACAACTAAGTACATGAGGTAAAGTGCTGTACAACGCAGCTAGACTGGTTTTAATATGTTAAGGGTTATCTGAGGTACGTGTTCATGGCATATATGTATGTACAATGTATTAATTCATGGCATCATGAGTTTGTGTAACAGACCAGGATGAGAACTTTATGGTTCTTTCAATCAAAATATAATCTCCTAACCAAGAATTTTGATCCTACCTGAAAAAAATACATAATTTTTACAAATAAGAAACATAAAATATTTATTGTGGACAAGAAGTGATATACTACAGAGGGATGTAGTGTAACTGTACTCCAGTATAATGTATTCCATGTATATAAAATTAATAATTTAAAATTAGTACTGTATTATCTGGAAAATATTGGAAGTGTCATATCTTCTGTAGAAAACAAAATGACAAAGTATCCGTTGGCTCAGTGATAAAACTGATGGCTACTACCCTGACCTCAGCAATTGGTTCTCTTTAAAGTTAAAAGCATTCCAAATTTGAGTAATAAATATTCCTAGTGTTAAATATTGTTACAGTGAAAGGTCACCAAACATTCCAGAAAGCAGTTTCAAGACTATATAATATATAACAAATATAAGAGTATAACCTAGACTCCTGAGACATTCCAAAACTTTAACTAAAAATTAAAATTCCTTGTTTGCACTGTTTCTCTACAAAATACTAGAGATAATATAACTGAACGAAGAGGCCAAAATATTAACAAAAATATTGCTTAAATGTTTGAAGTTAAAGAATAATAAAAACCTCTGTGTTGACAGAGCAATAGAGATCATATTTCAAAATACACTTATAATGCTAAAAGACTCTTCAGAACAGTGAAAGCTGATGGGTTTCTTTCTTATTTCTTCTCAGGTCCGCACAGTTATAACTCCAGAGTGCTTCAAGGAGCTGCACTTGAGTCAAGGGAAGGTTGCTTCCATTTATTAATGGAAAGCAAATGAGTGGAATTAAAGCTGAGGACAATGGGAAGAAACAGAAAGTGTGAAAATTCCTCAATTTTATTGTCCTCCAGGATTGATGGGGGGTGGGGGGGTGGGGTAAATCCCTTCATCAGGTCAGCCTAATTGATTTTTAACTGGTCTGTAGACTACAGTATTGTTTTTTACAAAAACTTAATAGGTTTTTAAAACATGGTTTGATAGTTTAACATAATATGAAATACTGACAAAATAATAAAACCAAATACAATACCCTAGGATGTAAGAGTATTAGTTCTTTAGCAGTGTTTTCAAGCAATAATTCTTAAGCTTCGCAATAAAAAAAAAGTAGTTTTTAATATTTAGAATCATTCATCCCTTCACTCCAAGTCATAAAATGAAAACAAACCAGACAGAAAACAAGGAGGGAAGGGAAGAAAAGTAAGCTGAAAATTCTGACAATAAACAAATACTTGCAAGTGTAACTGTGTGGCCAAAAACTAGCATCAGTATTACCAATTTACCACCCTGATTTTGTCATGTGCATAATAGAGGTATCATATTAATAAATGATTGCTTTAACATAGAGGCACATTTGATCAGATCTTCAGTCTTTTAGACCTGTTTAAGGTAGATCCATACAAATTAGCAAGTTTCTACACATCCATGTAGCACTCTAAACTGTAGGACCTTAAATTTTATCCAGATCATATTGGTGTTTGATCACACTATCTTCCTTTGCCACAAGTACTACAATATAAAAATTTAGTAATGTCGCTAACTCTTACATTCATCCATTTTTCATTCCATAATTATGTAAAAGAAAACACTGACAATCAACAATGTTTTAAGTTACAGATAATTATTTAAACTTGAAGCGGTATAAAAAAATAACTATAGTTAAAATACAAAATGGTTGCTTAAGATCATCCACTGAGGTTGGCAGTGTGCTCATTTATTAACCAGCCTTCTTTAAAGGAAGATATAAAATTTTGTTTTTTCTTATTGATAACATAAGCATTTACCTTTTCCCACAAGATTCCTCAGTGATTCATATAGGCTAAAACAGTCTTTGACAAACCACTGCATGCATGAGTACAGAGCAAAAACAGCGATTGACAGAGAAAAGAAATGAAAACAAGCAAAGCATTGTGAAAGATGTAGATAAAGGAAATGAAAGCAGAAATGAGACAATGGGCTCTTTTTCACTTCCTTGAAAAATATTTCCTGTTGCCAGCATTTGCAATGATCTATGTTGGCATTCACCGTCATGGAGAAAAAAAAAAAAAAAAAGACCTGTTCATTGATAAATACTACTTTAACTTGAAGAACTGAAATAAAGTGGAAGCCTATTGACACTTTCACCCAAAGGCACAGTGGGTATAACAATGCAGCTTTGAGGGGTTCTTTAATGTCAAGTAGAGGAGCATGTCACCTATCTTGTTTCCTGAAATGAATAAGAGTTAGAGTACTTCTTTGTAACAGAAATGTAGCAGTACTGAGCTACCGGAGTCAGTTTCAGAACAAAAATACTTAAGGCAGACAAGTTTGCTTTGCTTTTAGCTTAAATTCTTATTTACTTGTTTTATGGACTGAAAAAACAGTTTAGGTATTTGTATAACTGTGAAATATGTTCTGCACTATCAATGTACTAGGTCATTTGGCTTAGACATGCACAATACTTCCCTTTAATACTGATCCAAGTACATGTTGTTCTGGAAAGAGTTCAATAGCAGCATTTTCATCTAGAGCCAGAATGCACTTGTTTTCCATTTCTATTGTCTTCTGTACTTTATCTTAAGTGGGGAAATGTGTATTAGTTGCAGCATATTTAACTTAATTTTATTTAGTTTTACAGGTGCACTAATGCATTTGGATAATCTTTAAAGAAAACAGTTGTAGGAAATGTAATTATCTTCAGTATTATTTCTCCAGATAATCTGTAGAACAAAGCTTAGGTCAAGATAGAAGTTGATCAAGATGGAAGGTTTAATCTTTACTAGCAATCTAAATGGAATCTTAGATCCACACTCTTCAGTTTTATATCCCAAACAAATGCTATATATCATAGTTCACTCATGTCTAAATGACACTGCCTGCAAAATCTACTGTTTATCTACTAAGTATGAAATCAACAATTAAAGAGTACTGATTGAAACAAAAGCTTGGCTACCAAGTTGTGTTCAACAGAAAAATTAGGCACAATCTTGTTCCACTTAATCAGTATGAAGACATACTGAATTGTGGACTGCCTTCCTTGGAAGTAATAAGTTACCACAAAACTTGACAGGCAAAATTCAAAAGGAACCAAAAAGCATTATTAAAAACCACAGCTACTTGCTAGCAACCGGTATCTGACATCCTGTGAAACAGTCAGATAAGTCAAAGTTGTGGTTCCATATTTAGTATTGAAATTATTTTCTTATGGATGGGAGAGGGGAGGGGAGACAGCTCTTAAGTAAAGAAACAGTGTCTGCTTCACACTACAGTAACACATTTTGATTTACAAAACCTTGCTTTCCATTTCTAAAGAATCTAGCTTGAGGAAGATTTATTTTTTTTAATTACATTACTAGTAAACCAGTCTGACCCTTCTGTAAAATAAACACAATGCTAGAACTTTTTAATGTGACTTTCCACTTATAAAAAAGAGCTTTCTCTTTCAAGGGCTTTTAAACAGTGGAAGGAATCAATATAAAACCTTTCCATGCACAAATTCAGTGTTACAGCTATAAGAGGCAAAACACGATCACGCAAGTAATCTCTTCATGATGTGGCAATGATGCCTTTTGAATACAGAAGTTTCAAAGTGTGAAACTCACTTCCATAAAACAAACACGGTTTTATATGTGCAAGTATTTCACATGGCAATACCACATGCCTTAAGTTCACAGTTAAAAGCATGTGCTCCTGTACATATGTTTGGGTGCTCATATATTCATCTTCTAGCTACAGTGACTTTTTACAGGAAGTATCATATAACTTGTGCATCAAATTAAAAATTGATTTACATATCAAAACATATCTAAACCCAACATTGAGTTGTAACAGCTTGCTTCTATACAGTATTCTGTAGGACTTCTGATATTTCAGTCTCTCTAGCTGACAAAACTAAGTGTCTCGCGTTATTGGAAGTCTCTTCATTTTTTTGAAACTGTAAATATTCATTTGGAGATGAGCAAGCCTGGACTTGAGCACATTTCATATGAACGGTTGCATGGACCACTACTTTTGTGCTTTTTCCCATTTACACACACTTTTGTCAGAAGTCACCTAACTAATATTTTCAGCAAGTTTGGCAGGGATGAGGAGAAAATTACAAGGTAGGCACCAAGCAGGTATTTGTACATTAAGCTTTTGTTAACAAGGAAACTGTTTGTAAATAATGTGGCTTCAACACAAAGATGTCCAAGTCTAAAGTTTATTGTGAAACCCATTTCATAACATCTTATTTTCCCTTTATAACATAAAATTCCACAGAAGAGTCTGCCTGGAAAGTACTGCATCACTAAAGCATCCACATTGTCTGAGAATAGAGTCAGACACAGCAGCTTAAATAAACAGAAAAATCAGTATTCTTACATGTGAAATACCAAATACTTTGAGTTTTTCCACACAGGAAATTAATAGGCTCTTGAATAAGACACTCATAGCTCAACACAAACCATCCATTACTTTTGGTAAGGGACAGCACAATACAGTGCCAAGTAGAGATATCTTAACTGCTAACGTGCTGACCCATATTTAGAAGCAGCAAAGTTAAATTAGTCAAATGACCTGCACAGGCTGGTTAGCCTATCTGCACCGTGCTGTGTACAGATACCCTTCATCACAGCCTCTGAAGTTTCATTTCTCTCATCTGGTCTGATTTTCAGAAGCTTCTTTATACTTCCCGCCACTGAAAACTCTAAGCAAATTGGTTTTCAGTAAGCACTATTTTACACCATGTCCTTTTAAATCATTAAGAACTATATATGTACTAGACATCCACAGGCCTTTAGAAAGGCATATATATATAGAAAGACATATATAGACATAACATATATATAGAAAGGCATATATAGACATAAATAGGCCTTTAGAAATCTACTTAAACACTGTGACCCCTGAATAGTAAAGACTTTTGTTCATAATAAAAATAGTATTTTTCCTTGATTAGTTTGGCAAACTTACTGAATAACCTTTGGCACCATATAACTCTGACTGCTTTGTAGTTATAACTCTGGGGCACTAACTATTTCCAAAAGATTCTCAATTGTCATTCTGCTCCATTCCTAAATGTAACAGAACGAAAACTGACTATAAGCACTTCCTTTTCCACAGGGGTTATACAATATGTTCAAATAAATTAAACTGGAAAGTTCTGTAACAAACATCTGATGCATTCCAATAGTTTTATTGCTTTTAACTAGCTGCATATATGTTAAATATATGCAGCAGACCAATTTTTTAATCTTTCATCTGTTTATAGCCTAAATAACACTACTATTTATTCCAGCCAAGATTCTATTCAAGCCAAGATTCTACTAAAAAGTAGCAGTAAGCAAGGTACAACTTCATGAATGTCTATAAAATTCTAATGTTCCAGTATCTAAACAGAAAATTAAAAGGGCGCAGAATGATCTTTTATTCCTTTTCTGGTAAAAAAATAAAAAGCCTTCAAGCACTTTATATGGGCCTATTTTCATTCACATTATGAATACAATTCCTCCTATTGCTTTGAACAAACCTATTCTAATAGAGCAAAAGCAGGATCCAAATTTACAAAAGAAAGCATCAGTTTCATAAGACAGAACAGTTTTCTCCTAAGTTTCCAAGACGGGCTGTATTTTCTGTGTTTTATTATTAATTCCCCTAAGATATCTGGGGCACATCAACCTCCTACAAATCATTAAAATAGGTCCTCCATTCCAAAAGAAACAGGAAAAGCAGTAGGAGACAGTACCAGTGATATTCTGTCCATGATAAAGCTGTTCTTTTCATTCCTCCTATAGCATGACCAGACAGTCTAAAGCTGTCATGGAGTTGGAGTGAAAACATAACAGTTGATGTGAAAATGAAAAATAAGTGTTGATGTCTCACGAACTAAGAATTTGGATCAAAGAGTACCCAAAAGTATTAGCAAAGTTGTCTGTATATCATCAAGATTCCTATGAGCAGATCCTCAGCTGGAGATCTGCCCCCTACACTTCATCCTGTGTACCAAGCAGATTTGTGCAATGATTCTGTCTCCCCAAACCACTATCTTCCCTACAGTCATACTGAAAAAAATGCATAGCAGTAAACGCTAACCTATGCCAAAGAAATTATGGCAAATCAAATGCCTTACTATATAAATGCCAATCAAAACAGGCCTGGTGTTACCAGGCATCCAGGTCCTACACAAGAGCAAGGAACTTAATGGTTTTTGCAGAACAGGAATACTTAAAGGCAGCTGAACAACTTGGACCTTTCAGTTTGAAACAGGACAAGTCAGGAAAGTATTGGCATCTGGTATTAGTACAAGAGCACCTATTCTGTATGCAATAAGTGCCAAAGAATGCAACACTCAAAAGGTCTGCAAATGGTCATTTTTGAGACCGAAAAAAAGTCTAGAAGAATTATAAAATAGCAGTAGAATAAAACACTTCAAAACACAATTTAAGTTTTGCCAGTTAAGTAATCAATTCCAGACTGAATCCTCTCACCTTTCCTCATTTCTTTCTAATGCCAGATGCCCTTTAACAGGCAGTCTACAATGTTTCTGGCTTTGAGATCATCAACAAGACATTACTTCAGCTTTCCTTTTTTGTGCATACTTTTATAGTCAGAAAAGTGTGAGCTACATATTTTGAATATTTATGTTTTAAGACAAAATAAATATAAAATAAAATTACTCATAGCATATCAGAAGATATACGGGAGATGCTTACAGAATTATATTCAAAACTCTCAATAATACTTACCTCTTGAAGAAAAGCTTTTAATCCAAAGTGATAAAGGGAGACAAATTTCAATTATGCTATAGTTGTAAAAAAAAAAATCTAACAAGAACAAAAAACCCCAAATTCAATGCTAGTAAATGTATGCACAAACTGCAACATAATCAAATTCTTATATTTTAGGGTTCTTAAATGATTGAGAGAAAGCCATGAAAAAAGCCTTAAAGGTATTTAAATGATTTTTTTTTAATTCAATGTTTTTCAAAAACATTTTTTAATAACAGAAGCATTCAGTTAAACTGATATGAATCACCCTTTATTCAACATAATACCCTCAGTATGACCATCGTTAGGCAAAACCAAAGGAAAGTTCCATGAACACTGAGAAGAACAACACCCCTGTAATCTGAATTTGTTTGTTGGGTATGTTGTAAAGCTGGGGAAACATGTTTGTAAGGAAAAGAACCACAGGTATTATTAAGCTACTGTATATTCCATTGTGAGCAGAATACTGGGGAAAATAAATCAGCAGTAAGTTAGCTGTGCAGTACAAAGATCATCCTCTTGTCCCTGAAGTATGACAGTGATGCCAGACATCACCAATATGCACCACAACTTACATCCAATATTGCAAAACTGCTCAGTCAAAACAAGCATTTGCTAATATATGTGTGTATCTGAACGAAATCAACCCTCCATGTGTAGCCTACAGCACAAAATTTGGAATGCAAAAATCATAGCAAATTTTTCCATTGTCTTTCCTAGATATATTTTTGGCATGGTCCTTTTTTTGTAGAATCTAGCTCTGCCCTTTATATACAGCATTTATTGTGAAAAATCATGCAAAATATACAACTGTTCTGACAACCGAGTTAATATACTTCTCACTTATTTTTCTAGCCTGTTACGAAGTCCACCAAAAAACACGCAAACATCACTTTCATACTAAATTATGTGCTTCTTTTGTAAATGTTTCCCAGAAGTTTTACATGCGTATTAAAAAGAAACGCAAATTATGAACCAAAAATACCAAAAAAAACCCTACAACTTCCTCTTTATCAACCGAAAAACTTTGGTCATGAAAAGAGAAACACTTACCCCAGTCAGGGGTTCTCAGAGACATGCTATGCCCCATTACTCGGGTGAATTCTTTCCCATGTTGAGCATATTAGGGTGAAGTGAACCAGGTGTCACACCTCAGGTCTGTCTCCAAAGCAAAAGTTGAAAACAAGGAGATCCGAAGAAGATTCTGAAAGGCTCTGAAGGACAATGCAAGTAGAGCACACACGTACAACCATCTTAAAGGATTCCTGTAACTAGTAAGTTTCATTTTTATCTTTAAGCGGTTGTACACATGGCCTGTGACTGACATCAAAGAAATAACCCCCACATTGTCAAAATTATTTCAAGTGGGTTTGAGTCCTCCATGTTAACAGAAACTGCTGAACTACTTTTCCAAAGACAAAACTATTTCTGTGCATCTCTGTCATTATGATGCCTTATAAAATGTGCACGACCTCCAGCAGGCTTTTCTTCAGATGTAAAAAATGCACACGTATTTTCTTTGGTATTATCAGTGATGTAGCTTTATTTACTTAATTCTATTCTGATCACAGCAGATCTCATGGTCTTATGACAGATTTTGATTCAGTCATTGAATGAAATGAAGACTGAGACCACCAGTGTTCAGGGTACCTGATAATGGGAACACAGTCCTGCAGCGGCAGGACTCACTCATACCAATTCTAGATGTTTCACATGAAATCTAATGCCCAAATGAACTTAACTCAGTAACCTCACAAAGTATTTTGGTTCTTCAAGAAGAGTACTTTGTTCTGCTAACATTTCCAGGCCATTGTAAAATTAAAATTTCTCTTAAGTTATCTTGATTTGAAACCAAAGATGACCAGAAACAGGAATCCTGAAAATCAGGAATTATGAAGCCATTCCCTTTCTGCGAAGCCAAAAAATCATCATTATTTTTAACTTTAATTGTGCAAACTGAGACACTATTGCTGTTAGTCTGTGATTAGTCTCCTTCTTGGCATTACATTGAGATGTCTGCTGCAAGAGTAGAGAATTGGCAATATAAAACATCACCAATTCTGCTTTGGTTCTACCTTTCTGAATCTATACAGAGACACCCTCACCAGTAAGGCACCAAAAATGCACTGCCAAGTATAAACTGGTTCAAACCCTGTGAAAGTGTACAGAGGGACAGGATAACATAAAAAGAGCTCCTGTAAGAATCTCTGGTCATTTTAACAGCCAAGCGCCAGTTCACCTTTCAAACATACAGGCACAGTAACTCACTTCATTCCTCACAAGAGGAGAAAGACAGATTAGAAAGGGAGCCTCACTCTCAGATGCTCACTTATCTACCATAACCCTGGGACAGATACAAAACAGATTATGAGAATCAAAATTAATCCATGTATGATCATAAATTCATATCCATATCAAATAGATGTCCATTGCTAATAACATTGTATATGGATAGAATAAAACTTGCTCACAGTGAAAGTGGAAGAGTTGTACACCTCCACATAGCACCCTTCCATCAGCAACAACCGGGTGCCACTCAGAAGGCGAAATCCAAAGAAATTGATGATTATGTTCTCTCACTGAGAACACCCTTACCATAAGGAAGTTGTTCAAATGAATGAGTACAGAGCCATCTCAAACTACCAAGCATCAAATCCACAATGCTTGCTCTTAAAGGAGGCCTTTGTGTCCTGATGAGTAAAAGAAGAGTCAGGAGCCAATCTAAACTGAACCTTTTGTCAGAAAATAAAATGTAATCACTTCATCTGCAGTAGTTCACTTCAGCTGTTAACGAATAAGGTTAAAATAGAAGCTAAGGTCTTACCTTTTCAATAGTAACAGCTAGTTGGTCTGTGCAATGATTCTATTGCTGATTTCCAGAAAGTTTCAGGGACCTACATTATATCATCTTTGCTGAGTATGAAGCCCACTAGTAGCATTCCTCTGTTACGTGGTCATTTTCCATGATAAAACACACTCACCTGTGCCACAGTTTTCCAACAGTTAAATTTTATAAGTAGTACTATCATTTTTGTTATTGTTCTACAAGACATGAAATAAATAAAATCATGAAGTTCTGGTTTTGTCTAAATAGCGCTCTACATAGGAAAGAAGTCTGTGTTGAATGTCTGGGCAGATGCACTTACAGCATAAATGCATACGGACAGATACTCAAATATATTCACTTATAGAACTGCTTTTGAAGATTGAGAACTACCCACATCATTTACTATATAAGGATAGTGGATCTAAGTTCTGTATTATTCAGTTTTCAAACTATTTAATAACAGAATCTGTTGCTAATGAAAAAGCGAATATGTTGCCATTTTTGTCAAATCTGTCAGATGTTTGAGGAACACTCAAAAAGAAAAGTACAAGAATAGAATCTGTCTGTAATATTCTTCCCAGTAAGGATCCTATTTATTCAAATTTCACTTGTATGATGCAAAGGATATAATTGTAATTATGACTGCATACAAAATTAAAAAGTGACTGGACTGCTTTTCATTACTGCTATGCATGACTTACATGTGTCAATAATAACGGCAGCATGATTTCAACGTGGTGTGCCATGCAAAGACATTTTAAGAGAAGATTTGAACTAGAACTGCTAGCATCTGTTTATAAGCAAAACTTTTGCAAATAGAGTAGAGTTGAAGTCAGGAATTTTGATCTCACTTATCTGGTTATGACTAACTGCATTGATGGATGCTCTGTCTGGTGCATGTGGTATACAAGTGATGAAAGATTAAGGGCAAGACATCAGAGAGGACAGGGGGAAAAATGCTGAGCATCAAGCAGTCCATCTGCTTTGGCCATACAACAGATACTATCAAGTAACTAAGAGGCCAAATTTTAGTCTGCTTCAGCAATTGGGTCATCTAAAGAGCAGTTTCAAATTCTACACATGTATATTCAGGGCTTCTGTGAATTCTTTTTGGGTACATTGTTTCACTTAAAACACCGCAAGACAAAAACAGGAGTTCTGGTTTATGTTTAAGCCCAGGCTTCTTAAATATCACTTAAGGGTGTTGTTTTATATCTGACTTAAGGAATACAAATAAATACTTTGTTGACTATGACTTTAATCCTGTGTAATCAGGGATCTAATCCTGTGAGTTTTATCTTCCTCAATTTAAAAGTGTATATATAAATGTACAAATATAACAGCTAATATCAATGTTTTTATTTACTATATCTTTCAGAGACCAGTAACACTCATGACACACCAAAGTCACTGAGAATCCAGGACAGCTGAAAAAGGACTGGTGACATGATCTCTTTCAAAAAGCTTGCTATGCAGTTCTAAGGAGTTCCTGCTTTGGAGCACACTGAAATACCTGAATTTAAGTACCTCTACTGCAGGGATTTCTACATATGACAAGATATGTACACAATCAAGAAGATTAGCAACAGCCCATAAATAAAAAAGAATAGTATTTGGGATAGTATTTTTGGATTTTGGGATAGTATTTGCCTTTCTCTATATAACAGTATGTGAGAAAAGATATAAACTCTTGAGGTTAGCAGCAGTCATCTTGTTATTCTTAAGTGGAACACAGTTTTATCCTATAGAAGTTGCACATTTCTAGAAGAATTTTCACGCATTTTTACCTAGCTTGGTTAAAAAAAAAAAACAAACAAACAAACAGGAAATTAACCAGATAATTGAGTTTTAACAATAAAATGTGTTCTGTATGGATTCCAGAATTTTCAGACCTTCAATTTTGGTTTAGTGTAAGGATTTTCAATACAGTAATTAGAAACAAAGTAAATTCATTATCTGCAATTCACAATTCCAGTTATCTTTGTGTAAAACTCCACGTAGTCTTTTATTCCGAACAACCTGTGTTATTTTGATATAATATCAGTCAACATGTACTTCTCAGTTTGCTCAAATATTATGAAAAACCTGTAGCAGAACAGAAAACTGAACCCGGCCTTACAACTTCCAGGTTCCAGTACTAATCACTGGACAGTTTGCCACCCTTTCTATAAAACTTCCACACAGATACACATTAATTTTTTTTTTTTTTGTTAGATGAGAACCACCACATAAGCAACAAGGTAAGAATTCACACCTCCTCAAATTCAATCTCATTTCTTTGGTTTTACCACTACATTACACTTGCTAAGGTGGGTATTATATCACATCTGTGTTTGTGATACTCATTTTGCTAGGAATTCATTAACTGCTTAATAAAATTATATTAAAGGAGCATTTAGCTTAGAAAGCCAAGCACTAACAGCTACATTGCTGTGTATACAGAACAAAATCAGGATGGTTTTAGCTTCTAGAAGGGAATAAGGTAAGGCAATACAAAGAGCACAGGAAAATACAGTAGCTCCATGGGACCACATCCGTACACAATGACATTGAGTGTTGCCTTAATCATTCTGTTCAAGTCTAGTACTGTCATACAGAAATGACTAAACTACAAGATCTTGAATTCTAATCATATCAAGCTAGTTCTTAGCACAATTTTTTTCTAAACTTGTTGAAAAGTAAAACTGAGAAAATACCACTTGACATTTCAAGTATATAACTCAGCAGTATAAAATGCAAATAAACAAACAGTTATTAGACTTTGGTAAAATAATCGTATAGTTAAAAATTATATCCTCAGCTGCAATATTGCTTTCTTTTCACCAATGAATACTTCAGATTGTAGTCATTCACCTGGTTATCACTTTTATGGCAAAACTACAACATTAAACATTAAAATAAGTGAGCATCAGCATCCGCAAAACATTTAAGGAATATATAGCATTTTCATTAAAGAAATTGTCTTGCCACAACATCCCGTCTTCTGAGATTAAAAGAGTTCATTCTGAAGGTAAACCGAATGGCATTAAGTATTCTATGAAATTATTTAGCATTTTTCAGATCATTAAAAAGCGTATCTAATTTGAATTAACATACAAACAACTGCAAACTATTGTTCAAAGTATCTAAGTCTGGAACCAGTCTCAAATGCTGCTGCAGCTTCCACAATTCAATGTACATTCAGTTAGGATTAATAAATTGTTTGTAGTCCTTCATCTAGTTTCCAACAAAAAAAAAAAGTTAATTACCTGTCTATACTTACTTTAATGTTTATAAATATTCTAAGTGGTGATCCAAATTTACAAGGTATTTGGAACACACCTCAAATTTTCTATAAAAAAATACACTTACTCCACATATTTTCCAAAGTACAGTTTACACTACTACCTAAAAACCTCTTGCCATTCCTCAGAAGCGGTTTTCCGCTGATCAAGCAGCCCAGTTACAGGTTAAAAGGCTAAATCCTGTAATTATTCAGGCTATAAGCCTATTTTCTGAACAAATATACTGTTACATTTAAGTTTGAAGAAGCTTGTCCAGCATTCCTGGGTTTGAACTCTTTGGCTATGGTAAGCTCTTTCCATTTCTAACACACTTCCTGTCAATACTTATTTTATTTTTAAAAAAAAATCATCTTATCCCAACATCCAATAACCACTGCATTTTTATTACTTTCTTTGAAGCCAGCACAGGTAAAATTATTTATTTTTGAGATAACGTTTGCTAAAACAAGTTGGTTTTTTCCCCATGCCCAAAGTGATCTATTACTGTCAATCTTTCCACATTCTATCACATATCAATGAAATGGAAAGCAATCCAGCTTTTCAAATCAAATGTCTTCCTTTAAATAAACCATACAAAGACAATGGCTTCCTTTAGTTCATTGCTTTTCTATTTAACTGGGTCTCTTCAAAATCAATGGCTCAAACTCCCCATGAATACTTTGTATGTGATGTGTCAGAAAACTTGTCTTTGACATAATTTTAAAAATAGTGCTTGTTTACAGTTTTTTGGATAACATTTTACTAGTGACTTTAAGTAAAGCCTTAAACTAGAAACTTTGGCAACAGCAGTGAGATCAGCAATCCTGCTGCAGTATTTCTTTTAGAATCCAGCCTTATGGCTGTCAGCTCAGAAGAATGCTCTGTGAAGTGGTTTGTCATTTGTAGTCATTTAACAACACTTACACAGCATCTCCATAGATAATAGAGACATAACCAACTTCAGTATTTCGATGTGTATATTTTCCCTGCCTCCTGCATATAAAACAATGTTCCTGCTTCCACTTACCCATGCACTCCTCTGTGTACATTGAAAGGTCCTAAGGGAAGTCTACATTATAGATTTAGTTCAGTATTTAGTTTTCACACTGAAATAATCATGTTAGACACATTAAGCTCTATGATAATGAGCTACAAGCGAGATAAATACATCGGTGACTACGCAGCACTGATACCACAGCAGCTGCAGTTGCAAAAGAGAGGGAGCTTACTTCAGTTTCCTGTCAAGTACATCACATTAGCATGTTCTAAGCCAACATAACATTTACGTAGTTGGCACTGAAAGTTGAGTTCTGTTTAGGTAACTATGGTAGCTGAATTTCTATACTGAACAGTAAACTTTTTAAAATAAACTGTGACTTTGGAGACAAGACTTTTTCATGAAATTCATGCGCATCTACATTGTCTGTAAGGATACAAGCACAGCAGACAAGTGCTTCTGGGTTTAATTTTAGGCATTCTGAGCTCTACATTGCCACAGCCAATCTCCTACTTTCACATATTTTGTTTAGATTTGTTTACACTATACCTTTGAGACCGCAACTCCTAACTACTTGTATTGCTGTCAAGAGTAATTATTTTATCTCTCATTGTGGGCACAACAGACTTGCCTGCACTGCAGAGAAAGCACAAATTCTCCATTAACATGGGAGAATGGACACGAGATTTTTTTCTTCCCCCTGATCTTATATGTTTGATTTTTTTTAACTGTTTTTCAGAGGTATTCAAGGGCAAACAAGGGAAAAACAAGCTCAGTTGCTAGAAATTTTTCCATCATTTTTAAAAATTGGAGCAAATTAGAGTTATCTGTTTATATGAAGTCCAGAAAGCTCCATTATGATCATGTAGTGCAAACATGGCCAGTTTGCGCTTCTTGAGCCACATGCAACCTTCAAACAGTTCAAGTGAAGCTCTAATAACAGGGCTAAATCACACAACTACCATGTGGCTGCCATGAGTTACTGAATAATCCAACCTACGGTTCTTAGCTATCATCCAGAAAATAAATATACTATACATCTCTCCCATCAGCTGATAGAAAAAATAACAAAAGAGAAAAGCTCTTTGATATCCTTGAATAAAAGTATGCATGAAGTATTTTCATGTCATTTCATAACATTATTGAAAATATTTACTTTATCATCTTCTGTAATACTTTTTTAAAGTATTCTCTTTTTTAAAATACTTATAATACCACTTTCATTTCATTGGGTTACCTGAGGACAGGGACCACTCAACTTCTTGCCCTGTGTCCATCTCCACACACTGCCCGACTACCAAACATGGCATTTTTCAGTTCTGAAATTTTTTTTTTTTTTTTTTTTTTTTAGGACAAAGTACTTTCGCCTGTACATCACTTTGATTTTCCCTGCTTCTCAAATCTTCTCAGAGTTAACTTGGCACAAGTACAACCACATACCAGAAAGATTCACTATATATTCAGTCATCTATAAATTACTTTTGAATGCCTATATATCCTGAACATAGAAATATTTCTCTTCATTTAAGCTACTGAATTAACTGACATGGATATAAAATGCAGATCAAGATTTGTTCAGAAAGAAAAATATCATCAAAATCAATTTTAGAAAAAAATGAGTTGTATATCACCTAGAAAACTGGAAGAAAAAAAAGCATTTATTTGGCATGTAAATCAGTTATGTCAGTTTAAATATTTAAAGTCATGAGTTTAGCATTATGACTATTTTGTAATTATTTCTTAATATGCCAACATAAGTGTGTCTGTAGCTAAGAAAAAAAAACAGCTGCAATTCTAACTGATTCGAGTTTCATTTAAAAAAATAGTATCGGAATGCTGCATATTACCTACATCTTATTGTCAGCACGAGATTTTTTGAGTGGTGAAATATATATAGGCTTGGAAAAAAGATACTTACACTCCTTATTTGAGCTTAACACTTTCATTCCAAACCATTGTAATTACAATGAAGGCTTCCTGCTTTTCCCAGCAGATGTCACTGCAAGGCAGGTAGAGAGATGGCACATATGTTGAAAGATCTGGGAAGTGCAGCACAAGCCGCACAGGCTCACTTGCCCATACAAAAAGGCACTTTGTGGTTCATTTAAATTCCGTATAACAAGATAAAGCTATCAATTCTAGTTCGTAAGAAAGTATGAGATACTTGAAAAATAAAACTTCTTTCCATTTCCTTTTAGATGTACATTTTTCTTACTAAGCTAGTACACATTATCCGCACCATTATAATTTTAAGGCTTTTTTTTTTTTCCTCTCAAAAGAAGTCCTTTCAAGTCCAAGCCATAAAAATAAAAAAACTCGTTAAGTTACTCACAAATCCTTTTAAAGTACCTATTAGAAACAAATAAACAGAAAGGTTGATCTCTTCCAATTCTTGCAAAAGTGTCTGTTACAAAATTCAAAAGCATCATCTAAGCTATCACTATGAAAAGTAAATGAGACACAGAAGCCCTGAACAAATTGTTACATTCCCCTGGTGGGGCACCAGCACATGTCTCCAAGGGTAACACTCTGTATTCTTGGTTTAGAAACTTTGTAATACATCTGGATCTGAGCTGCCAAATCGTGTTTTGTCACGCATTTTACATGTATGACTGTCCTGGTTTTGGCTGGGAGACAGTTTACTTCTTAGTAGCTGGCACAGTGCTGTGTTTTGGATTTAGCAAGAGAATTATGTTGATAACACACTGGTGGTTTAGTTGTTGCTAAGTAGGGCTTACTCTAAATAAACGACTTTTCAAGTCTCCCGTGTTCTGCCAGAGAGCAGGTGCACAAGAAGCTGGGAGGGAGCAGAGCCAGGACAGCTGACCCGAGCCAGCCAAAGGGATATTCCATACCATAGAACATGCTCAGTGTATAAACTGGGGGGAGTTTGTCACGAGCTGCCTATCTCTGCTTGGGGACTAGCTGGGCATCTGTCAGCAAGTGGTAAGCTATTGTATTGTGCATAACTTGGGGTTTTTTCTTCGCTTCTCCCCTCCCGCCCCCGATTTAATTCCTCTTTCTTTCTCTCTCTCCTTTTCATTGCAATTGTTGTTATTCTATTAATTATATTTCACTTTATTTCCATTATTAAACTGTTCTGTCTCAACCCATGATTTTTACCTTTTTCCAGTTCTCCTCCCCATTCCACCAGGGCAGGGGGGAAGGGAGCAAGCAGCTGCATGGCACTTAGTTGCTGCCTGGCGTTAAACCACAAGGACTTTCCTTTGTCAAACTCCATAGGCTTTAAAACATTTTTCTATCCCATGTCTCTTCCATAAAGGATGTTGAGATAAGTTCACATGCATAAAGTTTTGTTTGCACAGTCCCTGAACTGACACCATACATTGGCCATAAAGTTACAGGACAAGAAGAGGGGATGGCATGACAACACAACAAAGCAGTCTGCCCTCAGGCCAGCTGGCAAGGGAAGCAACGGGAGTTTTCAAACAAGTGTCCTCCCTCTGGTACATTCTCCAGTGCAGCAGGAGACAGTCACTGTCACAATTACAGTTTTGACCACACCTTTCCCTACTACTATAGGCTTTTCCTCAGGACCCACTTGATCTCCCTACCTGATGTTCTTGTTGATTACACTGTTAGCACAGACTGAAGCATACATCATTCAAGCAGGAGGTTTGCATGTTGCCTGGTTGCTAAGCTTCATCTGTGTATGTTATTAAACAATACTTACTGGAAATTTAAATTGCTTATCTGCAGCATTATACCCACTGACCATTCAGGCTAAAAGAAACAGTAAAGGTGCAAACATGCAGCAGTAGTGGCTTCACAAAAAAAAAAACGGAGAAAACATACGATGAGAGGAGAAAAAAACTTCCTTACATGGATAAAGACAATTTATCTGATGGTAAAGCAACTTACCCAAAGAGCTGCTGAAAATCAGAATATGCATGAAATATGTGACTTTCAAAACCTCAGAGCACTCCTATTTTGGAAACCATTTCTAAAAGTCAACTATAGTTGGCATTTTTTAATAATGCTTTCTACTCTCCATTTTAAGTATTTTATATAAAATTACACTAGTAAATACCTGCTTTAAATTACCCTCAGATAATGCAATGCATAATACAAAGAAGCAACAAAGAAGTTTCTAAATTACTCCAAAACATATTTAATATTTTTTTATCAGAGGTGTATATTTTAGACAAGCATTGAGAGATATAAGGGAATCTGAAGCTGGGAGACTAAGTATCCACTCGCTCTATAACAAACCTAAACCATAGGCATATACTCCGGGTAGGCGCTCTTGCAATAGCTTTGTATCAGCTATTTACTCCCCTCCTCCTCTATTCAATGTCATTCTAATAGATAGAAGTCATGTGATTGATGGAGCAGGTCTTAAGCTCCTCTTTAAAAGCAAGTACATGAAAATATTTTAATTACTTAAATCTCCCTGTTTTCACTTTTTTCAAGATTATTTCCTTCTTTTGTAAACACAGAGGCAATATTCCAGATTGAAAATTTAAATCAACAAATGGAGGATAACACATTTATAGGAATTCAAAAGTAAAATCATGACTACTAGTGACTTTACAAGCTGAAAGTATTCTAGCTTTCAAATCTCAAAGTCTAGAACAGAGTCTTTAGCATTGCAAATAGTTTAAAAAGCATTCTTAAAGTGAAAAATAATTTGATCAGCAGACAATAATTTGAGGAACAAATGCATACAGCAATTCTTTCACATGTGCTTCCACAGCAGGACTCCACAAGCTTCACACAAATACACTTTGAACAGTTACATTCTGTGCAAAGTAGGCATTTTTCCTAGATTGGCTGCCAGGGCTCTGTCCATCTCCCACTAAAGCTGGTAGAATTTTTCAAATTAATTCTCAGGGAGGTAACTGATCCCCTACTGAGAAGCTGGTTCTATTAGAAAAAAAAGTTTACAAGCAACACAGCAACTATAATTCTACAGATTTGGACCTTAACTCTCAACCTTTTCCCGGGTGTGGTAAAGGTAATATAGCCAACGGCTGGTTTGGATATACATGCAAGCTATTCCTCAGCCTCTCATTTTAATTAAACTTGTAAGCAACTATGGCTTATCCAGCTTTGGAGTTCAATGAAGTGAATTTAGAACTTGGAAGGGGTATGGCAGAATCTGATCCCTAGTTCTCTTAAGTGAAAGTGAAGATCACTGCAAGAAAATCACAGCCTCTAACAGCTTTGAGAGAGGCTGAGAAAATAAAATCAAAAAAGTGAAGAAAGAGTGTTAAGTGAGTAAAACACATACACTGCATGTCTTAAGGAAAAATATTTCTACTGAGATCTCTCATTTCATAGAAAATTGGAAAAATAAGAACAGAATATTTAATTTTAGAAAGCATTTGTTCAAGAGCCAGATCAACTTAGAATATTCTGAGTAAAAGAATTAATCTTCAGAAAGAATCATCTTCAAATCTATTTAATCAATAGTCACTTTCAGTCTTTTCAATGTATGAGAGAGAATCACCACTTAAGTCTCACGAGGGTAACTCCCCAGTCACGATTTACATGAACTAACACACTTTAAGGATTCTTTCTGGACATCATCACTAAAATTACTAACAGTGTAGTCACACATGGCTGACTACACCAGCTTGCTTCAGAAGATTACCACTCTGGACTTTAAACTGTGGTTTATGCGAAAGCTAAGTTTAATTTATATGTTATCTCAAGAGTTCTGATTTTGTATAACTTTTTTCCTTCAGGGGATTAATGTCCTTTGAGATCAATTTAGATGTTGTATGGTTTCTTTCTTTGAAAGGCAGAGACTGACAAGAATTTCCTAACTAAAGAACCCATCTTACTCAAGAGAACAGAGATGTATAGCAGAGATAAAATTATCAATGCATTAATAAAATCCTAATAGTTCTACTTTTAATGCTACACCTTTATGAAATAAAGAACTAAAAATTTTAACCAATTGCATTCTAGAAAAGAATATATTCATACTCTGCCAACCATCAAATACAAGGACATTTGAAGTCATAATCAAATGTGCTGTGACTGGACGCAGCTCCACCAACCGCAATAGGTTAATTATTTCACTGATGTTGCTTCAGAGACCATAATTCACCACAATAACAAACAGCTGTTTACTATTATCAAGATTCTATTTGACAAGTGGCTTTATTACTTTCTAATAGTGCACTTTAATCTTTCACAAACTTTAATCATTTTCAATTACAACTGAAACTATATTTGACAGGAACCTCCTTTGGGAGAGACTCTGGAAATACATTTCCTTCAGGCTACTGATGTTCATGATGCTTTTCAAGTTGCAACAGAAATTTGTGTGATGTAATAAACTATGCCTAATCTCATGTTGTTAGCTTGATAGGTTGAAACACAAAAATCAGACCTCCTTTTCTTCTCCGCTATTTTTGTTCTCTTTGGAGTGCTAACCAAAGCAGAAGTAGTACGTACTGTTTTCACTGCCAAAGACTGCTATAGTAAGTATCCATAATACTTCTAGCCTTTCCTTTTTTCAGCTCTGCTAACTCTGTTCCTACTTGAATACATAGTGATGTTGAAATTTCAAAACAAGGCAGGTATCTGAATCAAATCATCTTCTGTACAGGTTTAGTTAGCCAAGTCCTTGAAGCACCGTTGAAGCACAAGGTAAGATCTCAAAACAGATACTATCAGTAGAATGTTGCTTAGTTACTTCAATGAAAAACCTAGTAAGATCAAAATCTAATTATGACAACTGCATAATAGCACTAAGTTGATCTCACTATAAACAGGATGAATTTGTAGTTCTTCCATCAGAAAAAGTTATCAAAGAAAAAGAACAGTCCTTAATCAGGAAAAAGAGATCCTGGCAACATTTTTAAATAAAAAAATAGACACAGCTACAGTACTTACAAAAGAACAAGGGTGGCCTTGGTAACACCTGAAAGCTGACGTAAATTCAAAGCAATTGCATACTTGGTCCCTTACAGTCATCAACATCTTTAAAGTATTAATAACTGACAGTAGCTCCTCTATTCTTGGAAATGTCTCTCTCCAAGTTCAGATTTGCTCTCTCAAAGGCCAGAGAAACATACACACAAATTTCAGGTTATTCCCACTGCCTTAAATACTTTTTTATACCCAGTGATGATATAAACCTAAACATCCAAGTATTTGGTAGATAAGAAATTCAATTCAGCTTCCACAAGACTAATTAAAGGAACAGAGAACTAATTAAGCAACATACCCAAGTACTGATGACCTGGCAGACTTGATACCCTTTAGAAGAGTATCAGCTAAATTATGCACTTAGCTATGTGATTGCATCTACTACTGATGCAATAGCTAGAAAGGCAGTAACAACTAAAATCGTAACTAGTTATATTGAAAAATAGTAGTTATATATAATGCCACTATTTTAAGTTTGAAAAGTCTCTTTTAGGCTATAGATGCAGTTTGAATGATCACCTTAAGGCAAAATAATGTGAATAAACGAGGTACTTTCTTTTAATACATGCTGTACACTATACTGTATACCTGCAGCTGACAGAAACAGAGCACTATGGATGCAGAGAAGAAAATACCATTTCAAAAGAAAAATAAATCATTTTATTCACATTACCATGGTGACATTAACTTGCTATTAAAGGTAATGAAAGATTATGCTGAATCTCGACTATGCTGGACTAGGTTTGACTGAGGCCCGTCCACCGCTACTTCTCAATTAAGGTGACAATAAAGGGCACTTAAGTACCTATCCCTACCCTAAAATCAAGGCACAAGTAGGCTGCTCATGAAAATAAATTATAACTATTAGACACTGTTTGCCACATTTCTTAAGGGATATTACTAAGTAGCCAGAATTCCTTGTGTGGCCTCAAGAAAATCCAAAACTTCTGTGCCTTATATACTACTAATTGTAGGTGGTATGAACACTTTCTCTAAATGTTAGACTCCTTGCATTCAGAAAGATAACTATGCGTTCTTTGTAAGTAGAGTGCATCTAAGCAACACTCAGTTCTAACCAGAAGTAATGTACAAGTCTAGAATAGCATCTGGACTTCTTATTCATAATAGTGTTTAAGCTGTCTTTGACAGCATCAACAAGCATCTGCCTAGCCCTCTCAGTTTTCACAGGGAAATTTTACCACAGAAAATTGCTGTAGACTTTGGAATTCTATGTCTCTTGGTACTGCCAGTTCACCCTTTAAATACAGTTCTAGTTTTTTTCAAAACCAATACTGATACCAGGCTGCTTCTAAGCAATCAAGATCATATATACCAATTGACTTTTGCTAGATGTACTGATGTCTGAAAAAATTCTGTTTTCACATCCCCAAAGACTATAAAGGAGGAAACAGAGTAGAGCAAGCAATGATGCTTTCATCAAAACAGAATAACGTTCAAGACAATCTAGGACACAGCCTGAGAAACCAAACATGACCAATTTTCATTAGAAGACTACAAATTAACTGATTTTTTAAAGTGTGGTATACAGACGTTGCTTGTCTTACCTGGTTCATCATTTTTCTGCAGTGCTCCGTTTGAACAACACAAAACAATAACATAACAGTTCATAAAACAGTGTTTTCTGAAATGTCAACTAAAGATATTATATAACTGTTTGAACATGCTGCATCATTTCCCCAGAGTGGTACCTTAAGCAGTAGGAAAGTCATAAACTGTGATTTTTAATTTCAGTTTAATTTGTTTTGTAGATAAAACCCTGGCCAGACATTCAGTCCCTTGAGGCCTGTACAAAGGATTTTTAAAACAGAAAAAAAACATACAAAGTTATAGCTATTGAGAATGTTTGCTTATTTTTCAAGAGGAGGAATTCTATTAGATGAGACAACTATGTTGTGACTTCATAACTGTATTCAAATCCTAGCTGTGGACATCAAGATCTGACATTGAATTTTTCAAATTATGTCTTTTTTTGGATTAAATCAAAACTACAGAGGGAATATCCTGAGGTTTAGGTTATTAATTAGACTTAGACTTGAACCATTTCGGTACTTTGACAGTAATGGATCTGTGCATCTCAGACAGTGAATACGTGGGAATCATTACTAATGAAACACCTCATATAGCTCACAATAGATTAATTAACTCAGATTAAAGCATGAATATTGGCAGATGCTGAAATAATCAAAGTTTTTAAAGTATATTCTGTCATGGAAGAGCAGTAATGCCCATGTAAAATGCTAAGGAAACATAGCCAGCACAAATTACACCAACCTCAAGTAAGAAAAGCAAATGGCAGAGATTCAAATTATCGCTTGTACCTGACTTCAAAGTGAAAGAGCAAATACTTCTCAGCAAGGAAAATTTCAGTATATATACATCCACCTACACACAGCTGGATGCAAGTGCTAAAAGCACATATGGAAACAAAGACATTAACGATGGAACAGGATGAGCATTAATTTAATCACTTCCCATTCAGGCCCAGTCTACTGAACTTCACATCACACCTACAAAACTGGAAATATGACTTAGTCATTGTTTCTGTGTGGGTCTCCAGCCTCCTGTTAAAAAAAAAAAAAATAATCTAAATGTATCTCCCAGCTTCCATAGTCAGGCCTAACAGAAGCTAAGGAAGTCGGCCACTGAAAATTCTTGCTATGGTCTTCTTTCATGATTGTTCATTGCAGTACTTGGATGACATAATTGCCAGCATTTGAGAGTCAGTATGTTTTAAAAGAGCATTTCATTCTCTGAAATATTTTGCATTGTAATATTTTGAGGTATGGAACTCTTCTGCCAGTGTTGAACTCATTCTCACTTCCTCTGTAAGCCATAAGTCTCACACTAGTAAGCTCATTAATCAGGGGATCAGAGCTGGGGAGGTGTAGAAAAGGTGACTCATTCCAGAAGAATTAAAAATTTTAAAACTGCAAGAAGAGAAAATAACACAGCTTGAAAACAGAAAGTCAAAAGCAGAGACACAGGAGTGAAAATTCATACAAGCCTAGAAGGATTAATCTAATTTTAAGGGATGATGACAAGGGAAAAAATGTTAATATTTGGGCATGACCATGTTCCAAGATCTTTGTTTTAGGAAAGAGGAACGCTGAAGGCATAAAACTCCTCCCAAAGGCAGAGGGTAAAACTAGTATACTACTCAAAGACTGCTCTTACCAGCAGTTGGATTGACTGTCTCTCCATAAGAGTTTTAAAAATGTGTCTTCAACTGAAGCGCAAGAGATGTGCATAAATGTGGATAAAACATACACAATTATTTTGATATATTATATAGCAACCCAATAATGTCTGTAGAATCCTTCACACTCCCATAATACATGCAACACTAAGGACAGAGAGATTGCAGGGTTTTGGTCAAAGAACTCCTGCTTTTCCTTTCATACTGTCTTCCCTACCCTCATGGAACTTGTTCCAAGATTCCTGACCCTTTCTTTGCCATCTTAGTCCCTTTCTACTTTGACTCTTACTTGTTCCTCTTAAGGAACACAGATGACTTCTATTAATACTGTTGTGTATTTGATGCCTGAAAGACAATTAGTATAGCAGAAAAAACAAATGCATTGTACTCAGTTCAGAACACAATAGTTTAACTAACAGAGTTCGAGATTTACCACTGCATGTGGTATATCTGTATCAAATTACTGGTACTAACTTGAAGTCAGATTTTCCAACACAATCTGCATTTCTTAGGTAACATCAAGACCTCAGTTGCCTCTGGAAGTTGAAGGTGCTCATATAACTCCACAATTAGGTTGCTTGGGTTTTTTTTGTTTTGTATTTCTTTCTAAACAGCATGCTTAATTCCATTCCTGCAGTAAGCAACTGTGGCCTCATTTTCCTAAGCATGGCAACAATGCCAGCTTAATAAATTCTCATTTTCAACTCTTCCGATAATAGGCTACTGTGAGCTGTGAATTAATGTAACTATCTTTAACCAATACTGAATAGACAAATAAACATTTATAAAACTAAACCATAGTATTACCTCTCTTAGAAATCTTTCCCTTCTTTTACAAGAAAAAAAAGTTGAAGGCATATGAAAAAAAGTTTTGCTTAATCAGTTTAGAACCGTTCTAACAGATGTTTTAATTTGTTCCTGTATGAACCACCAAAAGAATAACGAGGGAAGTAATTCATAACTGAACTTCCAGGCAATGTTTTTCCAATATTTTTCCAGCAGTACATTTCTGTGATACAATGATCCTAAAACTGAACAGAATCTACATTACTGTTTTCAGCCAGCATATTGTTTTATAAAAGAAACCAGCTTAACCATTTCTAATGCAAATGGATATCAGCAATAAACTTAACTGCTTACCATCCAGTAATCAATACTGGAAACACAGTATTTGTTCACCCTATACAGAAACCAATCATGGAAAAGAACTTACCCAAAAAAATTCTTCTCTACAAGGCATTATTGCATTCAGCTAGTTTTCAGAGAAGCAAACCCTGACAACCTGCATAAACGAAAAATAAAGCCCTTAGTAAATTTTCTAAGTGATGGAATATAGCACCATTCATCTGTTTCAGAATTTCAGACAGTGAAATACATTCTTAGAAACACTTCAGACATTAGGAACTACAAATTAAACTGACCTATGGCATTTGGACATGTAATCATCATTTTAATACTGTAAAATTGATGTTTTACCATTGCTAAAATTTATTCAGAAATAATTATTTGGCAACAGATAACTTTAGAGTAGTGGAAACACTTTTGTAGAACTTCACGTGCAGTCAAATTCAAAAACTATAACACAGTTACACACGCAAGCACAAAACTCAGACGAGTTGCAGAACTTGTAGAGGACAAAAGTATAATAAAGCCGTTCAAAGAGAGTATTGACTAATTTGTAAAAAATAGTTCCACCCAGGATTTAATCAAAACAATTATATAGATGCAACTTCTCATTATGCCCCTTACACAATAATGCTCCCTTCCCAGAGAATTATTATTGGTTTGTTTCTTGTAATTTTCCTAAACATTTGTATAAAAGCCTAGATAAAACCCTAAAAGATTGCTATGACAGTGTTAACATGCTTTGTAAGGACATTGTACATTAGGGAAATAACACAAGTTTCAGTACATCTCCAAAAATAGCAATAATAACCTTTAATCACAGGTAGTGTTTAGACTGCATTTGTTTCCTTATTTTAAAAATGAAATAAAAAATTCTGCACTCCATTCAATGAGATAATTAAACCATTACTTTCAAGCAGAAACTACCATCCCCTTGCTGTCCAAAGCTGTTTCTCTGACAAGCACTACAAAAATAATATATAAGTACTAATGGAGAGGCTACCTTTCCCAAATACAGAATGAAAATGTTGCAACATGACTCACTATATTACACGTTAAATAAATAAAATCATAGAATCACAGAATGGTTTGGGTTGGAAGGGACCTTAAAGACCATCTAGTTCCAACCCCCCACCACGGGCAGGGACCCCTCCCAGCAGCCCAGGTTGCTCCCAGCCCCATCCAGCCTGGCCTTGGGCACTGCCAGGGATGGGGCATCCACAGCTGCTCTGGGCAGCCTGGGACAGCACCTCGCCACCCTCACAGGGAGAATTCCTTCCTTGTACCTAATCTAAATCTTCCCACTTTCAGTTTAAAGCCATTCCCCACTGTCCTGTCATTGCATGCCCTTGTAAAAAGTCCCTCCAGCTTTCTTGCAGCCCCTTCAGGTGCTGGCAGGCTGCTATAAGTTCTCCCCAGAGCCTTCTCTTCAGATTCTCAGCCAGTTTTAAGGGAAAGCTGCTCATAGTTATTACTCCAGAGGATCAACCGCAGATAAAGAACTTTATTTATATTTCTACTTTTGAAGCTATTGAAATATGATAAAAAGTACAAGACAGATTAAAAGAATCAGCTTTAAACTTAGAAAAAGCTTTTTTACATTAGAGACAAAACAGCAGTCACAAGGTCAGCAGCAGCAAACATGAAACTAGTGAGTGAGAAGCCAGTGTTGCAACATACAATTATTAAACATCTACAATACATCCCAAAACAATACAAAACATCCCAAAGGCTCAAGTATACTATTTCCATGGTCCTAATTTAGAAGTAGAACATGTGATTCTTAATCTCAAATTGGTTAATTAAGACTTAGCCAGCACCACAGACACAATTTTACACCAAGCATATCAGCATTCACAAAAAAATCACTGAGTAATACCTTGCATAATTTAGCCACCTACAGACAGAAGAAAAATCACTTATGATCTGGTTTTCATGGTACATACAGATACAAGAAATTCTTAAAAGCTTAAATAAAGGTATACAAACAGGATACTGTAATAGTAAGTAACAAGACATTATAGTATGGAGTAACTACTCAGGAACTCTAATACAGACACCCATACCAATTGACCACTGGTTATTGAGAAATTAGATAGCAACCAAGTAAAATATAAAACCTTACAGATAACCAAGATGTGGCGAATGAAGAGACGGGACGCAGCTTGATGCAAGCAAATGTCAATTTATTGTACAGAAGCACGAGGTTTTATACACTTTCAGAAGGTGCGCGTTTTAAACAGATTGGTTCTTGAAGCTAAGCCTTGCATCCTAGGCAATCCCTGATTGGTGGTTCACTGCCATCAATTAACAACAAGGTGTTATCTTTCCTTGGCGCCATCCTTGGCGCCATCCGTCTCCCACTCCCCTGTGCTCTGCAAACATGCCTCATCATGTTAATTGTTGTGTCTGTTCACACTCCTTGTCCTCCCTGGGTTCGTGACCTACAAGCTCGAGCACATTCCCCTCAGCTAACTGACTGCCACGCATGGTCCTAGTTTCCAGCCCGCTCCTGCATCTCCCCCTTCCTGTTGCACAAAAAGAACCTTTGAAACCGAACGAGTAAAAAACAAGGTATAAGTAATAGAACAAATAAAAAACCAAGACGTATTATCAATGTCAAAATAACCCACTGTCTTTGTTCCATACAATTTTACAATTTCCCCTTTTTGTTTTTGAACAGCTAGTACCAGGTTTGCCATGTTCTGCAGGGCCCTTGCAAACATGACAGCAACCAAGGTAATAGCAGACAAACAATACTGCCAATTGATTGAATGAATGCCAAAAAGGCTGAAATTTTCTCAGATTTTGATAACATGTTGTTGCAATGGGGCGCCTAAAATCCACGCAGCACATACCATCCAAATCCTCACAGCCATGTCCTTGAACCAACAACAAAAAGCAGTGGCAATTTTGACTCACATTCTTAACTGCCTACCAAACAAGGTGATTTAACTCTTTAATGCTTTCCCTGCTGTTACTCCGGATAAGAGAAGAACCGCTGCAATACGTTCCCATCATAGCCTCCTACTACATTAGCATCTACAGAAAGACAATTATCGACATTCAAAGTGTAAACAATATCATCTTCTTTTGGATTAACATTATACATAGGTGGAAGGGCACACCAAACAAGAACTGGTTCAGTCAAAAATTTCGAAACATAGCATGCCTTCTCTGAACATACCTCTGGGGTCATTCCCTTCATTCCCTCTCTTTTTTATGCAAAGAGAAACACTTTTACCATAACAGAGAAGCCCCTATTTACTTCTCTGAGCCCGGACACAAACCGCAGCTGTATGCTCCACCAGGCTCAGCGCAGGAATCATTCATGTAGTTACGTAGCTATATATCACTACAAGCATGCAGACACCTATTAAACACTAGATAACCATGTTTATCTTTCCTATTCTCCTTCACAATACCCAGCTGTTCTCTCATTATGAATCCTCCCTTCCCCCACTGCTTTGCTTAACTCTTTAACAGCCTCGTATTGCACAGGCTGCCACTCTGCAGGTTGATTTGTCTGACAAAATACTGAACATGCCATAGCGACTCCCAAAACCCATCACTGAAGTGTTTCCCACTTGCATTCCTGTCACCAGTCCCTCAGACTCCCTTTCACCCTCCCCAGAAATACAATCAATGCATCAGGAGAGACAAGGGGGTGGGGGAAAGGTCTAGCTCCTTTTCCAGATCTATAGGACCTGGATCAAAAGGTTTATCAGTGTCAATGGAATCATTGTCCGAGTTGTCCTGTTCCCGTGCTTGGTCCTGTGTTGTGAGGGTCGCTGCAATCAGTGACAGAAGCTTTGGGGGCAGAGGAGGCGTGGACAGAATCGCCATCGTTGACGGTTTCTTGAGAAGAGTCGCGCTGTCGGTGGAATTTACAGCTTCCTCTGGTTTAGCACCGTTAGTAGAATTAGTCCACACTTGGCAAAGAGTAGTCAGAATTTGCCACGAAGATGCTAAATACATTCCCGACACGGAGTTCCCCTCCGCGGCAGCATCATACGATTGGCTGCTGTATGTACACACTTTCATTCTTTCAGAGTCTCTAAAGTTTCTTGGCTGCTCACCTGTCTCGATGAATACAGGTGTTATCCTCGGGGTTTAGGTTGTCCACCTGGTCCAGACAGCAAGACGATCGTTCAGCCAAGCCGTCTCCTCCGGAACGCAGCCCTCTTCCACGAGCTGTCTTTTTTATCGACCAGTTCCGTCCTTATTCTTCCAAGGCTTCGGGACACCACCATAGGGGTCACCATTTGAGGAGACTGAGGCACGGACTCCCGGATCTGACTAGAAGACCCTTCATGAGTCCATATACGTCTCTTTCTGGGGACGAAGCCTGATTCCCCATTACGGATTTCCCACAGCTCACCTCTCAACTCCGGAGGGATTTCAGGCCGGCTCCTGCTTCCTTTCAGCAGATCATTCAAAGTTCTGTGGGATTCGCTGCATGTCGCTCAGACAGGCGATTCGAGAGCCCTTCACGTCAGATCCTTAAACGCATCACGTCGGGGTCACCAATTTGAGGCGAATGAAGAGACGGGACGCAGCTTGATGCAAGCAAATGTCAATTTATTGTACAGAAGCACGAGGTTTTATACACTTTCAGAAGGTGCGCGTTTTAAACAGATTGGTTCTTGAAGCTAAGCCTTGCATCCTAGGCAATCCCTGATTGGTGGTTCACTGCCATCAATTAACAACAAGGTGTTATCTTTCCTTGGCGCCATCCTTGGCGCCATCCGTCTCCCACTCCCCTGTGCTCTGCAAACATGCCTCATCATGTTAATTGTTGTGTCTGTTCACACTCCTTGTCCTCCCTGGGTTCGTGACCTACAAGCTCGAGCACATTCCCCTCAGCTAACTGATTGCCACGCATGGTCCTAGTTTCCAGCCCGCTCCTGCACCAAGAGACAGTTCCCAAACAAGAAAGCCCATCCTCATTAAGAATACTTCTTATGTGCACATTGCTACATACTATTGATATGTCAGCAATGCTGTGAAAAGGTCCTGCCAGAAAACACCAAGAACCAGCACCTCTGTAAGGGATCAGAAAACAGTAGTCAAACCTGACAACAAGGCAAGGCACAGCTTCCCAAGCCTAAACCAAAGCCCACAACACATGAGCAACCTAGGCCCAGGAAAAATAGCCAGGAGTCCAGATAACCAGAGAAACCCATGGCAACAAGACAGGTCCACAAGCAAGCCAGGGAGTCAGTCCCAAACAAGACCCATGACACCACCACAGCTAGTTCTAAGGCCAGGCACGCCTGCAACATAGCTCAGACCACCACAGAATGAAGGCCCAGGCCAGGCTCATGGGCAGAGTGTCGGGTGGAGACCCCGCCCGAGACTGGTCAGGGTAATTAAGGCCTGTCCAGACATCTGAGCCCTGAGAGGGTTTAGGAACAAAAAGGAAACAAAAGGAAATGAAAACAAACCCACAAAAGTCTTTTTAAGATAATTAACCACTGAGCTTCCCTTTCTAAAAGCAGACTTTTTCCCATGCTAACACAATTGGATTCATTGTTAATGCGTTTATCTAACTCTACTGTCACCAAAGAAAATAGATTGTAAATTTCATAAAAATAGTTCAAATGAGGACAAAAGATTGTTTTCTTCACAACACTGAACCAAAATATAAAAACTGAGTATCAGGAGCCAAATGTATACTGACTAGTGGACAAAGCACAAACAAGTACCTGAAAAAATGGCCAACTTAAATGCAGGTGACTCTAGCTGGGGTAATACAGGTGTTTCACATACAACTCATTCTTAATCACTTTAATTACCTTCTGATTCAATACTTAGTCTTTCTGCTATCACTATATTACAAATATTTGTTTGCAGATCAATGTCTTTCACTGATCTCCTATCAATAAAAATTGTAAATTATGCGATCTTATCCAAACTTTTCAAGTTAAAACTTGAAGATATATACAGTCCTGCTCTAAAAATCAGTCGAAATGAAAGTCTGAAATGAATACTCTGTAAATGCGTAAAGAAGTGATATAGTGTTCTGAAGAAAGCAATCATAAAACCTGAAAAAGGAAAAAAAAAGAAAATCTATCTATCTTAAGCAGAAGAAAGAAGAGAGGGAAAGAAGAGAGAGAAAAAAGTACAATATATAGCTGTGGCATAAAGGAAGGGAAGTCTGAAAAAGAAGTGTTAAACGTTTTTCAAGCTAAACTCTGGGTGGGAAACAGATCTACTGAACAACTAGCTTCATACCCAAGTACTTTAAGTTTTGCTCTTCAAAGCAGATATGGCAAGGACTCCTAGGTGGCTTGGGGAGAATCCTTAGATGGTTCTGGGTAGATTCCTGGAATGTAAGAATGTTCTTCATAGGAATGTGGTTTGTAAAGCACAGAGAAAATTCCTAGAAATTATTCTAGAAAGACTTTCTTGAAAGCACAGAGAGGATTCCTGGACGCACCTGGAAAATTCCTAGAAAGCATGGGGAACATGCTGTATCACTAGGCAAATTCCTAGGATACATTCAGGAAATCCTTAGAAAGCAGAAGATAAAATAGAATATTTCTAGAAAGCATTGGCAGAAATCCCTACAAGGCAAGGAAGCAAAACTTCCACAAAGCACCAGGAAAATTCCTATCAACCCTAAGGAGAATCTTGAAAATTCTTTACAAGCACAAGGAAAATGCCTAAAAAACACAGTGGGAATTCCTTGCAAGTATTTGGGGAAATTCCTAGAAAGTACTGTAAAAATCTCTAGAAAGGTGCAAGACAATTCTATATAAACTATACACTAATCTGTATAACTGCTATGTGGGATATTCTGAAAGGGAAAATGTGAATACAAAACACGTACCTAACATTTTGTATGCCTGACTTCAATTATTTTTATCAAATTATTTGCATAATTTAAGTAACAAGCATGTGATGCTTTAAGAATGTGCCTTTAAAAAAAGAAAACTGAACAGTGGTCAAAAATATACAGTCAGAATAAGCATGCATGACACCTCCTCTCTTATACACATCCAGTTTCCAATGATTTCAGCTTGCAGAAGTTTCTGACACCAACAGGAGTGTGGCTCTTCAGCAGTCCCTTATGAGCTCTCTTCTCAAGCAGACACCCTCAATCCTGAAAACTTTCATGAACAGCAGCATCCTTTTCTAGATACTTGTCCAGTCTCTCCTTGCACCTACATACAATTCTGCATCCACAGCATCCTGCAGTGAAGCTCTACAGCCCTACTACCCACCATGTGATGGAGTACCTTTCTTTGTTTTGAACAGAGGCCTGCGTAGCATCAGTTGTTCTGGCATTGAAAGAGACCCTTAAAACAAGCAGTTCCTATCCAAATTACAATTTTGCAAATTTTCCATAGCCGCCTCAAAGTTTTCTTTCTGTGTTGAGGACACACAGCCTACTTTTAGTCATTCCTTGCACTGAAGCCATCCCATATCTTTCATCATTCTTGCTGCCTTCTCTGAACCTTTCCTGGTTCTAATACAGATTTTTGGAAAGAGGAGGTCAAAGTACACACAAGATCTAACGTACAGGTGAACCACAAATTTACACAGTGGGATTGGATGGGTTTTGTTCTGTTCTCTGTTCCTTCTTTAGTGCTAACATTTGATTTGCTTTTTTCACATCAAGCACTTTGCTGACATTTTCATGGAATCATCTATCCTGATGCTATAAAACCAACCCTTCCCTTTGATCACTCTTCCCTTTGTGCATCAGTTCACATTTATGTATACTGAATTTCATCTGCCATTTTACTGCCAAGTCCCTCAGTCATGTATGGTCCTTCTGTAATTCTCCACAGTCTGCTCACATTCCTATATTGAACACCACACAAGGATCTCACTATTCCATATCCAAAACAAGATCCAGTGAAACACTAGATTGTATATTATGCTGAAACATATAACCAAGCATATCTAAGCAGTAATCAAAAAGTGCTAAAGACAAATATAGACAAATGGATAAATGTGACTTGTTAAACCATCTGCTGCTGTCCATTTTTCCCCTCTTAGAAAGGCTACCACCCCAAAGAAGTGTACAGAGAACGCAATGTGCAGCTGGGCCTCACATCACCCTCAAGAAAATGTAGTTTCTTAGCATAAAACCATTTCCTTGGCAACATAAGCTAAGACAACTGAGTTTTCATTGGAAGACTTCAGGTGCAGGCACACATTTTTTTCTGATGCATCTGCAGTGACAGCTGCAGAGATGCAGCATGAATGTTATCTAAGGTGCAGTAACTTCACCATAGCTTTCTGGCAGCAGGCAGAGATTTTCTTCACTCCTCTTTGAGAAATGCAGGGTCTAACCCCACATGCCTTTCACATCCAAAATTCCTACCAACTGCAGTGGGAACTTTCTCTGTATAAAGAAACAAGACTGGATGTTCACTAGAAAATTAAGTAAACACATCGAGGGTGGCCCTCCCATAGACATGCAGACATACAAAAGCTCTTTCCACTCCTTTTCTAAGCATGTCTTTACAATTTATTTATGAAGTTTAGTTGTAACAGAGCCTGGTCTTTCAAATATGCAGTATCTAGCATAAGTATAATACAGCATTTATACTTAGCCACAGAACCTCCACAAATACTAAAATCCTGCCCTAAAGTATACATATGCTATCTACTCACTTTCAGCAACCTGTATTTGATTAATAGACAATCACAGCACATTTTCAAACCCATTTACCATTAAAAAGACCATGTTAAAGACACTGTTAATTAGACAGTTTAAAATAAAAAAATCAGTTCTGATACTAGATATAAACTTACCAAAAATATAATCAGTTTAATATCCTCTATACTTTGTATACAGGGAATTATTGTAACAAGACAGTTATTTTTATTTTGTGAGTTATAATAATCAGGAATTTTGAACCTTATTTTACTCTACCAAAACCCAATACCTGTATACAAAAGAAAAACAGAAATATTATTCTGTCTTTTTAGAATATTATTAGAGTATGTTCTCCTTAAAAAGTTAATCTGGCCCACTAAATCTGAAAGCAAAGAATAAAGCAATATTCTTTCCGAGCAACAAACAGCAACAAACCCAACATGAAAAAGCTGAAAGAGTAATGAAGCTGAAAATTATCTGAACACTCACTGTGCTGGTTTTTCAGTTTCATATTAGAAACAGAGTGAAGACAACGCTGGACAATATTTGATTTCTCCAGGAACTGATCACTACGCCCTTCAAATTATCAGATCTGAAAGGAGAAATAGAGCCATTCTTGAAGATCAGCTGCCATCTAGTGAATCATAAGAAAATGTAAAACATTATTCTTTTGTTTTTACAGTTTAAACTAGATTGTGGGTGGAATGCCGTTTTGCCACTTTGTTACTGTTAATTTTGGGGTCTGTAAATTATTTAGGAGCATGGCTATTAAAAGGTATGCATTCCAAAGCAGAGCAATGTCACTCAGTGATGTTTTCTATTAAAATATATAAAAAAGGTCTTGATCCCCCAGTTTCTTCCAAAGAAGCCAATCCTGTACACTTTCAAAAAGTCACATTAGTGATTTTGGGGCTCCACTTCATTACACTAAAAAGAACTGAACTATCAGTGTCTTAAAGCAAAATATTCAGTATTAGAACAATATGCTACAGTTAAAAATCAAGTAAGTTTAAGATAAAACTCACCAGCTGAGATGCACTTATCAAGCAACAATATCATAGTTTTTATGTTGGACAGCAAACGTGTTATTGTTGTATGTTTTACACCTAGTAACTAATCTATATAACAGTGTGCATCAACACTGTCAAATTAACTACTTTTATGTAAGACTGCTGTTTCGTGAATTAGTACTTCATTCCCGTTTCCCATTTTTGTGAAATTCATATTTCATAAATTATTACTGGGAGAAACCTGCCAAGCAGGCTGGTGGCTTTGTCTTTGCTCTTTCCATAAACCAATGCCATCATTTCCCCAATCAATGTGATGACACAAGCTGGAACTGCCACCAAAAGAAGTTTCAGCTATCCCTTTTCTTCCAGCTGCCCATTTCAAGCCATTTTTTGCAATGACACAAGCATTTGCACACCAGTGCAAATTCAAAATTTAGTGCCAGTTAACTAACTCGCCAAGAAAAAACATACTACATGAAACAAGCTCATCATCTTTGCCATACAGATGCTTTTCTTATTAAAAGAAAGGACAGGAATTATATAATTAAGGTGATAAAAGGTGGCATCCCCTTTTTTACTGTCTAAACTGATCATGGAACTATAATCAGAAAGCAGGAAGGAAAAGAGACTGTTGCTTGCTACTTATGCAATTCTATTTATGCAAATCTGTATCAAAGTATTTTTAAAACTGGAAAAATAGATGGATTACTGCAAAGCATCTCTTCCATGCATCTGTCATTAAAAAAAATCAGCAAGAAACCTAGACTTGTCTTCATAAAGCCAACAGAAGCTCAAATCAGTAATTCTAACAACTATTAATTGGAATTCTTTGTCACTTAAGATTAGATTTGCAGGTGTTTTCCTTCTCCTAAGAAATCAGGTTTTCCAGATGTTACAATAAGTCTGTTACAAAAAACAACTATATATGAATATAAACCACAGAGTTTGTTTCAAATATGCGATTTTCCATACTTTTATTTCCTAAACACAACTTTTCAAAACCAAGCAGAGGGTCTACCATTTACCATTTGGAACTCTGAATCACAAATCTGCCATTTTAAACAGAGTATGTTTCTTGTTTAATCAAGTACATACTCAAGGGCACTCGTGTTTACGAGAACCTTTGACAAAAAGAAATAAAACAAGAGAATGTGTTTATAACACATTGGCTTGAAAATACATTCTCCTTCTTGGAATGAAAGCTCCTTATAATCTTTTGTCTGTATATTCTCTAGACAGGCATTAGTCTGTCGCACACTAAATACCTAAACAAGTCTGCATATTCCATATAAGCATTTGCATACATGTGCAGTACAAAAAAGTGCAATGAAAAGAAACATTAAGTAGATATCCAGGAGAAAAGGAACAGAAAATAAACACTGAAAGGAGAAAATCTGGTCATTAATTGAAAGGAAATAGAACATAGGCCCTCTCGCACAAGAAAAGGCATGGTGGTTTGCATACTCCTCAGCCCTATGCCTTTCTTCTGATTTCCTACTCAGCATTTAAAATCAGCTAAACCGGCTCTGCTAACACTGCCTGCTGTTGTTCACATACCTTACTAAAATATTTTGCTTACAGCTCTTCGTTCAATAAGGAATATGATTAAGCAGGACACTCAAATCAATAAGATTTCCTTATGCTTCCCCTCCAGAGGCCTTCAAAATGCCTGCTGGACAGTTCATATTCATGGTGTAAATCACCTTTCTGGGTTTTCTGTGGCCATAACTACACCTGACTGGTAACGTATATCTGAGATCCCAATTCTACATACGTAGTCTCAAATGAAGTCTGCATGTATTCAGGACATGCACAACTTTACTTACAATGAAGCTACTTACAAAAATAACATTATGCACATACTAAATTTTACAGCTCACCATTTATGTTGTATCCCACAATGATTCTTCTGACAGGTTTTTATAAAAGTACTGCACAATTTAAGAAGGCAGCGGACCAAAATTGTTATACAATTGATATTTCTTAAACGCTGATGGAGCATTTGTCAGAGCAACATCCTACTACAGTTTTAACAATTGTTGAATAGCTATCTGTGTCCTAATGACTTTTAACAGCTGCTCCTCATGTCAGTTGGGTGGCTCCCTACTCGTTTTTCTTAACTGGCACCTGCAGTTGACTCAATCCCAACCGCCAGCGAAAAAGGTGCTGAGTCCAGGGAAGCACTGACAGGAGACACGAGAAAGGGGAAGCCCAACTTTTGGGAACATGTTTAAGAAGCGCAAACCCGACAAGCGGGAGGCGCTGAGAGAAGAGGCGAAGTGAGGGAGGCGGCGAGCCCCGCCAAGCCCAGCTCTCTGGAGAACAACCCGAAGAAAGGGGTGAATCCATTCCGTCAGTTGAAGAGGGCAGAAGAAGTCGAGAGAGCGAGCTTACAGCTGGGTAGCAGCTCGCCGCACGGACCGCCGCCTGACAGCCGCTCGGACGGGGACGGCCTCACCGGCGCTGAGGCGGGAGCGTGAGGGAAGGCCCCGCCCCGCCGAGCGCGCGTGCTCCGCTGTGGCGCACGCGCGGGGGGTGCCAGGGCCGCCTGTCAGCGCGGCGCGGCGCGGGAGCGGCCCGGCCCGGCCCGGCCCGGCGAGGGGGCCGGGGCTGGCGGAGCGGGGGGGGCGCGGCGCGGTGAGTAAGGGGCTGCCCGGGGCCGCGCACAGCGGAGCGGGGTGGAGCCGCCGCACTCTCCGGCGGAGGGAGCGCCGCGCAGGTCCGCGATGGAGGCGGCAGTCTTAAAGTTGCTGCCGCTGGACCCGGGCGATGAAGGCACCCAGAGGTGCAGGATGGGCCCTGCCGCCCTCTCCTCCCTGGGCGCCGGGCTGGGCGCCCCGCTGCGGGTGGCGCTGCCCACCGGCTGCTGCCTGTGCACGGCCTGGCCCAGGCACGATTTGGCGGACGGGTACCTGCAGGTGGACCTGGCCTGCAGCACGGCGGGGGTGGCCGCCGGGGACCTCAGGGGCCTGAGGCTGAGCCTGGGCCAGCTGAGGCCGCTGGCCTGTCGCCGGCTGGAAAAGGCGGCTGTGAAAGTGGTCCTCAGGAGCTCTGCGCTGAAGAAGTCGATTCCCAGAGCAGTGTTGCAGGAGACGATCAGAGAACTGCTAAGAAATGTTTATGTTTCACCTCTTTATGTTGTTACTGTTGCCCCAAATCTCGAAAATCCCGTGGTGTATATTGAAATCCTGTCTGCAGAGCCTTTGATGGATGAAGCTGGCCTGGTAACCTCCCAAACAAGCATAAAAATCAAGGAGGTGGTCACTCTTGAGTGGTACAGACATTTATCAGAAGACACTGCCAAAGTTTCCATTGCAGGGCTGGATGACGTGGGGAAGTCTTTGAAAGAAATGATAGAGCTGCCTTTCCGCTTTCCAAAGACTTTTAAGAAGCTAGGACTTTCTGTGCCCAACGGAGTGCTGCTAATAGGGCCCCCAGGTGTAGGGAAAACCCTCATGGTAAAGGCAGTGGCGAAAGAACTGGGAGTGTATCTGGTTTGCATCAATGGCCCGGCCCTCTATGGCTCCAGGCCAGGGGAAGGTGAAGAGAATTTGCGAAGAGTCTTTGAAAAGGGCAGAGAGATGTCACACGAAGGCCCAACTGTTCTCTTCATCGACGAAGTTGACTCCATCTGCCCGAGGCGAGGAAGCTCGAGCAATGCTCCCGAGGATCGCGTGGTCGCTCAGTTGCTGACGCTGCTGGATGGTGTAGGCAGTGAGGGTAAGATGGTTGTCATCGCAGCAACGAACAGGCCTGATGCCTTAGACCCGGCGCTGAGAAGACCCGGCAGATTTGACAGAGAGGTGAGAAACCTTGTTGCTGATGTGCTCTCTTTTTTCTTTCGTTGTTGAGGTGGAGCAGGGGGCAGTTAATAAAGTAATTTGGGGGGTTTTTTTATGTCTACTAGTCATGTTTCATAGTGGGGCTCTACAGGCTTGACACATGTCTTGTTTCTTTAGTTTGCTGCAGCTTGGGTAAGGTAGGGAACATGTTTTCCTGTGGAAAACAAGAGCTTCAAATACTTGAAAATGGATAAGAGTCTTTGTGCTTCTTTATCATAAAGATATGGACCTGTTCTTGAGGGGGTTTTTTTGCTTACAGATACTTAGTATTACAGACTTAAAATCATTTAATATATCTTATTGATAATCTTTCCATAAAAGTTTATTGTGACAGAGAAAATAGTAACCTGTTGTCTCAAAACTTCAGATTTCAGTAACAGAGGCTAGGTCTACTCTGGAAAACTTCTGTTAGCCAAATGGTCAGAAGAAGGAGGAACACATCTAGTTATGCAATGCAAAAATGCTTTTACTTGTATTGTTTATTTTACTGGCTAAATGCACTCGAGAGTCATCCATTTTAGTCTTTAATTCCTTTAATGCTTTCACAATTACAATTTGCTTTATTTTCTATGATTTATAGATTGTTGAGATACATTTCCTGGCAGTATTTTACCAGGTTTTTACTAATGTATGAATGTTTATCTGATTAATTTTTTCTATTGGATGAATCTAATTCAGTCCTTGAGATGCAAGTGTTATGTTAAGTTTGCCTTAAAACAGGACTTGCCGGACACTAGCCGACAGTGTGTTATGAACAACTGTTTATACAAACACTGCTCACTTGGACAGTTAAGTGTAAATGAAGGGTATTTAAAATATTTGTCATTTGTGTATTGCTGGTAATACTTTCTTGTAAAAGTCTTTAGGTGCAGTGTAAGTATGTATGAATCTTCAGTAAGCAGTATAAAGCAGAGACAAAGTTGCTTGCATAGGCTTATAAAATAAGAGGAATATAGCAAAATATCTGCTTTAAATTTTTGTTTATTATATTTGGTGTAGGTTGTTATTGGGACCCCAACACTTATGCAAAGAAGATCCATCCTGCAGTTGCTTACATCTAGTATGCCGGTGTCTACAGACGTTGATTTGGTTAAACTGGCAGAAATGACAACTGGGTATGTTGGAGCTGACCTGACAGCACTCTGCAGAGAAGCTGCTATGCAGGCTGTGTTCCACAGCTCTTCGGTATGGCTGCAAATTAGTCAAGATAAATGTCATTAATATATGTACTACCCTTTCTTCATTAATACATGGCTTTACTTGAAGAGCTCAACATACTGAAGAAGTCACAATAAAATACTGAAAAACACCAGGTGTGTTACAATTGTAAATATGCCATTTTGTTAGGCCTTTCAGTTCTCACCTGCAAAGACTGTTTTCTCCTTTCTGGGTGAAAAACTTTGCTGCGAGTTTTTATCCTTGTCCTTATCTTTTTAGGATTGTGCAAAGCGGAGATTCTCATCTTTTTTGGCAAACTAAACTCTAATGTCCACAAAAGCTTTCGTCTGAAGCTATCAACAATTTAAAATTTTACTTTTTTAATAATAACTTCAAATTAAAGTTTAGGTTGACAGGTAAATAGATAACTGCTAGTGATAATAACTATTATCATTTGGGTTGTATGGCTGGATATAACCTTGTTTTAGACACAAGGTATACAACTGCCCAGTGTGCAGAAGTTAAACTTCTTGGCAATTCTCTAATTCCATGGCTAGAATAGCTATTTCTTCATATTCTGACTTTTACAAGAATTGTGAGATATGTTTGCTGTGGTTTTTCATCTGGAACAGCCGAGCAGAAATTTGAAGCCGTATTTGCAAAATTTCCAGAGTCAGAGCATCTCCAAGAATAGTAGAACCCTCTGTATTCACTCAGGGATAGAAAAAGAGAGTGTGATGTTTCTAGAACTTCCATCTCCTCCAGATACCTTACAAATACTGAATATGATAAACAAAATAATTTAAGCCTGGTATCCCAGAAAGAAATAGATGGACAAATGAAAATAATAAGTAGACAGCCTATTTCCCTTGAGAACGGGAAGTGCCTTTGTAAAATACACCTTAGTTCTGTTACTGCATCTGTAGTTTAATTGTATTTTACAGCCTATTTGAGAAAGCCTTACTTTCTCCAGTATGTAGTGAAAATGGATGTTAGAATATTTTTATTTGTATTCAAGAGATTTTAGGATTCGGTGTGTGTGGTAACCCTGAAACTAGCAACCATTTCATTTAGCAGATCACTGTCTAATGGAACCATAATTTAGGGAAAAAACCAGCAGTTTTCTCTAAAATATTAATCTCTGTTTGTGTTACATCTTTGCATCGACAGTGCTTAAGCTTGTTAGGGCAGGAATTTGCTTCTTTATTAGTTGCATTTCGCCTTTTGTGAAGTATTTTGCACACTAATGCAGCGTTCTAAGTTAGTACATAAAAATATTGTTAATAAGCTTTATCTGGGTTTCTTCAGGATTTGACTGAAACTGTGGTTAATATGGCAAATTTCCAAGAAGCTTTTAAAAAAATTCAACCGTCCTCTTTTCGAAGTGCAGTTGGACTAACAGAGTGTAAACCTGTCACGTGGGAGCAGATTGGCGGTCTCGAAGATGTGAAATTAAAGTTAAAACAGGTAACATATAAAACAAATTTAGATAAACAGCTGGTTTCAAATAACCATGTCCTCAGAGGTATTCTGTATGTTACAATATGGAAATGAATTTTCTTGCAAATTACCTGATTATAAATTGCATCTTAAACATCTTTCCTTACAGTGTAATAACTTATTACAATGTGTATGAGTGAGAATTCTTCCAGTCACAAGGTATCACCACCAAGTGTAATATCATGGGAAATAAGCATGCTTTTTAGTAGTTGAAAAACACTTCTTACAGCCAGATAATTTGTCCATTCCTGAATTTGCAGCCGAAGGTGGCTCATGCGTGTCATCTTTCAAGTACTGCCTTTTTTTCCATTTGAGATGGAGAGGAAACTTTAGGAAGGGGGGAGCATTATATGAAGAAAGACCAAATTAGTATTCTCTGATTTGAAATGAGTGTTTATACCAAGGAGAGGAAATAATGTGCTCAGCAATTTTATTGACTGCCTATGAACTCCAGTTTTATTACTAACGAAGAATTTCATCCCTTTTTTATGTATTGACAGAGTATTGAGTGGCCTATGAAATTTCCTCAGGCGTTTGCTAGGATGGGCCTGTCTCATCCAAAGGGTATTCTTCTCTATGGGCCATCAGGGTGTGCCAAAACCACGCTGGTGAAGGCTGTGGCCACAAGCTGTCACTGTTCCTTTCTCTCTGTAAGTGGTGCTGACCTTTTCTCACCTTATGTTGGAGATTCAGAGAAGATACTGGCTCAGGTACAGTTCTTAATTTGTGTAAGGTCTATAGTGTATTTTTGCTTGATATTTGTAAAATGTTAGCTAGGCCTACATTTTCTTTTGGAAAAAATGATAGTTAAAGCTGTCATCTAATTATTAAATAGAAATGGTTTACAGGTTTGCATTTATATAAACTGAGAATGTAGCCCTAAAATTATTCCAATTTTAAACTTTGAAAGTAGTTCTACCCTTTTGTTTTCAGTTAAGAATTTAAATAAGAAGTAGAATTAGCCTATAGTAAACATAAGCCAGAACAGGTCTTTTGAATCTGTATTAATGTATCTTTAAAGTTAAGTGAGTAAAATACAGAGTATATGTAAATAGGTATCTTCACCTTACTTGATAGAATATATGTATTAACATTTTTACATTATTAATATTTCTTTTATAAAAAAGGTTTTTCGCCAAGCAAGAGCAAATACTCCAGCAATAGTATTCCTAGATGAGATTGATTCTATTGTGGGATCTCGGTCACACTGCAGAACTGGCCATGGTGTCTCAGAGCGCGTTCTTTCTGTTCTTCTCAATGAGTTGGATGGTATTGGACTGAAAGTCACAGAAAGAAGAGGAAGCAAACTACAGCTTGAGGGTCAATGTCAAGAACAAAGCGATGAGGAAAGAAAGGTATTTATGTCCCCTCTTCCATATAGGAAGAACGATAAATTCTATCCAGTTGTTCCAGAAATTTTAGTTGTTGCATTCACACTTTTTATACTTATCTCAAGCTTAAAAATATGCAAGATCTTCTACTCTGTCATGATTTCTGTTTTCTAGAAAATACTGTATATAGGCTGCTAATGTTCTTATATACACTGTTCCTCAATGAGACTTATTTTGAATGCAATACCCACGCAGGCTAATGAGCATTACTAGTTGGTGTTCATCTTCTGTCACAAGAATCTTCTTGCTTGACATAAAGGTAATTTTTTAGATGAATTGTGCTAATTTTTACTATTATACAGGTTCGTTCCTGAACTTACTTTTTAAAGTGCTTTATTTGCAGTGCTTTCTCGTACGTACTTTATACAAAAACAGTACAGTTATGATCAGTTACTTTTTTTAAACAAAAATGTTGCAGCTGGGCTTTTCAGTGAATTGTTCATGACATTTAATATCTAGCTTTTCTATCATGTTACAAAGACAGAAATTTAAATATAATCTTTGGGGGAAAATAGAAAGGCAATGGTTTCAGCATTGTAGGATACTGAATTTTTGCATATAAAAGGTCTTACAGTCTGGCCAAAGAAAAGTCTGTGTTTATCATCAAGGCAGATACTAACTCTACTTCTTCCTTGTCCTCTAATCTGGCCTGCACCAAGATTTTTTTACCTCAATAAAAAATATTAATATTGAAAGGAAAATAACGGCATGAAAAGATACATCACCTTTTTGCTCTTCCCCTTTTCTCATGAGTAGTTAGATGTTATCGAAAGATAATTAATATCTTAACCATGTTGCACTAATTTGTTTATATCATTTCTTACTCAGCTAGAGTTTCAGGAAACTTTGAACAAAGATTTCATGGTAGTTGCTGCAACAAATAGACCAGATATGTTGGATGATGCCTTACTGCGTCCTGGAAGGCTAGACAAAGTGATCTATATTCCACCTCCAGATCTGAAGGTGATGTATTACAAAATCATATGTGACTTTAAATGGAGAGATATTAATTGCCAGCATACTTTAAGAGCAAAGGTGGCATATTCCTAATAAAGTATTTAACAGTTGATGGATGATTCACTGAAGATCAGTCACTAAACTTAAGGTACAAAGGAGAAGTTTAAAAGGGAATAATTACATCTGTAATTTAAACACCAGTAACATTTTAACTGGTGTATGTAGTTACACTGTTGCAAATAGAAAATAGCCAAAATCCTGAATAATTCTGGACAACATCAAGCTGCAGTTTAGGAAGCATTGTAACAAGGTGTCTATTCTTGCTTCAAATCATTCTTGTGCCCTGTTCCCAAGAGTAGTGTAGCCACTTGCTCTGAGCTTCCCAAAAAAAAGGAGTTGACCCAAAGCAGGCCAAATATGAACTCTTCAGTCTAAAATACTATGTTTTCATGAAGTAATGAGTAACTGCAAATAACAGACTTGAATAGAACCATATAAGTATCATCTCCATTAATAGCATTGTATTCACTCTTTCACCAAAAACATGTCAGTTTGGTTTTGGTACTTTTGGGGATTTTCCTTAGTTCTAATTTCAAATGTGGTACTGCTTTGGAGAGGAATTAATTATTGGTTTGTTTGGCTTCTTTTTCTTGTATAATATGCACCAACTCACAGGGAAGGCTTTCCATTTTGAAAATCTGCACAGAAAAAATGCCATTAGATAATGATGTGTCATTACAAGATGTGGCAGCCATGACAGACCTCTTCTCTGGAGCAGATATTGAAAATTTGTGCAAGGAGGTAAGAAATATTCACAGTTAATCTGTGAAATAAACTGTAAATGAAACCCTTCAATGAAAAAAAGAGAGCTAACTCATAGATGTTACCAAGCCATCTGTAATATGGTTTCTTTCACAGTTTCTAATGAAAAATAAAGATAATTGAGTAAAACAGAAGAACTGAACAAGGGTTAACTCTTTAAATAAAGAGGCCAGATAAGAATAAATACTTTCTGTGATCATTGACTTGAACTTAAGGAACTGTACTACCCTTTGTTTCATGTGGCCCTTTCTAACTCAGGCTCACATCCAGATAAATGGTATTCTGTGCTTTGCAAGCAACTGCAGCATCTTTAGCTGAAATTGGCATGTGCTCTCAAGGCTAGAGAGAAAAAAACTGAGAGGAGAAATCTTAAGTATTTGAGGTAAATGATGTAAAAGAGAGAAGACTAGGAAGAAAATCCAGATATATGTGATCAAGGATATATTGTTTAACCCAGACAAAAAAGCAAATGAAAAAGTTACACTGATCTTACTCAATTATCTATTGTTAAATAACTGTAAATTATACAATGCTGTATTCATGTGCTTTACCTAAAATTTTGTTTCATGTAAAGTATTTTAGAATACTTATAATAACTTCTTTGCAACTTAAAACATGATAAGCACTTCAAGTTGGTTTTGTTCTGGTTTTGGTGTGTTGTTTTTTTTCTTTTAAAGGCTGCTTTATTGGCATTGCAAGAGAATGGACTTGAAGCAACTGCTGTAAAACATGAGCATTTCGTAAAATCACGGAAGACTGTAAAACCATCCTTAAACATAAAAGACTTGGAATTTTATGAAAAATTTTATAATCAAGAATTAGCCTCTGGAATCAAAAAGGAGTGATGTAGCATAGGTATTTTTAAATACATTACAAAGATTTTGCAACAGTTTACATGTTTCCTGCTTTTTCATACTGTACTTACTGTAGTTTTCAGTGTATATGAAATACAGTAAAACTTCACTTGTGAAAAATCTGTGATTTCAATAATGGAGAATAAATTCAAATCTTGTTTGTTTTGGCTAGGTTTGCATCTGATGAAACAAGTAACTGAGATACTTGGATAAAGCACTGTGGAACAGCTTAGCTTTACTGTAGATTCCCTACTTTTCAGTACAAACACTGGCATGATAAGAATATTTAATTTAAAATGTATTGTGAAATCTCCAAAAGACAGTGAATATTTAAAAAAAAGAGAAGCTTTTAGAATGTTAAATAGAAGGAGGTAAGTCTCATGGTATATAAAACGTAAGGTTTCACATGTGCATGTTTGCAGGCTTACTTTCTTAGAAGCAGCTTCTAAAATACAGAGGCAGTGAAAAGGTGGTCAGTGCTTAATACCTTGTAAGTTTGGGAGTCTGATTTTTTTGGGAGTAATTTTAGATGTTAATGCTTACTGTACAAGCATTTGGACTGCATAAGAAAATACTAAGTAAGTCTAATTTCTTCCTTAGAGAAGGGAGTTTGCTTTATAACAGTTTCTGCAGAATTCTTTTCCCCACCGTTCTTTGTCAATATATTTCTGAAGGTCATCTTCTCGAATACACAGATACGTCAAAGGAAATTGTTACTACATGTATGTAAGTGTGCATTTTAACTTACCAAGGTAGGAAGTTTTTAGTTACGCTTTTTCCCCATGAAGATGCTTGTGAACTGAGTAACTCTACTGTCAAAGATAGTTTCTAATTTCAGCTGAGGTTCTTCAGTTATAAACCCATTAACGACTATTTCTTTCTCATAACAGGGATGCTAGGGCCTGTGCTGCAGTGTGGTTTACAGGGAGATGGATCACGAAAGGAAGTTCCAAGGCAGTTAGCAACTGCGCAGGGTAAAGGGGAGTAGTAGAAGCCGTTGTAACTTAGGACACACATAAATGACTGTCCTACAGCTTGGTGGCTTTGATCACCTTTTCCTAAGGAAGGACTGTCCTGCTGCTTTATTGCTGGCAACGAGTAGGCCAGTGCCAGTGAACTTGCCCAAAGGTTTCTCAGCAGAGAAAAGCTGGAGATAAACTACGAAAAACCTCATGGTAACTCCCTGTTTTGCTTTCCAGTGTTTGAGAGTGTTGCTTGAAAATTACCAGACCTGAAAGCTGTTGGGACAGCAAAATACTGCCAGCTCGTTGTTTCAGAGATAATGCTGCTCACCTTCTGTACTCACCCCCTAGGACCACCCGAGCTAACGGTGCCCTGGTGTGTGTGTGTCTGTCCCTTGCTACAGGGAGGCAGCTGAGTCAGGGGAACCTTCTCCTTCCTCTCCCTGCTGCCGTGGGGGGCGAGAGGGAAAGGGAGAAACAGACCTACAGGCAGGGATTGCAAAGGCAGAGGTAACTGTTAGAGGAACGGCAAAGAGGAGAACGGGGCAGAAACCAGCTGTGATGCTCCAGGGTCCCCCATTGCGTAGTTGGGCATCGTTGTTGATGGCCAACATGCAGCCTGCTGGCACCACGTACCTCCAGCCTGCCCCAGGTAGGAGTTTTTCTGACGGGGCTATCGGGAAGCGATAGGAGCTGTGTAACACCATAGGGCGGAGGGAACCCGAGTGCCATCGGGCGACCTGTTTGGGCCACTAGACGCCCCTTGCTGAGCTCTGAAAGAGGTGGGCCAGGGCTCGCCTGTGCCGCGGTATACCTGGAGAAGGGGACAAGCAAGGGGACGAAGGAGGAGCTGAGGAGCGAGGTCCGCGGCCCGCAGTAACGGGGAGCGGAGGAGCTGCGGGCAGCGCGCACCAGCCGCCGAGCCCGGCCGCCCGCCGGGCGCTCCCCGGCGCTTGCCCGGCGCTGGCCGCAAGGGGACGCTGCTGGCCCGCGGGCGGCTCCCCGAGGCGGCCGCTGGGGGGCGCCGTGCCGGGCGGGCGCGGGCCGGGGGCAGGGGCGGGCGCGCCGCCTACGCCAGCAGGGGAGCAGGCAGCGCCTACGGCCGCCGCGGGGCGCATATAAGGCGGGGAGGGCAGTGGCCGGTGGCTGTCTGCAGCGCTGCCCGTCCTGCCCCGCCAGGTAACGCCGCCCGCCCGGTCCCGGTCCTGGGCTGAACCGTTTGTTCCAGGTCCGCAGCCTCAGCAGGATGAACTCGAGCTTCTTCCAGATCCTGAAAGCCAAGAAAGAAGTGAGTTGGCCAGAGGCGCTGGTGCTGGGGTCGCCCCCTTGGGCGAGGGGGTCGCCACTTCCTAGCGGGCGCTTTGGGGAGGGAGTGGTGGCAGTGGGAAGGGGACATCCGCGCAGGGACCCGCGTTGGCGTGAGCCGCGGCAGAGGTGACGCCGCCGCAGGTGCCCGCGCCTCGGTGCCCTGTCACCCCCGCGGCCCCGGGGGGGCTCTGCAGCCGGGTACCAGCTCAGCTCCTGTTCTGTGTCTTCCAGCTCATCCCCCTGGTTGGAGTGGTGTCCTTCGCGGCAGTCGGGGCGCTCTCTTTCTCTGTCTACTCGCTATTCAGCAAATCCGATGTGATGTAAGCAAAAGACACGCTGCTCGGCGTTTACCCAAAGCTTTTTTTGCTCATGGAGGTATTTGACCATTGTGTTTGCACCCCAGAAAAAAACAACCACCTCCATGTGGATGTTCCAGAGTACTACTAATGCCTAAGATACCTGCAGTTTGTAAATACTGGAGAAATTAATTGGTTTGGAGCATAGTCCAAATTATTTCCAAACTTTTGACTTGCTAACTGTATTTTTTCTTTGCTTTAGATATAATAGATTTTTACATGTTTTTAGGAAGAATTTTGAATATTCAGATAGGTAAATGACATGCAGATGTGTTGCAGACAGGCTATTGCCTTGTATATAAAGAACAGCATTTGAAAATATGAATAGCTTGGTATTTTAATGGCTTGGCTAATAATTGGAGCTAAGTCCTACGCTGTTTAAGCTTTGGGGATTATTTTTTTTTTTATTTAAAGTTATTGGAATAGGTATTTTAGCTGTCAGGGTAAGAATCCCCTTACTTTTTCTGTGGCTTTATTCAGTTCTGATGTTACAGCTTACTTCCCGTACGGTAACACGTTATGTATACTTGAACAATGCTGGCTTGTTTGGTGCTTTGGAAGCCTCAAATAAAGCAAGGCATCCTTGATTCCTACGCAGAATTTTAAAAGGAAATGCCCAAATCTGTCAACCTGTATTTGAGGGAACTGCTTACATGAATAGTTTTACCAACAATAGACTGCTCATATAAGAAAAACATGTGCAAGGTCGCACCCCAAAACACAATGCCTGCTTTGCTTTGTCTTCTCTTAAAGCATTAACAAGAGTGGCAATCCAGAACCATGGGAAACTGTCAATCCTACCAAGCCTCAGAAGGTAATTTGCACAAATAATATAGTCGGTATAAATAGCATATATCTCCAACACAATTAATAACTTTATTTAAAGGTGTAACAGCTACCAAAATATTAATGAGGAAACAAATGTAAAGCTGACGTATTTAAAAGTGGAACTAACTGCTTAATTCGTGACATATGTATCTTCCCTGTGTTACGTAATGATGGGGATTCAGCTGTTACATTCTAGGTCTGAACCTGAATTTATGGTGTATTTCTGGTTGATATGCTGCCCCCAACATCCGTTTACTCAATTCCATAGGTAACAGTGGAAATGCTGTTTACCCTTGCCTTGTTCCTGAATGATAAAATGGACTAAGAATGGTTTTGAGTACTGCAGCCTGAAAAAAAATAATCCTAGTTTACTAAAGCATCTAGGATAAGGAAAAATAAAATTATTTGGCATTATTATTTATTTAATATCCAAGTGATTTTGTTCAACAAATGATTAAATATGTTATCAGTTGTTATTTTTGTTTACTTCTGAAATGAAAATTTAAAGCTACTAGAAATCCTTCTTCAACCATAAGTTGATATGTGATGGGATGGGGAGAGTGGATCAAATGCTCAGTTTTTGCTAATTTCTTTTGTATTTTCTGTTTAATTTCTTCCAGCTATTAACAATCCATCAGAAATGGGAACCGATAGAAGAGCTGGAACATGTCAGAAAGCTTATGAAGTGACAAGTTTCTGTTGCCTCAAAAAGGTACCCTACGAATCTAGTGGAATCACTTCTGCACAAACTTGACTACTGAAATCAGTGTGCGGAAATGCTTCTGCTACATTTTTAGGGTCTCCCTACATTTTTTGGACTCTGGATGAGGAGTTTCATGTTGCTCTAGAAGTTGGCATACAACATCCACATAGTCCAAAAATTTGTCTCAAATAATCATTTTTCAGTAGGCATTTGATGTCAAATGTTGAATATTCAGATGGTAATTATAGATGGAAAAAGCCCTCACATTTTCACACTTTTTGTCGCGTTTTGTTTTCTCAAAAAACATTAATTTTGTAACTTTATATATTTTTAATAAAATATATTTAAAATTTTCACAACACTCCATGTAAATTCCATAAATGGAGATTACCTAAATGCCCTTCTAAATTGGGATTGCTGGTCTGCTTCTGCTCTGTATTGTATTTCAATGCTGTATACAGACCAAAAAGTCATCATAGTCAGAGGATGTCTGTATGACAACATACGTGAGCATAAAAGTATACTTCCATTAGTTTTCTATGTTGGATGTGATGACAGTTTAAGTAAAAATTAATTTTCTACTGCTAAAACTAAAGCTTACACATGCACTTGCCTGAACACACTGAGGAGTCCAGTGGGTTACTTAAGGGTGTATTTGAGACTGCAGGATTAGAACATAAGAATGAAGCATGGCTAAAAGGGAATTGGAAATGAGATAATTTCTGTTGTATTTAAATATTGTTCGTATTTTAAACTTAGAATGTCATAGGAAACTTGCATTATCCAAAACTAATTACATAATGTTAATTTCTTCTTTTCATGCAAGGTAGCCCATGTGCAAGCTCAAATGTATGGCACAATATTTTTAAACATTTCTAGATACGTGCTATTAAGGACATCTGCCTTAACAAAGAGAAAGTAACGTTAAAATTAGGAAAGATTCTATGAAGAGACAGTTCCTCTTTAAGCATCTGTCTGTTATGGGTTGGCTGGGGAAGGAGTGTGATGGGCAGACCCCCAGTAAATTAATGAGACAATATATGCATCCAGTGGTAGAACAGTTCTGTGGATATTTTCTGTATGTGTTCCCTTCCAAGCAGTTTTACAGTATGTTACACAGTTTCTTTTACAGGGGATGTTCAGAATATATATTACCTTCTGTGAGAAAGAAAGCAAAAGTGAAACAACTGCTACTTGGAAAAAAGTCCCCATGAGTGAGTAATAGGGAAGTGCTTTAGGTCACTCTGTTGCAAGAAAGACAAAACTGAAGTTAGTAAAGCTGTCTTCTGAAGTTTAAGGTAGTTTGGCTTCATAACTTTAGGTTTTCTTCAGACTTATTTCTGCTGAGAAAAAGTAAAGGCTGAAGTGTTATTTTATCACATACTTGTGTGCAGGTGCAGCATAAATATCTGTTTATCAAGTAAGCATGACTCAGCAGCATTTATGTTTTAGATCAAGAGAAACTACAGGGCTTCAGAATATTTTCTTAGCTTTCATTTTAAGGAATGACATTACAAGATGATTGGACAGCATATAACCACAAAAATCTAGTCCTCTGAGGAATACAAGTTTGAAGTATTTTAATAGAGAATATTTCAAAATATTTTCTGTAATTTCCATTAAAAGGTATATATTCTGTATGTCTGTATTTTTACGGGACTGTATCAAGTAGAACAAAGTGCTGTGCTCTGAGTTGATGCATGAATTAAATGAGTTTGTTCTTCACTAAATCTCTTATATGGTCTGTAAATACTATGACTTAAGTATCTGTCAGTGTTGGGGAAATAAGTGTAAGTCATTTTTATGTGGGTTTTGTACTTAACTACTTTTCAGTGGTGTCTTCCAGTAGTGCGTTAAGCAGTGTGACTGCCATCAGTCATGGGTTGTTGCTTCTTTCATCTTGTCCTGAAGCATAATAGCAAAGGTAATAGAATGTTTTGCTTTGTTAGCTGCTCTTTCTTCTTTTTTTCTTTTTATTTTTAATAGAGATCTGTGGGGAGAGTTTTCACATAATGTGAGAAATCAAAAATTTTTTCTGCACTTCAGAAAGATGGAGATTATTGTGAAAGTTCTTGGGACAAGTTTGTGTGTTCTCAGGCTGTCCCTAAAAAATAGTCTCCTGCATAGATAAGGAGTTTTTTTCTTGTAAGTAGAGCACACCAAGAGCAATTACTGTATCTCCCCACCTCCAACTACTTGACATAAATCTATAAAGTAATACACAAATTTAACTCCTTGTACTACAAACATCAGAGTTAAGACATTAAAAATGTAATGGGCTGAATTTTATGAGCTAACTTTTATGAGAACGGTAAGATTTCCATGTCCTGTCTTGTGCAAACCTGTGACTTTTTATTCCATGAATCATTTAGCGGCCATTGAAATAATTTAACAACTTTCTTCCTTCTCTCCATTCTGTTGTCTCCATTTTTTCTCCTACTGCATTCTGTTCTTGGGGGTTTTGTTGTTTTGTTGGGGGTTTTTTTAAACAATCGCTATCATTGCTCACCCTGTGTAGTACTTTTCCATGGAACTGTATCATTTCCAACAATTTCCTATTAATTACAGGGTTAAATTAAAATGCTTACTGGTTTGTTAGATTTTCAAATACAGATTAGAAACCATTGGAAATGTTTTTTAATGGTTCTAATCACAATTAGAAATAAATCATCATCATGCTTTTCTAACTGCAGGTGGCTGTTAAGTAATTTGTAAATAGCTTTCTGGCAGAACAGTAGAAGATTACTTCTTTAATTACTAATTTTTGTTATTACAATAGTATTTAAAGGCCTGAACTGTAGATGTGGTGTCGTCACGGTTTATCCAAGAGCTCTGCTGATTTTTTTCATTTGGTTTTCTTTGCATGATAGCCCTGGTGTCAGCATTTCTCTGTCTGATGTCCCCTACCTCTGCATTTATCTGCCACAAGATGCTATAGTATAGTTACTAAGTGTTAGTCTAGTTACTTCACCGGCACCTGTGGTTTCTGTAGAAAATAGTAACTTGCAGGGATGCTTGATGCAGTCAGTAAAGGAAATCGTTCATCGTGCAGTTGTCATCTGTCTCGGTGCAGAGGGTTGTTGTCCCTAGGACTAGCTGTGGAAAACAAACACGAGTAATGGGAACGATTCACTGGATCTGGCTGATACTTGGTGCTGGACGCTTCCCAAAAAAGCTTTCAGATTAAACAAACACGACCATGCTGTTCAGCACGGTTCTGATTCACTGGCCAAAGTCTTTGAGGTGCAGCACATCGCAGCCGTACGGGGAGCGCACAAGATAAGGAGATCACCTAAAGGTGTAACTGAAATGGAAATACAAAAAGTGTTGGCAAGGAAGTAGGTGCGGGGCACTGCAGCTGGGCTGAGTAACTATTGACCTGCAGGCGCTGATGTGAACAGAGAGCAGCGGGCACGTTGTTTGCTGAAAGCTATCTCCCATCATAAAACTTAATTGCAGCCCTCAGAGGAGGTCCAAAGAGTGCATGGCCACCTGGTGCAGAGCCCTTCCCGGGCACCCGCCCTGGGCAAGGATCGCTGCCGCCGGGGCACGCTCGGGGGGGCTCTGCCAGCCCTGCTGTGCTGTGTCTTGGCCTGATGGCCAAAGGCTTTTGATTTAATCAGCTTTTAGACAACCTTGTTCATAGAATGGTTTGGGTTGGAAGGGACCTTAAATACCATGTAGTTCCAACCCCCCACCAGGGGCAGGGACCCCTCCCAGCAGCCCAGGTTGCTCCCAGCCCCATCCAGCCTGGCCTTGGGCACTGCCAGGGATGGGGCATCCACAGCTGCTCTGGGCAGCCTGGGCCAGCGCCTCGCCACCCTCACGGTGAGGAATTTCTCCCCCAGATCTGACCGAAACCTGCCCTCCTTCAGCTTCTTACATTCACCCTCGGGGCAGAGCTGCCCGCGGGGCCGCAGCGCCCTCCCGCAGGGGGACACGCTGTGCCCCCCAGGGCCCCTCGCACGACCAGAGGGCCCGGGGCCTGTCACAGCCAGGCCAGCGAAGGGCTGTGCCGGCCCGGAGACCTTGCCCGCCCGGGGCCGGGGGCTTCCCCGGCGCCTCCATCTTCCCCCGGGGCGCTGCTGCGCGGAGGCGGAGGCCTCTCGCCCCGGGAGCCGGGCAGGGCGAGCCCCGCTGGCCACCGCAGGCTTCGTGGGACGGCCCGGTGACCCGGTGGGTGCCGCGGGCGGCGGGGCCGGCTCTGGCCGGGCGACAGGGACAGGCAGAGCGACCCCACGCCCTGGCCCTGTGTCGTGCCCGGGCGCCCGGTGCGTGCTTGGGGGAGCAGAGCCCCGTGAGGCCGCATACTGCCGCGGTGCTCAGCGCCGTGCGAGGCGCGGGGCTTGTCTCTGCCACAAACAACAGAGCTGTGAGAAAACCGTAAGTGGGGCGGCAGGGGGTGGCAGGGCTTTAACTGGCGCGGGGCTGTGTTGGTGACAGTCCTGGGAATCGTTTGTCCCGACTTCAGGATACAGGCCGTGTGCTGGCTGATGCTGCCAGTCTAGAAAAGTAATTAAAAAAAAAAACCAACCCAAAACAAAACAAAACGTTAGCAGTGGGAGCGTGCACAAAAAAAGTTTGGCATGGTTTGATGTGGGTTTAGTTTTTCTCTTCATTTAAGCTTTCCAAGGTTCAGCCCAACGCGTGAGGCAGGTGCTGGGGCCGCGGCCCTCCCGCTGCGGTGGTGCTGGGCACCCCCTGCTCAGAGCAGGGCCCTGCCCCTCGGCCTGCCTGCGCGCCCTGGGGTGCTGGTGGCCTCCCGGCTGGTGTCCCAGCTGCGGCGGGCAGGTTTGTGGTGCCAGGTGAAGCGGCAGGGCACAGCGGCGGTGACAGCAAGGGCCAGAGTCCGGCCCCTGTGGTGCTGGGCCTCCCGCCACAGTTCAGCCTTGAGGATGGGCTTGGAGGTGTGCGCCCGTCCTGGGTAACCATACCATTGCTGCTGCGCTTGGCCAAGATTTGACCACGTGTAATTTTCCCTAAAAAGTGTTCGGTATAAATAATTCGGGCTTCACGGTGCAACATATTTTAAGAAAAAGCTAATCGTCTTTGTGACCTTGTTTCTATAAGGTTTAAAACATGCTTGCGCTTGTCTGTTAAAATTCAGGTAAATGTGCTTCCAGTTTTACCAGCTGTCAAGCAGTAGAAAAATCAGTCTCTCCAACATGAAACACTGGATCCGGGCTACTCTAGGCTGGTATTACTCGCTGCCTGCCTTCCACACCCTCCTCCCTATTTTCTACTGCGACTCCTTCTGTCATTCCCTTGCTGACACATCTTTCCTTCTTGCCAAATCTCTGCCTTTCTGTCTCACCCACCAAAACAAACACATCATAAAAACTTAACATTTTCTTGGCCTACTTTATTTCTACCGTTACTACTCTTTATTAGTACATCTGCAGTGTGTTCTAGGAAGTTACACATGTAAAATGAGTACATGAGACTATAATTAGGCTGGTGGTTTAAACTCGGAAATTAAGCAAAAAAGGCCCAGCTTGTAATGTTCCTTCTCCCTCTCCCCTGCTCTGTTCTGCTTTATTTATGCTGATGATATTGTAATAAAAGCACCATAGGGATATTTGAAACAAAAACAGTAAGAGGAGCATTACTAATGACAGTAAGGATGCGTGGTCTGTAAACTCTTCAAGCAGAAGTCTGTAGATTTTCAGTAATGCATAAATAGTAGCAAATACTTAAGAATTGTCTTTCCATTTTGAAAAAAATGAAATAGAAATGCAGGTCATATATATAAGCATGCATGCATTGTCTTTCAATATACGTGCATAAAAACGTTTGTAGTTTCTCTTCACATTTGTTAACTTATTAATGTTGTGTTGGTAGGTAGGGTCCACTCCACTGAAAGCTGTCCCTTAGTCATGCTACTGCAGAAAAATAAAGGCCATGTCTGCTCATAATATTATGGGAGACTTACTGTTCCTTACCCATTCCTATCAAAGTACCTCTTGCTTTGAGTAAGCACAGTTCTGTTACTGAATTCTGATTCATCTGGCTGTTTCCGTACAAGAAAATGGCAGAATAACTTGTTCATGTTCTAGAAATCCAAACTTGAAGTGGTGTGGCAGTTTCTAATCCTAAACACTATGAACCACCAGGATTTCGGTAGCCTTGCAGACCGTGATAGTGGCAGCCCAGGCAACAGCTGTGAAGCAGCCTTTTAATTTGTGTACTTTCTTTTTCATTTTGAGTAAATTGGAAAACATAAATTCTTTACGTTCAAACTCACTTAGCCCTCACTCAGCCAGACTTCTGACTTCACTGACCCCAAGTCAGTACTGAAGCTGAAGCAGGGAACAGGAGATCGTAGCTCTTAAACTTATGACTTTATCACAGCAATTGATTTTTAAGGTAGAATTCCCTGCTGAAGTGAGCAGGAATTCTGCTCAGACACTGTTACAGATGGTGGCAAACTGAGGGTCTACAGACTCAGGAGGAAAAGTTAATAAGCTACAGCACCAAAAATAAACCTTGGGGACCAGAGCTCTGCAGCAATCCAGCCGGCATTGCCTGGAGGAACATGATTGAGACAAGGCAGAGCTGCCAGCCATCCTACTTTATGGTTACAGCTGTTCCTAGAATCTTTGGTTTTCAAGCAACTTTCTATCATTTTACTCTTTTGTATGGTATTTAGTATGAGACAAATCCATCCTGGTAGATCAGAGGTGGACTGGTAGTGACTGTGGGCTTGAGTGCTTCATTGGCCTTTTGCACAGAACTGTATTTCATCTTTGGAAAGAACTGATGGCATGTTGTGAGGTGCAAGCAAGGAACACCCACCTTATCTCCCGCTGGGTTGTTACACGGATTGCTAACAGCACAGCGTTTGTGAAAAGCTGGGTTCTTTGTCTTCCTGTTTCAGTATTGTAGAATATGTGGATTTTTAATTGCAAAATTCATGTAGGGTCAACATGATGTATTAACAGACGCAGTTTATTTCAACACTATTACATTGTGTTAAGAGTATAGAGGGCAGATGGGAGTAGCTGTGGATGCAAACAGATTAGCTGAGAGGTCAGAAAGCCACACAAGTTTGAAAAACTTCTGAAGTGGGAATATATGTGTTTAAGTTTTCAACTTTAGCAAAACTTTCTCACTCTTGATTTCCTGTTGTGTGTCATTTCTTTAATTGAAGTAAATGTGTTTGCAGTAGGCAGGTAACTAATAAACACCACTTTTTATGAGACTTGATGATGTTGCTGCATGAACAAGGAAGTAAATACAGAAAATACAGATTAGTTGTAATCCCTGGTAGTAACAGGAAAATCTTATCAGTTTGCCAAAGAAAAGCAAAGTCATTTACTTGTAATAAATCACTGATTCACTACATCAAAACAAAGGGAAAGCTGTTTTTCTATTAAAGCTGTTAAGAAAGTTTAATTGAATGATGCATCTCTCTCCTGCTGTATGACTTGTACTGTAATTTAGTAAAGCCTGAATATTTTTTTTAATTACTATCGTTAGCAGTATTAAATGATATGTTAGCATTATGCTGCCTTTACTGTGTTAATTTTTCCTCTTGTGAAGTGCTTTGAATGAAACATGCTATGGTTCAGGAAACAGAATTTGGCTTAAAGACTGCAGTATCCACCTTACTCCCAAAAGCACCAAAACACGGCAGACTCCTAGTCACAATGACTTGCAGTTCTGTTCATTACCTCATTGCCAAACTCATAGCCACAATTTTAATGTTATAAGACCATGTGGTACAAAGTAAATGTAAAGAAAAAAAAAAATTGAAGTTTGAAGTTATGGGAATGTTTTCATACTGATTTCAGGGAGGCATGGAATTAATATAACAAAACTTGTAGTGGTTGTGTATATGTTTATATATATATATATACACTTCTTAAGAGAAGTAAACACATCTAAGAATCAGGCATGTCTTTGCTCAAGTTCCTGTATGTGTATTGGTTCAAAGAGGAAGCTTTTGTAGTATGCAAAACAGGTTGATGCATGGAAATTTCTTTTTGTGGTATGGGTTCAGTGTATCGCTTCTTGGTAGATGTAAAGGACAAAGATACAGACCCTCTGCGGGCGCGTGCTTTAAATAAACAGAATTGCCACTGAAGTCATAGATGAATTCACTCAATAAAGAACCAAAGTGTCTGACCTTCTGTATTTTTAGAAATCCTCACAGTTGTTTGTTTGGCTGTGCCACAGATGTGTCATGCATTCCTCAATAAGAAATACTAAAGCACAAAGCTATTACTGTAGCTGGAGGTGAACATTTGTTGAAGTAATGTGTAATCAGAGTTACAAAAATCAGAAGCTAAGAGAACATTTTTGCCTATTGGACTTTTCTTCACTAAACAGATAAAAGACAATGTAACAACCCAGCAAAGAAGGGAGATGGAGGCAACACTCCAATAATTTTCTTTTTTCCTTTAGCATCAGTAATGAATGCGTGCGCTGTGGGCTAGAAAGGTAAAACGTACCTTAAGAGAAAGACTGTAAAACCAGTTATCAGACATCCTAGTTGAACTGCACAACAGATGAACTAATGCTGCAATCCATATTGACTTCGTTTGTGACCACCACAATTTGGTCCAGAAATATTACTGTGCTCCATAGTTAGCTGCATGGTAATGCAATGGATTTGAATATTTTGCAGTTGCTATCTGCAGTACCCACATGATCTAGCTTTATCTGTTTTTCTTCCCTCCTGCCTCTTTTGTACACAAACACACCTGGTATCATCAACAAAGTATGAACTCTTAAAAAAAAAAAAAAAAGGCAAAGGAAAAACCAAAACAAAACCTGCAGTATTAATACCCTGACTTAGCCATAGCAGTTGGTGGGCCTGTTAGTAGGATTTAATTTTGTTACTGCTTCTGCTCTGTGAGCTGCTTCTCTTCAGCTCTGACAGCTAAAATTAAGGACTACCTCAATCCTTCCTCCAGAGCAACCTCAAATATAGTTAGTCTGAGTGTGGAAGAATAATATTCTGCTTTTATTGCTGCTTTACAAAGACAGTTAATAGATCTAACATAATGTGCTATCTTGCATAGTTATCTACAAGTGAGCGTATCAGAAACATACCTTCATTTACAGCTTACTGCACATGGCCCTTTAACTTCTGATATGCAGGGAGTTGCTCACTTCAAAATTTTCTGTGATATGCCTTGACCTTTGCTCTGTGGCAAGTCCAAGCAGCTAGGCTGCCTGAAAAACCATCATAATTTGTTCAATCTAGGTTATATTTAAAGCAATTATCTAAGCAGAAAGAAACCAGTGTGTGTCACTGGTTGGGCAATGTTCGTTTCCAGTTCAAGGTGTGTGTCCTTTGCAGAAGCTTAGAAAATACAGAATTGCTTAAGAGCTTGAAGAAATGAAAGAAGGCTTTACTGGAAGGAAGTTGTGGTTCTGAGTTCTTCAGCTTCTTGTCAGCTGTATTTTTCTCTCTGTGAAGCCTGTTTAACTAGATCAAAATACATTATACTAGCAGTTGCAGCAGGGTAAATACAATGATATTCTACATTTATAATTGTATTATCTGCCGATTTTGAAACAAAATTTCTTCCCTCAGCATATGTTTTTGATTGAAAGTGTCATCAGATCTTTATAAAAAAGCAGACAGTCAGGGATGTTTCTGATGGAAGCATATGTCATCCTGGAAACATTAATTCAGCACCCCAAAGAAGCAATACTTACTTTCGTAGAAATAAAGGGCCTGCATGACAACTTACATTGTTTAGATTAATGGATAGTATTTGTTCTAATTACATTTCAGATACCTGGAATCACACCTGATTTCCACTCACATAATGTTTTATTATATACTTGGAACTGGAGGAAGGCATTTGAGTGTGTATTCCGTGATATGTACCTGTACCTGCCTTTAAAACGCATCTTAAGTCCTTCCCGGTAGTTGATTAGCAAACCTGTGCTAATTTGTGCATTTCTTTATTGCACCCATGATAAAGTTTAATCCCCTGTGTTATCCTTAGAAAAAATTAAGACGTGTCTTTTTTTAACTTACTAATAAGATATTTTAAAAATTTGCGAGAAAAATCTTATTTCTTTGACATACCGAAGTCCCGACGGTTGTACTCAGCACGCAGCTCCTTTTATTAAAGCTGGGAGTAGTGCGCCATCTGCTGGTACCCTCGGGAAAGACCTTGAAGGTTGACCGGTCAGAGGAGAGTTTGTGCCATTTTTTTGTCAGACTTATTCTTAAGGTAGGCTTCGAAAAAGCAGCACGTGAAACCTATAAAAAATGAAGAGCAATTGTATGCTAGGTTCAAATATGTATCATCATCTTAACTATGAAAATGGGGGTTTATGGTGTTTCTCGCAAAAATTCTATTTGAATTTAAAAGGCCAGTTACTAGACTTAAATATTTTTATACATCTACATCTCATCAATGTATTTAGGGATTTATTAGATAAATTTTGTGTGTGTGTGTGTTTTGAGAAAAAGAAATAGGCAGAGTGCAGGGACTTGGGTGTTCTTAATGCACCCGAGACAAAAGCAGACTTTTTTTGTCTGCTTGCCATCTGGCTGCTTTTATTTATTCATCAGCTGAATCAAAAATCCCTGTGTATATCAATACTGAGTTTAATGTGAAACACCCCCTGGACAGACGGCATTAACCTCATGTACTGACCGTCACAGTCCTGGAAAAACAACTTAGCCTTTCACCAGGTATTATAATAAGGAAATCATAAAGCAGTCATCACATGGATAAAATTATGCTTGTGTTTATGAAATGGCGCACTTTTTTTTCTACAGAAATTGATGCCATAAAAGGTGTAAATGCTTCATAGCTGTAATAAAAGCAATTAAGTTCTTTTCCTGTACATTTAGCACTGGTCGTTTTCAAACTGTGTGATACTAAGAGAAAAAAGCAGAATACAATGGAGAAAAGGAAAACGAGATGAAAAAGTAAAAATACTGATTTGGGTATTGTTATTTTACTGCTGTAAGCATAGAAGACGGGCATGCATGCATTGTAAGAGCAGATTGCTGTGGCTGCTGCACAGCAATAAATGGGAAGGATCAGTATTTGTTCTAGCAGCTTCCAAAGTTGTGTCAGGTATTTCACAGAACGAAAGAGCCTGTATGGTCCTTCCTAGAGCATTCAGCCATGGAAAATGGAATGAGAAAAGTAGAACAGAAGGGGATTTGCCAGCTCCAGAGCACAGAGAGTGTCTGTAAGCGCCCAGCATGGTTTGTTACAGAGGGGGAGGATGTGGTGAGGCTGGAAAGGGGGTTAAGCGTGGGGAAGGTGTTTTGTTTTTTTAAGGTAGAAAGAGAATCTAGAGGTTTTCAGATTAGATCTTCCCTTTGAGTTAGTAACTTGGTGGCTAGAAGATTTTTCTCATCTAGAGATCAAAGAGGAAAAGGACTTTGGTCAAGCATGTATGTGAATATAACAGGCCTTGCAGGTTGTTTGGGGTATTTCACACCCAGCGCTGTGTGAGAAGCTCCTCGTAACCATGTAGGCAGCAGGTACAGAGGGCTCAAGCTGGACATTATTAGTGAAACTGTAGAGAGGGTAAAGCATTGCAAGGAAAAAAAGTGAGAGAAGCAGAGGGCAGTGGTGCAATGCAAAGTGCTGATGAAACATGAGATTTGAGCTAAATGTGCTGACTCCTGAACAACTGAATGTGCTTGGAGCAACCAGCAAGAAAAAAAGAGCTAGGCATTTTGAATGGATAGAGGGAAATGCTGGGGATTTGCAGCAGGTTGTCCCCTCCCCTTGAGAACTCAAGGGAACTTCTCTGGCAACGGACTAGCTTATTGGAGTCTAGGAAGCTGCTGCAGCATGTATCATGTCTAATTACCCAACAACCTATCTTCATTTATGATACTCTTGTATCTGCAGAGAGAAATAATACTTAATGGCCCTGTACAAGGCAGCATCAGTGCAGCATCCTCATGAGATTCTGCCAAAATACCTGAACAAAAGACCTAGTGCTCATTAGTTCGTGGGTGTCATTTGGATTTCTTGATTTGATGTCAGAAAACTACTTTTAAATGCCATCCTACTGCTTTTCTTAGTCATTCTGCCAACTGGGAGTGATTCTGCAAGAAATAGCAGATATGTACAGTAGTAAAATAATCAAAGACCAGATTCAGTGTGATGTTTTAAGTGGTGATTCCACTGCTGTAGAAGGAAATGCTGCCAGTATTTAAAAGACTAAATGTCAACACAATTTACAAAAAATAAAACAAAAAAAATCAAGCAACCAAAAAGAAAAAAAGCAAAACTAACAAACCAAAACCCCATAGAATTAAGCAGAAATATTCAGAAATACAATAGGTTTCTGTTAATTTTCTTCTTGAGATGAGAACATTTCAGAATAGAAGAGTGAGATCTGAGGGTCTGCAGTCTACTTGGTATAGAAATGCTTTATTTGCTCATATGAGTAGGTTGTCATCAAAGCTGTGTACATGCTTCAGGAAAGGATGGGTGACAATCCACAGATTAAGAAAGGAAAAATGTCTGCCCAGTGTAGACTGTTAGAGGTGGCGGAATTTTCACAGGATTTCAGCTGTTCAGTCAGCAATGGCAATGCAGCACAACTCTGGAAAACAGGGATACTAGTTGTGGAAACCTGCTTGAACCTTATGAGTCTCTTGGTTAGAGTGAAATGCCATTTAGATAAATGCATTTTCATTTCAAGCAGAGGGTTTTGTAGAAAGAAAACAGTGTAAGTAATGTAAATGAGCTCAGGCACATGAAATAATCTGGATGTGCTGGAGAACTGCTTGGGAAGACATTAGGCTTTATTTATACTAAGGCCCCTTTCCTTTAAGCTGATAGTGAAAATGACCTTGCAATGTCTGTAAAAATAACTTTTCTTTTATAGGCACTTACACTTCCAGAGTATTGTTATTGTGTATTAGATCATAAATTCCTGGGTTTTCTCAGTATTTCTCTATCCTTATAAGTAAGTGTACTAATTATTTCTACTGGGTTATTTTTATAGTTCTGTTGTGCTCATTTATTCCATCACTTGGAGTATTATAAGTGATAATACATGTACTCGTTTTGATGTTAATAGCAGATTCAGAAGATTGCTGGATTCTTACATTAAACATAGCAGTGCTAGACAACCTGTGCCCTGAATAATTCATAAAGACTAAGAAAAGGATTAGTGGTGGGCCACACAGATACAAATGTCCATGTGAGTTTAGTTACGACATTAAAACAAGGAATGTATGCTTCAAAGTCTCCCTGAGCATTGATTATTTTATTCTTCATTCTCATTTCTTCTTCTGTTGCTTTTTCTCTGAACTCCTTCCAGTCTACAGACCTTGATAACAAGGGCCCCTCAAGGGTGAATGTAGCATTTCAAGAATGTTTTGCCAGTTGCTTTATGGCTGATCCTTCACCATACTTTGTGAGCCTGTATTTTATAAAGTGCAATTACCACACGGGAAATAACAAGACTTAAATTGTTCAGACTAAAGAGGGAGACATAGGTCATTCTATATATAGCATCTCCAAACTGAGTTAAGCTTGAGTGATCAGACATCTCAAAAAACAGCTGCTGTAAGAATCAAAGATGATGACAAGAGACAGAAGTACAAATAAATGTTTTATAAGACAACAACAATGGGAACTTTAATAATTGATTTAATAAAACCCACAATAAAGCAACACACTTCTGCTTTTTTCTTCAATTAAACAAATGTGTAGTAAATTATTAAAAAACTCCAAATACAATACATCTACTGTACTCCAACTTCTAATTACATTGACTGTAAACCCCAATTTAATTAAAGCCTATTTGAGTATTAGTATGTGCAAAATACCTGTTACTTGTTTGTGGTATTTTTTTTCCAGGAAGTTTGTAAGTATGGGATGCACATTTTTCATGAACTGTGATATGGCTTAATTAATGACAGTGTTTGTACTGAAGCATTAACTTCTCAAGTACAGTGCTACTTCGCCTCTGGGCTATATGTGCTCCGATGCTTCCCATTTCTTGCCAGAACAAACATAATCCAGTGTTACGTGCGCTTTGTTCAAATGAATACTGTGCTGTCAGTTTTCACCAGTAAAAATTCATTATGTGACCCCTACCTCAAAAAAGGGGAGAAAAGAAGCAAAGATTGTTATCAGCAACTGCAGGTACAAATCAGCCTGATGAATATGTGAAACCCTAGCAAGTTTCAAAACAGACAATAGCTTAAGTATTCACAGCTGAGTATCACAATATCCATTATTGGGCAAAAAATTTCTTTTCTGATCCACACAGAGAACTACTTTTGATGTCAGTGGAAGTTCTGCATAAAGGTCAAAGTACAGAATAAGCAAAAAATATCTGAAGCCAAGTTCTTCCCATCTTCTGAACTTTGCACGTCATATTCTTGTTGCCCTTAGCTTCTCCGATGCAATGACTTCAGAAGCAGGCGTAAATCTGAGCTTTGAGGTGCACAATAGCTTAGTGTCAGGTTTTATTATCCTGTGTACATTCGAAGTACAGGGGTTCCACCATGAAGCTAAGCAATTCAGTTTGTGCACTTTGAGATGTCTGGATGAATAAATAGTCTTTTCAAATCACCTCATCCCTTGGTAAATAAGAAAAGGACTTTCTTCTACCTCCGTAGGTTGTTACGATAATGTTGTCCAACACCATTAGGTTACTGAGCTTGCTTGGATTTTGCTTTATTCATAAAGCTAAGTAGTGGGGACTGCTATCTATTGCAGTGACATTCCTGTCAGGATACTGCCATACTGTGCTTAAAGCAAAGATGAGAAGGTCAGAGATCTGTGACTGAGAGAATATAGATACTTGAAACTCCTGCTCCTCACTTTCCTGTTAGATTCACGTATTTTGCATGTCTGTAGATTGTATTTGAGACTATCTCCACGTCAAGCATAGTTTCTATCATTTGACTTTTAGAACAGAACAATCATGGATAAATGATCAATTACAGAACATTTACTAATTATAACTAGAATGCATGCTAATCAACTGGCCTTTTAATGTGAAGCAAATGTTGGTTTAGACATTCAAGATTATTAATAATAAATTCATCTTACAAGTCAAAACTTTGTAAAATAAATAACTGTTTCTAATGTATAAACCCTATTCTAAAATACATTAAAGATAACTGATCACTTAAAACACTTTGGGTCCAGTGTTGGGTCTCCAGTTAAATACCAGAAGTCCAGGCAAGGATCTTCCTGGCTGGATCTCTGAATGCCCAGATTAAAGCTAACTTTCTGGTCTGGGTACAGTAAATTCTGTATTTTGCAGTGTCTCCGAAGAGACAGTTTCCAAAAGAATTCCACTAGCACTGTATGCATTATAGTTTAATAAACTGTATGAAAATTACTATTGCAAAAATACTGTATAATGAACTCAGGGATCATGACATATTATGGAACCCTGGCATGATCAGCATTAGAGACTTTTAACTGAAATACTTAATACTTGATGCTCCATTTGGAGTGCAGGTACTTTGTGGTACATAGTTATTAAAGGACAATATTGGACTGTAATTTGTGAGGTATCTGCAGAGCCACGTTGCAGTTTGTAAACAATGATCTGAAAACAGCTTTGTCTCAAAATAATAATAAATTGGATAAACCAGTACAAGGGAGAGAGTGAAATACATGTTCTGTAGGGCAACCACTGCACTTTTTGCAGCACCAGTTCTCCCTGCTGCACGTTACATAGCACAAATCCACATATTAATGGTTTCTACTTGATCATTTTCATTTTGCATTTATTGCTCTCAGTCTTTAACTACAAGAAAAAAAATAAGGCAGCAGTTCCCAAAACATACGAAATTAGGCACTGGAACTCTGACAACTCAAACAGGTTTTGTTCATTTCCTGTTTGTAACTCTGAAGCTGGACAGAGCACTTGTACATTCCAAACGTGCTCAGCAGCAGTTGTCGGGCCTTGGACTGAACTTCTTCCCATTTAGACGAACTACCAGGAACTGGAAGATCAAGAAAACAATTAATAGAATTCACTCTTCAAGAAACCTGGGCAGTCCTGCTGTTCTCAAATTTATAACAGTTTTACCAACTAGAATAATCTCTGGTCATGCTCATTTATTAATTTAATACTGTTCCGTGGTCACTATGTACTCTATATATTATTTTACACCTTTAAGTCTGTATCTTATAACTAGAATCACATCTTGATAAAACTGTGTATTTCAGACACCGCTCGCTACCCCTAAAAAAGACCAACTTGAGCTTTCTTACTAAGAATTAATATTCATGGTACTGTTAGATGTCTAAATTAGCACACCTTTTGGCAAAACATACTTATTTTTCATATGTCAGATTGTTCCGCATTAGAACTTCACTCTGTCTTTCCCTGGACAAATTCCCTAAGGGAATTTCTGAGGAGAATTTTTTTTTTCTTTCCTCTTACTCAAAAAATCTGTATTGGGTGTTTCAGTGTGAATATATTTTCTTTGCACAATTTTCATTTATACTATGTCTTTCTAGGCCAGTGGGTTCTATATCTTGCTGTACAAAACCATAGTTAGTAGAGATTTTTGTCTTCCCAGAATGGTATTTCCTGGTTCAACTTAAATAATAATATGAAGAGAAAGTATTGGGGGTTTTTCTACACTTAGATTTAATTTAGAATTATGCTATACAGCAGCTTACCTAGTTGCAAGTGGACTATGGCAGTTGTTTTTCCTGCAGTGAGAGACCAAACATTTAAATCTTCTATAGAATAAACATCCTCAATTTTCATCAAGTCTTCCTTAATGCGATCCACATTCAAATGCCTTGGAACTCCTGTGACACCAAACATGAGATAAAATTAATTCTGTCTTCTGCAAACTCTCAGTGGTCTTTAAAACATCGTGACAGATCTTGATGACTTGATAATTTGTGCTGTTGGAAGTGATCAGTAACTTCCAAGTTAACAATAGAGAGCAATATGCAAATTGACATATTAAGTCCATTAATATGGACTTAATATTTAAGTCTACATAAGATAGAGAAGTTGTACAGGAATTGCAGTGTTGTCTCAAATGCAATTTTTCCTGTCCTGAATCAGCTCTCTGGCAACAGCTAGCATTAGATCTTTGGAACAATGTATTTCTGTAGACAACTGTACTGCAGCTTCTAACTCCCTGTAACTGCTTAGACCAGACTCTAAGCTTAGTCAGAATCTAAAAAAAAAAATACAGCTAGGGCCTGTCTCCTCCTGTCTCCTGACACTTCTCTCTTCAGGTAACTGCTGTCACTTTCCAATGCTCATACTATTCCATCTGCAGTGGTTAACACGTAAGACTTTTGTCTTACAGTGTGGCATCTTTGCAAATCAATGATTGCACTAACCAAGTCCTTCTAGACATAGTGTTTTCAGCACCTACAGCACCTCCACAGCATCCCTACTCCACCCTTTAGCTGTACAAAGGGCACAATCAAAAGTTTAGATGATCAACATGGGTCAAAAACTAGTACAAAAATACTGAATAAACTGTGTTTCTGAATAGTTTTGTTACTATCATAGCTTTTTACTGCTTATGTTCCAGCTGTATGGAGTTTGATTATATATACTATGAGGACTTCAGCCACTTGCCTCTCAAATGGCTTCAGAATTTTTGGATAACTCCTCTCTGAACCTGATGCCTTACTGTCTTTTAAATTATGCTAGTTCCAGTACTCCTCTCTTGAAAGGTCAATGTCTAGGATTGTCTCACATTAAGCAAGATCTTCCCTCTAGTGAAGACCATCGAAAATTATTTAGCTGATAAACAGCTAACTGCCTCGTATTATTTGCACAGCTTTCTTTTCCCCAGGAAACTGGGACTTCAGTTTTGATGTCTACATCATGCTATTGATAAGACTTTTGTGCTGCCTTATAAATCTGTATTAAAAGCTTGAATCTCATTGCTTGAATTAGGTAATCATTTAAATTTTAACTTAGCATTCCTAGTATAATGATGAAACTTCAGTTAAAATTAATACTGAAAGCTGATACAACTCCAAGGACCTTGATGTTGTAGCAATAATCTCCAATATAAATGCAAGTCCATTCTCTGGAGGTCCTGAATTTGAGTTGTAAAAATTCCCTAGCATATATAAAGCCTACCTATCATCGCTTTTAATAACATGATTAATTTGGATATTTTTATGACAACTGGGATACCTATGTAAACAGCTACAACTCAAAACATATGGAATCTAATAAACCATTAGTTTGTCTTAGCTGTTTTCTTCAGCTAAATCTTAGCTATTGCCTTGGGAGCTAAATGAGTTTTCTTACACAATTTTCACCATTTTTGCCTTCTTGGTGAACTTCCATTTTGTTGGAGATTTTTTTTCAAATGACAGCAAAAGCAGTTGACATTGAAGATGTTGAGGTCTTTGATTTAACTTCCTAACATAATAGAAGTCAAGTCAATCATAGTTCAAGAGACAGCTAAGAAGGTACAGCTAAAACCTAGGATTTTTCTCCCGTCCCTAGCATCTTCACTTTCGTAAGGTGTAAGCGCTAGATCAAGCACCAGTAGTTGGCATGTTAGCTATAATAACGCAAACAACATTGCCAGCATCTTTCCCTCTTAAGTCACCACATGAGATAAGATTCTTCAGCTTACGTTCTGCTATTTTGTTCCCTTTTTTTTTTTTTTAATTCTTCCTTTTACACCACTCTACTGGTAGCTTCCCCTATGGCAACAGTAATATGTTCCCTATTGGCACACAAGTAATAGAACAGCGCTTGCGGGAAAGGGGAAGATGGGACAGGCGTGAACCACCCACCCATCCATGTGGCCTAAGCCTGCTTGCTCATTTTACATGCATTCACTTTCACTTTAACTTTACAAGTAATTAAAGTGAAAGTATACAACTGAGTCTAAGCAAATGTTTTCTTAGTTTAGCTGGTAGCCACTGCAGACACACAAGACAGTTCTGTACATTTCACTTTACCCTCCCTTGTTGGTAAAGTATGAGCAGAGCTAGGACTTGTGTCATTGTGGCAGAGATCAGTCACTGAAAGACTGCTGCAACATAGATAAGCCATCAAGAATCAACAAACTAAAGCAACAGGAGGATAACCAGGTCTCCAGACAAACCGATTTGTCAAGATTTGATCATGATGTCAAAAAGGTGCCAATGCTCATTGGTATTTGACATGTAAGGTACTGCTGACTGCGCACAGATCTTACCTTCTAGAATAATAACTCCTGTGTCACACAGAATTCGAACTGTTGTCAAAACCACCAGTATGGAGAATACATATGTACATATAGGATCAGCAATCTTGTATTCTGGCTGGAAGGGAAGTTCCGAAGTGTTAAAGCATGTATGAAAATAAGCTCACTTATAAAAACATGACTCAGAAAATGCAGCTACTCTAGCTCCAACTGTCATGAGTATTTCTTGTTTGCATAGTTACAAAATAGATAATGGAGATAGTCTTTGCTTATTTTGTGTGAATATATGAAGCTTAGAATATCAAAATCTACTTTTTTTATTCACTTAGAAAAACAAGTCCCTTTTTAATTTCATCACTGGAGTTGAAATTAAAAAAATTCCACCCTGCCTCAAAGACTAGCCATGCCTTACCTTAAAGCGTATGATGTAGGCAGCTACGAGCACACCAATACTTTGTACCAGGTCCCCCAGGGCATGTACAAATGCTGCTCTCACGGCAAGGCTGCTGTGGCCGTGGCTGCTGCTGTGGGCTCTGTTAGGAGAGGTCGACTGAGGTACGTGAGAGTGAGGGTGGGAATGGGAGTGGGAGTGCAGGTGGCCAGATTGATTCAGCAAAAAACCCATTCTGAAAGTGAAAGAAGAAAAACACTCCAAGAAACAGGCTTTAGGGGTTGGGGGGGGGGTGTATGTTTGTGGCTTTTTTTCTTTTTGTTTCCTTTTAAACCAAAGAATTGAAAAAGTAATACTCAGCATCATTTCTTGTCTTACATATGAAAATGAAGAAGTCCAGCAAAATTACACCCCATGATAAAGTTACAGGCCATGAATGAATTAGCAGCTTATTCAGAAACACATTTATGAGTGTTAATGGAGAGAAAGTGAGGTCTTACATTAAGTTAACTGCAACACCAACGGCTGCTGTAATCAGCATGATATCGCCATTTATTTCATAGTCCATATGGATAGTTCTTTGAACAGCTTCATACAAGAGGAATGCCATAAGGATATAGACCAGCAATACACTAAGGATGGCTGACAATACTTCTGCAAACAGAAAGGAAACAACATTACGAAAGTGAGTCTCAGATCTATTTCTATTTCCAAATTAGAACATGGACAGACCCTTAATTATTTTAACTATTTTATGCGTATTATAACCCCAGTGCACAACTAACAAGTTGTGCAGTAAGTAAAACTTGTAAAATAGGATTAACAAATGGAGCTTGTTCTAATCAACTCCTTCACACTTCTCTGTCAGTATATCCCTCCAATTGCATATTCTCTGAAAGGTTCTGCACAGACGATGACTGTGACTTCTCCAGACAGCCCAGAACTTTTGTCTGAGATGTTGCCAACAAAGGCCCTGTCCAGGGAGAGGAGGGTAGGTGATCTCAAACGTCACTAGCCCACCTACAAATAAGAGAAAGCTTGATTTCAAACCTCCACAGTATTAAGCTGGTGGGGTTAGAAATTAGTATTATATATCCTTTTATATTTAGGATGGAGAAAAATTATAAAAAGATTAAGAAACTGAACAGTACAAACTTGTCAGACCTATTACTCCCAATGTTCTTAACACATGTGTACATAGTATCTACTGCAGATTTCTGCTATGAAGGATTGCTTAATGTACGTTTCTGTATTGCTGTAATACTCTGTTTTAACATTCTCTAATATTTACCAAATACTCGTATTTCACAAAAGTAAGAGTGTTATGACAAGCATTTTGGTACAGGAATTTTATCTGATTAGCAGGGACATTCTAAAGGGCGCATACATCTAAATAAAGAGAAAATTAGAAACTTAATAAAAACTAGTATTTCATTATCCTGCACCTTCTGCTGCCATTTACATCTGTGGAAAGTGGTTACAGCTCTCTACAAGGTTCCTGCTGTTCTGATGTGAGGTAAATAGGCCTGAATATTTTATGGGTCGGGACCTTAGTGCTATCTGCCTCAGTACCCAAGTCATGAAATTGGGCTGGTAACAGCATACATAAACCTGAAGAGGATGAGTCCACACTAGTTTTAAGGCCCTACTATAAAGAATAGGGGTCACTAGGTTCATTTTAACATAAATATACTTCTACCCTGTAGCTTCATATTCTCAAAGTGATTGCCCTGTTGCAGCTGAAACTTAAAAGGCAAAGATACCTGGCAGAGAAAACACTGGCCCAGTTAAAAGACTGTCTCAGTTGTATGAAGTTAATACAGGGCCTTACAGAAAGCACTGGGAAAACCTTAATGCTCGCTCCATTGTATTGCTTGGAAATCTGCAGCCATGCCCAAGTAATCTGTCATCATTCTGTGTAACGCTCATTACTGTCACTTCCCAGATGCATCACTGGATTTTAGCCTTCCTGTGGGAACTCAAAGATCAGAGTTGGAATTCATTTACGTGGAATTGTAATGGCAGTTCTTCCCCCTTGTTTCACACGTTGCCCTGATTTATTCCCCAGTAAGAGCAAAATTCTGATCTTAGCTACACCATAGCCAAGATCTGATCTGAGAACTGCCTCGCTTCTCCCTCGGCTTTGAATCCGTCAGTGTACAGTACAACCTTGGTAACTGCAGAAGGTGTCATTTCTAACACAGAACTGCCCTAATTGTATTTATTGAATATTACAGTAAAAACCATGCAGCTCTACAAGCATTTTAATATCACCGAAATCACTTGATCCATACACTGAATTTGTAACATAATTATGGGAGAAGAAACTCACACCAACGCCTTCAGCTGTTCAGTAGTGTGTCAGTGCCTGGACGAGTACCAGCATTACCAGGCAGTAACAAGGCTCTGAAAGGCAACTGCCACAGTCTCAGGGCAACATGAAAATCCTGGAAATACCCATGCAAGTGGTTGTGTTCTTTACAAAGCAGGCAGATTATTCAGGGCAACAGCCTTTAAAAAATCCAGTACATTGCTTAGAAGGTTTTCCAGAATGCTTTTTAAAAAATTTGTGGAGCCATAGCACATTAGCATGTAGCAGAGAAATAATATAGTGTGGTTTTACAATCTAAACTCATGTTTTCGGCATCGGAAACCAGTGTTTTCCTTGCAGTTTCTTTCACAGTCATTGTCATGTCAGCATTGTAGATTTGTGCTGAGATCTTTCACTTCTTGTGAAATGAACTATGCACTGTCTCAGCGGACTGACTGATTCTGTCACTACTAACATTGTCTCTGCAGCAATGGAAAAATGCCAGGTTCCGTATCTGTGCTTAAATCTGCTCAGTGTCTTGCTGAGAAGGAGGTATCTCTACTTGGTGGTGAAACAGAACTATTTTTGGCTTCAAGAATATAATCCTTTTTAGACATGACTGCAATTTCCATTATTTTGTCTTCACTTTTCTAACCCATTCCTGAATCTGTCAGCTTCCTTTTCACCACTGAAAACTGAATAAAACTGAATGTGGAGCATACACATTATGTATTCAGAGAGAATTCAGATAAGTGAAAACTAGTGCTAATTTTCTTCTGGAATTTGACTAGGCAACTAATAGGTCTGTTGTCTTAACAATGCAATGTTTATGGGAACAAGTTTGAAAATTCATCGTTCTGCAAACAAAAGTGATAACGAGCGCCAGAAATATTGTTCATTAGAATGTTTTCATGCTTACTGTATGTACAGATTATCTTCAAACTTAATGCAAAGCAGGTCAGCAATGAGATAGTTCTTGCACATATTCCCAGCTTTAAACAAACACTCCACATTTTTTCTGTGACAGATGCTCAATCTGTACCCTGTTTTTAATGTTCTGTCATGTTTTAACATCTCTCTCGTGAAATTCAAGCTATTGTTGAGCTCATATTTGCTGACAAGCTTCTGGCATATAGGTTATTTGGAAATATGTGTTACAGAGAGGATATACCCTAGAAGCAGCTTTGTTCCATTGCCAGCATTCACTGATGTGTGAAACTGGGCCCGCAGGCCATGGCATTAGCACTGAGTGCCTAAAATCAGGCAAATAAATTTCACAAATGTGACTTAAAAAAAACCCCTGTGTATGGTAATCTTGAACCGTCCCATCTTCTGTACTTGGAGAGCCTAGGCCAGCGTTTGGGGGGGGTCCCTTGCAAGGCCTTTACACACTTCCCCTTCCTCACTGCAGCCACAGAAACGCTCTTCCACCCGCCCCCATGCTCTACTCCTCCTCCAGAGAAAACTGCACTGCCGCTATTCACACAGAATGGCCGAGGTAGAAAGGAACCCTTGGAAACTGCTGTCCTGCTCAAAGCAGGGCCAACTACAACAGGTTGCTCAGGGCGGCATCCAGTTGGTTTTGAGTATTTCTACTGTGAGACTCTGCAACCTGTTGTAGTGTTTGACCTCCTACTGTCACTGGGGCGGAAAAGGGCGAGTAACTGTTGCAGAACTGAGAAGCTGCTCCCTGTAGCTTCTCCCAGGGAGAAGATGGTGGCAATATAAACTAATTCCATGGGCCAGATCTAGCCCATGGGCCACCACTGGATCAGTCTGGACAATATTTTTCTTGGCACTAAAACAGGAAAACAAAAAGGTACAGAAAGTGAGGTGGCAGGAATCCTCAAGGATTTATGTCTGCAAGTGCTATGGAGCCCTCAAATTAATTGAAAAGTTGGCGAAAATTTACATAACCAGGTAAGATTTTAATGGTTAAGTAAGTTGTATTTTTCTTAAGATTAACTTAGGTTTTAAGCTAGGCCGTGGTATGTTCAATGTATGTACTATTTGGTTTTAGAAAATTTACAAAGACACACAACTACTCAAATAATTTTTTAAATAGCATTAAAGTATGTATAAATGCAAACATCCTTCTGGAGAGTATGAGCAAATGCCAGGGGCATACCTGCAAGGTCAGGTTTCAGTATTAGGGGAGCTTCTATCACAAAATTAAAACTTCTTGAAAGAAAAGTTTGTAATGGGAAATGCTGGCACTGTTAATGTTTTCTTGCTAAAGCCCTGAAGATCTCTGCTAGTATACAGAGTTATGCATTCATGCATTAGTGACTAACTGATGACAAGTGCCTAGGAGTGATGGAGTTGTTGAATTCTGCTGCTGTTCTAGCAGCCAAAATAAGAATTACAAATAATGACTACAAAAGACATTGGAATTTCTTGAAAAATATACACTATAGAACGTACACATCAGAGGCAGCAAACTGTGACACTAGAAATTATCTATTTCATGAAAAATAAAGGTTGAAGCTTTTGGTAAAATGCCTACAAGACCTGCAACTGTATATTAAGAATTGTTATATCCAGTCAGCAACCACATGAAAACACCCTTTTATCATCATTACATTTCCAAACATGAAGTAATGAATCCTGAAAATACCTTTCCAAGGTTTAGTACGTAATTGTTTATACTTATTTTTACAGACACCTAAAATAGACAGAGGTTAAGTGACTTACTGTATTGCAAACTATGGGACATTCTGACCTCTGCTTTGTGTGGTTTGAGGAGTGCAAGTGGGATACTGATCTATGCGGCTTCTGGCAGGGCAGAACTCTGTGATAATATGCTCTACAGAACTTTTTAATTCTGGATTAAGATGTAGTTTTTCACAGTGACACTAGAAAATGGTCCTATCCATAATTCTACTGAAGTCAATGGAAGATGTACATCCTGGGCACTGGCAATAATGTTGTGAACAGCAACTGACTGACGTGCAGCTCCAAGAAGCTCCTCGGTGTGTCACACAAGCAGTTAACAGCGGTACAGCAGTGAGTGGCCAAAGAATGTGTCCCTCTTGCTTAAAAGCCTCAACTCCAAAGCACAAAGGTGCACAGGGGCCTGACCTAATGCAACAGCCCACCAGCTGTGGATAGGCTGTGAAACACAGCTGCACATCCACTCTTGTTCTTGCTGGGGACACCTTCCTCCTCTGAACCCTTTTTAAACTTTCTAGGCCATGGTTCATTTGTAGGAAGTCATACTTACAATGTCATCGTCTATCCAATTCCCCAGCCTTCCTCTTCAAGACAGTACATGAATCAAGCATTTAGAATTTAACTCGGAATCTGCTAAGTCCCAGTTCCACAGAGATGGAGAGAGACATCCTGCTCATAGTGAGTGAAACTCTGCCATCAAACTTCACTTTTGGCTGAGATTTAAAATGTAAAAAAAAAATTTATTATCTATTCCCTTGTGGAAATACAATCTGTGTAGTGGATCCACAATGGCCGGTGAAAGGACATCACAGTCAGAGTGTTAAAGCAAATTTTAGGCTTGTTGCTACTTTCTAGTTACCTATTCTTCTAGAATTAGGTGATCTTTACAGTTGTTGCTTAAAATACTCTTGTTAATAGCAAAAGCTGATATCTACATACCTAAGCGATGAAATCCAAAAGTGAACCTCTTTGTGGGAGATTTTGCAGACAGCCAGAGAGCAAGCAGGGTCAAAATAATACCACTAAGGTCAGTTAACATATGAAGTGCATCTGTCATAATTGCTAGACTGTTAGCAACGTATCCACCTGAAAACAAAGTTGGAAAAGTCAGGATGTATGCCACTAATGATTCTAGATAATATCCTCTTAGCACAGCTTACAGTTATGTATTTTCAGAACAGTGTATTGAGAGCCCTTCTTATAATCCCTAAACAGGGGCGTTTTGCCATTACAATCAAAATGCCATGCTATAATTTAAGGCTACCATAGTTACAAGTGCAGTGAAGTGTGCTTTCTATTAAGAGTAACACAGAAATGATTCAGTCCTGTTATGCTCACAGAGATTACTTGCATTATAATGTTTGCAAGATCAGGCCAAAAATAGTTTTGTATCTTTTCTATATATATTATTGCATGTGTGTTTAATCAGCTGATCCTTTTATTAAATTACATCTGTTAAATATTTTGACATTGTGGAACAGGGACAGAAATCCAGTGACTCAATGGCAAGGAAATTTACCCTGCCCCCTTTCTATTTTTATTACATTATCTTTTAACCCTCATTATTTCGCTGTTATGGCAGAGGTTTATAAGTCCTGCCAATACATACTGCAGACGATGACTTTCACTTGCATAGTGTTTTTCTTTGGTTATTTATTACCATATTTTTTCCTCATAATTGTGAGCTGCATTGAGACAAATAACCTCAGATCAAAGGTTAGTATCTTTGTTCCAATTCAATTGCTAGTGCTACTGTTGGATAGGTGAGATGTAAAGAATGCACCTCTCTTAAGCATCCCTTATCCAAAGGGGAATCAAGGACAAGCTGTGTTGTCTTCCATATGCATGAAAGTAAGCCCACTTTCTCAGAAAAGAGCACATCTTTAGTGTCAGCTCAGCTATGATTTAGTTTCTCTTTTTACCTTGAGATTGTCATTCAGCCTCTAAATTCTACAGAGCAAAGCATGCAGCTGGCACGCCATTTGGCAAGCTTGAGGCTCCAACTAACATTTCGGGTAAAGGTATCTTCATATACAATTAAAACTGTCTTAGGGAAGAGGCTGAACATGAGTAAACAGCAAAGGGAAATTCACAACTGGCTGACTGCTTTCAAGACTGCTCATAAAACACATGTGTGTATGTATGGCTGCGGGTGTTTGTATGTACACACCTGCAGACAGAGCTACGTGCTCCTCCCCAGCCAAACAAAGCACTTTGGCTGATACTGTAGTAGTGCTTGTACTGAGGGTAACTACCAAACACACCACATTTTCAACCAGTTCCTTTCCTCCATCCCCGCTTCTTCAGTTGTTTGTAAGTGTCCAAGTCAAATTCCTCTGAGGCTGAAATTTTCCAAAGGCTATCACAGCTCAAAACTAACGAGTTTTTAAGATTTAGCAATTCATCAGCTTTTTGAGTAAAATGAGTTACACCTTTCCTTTCTGAATTAATTTGTGTTCTCACGTAATTTAAAAAAATATGACTTAGAAATGTGTGAGTCAGCCTTTTGTACAGTCAGCACAGAAGAAACGTTGTATTTAAGGACATTGAATTGAGTAGTTTATATGTATGGACATTGAATTGAGTAGTTTATATGTATGGACATTCAATCCAGTGGTTTACATGTATGACCATTCAAAGTACATATGTTAATTCACATGTATTAATTTTGAGAATCACTTCAGTCCAAGATGAGTCAATTCTATTTCAGCTAGCGTCTCAATTTTAAAAACTATAAAAATAAAATTATAAAGAAGGAATTCAGGTACAGAAGCTAATCATAATGCAGCATGTAACTGAGATTTACAAAATTCTGATATCAAAGGTTCTCTGTTTCCAAATGTATCGGTTCATTGCTTGGTTAAAAGTACTGCTTAAGAGCTGTTCAAACAGGATTGGCAACTTGGGAAAAAAAAAGGACATCTATAACCTCTACAAATAGACAGCTTGATGGCTCACCACTGCTTTCAGTGACCTGTGAAGGACAGCTGTCCTTCTCACGGACGATCATTGGAAATCTCTCAACATAGCTGAAAACATCAAAACCTTGTCAGAAAAGCTAACTAAGATTTGCAATATGTTTTTAATTTCTTGATGCAAAATGGTTCCCACAAAGTGTAAGTTGTTATCTGACTTTTACAATGACTGTTCATCAAATTAAACAACAAAAACTGAGGTGGGCTGGGGTAATGAGCTTGGCTATACTTTGGGAAAAAATATGCCAATCAAGATTTCACAAAAAAGCTGCTGAAACAAGATTTCCTTTATCTTGACATCGGTAACAGACAGCAGGAGGACTTTTGCTGAAGAAATTAATTGTCTGATAGGGTCTTCTGCCTTTTTCTCAAACTCAAATCTGTCAAAGATCACAGAAGTCAGTCAGTTAAAATGTTCTATGTAATCAAACACAGTTTCCCAAATACCTGAGCTACAGATCAATTCAGGAAGTTCCAAAATTTGAAGCCAACCAGACAGAACACAAGAAAGGAGTGGTGTGAAATAAATTAAACAGGAACAGCACTGACCCAGGACTTGAGGGCTCCATCTGTAATTACTCATTCTACTGCTGATTACTTGCCCTGTGACAAGTCATTCAGGTCAAGATCCACAAAAGTACAGAGATACCCAAGTCCTCTATATATTTGCTGTGCAAGCTGGATGCCTGAATATTTTATGGGCCTGGCCCCTTAGTGCTGTCTGCCTCCGTGCCAAAATAATGAAGTAGGGCTGGTGATAGCCTACAGAAACCTGAGGAGGATGAGCCCACACTACAGTACCAACACTTTGAACAGATAAATCCGCCACCCTGAGCTGAGCCTGCAGAAGTCCTGGCTGTGAGGGAGAAACAGATGATGTGACAATGATGAGAAATTATTTTTTACTCTCAACACATATTATTTCTAGAGCTCTCCCTGCACTAGCTATGGGGAGGTCTAGAACAGCATGAATCGGATCTGAAGCCCCCAACAGATACATTCTCAGTGACTTCAGCATAAGCTGCCTACAGCTCAGACATACTGTTCAGTGAGGGGCCCTTCAGATGAACTAAATTCAGCGTATATGAGAACTCTGGTATGAATACAATCAAATAAAATCACTCTCATGTTAAAGGGTGCCTGCATCTGAGATGCAATGCTGTGTTGCTTATCAAATTTACCTGAGGTCATGCTGAGAAAAAAATGGAGCCAGGGGGCAAATGGAGGCATTCAGGCAGATCCTCACAAGTCTGACGCAAAGCGCCTTATCCATGATAAGCTGATGTATTGTGGCAGTGTTATCAATGACTAACCACACACAGAGAGATGTTAAAAGACAAAACTACTTTCTTCCATTAACCCGCGTTCCTGAAATAAGGCCCCAAATAAAACCGGTGCAAATACAGTCAGTAATCTGGTCTCTCTCTGAAAAACAGACCGTTTCTCCTAGGGATTTTTTTCTACACATGTAGGACAAACTGTATTATTTATACTCAGGCAATGATTTTGCTCCCTATCCATCTTGTAGAAGTTCCTGTCTTTAAGATGCAATTCACAACTGTCCTAGGACAAGTGATCCAAGAGCATTAGCTCACCACATCAGCAAAGGTCAGATCTTCAGCCGTTACTGACCAAATCTGCATAGGTGAGGAGGAGGATGTAGGTCCCACGTTGCTATATCTGAGGTATCTCTGTCCTTTACTTCCAGAAAGTTTTTGTGACTTTTTTTTTTCCCCCACCTGGTGAATTATGGCCAACAATTTATCTCATTAGCTGTGATTTATACTTGTATGTTAAAATGAAAGCAGTTTAAAAGCAATTAATTGTTATAGTTGCTAGAGAGCCCTGGACCAACCCATCAATGTGCTGGCACTGTGTAATGCTCCCCACCACTTCAAATTGGGGGAAAGCAGATGGGAGACTTCAAGCATCCTTCAGGAGGCTGAGCAGCACCGAGCAGACACTTGCACTGAATGGCATGGATGTGTCCAAAAAACCAGATGGTAACAGGACACTGATTAATAAATGAACAGAGACTAGAAGATAAATATTATCCTTTGTAAAATTGATTAGGTAATGGCAAAGGCGTAACACATAATAGCTCATCTATGCATCCAAGGAACCTCCAATTCTTAAATTTTATTTCAAACCTATGCTGCTATAGCCTATTAAATAAAGTGCAGTCATTTTGTACAGACCGCTGTATAATGCATAGGTTTCTCTTCAACCTGAACAGCAGATGACAGCCTGCCTTTTATGCGGGAGCAATGAAAGCTGAACTTGAGCACAAGATTCACTCTTCTGACCAACAACAATCAGATGCTTATATAGGAACAGCTTTCCAGGTAAAAGCCCACCGTACTTCTGCCAAGTATTAACAAACAGAAAACACGTAATTTAACCAAACTACCTGGTAGTCTTAAGTGTTGTAATGGGAACTGTCAAAATACCTATTATTTTGATGGACTTTGCTTGTACGATTTATGTTTGGATGGAGCATATGCTAGCCCAGAGCTCAGTAGGCGTCGGGAAGTTGTCGAGAGAGTGTCTCCTTCCCTGGATTGTCACTGACAGCTCGGGATTTGGCTTTTCAGTTGTAAGTAACAGTGTATTGCTTGACCTGATGCATAAGGACAAATACTCCCCAGTATCAGTTTTGTTGTTACGGTAAATCCCACAGGTGGAAACCCTGTTTTCCTCTCCTGTTGCAAGTACAGTGGGGTTGTATGGCAGTAATTAAAACATACTGTGATGAAATTGTTCATCTTAAGTATGTAATAAAATGACGCTTCTCCCTCGCTAAAGACACCTTACACACCTGTAAGACACACAGGGAGAAATAAAAAGCCATTGGACAAAGCAAAAAACCCAGCTTATCTGATGCCATTTGGGAGGAACTGGGGAGGTTCAGGTAAGGGAAGCTGCAGATTCCTCGGGGTTTTTTTCCTTGCGTGGAAAATACAGGCGGCCTTTGCTCATTCTCCGCACTTGCAGCCATTCGCTAAACGCCCGCGGGCGCCGCTCAGCGCAGGGGCACAGCCGGGCCGGAGGGACGGCCAGCAACGCCCCGACTCACCTATGAGCTCCCCGGTCATGAAGAGCAGGTAGAGGAGGGCAGCGAGCGCCAGCCGCCGCTTCACCGTCCTCTGCTTGCAGCGCTCTCGCCGGCTGCTGCAGCCGCTGCAGGGGCCCGCCCGGCCGGCGCGGCCGCTGCGCAGGGCCCCGTCCCGCTCCAGCAGCGACTCGTCGTCCGAGGGCAGGGCCAGGGGCGCCCCGTTCGCCGGCGTCTCCGGGGCAGCCTCCGAGGCGTCGTCCGACACCACCACTCGCAGCTTGTTGAACCGGGGGAAGTCCTCGTCCCCCACCTCGTCCGAGAAGTCAAAGGCACTCGAGTCGTTCAGGAACAGCGGGGCCTCGCTCCTCCGCAGCAGGGACTTGATGCTCGTCCAGAGGCCGGGCCCGGCCATAGCGCCGGCGGCCAGGGGGGCCCGCCGGGCCCGGCCGATCCGCCGCTGGCGGCTCCGCTGGCGCAGCTGCCCCCTCGCAGGCGGCGCCCGTCCGCTCGCCGTCCCGTCAGGGCATGTCCCCTACATCGCCCCTCCGGGCCCGGCCGCAACGCAACGCAGGGCTCCCCCGCGGGGCGCCCCGGCACCAAAGGGCCGCGCCGCCGCCGCCGCCTCCCGGCACTCGCGGCCCCCCCCGCGCCGGGCACCGAGCTGCGAGGCGGCCGCGGGCGCTGTCACCTGCCCCGGCTGCCCCGCGGAGCCCGCCTCCCCGCCGGCGCGGCCCCGGGCACGGCCACGGCGCGGCTCCGGGCACGGTCACGGCGCGGCCGGGCAGGCGGCGCCGAGCGCAGGGCCGCCTCCCCGCCGGCGCAGGGGGAGCGCCGCCGCCGCCGCGCGCGTCACATCCATCAGCGGCCGCGCCTCCGCCGAAGCCCCTGCGCGCTCCCGGCACTGCCCCCGGGCCGGCCCCGCGGAGGGCGGCAGCAGCGGGCGCGGAGGGGCCGGGCCGCCAGGCGGCCGCCGGCAATCCCTGCGCGCCCGCGGGGATCCACCGGTTCGAGCCCCGCTGCCGGCGCTGGCCGCGGAGGCGGTGGGGCCGCGCTGCGCTGCGCCGCGCCGGGCGTGCGCCTGTGCTGGGCGGGTGAGTGCCGTGCGGGGGCTTTAACACCCGCGTGGGGTCGGTCGGCGGGAGCGGCTGTGTTCGTGCGCGCCGGCAGCCTGGACCGCGTAGTTCGGTGCTGCGGTTCCAGTCTGAGAAGCCGCCCGTTCGCACTGTGTGGCTTTTACCGTTTCCAGTAACTCCCGTCAGGGCAGCCTCGTGTTGTGGGAAGTTCCATGTGCCTTTCTGAACATTCCCTCAAGGCTGCAGGGAGAAACGAGCCTCAGAGGCCCTGCTGTCCTGTAATTCCTTCCATAACCACGCTCTCACTCAAGAGTAATTAGGTTGAGAAGTCATCCCCCACCTCACTGGTCTGGGTACTAGAAATTTTCTTCTAATTCCTAGCCTGCACTGGTTCGGGGCCAGTTTGTACCCGTGACCAAATTCTGTTACTGCGTCAGTCAGTTCCCCAAGTCACAAACGTTTCTGGGAAAAACATGCCCACCACGGCGCCAGTACATATCCTGGGTTTTGACCGGGCTGAAGGCCGTTACCAAGTAAAGACCAGAGAGCTGTGAAGGACTGCAAGGCTCTGCAGAAGGGCACTGCCTTCCTGGTAGCCCATCCTCGGCGGCGCTGCAGGACATGGAGCCAACAAGCCAGCAAGGATGTTCCTCGTTGGAACGGGCCCTGCAGGACAGCAGGCGTAGCGGGTAAACTGGATTTGGGCGGAGATTACTTATTGTTTTTTTCCATAATGATGTCCACAAATAAACAGCACTAGGCTTTCTCTGAGCTCCCTTGCCACTTTACACTGTGGCCGTCTTCCTGAGCGTGTAATCTCAAGTTGTTCTCCCTCAGTTGGTGACAGAGGTGCCATCCCCTGCCCTTTCACCTCCTTCATCATTCCCACAGCAGGGTTACTGGCACAGTTGTTTTGGGGCCAGACAGTGAACTGGGTTCCTGCAATGGGCCGGAATTTTACAATACATATTGGAGGGGGCTGGGACACATTTGTGTGTGTAACTGAGACTGCTGCCATGATCACAGCTTGCGTAGACACCCATATGACAACTGAGGGGGCAGCAAACAGCGTGGGAGGCGGAATGAACAGTCGAGGCTGCGAACCTGTTACGCCAGCCTTGCTGCCTGGGGAACTGCTCCCAGATGGGTTCCAGTTCAGCCATTCTTAAATGTTTTTGTTCTCAGCTCTGGGTGATTTGACTCACTGTGTTTCACCAGTTTCACCACTTGTACCAAGCACTAGTGCGTGAGGACACACAGGCATGAACGACTAGCCAGGAAGGAGCTGCCAAAACATCTGTCTTAAAATGTTGGGCTTTGCATTGAGAGATTGAGGAATAGGTGCATGCTCTGTTCTACAGGAACAGAAACTTCTGGCACTGAGGAAGGGTAGTGAGCTGCAGGGACAACACCTACAACCAGTGCACCAAGGCTGGCCAGCTTGCCTTATACTGAATAACTAAGACCAGATTTTTCTGAAGTGTTGTCAAGAATCAAGTAATACGTGTCAAAATAAACCTCTGTTGAACAAAACCTTTTGTAACAGCCTGTTACACTCCCATTTCTTTATTATGGCAGCCAAGGCTGTACCCTCTCTGTAGTCTGGTTTACTTAATAACTAAGTGAGAGAGTCTTTTAAGAGGTTAGCCATTTAATGTGAAATATTTCCTTTTCATACTGTCATCCCTTAAGTCATACAGCACTTTCAAAGTTGGGGGTTTAAAACATACTGTTTGCTATACAATTCAAGCTAACTTACTCCATTTTTACTCAGATTTCTAGGGTGTAGTGGGGGTGTTACTATATATGTCTCTGTTTAAATGAGTTACAACGATAAAATAATGTGTAGGTGACAGTGCTGCATTAAAAGTTTCTGAAGAGTTTCCACAACATAAAATTAAAATGAAATGTGATTATTTGCTGTTACAGTGTCACATACATAGGCATTTGTCTTGCCAGTAGTTCAAAATTTAACAGCTTTCCAGCGCATGAGTCTGCAGTCTTGCTGGGAGTGGAAGACCTCCGCGAGCAAGCTAGAAAGTTGTGTACGAACTTTGGACAAGCATCTGGAGATAGAAGGTGTTGAATTGCTGTAGGATTAGAAGTAGCAAATAAGTGCAGGAGTACAACAGAAGACCGTAGCAGAACAGGAGAGAAAGCAAGGAAGCATACAAGGATGTTAAACACAGATTCACAAACATTGCTGCCATGGGTAGAAGAGCCATCAGCTGAAGAGTCCAGGTTCTTCAGTCATCTTTAGGTAGCTCTGTTGCTGTGCAGGGACTATAAATGCAATTCAGCTAATTATACAGAGGTGTCCTCAGCATGATTTTCTTTCTCATTAATTAAAGCTCATACATTTCATTGTATGGCTCCATGGGTTATGGAGTTTGTTGTTGTATGGTATCTTATTTTTAGGTAACAATAGTAATGTTAGCAATGATTTTGCACAACTCCTTGAAATTAAATATTTAGACCAGCAGGTAACTGTGCTTTTTGCTAGTTTAACCAAATGCTTACATTCCTTATTAGAGGGTTCACTTAACTTCTTTTTCAAACATCATTTTCTCTTAGAATAAAACTTTACCTAATCCTTCACAGGATAATGAACTTGGGAATACACTTGGGAAATAATCACTGTGAAACAGAGAACATTTTGTAGAAGAAAAGGAACAAAAGAGGCTTTCTATCAGTCTCTTTTTTGGAATGTCTAGATTGATAAATAGTTAAATTTCAACTTGTCTAGAAAAACAGATACCAATTTTATATTCCAATCCTCAGCTTATTTCTGCAAGACGTGGGAGGGCCTGGAACAGTCAAAGCAGAAGCACAAATCTGAAACACCCACATCTCAAGTGAGATTATTTCAGAGTGATTATCTCACTTGTTCTTACTAGAAATTCCATCTGGAAGCAGAGAAGTTTTTCCCAATGAAACTTTCAAAAAAAAATTTTTTCCCACTGAAAGAAACTTTTAAGTAAAACTGCTAACCAGTTGTAACTGAGAATTTGATTTGAGTCTGTTTAAGTTAATTGACAAGTTGCTGTTGTTGCAGTCTGGCTCCAGACCAGGCCTTTGATGCTTCTTTTTCAAAGCAAAAGCAGAAAAGGAAAGAAAAACGGATTAAGTTTTTAGTCTGACAGAATAGTGACATAATTGTGATCAATAGTTAATTAGAATACATGTATGAAGAAAAATGTAAATGAATTTGCAGCAATCTTAATTAAAAATGTTAATTTCAAGGATGTCATCCCAAAAAGTCCATTTTTTGCCTCAGTCTGTTTTTGAAAAGCATTAGTTGGACTACCTGAATTTAACTTCATCTTGAAGGTTTGGGGTTTTATGGAAATACTGCATTCAAATGCTTTCTGAGTGGTTCCTTCATTGGTTTCTTCTCATAGTTGTGCCAGCCTTCCCTGACAAGCCTTTTCTTGAGAAGTTATAAGAGAAAAGAGAAAAAGAAAATCCTAACATACTATATGAAAGTGATTTTTCATTTGGGGCTGGGGGGGGAGCCTGCAAGTTACTACTCTTACAGACTGTTGGTGGAGATGCCGAGACGGATACACACACAAAAACTGTCAGAATTTTATTTCCTAAGGAACAGAGGCTAAAAATAGCGAATAATCTGCACGGTTTCTGGAGAATAAAATACAGGTTTATGTCCCTAAGAAAGGCCACCCTGCAGGGACTGGCAAGGGCACCCGCAGGACCCTGCCGCGCACACCCTGCCTGCCAGCAGCTACTCGCCACAAAGCAGAACACGCTGGCCACCGCCGGCCAATTCACTCATTGCCACTTCCACCGCTGCCGGGCCCGCCGCAGCAGAGCCGCCACCCCCCGCCGCCCCCGGCCCGCCCGCAGGCCCGGCGCGAAGGCCCCTGCGGCCCCGCACGGGTACGCCCGCCCGCGGGGGCCCTCAGGACCGCAGGCAGCTTTGCCGCCGCCGGTGAGTTCCGCGCCGTTCCCCGCTCCCCCTACGCCGCCCGTTCGGCTCCCGCCGCAGCCGAACGCGCCCGCCCGCGCTGCCGGGCCGCCCGACGGGCGGGGAGCGGCACGCCAGGCCGCGGCACGCGCCGCCCCGTTTCCGCATCCGGGGCGGGCGCCCTTCTAGCCGGCTGCGCGCCGAGGGGACTCTATGGTGAGGCGGCGGGCTGCGGGGCAGGCGGCGCCGTGCCGCCCCGCTCGGTGAGCGCAACCGGACCCCCGCCGCCCGGCCGGGCCCTGCGCCCCTGCCGCGGTCTCGGCCTCAGCCTGGGCGGTCTCCTGCCCTGCGGCGCGGTGAGCGGCGGCCATGAGCGGCGCGGAACGGCCCGAGGAGAAGGAGGCGGCGGCGGCCAGCCCCGGGCGCTCGCTGGGTACGTGCGGGGCGGCGGGGCTGGGCGCAAGGCAGGTGCAGGGAGGCCCGGGAAGAGGCTGGGACGGCGGGCGCGGGGAGCGGGGCACGGCGCCCTGAGAGCGGCTCGGGCCGCCGCCGCCCCCGGGGGCCGGTGACAGGGCTGGGGGCCCCGCGGGCAGCGGCCGGGGCGGGCTCCCACGCGGGGTGGCCTGTAGGTTAAAGTCCCATCTCTTCTAACAGCCCCGCACGCAGTAAATAATCATAGCTTGCCCCTGCAGAATTCACATGTTAACTCTAACTGTTGCAAACTTTTGGAGTTCTGTGTGTGGTGTTTCAGTGAGGCCTTCGTATGTGTTGAGTGACTGGCTCGGACTTTATTTGCTAGGCGTCGGTTTATCCTCCTTGAAAGCAAAGAGTGTGTGGGGGGTTGTTAATGTACGGGCATTCTTGCTGCATAGCCAGAACAACTGATACGGCCCTTTTTTTTCCCCTCTGTAGACTGGCATATTTTAAAATGTTTTTTATGGCTTTGGAATACTCTTTGGTTTTCCTTTTCTGTTCTGTTGGCGTTCAGGTAAAACTTTTCACCAGGGAGCTCGTGATACGGAACTGGGAATAAGGGAGGGATAAAGAAGGGGAGGAAAAAGGAAACACAGTTCAGTTGATGAAGTGCAAGGGGTTATACCTTCAGTGTTGAAATGCTTTTAATTTTTAAAGAGGAAAATATAATTGCTATAGGCGAAACTTGAAGTGCATGCTGATGTGTCACATTCAGTCTTGCTATTCTTTGGTGTAGGTCCTGGTGATGCATCTCCAGATGAAGGAGTAGTAGAAGATTTGCCTTTAATAGATGAGAAAGCTGTGGAGCAGCTAACTGAAGGATTGATTTCTCATTATCTGCCTGATCTTCAGCGATCAAAATCAGCACTACAGGAACTTACGTAAGCAAATTTTTAAACCCAGCTTCTTATATGTGCAATACTCTGTTTGCTGCTTTTTTCACTATAATGTTCTAGCTACCCATAACTGGAATACAATTCATTGCAGCATTTCTGTGTTTTAACTGCAGCATCCTGAATAGCTGAGTGATTTGTGGGAGTACTGGGGTGTGTATAAGCTGCAGTGTAGCCTATCTGAACTTTGACTGAAGGATGTATAATCTGGAACAGTAAAGTCCTCTAGGCCAGATACAGCAAAAGACATGTAGATTTCTTAAATGCTTCTTCATTTCTGCAGTGGAAAATCTGCTGGAAGTTGGATTTATTTTGCTTGCAGAGATGCAGTTCATAGTCGGGGCAGCTCGTAGTGGGGTATATTGTTTGTTGTCCGGTCTCTAAACCGTGTTGCAAAAGCTACATTTGGAAAATAAAATGAAGGAGCTAAACAGGTAAGAAGTCTTTGTACATTGGCATCTCACTGGTAACTGAGAATAGCTTATTTCAAATGTAGGCTGGATTTGCCATGGATGCAAAGATACTGGAAAGGGCTTTACACAGATCCATCTCAGCTTTTGTAGGGTACAGTGGTTTGGGTTTCAAGATGCATGAGGTGGTTATGCTGCTGCCAAGGATAACCTGCGTCTGCAGAGACTTTAGCTGATTCCTGTGGGATTTAGGATCTTTAATAAGCACCAAGAAACCACACAAGCTCTATACAGAAATAACTCAGTCCTGCAGCATGATACAGAAGCACTTGAGTGGAAAGTCAAGAGCTAATTGGTTTTCCCTTCGTGCAACCTGGGGTGTTTACTCACTGCAACCTGCAGAGTGCCTATTGAGGGTTTTGGGATATTCATCCCAGACATTCATGCTTTATGATGCCAGCTAGATTTGTGTGTACTTAGCTGGGATTTTCCTAAAAGCATGTACTCATGTCTCTTTTTGAAATGGCCTGGCAATGTATAAGAGGAATCTGATATTGGGAAGTATGTATTTATATTGTTATGATCAAAAGTAGTATTTATTTAAAGGTCTGGTTGAAAAGCATATGTGCTTCTTTACTTCAGTTTCATGCATTTTTTTTATTATTTTTTTTTTAGACAGAACCAAGTGGTATTACTAGAAACGTTAGAACAAGAAATTTCAAAATTCAAGGAGTGTAACTCCATTCTTGATATCAATGCTTTGGTGAGTACTTTCAATGCTTTGTTAAATCTCTATTAGTGTAGATTTTCTTGCCAAAGGATTAGTAGCCACTTGTGTATTTTCCTTGTTCTTAATGACCTATAGGAAGAGAAGCAACCAGTTCCGATACTTGGGAGAGATTGTTGCTGGAGAGGTTGCAGAACCAGCGTATTTCCCTTAAACAGGGAGGGCACTGGGAAGAAAGAGCAGGCTCAGTCAGCTAGTGGTAGTTAAGTCTAGCTGTTCAAAACCAGTAACCAAAGCAGATGTATGCCATTTTTCAGTAGGTCTGAGGCTCCAAGGTGAGCTCTGTGCACCTCTCCAGACTAGCAGGAAGGGTGCACGAAGCACTGATACACAGTGCATAAAATGGTAATATTTTTATTGTTTAATTAATCTTAATTCAGTAGATTACTGGATGTACCTATTGAGATATGACCGTTTTCTATATTAATACATGTAATGTGTGAATTTATATATAAACTTGGACATGTTTAATCCATTATCAGACTGGTCATGACTATGTTTTTGATTGCTGTTTTGCTGTGTAGCTCTGTAAAACAACTATTCCAGCTTGACAGTCACTGCTTTAATGGTTATGTTTTTCAAGTTTTCAGAAGCTAAACACTATCACAACAAGTTAGTGAATATTAGAAATGAAATGATGATGCTCCATGAGAAGACATCAAAGCTAAAAGTGAGTGGGATAATATCTATGTTGGAAAGTAAAAATATTTTACTTACGTATTCTTGACTTGCAGCTTTTTGGATGCATGCTGAAAGTTATGATTAAAATAGAATCTTCAGTCCTTATCTTAAATGGATGTTTTCAGTAGCACCGAGCCATGTATTTTTTTAAAATGTCACGTTCTGCCTGTGATCAAGCAACTTACTCATCCAAACTATTGGTAAATCTCCATGCCATAGTCATATTTAGGTGGTACAAGAATCATGCTTTGTTCTATCGCTTAATCCACTCCGTTCCAGCTAGTTCTTTTTGTTGTTTCAGTTTCCATGTCTTTTTAATGAAAACTAGGTTGTCATAAATGTTAGAATTTCTCCTTCTGTTTGATGTAATATCAACAGTGCCGTAAGTTCACTGACTTCATGCTATGTAGGCAGTCTCCAGTTACATTCTGGCAAGATTAGTCCTTCAGTGTGCTCAACAGAAGGATTTTCACTTGGGAGACAATAAATTGCACAATATGCGCCTTGTCTGGTATACATGAAAGATGAATTTTACTGAGGCTGAAGGGAGTCCGGTTTGTATTTTCCCTCTGTAGATCACAGACTTGTCATTTCTAAAGTGAGAGGGAGAAGGAAAAAAAATGAACAGTTTCTGCAACATTCAGTCATAAGTGGGGTGGATTGGAGAAGGTAGTGTTAAGACAATGGGAAGGATTTTGTTCGTAGCTCCGATTCAAATAAAGCTATAAAACTTACAATGATTTTCTTGTATTTTCTATTTAGAAAAGAGCACTTAAGCTGCAACAAAAGAGGCAGAAGGAAGAACTGGAACGAGAACAACAACGTGAGAAGGAACTTGAAAGAGAGAAGCAGTTAACAGCAAAACCTGCTAGGAGGACATGAAAGCAGAGCATGCAACAACTTGTCCAAGCTAGTAATTTCTGCGTTCTCTGGAATTAAGGCAGACTTTGCTTAAACTGGGCTATAGCTGTTAGTAGCAACAGTGTATTATATTATAAATTCCAGAATGGTAATACTAGGGTTGGTAACGCTCAAATTTTTTCATTTCAGCCATTAAAGTTGCCTTCTTTTGTAATGCTATGCAGTTTGATATTATTATAATGTAAGTTAATTTTTATATATATTTATGTATGTATATAGGAGAACTTCAGCATCACATTTTTAAATACCTGTCCACTTTTTTTTTGCCTGTTCCTTTGGTATCTAGAATTCTGGGAAATATTTGTGACTGGCACACGTGGGTTTTAGACAAAATACAGAATACTGGTTGAAGTTCAGATCTTGTCACCGGACTTCAGTGGCCACGTATTTCACTGAAACTGCTTTTATTCAGGCAGTTGGAATCTTTTTTTGATGCCCTGGTTCATAAATACTGACTTTTTGTGCGGCCTTAGTTTAGCCTGTCTCTAATGAACTGAAGAAACTTCCAGTGTATTTGCCTGAAAGCTCGCTTTATTGCAGCAGTCTTATTTTTTTGTTATCAAGTAACTTAAGAACAGCTTTAAAGTAAGTTCTGAATAAGTTCTCAGCTGAATTGGCGGGGGGGAAGGTGTGTGGCTGTGGTGGTGGTGTAGGGAGCAGAACACTAAAGATTCTCAAAATTGAGTGTGCGCAATGCAAAGATTAATGGGTTTGTGCTTTCACAAACGTTTGAGCCAAACCAGGGAAATGTTGCCTCTTTAATGGTTCAACAGGAAGACTGTGTGGTCTAAGCAGACTTCTGTGGGATTAGAAGTTGTAGTTTCTTCATTTTGTGTGACAAAATAAAACACAACCAAGCCTAAACTTCCACTTCACGTGAAGTTCAGTTACCTGTAGGAAAAATTACTACGTTTAATTTTTTTCCTTGACAAATTCTTTATTTGTACTTCAGGGCTATATAAGAGAATTTTTATTATGCTGTCCTCACCCAAATCGATGATGATTAGTGTATACTGATGATAAATGCGGAATGGAGGTTGATACCCATTTCTCTGAACATAATTGCTTTCTTGCAGGATTTGGTGTGGACTTGCATTCAAATGAATGTACATGTTGTTTGGACTGGTGAAAGAGCTTTAAACTATTTGTTCCTTCAATCTAACGAACTAGTTATTTTAAATCTGTTATTTTTTGTAGTAATGTAACTGTGTTTTGAAGTAAGATGAAGGGTAAGCTAGGTAAAGTTTTCCATAAAATATATATGGTAAGGTACCATAGGGGCACAGTCAACTTGACTTTTTCTTCCATTTTAGATGATTCATACGGTGTACGCCTGCCTGGACTCTTCTGTATTACAATTTTCTGAACTCCTAATTTCCCATTCTTAATGTTTGTGATCTTTTTTCTATGAAAAACATACTTTTAATGACTAATCATCCAACATGCAAGGTAAACTGGGATGACGTTTTGGGGCAAGGAGAACAAACTACTTGAAGTAGTCTGAAGGGACACTGAAATGCTGTTACTGAAGCAGTAATAGATTAGAACTATCCACAGGTGTTTTTCCTTTAAGCTGACTTGTGCCTGTTAATTGCCAGTGGATTGTTGACCTGTGCTGTTGTTTGTATGTATTTCTAGGACAAATGTAAAGAATTTCCAGAGTCCGTATTTTTGGAGCAGAATGTACAGAACTAAATGTTGTTTAAATACTGTACTTTGTAATGCAATTTTAAAATTAAATTCTGGGACTTCTAACAGTTCTTGTGAAAGTATAACGTGAAACTAGATGCCTCAGTATCCAAATAGGGATTAAATTCTTGTGGTATTTCTTGATTTGTCTTCCCCCCCATCTAGAATCCTGTTTAGTATTTCTAGTTGTGGTCTTTCTGTGAAGAACTAGGGTTTTTTTTGTTTTGTTTCAAAAATCATGGCTACTTTTACTGAAAATACAGAATTCTAAGCATAGAAATAGATGCTTTTGCAATTGCATAATTCATTGTTTCTTTGGAATAATTTCTGATTAAAGGAATAAAAGCTTGTGGTGCCTGCCTGAGGAATCACATACATGTACGTAAAAATGTAATTGATAATTTTTCCCATAAAATTGTAATAAAATCTGGGTTTTTGTATGAATAAGGAACTAATTTTACTAAATGACTTTTCTGTAATATAAGTTCTTTTCCCCGCCTTCTAAAAAATTGCTGATCAAGTAGATAAATGTCGTAGTGTTAGACATTTTCTTACTTTATTCCATCCACATGAGGAGGCACAGCTACCTGCATCTCTTTTTAGGAACGTAAAATGACAGCTTTAAAACTGTCGTCTTTTTAGTAGTGTTTCATACTGTGTGTACTCGTTTTTAAACTGTCAAGTCATAGCAGCAGAAGACACGTAACTGTGCAAGTAACTCCTTAAATTTTTATTTTGCAATGTTCTACAAATTTAGGAATTACTGTTACTAACTGGGAAATCTTGGTTTCCCGTGCTTTTATGTTTTCTGTTGTTAACCTGGATGCTTAATTTGGCTTCCCCCACCTATAGTCGTACAGCTTTACATAAACCGATTTTTAATACAATGAAATCTGATTTCTTCACTATAGCGGTGGTAGCTTTGCCGTGTTTATAAGACAAATACTTGTTGTCTTTTGAAAAAATGGCTACGGAATATTTTATCTAGTTTTATTCTATGTGCTATGACCCAAGTGATAATAGCATAAATAATAATGTAAATGTTTCTGGAGCTGTTCCTTGGGATTCTAGCAGGCGAGAGAGAGTTCTCTGGCTGCCTTCCAAATCTTACTCCGGTAGGGGCTTTCTGCCACCTACTGCTCGCTTGGCGACGCTGCTGGCTGCTCCGGGTTGTAGTTCCCAGCTTGGCGCTTTAATGCCTCACCTGACAGGGGTCAGCGGGTTTTAAACTTCATTAAATCTAATTGATTATTTGATCTTTGTTGGATTAGTTGTGTGAATATAGCTAAATTACTGCTAAAAGCTTTGCAGGCCTTGGAGTTGTGATGGAAATCTGTAAGAATACAAATTATAGCAGCGTATATGGCTATTCATGCTAGGCACAACAGTATGTACCAAGTTTCTTAGTAAAATGGTATGTGAACGTAGAAAAGGTGATTTATAAATAAATTAATGGATAAGTAAATCAAAGTGTAAGCTTAAGTTGAAGTAAACAGTTGGTTTTGGCACAAATATCACTACTTTCCAGTAATTTGAAGTACTTTTACTTACTTTACTTTTCTCAGTCCTTGGCAAAATGATTTGTAGAAAAACAGCAGGAGGACAGGACAGTTCCATCTGCACCACCACCACCACTGTATCTCTTCAAACCACTCCTTTGTGATACCAGCACAGCCAAGAACTCTTACGATGTGAGAAATTTATTTTTCTTAAATAATCTCCATGTAGGTGACTGAACTAAAACCGGTGGGAAGAACAGCTCTGTTACTGGTCCCTGGCAGTGTCACAACAGTGCTGGTGTGCAGAATTTTAAGTTTTCCTCTATGCGGTAACTTGGCATCCTCGGATTTGGGAGGTTATGACTAACTCAAGTCTATAACCTACGTGTTGTTCATGAAGTATTGTGTAGCTTTAAAGCACAGATGTTGGCCATACCTGGTAACCCCGTATTTCCTTCTTGGTTTTGCTCATATCTGGCCATTGATCTCCACGATGTCCAGCCATGAGGTTTAAGAAAGGAAATAGAACAACCTGCTTGGCAATCGGAGAAGTTGCAACAAATGTTTTCAGCATTTACAGACTTGCAACTTAATGAAGCAAATAATTTAAAGCTTGAAAAAGAACAATTTCAAAATTTGTACGTGTGCAAAGGCAGTAGTCTCTAAAGCAGTAACTTACAGAAGCCATTCATACTGAGAACCTGAGACAAAAGACAAGCATCTGTTTTGTTTTGTGTTTTGCAATGAAAATAGATCAGCATTGCTGTGAAGGCAAGGGGATCTGTGCATGTACTGGTCAGTGAAGTACTGTACCTGTAAATTAGCAATATAATTGTTGCCTTGATGAGCAAGCTTTTTCTTTTGTTATCGGGGTCTCACATAAAGAGTAATATCCTGTGTAAATAGAGCCTGCCAGAGTTAACAGTAGGACAGTTAATGTAAACTCTTTGCCACCCCACTACCTGAAACCAGGGTTTCACCCTTTCAGTGCTCAGCTGCAGGTGCTAGTTTTCCAGTCTTTAAAACTGGGTAGAAGTCACATTGGTATGCAAATGTATTTTGTTCTCTTTTGCTTCTGCGTCTACTTTTGGGGGGTTTACTAATGCTTTCTTTTGTTAGCCTTACAGATGCTATGATTTAGAGGTATGCCAGAAGAAGAATATCTCTAAGAAAAAAATATCAAAGATGATGTGAAGAAATTACTGCTCTTTTTCTACATCACCCAGTGTTATTAGAATTCATGTGAGATGGTGCTCACTATCGGGTAGGCACTTTCTATGGAAAAATAATTCCCATCCTGGAGAACACACAAGTCTAAGCCTAGACAGACCTGAAGATGTCCTGTGGAGGGGTCGGTATAATTAACAGGCCAGGAGGTGCATGCTCCAGGCTTCCCAGGAAAGCCCAGCTGCCTGGTGAGCCCATGGCTCCCGCAGCCGGGGTGCCAGTGGCCCTGAGGAGGTGTACAGCCAGGAGTGTGTGCCCAGCCCTCCCACAGCAGCTTCCACCCTCTCATCCCGTCTGGACTTTGCTGCTGTGGGAGCGTTAGGCTCTGGGCTGCCAGAGAGCAGTTTCTTCATGTTGGGTTTGTGTGGTCTGTTTCAAAGTGAAGTTGTTCATTTAAGTAATTTCATTATTAAAATTGCAGACCACCTCTGTAAGTCTGGGGGGAATATGCATGGAAGTATAAAGAAGATGTCTTAATATTTAAAGACAATCCTAAAAATATGTTTAAAAGAACAACTTTATTTTCTCATGGACAAAGACAAGGATCAAAGACAAGGATCAACCTCTTAGAACAAAAAATGTGGGGAAAAAAAGACTGTACCAGGGTAGCTGGGAATAGGAAGTCAATAAGCTCTTAGAAATTATAAAGATAGGCAATTTGGGTGTTTCAAAAGATGTGACTGTAAACTGTAATTTTTTTTCTCTTTAGAGAAGTCACTTGTGTTAACAAAGACGTCTAATCTCCACGTCATGTTTTTAAAGATACTGATTGTGTTTTCTCCCATGTGAGAAACATTCTCCCAATGTGTACATTTTCTGTCCAGTGAAATCCAGGAAAGTGTGGGTGTTCAGCAGCTTTGAAAAATGAGCCTTTGCCTCTGCATGGGAATGCATTGTCACCAGAAGTGATTTATTAATAATTATTGATCTAATAAGTGTGTTGGGTTTTTTTAAATTCAAATTTAATTACTTTGCTATTTTTCTATCTATAGAAGAAGACCACTAGATTAAGGTTTAGGGTTGCTGCTTACAGGTGACCTGATGATTTCAGATGTCAAGGTGCCAGTGGTCACTAGGTTCCAGCTCCTGTAGGGGTTGTGGTTTTGGTATAGGTCATCCTGAAGTGAGTGACCGATGCTAAATGGATCTGGGTGGGACTTCCTGGCTGGTGCCAGCCAAATACGCAGCTGAGTTTAGATCAGGGTTTGGCAGGGGTCCAGATCTAGAAACTTTCAAAACTTACAAAAGCACTTGTATTAGCGTTTTATTTTCAGATGCACTCAGAAAGTGAGAAAAGGGAAGGCATTAGATGAAGATTGGGAGGGAGGCCTTGTTTATGTGACAGTGGTTTTGTGTAGAATAAATGTTGTGCAGATCTTCTGTGGAATGAGTATTAGATGGGCCAAGTCTTGTGCAAGCAACAGGAAAAAAATGGTTTGTTTTGGAGACCTTTTGACTTTGGGCTTTCTTACTTTTATTATGTTTACACATTTTAGCCTGGTGTAGCTGGTTCTGCATAGCTGTGGAAAGCATTACAAAAGCCTCACAGACATGTATGGAAGTACTAAATACTGAGAAGTTCCTCTGAAAAGGTAACTTGTATTCTGTCGAAATTAATGATACCTTTTGCTAAACTGCTTCTTGGACTGACTTTGTGTATTTCTGTGAGAACAGACACTGATGGGAAATAATAGCGTGGGTGTTTACAAGCAGGAAAAATGACTCGTTCTAATTCAGATGTTGAGTGATGTGGCCACATTTCCGACAACCTCTGTACCTGGCAGGGAACGTCTGTGAGAACAGAGGTAAATTGTCAGGCTTGACTTTATGATTATTTGCCTTCAGCTGTAAGTTCAGAGGAGCAACTGAAGCTTCTTTTCTACAAATGGAAACTCAAAGGAACACAAAGCATAAGACAAGTGCACAGGCAAGTGACGCGTATTAGCCAGTTTGCCACTGGCCGGCTGTGAGGGGTGGCAGTGCACTTGTGCTGAACGAATGGCAACTGGAGCTGGAACAGAGAAACTGTTCTTGTTGGGAAGCGCAGGGCACGACTGCAGCGTGTGTGCCTGCATGCTCTAGGGGACTGACGCGTGCTGCTTTTTGGATGGGCACCCCGCAGAACATCATTCCCTTCTGCTTCTGTGGCATGCAGGCAGCGGAACAGCCTTGTGGTATCTTCCCACAGAACTCCTCAGCACCTTCCCCCCTTTCTTTATAACTTTCTGTAGCTGGCTGAGCAGTTTTACCTCCACAGAAACTGTGCCAAGAGGGGAGGGTTGAACCCGAGAAGGAAGGCCTGACGCGTGGTTTGGATCTGTTGGTCGCTTGATGCATGTGAGTTGGCACAAGGAATTTTGTCAGTGTATGTTACTTTCAGCACTGATCTTCATGTGACTTTTTTTTTTTTTTTTTTTTTTTGGCTTGACAAACATAACTTAGTGGATTAACAGCTGTTATTACTTTGTGCTGTCACCATGCCATAAATCAGAGGCCCTATAAAGTTTCTGGGAAAAACATTTGAAAGTTTAGCTCAGCAGTGGGGTACGTGAGCTGAGCAGGAACGAGGGACGGCCACCCTGCGCTCTGCCGGGCCGGCTGGCAGGGCCCTCTTTCTCCGCGCGCCCAGGTGAGGCACAGCCTGATTGCAGCTCAGGGCTCTGTTTGACTTCGGTTTGTTCCTTCATATTTATTTTTATTTTAACGTGGTGGGAATCCAGGCTTGATTTTTGAGGTGGCAAGGTGGAAGAGCAATTGGTTTGAAGATGGAAGGACAGTTGGGGAGGGGTGGGAATAAAAATTAGCCCAAACCTTCAGGAGAAGCAGCCGCGACGCTGCGGTCAGCCTGCTGCTGGGTGCCGCCGCCGCCGTTCGCCGTTAGGCGCCACCACCCCGCTACGCGAGGGCGGGCGGCACGGGGGGGTCCCGCGGCGCCCGGCGGGCGGTACCACAGGGGCGGGCCGGGCCGCAGCTCCCCCCCCACCCCCCGGGCCGGCCCGCGGCCTTTGCCCGCCGCCGGGCAGCACCTGGCCCCGCCGCGCTCCGCTCCGCCCCGCCGCGCCCGCTGGCAGCGCCCGGCGCTTATCGCGCACGGGGCGGCGGCGGGCCCTTCCCCCGCCCTTCTCCGCGGCGCAGCAGGCAGGCGAGTGCGGGGCGCTGGCGGGAGGGGGGGGCGCCCTGCCGGGAGGGAGCGGGGGTCCCGGTTCGCCCCAGGGGAGGCCGCGGCGGGGGCGGCTCTGGGCCGGGGCAGCCTGCGGGCCGAGCGCGGCCGGGGCAGCGCCGCCGCTGTGGGGCTGCCCGCCGGAGCGGGCACCTGCGGCCGGGGGCGGCGGGGCTGGGGTCGCCGGCGGGAAGCGCTGCCCGGCCCCTGTGTGCCGCCCCGGGCGGGGGCTGCTGGCCCTGTCCCTGCGCGGGGATGCTGATCTGTTAATCTGTGGCCGGCCGTTCAGCGGGCGGTCGCGGTGATCTTTACTCCTGCTAGTAAGGGTTTTCTAACTTGACTTGTTCTAACTCCCTGCAGTAGATTGTAAAGTGGCGCAATGAAGTCGTCAGTCTAGGGATTTTGCACTATATAAGGCTAATACCGACCGTCATGTTTTGAGTAGTTTACAGGGCCATGGGTAAGTGTGCTGTGTGTTAAAATGGTCGTGTAAAAGCTTAGTTTCAGCTCGGTTCAGCAATCAAACCGTGAATTTTCCCCTTTGCCTTCATTTCTGTTCTGCAATTCCCCTGCTCCTTTATCTCCGGTGCCCAGAGCAGAGGGCTGGTGTGCTGTTGGCAGACTCAGTCATGCAGCTGCTGTCAAACTTGAGAGTTTAGTATCACTGACCTGGCTGATGGACAGTGCACCCTCAGCAGGTTTGGGATGACACAAAACGGGGAGGAGCGGCTGATGCACCAGAGGCTGCGCTGCCCTTCAGCGAGACCTGGGCAGGCTGGAGCGTTGGTGGAGAGGAACCCCATGAAGTTCAGCAAAGGCCAGCGTAGGGTCCTGCACCGGGGGAGGAACAGCCCCACGCACCAGGACAGGCGCAGGGCTGACCTGCTGGAGGGCAGCTCTGTGGAGAAGGACATGGGGGTGCTGGTGGGCAGCAAGTTGCCCATGAGCCAGCAGCATGCCCTGGTGGCCAAGGAGGCCAACGGGATCCTGGCGGTGCGTTAGGAGGAGGGTGGCTCCCAGGTTGTCTGCTCTGGTGCGGCCACAGCTGGAGCGCTGTGTCCAGTCCTGGGCTCCCCTGTTCAAGAGAGACGGGGGACTCCTGGAGAGGGTCCAGTGAAGGGCTACGAAGGTGATGAGGGGACCGGAGCATCTCCTTTATGAGGAAAGGCTGAGGGAGCTGGGCCTGTTCAGCCTGGAGAAGACTGAGAGGGGATCATAGCAATGCCTACAAATATCCTAAGGGTGAGTGTCAGGAGGATGGGACTGGGTTCTTTCCAGTGGTGACCAGTGACATGACAAGGGGCAATGAGCACAAACTGAAACACAAGAAGTTCCTTCTGAATATGAGGAAAAACTTTTTTTTGAGGGTGACAGAGCACTGGAACAGGCTGTCCTGAACAGGTTGTGGAGTCTCCTTCTCTGGAGCCACTCAAAACCTACCTGGATGCCATTCTGTGCAACCTGTTCTAGGTGAAGCTGCTTTATCAGGGGATTGGACTAGATGGTTTCCAGAGGTTCCTTCCAGCCCCGACCATGCTGTGATTCTGGGACATGAAGGATTTTGCTGTTCTTTTTAAAACAGCTGTCTACAAATGACACTTGTTTGTTTCTGTTGTTCTGAAACAACTTAGAAGCAATGTAATACTGCATTCTCATCAATTAGGCTGCTGTTAGTTAAGGTACATTTTGTGTGTGCTTATAAGCATGCTTACTTCAAAATCTGTACGGTCAGAGAAGGTAATTATTCCTTAGTTAGCATTACAAAAATGAGGTCTTGTTCTCCTGGTCTGGCTGTGCTGTGTGGTGTTAACCAGCAGGCCACTGTGCCTGTTCTGTGTGTTTAATAAAACCCAAAGCAAAATCCTGTGCTCGCAAGCTTCCGGAAACAGGACGTCCCTCTTCAAACTGTCCTGTGCACGGAAGTTGCAAAACTTACCCTTCACAACGAATGTCTGTCTGACTTGGAGAAAGCAGGACACATCTCCATCAGGTAACTTCTATTTCTGGGGATAGAATAACTTCCTTCCCTTGCTTGAGCAGTCTGTCCATGTCTTTAAATAACTCCCTGCACTAGAGAGTTAATAAACAGCCTTCTAAAGTGAAACTAACTGGTTCTAGAGTTGGTGGTTTTGTTTTGCATGGGGACGAGGATGGGAAGAGTAAGTCTGAACCTTTGAAACTTTCTGCAAAACAAAATGATTACAATTGTTTTTACAGTGGACACCTCTGAGATTTTCCCTCTGTAACTCCTGTCTCTAAGTACCATAAATGAGTTCTACCCTTTCTGTGTGCAAAAGCTGGAGTTCTTGCCTGATGACTCAAGGAATTAAACAAAGGGAGCAGATATAGAACACAGGAAGGTCTTGTCCTAAATTGCCTTTCAGGTTGTAATGCTTACTCATTCTTTATTGGCAATGTGGCAATAAGGAACTGAATTAAAATAAGTTTATACTTGTTTTATCGTTGAAAAGCTAAAAACTGATATTCAGCATGTGCAAACAATGGATTTAGAACAGGGAAAGTTCTTGTTCGCTGTAGCAGGAGGGAAACTTCGGTTAACCTTGACTGCTTCTAGATAATGCAATTCTGTGTACAGTGCTACAATTGTCAAGGTTCTTGAACCTTGACATGCTTTAGGGTTCTGGCTGTCACTAGTTGGGTGACAGGGTCAGCTGTAGTGAGGATAAGCATGGGTTTCTGACCTTCGTTTCCAGCTGCTTTGCTGATGTAAAAGCTAAGAGGCGACGATGGACAGAGAACCAAGTATTGTGGTTATACTCAAAGATCCCAGATCTAGGAATATGTAGACTCTTGTTTCATTGAACCTTGTTTTCCTGTCAGGCTTAGGGCTCACTACTTCCACAAGAACAGACTAACACATGTGCTTTTGCTCAAAGCACCATAGAACTCGGCATGCTTACGCCAGCGGCTTGCATCCCTGAGAGGCACTAAGAAAACAGGTGTGTCTGATGGGTGCATGTGCTGGTACATCCTAACATAAAAATACAAACGTTAGGATGTATTTGGCTGACTAGTATTACAGTCAGCAGAATGGCACCCGGTTTGTTCACACAACTATCTTGTTCAGTATTTCAGTGATCTACAACACCTAGCAAATGTTTGTCCCTTTTTGCAGTGCTAATCTCTTCAGGACTGCAGTATTACAGCTGGAGTTGCATTGCATGTGCTGTAGGGTCAGATACAGTTTCCTGCCACAATAACCAGAAGATGTTTTTATGCTTTGTTAGAATTCATTCGCTTGTATGAAATTTCAATTTCCTGGCAGAGGCCGTGATTGACTTTTTTTTTTTTTTTTTTCTTTTGCTTAAATTGATTACAGTCCATTTCCAAATTAGTGGTTTAGCTGCAACAAAGGTTTAGTATTATAATTCTTGCCTTGAGGACTCATCCAGGCATATAAATTCTACCTTCCATAATTGTTACTGGTGCCTTTCTTTATCTTGCAGCTTCCCACTTACTGAGATAATGTCAGCAATTGGAGTAGTGTCTTGTTCCTGTCTCCATCCTGGTGCGTGGCTGCTGAAACCAAGAATGCAGAAGATGAGCTCCTTAGGCTTACATACAGCAGCCAGGTGTGCTGCCAAGGATTATTATGAAGTACTTGTGCTGGGTGGAGGCACTGGTGGAATCACCATGAGTGCTCGGATGAAGAGGAAAGTGGGGGCAGGAAATGTGGCTGTTGTTGAGCCAAGTCAGGTAAGTCTTCCTTTGCTATAAAGCATTGAAAAGCGTAAGTGTTTTACACAGGTGACCAGATTGGTCTGATTCTCATCCCTCTCCAACCCTACATATTTTTAACTGTGGAGGGGAAGCCAACTAGCCATTTTTTAGAAGGCTTTGCATGAAATTTGTTGCTCCACAGTAGAGATGCGTGCATCCCTCCAGCTTTGTCACACAAAACTCTTTTGTTAAGAATAACATAATGTTAAGAACACATCACTTCCTATTTGGTGTGATGTGCCTTCATCTTTAAGTTGCTTAGTTCTTAAATGTCCATTTGAACACCTGTTTCAGACTCATTACTATCAGCCATTGTGGACCCTGGTTGGTGGTGGTGCCAAGCAGCTGGCAACCTCTGCACGTCCAACAGGCAGCGTGATGCCTAAAGGTGTTGAGTGGATCAAATCTCGAGTTACAGCATTGGATCCGGATAAGAACTGTGTCTGGCTGGAGAATGATATCAAGGTAATAATGTAAAAAGTTATTCTTAGTTTCTTATCCCATATCATGAGCTGTCTGTCCACCTCCTACAGATCCTCTTGGAACTGCCTATCGAGCAAGACCTTCCTCCAACATCTAGGAGGCCAGGAAATTCCACCTAGTCTTATGAGAAGTACTTGATCCTAAAATCTGTTTTTACTAAAAATTGTTATAGATAACTAGGTTAGAATAACATCAGCTTAAAATATCATTACAATCTTTTCCCTGTTTATAATGAACTGAACACAAAAGACAGAATACTTTGTTCCAGATGCTTAGTTTTGTGTCTAACAAAGGCTGTGTGTGTAACTCCTAATGCAGTTGGTAACTATAAATTATTCTTAGAGCTTAACACTTGCATTAATAATGCTCCCTATATCTCCTTCCCTTGTGACTCTTGCTGTCAGGTAACTTCAGTTTGCTTTGAGGTAATGTTTTGGGTATTGTCTAAAATGCCTTTTTTTCCCCCCTTACACAACAGGTATCTTACAAGTATCTGATAATTGCCCTTGGGATTAGTCTGCATTATGAAAAGGTATTTGTTTTACAGTAATCATGTTTTTACTAGTTTTAATGGCATCACATACCCTTATGATTGACTAAAGTAAATGGCTTTTCAGTACACTTTCTTTTTTTTTTTTTACTGCAAGATACTGAACGCTAATACAAATTAAAGAGCCAGAAGACAGCCTAATGACTTTACTGCTTCCACAGATCTCTATGTAATAACCCAAATTACCCTTGGGAAGGTCTTTTAAGACTGCTTTGTTGCACCTCCATGGCAGTATGAGCAGGTAGGGCAGCAAGTCAAATCTAGAACTTAGAGGCAGCCTGTAATAATGAGATAATAAGGTATGCTGACTGTAGACTGAAGCCTCTCTAATGTAAACAAAAGCGAGGAACATACAGCAGTCAGTAAAATCTGTCCTGCAGAATTAATTTGACCCACCCTCAGCTTTCTTAAAGGATGCTCTTCAGAAGGAACCAGCTGAGTTACCACGTTTGTGTTTAAATAGGCCCTGGGGCCCTTCCCGTCTGTTAGGTTTGCTGTACACTTCATACAGTGGCGCTCAGAGGAAAACGTTAATACCACTGTGTGGCACAAGAATGACAAAGCAATATATAGCAGGAGGAAAACACAAAGGCAAGATGTTTGAGTGATTTGACTCCCATGGTTTTAACCTGACCTGAATATGATGTAGTACCAGAAAATATATTTGAATATCTCTTTGAAAAGCTCCCAAGGTATACATAAAGCAAGAGCTAGTCTTAGTTAACTATAGTCACACCAGATATGGCCAGTGGAATGAGGAGTTGCATTGTGTCCACTGACTCTCTCAGTCTTCATATAGAACTCTTCAGTACAACCTGATAAAACTAAATCCAGCGTTTAGTAGAAGGCATGTGATACAGTTAATCACTATTACTCTACAGTGAATAAAATTCATAGTAACAGATTTGTATGGCTCTGAAATGAAAGTGACCAGTTTAAAAAGAGGGATGGTTACTCATATTTTTCTTCACCGACAGAATACTTCCTGGTGTAGACTGTAATGTTCCAACCACATTTTAGTGCATGTAACATGACTCCGTTTTCTCACAGAATTTCCGCAAGCCATTAGTTTGAAATGGGGTTTACTGCCTTTCTCACAAGCAGATGGTCAGGCGTAGTAGGAGTAGTATGGAAATCATTATTGGAGACAGCCGAGTTTAAACAAAACAACTGTAGGAAATACAGGTATCTGCAACTGACTATTGAAAAGTTTAACTCACCTTATACAGTTTTGTAATGCCTTTTTTTTTTTTTTTTTCCTTTTAACATGATTTTTACTTACAATGATGTGCCAGTGACTTTATATATTCTTATTCGGAGTTTCATGCCCTAGTCTACAAAAACTTGGCTCTGGGTCTGTACTGAACACTTATGCTACAGATGTTGCAGACTAGAGTAATTTCAATAAATGTACATCTACTAAATTCTAATGGAAATACCTGTTTGATTGGTAGGCATATTTTCAAAAATGCCAATTAGCAAGTGTGTATGGGCTTTCTTTTTGCTAGAGGCTTCTTAAATAGCTGGCTGTGGAGTCTGCATTTAATATTTGGCATTGATGACAAAATTTTTGCCATCTGTACTTTAAACCTTAATTTCGTTTTCTTAGATCAAAGGCTTGCCTGAGGGTTTTCATCACCCTAAAATAGGTTCCAATTATTCAGTTCATACGGTAGAGAAAACATGGAAAGCTTTACAAGATTTCAAGGAAGGAAATGCTATCTTCACTTTCCCAAATACTCCAGTGAAGTGTGCAGGGGCTCCTCAGAAGATCATGTATTTATCAGAGGCCTACTGGAGAAAAGTAAGTATTTTACTCTCTCTGCCACTTGTTTCCCAGTTGGAAGGAAGGCTTAGTCTAAGGGGTTCATGTTATCTTTACAACACATGAAAACCACACAAGGGGAATGTGACTCAGAATTATTGAAGGGACTGCATTGCTTTTTTTTATTATTGATGTATACCAAGTGAAGTTAACTGAATCATACATGAATAGCCTATATTTAATACTGGAGAAACTTGCAGAATTCAGAATCCGTAAGGAAAGAACTGCTTACTGTGCTTCTGGTGAGCTACAGATACAACTGTTCTCAGCCTAATTTATAACTTCAGGTGGTGGACTAAAATAACACAGGCTGGAATTAAATAGTTGTTGTTACCTTACGTACTGAATACCTGTTGCCATTTGTCCTTCTGCTGGTCTGAAAAACAGCTGTGCTTGTTTGTTGTGGCACGCTGTCTCAGCATTAGGAGTCTTAGCAGGGCTGTTAAAGTAAGCTTAGTAGAAACAAAAGACAACTTCAAGTGGAAGTGTCAGGGTTCATATGTGTTTAAGTTTCATGAACGATCTACTGGGCAAGCACCTGAATAATGCACAGAAGTGAAGGTTTCGGAAAGCTGTATAATGCTAAGCTGCTACAAGTGTCTAACCTGCATGCAGCAGTTCATCAGTGAATTGCAGCCACCCCTTCTCACTAGCAGTTTGTGTGGGGTGTCCTCAGTGCCTTGCTCAGAAAGGGCAAAGATGATCCTGTCTAGCTTCTAACAGGGTGTGTAACAGCTGCATCTGAGATGCATTAATTCTAATGCTAATACCTCATTAATAATTGAACTGCATTAATAGCTCTATCAGCTCTTCAGTAGTGCAGCGTAGTTCTTTTGTCTGCTAGCTTGTTGCCATTTCTTAATAGAAAAGGCTAATTTGATCTCTTTGTGCAGACAGGAATACGTTCCAAAGCAAACATAATGTTCAACACTTCACTTGGTGTCATTTTTGGTGTTAAGAAGTATGCTGATGCATTGCTTGAAATAATAAAGGAGAGGAATATTGCTGTTAACTATAAGCACAACCTTATAGAAGTTCGAGCAGACAAGCAGGAAGCTGTGTTTGAAAACCTGGACAAGCCCGGAGTGACTGAAGTTCATCAGGTCAGGAGCTTTTGGGCCTCTAGTTTGGTCCTATTTCTTCTCTTTGTATACTGTAACATAACTGCCACGCTGTAACAACATCTGCTTCATTGTATGCCATGCTATAATAATTCTGCTGTTTCCTCCTGAGAGTACCATCTCTAATTTTAGCAGATTAAAAAGCTTGAAACAAAGGTGGAGGGAAGAAAAAAAAATACTTAATAAACCATGCTTGGAGTCCTGTATGCCTTATCAGTATAACTTGGGAATGTCTCGGGTGTATATGGAAGAAGGCAAGTTGGTGTTACGCCAGTCTAAATGGACTTGCCTGAATAAGGTTCATGTTAATAAAAGGATGCCCTTGAAATCTGAGAGCAGATTTTCATTCTATATACTTGTGTTGTTAAAAAAAACCCCAGACCTAGAAAATCCCTCTCCCCACTGCGCTTATTGCCTTCTATCAACACAGGTAGGATCTGGTCCTGTAAACTAGCTATTGAGTGCCTTTTTTCCCTGTCTAGTATGAAATGCTTCATGTCACACCCCCAATGGGGCCACCTGATGTACTCCTCAACAGTCCTGTCGCAGATGCAGTTGGCTGGGTGGACGTAGATAAGGAAACTCTACAACATAAGAAGTATCCTAATGTATTTGGTATTGGAGACTGCACCAACCTTCCAACATCAAAAACTGCTGCAGCTGTAGGTAAGGTTGTGCACGCGTGTGTGTGTCTAATGAAAAGTGTGGGAGTGACAGTAAGCTTTTTGTTTAGTTTGTTACTCCTGAGGTCTTGACTTCAATTATTTGCAGCTTTCAAAAAGACCTAAGTCTCCTGGGCCAACTAATTAGCTACAGACTGTGCTGGTGCCACTAACCCACAGTCCTCTTGTTCCAAATGCCTCACAGATGAACTAATTCTATTTTCTGTGTTCACAGAATGGCATGAAATGAGTATACTGCCCTTGTATTCTGTCATCATTCAGTAACAAAACTTCCTGCTCTATCTTAGCAGCTCATGCATATGTGTCAGCTGATAAGTCACTATTGGAAGTCACATGTTCTGTACTTGTAGCCATAGGGTCCAATATAAAAGCACTTCAGACATATTGTCTCACAACTGAAAAAAAACCAAAAGGCAAATAAGGGCACGGAAAAAAAGAAAGGCTGTATGGTATCTTATTGGTGTAACGTGAAGAATGTTAAGTCAACTATTCCAGGAAGTGGGTCTCCAATACTTCCCTTACAGCACTGAAAATGAAACAAAACTTCAGTGCCAGAAGCATAGTGTTTGGGAAGACTGAGCAAGTGTAATAAAACATACAGCTCCAGTTTCATTCAGCTTTAGCATGTTACAACAGCAAGGCCAAAGCATTATTCCAAAATTATTTTTGTTTTAAAAAATTGGGACTGTAAACTTTCCAGACTGATTTGACATTGAAGTTCAATTACAGCTGAATCATCCAACCAAATGCCTGGGTAGTAGTGTTTGCCTTAGTAACTACAACAATTGTTACCTGAAACAAAGCCTTAATTCTTTTTTTTTTTTTCTTTCTTATATAGCTGCCCAGTCTGGAGTGCTTGATAAAACTATTTCCCTGGTTATGAAGAACCAGTTGCCAACTAAAAAGGTACCTACAGATCTTGTTTTATCATTAACGTTTTCTCCATTCACGCAGGAAGTCTTGCCAGCAGCTAAACCATGTGAACCAGAAGGCAGGAAGGGCTTTGCAGCAGCAGCTGGGGTACTAAATGGCTAAATGCTGTATGTCATAATAGTAATTGAGCTGTACAATTCATATTTTTGATACTGCCATTAAAAAATAGTACCTATTTAATTCCTTAACTTCTGAGTTGATACAAGTTGAAAGGCTTAGTCTGAGTTCTTAATCAGTGTGGGTGACTTATTTAGAATAAAACTGTTGAGTAGTATAATCCCTGCTCCAGGAAAACTCTTCCAAACCTAACATATCTGCACAATGTTGAATTTTAAGGAGTTAAACTGAGGTTTTGTACTATAAAAAAAATGTTAAGCCTGTAACTATGTTCAAATTTCTTCTCGAGACTTGGCTTTCATTTTCTGAATTAATATTCCTTGGGGCACTAACCTGAGTGTCATCATCCATACTCCTGCGATCCTCTGGAAATTCTTGCAACTCAGTTCAAGGTTCTTTTTAAATACTGACTGTTAAAAGCCAGCACCAGCTCTCATCCTGATCTTACTGGTCACCTATTCTGCTGGTTACAGTAATAACCAGCAATTAATGACACAAAGCCCTATTGTTCTAGGTTAGTTCTAATTTAAGCAATATTGTTAAGCAAATCTGCGTTGGAAAGAAAATGGCTTGGTATTATGGTTATTAAACCATAATTGGCTTAGCAGCCTTCCAAACTCAATGCTATTAATGCTATAAATGCAGAAACGTCCTTGTAACTCATTTCGAAATACGTTAAACACATGGCTTGTAATACTTTGGCACTTACCCTGCTTGAATTAATGGAAAGGGGATATTCTTCATTGCAGTATGATGGATATACTTCCTGCCCGCTAGTAACAGGCTACAACAAGGTGATTCTAGCAGAATTTGACTACAACGCTCAGCCCTTGGAGACCTTTCCCATTGACCAGAGTAAGGAGAGAGTAACCATGTACCACATGAAAGCCGATATGATGCCTTTTCTCTACTGGAATGCGCTGCTTAAGTAAGTATTTCAGTTCTGAGGAGGCAGAGCTGCTGTGATCTCTCAGGAAGAAGCCAGGTTACAGATAACTGTTCTGGCTTAGTTCCTTGCTAGAATAGAAGCAAACAGAAGTGCATTCTTAGTCAAGACTAAGACCTTTACTTTTTGGGCACTTTGTTCTGCTTGAACCCGTTACTAGCAGAGTTGAATTGCACAGAAGGGCACCCCTTACCCAACTGACAACCACACTGAAACAAAGATTCTCTCCAAAACAGACCCCTCTTAGCAAGTATGGCGTCTTCCAGCAGTAAAACAAAAACACCACCACCTTGCCACCCCCCAAACCCTACTCTAATAGTATAGCCATAAAGCTTGACAAAACAACTTTCTCCATGTCTAGGGGATACTGGGGAGGACCAGCTCCTGTCAGGAAGCTGATGCATCTGGGCTTGAAGTAACTGCTGGTTTTGTGTGGATCAAACCCTTTTGAAGAACAATGACTGATCTTACAATGGATCTATAGGTATCTTCCCCTCTTGGACCACCTCGTCCACTGATTTTTTATTTTTTTTTTTAAATCAAGCTTTTGTCCTATATTCACTTTTCCCCCTCCTAAGGATGAATCCTTCATGTGCTCTTCTACTGCTTTTCTATGTAAGCCAACAGCTTTGACTACTCCTGTGTATGCACAGGACTTGCCTTAAGCTACGGAACACTACTGAAATCTACAGAAATCAGTGATTTTAAAGCTGTTGTATATTTATAAAATAAAATTTTCTCCCTCACTTTAAACTGGATTGTCTGCATCTGAAATCTGTGTGTGCACTGGATTTAACAGAATAATTAAATCCTGTTATCATCAAGAAGCATAGTTGCTGCCTGACTCAAGGGATTACAGAAATTCATGCAAGTTACTGAAAACTCAAAGCAGCGTTATGTGTATAGATACATACACACTCTCTCCTACCTACAAGAGTTGTGCCATTTAACATCAGTTCCACTATAATGTTTTACTCTCACAGGTTAAAAGCAGAGTGAAAAGAATTCCCAGGAGACTGGGAGAAAACAGATCATCTGAGGCCACATACTAGCCTGAAACACAAATGAAGTTAACAGACAAGGGGGAAGTGCTTTTTAATTATGACCATATATAAGTCAAGTTTCAAGGGAAGACTGAAGAATTTAAGAGTTGAGAGTCTTCACAGAAGCTGGAACTTTAGTGGCAGTCAGGTAGACAGCGCAGAGCAAACAGGAATCATCTTCACTCACAAGAATCGGCAGCAACAGCTTACTTCTAAACAGGAAGATACACATGAACGTATTTCAAGTTACAGCTTCATGCTTTTTCAACATAGCCTTTTTTAAAAGGGTTATCTTTGTGTTGTAGTTATAAGCATGAATACGTACCTGCATGTTAAGTAATTCTTCAATCTTATTCTGGATCTGTCCATACACATCATTAAACAGCTCCTCTTTTGATTTTGTTCCATTCAAGTGCACTTAAAAGAAATTAAAGTAAGAGAGTTATAATTCAATGTTTCTGTAATACTGCCAGATCCTAATTTAAAGAGCATGCACTTGACAGGTATCAGAGAAACATACAGCATCCCCTTGCTCCAGCTCCTCTCATGCATCTAACCAGCACAACTATCCCAGGTTTGAAAACCACTCCCACAAAGCGATCTTTCAAAAGTGCTTTTGTCATTAAAGACTTACCCACATCAACTCCAAGATCTTCCATTATCTTCCTGTGCTTTACATACATTGGCCAAACGTGGCCATCAAACAATCCAGGTGGATCTGGTACAGTGTAATTCCTTGAGCTGTAAGTTAAGGCATTGTTATTCAAGAATAGTCTATTTACAGTTCAGGGAAATGACAGCTCATTCAGTTTTTCTACGCAGCAGCCTAAGCCTGTTGCCTGCAATGTAGTTTCTGAGCTTATCAGAAGTCAGTAGTCAGCATAAACTGCAAACATGAAGATACCCCATAAAAGTTGGAATTTGACATGCAGGTTCTAAGTGTTCAAGATACAAAAAGGATTCCCAAGACAGACTGATCTTAACATTGATGAACCACCTCTTTCTTAAAGCGTCAGCAAAGCTTTTTTAGTAAAATAGCTGTCTGCTTATTCCTCTGAAATGTAACTTCAAGTTTTAACACATTTCATTTGCATTAAGAACAGTGAATGTGTACAACAATACGGCCAAATATAAAACCCCATGATAGTTAGAGACCTGGCACCAGTATCACTGGAAAACTGGAAAGGGAGAAAGCATATTGAAAAATCTGTGCAGAAACTGAGCATTACTCTCACAATCACAACAGCTTGGTAGGAAGCGTTTGGGTGAGGAAAGCTACAGGCTTGTAACAGAGCAGCTGCATTAGTGTTTATCCTTTTTTATCTAAAAGCTTTAGAAAAATGAGTCTTGAACGGAGCAGGATGTTACTGGCCTAGCAAGGGAACTCAGAAAGACCTACCTTCTTCTCCTTTTACACTCTTCATATGGAATGGAAAGAAAGTACCGATGGTGGAATACATCAATCAGCGGCCTGAAAGAGATACATGTTTGGTTACAGCTAGACTGATTAGTAGCAAGAAACAGAAAGGTGGAACTACACCTGTTTCCTGTACCTAGAGCTATCTTTGGACCTGTGACACCTGAACTCAGCCGTGATCAACACCAGCTACTAGGTCTTGGTTCAGAACTCTTAACTGTTAACTCTTTTTATTCTGTTGGACGCTTGCCCATCATGTAAAAATCAAAATGTAGGAAGGCACGTTTGATTACCTGTAGGTGTAAAGCAGGAAGCCTTCAACTATAAGAATGTGGACTGTTTCATCTCCTCCGTCCTTATCTTGCAAGATCTGGGCATCCAGTGTGTTGTTGATCCCATGAGAACGTTCAAACTTGACTGGGTTTTTTATCCAAGCATTTATGGTACTCATCATAGCTTCCATATCTAATGCACTAATCACTAAGACAAAACAGACAACCATCGTTAAGCAGCAGTTAAATATCATCTAGCGGTAGAGTCAGTAGAAACAGTGCACGTCAAGGATCAAAATACTCCCAAAGTTTTTGAGTTACACTTTGATAACTGTAGCAAAGCCTTACCATCGTACTGTTTGAACCCATCTTCAACTTCTATTTCATCTTGGGGCTAAAACAGCAACAAGAAAAAAAAAACAACTGCTTGGTCAGGACAGCTACTGGGAAACTCGATACCGATTTCAAAACAAGATTCAAGACCCGACCCCTGGAGCTAGGAAGGGGAATCTTAACCCTCCACCGGGTCGCTCTGCATGCCGATAAAAAGCAGCAGTAACGAGGCGCAGATAAAGCAGCCCGCTCCTCTATCTTCCCACCGACACGAGCTCGTCGCACAGCGCTCCAGGGAAACGGGGAGCCCTCGGGACAGGCTACATGGCGCAGGCTCACCCCCCCGGCCGCACGGCCGGCCCCGGCCCGGCCCAGCATGGCGGGGGCGCCGGGGGGGTGGGGGCGCCCGGGGGCCGGAAGCACGCGGGGCCCCCCCCGGCCTGCAGGGGGCGGCCGGGCGGGCGCCTCACCTTGAAGAAGTCATCCTGGTGCACCACGCTGCAGTTGGGCAGGGCCTGCATCAGCTTGCGGGTGAGGGTGGTCTTGCCCCCGTTGGTGACCCTGCGGGGAGAGCGCCCGGCCGTCGGCAAGGGCGGCGGGGCCACGTGCGCGCGCTGGGCCGCCTCCCCCCGCCCCCACCCCCGCCTCGCGCCCGCGCCATTGCGGCAGCGGCACCGGGAGGGGATGCGGGCCCGGGCCGGGCCCAGTCCCCTGGCGGGCTGCCCCCCTCCCCCGGCCCGCCCCGCGGCTCTCACCCGCCGATGCCGATGATGATGTTCATGGCGCGCCCGGCAGCCGCCCGGCCCGACTCCTACCGCCTGTTCCTGAGGGGCGGGGGGGACCCCGGTGCCTCCGGTACCGGCCGCCTACGTGCCTGAGCCGGGACCCGGGGCAGGGGGGAAGAAAGGGGCTGGAAAAAGAGGAGAAGGTAGAAAGGGGAGAAGCCAAACGTCAACTGCTGGGCAACGCCATGGTGGGAGGAGGAGGGAGCAGCAGCAGAGCTGGTCCGCGCCGCACCAGAGCGCTCCGCAAAGGGAGGCTAGCACCCGCTGCATGGCGCTTCCCCTCACGCTCCTGCGCGCCCATTGGGCCGCCGCCGCCGCACCGCGGCCAATGGAGAGCGCGCAGCGCGGGCGCCTCGCGGCTATTGGGCAGGGCGCGCTCACTCAGGCCCTGGCAGGGCTGCGGCGCGGCTGCTCGGCGGCGCTCATTGGCCGCCGCGCTGGGGGAAGGCAGCTGCGCCAATGGCAGGCGCGTCGCACCGGGGGGGGCGGGGCGGCGGTGGCAGCGCGGGGTGGCTGCGCCGCGCCGGGGCCGCGCGTTCCCCTCAGGCGCCGCAGCGGGTTGGCGGGGGCCGCGCCCGGGGAGGGTGGAGCCGGGCTCCGCGCTGCGAGGCGGCCCGAGCGGGGCCCGCTGCCGCTGCCCCCCGAGCTGCTCCGCCGCCATTACGGGGGCCCCGGCTGTCGGAGCCGCTCGGGCGGGGTGCGGCGCCTGAGGGCGGGCGGGAGGCCCCGCCGGGCCGGGCCCAGCCCGGTGACAGCGGGCCTCGCCCAGCCGTCAGCGCCCCCAGCCGGAGGGCCTCGGGGGCTCCCGGCGCCCCGTCCCGGGCTCCGGCCCGGCCTTCAGCGGCCGCGCTGCCGGGGCGCCGGGCCCGAGAGGGCAGGGCGGCGGGGCGGGCCGAGCGGCATCGCATCCCCAGCGGCGCCAGCCGGTGAGGCCGGGCCGCTGGGGCGGGGAGCGCTGCCGCGGGGCAGGGCCGCTCCCCCCTGCCCGCCGCGAGTGCGAGGCCGCGGCGGCCCTGTGAGCACCTGTCGCGGCCGCGCCGGCCCTTGCCCCAGCCCGTGCGGCCGGGAGGCTCCAGGGCCCGGGCTGAGCCCCGGCTGGGAGCTGCTGCGCCGCGGGTTCCGCCGCCCCTGGCCCGGGCTGCGCCCCATCTGTGAGGGAACAGAACTTGGGCTCGCAGCCTTTTCTTGCTTTCTATTTATTTAATCTGATTTTATTCTTAGTGACACTAAATTCCATAATTTACAAGCTAGGAACTCGGTACGTGTTTACAGCACCAGTAGTTGGTGCATTGCCACCCATTTGTCTTCTCATCTTTTGTGGTTTTTTTATCAATTTTGTTCTGGTAGGACTCCAGGCAGATCCCTCCGTTGATTTCTCTTGCAGTTACATTTAACTTTCAACCACAACACACAGCTTGGTCTCTTGGCTCGTCTTAGAACAGACAGTTACAACTGCCCCCTCCCCCCGTTTTTTGACTGAGCTCATTTCCACTTTGAAATAGAGGAGCTGCCTTGGTGGTTTTTTGTTTTATTTAAATGTGTGTGTACTTAGCTTTTAAAAGGGGAAGCTTCAAATCTCTGTGCACAGAGACTACACCCAAATTCCTTAGATTAACACCACCAACACACTTACATTGTTGGAGGTCTCTGTTAAAACGTTATTCTCAGCTTTCTGTGTGAGGCTTCGGGGTGGCAGAAGGCCAATATATAATCATACTACATAATAGTTTATTACATAGTTTGAGGACTACATCTCAAACCAAATTTGTCATCTGCATGTACGCTAGTAAAATCAGGATGCTACTTCCAAGCAGTTAAGCTCACTCGGCAGCAGGATTTCACCTGCTTGGCTCCAAGGTTCTTCCAAAATCTTGGTAATTTATTGGGTTTTACTCCTCACCTTTCACCAAACAAGACACACTCTTCAAGGTTCTCACTCAAAACTAATTTTAGCTCTAGAAATAGAAGTTCCGCTGTTTTTTACCATACCTTGCCATTCAAATAGAATAGAATGGTTCAGGATTTTAATGTGATGCAAATATCAAATGGGCAAAGTAAGGACAATGAATAAATTAGCACGGTGTTTTTTTAGAAAGGCAGTTTGACTAAACATGTTTCTCGCATTGGTTCAGTACTGACAGAGCTGGAGTGAAAATGACAACTGGACTCAGAAGTTGTCACAATTTAACAGCTCAGTCGGGGCAGGGTGATGACAGCCTGCATCTGAGGTGTGATAATATATACCAGCTTTATTATACTCGCTGTCTTTCACTAACAGCTCGGAGTCAAGGGTTTGTCACGATCAGACCTTGACTCTAAAGGCTGATTGTGAAGAATGGATATGTTTAGCGATGTTATTTATCAAGTTCACCGTGCATCTTCCATGTCTATGGAAAGGGAGAATTCTTCTGTCCTGATTCAGGCAAACATTTCCCACTTTGTACAGAATTGATATTTTGTAAGTAAAATATGAGACTACTTTGAATACTTTTTAATACGCAGCAATGGTAGAACAAACTGAATGTTATGCTCAGGAAAGTACATTTAAACATTCATAAAGCTGTCAGGCGCTCTAAGATTGCGGACTCCAGAATGGCTGTGCATCCTGCCCATCTCATTCAACATCTGTGTCTGCGCGTGCTAGCCATTTCCCTGACCCTTTGTCTCTCTCTCCTCGATGATACTGCTGCTATGGTGAAAAATAGAGAGAAAGAACAACAGGATATTGTCCAGTTCTAGTCTGTGTGCCAACAGTGACAAAATGTTGTTTTCTCCTAGGTTTGGGGATTCTTGTTGGCTTTTATTAGTTCTGGGCAAGCCTGACCACGTTAAGATGTTTTTCAAATTCTTCCAGTTAGTGTGGAAACCTTGAGTCTCTGGGAGGAAGGTGGTGTCCCATGCCCTGGCACGGGCATTCCTGTCCTGGAGGATGATACTCTGACTCATGCAGAGGAAAAGAAAAGTTCTCCTGTAAAACACAACAGGAAGCCGTCCAGTCCTGCTGTGTGCCAGGACACCTGCAGAGCTGCCGCAGGGGTGGAAGCGAGCCACAGGCTGTATGGATAATGCTGAGAAAACTGCACGGCTGCACAAATCTGACGCCAATCTAGGGCGCTATTTTTGGTTTCCGCTCTGCTTTTCTGACACCTGTAGGTAAGCGTGAAGCGCACATCAGACTTCTGCAGCACCTTACAGAGCGAAGGAACCCTCGCAGGGTGTGGGATCACGGTGAAGCGTTTCTTGCTTTGCCATCGGGATTAATTATAACCCAGGGATAGGAACTGTAAATGCACTGGAGTTGCCAAGACAGGAGCTGGCTGTGTGCCAGTGCACCATCCCATCAGGACTCCCAGAGAGCAGCAGGTAACACCCAGGTACGCACAGGGCTCCGTGGAGGTGGAGTGCCAAATGCTGGGGGGTACGGTGAGGGGAGAGTTGGTGTTCAACAGTTATTTTGGGATGGGGGTGCTTATCGAACTTGATGCTCATCTCAGTCTGCTTTCAAAATAGGTTATTATTGGATAGTGACACAGATTATGATTTTTAAGAAAACCTTAGCTTTGATGCAGTTCTCCTTAATGTGAAACAAACCCAAACAATCTGCAACCAGTGTGACACAGAGCCAAAAGTTTTGGCTTCTGCATGTTCTTAGGTTGTGTGGACCACCGCCCCTTCTTTGCTGCACCCAAACAAGGCATCAGTGGTGATTAAGACCATTGTGAGAGGATGAAGTGAGCTGAAAAATGATAATTGAGCCAGATAATGAGTTGTATTAAAACCACCCAGGATAACGTGGAGTAATATATGACACATTCTGCAATGACATATCATATAGGACACCTAAAGCTAAGGCAGATGTAACACATGCTTTGAAAGATAAATGGCAGAAATTTGAAAAAATCTGCTTGAAGTGTGAGAAGTGATGAAGTGTAAGAAAACCACAAAGGTGAAAGGAATAGATGTGCTAATTACATAATTGTGGGACTACATAAGAAATGCCTGTGAAGGGGGAAGCTTGTGCTGTTTGGTTGTGAAGCCTTTGGTGGAGTTTCAGGAAGATTGAATTGATGAAGCTGTAACTTCTGTTAAGCTGTAAGTTTAAAAAAAACACACCAACTTTTATAAAATTAACATGTTATAGTATTGTTTTAATGATCTAAGGTATGAAAAAGTTTATATGAAGGGGCCCTCTCTAGGCTGGGTTTGATTTGAAGGAAGATATTAAAAATCCCCAAACAGCAACCTCTAAAAGCTTGTTTTTTATCATAGCTTCAGGGCACTTACAGTCGGTGAGTTGCCTGGTTATGTCTCCAGTTCAGGAGTGCTGTGTTAATAGTTTTCTGCATTCTGGGAAGCTCTAAGCTTTCATGAATGGTTTCTGTTGCTTGGTATACAAAGCTCTTTCTTTTTCTTTTTCTTTTTTTTTTTTTCTTTCTTTTTTTTTTCTTCTCTTTTAAGGGCTTTTTGCAGTTGTAGAATACTTTTTACTTTGTGCTTTTGTACATCTAAGAAAAGCAGCTATATCAGGTGTAATAAAGTAACTTTCTTTTGCAGTCATTTGTGAATGTTAAGCATTCAATCTGTTGTACTTCAAAGCTCTTTTCTTTCAAGATACTAAATAGTTTGTAAGTATTGACTAGCTCTGCTTATGAGCAGATAGCAGAGTGTTAAACAAGATGTGATTTCATTCTAGCGTTGCTCTTGCTATGCTTTTGTAAAGAAACCAGAATTTATATGTCTGTCTGGGCAGTCGATGTGTGGGGTTCTCAACCCTGATTTCTGACATGAACACTGATTTGAAATTGATGCTGCTCTTCTGTCCAGGTATGTTTAAGAATTTTGCAGTCTTGTTTTAGTCTTCTGAAGCATCTATTGCTCAATAAATGTTACAAGACTTTGGTACTCTTTATTATAAATTTAAATAATTTCTTTTCAGGTATACTCATCAGATGCTTTCTGTGATCTTTACCAGTGAATCTGCACGAGTGATTTTTTTCTAAGCTTACTTTAGGAACTGCATCTTGGTCCTTGTGCTGCTTTAACTCCCTGAGAAATAATTACGCTTAGCAAGACCTTATTACCTACTGAAGAACATAATGACTGAATTCCTGGTTTGTTTTAATTGGTGCAATGGTGAACAGCCCCAGCCGGTAGGTAGATGCACAACTGCCATCCTTTATCAGACTTGAAATTTTGTCTTTCAGTTATTTGGAAAATGCTTTCATTGTCATGTTGTTTTGATTAGTTTGTGCTAAGTAATGCCAAACCTAAACCCAGATCTGTTAAACTGTGTTTGAACTATGTGTGTTTTGCCAGAAACTTTGGCCATATGACTGTTTGCAGTTCTCAGGCTTTGGCTTTCCAACATTAAAGAAAGTTTTTGCAACAGTTCAGTTAGCAGTAATAAAAGTGACTTTGACCCTCTCTTATTGCAAACAATCTGAAACAGTTGCTATGAGGCACCACCTGTTTTTTGGTTTTGTTTTGTTTTTTTATTTGAGATGCTTGTTTCTGCCTGAAAGCTGCTCGTGTTTTTTGAATAGGTATCTTTTTTCTTACAGAAGAGACGTCGGAGACTGGACCGGAATATGATAGGAGAACCAATGAACTTTGTACACACTGCGCATGTTGGGGCGGGAGACATGAATAGTGACTACTCATCCGTAAGTGTGCACCTCTTGGATAAGCAGAACTCTCGGCTCATTAGCCTGTAAAGCAGGTAGCTAATAAAATGCTAGCTAATTGTAAGAGAGAGAAAAATCTGACTTTTTAAAAGTCAATAGAACAGCATCAGAACAGAACTGACCTTTAGTTTGTGAACACAGGATACTGTGGAACATATATTCAGCAAGAAGTGCTTATTTCCCCAGTACCTTTTGTATGATGAGAACCTTTTGGCTAAGGATTTTGTGGATGCACTTGATACTAGGTCCAGATAACACATCATCTTGAAGTCAAAGCTGTGCCAGGGTGAGGGATGTAGGAATAAATGGATTTTGGATAGCAGGACCTATCTGAATGCACTGACTTAAAATAGTATTTAACAATCCTGGGTTTAGTTGTTATTTCTCCCTACTACCTTTGGGACCCAGCACTGTAAACTTATGTCTCACCTGCCTCTTCAAATTGATGGTTTTAATAATTGCTCTGGCAACCAGACTTCATAAAATGCAAGTTCTAATGAACTTTTTTTTCTAGGCTGTATCAATTCAGGACCACATGAAGTCTAAAGGTGGCTACACGAACAGCACTCCTGCAACTGTTGAGATATAGCAAAGTGAGAGAAGGCTGAAATTTGCTCTGTCTTATGAGGACCCCTTGGACTGTGCTTTTGTATTCTCTAAAACCTCTTTATCATGGAGTAGGGAGAGTACCTGAATTATAAACAGGTGAGTGCAGGCTTTGGTGTTCTTTGCACAATAGCTTCCAAAGGAGTTATTTTAAGTTAACCTTAAAATGGTCTGTCATGATAGCACTGTAGTAGCAACTGTAGTTTGTTATTGTGGATGACTTCCTAGCTGTGTCCCAAAAACCTCACAAAGTCATCTTGCAGGATAGGATGGGAAGTCAGTATGAATTGTTTGGGGGTTTGGTTTCTGTCTTTTTCTCCCATCAAGAAATGCAGAGATTGATTTACTTGGAAGATAACATGTTTGCACTTTTTCCATAGGCTAAACTGAATTGTTAAGTAGGATCCTGTAGCTTGTAGTAAGATTCTGGACTTGGTGTTTTAGACCCTTTACAGCCTAATCTAAAAAAAAAAAAAACAACCAAAAAACCAACAAACAGAAGTACAGCTCAGTAGGTTTATAATTTTTGACGGTGAACAAACATAATGTAGTTAGCAGAGTTTGCAAAACCCAGTGAAACATCTGCCTTGCTGTGATAATGCTTTTGTAGCTTAAAAATAGACGGTTTGCAAACGTACCCGCTCTTGGATGAGGCTTAGAAAGACTGCGGTTTCTCTCAGTTACTGGGCTGCCTCCCTTCTGTCCATGCACTAGTGTGACTGACAGGTATCGCAACAACAGTGCTAATAACATGTATCAGTTAACTTCAAGTGGTGCTACAGTATGCTCACAACTGTGTGTTAATTTTGCATGACTGCTAATGAATTTTAATTAAACTAAAAGTATTTAAGATTGCTCTCTCTGCCTGTCTGTAACAGTAACTACACAGGACTTCGAGGGATCTCTCTCCTGTCTTTCTGGCTCCTTAATTTCAAGACTTCTTTTTTAGACGAAAAATAAAAAATATGGTTTAAGTGATACAGCCACGTGAAGGACAGAAATTTAAAGAATATCATGAAAACTTGTGGAGGAATATTAAATAGAAACAGTGTCTTGCAGAGCTCCAGCACTTGAGAAATATTTAAATAAATAGCCATAAATGTTTAGTCATACCCAGACTACAATTTATTACTTCTTATACATCTTTCTATTAAGTGGTATGACAAAACTGCTGAAGTAGAGCTAGGTTTTTCTTTTACCCAATCCTGGCAACTGTTCCCCAGACAAAATTCTGAATGACTGCCGGTGCAGAAATTTAGGAACTCTGCTTGCTGTCATGGGGTTCACTAAATACAAGCAGCTTAAATTGCTGCCATGTCAGCACCAGTTATGCTGGAAGTCAGTGGAACTCTTTCTGTGCTCTGGGTGTACGATCAGTTGTGAGCTTTATTCCAGCAAAAAAAAAAAATATCTACTGGCAAATCTTTCAGCTTGTATGATGCTGTTTGTGGCTTGTGATACTTATTAAATCTAGAATGCTGGCTTTGCTGAATTGTTAGGCTGTCTTTTCTGAATATACTAGGGAACTTGAAAGACAGACATGAAACACAGAGCTACCTTTCTTATGCATTCATCACCCCCCCCCCCCCCCCCCCACCCCATTTCATCTTTAAGGGCCAAGGGGAAAGAGAGAGTATTACTTTTTGCAACAGTCAACAGCTGATCATAATATTCTGCAACCACATAAGAGAAATCTAATATCCATGTCTTGCTAGATCCTTACTCTTGAATTAGAATGTATGCCAAATTTTAATATATTTTAAAATTAGCATGAGTTGGGTGTACATTTAGCTTTTTAAGTCTTTTGTATGTCTGGCTTCTAACTTCAGATCTATTCCAACAGCCCAGTTAAGATACCGAGTTTAAAGAAGCTAAATCCTGTACACCATTGCGGGAGCATGAAGTGGCCAAATTGTTTTAAAGAATAGATTCTAACTCATCTGCTATTAGATTGAGTTAATGTGTTCATTGGTCCATACCTGCCTAGAAAAAAATAGAGGTAGGGCAGCTGCTGCAAAGAGAATGGGTTGTATTTTGTTAATGCTATAAGAAAACAAATTGAGCAGGAGTTAGTGTTTTAGTGTTTCCTGAAGACCCATTCAGTATGTTTAAGCTTAGTGGTGTATGCATAACTAGAAATAAAGAAGTTGGTAATCATGTCAGCTCTTCTCTCAAAAAATAAATCGACAGAGAATTATGTTATTAAACCCTTACTTATAGAAAAATTCTAGCTTTCATTAGGTAAACAAAGTAGCACTATCTGGTGTAAAATTAACCTATTTTCATCAAACTATATAGTATTATATAGGACCATATTAAAGTGTCACATCATTAAAAGGAAATGTTTTGCTATTTCATTAAGAGTGCCATTACTTTAAAAATCTAAATAAACATAGAAACATGTTTTAAGACTGACATTATTTTGTTGTATATTTAGAAACCTTATATAGCTGTAATCCATCATGTAACTCAGTATAAACCTATCCTGGTTATAATAAATACGTTGAACTAGGCACTTGCACTCTTCTCGTATTGTGGAAAATCTTGATATTTTTCTCTGCACTGTAAACCTGTTGGTTGGTTAAGCAGATGGATCGCCATGGCTTGAGCTTTTATTGCACAAAATCAAGTTTCTCCACTAGAGAGCACAATTTTACATCAAGTCTTTTCCATCTGCTCTATGAAAGCTATTCATTGTGGGAGGTTTGGTGGGTTTTGAGCTTGACTGGAATAAAATACAGTAAATAAGACCAAAGGAACAAACTTCTTAATTGCATTGTAGGCTGTGAAGACCTTATATCAAGACAATGTGGCAATGAAACATTAGTGCTCTGACTTGATGGCATTTTATGGGGGTTTTTTGTATTTGGAAGTAAACCAACTTGCAAGTGGAGTAGGATCAAATCTTTTATGTGTAGTCTGGCAGATTCTCAGCACTGTATTTGTTTGCTTCCTTTAAAAAAAAAAAAAAGTGTGTGTGTTAACTTATTTTAAATACTGTATGTCTTAGAAAAGCCTAGCAGGGACATCAAGGGCTGACTATCCCATAATGCTGCATAAACCTTCAGTCAGTATATAGAAAAGGTATTTGGCTTTTTCACAACCTAATACATCTTTTCACCTCCTGTAGAGTGACTTTGTAACAATTACCTGGTGTCGTGCCGTGTTCCAGGTTAGCCTGTAATACGGTAACTTGCAGCCCAGGCAGGCAGCGCTGTTCCTTTTTATGGTCTTGCTGTTTTGGACTATCGAGTGCTTCTGTAGCTTCCAGTCTGTATAGACAAAAAATACGAGATTAATAAATGCCTGTAATCTTACTGTGCCAGCAAGAATAAGCACAATTTGACAATGCTGAATTCCACGGAGGTACGTTTGTGAAATGTGTTGTATGTTACTAAATATGTTAACGCTGGGGGGAAAAGAACCAGAATCTGAGAGTGAAAGATGATTACATGGCTGCTCTTGATTGTGTTTGGATTTACTTTGCTATCAGCACTCTGACACCGCCATAAAAATCCAACAGCTGAAGATAAGAATAATATTGGCTGCCTTTCATAATCCCTGTGGAGACAGATGAGAGGGACCACAGGAAGCAAACAGTGCCGCGTTACAGCGGTGTCAGAAAGGTGCCCTCTGGTGAGTGGGTTCCTGTATGGCTTCCAGGTACTTCGTGTTCTGCAAACTTGATTAGTCAAGAATCTCAGGTATTTGTTGTAATGATACTGTACTATGAAATCATTCAGGTAAAGTTAGGCGGTTGGGGAGTATGAGGTGGAAGCTAGATCTTCCTAGCGTTTGTATCTTCTTTTCTCAGAACGAACTCTTCATGAGTAATCACAGTACTCTGGTTTACTAGGTCATGCTTCTAGTTTATGGCTCCTGGAGGTAGACCTTGAATACTAAAATCTGTGAGACAGGTGAATCACATACTAAGGGTTAATGTCAAAGGTGTGGAATCCTGAAATAAATTCTCATTCATTAGATTACACATAGGCTTCAGGGCAAAAAAAAAAAAAAAAAAAGCTGACCATAATGGAATGTTTCCCTAAAAACAAGGCTGCTTATTTATTTATTTTTAAAAAGTGGAGACCTGCATTTTTAACTTCTTGCTGTTGTAGTATCACTCTTACTATTTACCTTTCTGTCTTAATACAGAGGCTGGATCAACCGAGTTTAGACCCAAAGCAGCGGTTAATGCTTGAAATTCAAGTTTTTAAATGCTTTCCTCTACAGCTGAAGTCCCAGTGTGCCTAGGGAGATGCTCTAAGTGGTTGGTTGGTGCTTGGGCTTCTGCAGAGAAGCTGCCCTTTCTTCACACGCAGTCATTTGTCTAGCACACAAGGCCCAAGTTACTGACATTGGTAGTTTTCCTGCTGCTATTCATGTGTATGTAAAACAGTGTCTATGTAAAAGGTTTCCTAGTTGTGTGCAGAACAGGTGCTCTCCAGGAACCGGCCCGTTGGACAGCTGTTTCCTCAGCAAAGCCTTAAGCTGTGGAGTTACTTAAACTTAGCACCACGTGCAGCTCTGAGTTAGTTTTGTACTTTGCTATGAGAAAGCGTGAAGTCTCCTTGTTGTTGCTTAATTCTTGGTACGCCAGGGAAGGTGGTCAGGCAAATTGGGAACTACAGAACAACAGGTTGATTGGAACTACAGAAAAATGAGCTGTGCGGGTGAGGCAGGCTTAGAAGCTATGGAGAGGCAATGCGGTGTATGTTTATGAGGAATGAGCAGGGAGCAGAACATGTGTGTGTTAACGTTTGTTATCTGCAATGCACAGGGCAGCCTTGTTGGGAAATACTCGTTATACGTACATCATTGGCATATGGAGGAAATGGGGCACTTAAATGCATGACTGAGTTGGGACTTTACGAATGGTAGCATCCTCTTCCCGTGGTGGCTTACAAAGCTGTTTACAGAAAGCATGGAGCCACCCAGAAAGCTAGCTTGGATTTCAGCAGTGGCAGACTGATGCCATGTATGTGTTTGGAAGACAAGATGGCTTTTTTTTTTTTTACTTCTGATGAATGTGGGGTTGCAGATGTTGTAAATATGGAGGCCTGCTGCACCCAATGCTACCACCATGGAACACAAAACAAACAAAACTTAGAGTTAATATAAAACAGTAGTAAAAGGGTAATTGGCTTTGGTCCACCATGCTGCTGAAATGTCAGGGAAGTTAACTAGAACTGCCTGATGCTCAGCTTCCAGGAGCTGGGAGAGTATGGATGGGTTGGGTGGAACTGAAGGGTCATGAAGACTGCCTTGGGGCTGAGGATGTTTGAGGGATGTTACTCTGGACTCTCTGCAGGCTGAGATGCCAGGAGGTCACCACCATGGCTACACCACATTTCCATTAAGACCTTTTCTCCCAATGCTATGTAGAGAAAGGAAACGTGAAAGGAAACTATGAAAGCACTTTAAGTAGGCGGGGATCTTACTTGTGTTTATTCTTGTGCCAAAACCACTCCCAGCTTGAGGTGCCTGATGCTGAACTAGGACTGCAGTCTTCCCCTGGAAACTTACAGGTGAGCAAACTCATGGTAACATAAAAAACTGTGCCCCTGCAAGGAGAGCGGGGTGCACAAGAGCACCCATGCCGTGGTATGCTGTGACCTCTGTAGCACCTGAACCCACCCCTAAGTGGCTTATCGGGCGCTGCAGTACAGCTACTGAACTCCTCGTGGATGTTGCTTGTTCCATACATCCTGCTTCTGTGCATCCCATTAGCATGTCCCAAATCCTAAAATGTTACCCACAACCATAATTCAAATGGGAGGAAGTTCTCTTAACCTAGCTTAATCCCATTTAGAAGAGAGCAGTTAACAGATGGACAAGAACAACTTTGAGGTGGCTTTTGAGACCGCTACAGTAAAAAAACCTCTGAATTGAAACTGTTTTAACAAAAAAAAATTAATAAGGTTCACTAAGTAAAGTAATGTAAATGGGAAGAATATTATCTTTGTAACAAGTGTTAACTTTCTTCTGATATTTGCTTGTAAATCCAAACTGAACAAAATTGAGGTGGTTATTATTAAGGGCCCACCCTAGTTCAGGGGTGGAAAAAGAAGTCAAATTATGTCTTTTACTGGTTTAATATATATGTTTTAATATATATTTAGAACTTCCTCCTAAGTGGAAGGAAATAATCCAGTTTTTAAACTGAAATTAGTATGATTGCTCCAGCTTACTGGAAGTTTTGTGTTTGGTTGTGTGGTGTTTGTTTTTTTTTTAAAAAAGATTTAAAATCTGAATTTAAACTACTGAGAGAGAATTTAGTATGCTTTTATAGCTGACGTTGATGAAGAAACTGAAATTAGTTAGGCATCCACTTGTACAGGTCAAAGAGAAAAAGTGTTTGGTCACAGGATTGTGGTGGTGGGGTTATTTTGGTTTGTTTGTTTTTATGTAATAGTGTATTTACATGCATCTGATGTTGCTGGTGCTTAAGACATATATTTTGCATAACTTACCTGAGCTGAGTCTAAAGGTGAATGAACACTATACTGATAACCAGCAATTCATTTCGTCACAGTGAGCTGTCCAAAACTCAGGATTTGTAGATCAGGCAAAACAATGGCACTTACTATAGACAGAAATAAATTTTTTAAAAAATTGATCTCGTATATGTAAGTCTGAAAGTCCAGTCTCAACATGAGCTGAAGCTGCATATTAATGGTGAAAGTAATAATGCTTTTAAATGCAGCTACCCACGTTTACCCTTGTTAACTCTGCCACCAGGAAACATTAAAACCTGACGCAGTACCTTGAGGTTGTGATACAAGCTTGAAAATATAATTCCAAAGTAAGGTTTATAGTCCTTAATACATGCTAATGTAACCGTGTTGCATAATGGCATATGAGAAAGGCTTTTACTAGTTTTTTTTCAACTACTTTTAAACATCACCTTTGACAATGCACTTGAATTGGTTATTCTTGTTATTCTCTCCACTGCATAATATCCAGTGAAGTAGGGTATTGCTTGCATAAAGTGATATTTACTGGTGTTCAGGTAAGGCTGCTAGTATGTGAGGAAAACTTGCTAGATGTGTGTCTGTATTAATAAATGATTCTTAAATACCAGTCTTTCCATGTTTTCAATTGTTTTCTTGCCAGGAGATGGAGGTCTGTCTGTCCCATCAGGCTGTTCCATGTTTTCAATTGTTTTCTTGCCAGGAGATGGAGGTCTGTCTGTCCCATCAGGCTGTTGCACATGTCCTCATCTTTGCTGTGTGTGTGTCACAGAGACGGCAGGTTTCAGTAACGATGTTTCCCGTGTCACTTCAATCATGCGGTTTCACAGTGTTACCTTGCTGTCTTGTTCCAGGCTCCAGCCAAAAGGCTGTGGAAATACAAATCACTGAAAGAGACAGTTTATAGGACAGGCTCAAATTTTCTTTGGTTAAGCCACTTTGTTTTCCTTGTCACCTGCTTTATTCTACCCTGTTACTCTACCGCCCACTAAATTGCTTAGAAATATGTTTACATTCAGTATTTGGGTCAGTGTTCTTAGTTATTCGAATACAACATATTAAAAATTCCTTCATCACTTTGAAGCTTGTGTGATGATTAATGAACCCAAAATACCCTCTTTACTGATTTTTTTTTTTTTTTTTTTTTTTTTTTTCATGACATAACTGTTTAGTAGTGGAATCTAGTCTGTTTTACAATCTTAGTCCTTTAAAAATCATGCAATATATTTTCTTTTAAATACTTAACGCTGATAGCCACCCTTCCAGATCTGCCTACCTAACAAGACAACTGTTTTCTGCTTACGGTAATTTTATGCAAAATCAGCAGAATTGGATAGTAACTCCAAGTTAAGCTAATGGAAGAGCAAATTCAATTGTATGAGGAGGTATAGGGAAAGGAACAGAAAAAGGCTGATCGGTTGGGATAAGTTCACTCAAAAGCTGAGAGGCCGTTAACATAAGAAAAACCATAAAGGACCACTTAATGCAATGGGAGAGTTGGGGGGATGGCCTTGCAATGGAAGGTGGTTTAGATGTCTCTTGGATGTCTGTCCTTGTGTTTAGAAGTGTGCATATGTGGTAGAAAACAGGTAGAGGGAAGGAAAGGATAATTTCATTATCCCTTTGAAAAGGATTTAAATATATACATAGTATTATTCAAGCAGTTTATTTTCTGTGCTAATGGTTATTTAGCTTCAGTTTCCACTTTCTAACTATTGCGCTCAAAGCCTACAATTAAGCATCTGTGTTCCTTAATGCTTTAGGAATGCCTGAATGGAGTTACAGATTTCATTTCACGTTGTTGTTTTGGCTGGGGAAAGTGATTTTTCTGAGTGGTGTTGCTTTTCTTTTATCTGATGGAAATAATTCTGGTGGTATAGAAAAGATGCGATTCTCGGTGTAGATTATTAGTATCTTACACTGATTATAGGTAGAAGCTATATTGTTCATGCCAAATAGGAATGTCAGGTCTAAAACTGGAAAGAAAAAAAAGAGGATTGTGGCATATTGATGTACAGACTCCAAGAGCGGATCAAAAACTCGAAGACACCTTGAAGACACTTATTAAAATCAAGCAAGCCTTTTATACCTTTACAGCGGGCTGACATATCAGCCTGTAACTGTGCTCAGCAATTTGCCACTCTAGCACCTTTTTGTATTGCAGACACAGCAATTTAGCACCTCCCTTTATCTATGAGGCCACAAGCTCTGCGGACAACTCTATATCTTGAAGTTTCTCTTCTCGCTCCCATGGCTTCTTTCCAACAAGCATAACTGTGTCTCTCTCCCAGGGTTGGTTTTTACTCATTGATGCTGTTGAGGTAGCTTGAAAAACGCTCACAGAGGATCCTTTAGGCTTTGAAGTCATTCCTCAGACTCTGGAGGCCTTTATAAACTTCTTCTGCCTGGGACTGGAAATAACATATGAATAAAATGTAGTTTTTGTCATAGTGCTGAAATTTGAGACTAGATCATCTGGGTTTAGTTTAGGTTACACATTAAAGCCAATGGTAAAAATTGGGAACTGCTTTTGCTGACAAAGATTACCTAAACCGTTTTTATTGGTGTCCTGAATGTGAACTGCCCATGTTCGCAGCTAACGCTGGGGCTCTTCAGTGCAGGCATTTCTAACCTGCACAGTCCTGCTGGACTGCAGCGAGTGTGTTTGCTGTAAAGATACTGTGGAAGCATCTCTTAAACATGCAGCAAAGCAGGGGAGATCAAACCAAACATACGCTTGTTTGGGAAAGTGGTTTCCTTCTGTTTAAAGGAAATTGTACTCCCTAGTATTTTGCCTTGGTCCATTTTATTTTTTTTCCCCCAGCTGCGGACAGAATAAACTTGTGCTTTCCTAGGGAATGCAAGGAGAGGGTAGGGCAGGACAATCTGATGTGGAACCTGATCCTATGAGGAGCTACACACTAGCAATTCAAATTAAACACACTTTCTGTGCCCAAAATAAGTCATGTACATGCCCTTAGCTCTTTACAGATCACAGAATTGATAGATTTATTGAGGTAATCTATATTAATCTCTCATCCAGATCTTGTTAGATGCAGAAGAGATGGTAGCTGGCATAAAGCTGCATGGTCACTCTGACAACAGCAGCATTATAGAAGCACACAGATGGACAAGTACTAGCTGTTTTTTAAATACCAGTTCTGCACAGAATATGAATTATTAGCTGTGTCACGGTGTGCTGCTATCTTTTATTGTTTAAGCACATGAAATTGTTAGATGTGCTTTGGCAGCCTGGTGGACCTACAGGATGCACAAGCCTGTTGCTGATACAGAGCTGAACTGCAGATGGTCGGGGGGGGGGGGGGGGGCGTGGAACCCAAACTTGCCTGTTACCATCAAAACACCCGTACTGATCCAAGCACTGCTTGCTTATAGGTATGTAAATGTTACTCTGATTCTTACAGCAACAGAACAGCTGGCCGAAAACTTGCCATAACGCAGCATGGACGTTCCCCCGTGGATGTTCTGCATGGCTCTGTCCTGAAATTCACGCAGGGGACAAACCACGCGTGCGAGCACCGCCGGCCTCGGCGGCGCTGACGGTGCCCAACGATCGCTGCGGCCCAGACACGCGTGTTACCTGCCGGGAGTCCGGCTGGCAGCGCCGGGCTGCCGCTGGCCCCCTCGCGGCCCCCCTCCCGCCCGGTCGCGCCCTGGCGCAGGGTCGGGGGGCGGTAACGGGCCCAAGGGCCCCGCGCAGCCCTGGGCTCTGCACGGCGGGGCTGTGCGGTCTCCCCTCCGCGCCGGCGCTGCGGGCCCTCGCCACCCTCCTGAGGCTGCCGCAGCCTGCACGGCGCCCTCGGGCGCTGCGGCCTAGGCGCCCCCCGCGCGGCTCCCGCGGCCCTTTGTGCCGGGGCGGGTCCCGCTGCCCCTGCTCTGCCCGCTGCCCCGGCGGGGCGGGCGCTGCCGTAGCTTTGTCTCGGGAGCCGTGGGGCACCCCCCACCGCCCCTCGCGTTTCCCGTGCCGGGGGGGTGTCGGGTACCGTTCAGCCCCCAGACCCCCAGACCTGCGCGTCTGGACGCGGCCGAGCCGCAAGCCCGCCGGGCCGGCAGCCGCCCATCACCCTCAGCACGGCGGGGACGGCTCCTACCCGGGCGGGCGGGGCGAGGGCCGGCCCCAGCTCTCCCGGCCAGCGCGCCCGGGCACTCGCCCGCCGGCGCCGCCCCGCGGCGGACGGGGGGGGCGGGGACGCTCCGGGGGCCGCGCCGGCAGCAGCCGCCCCCGTCGCCGCGGCGGGCGGAAGAGGAAGTGGCGCCGCGCCGGCAGCCGGCGGCGGAGAAAGGCTGCGCGGCGGGTGCGAGGAGCCCCGGCCCGGCCCAGGCCCTTCCCGAGCGGGCGGCGGCGGCTGAGGACGATGAGGGCCGCCGGGCTGCTCTGGGCCGCGCTGTGGGCGCTGCTGCTGCTGCCGGTAAGGGGCCGCAGGCGGCGCTGGGGCCCGGCCGCCGGGCGGGCCTGGGCCGCGGGTGGCGGTGGGGCCGGCCGGGCCGCCCATCGCTGCCCCGTCTCTGCGGGCTGAGGGACTTTCTCTCGCCGCCTGGCTTCTGGAGCCGTCCCCTGGAGGGCCCCGGCCGCCGCGGGCACGGTCCACGGAGCTCCCGCCTCCTGCGCCCCCGCCTCAGGCGTCTCCGGGGTGGCTGGGCCCCCCGCCAGGCCCCTGGGCTCCCCGGGCTGGGGGCGCGGGCCGGGCTGCGGGCGAGCGGTGGGTTTGGGTGACGAGCCCCGGTGCCGTGTGTGGAGCCGTTCGGGTTGGAGCGCCGAGGGGCAGGGGGGCTGGGGCGTGTGCGCGGCCGGGCCTCGGCCCGAGCCGTTCGGGCTGCGCTGCGGGAGCCCTTCCCGGGCTCGGCCCGCACACGGTGTTCGTCGCCATGGGAACGGGGGAGATTGCTCTCCGCCTCATGGAACAGCCAAATGGGGAAGCTGGAAATCTCTGTAATCTGTTTAGGCAGTATGAAGGACGCATCTGTATGAAATGCCGATCCACTAAGCTGCATTCTTGTTGGCTGGTAGCTTGTTTTTACTGTAACTTTTACCTCGTGTTGGTAAGGCAGGATACAGAGCACTTCCCTGCGGAGGGAGCCACCGTTGGATTAGCTCAGCAGCAGGTGCACAGCGCGGTTTGTTAGTGCCTTGAGAATGCCTTCGGGTGAAGTAGCTTGTGTCTCTCTGCGAAGGGCTCCCTCCATGCCTGCGAATCCCACATATCTGTCCTTAGAGTTGCCTTGGGCTTTCCTGAGGAGTGGCTTTGCTCCTTAGCCCCGTGGTTTATTGCTGCTGACAAGGGGCTTCTCCTGCCCTCCTGGAAGACTCCATGCCCTGTGTCCTGCCCCCTCCTTTGCTCTACAAATGCAGTTGTAGCGGTGGCGACCAGGTCATTCAGCCTGAGAACAGCATCCTGAGATTAATGACATGGGGACTCAGCGCTTGGGAAGGCAGTAGGTGGTGTTCAGCTGGGGACCGGTGCTGGTCTCTGAGCGTGGGCACCAGTTCCCTGGGGTTGCAGTGCCCAGGGGGAGTGAGGGAGGGGTGGTTTGTATGTGTGATGGGGCCACTGGCTGAACTATGAAATTATACTTGTTCTGTTTATGGCTAGCTTTTTCCTACCTTTTTTACATTTCTGTGAAATTTATGTAGTTACTTGCTACGTACAAAATACCCTCTCCTTGTGCTTTTAAATTTCTTGTATGTCTTACCTAGGTGCGAACTGTGATGGATATTGTAAACGTAGGCTTGGTTTGGTCTCTGTGTCCACTGGTTCATATAACTTGGAGTATTCTGCGTGGTGGGGTTACCTGTGCACTCCAAAGCTCAACAGCCAGCCTAAGCTCATATCCTGGCAGTGACAGGGACCTGTTGGGAAGAAGGAGGATTAAGAGAGAGCGTGAGATATCGTCCTCTCTCTCAAAGTCAAGAAATTATACAATAAAAGTGTAAAGGTGGTAGAGGAAGGAACCACCTGTCAGAAATAGGAAGAAACTTGTTTAAAGGTGGGGGGCCACTGGGAATTGTCTGAACCTGAAGTGAAAGGTGATTGTGCTCCTTTAGCTAAGGACAGCTGTCAGGCCTCTGCCCCATGTGGGAACAATTTTATGCTGGAGCAAGTGAGCCTATGGAAGCAAGGTAATCTTCTCGGGAGCAGTTTTGTGGACACACTCTTACTCTTATACTTAAGTACCAAGACTGAATATGTGCTCAGTGAGAAATTTTTAATTTGCACATATACTGAGAGTAGGATTTGGTTTGTGCTGTTCGGTGGCGCAGCTGACTGCAAGGCCATGTACCCACACTAGTAGCCCTTTTCTGTTGTGAAAGAAGGATAGTGAAGCAATTAGGAAAATAAAAGTTCAGCAGCATGCAACAGGATTTCAGTGGGGGTGTTCCAAACAAGGTGTAGCATGTAGCGCTTCTCTTCGTTTTTGACTTCTAAATGCTGTCTTTAGAGCTCAGCAATGGATATGTGAGTGTAAGTGTTGTCCTCTGGTCTTCCCTCCCCTGACCTTGTGAGCAAGAATTGTGTTCCCTGATGCATCCCCAGAGAAGGGAAGCTTGCCAAAAAAACCTTGAGTATCAAATAAGCAAGCAATTACTTCTAGGTAGACTTATGGTTGTGTAACATTAACACTTGATTTCCTGGAACCCAGAAAACACTTATTCTACTTTGTGAAGCAGAAAGAGCTTTTAATGGATGGAAACATCTGGGGTTTGCACCTGCTGGAAGTCTTTATTGCTTTTAATTTGCCATTAGCTTGTGCTTTTAGGTGAGTGCACTTAAGAGGGAAGGCTGATCATAAATCATGGATCAACTTACATTAGCTGACAGCTAAAGAACTGTTATATGTTAAACAGTTAATGTGCTCAGGCCCTTTGACACAGTTCTCCTAGCAGATGTTCGTGTGCTATGGCCAATATAATGGATTCCTCTGAAGAAGGTTTTTTGCTATTCAAACCAGGCAAACATAAACCTCTGGAACAATATCATTGCATGTTTTTCTTTTCTCTCTAGTTCTCGCTGCAGAATACTGATAATGCTAGCCTGAGGAGAAATGCCTCTGTAGCACTGTTAATGATTAGCGCTGTGTATCTGACAAATATTTGGGCTTCCCTCCACCTTACCCATGCCTACTTCTAGCTTAGTATCTCAGTGTTCTTTCAGACAAGCCTGGAATTTTACAACAGGATTTAATTTTTTTTTTAAATCTGTTGATACTTCTTGATACTGAGGTCAATTTCTCTCTCAAGAAAAACAATGTAAATGAGATCATGTCCCAGTTTTCTTAAGATGACACTTCTTTGAGGTACAAATTATGCTTGTTTTCATTACTTTGGAGCTGTAGCTGCATCTAATCCTTTTATGATTTATCCACTTAGATACCTTAATGCTTGGGGAAAAGTATATATCCCTAAAATTGCTGGAAGTTTTAAAATTCATGTGTATTAGTAAATAACAGAAGTCATATTACATGAGGGACTCTGAGAGTAATCTTAATAGACCAAAGTATTTCCTCAACTACGCAAGTTCTTTAAGTGGCACACTAGTTGATCTTATTGTGTTTACAGTTATTTGATAAAAAAAAAATAATCTAGGAATTGCCACATAATACCATAATTAGTAGGAGAAGTCCTAGAATCTGTGAGGAGGGAAGGACTTTAATCTACTTTTCCATGTACTGTTTTAGTTGCTTTTTAATTTTAGACTTTTTGGAAAGTACAGGACACAGAATATGCAATCATTTGCTTGGGTTTCTTGATCGTATTTTACTTGGTGACATGAACTGTACATGTAACAAATACATTATATTTGAAGTGAGGATAAGCAGCATTATACAGTGGCTAGGTTCTTGCTAGTTTTCCATCTTGCTCTCAAGTTACCTATCTCTCACGGTATCGGTCATTATATAAAGTAATTATTTGAATATTCCTTTTCTCTGAACAGCTCTTTCTCTTTCTAATAACTTTTTACAGGAATGTCTATATACTGAACACCCTGGTTTATTGCAGGTAACTGCAGATGAGGGGATCCTGCATGCTTCTGGAAGTGGCATACCTCCCGTAACAAAGGATTATTGCATAATTTACAATTCTAGTTGGGTATCTCTTCCAAAGAGCCTGGACAATGCTGTAAGTAGTTTATAACCGTACTTTCTAAGAAGATGAGAATGCCATTATGAATTTGGGTCAACTATAACTGGTCTTCAAACTTTTGAGTTAAATAGGTGCTATGTTGAATATTTACCTTTTTGGGTCATGTTGTTCTCCATCTCCCCCAAAAAAACTACAGTGACATTTTCTGTGTTTTAAAAATCCAGCTTCTAAAGCTTACAAAGGTGATACTCGCTGTGTGCTTAGAACCCATATTAAATACGTTTACATATTCATCTGATGTAATTTTTTTTTCTTCCGGTGTCATCAGTATGTCTAGGTTTCAGATTTATGAGTAAAGCTTCTGTTCATTTGTTTACAAAAATGTTGTAAAATTTTGAAACAGTTTTCTTATATTGGTTCATCAGTTTGATCTTCTGTGTAATTGTCTTGAAAACATGCAGTGAAATAGGAGATTACCTGGCATGTAGCATCATGCTCTATGTTCTGAGTGTGTTTCATTGAGCCAAACTGGGGTGTGAGGCAGAAACATTTTTTTAGGTGCTCTTCCTATAAACAGGAAATACTTCGTGTTTTGAAGAGATCAAGCCACTCTTCTCTCCCTTTTCTACTGTGGCTCATTAACATGTTAACTCAGTGTTGGAACAGTAAAAATCACTTGTCTGCCCCAAACAACTTTGCTGTGCTACTTTGGCCACTGGGATGTCTTGACTGGCTAAAGAAAGCTGACAGTAATTTTAAAATGATTGTCAATATGAAATTGAACTTTGAAGTAAGGATAGAAATAGTTTTTTCTAGTTCTCGTGTAGTAAGTAATATGTTACCAGGCTTCAGAACTCTGGTTATGGTGTATCTGTCAGTACTTTTTTTGGTTTGTGAAGCCTGGGAATATCACAGAGAGTACACTGGATTCCACAGAACTACAAGCAGTGATTTTCCTATATAACAAGTTTCTTATGTTTAAATTACAGCAACAACTGCTGTGAAATTGCATTTAGAAGCAGCCATATATTTCAGCTATATGCTGCTCTAAATGCCCCTCAGTACTGCAGGCTGCAGAAACTGCTGCTCTGATTTTATGTTCCTGAATTACTGATTCCTTTCTGTTATACCTCTTTCTGGCAAATTTCAAGTTGGGAGGCATAGTTCTGTAGCCTTCTAGATTAGTTTGCAATATCAAATTTCCTACTTCCATCACGTATCTTTTCTTCCTCTTCTCTCTGCAGACTTTCAGAACTCTGGAAAACCTGACTTCTACGGTACTCTGCAGTTCTTCTGAAGTTCCTTCTGGCTTAATGAAGGACAAAGCAGTTGTAGTGATGAGAGGAAACTGCACTTTCTTGGAGAAAGCAAGAATTGCACAAAGATTGGGTGCTAAAATGCTGTTGATTGCCAGTAAGCCTAGGCTGGTAAGTTACAACCTGAAGTTTTCTTCTGTACTGAAATAGCGTCTTACCTGTTTGGTCCGATGCAGTGTTGTGCAGGGTTAGCTGAGAGAAACCCCAAAAGCAGAGGATGCTGGTGATGGGTGGGATTCCAGCACGAGTCATTAACCTTCCCCACAGAGCACTGTGCTGGCACGACTGCTGTTCCTGAGACTGAGAGGGTCATTCTGAGATAGCTGTGTGCAGTGCTGTGTTATGGCATCTAGAAGTATCTACAGCTGAATCGTATTTTTAGTCATGTTTCTGAATGCAAATGCTTGTCTTTATCATTCCCTAAAAGTAGTGTACTCTGAACTCCCTGTAACCCTAGGTGACCTTGTTGTAGGCATGTGTGACAAAAATAAGATAGGAAAATGTAATCTAAAACTGGAAATAAAAGAAAAAAGGCTTTTTGAGAGATCCTTGCATATACTTCTGTTGCTTTTTGGTTCTCAATTGCAGCTGTAACATGTATGTAAAAATGTTTGCAGTTTGTGAATTTGTGTGATTATCCAGGAAAGTTACTCTTGTCTTAAAAATGTAGAGAATAAAACCAGAGTTTTGAGTATCCTTTGTAGCACTATAAAAACATGAGAATTTTATGAATCCAGATGTGTTGGTAGTATTGTCTGTTTTGATGTAATTACATCTGTCTTAACCTTTTGCAAAAGGTGATGATTGAGCTCCCCCCCCCCCCAGTACATTGAAATCTAAAGGACAATCCCCTTTTAGGGATCTAACCTGCATTACAAATAGGCTTAACATACTTAGCACTGACACTTTCCCTTTTAGTCTCCTCTTTCAGATAACAAGACTGATTTTGAAGATGTGACTCTTCCGGTTGCTCTTATAAGATACAGTGACATAGTAGATATGCAGCTGGTAAGTAATATAACTTCAGCGTGTTATGGTTTGTATAAACTTAGGTTTTTGAACAAATAAAATCATTTCAGGTCAGCTATGGATGTCTGCCTGATTTGAATGTACTTAGATACTGCTTCCAGTTTCACAGAAGAGGATAGATATTAAGTCATGGAAGTACTAGTCTTCCTAGTTTAGGTTAATTTGAGAGAATGATTAATTAAACTCTAAGAATGGGAAACACAATACCTGACTGGAGGGGCAGTAATCTTAGGAGTCTTCTTGCTGAACAAGATAAGCAGCCTTCCAGTAGACTTGTATACGATTGAAGGTGCCTGACACACATCAAGAGCTATAGCCCGAGAGGGCTGTTCCTTTAGCACAGTAGCTAGGATAGCTGAGCTTGTGCCTACTGGCATGATATCTTTCAGGCAAGCTGTACCTTGTCAGGTTGGATCTTGAGGAAGATGTGAGGGTGGTTGTAATTTTTGCCAGATGATGAGCTCGCTCCTTATATAGCATGACGGCATCTGCTACAGAGCAGTTAGGCAGTGCAGTTCGAGTTGCTGCTGCCGAGTTCATGGTGAGATGCCAAGTGTGTGTCATTAAAATGCTGTGATTGTGGTATCTCCTGTGCTTGATAAGCAGGGGGTTTTGTGTTTGGGGTATTTGGAGTTTGTTTTCCTTGACCTGTAATATCAGGATACAGACTCTTGCAGAGGGTTTTAAGGAAAACAGTATCTTTTCTTCCGTGTGGCTTTTTCTATTGTTTTTTTGTTGAGTTTTTTTTATCTGGTGTTAAATAGCTTTGCTAGGCAGGAGTTGTGCTGCACGCTTTTCTGTGAATAGCAGAGGCTAGCGCTAACCTGCGTAGTTTTAGCTTCTTGGATTGAATTTACAAGCTCACTTCACCATTTCTGCTCTTAATCTTCAGAGCTGCCATGGGAGGTTGTCTTAGGTAAGTATGCAAACTGAAACCATGCCTAGATATATAGGACTTTGGTTGTTTACTGTTCTCGTTAAAGACTGGTTTTTGCCAAGCATTGACATGACTGAAGGTTTATGATGACAGTTCTCGGTTTCCATAGTTTTGATGAATACTGTGTTTTGGGTTGGGTTGTCCTCTGTCTTCAGATTTGTTCCTTCAAGACAAACAAGTGTTTTTCGCGTAGTTGAGTGGTTTTAAGATATACCCCACTAATATGGAAGGGAACTAGGGCAAGGTTAGACCCCTGATTTGTTCTGAATCTTCTCTGTACCACTTTATTGCCTAGTCCTGCTTGGGGTGGTGTTGTGTAGCACCACTTCTGTATAGCTGTAGTAATTCACCAAAGTAACTTTGCTAGTAGATTAGCGTGCTGGATGATGTCTCATAATGCTGTTGAGCCAAAGAATTAGTTTTTATCTTATAATGAGGCTGCCCTCATAAAAGTAGTGAGGAACACAGCCTAGAGTACAAGTGGTCCTTTCCTAGGTCTGATGTAATTTTTGCCAAAGCTTCTGTCATGTCACTGGCAGCTGTTGTTTTGAATGGTGCGTGCTGCTTATAAGCTGGCAGCCATTTTACTCTTCCTACTACAGTTGTGTTTCTGTTTTAACTCTTCAAGGCTTCTAAACTACCCCTCCTGTTTAGGAGAGAGGGACAGCACCAGTCTGGGGGTAGCTAGTTTGTATGAACATTCCTTCTACTTCTTCTTAGATGACTTCATCTCTACTAGCCTTCACCATTCGTGTCAGGTGTGTTATAAGTCTTGATAGCAATACCAAGAGTATTATGAATCTTCTAGTAGGCAGACAGCTCTCCTGGGGAGTTGTTATCTGATGCAGCGTGTTTGATTCTAGTGCTCCCTGTGGTGGAAGTTGAGACTTTGCAAGTTTTTAGTGAAGAGCAGAACAGGAACAAAAGGAAACAATCACTCTAGATTCTAATGTGAATTATACTTTATAAGATTTATGAAACTTAAAGGAAAAACTGGATTAAGTTATGTTGGAATTGAAGACTAAAAAAAATGTATAAGCCTTTAGATTTCTTGGAGTTTTGGTGCTTTTTTTTGGTGTCTGGGTTTTTGTTTGTTTGGGGTTTTGTGGTTTGGTGTTTTTGGGTTTTTTTTTACATAAATGATGCTGTAATTTGAGTAGAGGTTTTTTTGCCTTTATCTAATGTTATGTTCCACTTTGTACAACTGCAATGTTTCACTAGAATTTACTTTTCTGGTTTTCTGAACTTCTGTAACTTCAGGCAGAAGAATGATTTTTAGTTCTTCAGCCTGCAGTAGGGTTAATATCTGTAATTAGGTAATTCAGATGCTAAAATGAATCAGCTTTCTTCACATATGGCCAGTGTATTCCACTACACTACTTGGCTTCCCCTTCACTCTCTCCGCTGCCAGTTTGAGCTTCCTGTAGCCAGACCTGCCTGGCATGTTCATCTCCTCTCCTGCTTTTATTGTACGTGCAGGCTGTTGACAAATCTGTTGTTCTGCTGCATCTCTGAAGTATATATCTGCTCAGTACCGATCAGTAGTCACTGCAGGATTGCTTCACGTGCTTTGACTGACTTGGATTACAACAGCAAACCTTTCTTCCCTGCCACCTTCCATTTCCTGTCAAATCGTATTCCTTGTTTCTTAAATCTCACCTTTCAGTCAGATGGCAGCATTTTTTTTTTTTTTGCTTTCAAGATTTTTGTCCGATTTGGTATCAGTTATGTCACCATGTTCCCTCCCATCTTCTTCAGTGTCCTTCAGCGGATTTTTTTTACCATGGTCTTGAATTTTTTCAGTGGAGTGAAATTGCTTTTTTTTCCCCCTTTGAATCCATCTCCAATCATGTTCATGTAAAGCTGTGAGTAAGTAACTTTCTGACAGTTTTCACTGTGTCCTGTCTGAAGCATCACGCCCGTATCCGAGCTGCATGTTTTGTGGTTTCACAAGCTAGAGGTAGACCTCTGCTGGTGTCACAGTGGACCTGTGAGTTTGTGTTGCAAATTGATTGACTCAGATATGCTTTCCTGCAGAGCAGACATCTCTGATAGAACTTGATATATTTGGGGGATGAGAAGCATTTGGGCTAGAGGCACAGCTGCTCAGAAGTGTTGAAAAAATGCAAAGTAGTACCATTTTGCCTTGTGGAAACCAACGGATACTACAGCAGTAGTAATAGGGTTGTTTTCAAACCTGACCATCTTGAAAGATAGTATGGAAGGCATTGCTTTATTACAATGACCAAGGCAAATACATGGGTTTTGTACAGTAGGTTGAAAACTTGCTGTCAGCATTGTGTAGGTTAAGAGCAGGAAATTGTGATATATCACTTGTTTTCCAATAAGATGCATAATTTCTTTGTTGTCCTTTATGAATCACCTTGTATGTTATATTTCAGACGCTGGGAAATGAAGTTAATGTGACTCTGTATTCACCACCTTTGCCGGAGTTTGATTGCAGTATGGTTGTCATCTTCCTGATTGCTGTGTTTACAGTGGCGCTAGGAGGCTACTGGAGCGGAGTAGCAGAACTGTAAGTTTTTTTTAAACAGAACTGCTTAAAATACGTAGACTATAAACTTTGTGAAAACTGTTGATATGATTGGTGAGAAATTATATTCTTTTAGGTTGGTAGTTAAAAAATTAGAAGACCTAGGTACAATTAGCTGCTTTGCCATGAAATGCTTGAGCACTGCAGTCTGTGAATAATCACTGTAGGTCTTTGAGGAACCTTGAGTAGTTGATTGTAAAAAGTCCCTGAGCGCTAATGCTGCTCTTGGGAGGAGGAATGAGTTAACATGTTGACAGATTACCAAATACGCTATAACTAGCACCATAATACTCCAATATCCATGATGAAAGTAGGTATTTTAATGACACCTTTAAAATCCAGTGATCCAAGAGGTACGTTTGTAGTTGAATGTAGTGTCTGCATTGACAGGGATGTGTGCAACTGCTTCATCCCAGCTGGCTGTGCAGCACCCTCCGGGATGTCTCTGCACCGCACTTCTGTCACTAGGGGTACTGGGGAAGGCTGTTGGATTGTGTCTGGGTGGCTCCAGGTAGTTAAAGTCCAACCAGGCTTATCTGCTTCAGCTTTCTGTGTTATCTGGTGGAGCAACGGAGCGGGGGCAATAGCAGCTCTAGGACTAGGAAAGGTCAAGGAGGCAGCAGCAGTCCCTGGGCAGGGAAGGGGAGGGAGTGGAAGTGTAGAATGTGGCAAATGCAGGAAAAAGAGTAGTAGGGCTTTCTGCTCCATGCTTGAGGGATGTGCAGCTTTTAGTGAGGTGAAGCACGCTCGATGCACGGACCTGGTTTTAGTCTGGGGTTAAACTGGGTATAGCTGGCCTTTGAGAGCATGGTGTTACTCTGCAGTGTTTCTTGGATGTCTGTGGATGCTAAATGGACCACTGTGCATAGCTGCCTAGGACTTCCTGTTCTCAGCAGTGTTCTGGTGCTTTTCTCCCCAGAACAACAGGTAGTGGATTGTATGTGATAACAACAGCTTAATCTTTCCCACTAGTTATGCAAATCTAGTGATTTTTAAAGAGATTAAGCAGGGGGGAGGGGAGTAGCAGCCTGTGTGTCCTTTTTGTCTTTTTTTTTTTTTTTAAGTTTGCTTTGATTATGCTTCTTTTTCACCCTGCAGTGCTATAGGGTGTGGCTGCACTAAACGCTAAAATAAAATGTGATGCTGTCTCCCATATTGAAAAATACCTAGATTTAATTACATTAAACTTGTTAAAGTGCACTTTCATAAATTGAGAATGAGCTGCTTTTTTTTAAAGCTGCTTATTCAAAGCATGTCCTCTGAGAAGGTGATTCATCCAACAAAGTGCCTTATTCCTGTGGGTTTTTCCCTTTTGTAGGTAGCTGTTTCAGTGCTGAATTCAGCATTTTGTAGGTAGGTTCTGGGATTTGTCAGGAACATGCTATCTGATGGGCAAGTTGCACTAGCGTCTGTAACTGAAGAGTAGAAGGTCTATGTGCTCAAAGAACAGACAACAATTTAAGTCTCCTTATTTTGCATAGTGAGGTATAAATATGGAGTATGTATGCACAGAAATCTTACTCCCAGCAAAAATCCCCAGTTACACCCTCCCTCTTTCATTTACTCTGTAATTACGAGGTGTAAGGGTAAAAGAACTAGTACTTAGCTAGCTTCATTCTACTAACATGAATGGGGTTTGCAGACATGTAGTGTTGGTAGTTGAGGTTTTGAAACTGTGTAATACCTGTGATTTCGATTTATCACAGGTGTATTTATCAGTTGACTATCTTTAGTCCAAGGAATCCTATAGTCAGAGATGATGTGCTAATAGAGTCAACTATTAGATGTGCAACCTGAAAAGGGGTTTAAGAGTTCTGATATCGGACTAGTTTTCCTCACATGGAGCAGTGTTTTGGTTGAGGTCACTCCTTAAAGTTGGCAGTCACCACACAATTGGAAAGGAAGGCAGTGAAGAATCTTTTCCTTGTGACCTATGCTAGGTTAGAAGTGCGTATCTCCATTAAAAAATGGAGAGAAACTCAAACAATAAGCATACAATCTTTCTGTACTTTAAAGTCTTTTTAATGGTATGAAGGATTAGACTAAAATGCTGTCAGTCTAAATGCTTTATGACCAACAATTTGGGTCAGTAAAATGTTTTTTTAATCCGTCGTCTGAGTTTAATGCGTTTGTTGTTTTCTTAAAACAGTGAGAATTTGAAAGCAATAGCAAGTCCTGGGGAGAGAGAAACAAGACGGAAGAAGGAAGAAAATGTTACTTTCACCCCTGTAACAGTTATCTTGTTTGTTGTCATCTGTTGTGTCATGCTGGTCTTACTTTATTTCTTCTACAAATGGTTAGGTAAGAAACAATGGATGATCTCATTTCACTTTTCCTGCATGATCTTATTGGGTGTCTAAGTCTGAAAAGCTAGACTTCTAAATGAAAACCAGTGTAATATTTTAAATTGTTCCCTCTGTGTATGAGTTGAGAGTTGAAAAGATTTAGTTGCTATTTAAAAAAAGAGAAGCTTTCTTCTGCTCTCTTACAAAGGCTGCCTTGACAGTCCTTATTCTGAATGAAGTGATGTCAAGGAGAGATGACTAGCAACTAATAAAAAAAAAAGTAATGCTGTATGTTGATGTTCTTGGGAGGTGGCACTGATAACTTAGTGTTTTAGAGTGAAAGCTTTTGTTCAGTATTGTGATGTTGACATTGAGTTAGTGGTTGCAGCACCCTAATTAAAGCACCAGGCAAATTGGCATTACCATAATGGAATAAACTCAAGCATTCTAGCAATAAGCAAAGTTCTTGAATTATACAATTCCGCTAGAATATAATTTCCAAACTGTTTGTTGATTTTTACGTCCCCCTGCCCTTCAATTCATGCAACCAGAAAAGGTACACTGTTTTAAATTATGCTTTTTAGTACAAACAATTTAACTTTCATTCTGAAGCTTCCTAAATTCACTCTTTCCCAGAGATTTGTTATCAGTTAAGCTCTTTTTTTCTGCAAAAGAAACCTCTACCATCCTGACTTCTGATTTTTGTTTAGCTTTTGTTACCTTGCTATGGGTAATACTACCTTTACTACACCTGCCCCACTATAAGACTGATGAAGCTCTTAATGCGATCTAAAGGTTCAGGTTAAAAATGTTTCCTGTTTGCTCTGAGATGTTTCAGGTGAGATGTAGAAAGAAGTAAAGAAAGAGGCCTCTATTGAGAAACGGAGAGGAGTAACAAATTGGGGGGAGGAAGAAACGTGAATAGTTCAAAGGAAATATGTAATAGCCTTGTGCTGAGAACCCTTAGTTCTGTGCACTTTGGAGCAGACATGTATGAAATTTAGAGGTAAAGAAGCTGTTACCATGGTATGACATGCTGTCGCAGGAGAAAGAATCTGTACTGAACTAAACCCAAGCAACCAAAACCCACCCACTTCAGTATGTCACTACTGTGTGTGTGAATGCAAGTCCTAGTATTGATGCTGTAACTGAAGTACTAGGGAGGGAATGTTTCCAGCATAAAGCCAGTTGAAAAGCTGCGGTCTGTGATGGAGCTCTCTGTACCTCTTTTTGCAATTATTCAGACATTGTTAATACTCCGTTGTTGCCTCAAAAATTGAGATTATTGAAACAGCTGATTTCTTGCTGACTTCAGAAGAATCTGTGGTGCAAAACTTCTTGTTTTGCCTGTTGGGGGCTTAACAGCTCATAATGGTACACGATCCTGGTTACAACTATAAAATCCACCTTTCTTGCCTGTTTTTTTCAGTAGTCTCCTTATAGACTTTCACAAGTGCTTATATATATTGCTTATTCCTTATAGACTTTCCACAATTGCTCTCTAGCCAGACCTTCACTACCAAAACCAAAAGGAACCCCAAGTAGCAAACAACGGGTCTTGTTGTTTGTCCACATCTCAGGGTGCTTACCATAAGTTAGAATACACAATATGTAAGTTAGAAAATGGAATACAGAGTTTTTTCTTAACCAGGTGGTTCCTAGCTATATAGACATTTTTAGAAGGCATGGGATCTTTAGTATCTCAAAATGCCACCTAAAGCATTAATTAGGTCTTGGGGACGGTGAAACTTTTATGCATAAGCAGACAAAGTGATTCAAGTTAGAATTTGAAGTGAGGGATATTAACAGAAATTGAGGAAGCTGGTAGTTGTAAAATAGCACTTTGGTTTTAGCCATAACCAAGTAACAGTATGTGAAAGCTGTAACAGATGACCTATTTCTTCTTAAAGAAACGTGAGGAAAAATAATTAAAAAAAATTTTAAATTCAAAAATTTCAAAGCTCAAGTCTTTGCTTGATGAGAACTTGTCATGGCAGAGATGCTCAGAATTCAGCACTTTCTGTAATCAGCTGACTAGGGTCTCCCATGACTGGTATCAAGTCGTGCTATAACTGCTAACAGTTTGTATCCAATGTACATTGTTGTGTTTGATTCCTGTTCACTATTTTGTTGCATTTTGTCACTGATTCCCATCTTTCATTCTTTTTATTTAGTGTATGTTATAATATCAGTCTTCTGCTTGGCATCTGCAATGAGTCTATACAACTGTCTTGCGGCGTTAATAGCAGAAATACCATTTGGGCAGTGCAGGTATTGTACACCTTTCAATTAGTATAAATGTAAAGTTTCTTCTGGGTATCTTCTGGTTGCTTGCTACTCAAGGTAGTGTGAAAATACGACAGTTTGACAAATTGTTTCCTGTATAGTTTAGTGCGTGGGATTGTTAAAAGAGAAAATTACAAGCTCTTTTAATTATGTATTAAAGGTGTATGTAGCGTAATCAACAGTTAAAATAGCATTGTGGGAGATTCGTTGTATTACCTTTATTTGAAAGCATTGCTATAATCAAGCTTGAAAGGCTCTGCTTGGCTGTCTGAGCTTGGTTTTATGAAAATTCTGATTGATTGTAGGGTGTGCTCGCTTTGTTCATCAAGGAATTCTGGAAGGGTGCATCCTGCACATTTGTTTCTGTTTTGAGCTAGTACCATGCTAGAGGCAATAGAGGTTCTTTTTCCTCATGTTAATCTGTACTGTACCTGTGACAGACCAAGTTTTAACTTTTTCTTGTGAAGGCAACGTATTGCTTGTGCCCTCTGAAGTTAGTGGTTACGGTCCTAACTCAGGTAGTGTGTTATCAGTGTACAGATAGCTGCTTCTTACTACTCCAAATTAAATATCCTGCAGGTATTGGTGAGTATGGGAATGTCCCTGTTTTCCTCCCCTGTGTTTTCCCTTTAAAAAACCCAAATTATTAATGCCACAGATGGTTCTTTTCCCCAAAACAGCAATGCTTGTAAGCCTATGATTGTGTTTGCATGTTACTTAGTACAGGACGTTAGTGCCAGGTGATCCAGTAGCCCATCGGGTAGAAAAGACAGCAGGTTTTGCAGAAGGTGCAGGACAGCATTACTTCTGTCAGATAACATCAGTTCAAGAATTGTCCCAGAAAATTGAGTAGGCAGTGGAAACAGATTGGCTCACAATTTTGCAATACATATTACTCCACTTTTACTCTTGTATTATGTGTCCTGAAATTGATTATATTTTCCCCCACTCTTCCCCTTTTCTGCAATTAAGATGCAGCTGTCCCTCAGCGATGTAGTTCTGTTGGCACATTTGTTATATGACAGAAATGGATTAAATAAATTAATTTGCTTGCTGCCTTCCCTGGATGTGTTGGCTAAAATGAGGACTGTCCATCAAAGCCCAGCTTGGCTTACTCTCTGTAGGCATGTTTCTAAGGCAGCCCACAGAAGGACTGGTACTGCAGCTGCAAGAATAATGCCACCTGGGTGTGCATGGAACAAACAGGCAAAGAAGCTCTCGGGATGAGAACATCTTGTCAGCTTAAGGACAGTACAGGCATGTGTTTTGACTGTCACAGGTTCTTTTTTTTTTTTTTTGTAATTTTAATTCCTTTCTTTTAGGATTGCATGTTGCAACAAAAACATTGAAGTGAGGCTTATTTTTCTTGCTGTATTCTGCATAGCAGCAGCTGTCGTCTGGGCAGTGTTTCGAAATGAAGATAGGTAAGTGATGCATTCTGACTTAAAAGAGTAATATAAATTGTTGTTAATGAACTTCCCATTGTATAACTAATTCAGGAGCATAGCATCCTTCTAAACGCCAGTGCCGATTTAAAAAAAAAAGTCATGAAAGTATTTATGAAGCTTAACAAACGTGGGATAATAGAGAACAAAGCTATACAAATGAACTGTGTAGTAATTTGAAGGTACAAAAAAATATGAATATGTGGAAGACCTAGCTTGATCGCTAATGATTGTTACAAAAAAAAAAAATAGTGCAAAAATAGCATAGGGATTATAGGACCTGTGCTTCCTCTGGTCCAGTGGAAGCACAGGCCCACAAATATAGTCCAATCCTAAGTAGCATCTTGAGCCAGATATTAAGTAGGGCTTCCAATCAAGTGAGTAGTCCTACAAGTGAGCACCAAGGCCCTGTTATGGCCTCTGTTCAACTCATTTTCTCTATGGTACACTGATGAGTAACGGTGTTGTGGTTTAACCCCAGCCAGCGACTGAGCACCACAGCCGCTCGCTCACTCCCCCCTGCTCAGCTGGGGGGAGAAGGGGAAAGGTGAACCTGAGAAAACTCACGGCTTGAGGTAAAGGCAGAGTAATAGGTAAAGCAGAAGCTGCACACACAAGCAAAGTGAAACAAGGAATTCGTTCACCTCTTCCCGCGGGCGGGCGGGTGTTCAGCCATCCACGGGAAAGCCCGGCTCCATCACATGCAACAGTGATTTGAGAAGATAAAACGCCGTCACTCCAAACGTCCCTCAGCTTTATGTGCTGAGCATGACGTCATGCAGGCCGGCATATCCCTTGGCTCAGCTGGGGTCAGCTGTCCCGGCTGTGTCCCCTCCCAGCTTCTTGTGCCCCCCAGGCTGCTCACTGGGGCGGGTGCGAGAGGCGGAGGAGGCTTTGGCTCTGTGCAAGCACTGCTCAGCAGGAGCTAAACCGTCTGCACTGTCGACGCTGTTTCCAGCACAAATCCAAAACATCACCCCATGCTAGCAACTATGGAGACAGCTAGCTCTATCCCAGCCAAAACCAGCACAGTTACCTATTTATGATCAGACTAGTGTAAATTGACTGTCCTGATACTAGTATTTTTGTGGGTTTGGTTGCAGTACTTCCTAAAAACTAATTTTTTGCTTTCCAGTCTGTTTTGCCATCTTGCTATTTCCAGCAAAATCTAAAATCATTACACTTAGATCCCAGCAGTAATTTGAACAATGTGTAAAAATGTATTCTTATTTTTAGGTGGGCTTGGATTTTGCAAGATATTTTGGGAGTTGCTTTCTGCTTAAACTTTATTAAAACACTGAAAATGCCCAACTTTAAGGTACTGTAAGTTACTTACTTTAAGAAAGTATTCTAATGCCATGAATCTGTAAGTTCAGTGTCAGGAAGTAGGTTTTCAATACTCAAGATTATATATATTAAATAAGAAATCTTTACAGTTTTTAATAAGTTTTAAAATAAATGAATCTTGTTCTAAATGTTATGCTAGAATAAAAACACGGTGGCGGGTGGGGGTGGGGTGAGGATGAGTTTCTTGTTTTTATTATTTTTTTATACCAGAATCTCGCTATACAATCCTTGAAAACCGATGGTAATACTTTCTTCTTTTTTTGCCAGTCCTGTGTGATACTTCTAGGCCTTCTCCTTCTATATGATGTGTTTTTTGTTTTCATAACACCATTTATTACAAAGGTATGTCTGTGAATTTTAAAATAAAACAAAAAATATTGTCTGGTCATTGTGGGGGAGTATTTTTGTCTAAGGGATCAGTGTTTTCAGTATTTTCAATGCAGAAATGCTGTCTGACTTTTTCCCTGTTTAAGACAGCCGTGGCCTAAATTTTCATCGTGTATGGGTTGTAGAGCATAATGCTTGTGTAGGTGCCATAAGTTTTCAGTAATCACGTGGCCAAAAGTAAGCAGTACCCAACTGTGTGACAGGATGATGATGAGAAATTACTGTCCTCCAGTTTTCTTCCTTTTGCTTTTAACATATGTATATTGGAACGTGCTCTACTACTTTCTGCAGTGCTCATTTGCAATATAGTATGAACTGTATGCAAGTGTACCTTCTTTTAATTAGAAGCACAAAGCTAATGGCAGAAAAAGCTGATGCTGTTCTGTCTAAACGTCCAGCTACATCTAATGGATTTGTTGCTTTTTTTAGTTTATTTTTTTTAAACAGTTATTCTAGGCTGGACTACGTGCATTTAATGCAAAACGGTGTTGTATAATAATGTACAATACTAGTGCATTCATTTCAACATTCAGGAATTTTCCAATCCTGAATTGTACAATGAGGTTCAAGCAGTTTTTGTGAATGTCGTATGAATGTTTTAGTATATTAACCCACTAACTTTTGAAAAATAACCTTAATTTCAGAATGGGGCAAGTATAATGGTTGAAGTTGCAGCTGGTCCTTTTGGAAACAGTGAAAAGGTATGAACAGTTGTTATAATATGTGCAACATAAAAATACACTGTGTAGCTAATTCATAGCGTGCTTTTTGGCATAACTTTCTCACAAAATATAGCCAGCTTCTGCTATTTTCTTTTAAGTATTAAATACCTTTTGACTTGGGTTTGATCCTAGAATGATGGAAACTTGGTGGAAGTCCCTGCTGAACGCTCAGCTCCCCATGAGAAAGTAAGGATTGTATTTCAGATACTGGATTTTTAAATGATTCCCTCTGAAAAGACTATTCTTTTGGGGAAATCCTAACTGTCCAAATTTCTCTTCAGGGCCTGGATATCATTGATCAATACTCTATAGTTAGGTTAATAATCCAGACTTTTTATTCCCATTATATGGTTAAATGTTGTTCTAACTTTTTGTTTTGGTGTGTGCATATTTATAAATCTGAAATTCCATCTTACCTTAAGCTTTATCTACTTGCTATGTTGGCTTCTGGTTTTTACTTTAGGTTCTACCTATTTTGAAGTTCTTCATAACAATAAACAAATTACGTTTAAACTGTTTATTAATTTAAGCAAATGAACAAACAAAAAAAAACCCCAAAACACCAGGATGATTTAGATTAGATTTATGTGGGCTTTTGAAATACTGTTTTACAGTTACCTGTGGTTATTAGAGTGCCTAGACTTGAATACTCTGCATCGACACTGTGTGACATGCCATTTTCATTGTTGGGTTTTGGAGACATTATTGTCCCAGGTGAGCAAATGTTTTTGGCAATTGTAACTTACAATTAAATATTTTGGGCTTGATTCATGACTGACTTATATTAGAGTTTATTCTACAAAGTAATTACAAAATAAAATGCAGCAGTTTGCCTTGATGTATCAATGCAGGGTACAACAAAAGCCACAATGTAAGAAGGTTTAGTATGTTACAGAACACTTAAATAGTGAAGGGTTTTTGTTTTTCTGTTGCACTGTATTGTGTAAATGCAAATCCCAGAGAGAAATCCAGTTGTCAGTATTAATTAAATCTCACTGAAATCTCACAGAAAGCAAGTATCCTGTGACTTCATGGTATTTTTGTATCCTAGACTACCTAATTAGAGGTGAGGTAACGGAAAATATATTATCAAGTTTTTCCATCTTTCCCAGAAGAGCTGAATTTTGCCGTAGTTGGAGTCTTGAGCAAATTACTTAAGTCAGGCACAAAGCACCATCTTGTGAACAGCGTGCAGGCAAAATTGCTGATTAAGAGCTAACATAAAAATCCTATTGAAGAAAAGTATTAAAACTAGGTTATTGCTCCTCTGTATCAGAAAATTCAAAATAGCATGATGTAATTAACTTGCTTAAAAAACCAAAACCTTTTAATACCAAGCTCACTTGGCTTATATTTCCCTTAGGGTTTTCATTTTTAAGACTTACTGTAGGATTTCTTAAACTGCTTCTTGGCTTTCCAGAGATAAATGGGAAGGAGATAACATACAGTAATGGGAATTCTTATTATAAATTCTTTTTATTCTGCTTTGATTTGGAGGATTGGAGAGGGAAAAAAATCATGGGTAAACATTTCATTAGTCCTTTTTTATTTTTTTTTTTTTCCTTACAGGGCTTCTGGTTGCCTATTGTCGAAGATTTGATGTTCAAACAAGTTCATCTTCTGTATACTTCATTTCCTGCACAATAGGTAAATCACAGTACTTCAGCATTGTTAATCTTCATGGTAGCTGTTTTTCAATGGCAGGGCTAGATGGTTTTCTTCAGGTAAAGGTTTGGTGTTGTCAAGAATCTCTTTATCATCTTTTTAATGTGCCTGCCCTTACTTAAGGCGAGTATTCTTTATGGTAGTCAGTTGCTTTGAGAAAGCTTGCAAATACAGAGCAACGTATTGTCCTTCTCTTCTTCAATTATATTAACAAGATACTACTTTAAAAAAATAGTAATTCTGGCTTACTGAATGAGTGATGCTGATTTAAAAATTCACCCATTCCTGATTGATGTATAAATATCTTTTTATAGCTTATGCCATCGGTATGGTGCTGACTTTCATTGTTCTGGCATTAATGAAGATGGGACAACCTGCCCTTCTCTATCTTGTACCATGTACACTCATAACTAGCTCGCTTGTTGCTTGGCGGCGCAAAGAGATGAAGAAATTTTGGAAGGGAAGCAGTTACCAGGTAGGCTGGATGCCTTGAGTATTTTGTTGTTAATTCCTTTGAGTATATGCTTCTCTAAGTACTTGGTAATATATCACCCACAATCCAATTTTTACTAGTCTTTATGTTATCTTCTGGAACTAATAAGGAAAAATAGTTTTTACTCTTAAAAAAACCAACAACCCTTAGTAGCTGACAAAGCTTAAGGTTCAGTACTCATGGGGAAAACTTTTATTTAAAACTTGTTCTATTTTCTTTGAAATGTTTTTTTTATGTTTTAACACTTCTCAACTATCATCTTGATGTGGTATGATATGAGTCACTGAACTAAGCGTGCAGATTCCAGCCTGCCCTACACCAGCATTAAGAAACAGTTCAAAAAAAGTTGGTGATCAGTTAGAATTTCAGAAACGTTCCATGCATCACTGCTGCTCTGGATCGTCAGGATTATATGGAGCACTCGGCAACGAAGCGGCTGGGTGGTTATATACTGTTTTCTGTCACAGCGCACACTGTGTGCATTGCCTTGGGTATTCCACATTTCCCCTTTGGTTATCCCTAGCGCTACCCAGGCATCACAGTCTTTAAAATCTAACCAGTGGTCTGCCTCTGACATGGGCACATTCTCCCTGATCTGACTTGCTGTAGAGTAACCGAGCATGCCCTTGTGAGCTGGTGTGTATCAGCAGGCAGACCAGTCTCACTAATACCCTGAATTATTCTTTTTTTTGAGACCTAAAGTCCAATATTGTTTGAATTCAGAAACTATCACCTGCATCTAGGCTGCACTGAGCTCAGCTCAGAGGATGGATAGTCTGTTGCCGGGGGGAGATGGGTGATGTGAAGTTGTTGGTGGAAAGAAGCAGCTCCTGCTGCTTCAGCTTCTGGGTTGCAAGGTTTAAGTGCATCAATGGAAGTGGTAATTCTTGTAAATGTAAAACTGCAGCCATGCAGCTAATACTATGGTATTATCAGCTAAACACTACCTTTTGTTGCTCTAACTAACATCCTACACCTGCTTCAGCTGGAGCTTGGCTACGTATGAAATTACTGAGGGAATCTTCAGCTTTAGCTAGATACCCTGTCTTTTTGTCTACAAAACAACTTCTCCTGTGATAGGTCCAGTGACTACAAATCTTTCTTTGTAGATCAGAATGAATTTGGCTTACCAGGCATTTCTGTATAAATTGGTGATTGTTTGCTATTCTAATTAATTAATTCTAACATAAACAGTGTGACAAATATGAAGACCAGTAACTCTGGGTCGGTTGCAGAGGGGGAAAAAAAGCTTTGCAATTTATTTTCCTCACTTGAGTTCTGAGTAAGATTGGCCTAAGTAAATCTGGCAACTCTCGTTAGTGACAACAATTTCTTGCACTTTTCATAGCAAAACTCATACTTGGAAGAATTATGTTGCCATAGTAGTTATTTCATGTCCTTTCAACTGCTTTCTGGAAGGATTAAAACTGCTCTGAACTTCAGCTTGTTTTGAGGTCAGATGACTTAATTTCTGGCACAATTTAAGATCTTGATTTCCACCACCCTGAGTTAGAGTTGTCTATGATTGAACACCTCTGTGTAACTTTACTAACTCCTGTTTTTCTACAACTTTCTGAAGAACATTTTCTATATTTTTTTTCCAGAGGGTGTTACTCAAGTTGCACTCTCAGAACGCTGCAGTGTTGATCTTTCTCATGTGTTGTCCTCCTCATATAAAGCTGTATTGTGAACTGGCCTTATTAAACTTACAAACACGCAACTCCCCCACCCAGACAACCCACACAACCCCAGAGCTGAAATCTCCAGCTTTGAGTGCTCATTCTGAGAAGGAAATATATAGAAAGGTGACAGAAAGCTATTTTTTGCTGCAGCAGTGGTAACTTGGTACGGAGCAGAGCTGCCCCATTGACAAGGGTGACCAGACTTCTGTAGAGGTTTGCTTTGTTTTCATGGGAAACTTTGCAGACTTGTTAGAGCAAAGCCCCCTAAGAACAGGGGTACAAGAGCATGTGCGGTGTGTGTATCATGTAACTAAACTTCATGAATGGTGCTGTTTGTTTATAGTCCATTAGTTAGCTTTTTTGAGTTTTGGGGTTTTCTGATTTTTGTTGTATATGCTTTTAATAATGGAATGAATTTTATTTAGGTATCGGACTCCCCCAGGACGCCTTTGCTACAAGGTGTGATTATGGCCTTCTTTTAATGCAACTTTATTAATCATCTTATGGTTTCTTTTTTTTCCCTGTGCTTCCTCTTTTCATTCTTTTTTGCATCTATCTTCTTTAATTTTCCCGAGTAATCTGATAGAAGATGGTAGAAGTGAAGACAAGCTATAAATCTGGTTTTATGTTTAGGTGTTGGGTGTTTTTCTTTCTTTAAAGGAATGCAGGAAAATTTATATAAAGTACCAAAGGAGCCAGATTCCTAAGCCTGAAGGCAGGCTTTGTATGCCTCTCTACTCTGTAATTTCCCCAATCCCTAGGAGTGTCTTCAAATATTTAGAATTGGTGTTAGTTCAGCTACTGTTTCCTATATGGAGGTCCTTCACTTAATTTTTCTGTGTCTCTGCATTGACATGAAAACCTGCTTAGTGCTAGACACTGATTTTGTTGTCCTCTGTTACAATGTTCAGCATTATAATTTGCCTTTACTAATCATGTCTACAGTCTCTCTATCATCTTGTTAGTCGGCAGTATACTTTATCCTGTACTGTCTGCAGTGCTTGCAGTGGGATAGGGAGCAAAGATCCAGACCAGCTTTTGTGGTCTTGCTGCTACACAACTTCTAGACTGCAGCAAGAAGGTTTAACCATACTAGGCTATAGTTCACGGCTGCGAACACTGACAGTATTTATTTTAACTGTCTGCTGTCTTAAGCACAGCATGGAGGAAGCAATGCAAGCTTTAAAATTTCAGCTTTGTACAAAATTTAAGCATTTAAATCTTGAATTATATAATCTTGAATTATATTTAGTCAGCAGTCTGGAGTGACACATCTGTTTATAAAGCATAGCTTGTCTGCCCTATACACTGAAGACAATTTGAGATGGTGAACTCTGACGGTGAACTGAAAAGTACTTTTCTCATTAGCCTCTTTCTTCTAATAAAGAGTACTTTAACAATGTAAGTCTCATTAGAAAGCCTTAATAATAAGGAAATTAGATACAAAGCCAAGAAGAGGTTAGGAAGTGGGAGGGGTTGAGCGCAAATTAAAATCAGATGGCCAGACTGTATTTTTATAATTTAAAATTCTTCTGTCCTGCTGTGTGCACTCAAGTTCTTGGATAGGATTGTAAAGTCAGTTTTTCAATTTCTACTTTATACATACAGAAAATACTTGACTCCCTAAGATAGCTCTGAGGTCGCATGATTCTTAACTGAGAGTATTGATGTTTCTGCATAATGATGCGGTCTTAAATTCTAGTTATACTGTGTGTAGCTTTTTTGTGGAGTAGTCTTGAGGTGTAGTAAGTTACAAAAAACATTGTAACTATTCACTGAAGCGCAGAGATTTATTGAGGGAGTAACACACCTACTTTCTTGCCACGAAATGCGCAGTATTGCTGCTGTGAAGTGTGTAATAAAGGTTTTTCTAAGTCTTCTGGATTGCTTATAGTCCTCGTGTGTCTGCATGATAAACTAATTTGATACTTTTTTCCCAGATATTGATTTAATGAAAAAATATTATTTAGTTTTTATAGCAGGAAAATCTATGAAATCATCAGTAATATAATGAAAAATCTAGTGGACTAATGCAACTTTGAAGTTTCCCAGGTGGCATAGTCTTGCAACTTTTCAGACTGTCAGTTTTGAAGGGTTTAGCAAGCTTTCTTATCTCTCTTTGAAATAATAATCAACAGATTTATCATCGGCATATTACACAGCATGCATGTGCTGTTTAGTACTGTAATTTGAAATCACACTTGTAGTTACTTGCAAATTAATTATCGCTAGAAATTGTTAAGAATTATGCGAATGCGACATCAGAGTGAATCTTGCAGGCAAGTGTTGTGCGTAGGTACTATGTACTCTTTTACAGGTAGGAGTTTGATATTGCAGCTTCTGGTTTGGCTTGGTGTTTGGTTTATGGAGGGGGTTGGTTGCGTTTTTTGGTTTTTGATAGTTCACGGTGTTAGGAGATGGCTTTAATTAAAATACATTTATGTTTAACCTCTCTTGACACCGCCCACCCCACCCGTTAAAACCTGTCAGGAATTCAGATGTGGAAGAAAATCTTCTGAATCTCTTCCACTTTATAAATGTTTGTTAGCTCTCCACAATGTATGATCTAATTGCTTTGGCTTTTTTGAGGCTTGAAACGACACCTTTGTCTGGGATTTTAGCATGGTGCCTTCATCTCACTGCTGTTGTCAACAAGATTCGTGCAGTTTCTGCTGAGTCTTTGAGGATGAAGTTGTCCTGAGAGAACCTACAACAGAAATACTTTTGGAAAAAGCTGCTTAATGCAATCTTACATTTTTAGAAAGGCATCTGTTGTCCCTGACTTCAAGTTGTGGGCTACTCTTCTTCTATATGGTGGAGACATTAAAATGGGGGTGGGGTGGCTTGCTTTTTTTTTTTGCTTTTTTGATGTACATTTATGTGCATCAAAAAAACCCAAACGCCCTTTTGGTTTTAAAGTGAACTTAAAAGTTTGATATATTAAGCAGAGGCTTTAAATACAGGGGGCATCTCCAACATAAATACATTTTGTTCTACTTACCTTGCTGTAGGATTAAGAGAAGAATCTTTGACTCTGTGCTACAATTCAGCATATCCCATAGTGTTAACTCCTTCCTTCTGGAAGCATCTTGTTGATTTAGGAGGGAAACACTTTACAAAAATGCTTCCCCACACTACCTTCTCTGTTAGCTGTTAGATGATCCTCTCTAGGATGGAGGAAGATAATGGCATTATTTGATGTAATGTGGTACTGCGGGGGTGTGGGTGGTTTTTTTGCCAGAAACAAAACTTCAATCCTCATTCAAAATGACAGTTTGACTTTTATAATTGTAGGGAGTGTTTTGCTTTTGGTGACTTTTGATGTGGGTTTTTGGTCACAGTGCAGGGAAAGTTCTAGATATTCTGAAGTGAATGCAACACTGTCATTAGCAGAGGAGCCTGGTATTTGCTACTGGATTGAGCGTGTGCTATTGCTGTAACTCAGTTCTTGGGTGTATTGGCAATGCCTTAATTCTTACTGTCTTAATTCTGACACATGAAGGATGTGAAGGATCGTCCCTAGTTTGTCAGATCTATATATTGTGGCCATTAGGCTCTTCTAAGCCTTACCCAAGTCCCAGTGACTTGTTTCTGCCTTGGAACTGTCATCTCACCTTCCTGCACAGCATGTTGTTGTGTCTGGACTGGGAAACGGCTTGTTTAAGCAAACCTGCTTTTAATAGGACATGTTTGTACACCTGCAATGAAACAATTCTGTTGGCATAAGAGAAGGTATGGCACAGAGGTGGGTCACAGCTAGAAAAGAAGAGAGAAGTTAATGGAACTGCTCTCTTTGCCCTATACAGGGAATTATACCACGCTAAAGTGCATATGACAGAACAGTGCCAGAGCCTAGCTTTGTCTTGACAAGGATCCTCCAGCGGGTGCTAGTTAGACAAGAATGCAATCATGTCCTCTGTCATGTGGAAAGCTGTTTTACACCAAGACAGGGAGCTCTCTTACTGTTAGGCAGGATGTGCTGGTATGGAGGAACAGATGTAAGGTTTTCTACCTTTTGACACTGAAAGCATTGTGCCCTTGTCCTAATAATCCTGCCACGCTAGGCATGTGAGCTCCTTGACACATTGTCTTTCAGCATTAGTTTTACTGCTTCTGTACCTTCTGTCTGTGGTTGTCAGCTATGGAAACAGTCCAATCCTTGGGCTCTTGTTAATCACGCTTTAAGTCTGAAGCCTTCAAACCGATGGGTCTCAGTTTGCCATGCTAACAAATGTGCATGTTACCTCTGTAATTTATTTAGTGCCTTGTCCTGCGGAGGAGACAGGAGCCTGTGTTGCCCTGGTTGCCCTCTAGCAGTACAGCGGTGGGTAGGGAAACAGGCTGCTTTTTAGTCAGGAAAAGTGCAACGTTGTCTTGTGTTATTCAGGTGACCTAATCAGTTACATTAATCGGAAAGTATAATCAGTCTATATAGTAATTTGGTTTAGATTTTCTTCTGTTGCAGACTTTACAATTCAATTTCCTTTATCGTTTTTACAATAAAATGAAAATTTACAAAGAGATGTTGGCAATAGTTAGTAAAAACTTAACTGTACTATAGCTAGCCTTTACAGTCGTGAAAAGAGAAAGCTACTCGAGAAGAGAATTCAAGCTATTGTTTGCTACCTGTAAATGTTGGGTAGGATCCTAGGGCCTGTTTCTGGTTCTACAAACCATGTTTTTGAAAAATTTGCTTAACCCCAATCAGGTGGTTTGGGTTTTTTTCCTGTATTTAATAATTGAGACACTTTTGACTTACAAGTTTAATTTCTTGTAGAGGACTTGAATCCTTGGTTGGAGGATGCTCTTGTAGTGGAAAGCATTAGCTAAGAGAGCTTTGATTAGTTGGCTTGAATACTTTTCTGATCTATAAAGGATTTCTTACCTGTATGCTGCTAAAATGCACTCTAACACATGTTTAATTATATTCCTCTTAGCTAACAAATACTTTGGAGCAGTGGGGGAAAAGCAGTATTTCTTTGTAAGAAGCTATTGCTCTTTTTTTTTTTTTTTTTTTTTCTTCCCTCCATTTAGATGATGGAGCACCTGGATTACACAGGAAATGAAGAAAGCACAGCATCAGCCAGTGAACAGCCTGGAGGACAATAACACGTAGGATCCTGATTTAAAATAGTATTCAATTTTTCTACAAATAAATTACAGTAAATTTGGTGAAACTTCACAATATTTCTCACTCAGTAAAAGGATTTTTTACTCCAGCTCCTATATTTTTATGGAAAATATTGTTAAAACCAGAAAAGTTATCAAAAGAGACTTGCATTTTTACAGCCAAACCATAGCTAGTAAAACTGTGCCTTATTTCGATATAAATAAAAGATATTTTCTATGCAGTTTTCCAAATGTGTTTCTATACAGTGTATTTTTATAAAAAACGCTTGCCCATATCAATTTGATGCATTAAATGTTTTCTTGATTTTGATTATTCATTTTTTTAAGAAGTACAGTACCCTTTGTAGGATTTCTTTCCAGATCTTGAATGTAAAGATGGATAATAATGTAACTGTACCAACTAAAGAATGAAACTGTAGTTCCATTACTAAAAGTAACTGAATAAACTGTGTGTATGTTAGTCTACGTACATTGTAAGCCGTAAAATAGAGAAGAGGGCAAATGTAGCTTGGGGTTCTGAGCTTTTCCCCCTGCTGCCCCTTGCCCCCCCCCCCCCCCCCGGTCACTGGCTTAAATCTTATGGAGACTGTTAAACTTTGATGCAAGTCTTTGGATTATATACATCACCAACCATTAAAAAAAAAAAAAAAGTTGGGGAGGTACTTACACAGTGGTCCTGGAAACTTAGGTGCAGCTGCTGGAATAGTTGACAAACAAGATGGTGCAAAAGGCAAAAGAGTTGTTGCTCAAGAAGTGCTGTTTGGGGGGGTGGGGTGAGATGTTAAATCTGGCCTGGTTCTTCTCCTGCTCGTTGAGACTAGGTCTGTATTTGTGGCCTTTGTCTGGCTGTGGAGCAGTTCAAAGGGAGGAAGACAGGACAGATTTACAGATTATTATTTTTTTTTTTAGCTTTTGCATCTACACAATACTTTTTTAAACTATTTTTGAAAATTCTTTGCAATTGATAGACAAAACAACAGGTTTGAATAGTGCTAGTAGTGCCTGTGTTAGTTAAGGCCAATGCATGTGTTTTAACTTGTTTAATCTTAATTTGTTTTAGCTTTTAAAGACTTGGAAAAGAAGGAATAGTTTAAATCATTAGTTTGCATTTAGAAGAGTTTGAGTTCATTTGATACTTCTTTTTTCAGGAAACTGCAACTTGAGGGGGATTAGGCATAGAAAATTTGTGTACCTGTAATGCTAACACTTTACACCAAAGAAAATTGGAAAAGGCAACAACAGCAGACCACTGAGTTCACTTAGTGCTAATGTCAGGTAGTCATTAAAACATTTTTCCTATTCTTTAAATAAATGTCATTCCTGTATTCTGTACAAGTCCAAGAACCCTGAAAAAAAACCCCGAATAATACAAGCTTTCCAGCAGTGCCTCATGGAATTGCCTCAGTATTTATCTGAAGGTCACCTCTAGACATTTATAGTTAGTTTGGGGCATGCTGGCTCAGGAAAATTTACCCAGGTTAAATCTAGTTTAGCTAGATTTACTTTGGAAGTATGCTAATGAAGACAACTGTAAATCTGTATTGCCAGTTAACAAAGACTTAACTGCAAATTCACTGCTTAACTTGGTAACAGTTATGTATAAACCTTTGTTCGCAAGAGTCGGGAGCAGACCAACTTACAGCCTGTGTATCACTTGTTGCTGTTCACACAGATTAACTGTGGTGCCAGTTGATACGGGTAAGATAACCACCTTGCTTACAACTTTCCTAAGAAAATATAAATTACAAATGGGTTTCATATGTTAATAGTTGCCCCTCTTGACTTTCTTGACCTAAGCTTGAACAGCCTCAGAATACAATGATCTTGTGCACCATCTTCAGTTTTTGACTTGCACTTAATAATAAATTACAGCATACCTCAGTTTTCCAATAGCAGGCTGAAAACTTGTCTTCTGATGTGTTGTCATGCTCTTTGACAAGCCCAGTATCTGCCAAAGTTAAATGGTTCCGAAGAAGTTTCTGAAAATTCCTGAAAGAGATAAAGAAGTCATACCTCATTCAAAGTCACACACTACTCAAAGCCCTTGGAAGCTTCACAGATCTATGTAATTATGACTCCTCTTTCTCTTTGGAATCTTCTGCCTGGAGGATTTATTGAATTTTCAGCTATAAATGATAATGGAATTAGTATAAATAGAGAAGACCTTTGGCAATGTAAGTGTCTTTAGCAGCTGGCTGTGGAAACTCTGTCTTGTTCTGTGCCTAATTATGCTCCATGCCTGATCATGCCTGAGGTTTCACGCATATGTGCTGCAGTTTAACGGGATGTAAACTAACTTTTTTCTTTCAAATGCGTAGGTGCTTTGTTTACAAAAATTAAGAATGGAGTTTAAAATTTTATATAAATAATAGGTTAATATTGACTACTGAAATGAGGTTTTCGTAAGTTCAATAGAACTGATGGCAACACTTTTAGCAATTTTGAATGTTTTTAATGCTAAATTTGGTTGGGCTAAACACTGTTAAAAGCCTTTCTAGTCATACTTTAATATAAAAATCTTACTACCTTTTCATTGTATGTTTACTGACAACAGCCCCCTTCCTTAGGACTTTTAAGTTATCACTTTACAAATGTTATTAATAAATGTTACTTGGGAAAAAAAATAATCGAGTAATTGCTTTGTTCTCACTCATCTTTTTCCTACTGTGAATGTTCAGGGCTAAACAGTTAATGCTTCATAATACCAAGTAAGTTAAAAATTCATGATACGCCCCCATACATACGTAGCTGTGGTTTTTATCCATCCTGCCTGATGTATCAAAGTTATGATTCTGTTTGTAAATACCAATGTGGTGGTTTTGATGGACTGTGCTTTTTTGCCCCCCTGCCTCCTGCCCCTTTTCCTTTATTCAGGGGTAGGGGGTGAACTGAGGTGTGTGAATTGAGCTGCATCAATTTTACTGGTTTAACTCAGCAAATGCTTGTTGCTCAGCTGTTAGTCGTGGGGCTCTGTGAAAGTGTACCTGACAAACAGCCAGTTAGGAATTTAACACATGCAAGCTTCTTGATGGGAAGAAGTTTACTTGCATTCGGCCTCGGAAATAGTGCTGTAGAAGCACTGTTCAACTGGATGTACTTAGCTTTAGATGTGAAGGGCAAGAAAAAGGCAAGCTTCAGTCTTGAAACCCAGGCTGGGTTGGAAATGTTGGCAGAGGAAAAAGAAATAGCACTGAACCTGAATACACTTGCTAATGTGATCCTTGAGACCCCCCTAGAACCATGTGATAGTATGTTTGTATTTAACATGTTTTTTTTAAATATTTGGAGCCTCTGCTGCTCAAACACTGGAGGTTTCAGTAGCACTGAGTCACAGTAATTGAGTAAATGCTCTTTGAATTTACTTATTTTAAAAAACAGGAAGACTGGGCACAGCTGCAATCAGCAAACTTGTTTTTCACTGTCTGTTCCCCATGCATTCCGTTGTTAAGGCTGGGACGTTCGATGCGGAGCAAAACTGCAAATCTCAAGAGGCTTTAAAACTGCAAGGAGAGGGGCATTTTCTTCTAAGGAAGATGGTTACCATTACTAGTTACCAAGTGCTTGCCTGGTTAGATTGGCCCAATCTTTACAATACCATTCCATTTAGACACAAGAAAAAGCTTTTCACTGTGAGTGTGGTCAAACACTGGAGGAGGCTGCCCGGGAGAGGTGGCGGGGTCTCCATCCTTGGAGGTACTCAAGTGGACACAGGCCTGGCAGCCTGCTCTGAGCAGGGGGGTTGGACTATGCAATCCATAGAGGAGCATTCCAACTCTACTGCTCTGATTATTAAGGCATTTTTCTGCTTGTTTTCCAGCTTGAATAATTGCAATTTTTTTCTCTATAGAAAAATCCAAATTTTATCACCACAATGTGGGTTTGATTTTCACTTGGAATAACTTACTTCTACTAAAACTGTTAGATTTAAGCATATATAAAAGTTGTCTTTGGCTTTGTTATGCTTTCAGAAGCTAAAGTACTGTTTTAATTTTGAGTAGCCTATATAGCACGTTTTATCAGATGAATGATTTATCCTTCTAATTTTTCAGGGAAGGAGGAGGACAGCGACTCAGATTGTTATCCCTTTTGTCAGAAGTGAGTGATCAAAGTTCAAGGTTTTGTATTCTTGAGAGAGGCTGATGATGGAGGCTCAGGTATCTCTGGAATCCCCCTTCTTTATAAAGAATGTGCAAGATCCTGTTTCCCTGAACACAGAGGGCATCAAATGGCTGAGAATAGTTTTGGGTTTTTTTTGCATGCAGCTCAAAGACCTTTTAACTAAGAAAGTGTTAGATCAAAGAGCTCACTTTCAGCTTTTTCTTAGGAGTGTGTTCACAGGTATTCTGCTGTCTGGTTTCCTGTTCCCTTTCCTTGCCGGTGCACGTACTTGCCTTCTTTCTTTCCTTCTCTTTGCAGCAATACCAGCATGTTTTGAAGCATCTTTGCACGTTACTTTATCTTGGACAATAATATGTTCTTCTGTTCCTGTATGGAGACAACAGCTTATCTTCTGAAAATCCTTATTCAGTGTTAAGGTCCCACTGAATTTCTGGGGTTGCGTGAATGTCGGTGCAACAGCCTGGCTTAGATTTGAAAACCAAAAAAAAGTAAAGTAAGTTTTTTACAGTTTTATCAGAGGCTGAAATGCTCTCGTGCTGGCTTTCCCTGTGCTTTGCAGAAAGGCTACCAGTATATATCAACTAATGTATTGTACATGCCTTGGGGATACAAGAAAATACAACAGGGATCAGTAAGTTTAAAAGTTAACAATAACTCGGTTCAGTTTCAAGCTCTGTTGTGATGTGTCCCTATCAAAGCTACAAGAAAAGTGAGGTCCTCTTAATTAATGTTTCTTTTGAAAGTTAAGGGAGACTATGCTGGGAAATCGATCCATCCTTGTGGATTTAAGGCAACTAACTGCAGAAAATTAGCTAACAGGTATTTCGCTGGTAGGTGAGTATTCATCTGGTAGCTGATTTCAGAAATAAATACTAAAAGTAAATTTACATTATAGTCATAATGGAAAAAAGAGCAAATGCATGCCCATCTGTACCTTTACCTCTAGGAAGTGGAACAGCAAACCTCTGCAGGACAAAGTGACACTTGTCAGAGTCGCTGTCAAATAAGAATTCAAAGTTGGATAATTAACACCAGTTTTGTATAGGCTTGCCTAACATTTTACATTTTGATTATGAGGAACTTATCCCTGCATTTAGAAAAAAAACAACAAACAACCCCCCCAAAAAACCAACCAAGAAACGGGGCTCCTGTGAACTTGTCTCTGATTTCTAAAATTCAGGAAGAAGTTGGTTTGACCTGCTGCTCTGTTCTTGTAAAGCAGTTTGTTCAAGACTGTCGCACTGGGCTGGCGTTGCCTGCTGCTGCTGCCTGGCCACACAGAGAAGTGGCACCTCTGGCTGCTGCTGTTTCCCCCGCTGGTTTGGGCAGTGCAGTCATGGAAGGAGATGCTGCGTGTCTGTTTGGAGATGTCTCTAGACAGACATGGAGCATCTCCTCTGCACAGAAGCCACCTTGCTGCCTGTCCACCATGCGCCAGCTGGGCTGCTAACAAGCAAAAACTTAAACCAAGGATTTGTGAGGCCAAAGAACAATTTTGACAGGGAAGCTTTAAAAAAATCTCGTAGAAGTTATGGGGGGAGAAAGTTCAGAAGGAACAAAACTGACATAAAGTAGGTGGGTTTTTGTTTTTGTTTTTGGTTTTTTTTTTTAAAGGCAGACACTAATAAAATCTTGCAAAGGGCCACCATTGTGGTGTAAATGCCCTTGTGGTGTAAATGTCCTCGTGCAGTTCAGGCAGCTATTGATTTTACATATGTAAATAGGAGTAGAGAGTGGAGGCACACCCTTGGCAGTTTTGTGCAAGACTTGGGCCTGTGTTGGTTAAGCTCTCAAACAATTTTCTGAGCAGTAAGTAATGTATCATATTCCTAAGTACAGGATAGGCTTACATTATACTTTAGATGATGGGTTGGGTAATGTATCTTTTTTTGTGCATTTATGGAGCATGTTGAAGGCAAAATCGTGCATTCAGAACTACTGTGTGCGCTCCATTAGTTCCTTAACTTCGATATCCCTTCCTATTAACATGGGCTATCTTTAATGCACGTTTTAAAACGAAAGATACCATGTTCTCATTTGCCTAATTTGGATGTGACAAGCCGTACCGCAGTCTTGAGTTACTGGTTTTGCATTCTGAGCTTGGTTTATTACTCACCTGGTCCTTTGCACTGCCATCAGAAAGCTACTCTACAGCCCTTTCCTAGTGCTGGAGGTAATTTGCCAGTCCCAGAAGAAGGGGGAAGGACTGAAAAGATATGCCTCGCATAGCTTTCCCTGCATTTGCATTGCAGGGTAAATAGCTGACTTTGTAGGATGCTCTAGCCCGAATTTAACGCCTAAATGGAGTGAAAACACTGCTGCTGTGGTGGGCCTCATGGTTAGAGGGGAGCTGGGCAGAACTGCACTGGTGGCCTTTGGGTGACACCAAATCAGCTTTCCTTTCTCTAAAGGCAAGCTATCTCTTGTGTTCGCTTTTCAGAATTACTTTGTATAGTAAGATGTCAATGCTATTTTGCCAATTTTAATACGTGAGCAGTTCTGTTACTTCAATCTAAATACATATATTGCTTGTGAGATTGGAGCCTAAATCCATTACAGGGGTAATCTGATTTGGCTGTTAAATATGTGAAATTGACTTTTTTGTTTTTCTTGATATACCTTGAATTTACCCTACATGTTATGACTTATTTCTTGAATGTACAGCTAAGGCACTTGCTTCCTTTGAAGGAATACATCTCAGCTGTTAAAGCTAACGTGTTGCTCAGACTAACTACTTCTTGGTTTTGAAGAACCTTGCTATAATGCAAAAAGATTACTAAACCTTTGGGACTTCTTCAGAAGATGATGTGTAACTCTGCAGTGTAATACATACCAACAAATTAACCAGAAATTCTAAACAGTTTAGAAACTCTGAAGTTATGCGTTTCTTGAGTTTTATTTTCCCTGGCTTCAATGGAGACACTCCTCCTTTTAGGTTATATTTCCCAAGTGTTGTGATTAACAGCAATAAGCTCTTTCTACTTCATCCCATTTTGAAACAGCGTGTTTTGAATTGCTGAAAAGTTGCACGTTTGTAAGGTTATTTGGTGTATTATCTGAGAGGTAGTGGGCAAAATATTTTCACAAAGCCTTGGCGACTCCAGCACTAGGAAAACCCTTCACAAATTATGAGGGGACCTGCAGATCCCATTAACCTGTGTCACTTTACGCTTTTTTTGCCTCACTTGACAAGCTTTAAATCTTAGTGTTTGTTGAAAAATAAGTATCTTCAGTGTCAGGAGTAACAGAATGTAAACTGGTGAGTTGCCACTTTAGCTAGACAGCAGATGTACCTAGATATACAATAAATGGACAAACCTGTGGCTGAAAAAAATATTTGGGAGAGTTCACCCTTTTTAGAAGAGTAAGAAAAGTGAATCAGTAATACCTCTTTTCTGCCACAAGTGACTTTTGTAAGGGACAAAAATGGTTTCTACACAGAATCTGTTTGACCTTGAGTCGGATATTAACTAGATCTCCTTATCAGTTGGCATTTGCATCTGATTTAACTACATGAACTCCAGCATGTATTTTGAACAACTTTAAAAGAACAGCAGCAGAATAACAGTGTATCTCTGGTGTACAGAGTCCAACAAAGTCAAAACCAGATGACTTCTGTTTAACAGTAGCTCATCTCATCTCTCAGAAAGAGGAATACTGTATTTTAATTTTTTCTTTCTCTGCACGAGTCAGTGTTTCATCTATGTGAGGGTGAGCAAGCCGTCAGCCAGCTTCATCCTGGCTACTGGCTATTGCAGTATCAAGATAAGGGCTGCTTTGGAGAGGTTTCTTGCAATTCTTTAGCACTTAATGCAGTGAGATCAAGTTACGGCTGGTTTAATGCGATGTAAAACCTATTAAGGTTGCCATCGCGAATTTTAAACGATGATTTCATAACAAGCTTAACATAAAGTGCCAGTGACAGACTGATTGTTTAGTTGAAGATACAAAAATGAGATATGGGAACCACATAGCAAAAGGAGTTTTGTTTAAACCAGTTATATTCCATTTTAGATAACAGAAGCTTGCCTGAGGTTAAAGGTCCTTAAATGCAATAAGGTATAAAATAATGCTTCATTATTTCTTCCTAATTCACAGCTGACAGTTGTTGATTTGGAAGGAGATATCAGAGGAATTCTGAGTTGACAATTGCTGTGGTTGGGAGATAACGCTTGGGGTGACAAGTAGCAAATATTTATCCTACAGCTTCACCCTCTAAGGCTGAGGTACAGTAATCAAAACATAAGATTTAACATCTGAATGTAGAATAAGTCAATCTTTTTGGATGACTGACACCGCTAGCTTAGGGTCAAATCACATCATGTTCTGTATGGCTGATCAACGTAATCGAAGGATATAAGGTGACTTCCCCGTGCCTTGTGCCGTCACTGTTCCCTGTGGTGCTATGTCCTGCCCCTCCTTCGCAACACTGAAGGCTGACGCTCCCCCAGACAGTGAGGCAGAGAGGATGTTGATGACTCATTTTTCCTTCATTTTCTTCACAAGCTGTTCCAGTGAAATAATGTGCTGTCTCTCCATCTATGCTTATCACAAACAGCTTAACTTTTCATACAATTTGATGTCAGTCGCTTTACAGTTTTGCAGGATCAACAGGAAAAAAGGCATGGAAAATTCCTCACCTCAAGCATGCTTTCCTAAAACAATGGCTTGTACCAGGGAAGTCTCATGCCCGGGCTGGCCTCCAGCTACTTTTTCCGAATTCCTTGCTGCTTCTAGCTCTTGCATTTACAAACATTAAACTTAGAGGGTACGGGAATCAAGTCAGTATAGCCCAAATACTGCTGTGAGATGAGGTGAAGGAGCTAATCGTAGAAGAACTTGCTCATTAACTTCATGTGTGACGTGAGGAGGTTTAGATTAATCATTTAGAATGGGGAAAAAAGGAAGGGAGGAAGCAGGAATGTGGTAGTTTGTCAGAAATGCTTTATTGTGTTAGCCAAAGAACTCAGAAATCCCCCACTTTCTCTGCTTTCCTTTGGAAAGTTCTTGAACCATCTCCAGCAGGCTTCCACTGCTCCTTCTGGTCCTGCTCTGTAAGCCAAGAGCTAGCACTAGCACATGGGAATCCAGGCAGGAACAAGTAGCTGCAGGGCAGCAGGCTTGGGGTTTCTCCTGCAGTAAGAGTGAATCCAGTGTGTTATTTGCGAGATCTTGCACTCAGAACTAATTTAAGTTTTCCCTGGAAACACCTAATTTTCCTGTTCAGTGGAAATTAAAGAGTCCTAGAGGCCTAATTTCCATACCTATGTAAGAGAGCACAAATTCTGAAGCTGACTAAAAAGAAACATCAGGAGCTCCTCTGCAGCTGAGCTCCCTGCGGCAACACCCTAACGTGGAAGCTGAATGCCCAGTTGCCTGGATTTTTCCAAATTTGTGCCTTTTGTTTGTAGCCAATTTACTGCTGGACTTGCCCTGCTAAATGGCTGTTAACACGAGGACCTTTTGCTTCCTGTTACCTACGGTTCAGTCTAAACTAGGGGCTGCCAATTCTGCTTTTTTTTGAATGCTTGACTTGATTTTTGATCACCCCTTTCTAATCATTGCAGTGGCTCTAGTAAATTTGGTAGCGTGCTGAGCCTCAGACTCCTCAGAGGCAGTTTCTGTCGTGCTGAGGCTCACCAGTTTTCGGCTGGGTGCACAGAGCTGTTACCCTGCGATGCACAAACCATGGTTCAGGTGTGAGTGCACACTTGTGTGTCCGCCAGCTTCGCCCAATGCTACGTGCAGTTAATGCTGGCCTTTTGCAGCAGGGGAAGATGGATAATACCTGGTACAGCACAAAGGATAAGGCCTGATAATGAAACCCAAAGTTTTTTAAATTAATTTGAATGTTCTGATTGAGTTTATACAAAAGTACCGCTCTTCTATGGCTATAGTATTGTAGAAATGGTACCAGGACCTTTAAGTCAGATTTAACTCGCTTTTGATCCATGTTTTCAGTGCTAAAGCAACACTGAGCTGACTGCATATGTCTTAAAAATTAACGTCATAGTGTTAGACATACTTCCTATAAAAGTCATCTAAAAATGTATTTTTTTATATATATTTAGGGAAGGCAAATAATTAAGCCAAAGTTAATTAGTCTATTTGTCTTCCTTTACAAATGCTGTTTATTCAGGCACACAGTTTGTTGAAAAGCTATATAATGAAACACACACTGGGAGTTATTGTGGGAGGCTTTTTGTTGGTGATACTGATTCCCACAGTTTGCTGATGGCATACGGACAGCAGACCAGGCTCCTGCCCAGGGCAGCGCCTGACCTCAGCTGGGAGCGGGGCCGCTGCAGTGGGCGAGGCGCATCCTCCTCTCTCCCTCCAAATCGAACTTTCCTCCGGTTTAGCCCAGGCCGAGCTGACACGGTGGTGCTCATGGCGGCACTTCACCGCGGAGAAGCGCCAACAGCTCCTCACTCACGCTGCTCCCTGCTACGTGGTGTAAGCAGTGAGTAGCGCGGGGCCGTGCGGGGGCGGGGGGCCGGCCGGCGGGGCGGTGCGGGGCCTCCCTCTCCCCGCGCGTTTCCCCTCAGCCGCGCTCCAGCCCCGCACGGCCGCCCCCCCGCCGCCGGCACACGGCAGCCGCTCACGCCTTCCCGGGGTGTCGTGGCGCTCTCCCCCCGCCCCGCCGTGCGGAGCGGCTGCCCCCGCCGGCCGGCCCGCCCCCGCCCCGGGGGGCCGCGGCGTCCCCCTCCTCCCGGGGGCGGTGCGCGCTGACGCGGCAGCGCCGCGGCTCCGCCGGCCGAGTCGCACAATTATGAGAAAGAGCCGCCGGGCCGAGGCCGCCGTCAGCGCCGGGTCCTGGTGCGGAGTCGAACCAGCGCCGTCCGCCTCGCCCCGCTCTCCCCTGCGGCCCCGGAGCGCCGTCCCCGCCCGGCCCGTGCCCAGCCCGCCCGCCGCCGCCGAGCCCAGCCCCGATAGATGGAGACAGGCCCCGCCACCGCCGACGCCGAACCACGAGCGGGAGCTGCCCGGCGCGAGGCGAGCCAGAGTCGGCGCCGAGACCCAGCCCGGCCCTGAGGAGAATGGTGAGGGCGGCGGGGGGGGAGGGGGGCGCCGGCCGCCGCTCGGACGGGTCCCGGCCGGCCGCTCCGGGTGCCGGCGGCTGCGGATCCTCTTCGACCCCTCTGGCCCCCGGGCCCGCCTCCGCCGCGGCGGCTGCCGCCCTGCCCGCCCCGTCCGGGGTGCCGCGGCGGCGGGAAGGAGGGACCCGCCGGGCTGACACCTCCGCGCCGGAAGGGGAGGCGCGGGCTCGGCCGCCTGGGGCCCGGCCCGGCCCGGCGTCACCCCCGGCCCGCAGCTGCCCGGGCTGCCCCGAGCCGCGGGGGCGAGGCGGCCGCCGCCGCCCGGCATCTGCGGAGCCGCCGTTTGGTGCCGGCGGCCCGGCCGCGCCGCCCTGCTGCCCTCCGCCCCCCGGCGGGGGTCCCGCTGCCCGGGGCGCCGCCTTCCTGTGGGCCTCCTCGGCGCGGTGTCGCCCGGTACCGGAGTGGTGCGGCCGACGGCGCCGTTCCCGGGGATGCGGCTGTGCCTCCCGGCTCGTCTGTCTCCCCGTGTCGTTTGTACCATTTCGACGCGTTGCCATGTCTAGGGGAGTGTGTGAGCCCTTGCAGAGAGCTGGGCGGGTTCCTACGGGAAAACACGGCTTTAACCCCAGCTCTGTCTTTGGCTGCGAGTCGGTTCTTTATCCCTGCGAGTTTATTCCTTAGGTGATGCTCACAGAATTCGGAGCGAACCGCCAAGCGCTTTCAGATAATTTTGAGAGTGCGGAGCGTGGATCTGTGGATTTCCACGCTCTGCTTGAACTTCCAGCCAGCTGCTTTGTTTCATGTCAGATAAAGGTGTTCCATGTCACAGTATATCCTTCAAAACCACAGGGGTTCATACCTGTGAACCTTCTGTTTCTGACGATACCTGTGAGCTGTGTAGAAACGCGGGCCATCTTCTTCCAGAACCTGCAAATCCAGCACCCTTCCAGCAGGAGCCTTCCCTTTGGCTTTTCCCACTGGAAAGCGCGCTTGGCATCTCCCACCTGTGTGGTGGTACTTGCACTTCTCTCCTGAGGTGGTTTTTATTTTTAGTTCTGGGGTGTGGTTGGTATTTAGCTGGTTTGGGTTTTAGCTCCAGTGTTCAGTCGGTGCTGACATAGCCTAGAAATGCACAGATTGGTTTTAACCATGATAGATTTGTAAACTGATTGCGGCTCAGCAGTTTTGCTGGCGATGTAGCGTGTTTGCAATGTTTTATACTTACCCCGTGTTTATCGAATATTTTGAAACCACTGTTTAAACAGGTGTTTTGCCTAAGTTGAACGTGGGATGTTTAACGCAGGTTCATTTTGCTAAAAATTTCCCTGCTGCTGCATGACTGTTTAGCAGTTTTGAATAATTGCTGGGCAGTGTCCAACTTTAAATCAGGAATTATCCTCAAGAGTGAGTATTTCAGTGTGGCAATTCTGGGAGTTAAGTCTTTATGTCTTTTTTTTTTTTTTAATGTGTCTGTGTGGGTGAGATAAGTGTTTGCTAGATCATCCTTCATACCTTCTGGTATGAGGCCATTCTTGACTTAGCTATTTAAAGTAGGTGAAAAAACCTTTGTGCATGTGGAACTGTTTAGGCCGGTGTTGGACTGTTTGTACCTTGGTTTCCTGATGTTTCACTTTGATATTTTTTTTCTGCTTGTTTGAACTCAGGAGTGGAAGGGTGATTTTCACTTGTCGAACAAAGGCACCTTGAAACATCACTTTGCATTTAACAGCTATCTCACTTGTATTTAAAGATACTCTATCAGATCGTCTACCTCCCCACGTGGATTATCTCAGAGAGAGGCACTCCATTGTGTTTTAAACTTTCGTTTCTTTTCTTGTCCCTTGAGGCTCTGCCTAACTCTAGTCTCGCTGACTTACCTTTTTGTCTTATCGCATCAGCCCTGCTTTCTCTGTTCTGCTGGCGATAGACTGCAGCATCCAGACTCCTCTCTTTTTCCCATCATTATCTTTACCACTTGCTGTGCTTCTCTTTCCTGGAAGCTTTTCACCGACACCCAAACTTCTCCTTCTTCTCTTTCTTGTCCCTTCGTGATGTGCTTACTGTTAACTGTTCGCTCCTTGTGGACGGTCATGACAGATGAGTGTTTTCTAAACTAATCAATGTTGTCTTGAACTTAAGTAATTGATGCTGACACAATAGAGTTTGGCTGTATAGGTTTGTCGACTTTACACTAGTAATGCTGCAAATCAGTCTCTAAGAGGACTTGTCAAAAAGTGTGTGTGAAGGGAGGGAGATACATTTATAGTCAACAGTTTGTGTACTTGACAGGTTTTTGCATAGCAGGTTTAATTTTCTTTCCCAGAAAGACCCTGATTACCCTAAGTAGGAGTTTAATACGTAGCTATACTAGCAGTGACACTCTTACTAAACTGATGCTGTCAGCGTGTTGTCAGAAACAAGCCCAAATTTGAAGTTCTAGTCTTTAAAGACTTGAGGTTGGATTTTGAAATCGTGACTTATGCCTTCAAAAATCAAGACAACGAAATGATACTTCTCATGCCGATATACTTAACCTGAAAAATGTATCTTTGTCTTGTTCCTTTTTTTTTTTTTTTTTTTTTTTTAAGATATTTATTTCTTTTGGAATCCTTCGTTTCCTTTAATCGTGTCTACTTTGGCCGCAATATTTGCGTGCCACCTTAATTTGCTGAAACAAGTAACATCAGTTCTGGTTTCTTTGTCTACTTTTTTAAAGGCAAACTGACAGTAAAATCAATGTGTGTGTTTTCCAGAATTGAAGTTTTGTCTTTGAGGTCATGTTTCTTGTTTCTGATGTGAATAATTCCGTCTTGGTGTATTTTAGCTTCACCGGTTGAAATTCTGGCAGTTGACTTTTCAGCAGATAAATTACTGAATAATCTTACCCTGTGTGTATATTTGGATAAGGTACTTAACATGATTATTGAAGATAATGTCACTTCTTACCTCTGATACTGCCTGTATCTACTACTGTAGGTAGTGGCCTCTGATAAATTAGTCTATATGCTTCATTATTTCTACAAAAGTAGTCCATGATACTGACTTGACCTGTGGTAAAACTTGGGAGTTTGTTGCATTGTTTCTTTATGTTCCCTGGCCTGAAACTTTCATTCTCCTCTATTGTATTCTCTGCACTCTTGTTACTGCCCTTTATTTGATTTAATTCCATCTCTTTTGCTCAAATCATGAGAATGTACAGGTAATAGTGTCATGTTAATATATATTACGATACAACCTATACCAAAAATGATCTACCTCATCCTTGGTTTCTGTTATTTTTATTACTTTAAGCTTAGCTTTTCTTTCACTTGAATTGTAGATATTTTTGTATTTCAAGTAATAGAAAGCTAACCTAACAAAAGAACCAAAAAAGTAAACCCCCAAAACCTTTGTATTGGCAAGCTTAGCTTCCTGACCTGGCTCGGCGCAGGATTAGTGGGGCATCGGTGCCGCTGCGCAGGGGAGGAGGCAGGGTGTGCGGGCGGTGACTGCTCTGTCTGGTAGCAGCTGCTCGCTAACCCAGTGCTGTTTGGCACACTGAGCCATGGCATCCGGCTGGATGGGACCACGGGCCTCAGCAGCAGTGTTTCGGACCGGTCTCCATCACAGCTGTTGCACTGGTGGAGAGAATGCTGTTTTTTTGAGGAGTGGTGAGGTTTTTTCAGCCCCCTTTACACCCATATTTTGCTTAGTATGTAAAGTGGATATGAGACATTTTAAAGCAGGGGTGTGAGCCACTTTCTTTAACTACCAGGTTTGCTGGAACCACAGAACAGCTCAAATTTGTTTTTCTCCCCAGCCACTAGAATTCTTGAAGGGAAGCAGGGACAACACGTGTTGTCTGATGGCTGTTAGGTGGGCAGAGGAGATTTCTTACCACAGAAGGAAAGGCCAGTGAACTTCTGATGGGATAATGAAATAAAAAAAAACAAGAGAGAAACTGGGATAACTAATGTTGTTATCCTTAACTGTATTGGTTTGGTTTTTTCCTTCTCAAGAATTGGGCAAAAAATATTCTAACTGTATGGGAGATACAGGGAGAAAAATAGCTGTTGCTGATTGTGGTGCTGATAATTCCCAAAAGCTGCCTTATGAAAGGACTAGAATATTTAACTGTGGAAAGTGGTTTGACAACATATGGTATGAGGATGTTGCAGGAATAGCCTGTAAAATAAATGTAGTGGTTGATTGCCAAGAAGATTTTAAAGTATGGTAACAAACTTGACAGCACATTAGAACAGATTAAACTTGGTATATAAGTTCTGCATTTTCTTCCCCTTAACCAAAGTTCAGATGTTACTGAGGTGGTAGGCTTGGATTAAACCTTAATTCTGGGAGTGTCTGTGTGTGTTTTTTTTTTTTTAATAAATTCTAAAAGTCGCATCAAAGTTGCAAATTATTTAATACTTATGTTGTTAAAAGCAACATATTTTTTTTTCCTAAAGACTCTTACAAACTCATTCAAAATCGAGCTGTTTCATGCATTTCCTATTATCGGATTTTCTGAGATGTTTGATCTCTCTGTGTGTATGGCAGATGTGCAGTTGCGGGGTTAGTGTATCCCAACCCATTTTTATTTGATTTCATTTCAGCTGAAGGAGGACGGCGTTTGATATGTGTGCTAGCGTATCTGTTGACTTTCTACAGCTGCAAAATTGGAATGTTACAGGCTGATTCCAGAATCAAGTTGGTACTCTGTTGTGTGTACTTTGACAGCTAACATTTTCAGAAGATCATCCAACTTCAGAAAGCTTGGTTGATACTTCATCTTCAACCTGTCTGTGGAGATCACTAGTTAGCACTCAGATACAGTCCAACATGAAGTGCTTATTTTGTTTACGTGCACATCATGTGCTTTGCACAGTGTGTGCAACTGGCTAACTTTCAAAGAGTATAGGTAGATGTGTGCCTGTAGCTTGTCTATGTCTGAAAGTTATGCACATGTGAATCTTATCAATGTCTAGACTTAGTGCTAGTAATTGTAATAACAAAAGGTTGGGGAGGCCTTTTTCTGAGTTGGAGAGCTTTGGAACTCTCTTAAGGTCTGTGACAGCCTGTTGCTTCCTAGTTGGGGATCCCAAAGTCGGATATGGATGACTCCCAGTGCTATTGAATTCTGTCTTTAATTGTTTACTACTAATCAAGAGAGACTTTAAAAAAAGAAGCCGCAGGTTCTGAGAATTGGCATATTTCTATTAATTTCTGATTTGCTGATTTTTATTTTTTGTTTTTATTTTTTACTGATAACCTTTTGGGTTATTAATGCAGTATATTTTTGCTGTCATACACTAATCCATTCCTGCTGTTACAGCTCTAAATTAATTTAATCTAGGTGTTCAGTCTTTCACCATAATATAACTATGTAATCTTCAAAGCCTGGGAAAAGTGTCGGTTACAGCTCTGTCAGTTTTAACACAATGATTATTGCAACTGAATACCAGCCTTTGTTCTGTGCAGCATTCCCACTTACCTCTACCCAAAGAGGTAGTTGTTTTCTTAATCTTATCTACTTGTCTACTTGATTCTTGTCATCTTTGCTAAGAGACAACAGAAACAGAAAGATGCCTTCACTTTGTAGCCTCCTACCTTGTGCTTGGTGGTATTTTGCAAGATGACTCTGGTTGACAGTTCTTATCCTAATATCTGGGAAGTTTTTCTTTGCCTAATACTGCAAAGTGGTAATCAATTTTTGTGAATGAGGACTTGACAAACATGACTTCAAATTTACATTTATGCCTTCTGCAAATGATTTTCTGGTTGCTCTGTTAGGAATACTGTATTTCACAAGCACTCCTTGCCTAAAAAATTCTAGATTCAAGGCACTTCTAGAACGAGTACTACTTAGCAGTCCAGGTCTTCCCACTATTACTCACTTAATTGACAATATAGTTCCCAAGACGGACCTGGAGTGCCTGAGGTGTGGATGTGTGTGTTGCAGGGTAATAATCTCAGATGCAGGGCAGGGTCGATGTTCAAGTCCATAGCATCTTTACTAGCCGCTCCCAAATCTGCCAAAACTTCTTAAAGGTGTGGCTGTAATCCAGTCTAAACTCACCTAAGCCCTGGCTGTCACCCTTCCACCTGTCTCTTTTGCTTCCCTCTGTACTTGGTGACTGTTTCGGGATCTGAATTGAACAAACATGTATTCTAATCACTTCCTTTTTTTTTTTTTTTTTTTTTTTTTTCTTTTAGGATTAATTATTTTGTCGGTCATTTCCCTGGATTGGCTCTCCATGTGACTGCATAAGTGCCAGTGCTGTTATGAGATAGGGTGGGATCATGTGCAGAGGCTTAGGAAATTGGACTGTGGCACACCTAAACTTGATGTGAGCTGTGAAGCTGGTTTGGAGGCTTGCTTTGAGGTGCTTGAGAGTTGACTTGTGCCATCCTATTAGTAAGTGTTCGGTTACTCTGCGTGCCACCCTCTCTGTATGAGTGTTTTCTCTGTCTTACAGCCTTGTGCACAGGCATGGATGGAGCTGCACCATCACAAGTCAAGTTCTGTAGCCTCTTTGAAGTATAAACCAAATCGCATTGCAGACCTGGTCTAATTGTACTGCAGGCATGTAGTAGCGACACTGGAATACTTCTGTATCTAAATTTCTGTTTAGATAGGATGCTTTTCTTGACATTCTGAGTGTGTGCTACTAGATGTAAGATGACTTTTTTACCAGGTATGCTGTGCTGTAGTCTGTGCACTGAGCTGCGTCAAGATGAGTTTGACCCTTCCCATCAAGTTATTTCTGTTGGCAAATGATCCACTGCTGGTAACTTGTCTCACATAACATGATAATGCTAGTTTTTTTCTCTCCATCTTCTTAACATGCTGCTTATTTGCTTTCTAGTGCTATTCCTGTTCCTGTTTCACTTTCTCAAGAAGCTGAACCTATTTCTTTGGGGTAGGAGAGTGCGAAGCTGCATGCTACTAATATATCTGACAGAGCTCAGCACAGCAACCATGTGGCCAGGTTCAAAGAGGGTCACACCGATGTGCAACGTTGTTAAAATTGCATGTGTATTGGTCTTGTGTAGTAAGCTTAATGCGGCATACTGGTTTGTGGCTAGAGCCAGTCTGAAAAAGCTCTGCTTCCTTTCAAAGCCTGTCCCTGTGGCTGCTGCGGTCATGCAAGTATTTAGTCAGGCATCACTTCAGTCACCTGAATAGGTTAAATTATGCATGTGCTTAAGTGACAGATGATTTGAGCCTAAAAAAACCGGTTGTGTAATTACAGAACTGTTAATCAACTTTCTCTTCAATTACAAAAATCAGTTAATCTACAGGAGTAGGTGCAGTTAATGATGTTTGAAATGTCAAAGTCTTACCAGTTTCTCCTGTGTTCCCTGGCTGCAGTATTGTCTAAACTGTAGTTTGCAGCATTCTGTTAAACAGCAAATTTAATAGAGCTTCAGCTGAAGGCATTAGAAGAGTGCATGGCTGAGGGTGATCTGGCCAGAAAGTCTGAGAGTGATTGATCTTGAACGAATTCCTGCTCAAGGTAGTAATCTCACACTAGGGAAAGAGTAATGAATCACTGATATCATAGCTGACAAATATCCTAGACAACTTTCTAGGAACTTAGCATCGTCTGGTGTTGCAACGCCTCTGGATGCAGAACTAGTTGGAAGAAGCTCACTCCTGATTTCACAAGCTGTAGTTTACTGACTCCTTGATCGTGCTGCTGCAAATGTTCGCAGGGTTATGCTGCAGACTAGCCTGTGGGGCAGCCCTGCCAGCACTTACCTTGGCCTGCTTGAGGGGCACTAAACAAAGATGTGAGGTTGGGATGGACATTAACCTCTTAAACCGGCAGGAACTGGCTTGGCAGCCAGAGGCATTGAGAAGCAGAAATATCCCCCTAACTAACCTTTGTCCTTTTAATTTGTGCCAGCTTCACAAATGCTCTTGATGAGGACTGAAGCCTTTGCGTTGTTAAGCAATTGGTCTGTCTTATTCTTGGTTTCTTTTGTAAAAGTTTTATGTGGCAAAATCCCGTTTCAGTTTTCAGCTGTAGAAAGAACAGTTTGTATGCGTGCAGTTTTCCGTGTAAAACCTACCTCTGTATGTAGCAGTTGTGGATTCTTCACTGTTAATTTCTCTGTAATTGTTTCAAATACAGTAGTGAAACAATGCGGTCTTTTTATGTTGCTTATGTAGGGAAAGAGGGCAGAAAGCACTCATCATCCTTGTCCTGGTTTGGGCTGCCAGCTAGCATTACAGGTGAACGTTCTGCGGTGATGAAGGCTGCTAACAAACGAGTCATTGTTTGAATGCATCATCTGGTTGTGCTCGGTGTTTTGTAGCCCACAAGAGAAATATTTGGTACTAGTATAATCATAGTACTTTGCTGGACAACACGATACAGTATACTTTAGGCTGCACTTTCTTTGTGCTGTAGAAAATGTGCAAGACTGAATCTTTTCTGCTTTCAGAAAAATCCTGTTTTCAGGTTGTAGAAAGATGTTTTCTGGTCACATGGATGTAGATGATCTGCAGAATACAGGTAGACTTTGCAGAGAGGGGGAGGATTATTCGCAAAAGCTAATTAGGCAGTGAGTCCCTAGGCTTGCACAGTGGGGACTGAGGGGGATTCAGAGCAGCTCTTTTCTTTCCTCTCTGCAGAGAGAACGTAGGAAAAATTAGCACTGCTAAGATAAGGTTGGTCTTTTTTGACTATCCTCTTGGGTGTCATTACTGGGTTTTTCTGGTAAATATAAAGATCTTGCATGCAGGACAAGAAAAATCTCTTCTAATTAATGTATTAGGAGTTAGTTGGGTTTTAATTATACCATGAATTAGAAAAAAAATCTTTAGTGCCAGATGAGAATGGATGCTATTCTTAAACCCAGGGTATCTTCTCACCTAAAATGTGACCTTAGGCAGTATGTTCTTGCTTCATTGGCAGCTCTCCGAGAAATAAAGAAATACAGTTAGCTTCCTTTCCTTCCTGAACATCAGGATACAGGTGCTTAAAAAGAATGCCTTTTTAAAGTGTGACAGATCTGTAGTCTTTTCCTGGATGCCTAGAGTAAGTAGGCTTTGGGGGATTATTTTGATGTACCTTGACAGTATGCTTAGATCAGCTCAGCTGTTTTGCTAACCCAGTATCTTACTGCTACCAAAGGGGATGTTTTGCTTCCCACCCTCATCGTGGCCCTGTGGTCCTTTCCTGTGCCTTAGTTTGCTGCCCAGTTTGCATCTGAATCAGTGCATTCTGACATCAGAGCTACCTCCTCCTTTTTTCCTGGAAATAATGTGGTGCTGCTTAGGGAGTTCAATCAACTTTGCCTTCTCTGACTGCACCCTGGCTGTATAATTTGAAGAATTGCATCTGTTAAAGCAAATATTTCCCGTATGTATCTTGGCTTTGCCGTTACCAGGACCTCCACCTCCTTACTGTTGTCTTTTCTTTCTCTAGAATGATAGTCTGTCTGCAATCCTTTCTCCCCGTAGGCTGGAGGGGAGCTTGAGGTGTAAGTCCAGTACAGCTTAGGCGGGTCTTTGTGCCACGTACCACTCAGCACTGGTGAGCTTTACTGGAAGTGAGTGCGCTGGAAGTATAATAAACAGAAAACATTTACAAAGTGCAAGTGGTGCTGTGATCTCTCAATATAATTTAATTAGTTGTTCCCCCCACTCCACAAAAAAAAGCTATTTCTGAAAATCATTTATTTAATTTTGGCGTGGTTATTTAGGCTTGTGGTGTTTAACATGGAGGTGTTGCAGCTAGTTCGGTTCTGTGGGTAGCCTGCAATTCTGCATCGGCATTTGGTGGGAGAGCTGAAAAACTGTACTTTCTTTGACCTGCTTGAGTAGGTAATACCTCTACCACTATGCAATAAGCAAAAATTAGGAGATAAGATGGAGACAGTAAATTGTATATCCTACCTGCATTGCTTCATTATACCTTCGGTTAGTGAACAGTCATCTGGAATGGATATCCTGTTTTACATTTCAGATATTTTTTTCCTTGAGTTGATTTTCATTTTATCAAATATATTTAGTTTTCCTTGCTAGAGCAAAAAGGGAGTTTTTGTCCTCACAGATCATTCTGCTTTTTAGTTGGTATTATCCAACTTGATGAATCAGAGTATTTCAAGTCCATACAAGTGTTTGATAAGAGTTTTGTGCTTTTGATTTGATATCTGAATACCCAGCTGGGGAACTCAAGTTTACTAGGGTAGGAGAAACACCATCTTCTCTTACCCTCTGCATTAGAGCTAGCCAGACCTAGGTTTAAGTCAGTAGTTAGGCATTAGGATGTCTGTGCTTGTATCTTAATTAGCAATGCTGTGAAGTATGTGTAAGATAAGAAGCTTGGTAGTGCTTTTGGTAAATGGTGCAGTCAAATGGTACGTTTTAGCAGCCTGAGTATTGACTTGGAGGTAAAATGAATGACTTTAAGCTCTCTCACAGTACGTTGCATTGTGTAGGTTTTACAGGTCTGGCTATAATATTTAAAAGAAAGATTAATGAAGAGGGATGCAAGAGTGTAGCTGAGACTTTCAAAACCTACTAATAATAAAATGGTTGGATGCTAATGGGAAAATCAGTGTAAAAGAATATTTCAAGCAGTCATCATGAGGTTGTGATGGAGAGCTCAATTTTTATGTTTGACTAGCCTCATTATATCAACACTATAAGACACAGTAGCTCAAACAGCTGTTCCCCTCAAAAACAGAGGGTGGAAATTTTTAAAAATGCCTAAATAAGCATTATATATTATTTCAGATAGTAATTAGCTGCTTTCACATTTGCCTAAATAAACCCAGTTAAGTTTCTTCTTTGCACTTTTCTAGAGTAAACAGAAACTACTGAAATGGTTTTAGTGGGGAGCTTTATCTTCTGATAAGAGTCCAGGTACACGGATGTCTCTAGAATGCTGTCATGCTACTTGTGCCCTGAGATGAGGGCTGCGGGCGGCGTGCACTCTTGAGCAACTGCAGACCTAGCTCGCCCTGGGAGGAGAGCTGGTTCTCTCTCCTGGGGGCAATGGAAGTGTAACTGAATCCAGTAGCTCTTTGTCAGTGAGCTGAATTTAAAAACGCTTAAGTCTTTGTAATTCGACAGTAGGTGAAATATACTAAGCAAATTCTTGTTTTGGCTTTTCTCCCAGCTCACCCTACTTTCTCCATCCTGTTCTAATCTCCCAAGAACTCTGCTCGCTGTAGAGAGCTGACCGAAATGTTCGCTTCCCCTGCTGTAGCTAGCAAATACTGGGACATCGGTGTGCAGGCGTGTACCCCATCACACCTCCATGATCCTGTCCGTGAGTAATGCACGTGCATTCCTCTTGCGAAGGAAGTGAGAACAGTTCAAGGGTTGTATGACTGACTTCTGTCTTCCTCAGGCAGTGGGCTCCAGTGCTGATATTTTAATTCTAGCCTGGGACCAGCCTAATCTTAATTTTCTGCTCTGAGGTGATTTCTGTAACTTACACAAAGTGACTTTTGTTGTTTTTGTTGTTTTTTTTTTTTTAAATTGTACTTGCTGTTAAAGTGAACAGAATTCCAAATCTGTTTCAGGTGCTTCTTTGTTTGTTTGCTTGCGGGCCTCTTTCCTAATGTTGGTAGTCTTGGTCATAAAAAGAAATCGGGTTTCCTTGATACCGTGTCTAAAGATAAGTTATGTGAAATGTCATCATCCTTAGCAGTAATTTGGTGCTGTCACCTATTTCATGTCCCACTAGCACTTTCTCTTGCCTTTTCCTCTCACCCATGCTACAGAGAAATATTATTGATTTGTAATAATTTAAATGTAGGCATAATGTTTTGGTTATGTTTTTTTGGTGGTGTTTTGGATATTCAGAGGGTTGTCTGAGGCTAGCTATGTCAAAAATCCCATAGTGATAACAAGTTTCCATCGCTCTAGTGAGTTAATAATAGCCTACTTAAGTCAGCAGGCACCAAAATCTTTGCTGTGATGATGGAGAAGTACCTTTATTTGTACATTAAAAATAAGTCAGATCTGTAAATGGGAACAGCCTGAGTAAGTGGTAGAGCAAGATGAACAACATCCACCCTTCCAGCTTGCTTTTGTAGTTTTAATGTGCTTCAGCACCTAATGCATTAATCAGATGTTCATGCACTTCATGAGCTAGAAAGGGAGGACCTTCTTTAAATCTGCAGCTCAAATAAAGCTGAAATACATCCTTTGCAGAAGGTGAGGTGAACTTGCAAGCCTGTATGCTATCTATGAATAGTGGCTGCCAGTTGAGCTTTTTTTCATCTGGGAACAAATCGGAAGCAAATCAAGGGTAGGGTTTAATTATTTGGCTGCTCACAGGAACCCTTTCCTACTGCTTTATTACCAGAGGTGGTCACAAACTCGTTTCTTGCATCTGTGATTTGTATTCCCTACGTGATGGGGAAGGGACTGGAAGTTGCTCGGGGAGGACAGGCAACGGATCCAGGCTATGTGAATTGTTTTACCTCTGAAAGCGTGCCCCAAGTCTCATTCCTTCCAGAAATAAACCCAGAGTTTATGGATTGTCTGTTCATACACCCTATGTGGCACGTGCAAGGTAAGCCCAGCAGCTGCCAGAAATGTGAGGTATGAACCAAACTAATTCTTTCCTGTGGAGTAAATCTGGTGAGCCAGGAGGTGCAGAGGCTTCCACAGCCATTCAGTGTGTCCCGTCGGTCCCTGCGGAAAGGACCAGGGAGGGTGGCCATCCTTGATACCCACAGAAATTATCTGACCCACCTGAAAAGGCGTGGCAGGGTTTCTGTTGCGTGTTGGTGAGTAGTTACGCTGACTCTACCTTCCTGCTGGTGGTCTCATTTAAGGGAGCATGTAGGCTTGCAGTCTGCATCAGCGGTAAGGTTAGAACGATTGCAGGCTGCAGCTAAGTGGGTGCTGCTGAGAGAGGTAAAGGGGATGCAGACTATACAGTTCTATCTCTGTAGATAAGGAAGGCAAAGCAGTCTGTTTAAAAACGTCAGAGATTTGGGACTGGTTTAGATGGGTGACCCGGCAGAATGAAAAATGGGTTTTGAAGGAGGGACCCCATCAGAAAGAAGCAGGCGCTGTATGACAGGTTTGCAGACATTCCTATGTACTTCTGCCATGTATTTTTTTGGAACCTCTCATTTGAACTAAGTGGGTATTAGAGTTAAAAATGCTGGCTGAAAAGCTGTGGCTGTATTTTCCTTGCAGTTACTACCACATGCTCCCTTTTTATCCTTTTCTTTCATCCATGGTTGTTAAGTTTTAGGGAGTGAAGAATTATTTTCATCTTCTTTCAAAACGCAGTGGTTTGTTGCTTCTAGATCATAGCTTTGGTGTATGTTTTGAAATGCTTTATGGAATGCATCGAAATGTGATTGGTCTAGGAGATCATAGAAAGTAATTTATAGATTCTTTAGAAGGGCTGAAATTTTTTTAGCTTGGGATTTCATTAGTTGGGAGGGTTGGAAATGCGAACTATTTTGAAATCAGTTTACTTACCCCAGTTTACAGCAGTGAAACTGGTTTACCTTCTGCTGTGTTTTCTTTTTCTACTAAAATTCCAAAATCTGTTGGGATCTGAAAGCTGGGAAATAAAAATGCATTGCTCTCCTTGCCCCCCTCCCCCTCGCCGCCCCAGCATGCCATCTGCTATGCTGACACAGTCTTACAGAGTCTCTGGTTTTGGCAGGTTTATTTAATTACTGTATCTGTTATAATTGGACATTTAACTCCAAAGGTGTTTATTGTTCTCTTGGCTGAGAGAAAGCTGTTCTGGAATTACACCAGTGTGTGTGTCTCTTCTGAAATCAACTGATATTCCATTGTGACCTGAGATATCTCATGCTGTAGAATCAATTGTGAAATATTTCCCAAGTATATCTTAATTTATATTTTTGTATTTTAATAGATAAAATATATTTTATGGATTATTATTAGTTAATCTCTTTTTAATGCCTTGTATGGATGGTGTATGCATTTTAAGATTAAATGCTTTCTAGAAAGGAGGAGTAATTTTATGACTGGTCTTACTACAGAACAGCATGCATGTTCCCTTGGGTGTTAAACCAGCAATTTAAAAAAAATTATTTAAAATATGCTGGATTTGCCCCAAAATTTCCACTGAAAGACCCGTACTGAAGCTAGAACATAACTTTCCCAGTAACGTGGGTAAAGTGGATTGAGTTTGGATGTAATAGAAGTGTCCCAACAATGTTAGGTCTGTTGTGGGTTTTATTCTGGTGCATCAGGATTAAGAATAACAACTCCGGAATGTTAAATTCTGTATAAGAATTTATGGTCTTCTGAATTAAATGAATCTACAAAAAAATTCCCCAGACAATTTTATGCTTTGTGATTGTATGGTGAAAAAATTCTCACAGAAGCAGCCAGTTCTCCAAATAGCACATAGGAATAATTTTTTTCAAGTTCAAGAGAGCTGTAAAAATCGCTTTTGACAAATCCCAAGTGTTCTTTGCATCCAGACCTGCATGTGGATGTGGTGAGTTCTGTGGCGACTGCGTTACGTCAGAGAAGAACTTGATGAAACAATAGCTACTCTGTTAGAGACCTGGATTTCTGTGAAATCTGTTCAGAGCAAATCTCCTGAACTGTTTAATGAAGAATGGGATTGTTGAAGGTTTGTTTTCGGCACTAAGGGAGCCATTGATTTGAAGATTCCTATCTTTGCTCACTGGCTCATTGGAGGTCTGCTGCTGAACACAGCGTGCAGAAAGCTTTCTCTGATGCCCTTTTCCCTTCCCTTCCCTACTTCCTCAACAGTTTTTATTTAAAATAAAACCGGTATTTTTTTGCTGTTGAGCAATGTATTTTCAGGACCGTAGCAGTATTTTCACTGGAGAAGTCTTTCAACCCAGAAAACGAGAGCTGTTTGGTGTCTTATGAGTCAGGTGAAGCCGGGTGAACTGTTCTGCTCGGAACAGGATCATCAACATAGCAGAGACACCTTTAGTGCGTGATGGGTCTGTCTGCCTGATCCGGTCGAGTTCTGTGACAACAAGTGTGCCCAAATGGGTTTGGGAAAAAAATAAATGAAACAACAGTTTTGCTTGTAGATGAGGCTGGTAGTTGTTTCAGAATAATAATGAAATAATCCTGATGTGGACAGCAGGTAAAATATCCTTGCAAATATTTTTGTTTGTAGTGGATTAAACAACAGTTTAATGCACAAGTTCTCTTTGAGTTATATCCTTCACAGGGGTACGTTAAAGCCCTCTGTGTAAGTATCATTTGGCATTGTGAAAATATTTGGGCCTTTTTGTCTATCTAGTATTGCACATATCCATATTTTCTATAGCAGTTACTTTAAAAAAATCGATAAGGTTGACTGATACTCTAGTTATTGATTCAAGAACAAATTTTGTAGGTTTTTTCTGTGTGTTTTGTATCCTCTGGACAGACAGCACTGTTACTTTTTAGCAGAGAGTCTTTTAAATATAGTTTGTAATACTAGCTGGCTAAATGCTTTGTTTTCTTCCCCCCTCCTTTAAAAAAACAAAACAAAAAACCCCAAACAGTAATTATAGAGGTATGTAATTTTAAATTGCAAGGAAAGCAAGTAAATTAAATGTCTGGGGTTTGCTGGAGCCAAGAGTTTGAAACAAGCGTTAGCAAATAAGTGGCATCAAACTGCCTACCTTTTTCTTTTTTCCTCCCATCTGCTTATTTACTTAATGTTAGCTGAAGTTCTGAAGACTTTCCTCAAATGATAAATGTTTCCGTGAGGAACGTGAGTTGTGGTCTGCTAGCATTTTTAATACAAAACTTTAGGTGTTTTGGGGGGGGAAATATAGGTATAACTGTCTTTAAGATAACTCTTCACCCCACACACAGTGGCTTTGTTCCTTAGCTCATCCTGGGATGCACGTTTTTAGTATCGTTCAGTTAATTTGTGCCATGAACAAGCCCAGGTACTTTGCCTGGAGAGCAGATCTTACCACCTTAAGGGTTTGAAGCCCCTGCTGGAAATCTCTGCAGAGAGCTAGCGTGTGTTTTATTTATGGCACCTCTTCCCACAGTAAGTTTTATGAATTCTAAACGACTCAATATGCGTTGATTTAATTGGGTATCATTTTCGTCCTGGTGGTTTGGCTTTATTTGGTTTTATTTGACGTATTGAGTATACGAGCGATAAGATAAAGGTTTGTCTGGAATTTCTGCCTCTCAGCTGTAGCTGCGGGAGGCCGGTGCTCAGCTAGGGGTGAGTTGGCCGGGCAGGGATCACAGTTCAGTCCCACGGCACAGCACGTGTTTGGCTGATGGAGTTGGGTCAATTAGATAAGAGATCCTCTGGTAAATCAGGACAAGAGTGCGTGCAGTACGTATAGTTATATAAGAAGCAGTAACTCGGTGGTGGATGTTTCCTTGAACAGGCAAGCTAAAGGATGTGCTTAGTACAGGGTGTCACTTAGAAATGTTTTGAAATTTATCTTGTTGGTTGCAAGTGTCCTGCAGACAGGACTGCTCTATGGCAGGGCAAGCATGGCTATTCCTGCTGCAGTTTCCACTGTATCTTCTTGTTTTCAGGCTCACTGAAACTTTCCATGTATTTTCTTTTGCCCAAATGGAAACTTAAGCTTTTTGGAAAATTGGAGGTGGTAGGGAAAGAATACAGAGTCTATTTTTAAATAAAGGACAAATGAAATTGGAAGATCTCTTCCTTTAAAAACTATTGCATATATTGAACTGCCATATGGTGTAAGTGAAGATTTGAAAGATGAAATACGACGTGCCATAGAAAGTGATGTGACTTCTAAATTTGAAATGGAGGTTCAAATCAGTACACAGTCAGTAATTGTAATATCAATTATCAGCTTTCCACAAAAGTCACAGTTTGGAATACAGTTTTTAAAATCCAGGTCAGTTTCCCGATTTAGCAGGTCAGCTCTATAGAAAAACTGTCAGTAGAATGGCTGGGTTGGCATGCAGCGTTGCAGGTTTGAGAGCAATATATCTGAGATAAGTTAAATTTTAGTTTTGTAGCATATTCTATAATTTATGAACCTCCAACGGTATATAGCATCACAAATGAGCAGAAGGAATAAACTGGGATCCTTTTGTCAGTTATACAGTGTATTTATACTTGCCATATTTGTGTTCATTGAAAGCCATGGAAGTTATTCTGAGATCTTGCAAAACAGGAAGGCTTACTTTCTATACAGAAAATAATTCAGCCCAAACTTGTTGGATAAACTTGGAGAATTTCACAATAGTTTTATAAGGCTTTGCCATACTCTGTGCATAAATTACTGCCCTGCTAGAACTTAGTTGTCTTACTATTTTAATATGTTGAATGAGAGGCTCATAAACTCTTACGTGAGTTGAAGCTGGGAGAGTGGTAGGTGGTTGGGGTTTTTTTCTGAGACCTGATCTCATACTGTACTTTGGTGACTGCTTCTTTTTGTATGTAACCTCCTATCTATATAACCTTAATTTATAGTTAGCTTTGTGTTCAAAGTTTCATTCTACAAGGACACTTGCTAAAAATATCCATAGTGAATTTCAGTGAAGATAACGTAAGGAATTCCTTGCATCTTGAGCAGGTACACTTAAATAATTTCCATTACTGGTGCTTTGGAGTGCTACTGCTATTGCTGAATCAAAAATAGCTAATACTAAACCAGCTATGGTAAAACTTCCACCTGTTCTAACAGGCTGTGGGATTATTTTGGCATTTAGATACTTCCAGAAGTGGGAAATACTGAGGTCGGGCACGCATCCTCTTGAGTTCGTAGTTCAGAAAATACGTGGGTACGTTTTGTTTCGAATAGCAATTACAATTGTTTCAGCACTCAAGAAACTTTATGAAAGGAGTTTTTTATTGGAAATAGTTTAAAGTATTTCCTTTAATCATGATCCTGGGGCGAGTATATCTCTTCTAGTTCATTGAATAAAATCTATGTGCTTTTTGTTTAAGTTCTTTCAGAAGTACCAAAAGACACAGTGAACTTTGTTGTTTGCTCAGAAATCTGTACAACCAGAGTGGGGTATCTTGCATAACCCTCTACAGCTTAAAGACTGAGCAAAAAAGTTCATAGTTCCTTTTTTCCCCCCTTTTTCTTTCCTTTTTCTTGACTAGCTGCACTACAAGGCTCATTTTTTGTGTCAAGAGCTCCTGAGCCATGTTGCCTGTAACCATTACGTGAGGTACACCTTCTAGGAGGTACACCTTCTATAAGGTACACCTTCTTAACATGCTAGCAAAGCAGGTCACTCCAATCAGCAGTAGTTGCCCCATTACTGGAAGCAAGAGTTTAAGAGGTGTAGTTCTGTGATTAAAAGCTTTAATAAGAGCAGGCAGTTTTTCTAAGTCTTGATAACTTGCATACTGATTTTTGAGTACTTGGCTGGATTTCCTATTGTAACTTAACCTTTAGCTGACAAGGAACTATTTCTATAGAGGTAATTGCTGCAACTAATTTATCTTAACAGTGTCCTTATGTCATCTTCCTTTTTCTGGTTGTCACAAAAACATTATGTAATAATAGGTCTTATTTACAGGGAAGGCAATAATGTGTGTCGGTTCTTCCTACATTTTTAATATGATCTTTAGCCATTTATGGGAAATGTCTCTTAGTTAGTGTTCTCTTCTTGGTTTGCATTTTGAATTTTTTCTTTTCCCCTCAACTGAAAACAAGACTCTAATTAGCGAGATCTGTATAAAATATCTTGCAATAAAGATCAATCAGCATAGAGGAGTTCAGAGTTAATTTTAGCAAATGAAAAGTTCCAATTATGTTTTAATAATGTAATAGAGCCTTCTCTGTGTAAATAGCATAGATTTACTCATGCCTTAATGAAAATACTTTCACTGCTGAAGAATAGAGAGAAATCCTCGATGAGCGGTTAGAACTATACATTCTTTAAGATAAAAATTAATCAATGCTTGGTTTGTGGGTTTTTTGTTTGTTTAAATTTTCAGAACCGTTTATTATGAAAAGTGGTGTTGCACATGGTGAGCCAGTGTTCCTTCTCCCCAGCTTTGATTACCACTTAATAATAAAACACTATTGCATGGAGCAATTGACGCAATTACTTGTGGTTTATATACTTCAGCTTTCAATATCTAGCATGCTATGCCTGTGATAGCTTGCTCCAAGGTGTGGTTTTAGCCAGCTGGCTAAAACATTTAAGTATTAAATTACTCTTCTTTATCTTTTTGTATTCTGGAGGATCTGCAGAGTTCATATGTAAGCTTGAACAACTGCCATGTTAAGGTAATGGTCTATACAAGATCTCAGTTTTAAGAAATGAAATACAAAAATACGTACCCATATAAACAGTGGGGACACTCAGCTAAGAAAGCAGCTTCTGGAACTGGTATTCATACCACAGAGGCTGAGGCTTGATAGTGTTAAAAAAGTACTATGAGAGGAAGAAGCTGAGAATTTGGACTACCTACTGTATGTGTATTTTTACGTAGAGTACAATAAATATACATAAAGGTACATATACACTTATATCAAATTTATTTTTATAACATTGCTAATCTTCTGATAAAGATAGAGAAGAGATAAAGGTGTTTTGAGCCCAGCTCATGTAAGGCGCAGATGTCCTATAGGAAATACCCAGCTTCTTCGTGGAAAGTGATGTGCTTCTTTTTTCTTACCCAAGGACAAAGGAGAGCTACTGAAAGATTAGAAGGACTTTGAGGACAGCGGAGGAAGAGATCTTCTCTTTCACAATCCTGTTAAGATTCAGTCACTTGGATCTTCTGCTCCAAAAGAAAAGGAAAAAACCAAAAAGGAGGGAAAAGCACCATAAATGTGATAGAATCCTTCCTAACTCCATGTTTGCTTATAATGTCTAATATCCTGCTTTTCCCTTGCTTGATTTCTTCTTTTGCAACAGCATCCTTTCCAATGTATAGGGAAAGGAGGTAGGACGGTGGGAACTAATGGCTTTGGCTATTTATACCAGGTGTTTAAAAAATGAATTTAAATCTCAAATATATGGTGTATGTGCTCGTTCTGTTGTTCACAGCTCTTCTTCCCCGCCATGGTTGTTCCCTGTGGATTCTGCATCCCTTTCTCCTACCCTTCTTTCTCTCTTGGGAGCACTTGTACCCTGCACCTTCCCATCCTCCTTGGAAGAGACCGGTGACCGTCAACATTAGGACAGAAACTGGAGCAGGAGTTGTTTGCCATCTTGACAGATTCATAGTCAAAGTTCACTAAAACAAAATATTGGAAGGTAGATCGTGATGAACAATGTGGGAAAGATCTGCTGAGTCTGGGAAATATTTTGAAAGAGGGTGGGGAATTCAGGAGCAGTTTTCCAGGGACCTATATTAAAACTAGCTGGTACATTCTTACCTGTAATAATTTCTTGGTATTATCTTAAACTGATCTTGAAATTGTGATGAGTGAAAAACTACCCATCTTTACTGAATCTTCTGTTATAATAGATCTGGAAAAAAATATCTTAGTTTCTTCATAGCTTCCACAGACCTCTATTGTAGATACCTGTGAAGAATATACAGCAGTTGGGTTTTTTCCCCTCATTGTAAAATAGAACAGGTATGAAACTTCTCACGTTTTTCTAAAGGTAAAGTGTAACTGTAGAACAGGACATGCTGTCAGCAAGGAAGAAATTTTAACGCAGTGTTAAAAAGAATTTAAAGTAATCTTGCATAATGTGCAAATCGGCATCCCAAGACTGATTTCTTGTTTTTAATTACTAAAAATCATGTCTGAGTTCCTTTCCTAATGTATTGCTGAAATGTGACGTAGACATTGTACATGATGATATCATTTAGCATGTAATCCTGAGATTATCATGTAAGATAACATATGTTAATGGTTGCTTAAAGTAACTGAAATAAAATTATGTCCAGCTATTGGAACAGGTAAGCATTTGAAGAAGTAAACCTCCTTAATTTCATGTTTCAGAATATGTTTCAAGTTTAAGGTTAAAATTAGGGTTGCTAATTAAATTTGTGTATTGAAATGAAAAGTTTCTTGATGAAGAACAAAGGTTGTGACCTATTTATTGCTACTAGAAAAGATTGCCAGTGTTGCTACCTGCAATTTCAAGATGAAAATTTTACTTTAGTGAAGAGGTAAATAGATGAGATTATTTGTTTCTCACTGCAGTGTGGTTAAGTTTTAAAAATTGTAACTTTTTTTTCTTAGGAAGGTAAACAGTATATTTTTAAGTTGTTTGGGGTTTTTTTGGGTGCATCTTTATTTGCATATTGCAAATTCTTGCTATTTAAATGTTAGCTTTGAAAACATTACTTTGGATTTTAAGGGAATTGTGTATAATTACATAATGATTCTGGTTATCTCAACTTTTAGGCGGTGTGAGATGCTTTTATAGGGACATACATGGTTTTGTTAGTTTTTGAGAGACAGCAAAACAATTAATGCTAATTTAACCTCTTTGTTAGACTCTAGTTGCCTTCATCTTTAAATATAATACCCCTCATACTCTATTTCCTGTTTCCTTAAAAAGCATTTTTCATTGCAAAGTTATATGATTTCTATTTTATAATACTGTTTCGCTTTTTTATTTTTCAGTCCCAGAAATCCTGGATAGAAAATACTTTCACAAAGAGGGAGTGTGTGTATATTATACCAAGTTCAAAAGACCCCCACAGGTAAATGACACATGACGCAAGAACTCATTGCTGCTCTTTAAAAAAATATCAGTACTTTAAAGATTATAAAGAGAGTGTAAAATAGATTTTTGGCCTAACTACTTATCTGTATAAAATACTGTCTTTAGTAGTTCACTTTTGTTGCTGGACGTTGTCACTCTCTGTGTGTGGCTTGGTTTTTTTTTCTTTCTTCTTCTGAAAGTACTTTGGCATTGCAAAAATCTCTAATAAATGTTCCTCTGTTCTCTTTGCCGCTTCCTACCAGTCCTCCTAGTGATGTCTATGGTGTGTCTCCTGTGTGGGTTTCGTAATTTATTTATTTATTTATTACTTTTTTTTGCTGGCATAGTTCTGAAGTCAGAAAGTCACATAGAGATAGCCTCTATTGGCATTTAAAGAACAGCAGTGTGAATGCTGGCTGAAGTGTAAAAAAAACCCTGATAGTGCAGGAAAAAGGGGTGAAGAATTCATAGAAGCATAAAGAGAATTGTGATGGAAGAAAAAAAAAATATTACAAAACAAAGAAATATTTGCTTCCAGGGAAGATAGATTAAATAAAAACAATATGGGTATCAAAAGATTTCATGTGGTATCTAGTAATTTTTTATCCTTAAGTTCTGTAAGGAAAAAATGAGGCTGAAGGATGGGGAAATAAGTTTCTGGAGGGGAGGCTGAGACTAATGAAGAATGTTTTGCATATCTCACCTATTGCTTTTCCCTTACACTATATTAGAGATATGAAATCAAGCAAGTTAGCGATACCTCTAACATATCTAATTAGTAGAGTTTACCTTCACCAAGTATTATAGGTATAATTCAAGAGTTCCTACAATGATTGAATTTGATGTGCATAGTCGTGACAGATTAAACAAATTAAAATTGAAAAGCGATTCAAAATTGATTTTGTAAAGCAGTTTTGTCTCCCCGAAATTTTTACTATTGTCATTATGGATTTCAGATCAGACTTTTTTTTTTTTTTTGGCTTCACGTATTTGAGAGAAGCTGAGAAACTTTTTCTTCTGAATTTCAGAAAACTTGGATTTCAGTCTTTTCCATAAAACAACCCCTTATGCTCTGCCCCAACAGAACAAAAGAGATTTATTACTCAAGACCTTTGTTTTTAGGCAGAAAAAGAACAAAGTAAATGCTGTAGAATTTTTAAGCTATTGTAAGTAATTCACCACATTCCTTGAAACCATGTGACATGAGAAGCTTTTAGAATTTATAGCCATGATTGTAGCACATGGAAAATTTGCAAATGCAAACAAAGTAATTAGGAAGCTGTTAAAATTTCCAGAGCATTTCACAAGGAACAAAATGATCTTCAATGCTTGCCCTTTTAGTTTAACCCATTTGTAGCATACAAGGGACTTCACAACTTTCCTATCATATTGTGTCCTTCAGTTTCTGAGAATTGCTTATTGTGTTCGTGAATTATGCATAAATGAATCTAATTTAGACAGGAGTATCTGATACGTTTTGTTGATCTGTACCTTTGAGTAGAGATAATTATAATTTAAAAACTGTTAGAGAAGATCTAAAGCTGTAGTTTACTGTTAAAACTTAGATGATTAATATCAGTGTAACTTCTGTAGAGGATGAAATTTAAAAATTGTTTATGCTCAGAGTCTGAAAACAGTTGAAGACTACTGTGTAACATCTGGTTTTGTATGCTTTTGCATGCTTTTAACCATAATTGGTTAACAGCTGCTTATGAAAATTGTGGAAAACAGTGGTATAAATTTATCTGCCGTGCTAATTTTAAATGATAAGAAAGCTGTTAGCAGGGAAGCATGGAAACTGTTTGAGATGGAAGAGGGTAGAAATTATTTAATAGCCTTTATGTAAAGACACTACTGTATAAGGTCTGTTCAAATATATCTTTTTCTGTACATGCAGCTCGGAAATGATCAAAATAACCTTCCCGCACAGGTAGTACAACTTGGATGTGTATTAGAAGGATGAATTTGTAGAACAGATGCAACGATGTTGTTAGAATGAGTTCCAGAAAATGCTGGTCTGTTACTAACTTCTCAGCATCTAGATAAAAAGTTTCAGTACTGCAGATAATCCAGTCGGAAATATTCCTGGGCTTCAGATGTTGATGGTTCAAAGCTGGAAAACCTGTCTGAAGTCTCAGGACTGAAACTTTTGCATGTTTATACATTTTTACGCGCCAAGTATGTTACAGTCATGTAAAAGAAAGACAGACAAGTTACCGTGTTAAAAATGGGCAAACTTGGGCAGCATGTTTTCCATTCACTAGAGATCTCTTGTTCAGTAATCTTTCTGTAAGCACAGGAATCTGACTTTCCCTTCCCACCCACCTCCACCCCCCTTCAAAGTGAAGCTGAAGTTTACTCATATCTTTAAATATTTCTTGTAGATGCCTTCCAGGATGTCAGATTTGTCAGCAGCTTGTCAGGTAAGAGTTCTTTTGTAATTACAATATTCCTGAATATTTTTTTCCATTAAATAAGCACTTTCATAACAGGGTTTGAAAAAGTTTTGATCAATATTGCAAATGACAAGTCAGTGAAAGGTTAGATATAAAACATACAACTAACGGATAAAGAACTGTCTGCAATGTGTAGATCACAGATTTATAAATGTTAAGTAAATTATTTGGCTTCAAAGAATCAGTTTCTTCTGGCCTCCAAGTTGCAATATGTGAGCTTCCATATTTTGCATAATTATTATGTATTGTAATTAATTCTTGCTATAAGCATGTGTGGCGACAAGGCTTGCTCTGGAAAAGTGGTTTCTATACTATTTAGAATCTTTGTTTTCTAAATCTGACATATCTCTATAGATAGAAGACAAGAGAGAAGAAATCTTTTAATATTAGTCTTTACTGAAGTATTCTAAATGATATGGTTGGGTGCAGGTGCTGTTGTGGCCGCTTGGTCAGACAACATGCTTGTTTTACTGCAAGTCTTGCTATGAAATACTCCGATGTGAAGCTGGGTGAAAACTATAATCAGGAAATAGAAGAATGGTCGGTGGAAAAACATACGGAACAGACGTCTACTGATGCTTACGGTGTCATCAACTTTCAAGGTGGCTCTCATTCTTACAGGGCTAAGGCATGTATGATGTTTTCTTTTTTTCTTACTCTAAACATGTCGATAGAGATAGTGGATACTTCATTTAATTCTTGAAATTGAAGGCTGAAACAATGTCACACATACTATGACAAATCAGTGCCCTCTACTAATCTTGTATTTTTTTATTGTGATCTGAATTCTTTCTGATTTTCCATTTTTTAAATTTATTTTTTGTACAGAAGTTGCTCAGCTCTATCAGAATTAGTCATTCATGTACTGGCTTACCTTTAAATTGCAAACGGTGATAGGAATTCATAATCATTTCAGCAAAACATTACATTAAGAATTTAATATCGCTGTTTCAGACTTCATGAAAATACAGCTTATTCATCTATGCTGCTTGCTTGCTCGCTACTGTTGAATTTTTGTAGGACCTTTTAAGTAACATCTGCTATTGTAACCCTCTATTCATAATTTTTAAACTCTGAAAAATCATTTAAAATTAAGGACAGATGTGGAATATGCTACTTCAGTAGATTTGTTCAAAATTATTGAAGCATAGTTGTACCGATCGGAGTAATGGAAGTTTTTTGGGAGAGGGCATTAAGAACAAGCATACCAATGAACTGGATGTTTGAAAACTAACTCTTAATTCACAAGTGCACATGTATTGGAGAGACTAGAAAACTGGGAATTCTGACATATTCTCCACAACCATTTTATAAAGGATTTCTAGTTGTGGCAGAAATGATTTAATGCCCCTGTAGTTTCAGGCTGCAGGAGATGCTGAGGCAGTGTGGCTCCTCTGGCCAAACTGGAGTGCTTGCAGGAGGGAGCTGTGTTCGTTGTGCAGCTGGCAGAGCCCCCAAGGAGGGTTCAGGGCTCAGAAGTCAGATCATCTCTGTGGAGAGAAGGGCTCTTAGCAGAATTCTTTAGTGTTCCTAATAGCAGCGTATGCATTCCTTTGCACGCTTAAAATTGCTGCAAATCCTTTTCGAGCACAGAAATAGCAAGCTGCCTACATGCATTTCTGTGCTCGCTTCTGCAGAGTGCTTGTGGGGTTGCTAAAACTAGTTTCTTGGCATAGTGATGGTTTTTCAGTTAGAACTTGGTTCAAGTAGGGCTTGATTTCTGCGTAACGTCCCTTTCTCTACAGAATAGCTCATATTAAAGATGCAAGAGTATTTTTAACTGATCAACCATCTACTTAGTTTTATGCTGTTAAGCAGAGAGAGTTAAAAAGCTGCAAGTTTTGAAGTTTTCTGTTAAAAGAATGTAGCTTTCCTTCCCACCAGGAACAGGGAAGGAAAAGCAAGCAACTGTCCGTAATTCAAAGGGGATATGCAAGCCTTTCCCCAGTAGATGGCAGAACTTTTATAAATATTTCTGAATTTCATCTAATTTAGAGACCATTCAGTGCTTTCATGAAGATTCGTTTTTCTAGGTCACTGTGCCAGTAGGATGAAATAACATAGTCATTCCCCTTCCAAAACTTGCTTTCAAAACTATTAACTGACTTCTCCTTAATCCTGGAACACATAAAGGAAACTTGTTCATTTATTGCATCCGCCGTGTTTTGAGGAAGTGAATTACTTTTTTGGTGGCCAGGAGTAGGATAATATATTCTGAAACACATTCTGGTTCATCCTTTGATCTATTGATTCTGTGATGATTTAAGAACCTTTGAACTCTCTTCCTGTGCCTGCAGTACGTGCGATTGTCATATGACACTAAGCCTGAAGCTATTCTGCAACTTATGCTTAAAGAATGGCAGATGGAGTTGCCGAAGCTTGTCATATCTGTCCATGGGGGCATGCAGAAATTTGAACTTCACCCACGCATCAAACAGTTGCTTGGCAAAGGTCTTATTAAAGCTGCCGTAACAACGGGAGCCTGGATTATAACTGGAGGAGTGAACACAGGTAAAGAAGTACCAATGAAGGGGCACGGTTAGCTGGGTTACGGTTTGTAAGAGTCGTAAGATTTAATGGATGCATAGCTTCATCTTAAGGCAAAGCGAATTTGAGTGAGTTTGGTCAAGTGAAATTAAAATAATGCATTTTGAACATGTGTAGATTGAAGTGGGCTGCTGTTTTGTCTTGCAAAGAGAAACAATATAAAGGTGGGGGCTTTGGGGGCTTTTTTTTGTTTGCTTTGGGTTTTTTTTTGCTTGTTTGCTTTTTGAAACCAAAAGAGGAAAAACTTAATGTGATTAAAACAAGTACAGTAAGGTACTGGGAACTCTTTAGTTCTTACTAGGCTAATATATATTTTATTGAATTACTGATACGTGGTACTTTGTGTCCTTCTAGTAGATGTAGTATAGTGCTTTTTCTTTGGGGTTGTGTCATGTAAGTTCCCAGATCCTTAAAGGCCCAGTTAACTAATACCACAGTTGTATTTCTCAATAAGCTGTGACATTCAGTACACTGAAATCTCTTTGTGCTCCACCAGGTGTTGCAAAACATGTTGGTGATGCTCTACGAGAACATGCTTCCAGATCATCTCGAAAGATTTGCACTATTGGGATTGCTCCATGGGGAGTGATTGAAAACAGAAATGACCTTGTTGGAAGAGATGTAAGGATAAATTACCTAACTGAAATAATGATTTACCTGCCTTATTTTTTGACAAATCTGCTCAAGCGTGTTTTTTTACTTGCTTTGCATCACTAGAATACTTGCTTTCCTATGAGGATACGTTGACATTTGTGACTTATGCAAGATCATGAGTGTAAACAAGTTGCAAAATGCAAATGCGCTAGAGGAGTGGCTTGTTCTCAAGTATTTAATCCTCCCACCCACCCCACCCCCAATATTACTGAATCAAATAAACAAAAATGCTTAAGTATTACAGAGAATTCACGTTTTCAGAGGGCAGTAAGTTGAAAAATTTTGATGCGGAGTCTTCAGTGCTACTATTTGCCACAGCAGTCGCAGGTTTTCCCCAAAGACACTTTTTTCCAAGTATATTTTCTCTGTTATCCTTCGGAACAGAATCCTTCTGTGATATAGTTTTCTGCTTTCCTGCACAAAGTTAAGAGCTACGGCTGTTGGTGTATCCTGACGCCAGGCATGCTTATATGTGTCAGTGCTTCTTGTTGAGCCACCAATTCTCATGTCCAGACAAAAAGTTAAGTTTCAGAGAAACAAATGTGAATCTTTACAAGTAAAAGACATTGTTGTGTGCTTATACGTAGGTGGTTGCTCCATATCAAACGTTGTTAAACCCATTAAGTAAACTAAACGTCCTAAATAACCTCCATTCCCATTTCATTCTGGTGGATGATGGAACAGTTGGAAAGTACGGAGCAGAAGTTAAATTGCGGAGAGAACTGGAAAAAACTATTAATTTGCAACGGATTCATGCAAGTAAGTAATTCTGATGCCTGAGGGCTGAACAATACTATTCTTTAATGAGAAAGGTACTTGCACCAAACACCTGAATGAGAAAATAGAAAAATTAATCTTTTGTTTATGTTTCAAGTCTGAATGATTGTTTTGCAAATTTCAGCTGCTGCTTTGGACCCTAGGTATTGCTGGTAGATTTCAGATTTCTCTGGGGCCAGAGAGGATGGGTTTTTTGAGTGTTCGTTTTGTTTGAGAAAGCAAATGTATGTCACTTGAGTTGTTAGTATGTTGTCAGGTCTTACTGATCTGATTGATGCATGGTTTTGACAGTGATCACTTGCAGTTTCACAATACGGCAATTCAGTTTGTAAAACATCATCTGTGTTTGTGCAAAGAAGCCATGACTACTTTTGGTGTTTTCCCAATTATGGAGCAACGCATCTGTGGTTTTTTTTCTCTTCTAGGAATGCTTTGGCAATACTCCCTGTTCGTAGAGGGTTTCTGTGTAATGATGTTCAAATTGTATATGTGTTGTCATCTTTAGAAACTGGGGGGAAAGTAGAAGGGGAGTTCCCTAAAGAAAAAATGTTCGCTATTCTGCGTTGGTTCAGGAATATTTCTGTGAAGAATCTCTTCTGTTTTGTAGACTGGATTCCACTGTAATTATCAACTTCTTTTTGGTGCTTTCCCTGCCATGCAAAGTATGAAGAGTGCTTGAGACGGTGCTAAAATGTCTGTCAGGCAGGATTTAAAATGTTATTCAACAGAAGGGACATACGGGGCATAACTGATTTATTAAATATGTAAAATCTATCTAGGCATTCCTTATACACTTACAATGTTGTTGCAACTCTGTAGGAATTGGCCAAGGTGTGCCGGTGGTGGCGCTTGTATTCGAAGGTGGCCCCAATGTCATACTCACCGTTTTGGACTTCCTTCAAGAAAGTCCTCCTGTGCCGGTGGTCGTGTGTGAGGGAACCGGGAGAGCTGCAGACATACTGGCATATGTTCACAAGCAAACAGAGGAGGGAGGGTAAGTCCTAGCACTGCCAGCCAAACTACCAGTCATATGTAGATGGATTTTGGGCTATTCCTTAATGAATTAGTGCGAGAGTTTTTTCTGCATAAAGACAAAGGCTTTTAAGCGGAGAGTGTAATCTTACATGTGATGCAGCTTTCCAGGCTGGCTGCTGTAATAGCTCTGTATAAAGACAAAGAATTGTTTTCTAGTTCTATGTTCCTTGTACATCTAGTTGCATGAAATTCTGTAGAGTATGATTGCTTTAGCAATGCTTAAAAAAAGGAAAGGAAACGTGTATACGCCTGTATCCTAAATTAGGGAGAACACCTGGTATGTAACTTCAGTTACATGCAGTAATTCTGTTACACCATTGTAACTAGAGGGCCCAACTCTGTTTAAACGCTCCCTGTGCTTGGACTTCAAATTTTAAGTAAGCTGCCATAGTAACCTGAGTGATAAATGTGGCTGGTAAGTGTGTTCAACAGGAGGCAGAGCTGTGCAGACCTTCCAGGGACGGAGAATAACGAAGACAATAATGTGTTTCCAAACTGCTTGGAAATATCACATGACTACATTGAATGGAAATATTTTCATGCAGTTAGCTGTTATAGTAGTAACTTTTCTGAAAAGGGATCGGTTGTGGTTTAACCCCAGCCAGCGACTGAGCACCACAGCCGCTCGCTCACTCCCCCCTGCTCAGCTGGGGGGAGAAGGGGAAAGGTGAACCTGAGAAAACTCACGGCTTGAGGTAAAGGCAGAGTAATAGGTAAAGCAGAAGCTGCACACACAAGCAAAGCGAAACAAGGAATTCGTTCACCTCTTCCCGCGGGCGGGCGGGTGTTCAGCCATCCACGGGAAAGCCCGGCTCCATCACATGCAACAGTGATTTGAGAAGATAAAACGCCGTCACTCCAAACGTCCCTCAGCTTTATGTGCTGAGCATGACGTCATGCAGGCCGGCATATCCCTTGGCTCAGCTGGGGTCAGCTGTCCCGGCTGTGTCCCCTCCCAGCTTCTTGTGCCCCCCAGGCTGCTCACTGGGGCGGGTGCGAGAGGCGGAGGAGGCTTTGGCTCTGTGCAAGCACTGCTCAGCAGGAGCTAAACCGTCTCTGCACTATCGACGCTGTTTCCAGCACAAATCCAAAACATCACCCCATGCTAGCAACTATGGAGACAGCTAGCTCTATCCCAGCCAAAACCAGCACAGGATCAGAAAGTTTCTATATTATTTCTTCCGAGTAGTCTTAAAACTGAACTTTTTTTACATGCTTCTGTTGTCTGTTTAAAGTGTAGTTTCACATAATAAAAGGGATGTGCTTGGGCCACACAATGTCTAGTGATTTCTAGTTAGTTGTCAGACTTGCTTAAATCCTTAAACATACTGGGTCCTTGCTGGGACTGCCTCAGAACCAGGGGGCAGGGACTAATGTGGCAGTAAACCAGCTTTGTCCATAGTATGATCAGAAGCAGGTCTTACTCACAGGAGTGAATGCTTCGTATTTTGTGTCAACATCTTTTAGTTGAGAGTATCTTGGATCTGAGTATGGGAAGGAAAGGGAGAGAAGCTGAGTCACTTTATGAGGCAGTAGTAGAAAGTTGTAGATTAAGCAACGTATACGTCTTTCTGAAGATTACCCAAGGTTTTGCCACTGAAACAGTAATAAGGTTATAGATAGCAGGACTCTGAATGGACGTGTTCAAACTAATTAAATGCGTTGTTTTTCTTACTGTTCATGTGTAACAATGTGTTTTCCTGTTTTGTCTGTTCGTTTCAATCTCAGGAATGTTCCTGAGGGTGCTGAGCCTGAAATCATTTCAACCATCAAAAAGACATTTAACTTTGGTCAAAGTGAAGCAGTTCATTTGTTTCAGACACTGCTGGAATGCATGAAAAAAAAAGAACTTGTGAGTAGATCTTGCCATAAAATTTTTTTATGGAAGGTGCATGCATTTGTGGATATAATATTAAATTGTATCTCTGTGCTGTATATGATTAAGAGTTATTAAAAAATCTTTTCTGGACATAGTGGATCTTCCAGTGTTTTCATGTATACTTTACCTCATGGCCAAGAGAGACTTAATTTTTTGTGATAATTTCTGGTAGTCTTGAGTTTTTTGTTGTTCCCAAGCCTATTTGTTTTCATATGGCAGGATTCTGATCTGTTTGTAGTGTGTATGTATTTTGTATTTGCATTGCTGTCCTTTTTTCTTGCTTTGATTTTTTAAAACCTTAGGCCTTTATTTTTGCTTTGATTTTTGAAAACCTTGGGCATTTTTTTTCTTTTTTTTAATATCTTTTAATTGCAACTACTAACAGAGGTCTACTATCACTGCATGCTTAAAGCAAAAGCACTTATAGAGCTTTATATGTAGCCTGGGATCGAGTACTGGTGTCTCGTTTGGACATCATATTGTGCTGTTCTGAGATTTAAAATTGTCATATTTGGCTAAACATGTTTGCTGGTAACATGGTTAATCTCATAATTTAAAATGAACTGGAGGAGTAAACAGAATACTGTGTGGTGTTTATAGACAATAGGAATTGTAATCAGAGTGGGAAAAGAAGTTCAAATTGATTGAGGAGTGTAAAGGGTCATAAAAGGTCATAAAGGATTGTCTTGTGTGGCACCCAGTTAGGAAAACAAAACACAGGTGCACGCTAAGGGTAAGTTTAAATTGAGCATAGGCTTAAATTACATTGAAGATAAGGTGACTTTCTAAAGTATTTCAGAGTTATCACCTTTGCCTGAAAATAATTTTAAAATATGTTTTCCCCATTTTAACCTTTTGGACAGATTACAGTTTTTCACATTGGGTCAGATGAACATCAGGACATTGATGTTGCAATACTTACAGCGTTGTTAAAAGGTGAGACTTCATTTTAAGAGTGTTTGGAATCCCCAGCTATTGTTGTTTGGTGTTTATATGATGGATTACTTATACTATAATCTAGGAATATTTAGTGTTTAAGGAAATAATTATCTACTATGTTTTCTCATTGTGTAATACCATCATGCGTCATGAATTATGAAATATACTGTATAACTTTGTGGTGGATTGCTTTTTAGGAAGCAATAATGTTTATTATCTTATACTTTAATTACTTTTAATATTTTTTTCATTGTTTTTGCTTCTTAAGGCACAAATGCATCTGCATTTGACCAGCTTGTTCTTACACTCGCGTGGGATAGAGTTGACATCGCCAAAAATCATGTTTTTGTCTATGGGCAACAGTGGCTGGTATGTAATGGTCTGAATTAAGCAGAATGTTTCCTAAAAGAGAGAAAATCAACTTACTGTAAAGAATGAATCTTTTGACTTTTGTGGAGAAAGACTGTAGAATACCGACACATTTATTATGAGGGCAGTAATTTTTTGCATACTGCAGTCTTACAGCTGTTTTGTTATTGTGTAGTTGAAAATGGTCCAAAAATTTTAGAAATGTGCCAAGTGTTCTGAATATCTAGGGAAGAAAAGACATTACAAAAGTTGGAAGCTGAATTTCTGTTAGTCTGATGCTTTTTGTTCCTTATAGTTGCACGGTCATAGGAAGTTCTTAAGAAGCATCTAGTAAAATGCACTTTTGGCAGCACTGCAGAGTTTTTTGAGGGGAAGGGCAAAATGTCTGTTTCTTGCAGTCTGCAAATCAGTTTGGAAACTACATTGTGGATCTCGCCTTTTTCCCATATTACTGTAAAAATAAAACACAGTCTTACATGAGTGTGCAGTCAGAAGTACATACAGAAGGCTTGTTGATAGCAATGATGGTTCTGACCATTTGTCCTTGGAGAAAATTATGCTTTAAATGTTCTATGTCTTTGTGTTTTATCCAATATCAATCTATGAAAATAGCTTAGTGATGTTAAACACAATGTCTACTTAGTCCCATGTACTTTGTCAGTTGGAGATACCTGTGGAAGAGCGTAAGACTTGCTGGTTAAGTCTTCAGAATGTTCTGGAGGGTGACATCTCTGTATTCGTAGACATAGGTGGTTTCCCCAGCCCTGTAAATGAATGAGGCTGCTGCGTAATCTAAGTATATTTACTTCTGTGGGTTTTCTGGTTCTCCCCAGGCTCTACCTTGTTACTTATTTGTTTTAGGTTGGCTCCCTGGAACAGGCTATGTTGGATGCCCTTGTGATGGATAGAGTTGCATTTGTGAAACTTCTGATTGAAAATGGAGTAAGCATGCACAAATTTCTTACAATTCCCAGGCTGGAAGAACTTTATAACACAGTAAGTGAATGATTGCTTATTAAGCTACTTTTAGAGCAGCTTTTTAGTTGATTGGCTTGTGGTGTACTGGGTCACGCACACCACTGAAGGCCATGGGGCGATTGGGAAGGCTCCCTGGCATGAGGTTGGAGTTGGGAAGCACGTGCTGTTTGGCTGCTTTGTAGTGCCACAGCTGCTTTCTGGCTTTCCAGAAATAATACCAGAAACTGTCTGTCAGCAGGGTGTTCGTCTGTGTCTGATGCTGGGGAGAGATACTAAAGGGAAAATTGCAGCCTTGTTGTGGAACATGGGAAGTGTGTAACCCGCAGTGGGGAAGAGAACAAGGGAAAGTCAGACAGGTGAAACTTGAGCAGCAATATGAGGTCTATAGATAGTGTTGTTAGGCTTTGCAAGATGAGTTATGTCTATAAAAGTTAATATTATCAAAATAGTTATAAAAAGTTTATTTTGTGAACCTGCTTAGTTACAAATATTACTTAGAATTTATTTTTTTTTTTTTGCTGTAGGTGTTGATTTAAGAATTTTAAGGTAGTTTTATATAACGCTAAGTATCTAACAGGACAAAACAAAACCCAAAAAATCTTCCACCAAAAAGTAGCTAAAGAGAGTAGTACACAAATATGACTTAGGCTTATGTTAACAGTCTCATTGTCTGCTGTTGATCAAAAAAAAAAGAAAAAGGTATTCTTTAGCTGATAAAGCTTTATAAAGGAGCCAACCTGATCAGGAGTTGTTACTTTTTTTTAAAAAAATGTTTTATGGTGTTGCCTTTGCACGTGATGTGCTTTTGATTGAGTTTTGTATGGGAGCTAGGGTAACCATATGTCTAAAAGTGTAACAGTTCATGCACGCACAGGAAATCAGAGAAGGAATAAAAATTCTCTGTAGTAAAAAGAGGAAATGTTCGGACTAAACATTAAAAAAAATTAGAAGTAAGGGAGCTTTACTATGGGTCCTGCAATACTGTAAATGTGACTATCAGTCTGTGTGTGTGTTCCTGTAAATTTTTATTTGTTAAAACTTGTCTCTGTAATATTATGTTTTCATAATATAAAAACCTCATATTGCCGCTGTTTGCATTCTGGTGTGGGTTTTTTTCCTTCTTTTCTGGGCAAACTATGGGTGTATTAATTATGTCCCAAATTAAAGAGAAGTAAAACACAATAAAAAAGGCAACAGCTTATAGCTAATACAGTAGTTTGAAATATTTGCATGTATTTGATTTGCTAATGTTTGTTGAAAAACTAGGATTTGGTGGGTTTTTTGAGCCGACATGTAAAAATATGTGGTTTCTACTGTCATCTTCTCATGTTGTCATTGCACTCTGATTTCTCATTCCAATTTTTTTCCCCCTTCTTTTTTATAAAGAAACAAGGCCCAACTAACCCAACACTCTTTCATCTTGTTCGGGATGTCAAACAGGTATGTTGTAAATGCAAAAATCTGTCAAACTAGCAGTGTTAGTCTTTTGATGATTTCTTAGGTTTAACTGTCAATTTAATCTTAGGTTGCTTAGTTAGGTTTTATTGTAAATAATAAGCCACCTTTGCAGACATTCTGTTTCTAGTACTTGCTGTTGTATGCTTAATGCCCTCCTGCCAGGAGGAGGTTAAAACCAATGAGTGTCATCCTCCTTCATTTTATTTGGGATTGTTTTCCTTTTTGGGGGTGGGGGTTGAAAGCTACTACTCTCAGCTACTAGGGGTAAATTTGACTGTTAAAACAGTAGACAAAAAAACCAGTGCCTCCCCCCACCCCACAACAGAATGAACATTACCCTTCTAGGGGCGATGATACAGAAAAGAAGCTATAACCTTCTCTTTCTTCAAAGCAGGTTTAAGATTATAATTTGAGAAACTAAAAATACCTTTTGTGTTCCTAGGGAAATCTTCCTCCAGGATATAAAATCAACCTGATTGATGTGGGGCTGGTTATTGAATATCTGATGGGAGGAACCTATAGATGCACCTATACAAGAAAACGCTTCAGAGCTATATACAATAGTCTCAGCGGGAACAATCGTGTATGTAGCAGTTGGGTAACAGGACATGCTGATTTATATGTTCTCAATTTAAAAAAACACACATGTATTTTGGAGAAAAATTAAATCCATATAGGTTTTTTGTTCTTGTCAATGGACTGGTTCTTTCAAAGGCAATAGTGAGGCCTGTCAGGGCAGTTGGCAGCTGTTTTGGGATTGAGGACAAACAAAAGGTTTTGTTCTCCTGCTCCTTATTCTAGCACATCTAAATTCCTTCTCTTTTATTCTTACTTTTCCTACTGGTAAGGGAAGAATGGGCACTAGCCATGCCAATTCATCAGGGCTTGGGATGCAAGTACCTTAGCTTCTTGTAAAACAACAAACTTAACTGCCTACTTTCAGACTTTTTAAAGAAAAAACTTGTTAAATATCCAGTGACAATTCTGGTTGTTGCTGTTACATGTGTTCATCACTGTTACAGTAGCAAAGTAACTGCTTAATCGCTCAACTAAGTATCTAACTATAAACAGATGATTTTATAATAATGCCTAGTTGGTAACAGTAAAGAAACCAAACCAAATCCCTTCCCCTTATTCCTGTTACAGCGATCTGGGCGAAATCCTTCAAATACTACTCCTCAGATGTGTAAAAGCCATGAGTCTTTTGGTAACAGAGCAGACAAGAAAGAAAAAATGCGCCATAATCACTTCATCAAAACAGCGCAGCCGTACAAACCAAAGGTACGGATGTGTGAGGGGAACGTGGTGGGGGTGACTTTAAGTAGTTAAGAGTGGAAAACCTGGTTGAAATCCAAGTGTGAGTAGCAGCAGGTTTTACTGGCTTTGGTAGAGCTGGAATTTTAGCCTAGCATGCTTACAGGGTTCTGTAGGGTGTTTATCTTTCTGTATAGTGGTCTTCTGGATAAGATTTGACATGTTAGGGAGCAAAAAGCTTGTAATTGGCACAGTTCTAGCGGCGGGGGGGGGGGGGGGGGGGGGCGGCGCGGGGGAGCTCGCTTGGCTTTGTAGACTGAGCAAGATTTGGCCATGTGTTCCTGTAAGCAGTCTCTGTGACTTTCCTTGTTTGTGTGGAGGTATATTAGTTACTGCTTTGCTTTTGATCTATAAATCCAAATAATTCAGTCTCCCAGTTACTAAAATGAATTGGACAATGAATTGGACTCAAGTGAAGCTTTTAAATTAAAGTTCCAGCTGCTTTTCAAGCCCTCAAAAGTTCTTTTTTCTTTTTATAATTACATATCATTTGATACTGGATCACTCTAGCATTTTATTTCAAGTTACGAAATGACCAAGTTCAGAGGTTTAAAATGTAACTTTCTGTTTTTATTTTAAAGATTGACACTGGTGCAGAAGAGGGAAAAAAGAAAAGAACCAAAGATGAAATAGTAGACATAGATGATCCGGAAACCAGACGTTTCGCTTACCCTCTCAACGAGCTGTTACTTTGGGCGGTGTTAATGAAGCGGCAGAAGATGGCCCTCTTTTTCTGGCAGCACGGGGAGGAGTCCATGGCAAAAGCCTTGGTTGCTTGCAAAGTGTACCGTTCGATGGCATATGAAGCAAAACAAAGTGACCTTGTTGATGATACTTCAGAAGAACTGAAACAGTATTCCAAGTAAATTATATTTATAAAGATCTGTTCTTGAAATTTACAATAAAAGTAGTGGGCTATATATGAACAAAACCCAAACTCTTCTATTGAAGAAAACTATTGACTTGAAGAGAATTCCTTTTTCCAAAAAGGATGAAGTGGCACTCTAGTAGGAGTTTTATGTTAGACATTGCTCTCTTGAGTACTGTTACAAGTCATGATTTATAGTTAAAATGACACTGAACGTGCCATTTACTTCCATGTAATTTCCTTGCATATTTTAACAGCTGTTTATAGCCTGCGTATGCTTTTAATAGAAGTCACAGTTTCACATGTTGCTTGGAGTTACAAATTACTGTACGCTATATCTGTACAGAAGGGACAGGTAATAGTCCCTTCGAGTTGTGCTACTGGGAATTTGTACAAGAAAATTCAACTTAAACTGAAGGTCATTTCTACAGATAACGTATTTAGTTTTGTTGTTTGTTTTTTTCTTCATTCTAGTGAGTTTGGTCAGCTGGCAGTTGAACTGTTAGAACAGTCCTTCCGACAAGATGAAACTATGGCAATGAAATTACTAACCTATGAGCTTAAAAACTGGAGCAACTCCACTTGCCTGAAGCTGGCAGTGTCATCCAGGCTTCGTCCGTTTGTAGCACATACTTGTACGCAGATGTTGTTATCAGATATGTGGATGGGAAGGCTGAACATGAGGAAGAATTCATGGTACAAAGTAAGTGTTGTTGCAGTTTATTGGTGTTAAAAGGATCAACACAATTTATTTTTAAAAAGAGGGAAAGCACATGTGTAAATGCTATTAGTATAAAACTTTCATAACTATCGCTTATGTTAATAAATCCTGTAAAACAGTGTCCTATAATATAATCAAAACTGGAAGTATTTATTGTTAACTCTCCTTTTGACACTCTATTATCTTTTCAAATAAGGTACACAAATATAGAAGGCAAAAACCAGGCAAGTAGCCTTTAATCAGAGGCTTAAAGAGATCATGTGAATACTAACCCACTACTAAAAACTTAGTGGTAAAAAACCTTAACAGACAGAAACCCCCCTGTAAGAATATAGTTTCACGCATTTTGGCTCTTTACAAGCAGCACATAAGACTTGATATAGAAAAGCTTTGTGTGTCCTATTTTGGAGGAAGAAACTGAGCGAAAGCAGGGCATGGAATGAAACAGGAGTAGGCAAATCGGGGATAGGTTTCCCAGTGGTGCCCTTTGTGGCATAGATCAATTGAACCAGACTGGGAGTTGCATATTTCTTTGGGATGGTGTGCCAAAACCTAATTGTTGCTAGGAATATAATGAAGTAAAACTTTCCTACAAAATATCTACAAGCATCGTTTAACTTGTGACCTACTAAAATCGTCTTTGATAACCGATTAACCATTTTCTTGCGTGCTTTTTAACAAGCTAATGGCAATAAATAGCTTTCACTTATTCTCTTCATCCATACCTTAGCCCATTTTTCTACCTTAAGTTGAATACCCTCCTTCCTCCCCAAAACAAACAACAAACCACCCACCCCAGTCAAAACCACGACCTCCACTTGTATGTGCTTTTTAAATACACCTTGACATCACACAGTTCCAGAGGTTCTGCAAGTGGATTAAAGAATAGAGTGTAAACAGAACATCTCTGGATCTTCAGACTTGGAGTACATTCTTTCTAGTGGCTTTTAGGTTTGGCATTAGTTGATTTTCCCCTTTCTTATATCTTCCCGTCAAGGAACACTCTGTATATGTGAGCTTAGCCTCTTAAGCATGTATGTAAGTAATAACAACTAATTATTTTCTACTTTTTTTTCCTCCTCAATAACAAGCAAGTGAAATTTGGATAAAACATTTTCAGAGGCTATTCTGTGTGTTGGTGTGTTCTGATACTTTAATGTAGCTGTAAACTATTTGCACTTAGTCGTCATCTTTTCCAGGTGATACTGAGTATTTTACTTCCTCCTGCTATACTGCTGTTGGAATATAAGACCAAGGCTGAAATGTCACATATTCCTCAATCTCAAGATGCGCATCAAATGGCAATGGATGACAGTGAAAACAACTTCCAGAATGCAGCAGATGAAATACCTATGGTAATGTGGGGCAGGGGGAGATATTAAAAACAATATTTGTAACTTAAAATAAATAATTACATTTTTAAATCAAAGCAGGAGTTAAAATGAGTGTCCAAAAGCATGTATTTCTGTATGTGAAGTTAACAGTCCTTTCATTTTAGGAGGTGTTTAAAGAAGTAAGGATTTTGGACAGTACTTTAGAAAAGCATGATATGGAGACTCCAGCAAAACCTAAAAGACTTCCCATTACACAGAAATTTTATGCATTTTATCATGCACCGATTGTGAAGTTTTGGTTTAATACGGTGAGTTTTCTTCTGTGTAATGTGTCTTTTATTTGGAAATCTAATGTAGATCTTTGGGTTCTTTTCCCAACACATAGCTCTGTGACCTGAATCAAAGTTTTAAGTGCTTTTAAAAAAACAAATAAAAACCCCTTACCTTGCTAAGCTGCAAATGAGAAGTACTTGCTTCTGAAAACCTGCATATCCACATGCAGTTCTCTGTGGTTTGAGGATTTTTTTAAAGTTCATGATGCTGGTTTTGAGAAATATGTATTTATTTTTTTTTTAAGCTGAGTGATTAACGTTAACGTTTTTATTCTGGCCTGAGTAATTAATTTCATCAGTTGCTACCAGGAATTTTGCAATCATTTATTAGGCTAAAGTGTTCATGCACAGCTTTGTTTAAAGTACTGTCATAGTAACTCTAAAATTTTTTTATTAAAGGAAAAATAGCTGTAATAAGAACAAAGCTTTGCTAACAATAAATAGCTTATTACAGCTATTTTTCCTCTTCTAAGAAGAAAATGTATCTCCTTATAAAAAGCAACTTGTCAGCTTAAAGGGCTAAATATAGTCCTGTCATCCTATGTGAAGCTTTTATTGTATACCACATCAAAAGATTCCATGCACATCTATAAAGAACCCGTTAGTGATTACATGTATAATTTTCATTCCTTTTTTTAGTTGGCATACTTAGGATTCCTCATGCTCTACACGTTTGTGGTTCTTGTAAAAATGGAAGAATTGCCATCCGTTCAAGAGTGGATCGTTATTGCTTACATTTTCACATCAGCAATTGAGAAAATTCGTGAGGTATGCCTCTAACAATCTGGGGGTTTAGTTTTCTTTGTCCATTAAAACAGTATGCTTTAAACTGTGTTTATAAACAAGAGAACCCAAGAAACTTCAAGCATCAGAGTACCTGATGGAATACCTTTATCTTAAATTTTGGTACAGGCTGCTAGTTTCAATACCAGTGTTTCTAGACCTACCAGTCTGATTTTTTTTGTTGTTGTTGAGATTCCCCCACCAGGAGCTGATTTTTGTAAAAAATTTTTTTTAATCTGTTATGTTACAAGTTGTAATGAAATAAACCACCTTACATTCCTGAGGGGTGAAATGTGTATTCGTTTATTAGTGTCAGTCAATTTTTACCACTATGCTGTGACCAAGATGACAAAACAAAAAAGCTTTAGGGACACAGGATAGCTGTCACAACTGCAACATTGCTGGTCAGCAGGAGGCTTTTCAGAAGTTCTGTAAAAATTTTTCACTGAGAGAAAGTTCATTAACCTGGTACCTCAGGCCCAGCTGAAGGGGCAGAAAGTAGGATTCATTTTTGTAGCAATAGCTGCCTCAAAAGAAAAAAACAACACACAAGAACCCCAAACCAAAATTCCTTCATAAATTATTCATCCAGAAGGAAACGTACATCCTCCTTGTCCTTGTTGTGAAGCTGACACAATTAAACACTGGGTTTGATTGCTCAGTATAAAAGTTACACATTTGAATGGATATTTCATTTTTGCAAGCATAAAAATGTGAGTGCTTCATATATTTCAGTGTTGGTCCATGTGCAATGAATGTGAGCAGACCTGACACTTATTTTTATTGCAGATTTTTATGTCAGAAGCTGGGAAGATTAATCAGAAAATTAAAGTGTGGTTCAGTGATTACTTCAATGTCAGTGACACAGTTGCCATTGTCACCTTCTTCATCGGGTTTGCATTAAGATTTGGAGCAAAGGGGAATTTTGGCGAAAACACTTACAGAGAAAATTATGTCTTTGTTGCTGGAAGAATAACATACTGTCTCAATATAATTTTTTGGTATGTGCGATTACTGGATTTTCTAGCTGTAAATCAACAGGCTGGCCCTTATGTTATGATGATTGGCAAAATGGTAAGTACTACTTTCCTTAATGTTTGGGGTTTTTTTCTCCCCAGCTGAAATACGTTTTGCTTGCTGCATCCATTTACAACTTTTCTCAAAGTTTTATTTAGAAAAAGGTTGTTTATCCTGGTGTAATGTGTCAACAACACATTAGTGTGCAGAATTAGCTAGACGGAATATAACTTAATGGGTTTCAAAACAAGCACTGATTCGAAGGCTCCCTTTTTTATGGAGCTTTCTCTGTCACTTTTCTGTAAAAAGCTGCTAAATGAATGTGATGATGCCTTTTTCTCGATTCGTCTAGCATTGCGTCCCGTTTGGATCTGAGACTTATTTATAGTTTGGGTTTTCTTGCCCTTGTGGTCTTTAGTGCAAGACTTTAACTTGTTTTGTGTCCTAAAGCACTTTCATATTTTGTGCCGCGGAAAACTGGAAATAGATTGTGGCTCTGTTCTTGTCTTCTTCCATATAAAAAATTATTCAGACTGTTTGAATTAAAAATAAATAGCTTTACTGTCAGTGAGCTATTCTAAATGTGAAAAAAATCTTAAGGATTAAGACCTGTGTATACAAAGGTGGAAGTGGTGTTTTTTTCCTACAAAGTTGAACCCTCTCATTCCTTAAAAATGAGGGCGTTGAGTTGGTTGTTTCTCACTTTGATTTCTTGAACCTGTGCAGGAGATATAGGCTCTGTGTTTCAGTCCTTGGAAAACCACCTCTGCATTTTGTGCAGATGTTGAGTGCATTTAGGAAGGAATGTCTCTCTGTCAGCTGCCACTCGTCCACCTAATAGGAATTTGAGTTACAAAGGAAATACTATCACTTGCCTTTGGCCAAGGTTACGAAATAAACTATAAGAAAGGACAGAAATAAAAGAAATTTTCTTATCGGGTTACTTAACAAAATGTTGTGACTGAAGTGGAGCTGTCCTAGACTCTGTTCCTTATATAATATATAGAATTAATCAAGTTTACACTGTCACTGTAAACGTGTGTGTGAAATCATGATGATGACCTTGTAGGTGAACTGACTCTCTTTGTGTCAATAGGTGGCCAACATGTTTTACATCGTGGTGATTATGGCGCTTGTGCTACTCAGTTTTGGTGTTCCTAGGAAGGCCATACTGTATCCTGATGAGGCACCATCTTGGACTCTTGCTAGAGATATTGTGTTTCATCCATACTGGATGATTTTTGGTGAAGTGTATGCCTATGAAATTGATGGTAAGACACTGCAATTTTGCAGCAAGTAAGGAGAAAACTCACTCAGATAAGACCCCATCTCAAGGTCTTGGGAAATTCTGTTTTTATGAAATGAAATCCCAGTATTGTTGACAGTGATTCCGTTCATTGGGTTCCTTCCCCCTCTTTGCGGGTTGCAGCTGAATAACTTATTGCCTTGACTTTTTCGTAATCCTTTATAAAGCTTGAATGTCTTAGAATGAAAACTGCACTTAATCACCATTTCTCACAAGGCTTGTTCCTGGCTAGATTTTGGAATTTCCCCCCACAGCTGTCATGCCAAAATTCTGGCTGTGGTGCTGTATTATGCTTTTTTAACCAGAAACTTTGTCTCCTGCGTTTTTCTACCATATTTCTAAATGCATGGAGACATTTTGAATTGCAGAACCAGTGCATGACCGATGGTTGTTGCAATCTTTCTGAATGATTTCCTACCCCACCCCCATACCTGCTTGGGAGTTCTAAAAGTTCTGTGTATTTTCTCTTTATCTTTTTTTTCCTACAGTATGTGCAAATAATTCTGATGAAAAAGTTGCTCATCTCTGTGGCCCAGGAACATGGTTGACCCCGTTTCTTCAAGCTGTCTACCTCTTTGTACAGTACATAATTATGGTTAATCTCCTTATTGCATTTTTCAAGTAAGTATTTGGGTAATTGTTAATTTTTGCTAATCCTTTGATGAGTTTCTATTTCACTGCGACAAGATGACAAGCAATCCCATTTGCTGGAAGTATTTTCAGGTTTTAAAGCTGGTCGTCTTCTCCTCCTCACTGCAAGCCTGTGACTAAGCAAGGAAGCGTGTGGTGTGACTGGTGTGTGTCACGTCTAAGAGGCTAGGGGAGTCGGAAGTTTAAGAGAATTTGAAAGCATTTTGTAACTTCCTTCTGTCAGAAAACAAACAGTCGTTTCTTCATCTGTATGTTGACTGTCGGTCCTAAATTAATTTAATGTTCTGTAGTTGGTTGAGTTGAGTTGTAGTGGGGTAAATTGTCTTTTACAGTTCTCTGCAAGTGCTTCATTTATGGGGATAAGCAGCTCACTAACACTGAGGAATGGCAGACTGCAGAATTAATGTGGTTTGATGTAAAAAACTTACGTTTAGTTAGAAATAATTTTGTTGTTTGGCAAACTTGAAATTTTATCTCAGTGTAGTTTATTTCTGAGGCTGTTGCCAGATGAGATAATTTTTTTTAACCCTCCCCTTGCTTTGGATCATGGTGTTTCCTTGAATATTTCCAACTTCCACTAAAATAATTTTGCAGTAAAAAACAAGTATGTGCTGTTGTCTCTTACTTATCTAGCTTTAGAATTCAAGGTTGTTATCAAAGTGTTTAAAAAAACCCCAAACATCACAAAAAAACCCCAAACACCAAGCTCCCCCATGTCCTCCCACCACCCCAAAAGCCACCGTGATGTGTTAATACTTTTCTGTTTCCTTTCAGCAACGTGTATTTACAAGTCAAGGCAATTTCAAACATTGTGTGGAAGTATCAACGCTATCATTTCATTATGGCCTACCATGAAAAACCTGTTCTGCCTCCACCACTTATTGTTCTTAGCCACATGGCTTCCCTCTTCTGTTGTATATGTAAAAGAAGAAAGACAGACAAGACTTCAGATGGGCCAAGTATGGATAGTTATTATCCAAAAAAATCTCAGTAACTTTTTTGTTACGATTAAAGCAAACTGTCAGAGAAGTGCTACGTTTTTGGTTATCATGTACATTCTCAAGAAAGTCGTAGCAGGTCTTAATTTCCCATGGTTTTGATATTGATTAAGACTCATTCTGTTCAAATTCCCAGTGTTTTGATGGAAGTGTGTAATAGAATGTAGAATCATAGAACGGGTTGGGTTGGAAGGGACCTTAAAGAGCGTCTAGTTCCAACCCCCCTGCTGTGGGCAGGGAATGCACAGCCCCTACAAATCTCCAGGCAAACTAATTTATGACATAAGCAAACAAACAAACCCCCAAGATTAGATTGATTAGATTTCCTGTTAATGTGGGAAGATTTTTTTTTTTTCTTTCTGGAAAACTTCTGTTCTGATTGGAAACCTTTTGAAAATTTAAAAAGAGGGGGGAAAAAAATTCCACAGATGATAAAATCCAGCTAAGGAATCTAGCTGCTTCTGCCTCACAGAAAAAGGGGTTGGAGGGTTGGAGCATAAGGAGTGATAATATTATGCACAGATCCTCTCAGAACTACTATTTTGATTTTTATTTTAGCAGAAATCTTTGCCCTTGAAGTTTTTCTAGCAAGGAGAGAGGAAGGGTCTTAGGTGGCACTGTTTGGTTTTTTTTCTTGGTTTTGTTTTGCTTTTAAATTTTAATACCCTTTGCCAAGGTGTTGGTATTAGTTTCCAGCACCTGTGCTGCTTCACTACACGTGCATTGGCTTAACTGTTTAATCTTTCTTTAGAACTCTTCCTGACAGAAGAAGATCAAAAGAAACTGCATGATTTTGAAGAGCTATGTGTTGAGATGTATTTCAACGAAAAAGATGATAAATTTCATTCTGGAAGCGAGGAGAGGATTCGAGTCACATTTGAACGGTAGAATACTTAAAATGCGGTGCTTAGTGATATGGTTTAGTGATGGACTTGGCAGTCTTGGGTTAACGGTTGGATTTGATGATTTCAAAGGTCTTTTCCAGCCTAAAAGATTCTATTCTATTCTAAAATTTCTGAATAGGGAAGCTTAGAACTTTTGCCGTTGTTTTTTTTTTAAATGTGCTTTAAGGGAGGGTGGGGTGTGGGGTGGGTGTAAAATGCAGCTCCAGAAAGTATTTATGCAAACTTGAGGTGATGTCTTTCCATTGCTACGCAGAGGCTAATAATGTGACTGATGTGTCCTTATCTGTAGCAGCACTCAGTAAGCTGAGGTAATCATGTTATTTAGTTTCTCGTGGTGTTATAATAAACTGATAAATTTGAAAAAGTGCTGTAGGCCCTGTACTGATGTATATGTCAATTCCGTGATTCAAAATCATGTGCAAATGTTGTATTACAGAACAGTCCAATATAATAGTGTATACCATCTTGAAATTTCAGAGTTTTTTTCCTTATTAAATGGGCAGAAAGGGTTGCAAAGATGTTTCTTTTGCATATCAAGAAAAATACCTTTCTTAGCTACTTCATAATTTGATTTTTTTCTTAGGGTGGAACAAATGTGCATTCAGATAAAGGAGGTTGGCGATCGTGTCAACTACATAAAACGGTCGTTACAGTCTTTAGATTCACAGATTGGGCACCTGCAGGATCTCTCGGCTCTAACTGTGGATACCCTGAAAACGCTGACTGCACAGAAAGCTTCAGAAGCTAGCAAGGTTCACAACGAAATCACACGGGAATTGAGCATTTCAAAACATTTGGCACAAAACCTCATTGAGGATGGCTCGCTGAGATCTTCTGTGTGGAAAAAGCACAGCATTGGAAACGTCTTTGGTTCTTTTCCACAAGGAGGCCTTGAGAGTAATAATGCTTTACTCTGTAACATTTCTATACGTGATGAAAAAGAAGTCCCACATAAGACAATTGGTCAGGAGTTAGCTCCAGTTCCCCGAAGAGAAGAAATAAACTTTCAAGAGGCAGGTTCCTCGGGCAGTGCCTTATTTTCAAATGCTGTTTCTCCTCCAGAACTTCGTCAACGAATACAGGCTGCAGAGATCTCAAAATCCATTAGTAAAAGTAAGAAATTAGGCAATTCATCCAACAGCATGCCACATGTAACATCCCCAACAACCAAATTTTTTGTTAGCACTCCATCTCGGCCCAGTTGCAAAAGTCAGCTGGATTCTTCAGCAAAGCATGAAGAGACTGTTTTCTCTAAGGCTACAGAAGGAGATAATAATGTAGAATTTGGTGCGTTTGTGGGTAAGTATAACCAAGTAGATTCTGAATGTCCTGAAGTCGTTATTAGCTGCTCTTATCCTCTTGCTTCTGGCTCTGCTTGCCTTGCTTTCACCCAACCTTCTGTTGAAAATGGAGGATACATTAATTGTGGTTTTATTCATGATGAGAGTGACACTAATGATAACTACAGCTGCAGAGTTGACAAATGTGATCACCAGTCCTCTGTCAACTTATCGAAGAACAACGCCCCGACGAAGTTCTCTTTGTCAACTGGCGACTTGACGTCAACAGTCAACTGTGGCAGCTCACACGGAAAATTGAATGTTAAAGATGAACTTTCCAAAAGTCAGCATGTCCATGCAATGGAACTACAAACCCAAGATTTATGTTCTAACATCCTTATGGGACTACTTCATAAACTGTGGACCAAATCTAAGCCACAAGGTTTGACTTACCAAGAATTGTATAGTATTTTGGGTGTATTCCGGTTGCAGGTGACTTTATTCTACCATTTTGCTCTGCTTTTTTTGCTTTTAACATCTCTAATTTCCCTATGTTGCTTGAATATTTTTTTTAACTTAAATTATCATTTCTTTATAATTCTGTCACATAGACAATATTTTTTTGAAAAACATTAGCCAGTTGTTGAGTATAACAGTTTTGTGCAATTAGCAGCTCCACAACTTGGTATGGGCGTTGTAGACAAACTTTTTGTGACTCATTATAAAGCTCCTACCTTCTCATTGCATAAGCCAAAAATATTGTCTATTTCTTGACGTAATTACAGAAGACTTCTTAGGCTGATGGAATCCTGGACAAATATCTCTATGGTATCTGTGTCAAGCTGAGGGATCCTCCTATACTATGTTTCTAAACACTGTTGTAACTGGGATCTTCCACTGTTGCCTAGGCTAACATATCTTTTGGCAGTCATTTTGGAAGCTTCCAAAGTCCTTTTATTAAATATAGCATTATGCCTTCCCTCAAGTTTTGCTGAACAGTAAAAAGGTGCACGTTTCTGGTTAGAGTTACATAAATATTTGAAATGGTAAAACAGTGGCAGATTCATTGCAAAACACAGGTGTGGGTTTACTAACTGATTTCTGTAAAGTACATCATGCTTTGAGTGTGCTTCGTGTATGGCAGAAGAGCACAGTCCGGAATTGTCAGGTTGCGTGCAGAGGTGTTGTCTTGCCCCAGGTGTTCAGGGATGTCTCAGTGTTTCCAGAAGGTTTGTTGAGGATGTAAAAAATTTAAATCTTTAGGCAAGAGTTTATTCTACTGCTGTGAAACTTCGAGTCCTAAGAAGTTACCTACATGCACTAGCATTTTTAGATTTGTGTATGCATAGGAAGAGTATCTACACATCTGCAGATCAATCTGTATCGATACAAATAATTTGTACAGTCAGTAGCTATTTATAATTTCCTCATGGTTTAAAAATTTATTTTTTTTAAATTCAGAAAGCAAGACTAAACAGAAATAACGGACAGTGATTGTATACCTCTTATCTAATCTCTAAATGTATTTCACCACTAATAGCTCTGAATACTAACGATACTTATTTTACTGGAGCCAAGTTTTAAGTGTCCAGTCCTCTGACATTTCTAGCATTTAGAACATACTCTTCATTCTTACTGTCCATGTTTGATAAAACTCGTGATACAGCACAGCTTTCCCTTGTGAAGTCAACTAGATTTTCATTCATTATAAAGCCACATGATTAGTAAAATTCTGAAAAGTGCTTCTTGCAACAGGGAGGATGAAGGGTATATTGTAAAAGCTACCTCAGGACAGCTGTCTACTTGTCCTTCCTTTGTCATACGTCCGACTGCCCAGTGCCTTTCACATGAGGAGCATGCACTCGAGTAAAATTTTAAAATGTTAGTTTTACTTTTTGGATTGTAGTGATCCACACACTGATGTGGGAAAACCCGTAGTTTCACGTTAACACTTTGACACTGATATTTAGCGTGTTTGCAAAGTCGTCTCTAGTGCGAACAGGCACCCAGAACTTAGATGGTTTGTAACCCTTTGCTGTGGTGATGCGAACTGTTGGCATGGTCAGAGCACTGGAGGTTGCCTTTGATTTTGAATACTCTTTTTGAATTCACTGTGTCAAAGGTCACAGAGACAGCATGGACTTACAGCGGTTTAAAGAGGCAGCAAGCAAAATTAAAGAAAGGAGTGCTGATATTGAGGTAAGCACGGAAGGCTTTCTCTCAAGCATGTTAATGGGGATAATTTTTTTTTTTTTTTAAATCTGTACCATCACAATATGTTTTGAAAAAGTCTAAGAGCAAATATAGTCAAAGAACTTGCAAAATGCAGCCTGGAAGGAATGTGTATCTGGTTTCTGTTGTTTAAAAAAAAATATCTCATGAAAACTCGTGCAACCTTAACTGCACATCAAATACTGTTGCTTCATAATATGATACTAATGAAATATTAAACAAGGTCTGAGGTCATGAAAGGTGAGATGACTACAACTGTGAATTAAGATAAAGTTACGTATCCTATAATTAGTGTTTAATGAAATGTTTGACACTTACAAATTTCAAGATCAGCATTTAGGAAGATTTCAGTGGTTTACATGATATTTTATAGAGCAAGATTATAGTGTATATGATTTTAAAAAGTGACAAAAAGTGTTCATTATGCTTCCAAGAAGAAAAAAGCCTTTGCAATAAACTTGTCACAAACTAAAATGAAGTGTAATTTCCGTTTTCTTAAAGAGTAATAAAAATAACTAAATGGAAAGTGGTTAATCGTAACAAACCTGTCCTCCAAATGCTATAGTATATTTAAAAAAGCTAGTTTTCTCACTGTAGCTGTGAAGATAAGTTAGTAAATACCAGTTACCATTTGCAGTTACCCCTCATTCAGGGGAGAATCTGGCTTGAGAGTTGCGTTATGACCATTTTCAATGTGTTCTGCTGAGGTGCTCCTTCAGGACCTTCTGATTAAGTACAATGTGTGACCGAAGAGCTTTTTGTTTGCCTGTATTTTTGGCGTGGGGTTTTTTTCGTAGTCATGTTTACAGTTTGCTTTGGTTTTTTTTAACAGGAGCGACAGGAAGACTTCAAAAAGGCTATATTGGAGGGCATAGAGACAAGTAGGCTTCAAGTAAGTAAAGAAGGTTTCCATTTATTAGAGACATTACTTTCACCAAGTACCAAATGTATTCTTTACAGCGAAGACAGGGATATCTGTTTTCTTAAATCATTATCTGTAAGTAAACCCTGGCCATGATTTAAAAAAAAGGGAGGGGGGTGAAAAAAAAAAAAAAAGTTGTACAGTTGAACCTTTGTACAAATACAGCTGGATGTCTCCTTGACGTAGGTGTACGTCGTTCCAGTGTTTGTTACTATTGGGTTGCAAACTCTGGTAGCGTTTCCAGACAGTACTGCTGTTCTTAGACGCGTAGTAATAGAGTTGTCCCAGGTTAACTGGTGGGGCTGGTTTGATTCTTATCTTTCACGTAGGTACTACAGTCATTGATTGTAAGATGCTGAAGATGTATGCTGAACACTGAAATGCATATAGACCTAAAAATGGGTCTTCAGAAGACACTTTCAGCAGGTGCATTCTCTGTGTTGCATTCCAATGAAGTATTTATGTTTAGGGATATAAAGAAATAGTCTTTCTCATATTTATATACACACCTCTGTAGACACACACGCATATTTTGGACACATGTACACACAGGTGCGTGTGTATGTGTTTAGGTGTGTGGGAGTGTATTCCTTAAGAGGGAAGGGTGAAAAAGGGTGGTTGCAATTGCCTGACTGTTATAAATCTTGGAACCCAAAATGGCATAGCGTTCCAAGTTCTAGGTTTTTATTCTTTTAGTCTGTTAATTTTATTCAGGTAACCATTGGAATTAATAGGCTGGTTGTGAGGCGTGTTCCAGCCCTATGCCAGTTTTCAGGTAGTTCTAGTTTGTGATGAAACTGCCTTTCTCCTTTTTCACAAAAGAAATATTTTGTTGTCAAAAGCTGACCGGCTCAGTAGATAATCAGAAAGTATGTAATTATTATTAAGGAATACATCCGTGAGGAAATTCCATTCAAACTGCAGGTTTCTGTGTGGTAAGACTTCTCTAGATTTTGTTCCTATTTTCAGTGGGTTCGACCTGAACCTTAGTTTCCGCTAGAGCCACGTTCTTAAATGGGGATTGATAGTTAACAAGAGCTCGTGACAGGATAGCTGAACTTGGTGCTGGTAGAGATGCAGTGCAATGTACGCTTCTGTAGTTGTATCCTGTTGTAACGTTTTCTTTTAAAGAACTTTTTCAGTATGGGTCAGTAGTCTTAATGTGCACCTGAACATGTTAGAGCTGATGGTTACTATGAAGAGCATTTTAAATGAATTAGGCACTCGATTTGCACGTTGTTGTGCAGCAAGGTATTACAGGTACATCCAGAAGTTTTAAAAAGAATCCTAGATAGTCCTTGAAAAGAAAACTGGGCAGATTGTGTGCCAAAAGAGTAGCAGTTTAGAACAATGATAATGAAGACTAATGATATGTGGTGGGTTGTGTTTCTTTGTTTGTTTTGTGTAGGGTGTTCAGACTGACTGTGGTCTAAGACAATCCAGTTCTTGCGGTGGGTTTACTGACCCTCTGGCAGCCCATTCAGAACAATGTAAGTGTGTCGTCTTTTCAGGTAACCTCATTTTATTTCTAAATTCTCATGATAATGCATATTCTAAGAAGATACAAAGGAAACACAAAAGGTTAAAGCATCTTGAAATATTTTCCTGGCTGGTGCTACTTGATTCTGCTCCTGTGACTCGTTGCGGTGGTTCTAGTCACGCCAGCTTAATTCTGTTGTATTTGCCACAGGTAGCTAGAGTCATGACAAGCAAAGTGATCTAGTCAGGGCTGTGCTGGAAGTGTGTAAAGATCAGATAGTGGTGGATCAGGCTTTTTCTATGAGAGCCACACCAAGGAGCCTAGTTGCTGACTCTTAGGAAATAGGTGAGTACCAACAGCGTGTGCCGTCCTTTGTCCTGTGACGAATCTCTTTCATTCGTAGTATACAGCAAGAGCAGAAGAGCATCGAGTGAAGACACTCAGCAAGTAGACTCTAAAGCAGCCTTACTAACGGTGTGTATCTGCCTTTTTTGTTGTTAACCAGAACTAGAAACTGAGCAAATGAAGGAGGAGCAGCAGATTGTGTAAAGAACAATACTGATTTGTGGAATCATTTGTTCAAGGACACGACAGAAGGGGACCTGTTTTGGCTGAGGGGAAGGAGTTGTGCACGTTCTCTGCTACACCTTGTGCATAACCTCACCATGAAAACTTACGCTGCTTCCTGTTTATGGGGAAAAGCCCACAACTTTTGTTTAAGAAATTAATTATTTATATAATCCATAAACCAATGGTGAATATATAGCCCTATCTATTCTTTAAATTGTAATTACCATTCCTCGGTTGTATTTGAGTCTTTCCATTCAACTGCGGTTCAGTACAGCCTGGTGAAGTATTTCTGATAAACTGGCTGTACTGCGAGATCTTAAAACTTGTTACCACCCCACCTCCAATGAATGTACTATGTTTTCCTTACAAAACCAAAACCTTATTTGTTTTTTCCTCTCCTTTGTTTTAAAGGATTGGTTACAAGGTAGACCTTCAAACAGCAGTCAAATGTAAGTAAGCTTTTTTTATTGCTCTGTATTTTGATTTGGTTTTTTTTCGGGTCGTTGTCTTTGGCTATAGTGGTATTCAGTTGCACTTAATGAAAAAAACCCAAGGTTTAAGGGTTTTTTCTAATAAATAACTGAATGTGTTCACTGGAATGCTTTGACAGGTTCTATTTAGATTAATGGGGTCACATGTCAGAAGGCAAAACATGCCCTGAAATGAAAATGCCTGTGTTGACACTTATTAAGGAACTAGCTTCCCGGTAAAGGTCTTTACCCAACCTTTCAAACTGTAAACCTTCTCTGAGATTCTGCAGACATGGCTCTTGTTAACAGTTATCCCCCGAGTTAACCGTTAAAGCCATTACTTTATTAATCTGATAACAGAAAGGTAAGCTGTTGTGAACAAGTTTTAATTAAAGCACCTCTGTGGGAATGGGCTCTTGTGATGCAGACTTTGCATAATGTTGTGCGTGACTTGGTGGTATTTGAAGCGTAGCTCTAAAAAACATGAGATTACTTAACAACCCTCCATTACTGTTTTGTAATTAAGAAGCCTGTGCTGCCCTTGAAAAAGAGGATAAAAGCAGGACTGTGAGGTTAACAAGGTGACCTAGGGTGACGTGTCAAATCAGTGAATACAAAGTACATTTTTAAGAGGCAATGACTGTTGGTTTTGTGGCATTTCACAGGCCATCTGAAGAAGATGCATTGAATGGTAAGTTTGTTTCTGCTATAAACAAGCTGAGAGCTTTTTATATAAGCAACTGTTTGGATTTTGTATGAGAATGTATTTAACTACTGATAATTTGGAACTGAATGGACACATAATAGTGTGATATTTTTTTCCCTGTCAGTAAATAGCCTACTATTGAACACTACAGTTCTTAATTATTTTTTTTCTCCCCCTCCCCCGAGGTACTGAAGAGCTAAGCAGGAAGCTATATGATGTACTTTCTGCACAGCAAATCTTTTTCAAACTCTAGTTACTTGGCAAGTGTTCTTTGCATGTGGCAATTTCAATACACAATACAGGTAGCAAGAAGACGCTCTCTTTTTAATTTTTTTTCAGGCATTGCTTCTCCTTTCAAGCCTATCATGGATATCAATTACTATTACTCAGGTCAGTCCCTCATGAGGTAATGTTCATATTTTTAATGATGCTTATTAGATCCTTAAACTTTAACAAATGCTGTAATTTCCCTCTAGCTGTAGAAAGAAATAACTTGATGAGATTATCACAGAGCATTCCATTCACTCCTGTGCCTCCAAGAGGTAAGAACTGTACTTCTTGTTGCTGGTTCACTCTGGTCTTTTGGGGAAGAAAACAAAAGTAAACCCCGTACAGGTTCCTTCTAATAAAGAATGACTGAGCCAAATTTCACACTAAATTTCAAACTAAAGTCTTAGTGAACTAAATGAATTCTAGTGCCTGTCTTGCAACACTCAGAAACATAAATGGGTATGACACCTGTTCTAGGGCAGCTCACTTGATTATGAAATGTAGATTTAATTGTAGTTGTCCTCAGAAATGGTGATACAGTGGTGCTGGTATTGTACTAACAGTTTTTATAACAAGCTGTTCTGGAAGGATTCCTTTAAATTGTCTTGACTGATATAAAGTGTAAAAAAAACATTTATTCAGTGTTCTTAATGCTGGTTGAGCAGTGTCATTAATAGTTCTAATTAGGAGGACAAAGCCACTGTACTACTTTGCTGCTCTATGAAAGAAGTTGGAGAGGGGTCTTCCCACTGGGTAGTTTAAGTTCTTTTGTTAATTCAGGATGTTAGTGACAACTTAATATTGCAGCACATTGAAATCTAAGAAACTGTAGGTTTTCAGCGCTTTTTAATTTTAAACTTGGAAAATTAAATGCAGTATTTACTTTTTGCATTGTAACGTAGGTGAGCCAGTCACCGTGTATCGCCTTGAAGAAAGTTCTCCCAGCATCTTGAACAACAGCATGTCTTCCTGGTCGCAACTTGGACTCTGTGCTAAAATTGAATTTTTAAGTAAAGAGGAGATGGGAGGAGGTTTACGTCGAGCTCTTAAAGTAGTATGCACATGGTCAGAATATGATATCCTGAAATCGGGACATCTTTATATCATCAAGAGTTTTCTTCCTGAAGTTGTGAATACTTGGTCAAGCATTTATAAGGAGGACACTGTGTTACACTTGTGCTTGAGAGTAAGTTTTATCCTTTTCAGTTATTAAACATAGACAGGCATGGTACATGAAACAGAAGTTCCTCTCCACCCTTCCTGAAAAATAGTGTATACTTATTAGAAAAAGAGGAAAAAAAAAAAAAAAGAAGGTTAGCCTGGGGTTCTGTATGAGCAAAAGGGTTAAAAACTCTGCTCCAGTATGGTTTACTTAATCAAAGAGCTCAGACTCTGAAGATGTAGATGTAATTTAAAAACCAAGGAATTAATTACGCTACCCTGGGGGGGAATAGATGCTTACTGTTTATGCTGCTGTTTTGTCTCCTTGATGTTGGATCATACCGTGTAGCTAACAAAATATGGGCTTTGAATCGTAGGAAATCCAGCAGCAGAGAGCAGCACAGAAGCTCACCTTTGCTTTCAATCAAATGAAGCCCAAATCCATTCCATACTCTCCAAGGTGAGTGTATTTAAACTTCCATTATGCTGCATGTTTTTGACAGAGAAGAATGCCTACGGGGCTGTTAACAGATGGATCAAATATATTTAGGTACTGATCTGTGCATGTAGGTCTCAGAACATAACTATGAATGTGTGAAGCAGAGTTCTCCTTGGCAGTGTTCTTGGTTGTTACTTTTTGCACTGATTCTAGCCTAGCGCGATAATATAAATTACTTTAAATCATTTGAAACTGCTATACAAATTATTAGTAAATCAACAATCTGGTAGTAATGATATATTTGCCATTTATTTGGAAATATATTCATTAAGTATGCTTTTTACTAGGTTCCTGGAAGTTTTCCTGTTATATTGCCACTCTGCTGGCCAGTGGTTTGCAGTTGAAGAGTGCATGACTGGAGAGTTTAGAAAATATAACAATAATAACGGTGATGAAATAATTCCAACCAACATGCTAGAGGAAGTTATGCTAGCTTTCAGCCATTGGACATATGAGTATACAAGAGGAGAGTTGTTGGTACTAGATCTGCAAGGTAATGTCCTTATTTTGAAATTGGGATTGGGGCCAAGGCAGATGTATGGAGGTTTTTCTCTTGTGATAGCATTTTATTAAGGATTCATATGTCTCTAATAAATAACAAGCATTAGTCAGTGCATCTAGGTCTAATTAATCTGAATCTGTGGTTGTCTTATTTAATCTTAGAATCATTTAGGTTCAAAAGGACCGTTAAGATCATCAGGTCCAACCATTAACATGGCACTGTCAAGGCCACCACTAAACCGTGTCCCTATATGCCACTTCTACATGTCTTCTAAATACCTGCAGGGACGGTGACTCCACCTCACCCCCGGGCAGCCTGTGCCAGCGCCTGACCACCCTTCCAGCGAAGACATTTTTCCTAATCTCCAATCTAAGCCTCCCCTGGTGCAACTTGAGGCCGGTTCCTCTTGTCCTGTCACTTGTGACCTGGGGGAAGAGACCGACCCCCCCTCGCTGCAGCCCCTTGCAGCAGCTGTGGGGAGCGATGAGGTCCCCCCTGAGCCCCCTCCTCTCCAGGCTGAACCCCCCCAGCCCCCCCAGCCGCTCCCCGTGGGACTCGTGCCCCAGCCCCTTTCCCAGCTCTGTTGCTCTAATGGCATTAAATCTTAGAGCAGCACAGGGAATATAAATATAGACATCTTTTTCTAACAATATGCACCATTCTAAGTTCTGTATTTTGCACATTTCTGTAGTGCCAATATGGTAAGCTTTATTTATCCTGAATTGTATGTCAGGTACTCTGGCTGAAAGCTATATAGGAAGCTTCTTTCTTACAGGTGAAAACTCCAGTTAGAAATCACAGGCAGATGTAAAAATAGGTGGAAGAAATCTGAGAAGTACAAAGTGCTTATTTATGAGCGATTTTTGTGAGGGTAGAGTAGCACATATCATTTGGGGGGTTTTTGGGGGTTTTTTTCTGCTTTTATTCTTGGGGAAATTAGAAGTCATAGCTAAGGATGCGAAGACTTTTCAAATTAATGCATTTATGTAATGTATCAGATTTAACCTTTCTTCTTGTGCTGTCTGAAGGTGTTGGTGAAAATTTGACAGATCCCTCTGTGATAAAAGCTGGAGAAAAAAGGTAAGGTTAAAAGAAGGATTTAAAGAAAAGTATTATAAAATTTTTACCAGAGCACACATGTGACCCATGTTTGTGTACACTTTATTTCTAAGGTCATACGATATGGTGTTTGGTCCGGCCAACCTGGGAGAGGATGCAATAAAAAACTTCAGAGCGAAGCATCACTGTAATTCCTGCTGCAGGAAACTGAAACTTCCTGGTAAGACCTGTTGTATTTCTTCTTCAGAGACACTCATGTCATGGATGTTGCATGACACATAATGCAATAGTTATGCCGTGCTGGGTAAGTGGAATAAGTAATAAACAGCACTTTTGTGATTTAACTTTTAAAATGATGTGCCATTTTAAGATAAAATCCAAGATGAAGTAATTAAGAACATCTGTGTGTTCTATATCCGTATTGCACAGGATTTGAGGAAGGTAGATTAGATTGATCGAGACGGTAAAAAAAACGATAAAGGTTCCTAGAAAAAGTAGGAAAAGGAGGTCAAGATGATTGCTGATCTTCAGGCTTTTTGAACAGAATGTTGCTTGTGTTTTGGCAGTTTTTGTTGGTGGGTTTTTCGTGTGTGTGTCTGATTTTCTTTTTTCTCTTTTGTATTATTTGTTTTTTGTTGTTTGGTTTTTGTTTGCTTGGGTTTTTTTTAATAAAAACATGTCTAGGTCTGCAAAAATTCATTCTGCTAAAAACTTTCAATTCCAGATATTTTTGCTGCATGGACTACACTACACTCATCTCAAACCTTGACATTGTTTCTCTGTATCAGGCTTTTAGACTCCAGCAGAACAACATAAGGAACTTGCGTGATTCCTGCCTGTTTCACACTTCTTTTCCAGGTTGTTTCTCATATGAAGAAAGGTCATTTATTTTAAATTTGCGTTGTAAATCCTGGTACCATCAAAACAGATCATGGAAGGATCTGATTTCCATGGAAAGTTGACTCAAAACTTGCTATAATAGCTATAGATGAAATATTCAGGGTTTTCCATCACTTTTCAAAGAAGAGCTTTAGGCTTCTGATTGCATGTATGATAAACACATCCTTTTTTGACATAGTACATATTGAGGAATTCTTCCTTATAAGAACATACGTGCATACCCCATTCTTTGAAAGACTTCTATGCCCCATTGATTCTGTTAGCTGAAGAAACAGTCATCATTAATTATGACTTCATTTTGTTTGCACAGATCTGAAGAGGAATGATTACACACCTGACAAGATCCTATTTCCTCAGGACGATTCCCCTGAACTGACAATTCAGCCTGGAAGCTGCACCAAAGAATCCGATTCAGCTAATTCTATTCGTCTGATGCTCTAATGATGTGACCAAATCAGTGGCTTCATCCAAACTTCATGGAACATCACAAAGTTGTCACTTACCTTTCCTTCACTATAATTAAAAGAAAGATATGTCAAACTAAGGACTGCTGTCTTATACGTGGAATTTTGGCTGGTCCATAATCTAAGGACCTAACAACTTGTGATAACCATCTACAGAGAACAGCTTGGCGGCTGCTCGCTCTAAAGGTGGAATAATGACAGAATTTAAGATATGTTTTTAAAGGGGCTTTTTAGCAGAAGGTTTATTTTTTATTTTGTTTTGGTTTAGTGGAGGATTTTCTCTCTGTAGTGACCTGCAGTGTGCGGTCTGCCTTCCATCGAAAGCAGTTTGGCAATCGATGTTTTAAGGTAACGCGTTTGTTTGGCCGCTGTCTTACTGTCGATCAGGACAAGACAGGAGAAAGCACCTACCTCTGTAACGCCAGAGTATTATTGGAGTGGGTTTTGGGAAGTGTTCCACTAATGTTTTCTCACCAGATGTCTTTCAGTCTGGCCTTTTGAAGAGGACAAAGCCAAATGAGGTGTATATATGATGCCAGTAGGCTGGGGTCGAAGGTAGAAACTTGGTCTGTTCCAGTGGAGAGAGTCTCCTGAATCAGGATTCAGCTTCGTGGCTGTAAAGCTGGGTTGGGATTGGTTTGTTTTAGGGGGTGGGGTTTTTTTGTTTGGTTGGTTGGTTTTTTGTTTGTTTGTTTTTAGGGGGGGGTTGTGTGTGTGTGTGTGGAATAGAGCCCTAATGGTGCATAATGAAATTTCTTGTTTTACACATTTCAGTTTCACCAAGTCACTGTCGAATAGTAACAAAGCCATGATAGACTGGTATAATCGTATTTAATAGAAGAAATAGTATGTGCTGGTCCAAATAAGTTGCCTTGTAAGAACACAAGTTGGAAGTGCTTTTCCTCGTACGTAGTGACTGCTTCAGAAGTTACGCCTTCCAAAGATCTTGTGAAACCAGTATATCGAAACCGAATGTACACATAACTTGTAAATGTATTTAAAATTATGTAGAAAACATCTTTAATTTTATGTTATTTGTGGTACTTATTTAAGAAGAGGCTAGGGTTGGATTAGCATTGTGTAAAGTACGGGAGATTGCAATGCACCTTCATGCCAATAAAATGTAATTTAACTGTCCCAAATATTGTTGAGCATTCAGCAAGAGAAAACTGTTGTCCAACTGAAGTTTCATGCTGCGATTTTTTTTGTTACATAGGTACTAATTTGTAATTTTTAATTAAAAGGGCAGTATATAGCTCTATAAATTTTTTATTCAGTAGTGTATCTTATAGATACAGACCTAAGGCACGAACACAGTAGCTGTTTAAATGGTGTTTTATGTTTGATGGGGAAAGGTAAAATGTTATAAGGATATAATACTGTATACATTTTGTATATCATTAAATCTTTAAAGAATCTAAAATAAATTTATTCTTGTTTACAGACTTCTGCTGTCCGTCTTAATCTAAAAGGTTATTTGGGTGAATTTAAGTAGCTCTTTATGTGCAGAAATAGAATTTGCCATGCTGGATTAAAGCAGTTGTCTGCCTTTGAGGTAGCTCGGCTTTGGCTAGTACCAGAAACCGGCTGGGGGGGAGTGAAAACAAATGTATTATATAATAGTGTGTGTATATATATTTTATATATATATTTGTATATACTAGAATACTAGATAAATGTATGTGGTGGAGTTAATGAGTAAGTGAGGCAAAATATCTTAAAGCTCTTTACAATGTTTGTTTTGAATTAGCTCTTTCTTGGGTGCCTGACTGCCACCCCTGCTGTTGCTGTGAGGTGATGGGCAGTTATTCAAGACATATTCTGTAAGATAATTCACCTTTTCAGGGCTACGTTGGTAGCCAAGTGACAGCACCGGCGCAGCTCTAACAGAGGCTGGCTCCTCGAACTGAGAAGGACTTCTAGAGGAGCCACAGGTGTTGTGAAAGCATGACAGAATTCATTTGAGAATTTTAAGTAAAAGTTAGGAAACTTTGTTTCCTGACAAATACTTAACACCACGCTCTTAATCTTGACAGCCACGGTACCTGTCTGCAGTGGTTTTGCCTGTGTCTCGTTCCTTAGCAGGACAGGCAGCTGTGACCTGTGTGGCCGGGGTTGCAGCAACTGGCGCCTGAAGCCTCTCCAGGACCAGAATGGACGAACAGGGTTGGGGAATGTATGTAAGACCTGGAGTGGTTCACACTACACATGCTTCTGTGCATCTCCTGGCACGAGTACTCGCTTACTCTGTGAAACTTGCAGCTGGCATTATATGAGAAGCGTATGGCTAAACTGAGGGCGCAGGGTGGGGATTGATTACAACTGTCACAAATTACCTTCTCCTTCAGCCTAGCAGAAAAGAAAACCCTAAATGCAAGTATCCCTCAGGGGAGGCATTGGGAAAGTGTGGTGGCAAAGGAAAAGCGCCAAGTTGGTTGGAAGAAGCAGCCTGACAGCGTTAGGATTATACCGTGTCCTACTGATGTCAGGCTGTAGGAACGTGAAGATTATCCAACGTAGTTTTATTTGGTCGAGAACATCACGTGTCACTCCTCTGCTAAACCTTGTCATTCCTGAAGTGCTCCATGAGCTTTGATCCTTTAGCTTTTAAATTCCCTGTATTTTACTGAAGTGTAGGAAAGTAGGAGCATCACTGGAACTTCTGTTAAGTATCTAAAACCAAAGTATCAACGTATCTTGTTAGAACATAGTTTTTAACTACAGGAATATAATTCAAACTTTCTCTAATTGTTTTTAGTGAAAATCTGAAGTGCTTCAGTGACTTTCCTACTTAAGAGGGTATTTAGAGAATATCTTGTATATAGGAAAATAGGTAAGGTACATAACTTTCCTTCATAGATAGTTTTGATTCCCTACCACCATCCTCAGGATTATTTTCATGAGAAGAAAACCCATAAAGTAACAGATTAAATGGAATCTTACGTACTTGCAGACTAGTGTTGGTTGCATACATAACTTCTGGTTTAAAATGCACTTCGATTTCCTCCAGCATCAATATTTCTTCATGCAAAACCCTCAAATATATGAGTGTGTTATTTTAATCTTCTAATTAATCCAGCAACTTCAGCATTGCTGACTGCTTTCTTGCAGTATTTAGATGCTGAAACATTTCAGGGAAAACTGTATTTGGGATCATTGTGGCAAAATAAGCAAAGGCGAGTCTCCTGGGGAGCTGGTTTCCTAGCTGCTGCTCAGCAGCCATGTGACTTGGGAAAGGAGGGATTTGGGTTTTAAACATCCAGCAGTCACTTCCTACTTTAATTTCCTGTGGTTGCATCTCCTTAATGGCACACCACTTAACACTGCAGGAATTGTGAGGGAGAAGACGCCAGCTAAAAAACTTGTCAGTAGCAGTTCAATTTGCATGTTCCTAAAAGATCAACTGGATAAATTTTTTTTTTTTTTTCAAAAATACAACGTTTCTGAAAAGTCTTCTGATGATTTAATCTTTTTACAATTAACGCTTTTCCTTGCAAGCAATCCATTTTGTGGTGACAGTGAGTTAACTCTCAGGCTCTGAGCCTGCAGGCGGCAGCACTGATGTGGATTTGTGTATCGTGTTCTATTAAAATAGTAGATCAAGGTCTTGATTCAGATTCCACAAGTAGGAAGAAGCACATGCTTCTCCCTTCCAATGTTAGCGTGGCTCAATTTAGTACTAAAATTCAGCTATATGGCTTTATAGTCTTTTTTTTTTTAATACAATGTTATTTAATGCTTTTAGCAATTTGTAGTTTTCAATACAAATGTTGTTCTACCTGTGTGACAGCTATTATAGACTGAATTTAACTTACTGTTTCCAGATAATGGTTTCAAGAAGTGCTTTTTAATGCTGCCATTCAACCCCTGTATGACCCAGTACTTGCTTTTCAATATGTTTCTTCAAGTTATCTTCCTTCTCAATGTGTTCCCCTCTGTAGTTAGACGAGGACTCTTTTGGTAAGAAAGTTTTTAAGAATTGGAAGTCAACACAGCCCTTGTTAATGCTGCCACCACTAAACAGTTTGCAGTGTCACTGTTCCCTGTCCTGTGTAAGAAAAAATAATTACTTGGTTCCTTTCTTCTGTCTCTTCTCAGTGTATTTTACAACATGCCTTATTTGCTGCTCTTGCTTTAAGTAAATAGTTGGCTGTGCTCATGCTTGTCATTAATGAAGTGAAATGAAGATAAAATTCCTTCACATCAGCTACAGAGGGGCCAGAACTTAAGTGTATCAAATCAGAAAATACTATGGCTGCATCCACTAGCCCACCACTGTGAACATAAAGCTTGCGAACAATGTGTAGCTACTAAGCCTTTAGCAGTTGTAATTTATTTTTGTGCATTTGCATTTTTAGAACAGATGATGAGAGTATTTAGTCCAGTAACAGCAGCTTGCCAAGAAAATCAAGGAGCAAGTTCTGATGTGGAGATCCCAGATGAAATGGGCAGGAAAGGTAAGATATGCTGGTGGTACAAAGCTAATTACTGTTTCATTAGTAATAATGTAATGTATCTCAGTATTATTTAACCATGTAGAAGGGTGAAGGCATGTCAGCATGTGGTGTTGTACTACACCAGAAACTAACCAAAAAAAATATTCCAGGCAGTGGTTTTCGATGTTTGTGTCATGCTGCTATATTGTGGGGTCTGCACTAAGTATGAGATATGCATCACCAGGTGTAAGTAGCAGCAGATGGGGAAACTAAGCCCCAACAATTGCCAAGGGCTGTTGCAGAGCAGGAAGAGGAGGATTAGGAGAAACTGCTTTCTTGCAGGGTGCTTTGAAGTCAAGAAAGATGACGAGCTGATTATTTTGAGACCAAAACTTCACGCTTTCCCTTTTCAGATGGGAGTCATGACCACTGCAAGCAGTGGCAGCCTTCTCTCACCTTGTTTCCACAAAAATTCAACTGACTACAAATAAAAGCTGCCCGTGGCAGGTGATGCCAGCCTTGTTTGCAGCTTGTAAGCTGCTGGAAAACCATCAGTCCTGGTCTTAACTCCATCAGCAAGACACACGCAAGCAGAAAGGTAAAAGCTCAGAAAGATCGTGTAGTACCAACCTGATCAGCCAGGAAAAAGTAACCCAAATCCAGAGCAAGGCACTGTATGAGATGCAACTAAAATATTTTTTAAACTTATCTGTTCTATGCAAAATAGTATTTTTTTCCATTTGAAGAAGCTTTAACCCTGTACAAATATGATTCAGACTGTCATTACACAGAGCCCTGACCATTACACAACTAGCTGAGAATGAAAACACCAAACCCATACATACATTTAACAGGATATATTTTTAAATCATTTCTTCATTAAGGTTTTCAATGCATGTGTACATGAAAATTTTTATATTAAAAAATTAAAAAGGAAAATCTTGTTTGTTTAGAATAACTCTGAAGTGCACAAATATTGACAAAAGCTAACAGAAAAAAAAATACAGCTCTGCTTTTTTAAGTAGTGTTGCAATTACTTAGAGCTGGCAAATAAACGCAATCCTCTGAGTTTTAGAGATTCTCACAAAAAGGACAACATTATTATATACATAGTTCTGATGTGCAAGTATGCAATCAATATGTACACTTACATTCCTAACTGTTTACATCATTCTAGAGTATTCACAGTAGAATCAAGCTTAAGGTTAGAAATGTGAAAAGGCCATAACAGTGAAAGAAAAAAAATAAAAACCAAGATATGCCTTGGGGATTTTAAGACATTTTAAACTACTTGTTAATAGATTTCAGATGACTAAGCTAGAATTTAATTTTGGAGCAGACTAAAAATATAGTTGCTTTTTAAATAAATGGTAATGCAAGTATACTTTTTAAATGGTTTCACAGATGGCAGTATTACCACAAGCATTATTAATCAGTCTTTTGATTTTTAAGCACTAGTACTGACCAGAAAGAGCCTGCTTGCAGAAAAGCTGCTGTAACCATCCCCATATATGAGGCTATGGTTGTCATCATTTTGCATATTTATATGCATTCCCATACCTACTTTGCTCTTATAAAAAGAAAACCAGTTTTCTTAACCCTCACTACTTTATGTGGCCATATCCACTGCTCGCTGTTCATAGGAAGTGTAAAAGAGAATATATGCAGCTGAGGATTTCACAGATGATGCTGAGATCTCAGACACTTCATGGTCATCAAACTTAAACCAGCGTTGTTTTGAAGCATTTTTGCAATAGGCTGTATAGTGCCCACCATCCAACCCGCCGTAATGATTCTGTAAACATAATAAGAAAAAAGCAATTATGGCCTTGAAAGCTGCCATTTTTTCCCCTGGTTAGGGAAATAAACTAGAATGGGAGACTTTTTACTAAATACCAATCATTCTTTTTAGAATACAACTTAATCTGCAACCAGGCAGGCAGCCTGGAAACCCAGATGAATCGCACAGGCTAACCCGAGCCTTGGCATAAAGAGCAGCTGAAAAGGGACACTGTTACTTACTGATACTGAAAATAGATTGTATCTCTTCAAGTTATTCTTTGGACCAATAACATACTGTGAGAGGTCGAGGGTTTCCAATGGGAAATCTACAGAGGTTTGAAGCTTTTGCTTCCATCTTCCATCATAGGAAAATCTAGAGAGTTGAAAAGCATCATTAAGTTACAGGTTGCTCAGAAGCTATTTAAGAATATCAGGCAATATTCTTAACTCAAATACTAAGACTATATGTTTTCCCTGTTTTTAACCAGGGCATGATCTCAATTTGGCCCCTGTTTTGTTAATGTTTGCACATGTATTTCTTAGCACAAATGAAAAGAGATTACTCGTCGAAGTGCTATATGAACTACAGCCTAATAAAAGAGGCATCAGATGAAAATAAAATTCTTGCACCCAGAACTTTCTCTAATTAATTAAAAAAATGGTTAGCTATTGCACTGGAACAATCAAGCTCCATCAAAGCCTGGTCACTTCATACCCATTCACCATTTCTCTTACCTTTTCAAGTGCACAAGAAGAACAGGTGGTAATTTCCAAATTTCTATTTTTTTCAAAGAATCTCTTCGAGTTTTGCAATGGCTACAGTAAAACCTATTGTTATCAGTGAGCTTTTCCTCTTTGGAGAACAATCTAAGGCATTCCTAAAACAAAATACAAACACAGATTGGGAAGAGGAGGTGTTTACCAAAGCATAGCAAAAATATTTCCCATTTTCTTTTTAACCCACACCAATTATCTGCATGCTATGTTTCACAAAAATGAGGACAAGTGAGTTAAATCCATGTGTGGAAGTACATTTTACTGCATATATTAATTAGTTGCAAGTCCTTCAAAATACATCTACAGTATTTTGTTTAAAACCACGAAGTATATATACTATGACCAACAAAAGCAAATACTATGCATGTCTTCTCTGCTGCTGCAGCTTCATTACTTCCATCCTGCTTGTATTTTAAAAACCTTTAAGGAACTACTTATATTCTTTCAAACTTCAAAAAAGAATTTCAGAAAAAATAATGAATACTCAGATCTGTTCACGTTACAGGTTAGTGTAAATTAAGCTGGAATATTCCTCAACCCCTTCAACAAGAGGCTGAGCAGAACCAACATCACAATGAAGTCACAGAGAAATGTTTTTATTGCAAGAACTGTTTCTCTCTAGTTCCACCATACCTGCAGCGTACATTTACTAGTGGATGCAAGTGGTAACGACAAATACATGAAAGCCTCAAAGGTTCGGGACTTCTTGTGACATGTAAGACACTGCACTGTAGATTTGAACTGGCCTTGAAAGAGTGCCACAATAATGGATTCATTGAGCTGTTTGTGTTTGTGCCAGGCTAGTTCTGCTGCTTTGAAGTCATCCAGATGATCATTGTTTTCTTCCTTGTATCTTTTCCTGTTGTCAGCCTGGGTCACAGAAATTTAAATGTCATAGCCATATATTAACAGATATAAAAACAGGAAGTCTCATCTATAGGCAAGCATACTATTGAGTATCTGCAAAAATACTTAAATGCATCACTGTAGCCATCCATTTCTTACCTAGTTAGGCTTCTTCCATTACTCCTTTCAGTACCTTACACTGTTTGCAACTAAATTCCTACTTTAATTCTGAGTATTTGTATTTCCTTCTATACAAAGTTCCAGTAACAATCTTCTGATGAAATAAGAGGGTCTTTTAAAAATCTGCTTCTCTTTATCATCTGACAGATGTATCATTTGTTACAAATGTGTATTGCTTACTTTATTTAGGTCTTCATGCAAGCCATCCATTAGAAAGAGAAGTAATTCTTGGGAGTCCTGTTGGCTATATCCTGCAAATTGGTCATTAATCTTCCCAATTGTAATTTTAAAGTCTTTTGGACTGATATATTTATACTGTCCTGTCCATAAAGCTTTCATTATTACACCAAACTCTTCAGCCACTTCACCTTTATGCCCCAGGAAATTTGACCTATACAATTAAACAGACAGACAAAAAAAAAAAAAAAAAAAAAAGTAGTGAGCCTTTCAAATAACTTTTTTAAAAAAATATTATTGTTATTAATTCAAGACATTATCCCAATTTCAAAGTAATTTCTTTAGACCAAGAAAAAAATTTTGTCTACTCTGGCACTGTAATTTGGTTCCCTATTCACGACTGGGCTGATAGAAGGTGCAGCCCTTCCCAGCTTTTTTGTAAACTGCTATTTAAATACTCTGTTTGCTTTTAGGAGACATATTGATGAATGTGGTAAGCACAATTTCATTAACACTGTCCAGTAAAACCTATTTTGTCACATATTAATTTTGAAAATGTCAAGACACTTACAAGTTAGCATTTGTCTCCTACTTAACCACCACTCCCTTAACCCCGCTAAGTGATATTTTTTTTATTTAACAATTGTAAAGGCAGGGGGGTTTCCCCTTCAATTACAAATTGAAGGATGAGAATAAGAGATTGTTACCTGTTAATATCATCTTGATACAAGTTTCTGTTGAAATAATCCGCCAGGTGAGGTGCATTGCACAGACACTGTAATATGGAATTCATATAGCAAGTGTTCCCTAGATTACGAAGTCCTGTAAGAGCTGGTCCCGATCCCCCAAACACAGGATTAAGATTCCGAATTTGTGATGCAGAGAGTCTTGAAATTTCTGCTTTAGTGTAACAGATTGGCCTGTAAGCAAGAAATTATTTATTAGGAGTCTCACACCTGACAAGGCTGTGCACATAAGCCAACAGAACCACCCTCCTTCACAGGGAGTGAAATATCCCCACACAAGATGTCACAAAAATGCCATCATTTAAGGTATTCAAAACTAATAATGCAATAGCAAGAAATCCATATACACTGGCCTATAATGAGGTTGTTAATAGGCTCCATCAGCTGTTTTTGTTAGCTTTTTTTTTTGGCAGGAGGTGGGTGGGTAGGGTATTTTTTTTAATTCACAGGTAAAGAATTAGCTGTTGATTTAACCCAGTTTAAAAACTGAAAACTCTGCCTTTCACAAGCTGCCAGAAGACTGGCATTTAATATGTGAACACAAATACCACAACTTAAAAAGCAACTATTGTCCAATTACACCATGACTTCTGAAATTCATGTTAGTACATAACAATTACATGAATTCTCAAAAGATAATTGCCCTATACATTGAACTTTTAGCAAAGAAATTTAAGTCTATCACCCTTGCATCTTTTCAAACCTACTTAGAAAGTATCAATGAATTCTAGTTGGTTAAACACAAGGAAAGTTCTATACGCTATCATATTGCATGAGTTGTGGTATAACCTATTGGACGTACTTATTGTCACGATTGATTGTAGGAGTTACAGAAATTCTTTTCTTCTCTTCCTCCTGAATGGCTTGGGTTATATCTGGGGAAGAGTAGGAGCGCTTCAGTTTGGAGTGTTCTCTTTCTCGTTCAACAGTCACCTGTGGCTTGGGTTTATGGGTTGGAGGGGTTGATGGAGGAGTGGATGAAGGAGCCATTTCTGGTGGATACATATGAACAGTATTTGTTGGCGAGTGATAGTAACGAAAGGTTCCAGTGATTGGATCCAGAAACTTGGGGAAAAGAAACAAATTGTTTCAAAAGACAAGTAAAAATCCATCATTAACTTAACTATTTTTAAACTACTGTAAGAACAATGCATGAATTTCTCAAACATTAAGATGTTGTGACTGGCCTCAGTACTCAATGGATTAAATTTACTGGAAGACACCACTTTACCAAAATGAGTATTAAACAGCAACTGCTTAGAGTACTGTAAACAGCAGATGAGCTCTCCCAGTTAATTAAAAATAACATTAAAATTCAGGAAACAACCATGTGGAATTTGAAGGGGAAAAACTAATAATTAGAAAAGATATTTAAAAAAAAATAAAATCAAACAAGGTCTAACTTAGAAATAAGCCACAACTGAAATGTGTTATGGAACTGCACAAGGCAACTTGACTGTAACATCAGAACAGAAATTTACCTTTGCCCAGCCTGCAGGCAGTCCTGGTATTATCCTTCCCATTTCTTCACTTCGTGCTCTTATTAACGGCTCCCGCTAAGAGTAATAAACAAACAGAAACGTAAGGTATGTACAATTGGGCAGAGCAGCAAGCTGCCTGTCACTTCCCTATATAGTTACACGATTCAATGCAGAACAGTTCAATAAGAACTCATCGATTACTGCTGGAAATACAATTTATTGTAATGGTAATACAGTACTACTATTGCCTATCACACAATCTTAACAAAACCCGTTTGTTGACATGCTCCAGATAAAAAGGACAATTAAATCTCACAGAAGTCTGAATACTCATTTTCTTCCCTAAAGAAGCTAGTTTATTAGGAATACAGCCTTCTGTCGAACACATAAGGGTGATCCTTTCTCCCTTTCAAAGCAGTACATGGAGGAGTATGCATGAGATGATGAACAAGTGTGGAATGCTTGTTAATGCCATCAGAAACATATGAGGGCTTCTAATGAAAGCTTCAAATATTTTTTTCAGATGAATACGACAAATGAAAAAAAGCAAACAAACAGCTGTAAACATGGCATAGTCTTTTCTTAAGATCATGCCTTCAAAATTGAAATGAGATGGAATTGAGCATAATATAATAATCATATAGCATCTGCACTTGATTGGTTTTCACTACATACAACACATTGTATTTACTTTAAGTCTTTCAGTATCCTGTTCAGAATCCTCTCTAAGGGGTCCTGGCTTTTGAGCTCCACTGTCTGGTTGTCCTTTAACCCCAGTTTGCTGTAAAAGATTTTGAGAGAAGGCTTTCAATTTTCACCTGGAATGTTAGTAAAGAATGCTGATAAAGCAAAATAGGGAAAGAGCAGTTATATTTTCTTTTTTAGTTGTTAAATACACGTGCCACAGAAGTGGTTACAATCATTTTTATTCTTCCTAGGCTATACTATAGGTAATTTACTGGAATAGCCTTTGTAGATGAATGTTTTGTTACGTAAGACAGTCTGTTATGTGGTTTCAAGAGCTAAGAAATAAAGTGCAGAAGTTCCACCTACACTACTTTCCCCCACTAAAAGCTGTGGGCCTCACAATTTGTTTTTAAATGAAAGATTTGTTCCCCTTTTATTCTTCACTGTGACAAAGCCTCTCCACAAAAAAGGCAAACTGCGAAGCCAACATTATGAATTTATTTTATCATAGGCAGTAATTTTAGGATTATGTGAAGCTGCTCTGTCAGTCAAAAGCTCACAAATGACTGTGCTAAGGTTGCCCAGGAAGATTTGTTTTGGCTTCCTAGTGCATTTGCATTACACAAGTATCAAAGTCTGGTCAAACAACAACTGCAATTGCAAAGGAAAAGAAAAATATCATAATGCAACTTTTTGAGAAATGGTTTTAAAGCCATCTGTTCCATCATTAACTCAGCTTCACAAATGGCTCCTGTTTCATGATCAGATTATTTTCACGCTCTCAGAAACTTTGGAATTTTTTTCAGGAACCTGATGACAGAAGGAACTGTGACCTCAAAAAAAAGTTAGAACTGGACTGTTCTCAGAAAAATACTAGATTAGGGTACTGCTTTGCTTCTTAAACCAGTCAACAAAATCCTGTTATATCAACATGTATGCAGCTGGGGGCACTAACAACTTCATTACAACAATACAATTCTGTCCCTGGCATGTGTTACAACAACATAATATACAGTACTGGGTTGGTACACTGGGCTGGTACGAGAGATTAAATGCTGCCATGCTTCTGGTTTTGAAACAGGATTGCAGCCTATGAGCCATCTCTGCTACCTCCATGTCAGTGGCAAGTTTTATTATCCTGTGAGGATTCAATGCTGCCCACCTACAAGCAAGAACTGAGGTTGTCTTACAAAATAAAGCCTTAAAAACAATAAACCAAACCACAAAACTGTTCATGTCCTGGTTTAAACTTTCCCCTTGTATTTATGTGAAAATGGCCTAAATAAAAATCCAATGATGCATTTTAAATTTCTAGATTGATACTAGAGTACACACTCACGAGTCATCCTTAGTAATTTTAGCGATGATTTTCTCTTTTTCACTAACCTTGCCTGAAACAGTCACAAAGGGCTGAGATGTATCACCCAGTACCCGTCTCTGCATTTCTGGTGTTCGAGTTCCCTTTTCTCTTTCTTCAAGAGATATTTTGTCAATCTCAATCCTTTTTGCACCCACATTTTCTAGTTCATTTTTATTTTGCTTTTTTGTTTCTATTGCTTCTTTGCGTGCTCTTTCTTGTTCCTTTTCCTCCTGTTCTCTTTTTATTTGTTCATCCCTCTCCTCCTGTTCTCTGTCCTCTTTGGATTGCTGTAGCTTTTCTTTGCGTTCTTTTTCTTTCTGTTCTTCTTTTGCTTTTTGTTCTTGCTCTTCTTTATCTCGCTTGAGTTTCTCTCTCTGTTCTTCCTGTTGCTTATCGCGAAGTTGTTTTTCCCGTCTGTTTTTCTCTAACAGAGCAGCAGTTTCTGCATGTACACGACTTTTTTCTTCTTCTGTCAGAATGCTTTTTGCGTCACGTAATGGCTTTGTGGATCGGTCTGGAACTATTTGTCCATTTTCAACAGGCTGGCTGTCACTGACTGTACCTTGAGATTTTGGTCTGTTGTCATCAGGGATTTTTAGTGAAGGCTTTTTAGTACGATCAACCTGTAACACAAAGTGTAGAACAACAATTCACTACAGCTATTACTGCTCTGTTAGCTACACTTTTTTCAAGTGATATTTATAAGATAACTGATATAAAGTTGACATCTGCCAGAGACAGTTAATCTTCAGTTTCATTAAATCTAGTAATTCAAATTGCCTGTTAGTAAAATTAAGTCTTCACTTAACTTCCAGATGTGAGATAAGAATCAACAAGCCCTACAAACCATAAAGACAGCATTAAGCACTGATTACTACAACTATTTTATCTTCCAAGTTTTCAAAGGTGAACATTTTGGGGCAATCAGGCAGCCTAATTTGGGTTTGGCTCTCTCAGTCATGTGACAGAGCATGTGATAAAGGCAGATGTGCTTGATGTGAAGAGGTATTTAAGAATGGCTTATGCTCAGACCTAGGAGAGCAAGCTGGTTTTGATACTGAAGTGGAAGTTCTGAAGAAATAAAAGCTTGTCTGGTTCAGGGAGGAAGAGAAATAAGGCCTTTAGGTTTTGGGGTCCCTTGGCTGAAATCCGGATTAAAGGCAGTATCTAGAAAGGTGAGAGCCAAGAGCTGGACTTTAGCTTTGTCTCCTAACAAAAATGTTATTTTAGTGCAAGGGCTCTACAAGTGTCTTATGTAGACATAAACTTTAAATGGCACAAGTTTTATCCCCATGAAAAGAAGAAACAAATCCCCATACCTTCACTACTGGGCCAAGAGCGACAAGCCACCTATATGTGGTTATTTAAAGAAGATACAGTCACTGGAAAGCAGACCTTTGGAAAAGCCAAGGTAAGCCATGGCCTAACTGCCTTCCCTGTATTTCATCACATAAGTTTTGAGTAGAAAAGTTTGCTTATAGACTTTCTGAATTAATGATCAATTGCCGATCTTCAGTTTCTCAGGTGGTCATATCAACACATTCATTTAAAGCTCTGCAATTATGCAAAGTATATTCAGTTTCATAAAGTTCTGTAGATTAGTTACTACGGCTTCACAAACCACCAATAGTCTCTGCATCAATCTACTTGTGTACAAGGCTTAAACAAGTATTGAGCATGTTTCCTTATGGCTTCTGCATGTGGTGGGTCTCTAATAGATTAACCATATACTAACTCTGAAAAAAATACAGCTTACCTCAGGGATACTTCTTGTAACTGATACTGGATTAACTACAGGTGAACTGTCAGATTTTGCAACAGCAGCATCCTGTGCGTTCGGTCTGCTAAGTGATTTTAGTCTCTCTTCCAAATTATCTCCCGTTCCTTCATTTTCAGTTACTTCTGTTGGAGGTGACTTTATAGCAACAACAGGTGGAATAGGAGCTGGCTCCTCCAGTGATGGATACGTAAAATCCACTTTAGGAGCAGGGAAAGGAGGGAAGCATGAGAGAGCTCTTAAAGACACAAAAGTAAAATAACCCACATTCCACCCCAAAATTTAGATTTATCAGGCTATCACAAACATATTTGAATGAATTAAAGATGCGTCCAGTAATTATAAATGGTTGTGGGGAGGGTATGTGTGTCATTCTTTATACTTACAAGAAACAGTCACTGCTTCACTCCTGCTGTGCTGGGGTGGAGTTACTTTAGCATTTGTTGTGTATTGGGGAAAACAAAGGAGCCAGTTTTCATAACCTCCTTCTAGAATTAAAGGTTCATTCTGCAATATAGTTTTGCTTTCCCACTATAAAAAAAAGTTTGAAATTAAGTAATTTAAAAATAGAAAAGAAACTTTTACATCTTAAGTGTTGTTGAAATTTCTTTGTCTAGTCATTACAATGAGACAGGTTATTTTTGAAATTTTTAAGTAAGAATTAAACAGGCTGCAAAACCCCTTTGGGGAACAGGGATCCTCTTTGTATTTAGAATGCCCAACACAGGTTCCTGGCTCTACCTACAACAGGGTCTGAATTATTTCCAGTACAGAAAGAACCACTTTCTACTACTTCCAAGTAACAATCCTCCATGCGGAAAAATATTTTTATTACAATACTTGCTTCAGTTTCTTATCTGATAACTTTGCTCAGTGATTAGGGGCATTTGCTTTAGAATGCACAATGTTAACTTTCTGAAAAGCCCATGAGTTTTCAGGCTCCAGACTGCCCTCCTCCTGAGGTCCTCACTATTTGATTATGAACAAGGCACAGAGGCTCAGAGAATATTCTGTGAAGCAATAAACGGGGAGATCTGCCTGAATTATCTCTGAACCCCAGTCTTGAATGTTTAGGTAACAGAAAGATGTGTAGTCTTTCACAAGAGCCACTTACATAAAAAGCAGGGACAACACAACCATAGCCTGAGTTCTGACTTGAAAATGTTGAGTATCTGCTTATCACTGAGTCTACAAGCTCCCTGCACTGATGAAGCTCAAATTTAAATCTACGTTTCTCTAAAAGTTACATTCAATAATGCAGAAAAGTTAACCGCACTCAAAATACTTCTGCCATCTCCTTCGCTGAAACGCCTCCATTCTGGGAAGTGCTTGACTGACAGGACTGCAAAGAAGTTGGTTCCCTTCAGCCTGTACATGGCAAGTGGCCAGCCAGTTCCCTTGAATAAGGAATTACAGTTGCTAATACAGGAAAGAGGGTGACAATGTTTCTGGCAAACAGTACTAAGTACGTTCCCCAATAACTCTGTCAGCCAAGAAATCTTAAGTTTATGAGCTAGCTGTTGAGGAGGGGAGTCATTCTGCTGTTCACCTATTTTATAAATTATACTGTTCTCTAGTACAGCACAAGCGTGGGAACGTGAATGCTATCAAGACAATCAGTCTCTGAAAACTGAACCAAGCTGTTTGCCTGAAGTGTTATTAGGCCTTCCACATACTTTGTAGTTATAGGTTCTTTAAGTCAAAATATGAAACTTGCCAACCTTAAAAAGCGCATCTTTCAGGCTCTGAAGGGTTGTTCCTAGCTTTAAGTCTTCAGCAGAACTAAACCAGTCTAGCAGTATAACATAATCAAAGTGTCCTCTCCTCTTCCATGGATCTCTAGAATCCTCTGGGAGTCTAGCTTCAATCCAATTAGCAGTAACTCTGAAACATATTAACATGCATTTAAAGACAAATGTACAAGTCACGCCTTGTCCAACAGTATATAATCCATATATTTATGTGTTTGGATAAAATAAATGTGCTCTGGCTTGAGGTCAGTACCTGCAAGAACAGAGCTCTCCAGATACATCTCACCTACTGGTACATATCGAGGACTCCAAAACTATGTGTACAAGCTTTAAAAGCGTGTACATTTTTCCAGTCACTTTACAAAATTATAAAATATTTCACTATTATTTAATATATTTAGTATTTCTATTTAGTATTTCATACCCAGGACTGATAGCTTCCTCTGGGACACTGATAGATCTTGGAATACAGGATTCCTGGTAATCCTTCAATCTTCGAGCATCCATTATAATCAATTCAATATTTTTGTCCGACATCATTGCAAACAGTTTCTCAGCTGTGACTGCTCCTTGAAATAGAGAAGCTATTAGATGTAAAAAACTACATTATGAATGGAGATGTAGCTATGATCACACCTGACTGGTGCAATAAGGACTGCAAACAGATGAAACAGAACAGAAAAGTCCCACAAAATCTGTAGAGGTGAGACACTACAAAATAAATATATTGGACCTTTTGCTCCCACTACTGTAGTGATTAGCACCTGATCTGCTGAATTAAACAATACTGAATTTATCACTTCAGTGATAGGCTAGTTTGACTTTCTGTGGCCTCATATAAATCAAGCTATATAGGCAAACATTTGTAAACTACACTCTGCAGATGTTCTTCAGTTAAGAACTCTAGAGAACATTTTCACATATTTATTACAGGAACAAAAACCAGAAGTTTGGGAGGGGGAAAATTTCTAACTTAACTGAGAAAGCCAACACATTTCAGCCTTGCCTAGATTTTTTCTTATCAGCTGAGGAGACCTTTTTCTTTCCAATTTGGTCACTTTAGCGCCAGTTCAGCTTTAGTTGTTAAACTGCTGAAAAACTAAGTCCAGCTTTCTAAGTTCAAGAGAAGTGATGAAGGCTGCAATGCAGAGCTTAATTACTAAGCTGCTGTTACTGAAATGCAGGATACTAGAATTTCATCAAAATACTCTGATGGTGAAATAACTCCTTAAAAGAATTGCAGTTGCTTAGGTGATAGGTACATAGTCATAAAGACCTTCTTCACATCTGTGTGAACGTTTCATCTCTTACCACTAAGACTGTTGGACTGATCCTTTCTTTCCAGTGAATGCTTCCTCTCACCATTAATCTGTGTTGTAAGGAGGAAAAAAATTAAGTTTAATATCTAATACTCAGAACCAAGGTGGCCTACAGACATTGACTCTCACAGAGCTCGAAGGAAACTGGTCAAGCTGTAAGCCACAGGAAGAAATCTAGAAAAAGGAAGCTTCTTCTAAAGATGTGCTGACAAAAGGTACTAAAAAAAGATACCAAGGTTGATGCCCTACCTAGACAAAAAACAGTTAAAAAGGCAATATAACCCTGGGCAGCACCATCTGCTAGATGAAATTCATAAAGTATTTGCAGAGAAATGAGTTTGTTTCTACACTATTGCTGTAAAGTCAGCTCTCTCCTAAAGAGGAGACATGTTATCCATAACATCGGTTTATTAGCGTTACCTTGGGTTTCTTAAACTAGCAGTTCTATCATAAAATAGAATTTGACTTTACAAAAAACCCTAGCCTATGTTATGCAAGACTTGGAGGTTGGTAGGAATCAACGAATGTCAAAAAAGGCTTATGGGAGCTAGTTTAAAAAAACCTCCCTGATTCTGAACTGGAAATAACTACGAGCAGAGATTGAATGCTAGATTAAAACTATAAATTTAGACTGAATGAGAGAGTTCGTAAACATCTTCAGTTACCCTTTGGCTTTTTCCTTTGGAATCCACAGCACTTTCTGAGTTTTTAGCTGAACTCCTTCCATCATCTTTTGGTTCTTGCTTCTTCTGCAGCTCTTGTCTGTCCCTCTCTTCAAGTTTTTTCCGAACTTCAGCTTCCTCATATCTATTGTGGAGGGGAAAAAAAGAAGGCATGCTTTTTTCCCCCCAATATTGCGTTATTAGCTAGCCTTGGATAATTAACATCAGAATCATCAAGTCTTCAGGAGGGGAAAAAAAAAATTATTTAAAGTTAAAAAAAAAATTAAAGTACTGTCTATTTCTGTATTTCCAAACAACCCCATTTTCCTCCCTGACAGCATGATATTATTTCTCCCACTCTTGGCTTGGTCTTCTCATTCTTAAATCCTGTTTTGGGTCCTATTTCATAGCTCGTAAGGTTATGCTTAAGCCACTCTAAGCCACTGCTCTTAAGGCTAACTAATATATTTTGTTTTCCTCTAAACATGTGGTCACTAAATGTAATAGGTTTTTCACTTCATAAAGAGTAAGTATTAGTGACTGACAGGTAAACTTCAATATGTTATAACAATCATCTCAGGTATTTTATTTGGGTTTGCAACAGAGCTAACAATAAATTTGGACTAAGTTGGCCCCATTATCTAAATTTCCTTTTTCTGAGAAGTTGGATCAGAACTACTTACATGGTAGCAGTCACCTTCAGAATGTAAATTGACTTTATAACACTGCTACCTCACCCGTGTCTCTGCCGTTTGTTTCAAACACTGGGGCTACAGTGAAGACAATGCAAGAACCAAGTATACTCCAGAGTTTTGGTGGACCTAGGTCTTACATACAGTTGTCCTTTTCATAAAGCCTTAAGACTTTAAAATTAACCTCCCAGCCTTTTGCCATTGTAAGGACAATCACTATATTGTAAACCAGCGACCTCTAAAATACAGCTTTTAGATCACCAACTGCAGGTCTGTACTGTCACATCACTGTTAAACAGCATTCACTTATATGTAATTTAACTGAGAAGCTTAAGGGTTACTAGTGATCCATAAAACAAAAAAAGAGTAATATTTTGAACTAACAATTCTGATGACTGAATGACACAGTGAAACATGAACTGAACATGAAACACTGAACTGTATTAGTAATTGCTCGTTTTAATCAGATGTTGCCTAATCAGGATTAAAATTACAATGACAATACAGCTGTATTTCGTATCAGAAGTACTGTGTTAATAAATGAGATCATTAAATCAAATTATGCTTCCATATCTACTCCACTAATTGGCCACTAATAGGAAGCAAACAGTCTTCTGGATTTGGCAAAGGCATCGTAAGTTAGAACAGAGCATTTTTTTCTTATTTGGAGTTAATGGTACTAAAGCATATTTCAGATTTTAGTTTCGTTCAATCAGTATGGAATATTTACCCATCAATTTCCCATTTATGCCTTTGAAGCACAGAGTAGGTCATTGATGTAGGTATTCCTGCTCCTAACGAAATGATGTTTCAGCTCCACTTCTAGTTAACAATTAACATTCAAACTATTTGCCGGCCTACTGCCTGGAGAAGAAATTGTGCAAATAATTTCCCTGAAACCACTTCTGTAGTTACACAGGAGTCATATTTCATTTGTATTCCCATTAAATATATATACATTTGCCCAGAGTAGTTGAAAGTTACTAATTGTGTCAACTTTCAAAACACTATTCCTTTCATAAAACCCCACAAGTTACTAAACAATAAGTCTCTAAATAAATGTGGTTTTCTGTAATTCTATCAGTGTTTACTCCTACAGTGAATTCGTAGCTCTGTTGAATTTTCGGACTCCTAAAGACTGTTTCCTGCACAGTATCATGAGACCTCTTTGGAAAGGCTCTTTTCATATACACGTAACTACACTCTTATTTCCATGTTCACCTAAACTGACTTTATGGATTAAGCACTTCCAAGGGTATAGAATATACTTTCACAACAATTGGGGATGGGTGGGAAGGGAAATGAAGGGAAAGAGTTGCAAGGCTGAAAAAGGAGTGAGACAGTTGCTAAAAATGGGAAATAAGATAGGGCTGGACAGAAGACATACTGCACTAAGTATCACCTAAAGATAGATTCTACCTTACAACTTCTTAACAACACAATTTTGTGGGTTATGGCACAAAGACACATAACTTGACAGTTGTAAATGAGCTACCTAGAAGCCTGTGAGCATCAGCTCAGTTACATGCTGGCAAAACTGTACATTTCTAGATATGTATCTGCAAATGGCAGAGGTAGATAAAAGGTGTAGCAGCTAGACAAAGAATCAAAAAATGTGTTTTGTTAGTGTAAACTAAACCCACACTAGGACTTTTTAACATATGTAAATATTAGGGATGTTCATTAGTATATTTGGTTTCAGATGATCTTATGATGAAAAGGGCAAGGAGGAAATGTCTCTTGATCATCTCTAGCATATATATAGTTTATATCTTGTGGTTTCTTTTTATTAGTCATAAAACAAAAATAGGCGACAACATCAACAAATCACAGTTACCAAGAATTAGGAGACAATGTACACAGTGGGGCAAGTTATTGGCATATGTGATGATGAAAATTATCTCTAATAATAGACTTTTGTGGATAAACAATTTAAACTCTCAAGAGTTTCAGGTATCTATGGTCTACTCAAGTGTTATCCCTTACTACTAACTAGCACAAAAACCTGCAATTGCACATGTACAGGCTTCAGGTATAACAGACAATATCTATTAACTGTAACCACATACCTGAGTTTAAGGCTGTCTGACAGTCTTTCAGCTTCTTCAATAGCTTTCTTTAGATTTGTAGGTCCAAGAATTGAATGAAAATAATCCTAAAATTACAAGCATCACCCCACATATTAATAGTACAGCTTCATAATGCCTACTTTTGTGCAGATCAAGAGCTGCTAACTTAGAAAGAATTGGTATTATAACGATATTAATGCCAACAAAAGGAACTGTTTTGAATCAAGTATTTTCCTCTCAAACATGAGTTTGTAAGTAAAATTGTTCTATAGCACTAGTAAATTAAGGCTAGGCAAGGTACAAAAAGTCTGAATGGAAAAGATGACAGGAATACTTTTCCGTGAAAAGACATTCACAGATCTGACAATGTATATACCTTATGTGTATTAAAAATAAACTGTAAAAGCAATTAACAATAGAATTATCAAAAACAGGAAGGAAAAAATATCACCACAAGTGAGACAGTTTAGTTAACACCAGTGTAATCCTTTCCATGTGCATTAGTGTAACTCTCTGTACTTCTAATACTTCTAACAACACAGAAAAGGTCAGTCAGAAAGCTTTTATACCTGTTGCTGCTTAAAATCAGGTCTCTTTTTAATAAAGTTATAAACAGTCACATATTTCATATATAGGATGTAAGCTTTTTCTTCATCTCGGTCCAATCTGCTTTCCTCCGCTGCCTTGAAAATCTTAAGGGCACTCTGCACATAACTGAAATCAAAGAAGAGGAGTAAAGCACACGATTGTTGACTTGTCCCCAAACACCTTTTCACTACACGATGCCATTTTACGTGTTCACAGCCTCTGCTCCCATAAATTAAGCATTGGATTTTACCATCTTGATGTAAGGCTTCCATTAAATATGAATTACAATCATGCTCCTCCAAATAAAGTTTATCTCTCTTAGTTTGTTTACTAGCCTTATTTAAAGTCTTCCGTAATTAAATAGCATAGTAAGATATGGAAAAAAGTACTTTTCCCTTCTTAAAATAACTTTCTGGTTTTGAAGAAAAACCAATTCATAGAGAGACAAAATGAAAACATTGATTGCCTAAAAATTATAGAGGCAAAATATGTTCTATTCACACATTTGCTAAACTTCTTTAAAAATTAGCATTTATGTAGCCTTTTCTTAAAGTATGCAAATTTTCACAGGCATCATGCTCTGTCCATCATGTTTTGGCAGTATATCTGGCTACCTTCTGTAGGCAGTGAGCACATTCCATGTGACAGCTGAGAGGCAAGACTACCAAAGATTTTAAATTTAACAGAAATAATTAAGGAAATTTAGATCCACAACACAGTTGTTCTGGAACCTGCTCAGGAGAGTAGCACTAATGCTTCTAAAATTAATCCAAAAATCAATTAAAATATATACCTCTTTGTACTGGTCTTTTCAGGTTTTATTTCTGTCTTCTTGTTGAGATCTTTCAACGAAGTACAGAGATATAGCTCCTTAGGTACAGATGCCACAGCAGGCATGTTAATGTTGTTACTTATGTCCCTTCTAGGATGGTCCAGCTTCTTCGAGGTCTCTGTCAACACTTTTCTGGGGGAGGAGGGGAAAAAATAAATTGGGAGAGCCCAATTAGATTCCAATGACTTTTAGTACAGTTACCTGTATGGGGTTATTGCCTAATCTATCTCACCTTTTGTGAGCTAGCACTAGGTGCAAACAGAGTGGCTGAACAGTTAAATTAATCCTCCCAAAGTGACAGAATTATTTGAAACCATTCTAGGTAATTTATCAAGAATGTTGGCAATACATTGCTAACAGAAGAATATGTTAAGAAAAGAAATGCTGACTTAAGAATGTTCAAAATCATCATATCCAGCAAATTTATTAAACTGTAACACCAGTAAGCATGTTTTAAAAAATTAGCTGACTTCTGTGTACTCTAAAATTAGGGATGTATAATTATTTTATCACTAGCTTAACACAAACCTCTGCAAATACATACTACACCCTTGGAAAGATGACTTCTAATGTCTTGGTAAGAGAGAAGCTGCGAAAAGGAAGGTTGCTACTGTTAAAGTTGACTTGAAACTTCTTGGACATGCTGTAAGGTCTTAAAACTCCTAGGTACCATTGTCTTTCTGCTTTCCTTCAGAAGTGCTCTCCAGGTAGCCATGAAATAGTTAAGCAGAGTTGGGCCAGAGGGGACTATTACATCATCTCATCTGACATTCTGCATAGAGCAGTCCATTAAGTCTCATAGAGATAGGCTAATTGGAAATCTTTGAATTTAATACACAGTAAGCTATTTTAGCCCTTGGAGGTGGCAGGGGAGGAACTAAGCTCCCTCTGAAGGAGTGAGACATTAAGGTGCTAGCAATACTGAAGAAATGAAGGGTAACTAATTAAAAGAAAGACACTCAAACCATCCAAACAAATTATTTTCTAGTAGTGAAAATACACGTGGCCTTTGCAAGATGAAGGCAGGGCACTTTCCACCCTTAAGATGATGATCGGCATGACAAGTGTGACCAAGAAACCATCAGCCAGTGACCTCAGAGTGCAGTTTCAGCAAACTGAATTGATCTGTAGCTGACTGCCACCAAATGAGGTGGTCCTGATTTCCCTCCCTCTTTCTCATGCTGGTCTGGTACTTCTCCAACCTCTTACGGAGCCAATTCAGCTTGCTGAAGAGGCAGAGAGGCTATGCAGCTTGTGCAAGGAGAGCAGTCTGCGTGTGCAGCCAAGATGGGAACGTGATCCCTTCCCAGGACACGTAGCTGTTGTATTCTTTGAAGTATCACTGCATGTACTATTGCCAGGTTGACTCTTCTCGGTCTAGGAACTGGTTATCAAATAAAGATACAAAGTTAACCCAAACCTATGATAAGTCCATGTTGGCAATAAACGCAAAAATAAGATGACATATGTCTAATGATGATTCTTTGGTTTAAGGTCTGGCATGCCAAGGTCAGACGAAGCAGTATCTAGCTAGGTAACTTACTGCTTGAACGCAGATGTTGTACTTGCCAGTCTCCAATTACATAGCAACTATTCAAAGTTGATAAACTTGGAAAAATCCTTCCTTAGGAGGCCAATTTCCAGATAATTCTACAAAGTAAATATTATTAAGTCCTCAAATACTGATTTTAATACATAACATTAAAAATCTATCCCATGCCCCACTCCACTTTGTCTTCCCTATATAAAGTGCCTTGTGTTCTATTTCAATTTTCAGGGAGATATTAAAGTGCTGAAAACAGGGCAGAAAATTCAACAGAAGAACTGCATTCAGTAGAAACAAAATACAAATACTCACTTTGCCCCAAAGTAGAGGGCCTTTCAAATCTAAAAGCCTTTTTGCCTAAAACAAAGACATACTTTTTACAAGCTCAGAGAATTACAAATAAAGACTTCACTTATTAAGGTTTTAGTGTTACTTGTCTAATCCTATCTTCACAGCATGTCTTTACCTGGCTCCCCCTCCCCCCACCCCAGCCCTTGGTGCTGTAAATAGACTTTTTCTTTGAAGCTTTAAGTCCTTTCCAAATATATCTTCAATGTTTGCTCTGTTATGTAACCACTATTTTCTTAATCTTAAGTGGCAGCATTTGGTTGTGTTCTGACAGAATATTTTAACTAAATATATAGTCCAAAAAAGATGTAACATTACTGTGTCTCTGTGTGCATGAAGAAAACCCACAAGATTATGTGACAGATGACCCAGTTAATGGAAAGCAAAAGGTGCTAGTAAATTCTCAAGTGTTGCTGACACACCTTGATAGGGGCAGCTCTTCTGAAACCTCATCTACGCAAATGCAGAATTAGTGGATAAATGCCAAATCTCAGTTTTGGCTCAGAACAAAAATTGGCTTTCCATGTTTTCCTGCTATAGTTGCTAAGTTATAACTGCAGGTCTTTAAATTCCCAGGTAACTTCAACATTGAACTTACTTTTATTTCCTGATCTGAAAAAATATCTGTACCTTTTTTCAAAACATGAGAGCTACTTACCACAATATCTGATAAATGAGCTATTGCTCTTTAACCTCCCACGACACCATAATTCATACAATATGCTGCAGTAAAATGAGTAAGAATGGATTAGGAATAACATTTTCTAAATTTTTTTAAAATCCAGTTCTCAACAGCCTACTTAATGTCATAAGTTGATAGGAGATTTCAGATGCCGTTTCTAATTCATTCCTTTATACAGAATCTTAACTACGGAACTATAACTAGCATTTTCAGTTTTATGTATCAAAAATCCCCTAATTAGATTTTAGTCAGTAGCAGCCTACAGACTGGCCACTGGTTGCCAGCTGACTGCTCAGTCTTAGCTCATAAGGACCCTTAACATTCCTTAAGTCTCTACTAAATTTAAGATGTGCTTGTACTTTGATTTTCCCTTATACTTGAATGAACGAGTTGGGTTTTTTCCCTCTTTGAGCAGGCTCTGGGAAGACTATGATTTCAGAATCCAAATCAGCCACTTCATACATAAATACAACCAGCTGACTTTGAACACAAGTTTTTGTAGATAGCCGATTCCTAACTGGCCTGGCCTCAATAGAGGTATCTAGCAAAATAAGTTGCACAAATAAAGCCATTCAGGCATGGAGACAGATCAGCTGCTGCAAGTTCTGTACAAGGTCTGTATTTCTTTCCACTAGAGGAACTGCAATGAACTGTACTTTTTTATCAGAATCACGTCCATTTTATCAGGATGAATTCTTGCTGCTCCAGGCTGTATTGACTAGATTACGCTCACTTTTGCCAAGCATTCCATTTCCCTCCATGCTTACAATCACCGTATCAATACAGTGGCAATACCGAGGCACCTATGAATCCTTCCAATTACATACGCGGACCTTTCACACATCACTAAGGAAGAGGTATCTTCTTTCCCAGCAAGAAAACGAGAACTGGATCATAAAACCATGAATACAAGGAACTGGAGAAGCCACAATAGCCAACTCTGCTATCAGTCAACCCTGTGAGGAAGGGGAAACAACCTATTTCAATTTTGTCAACATTTTCTCAAAAATTAAGATCAAACTCAAAACTGCGGATCTTTTCTTCCCCCAACTGAAATATTATCTCAGGCTCCTTTTCCACACTTAAGAATGCTGAAAACGAGGCCAATATCCCAAAAATATAAAGGAAGTCATGCTTAGATGTTTATAGGTATTTAAAATACATAGAATGGATAGTTTTACACTGACAGGGAAACACACCTGTTGGTAACAGGTTCTTCAACATCTAATTATTGTGCCTGTTTTACTACGGATATGAGTAAGCTTTAAGTGGTATGACCATAGCAAGAACACCACACAGAAGCAGTTATATTGCAAGCAGCACACACAGTCTGAAATAAATTGACATGCTAAATACTGTGCATCACCGATTCAGATACGTAATAAAGCATTGTTCACTCATTTTGTCTCTAAAACTTCAGCAAATGAGGAACAGCTCTCTCACGAGCATTAAGTTCCTCAATTCTCTTGGAATTAAGTTTTACTGTCTGTACTCTGTACCCAAGAGTTGGTTTTGTTAGGATTATCAGTATTAATCTAGAGATACAGTATTTCAAGATGACTGAACTATACAGCCTATTTGTCTCTGTGAGCCCTGTAGTTTTCTTTCAGGCTCTGGTACTGCAAACACTACAGGCCTTGGTCCTGTAACTTAATGTGTACAGGCTGATTGTAACCATTGGGGCTTCTTCTAGCATGGCCATCAAGCTCACAGACTACCAAACTTTCATCATTTTGCTGGGTACCACCGGTCATCACGGCAGTAACACATTGTGGGGCTGTGTCTGGCCATGTACCGCGCTGGAACTACCTGCACCACCTTTGCACTGTGCGAGAATCCTTTCTGACAGTCGTTTTTCCAACAGCTTAACTGATACTGATGGGGAGCGAAGGCGCTACCAAAGTCAAGCGGCTTAAAAAAAATAAAAGTTGGATTTTAGGCAGGAAGTTTGGAAGTTGTTCGATCTATGTAAGAATACACATAGCTTCGCTTCTTACGTAGATAAACCAGAACCTGCAAAGTGTATACAAACAGCGTAGGTGGCAAGAAGCCGGGGAGGTGACCGAGTCCGAGAACTCCTCCAAGTTTACACCCGGGAGGCTGACAGCCCTGCGGCGCCCGGGTGCGGGCGCGGGCCCCCGCCGCCCCGCGGGAGGCCCCATGACACCGCAGCGGGCCGCCCCGCCCGCCCGGGCCGGAGGGGTGCGCTTTGCCAGGGGCCGCTCCGCGCCGCCTGCCCCGGCCGCCGCCGGGCTCCGCGGCGCCTTCCCCCGACCCCGCTCCCGCCTCGCCCCGGCCGGGCTGCGGCTGGGGGGCACTGCGGGCTGCCCAAGGTCACACCGCCGGCACCGGGCCGGAGGGTACCGGCTCCCGGCCGGGCCTGGCCCTATTGTCCCCCGCGCAGCACGGCCCGGCCCCCCCCGCCCTCCGCAGCCGCCTGAGGGCCGCCTTCCCTCCCCCTCCCCCCGCCCCAGCGCGCACGGCGGGGCCGGGCCGGGGCTCCCCTCCAAGGGCGCCCGCCCCCTCCCACCGCGGCCGGAGGAGGGCGTGAGGCGAGCCCGCCCGCCTGCAGGCCTCGCTCCCCCGGCGCCGCCTGCGGTGAGCAGGCGGGCCCGGCCCCTACTCACCGCCGCGGGGACTCGCTGCCCTCAGCCCGCCGGCCCGGGGCAGGCCCATGTCCGACTGCGGCTGCCGAGGAGACGCTACGCGGCGGCCATGGCTGCTGAGGCGGAACTCGGCGGCGTTCCTCCCTCCCTCCCGGGCCTCCGCTCCCCTCAGGGGCGGGGACTCTCGACGGCCCTATCGGGGCCGCGGGGCCGGGCTCGGGCGGTGGGGGGACGCGGCGGGAGCCTGGCGTCCAGCCACTGGGCTGCGGGGCGTGCCTGGGCCGGGCGGGGGTCCGGTCCCCCGCGGTACTGCCTCGGAGCCAAGGCTGAGAACGGAGAGGCAGCTCGGCTCCGATCAGCGGCACCACACGGGCTACTCGGGCCAGGCCCTGGGGAGCGCTCACGGGGAGCGCGGGGCCACCCTGCGCCCGGGCGCTCCGCAGGCCGCGCCCGCCGAGCGCCGCCCGCCCCTGGGGCTGGCACGCCGCCTGCCCGGGCGCCTCGCTGCGGTGCCGGCCACTTTGTTACGGAGGCCGGGCCGGCAGCAGCGGGCTTTCCGGTATGTCACGCTCGGGCCATCCAGCATTTGTATGCGGGGTTAAACTGGCCCTTCTGCCCTCCTTAGCCCCTTGTCCCTAACGGGGAGACACCTCCCCCTTAAGACAGTATCCTTGTTGGGTTTGTTTTCCTAGAGAAAGCTGCATTGACTGTGGGGACATTGGAAGTTCAGATCTCGTTTTTTGTTGATGGCTGTGTTTGCTGTGCAGCCTGTGGTGTTACTATAAGCATCACACTTCAGGGATGACAGGTACATGCTGACGTGCTGGTATAACGCTGGGATTTAAAACACTGGGAGAAGGGAGGGGGAAGGTGGTCTGAGCCTGTTTCCAGCCAGTCAGTGAGGTAGGTCATGCCATCGAGATCTCACACAAATGGAAAGGTGGTCTGAGCCTGTTTCCAGCCAGTCAGTGAGGTAGGTCATGCCATCGAGATCTCACACAAATGGAAAGATGCTCTGGCCTGCCACAGTCCCAGTGTGTCCCCTAACTGTGCCAAGGTGGGGGATTCGATTATACTTCAACCTACTGCTCCATTTTGCTAATGGAAACGGCTCGTGAACTGGAGCAGTTTCCCTCAGACACTTTGGGAAGCAGGGAGGTCATGAAGCCAAAATGAGACAGACACCTGTCTTCATGTAGCCTTCCAAAACAGGACTGTTTCATTGCCCAGAAGGCTTAGTTGTATCACCATGCTTAGTGGTACAGTAACGTTGGTTGGTACTGGGTATTTGAAAGGCTCAACAGTACCCTCCATCTCCAATTTGCAGTGCATATAAGTGATCAGACATGCAAAAGGTTCCAGGAGAAATGAGTACAGCTCTACGCCTCCTCTATTGTGCAATCGGGTAAGTTAATACCAAAGTAAGTCAATACACTGCAACAACATTCAAACCGAACTGAGTAATGTCAGTAACAGAATGCTCTTGTGCCTTTTCCAGAACTACACCATTTGTTTTAGCCAACATAGGTCATGCTAGAAAGTTACAGGATGAAAGGAGTAAGTCCACTGATGTCAAAGCTTGGGATCCAAGTGTGCAAACTAATGTTGAGCATCATACTTGCTGCTCTCCAAACTGGATTTGGAGTGTCCCTTTTATTGTTTCTCATATATGAAGAAATTGTGTTTCAAAATATTTTGGTCTTACTTGTATGGGCAAACCCCAAGCATATATAGAAAAGTGTTGGGGAGGACCTGCCCATACAGTTAGCTTTAGCATATTCAAGAACTTGTTAAAACATGCCAATATGTTGATTGCATTATAGGTGGTGTTGCCTTAGGTTAAAATACATTTTCCTATCAGCACGTATGTTACTGTGTAGCAGTATTGAATAAATAATTTTAAACAGTAGAAATCAGTGTGCTTTTTAATAGAATGTATTAATTATTCAGTTAAGAAAAACTATAAATTACTATCATAAAGCAGGGTAAAATAAAGGGAAAGAGACTAGGTACTTTACAGAGATGAAATGTGTTTAGACTTGCCTACATCAGACATCAAATGCCTCTCTTTTAAATGTACTTTTGGTGAATGTGTCAAACCCCCCCAGCATTAGACATGATTATTTTAAAGATGGAAGTCATGATCATAATAATGAAAACTCATATACAGTGCTAATGGACTAAATGCTGACTGCATTCCTCACCTCTGTAAAAGATTTTCAGTAACGCAGAACGTTTTGGTTTTCCATAGAGCTGTGGCTAACGCCATGAGGCATTCCTGCCTGTTGGTGCATACCTGCCAGGACATTGTAACGTTTTCTGTATCCCCTGCTGCCGGGTAAATGAAAACCCTTAATATGGCAAGCTGAATGCTTGTTGAGAAACGCAGACAGTTACCAAAAACTGAAAAGGGACGTGATGAAGGCTGGATTTTAGGTTTCTATACTCTGGTGACAAGCGACAACCCCGCGAGGGGGCGTCTGCACTTGCTCTCTAGTGCCGCCTTCTGGCTGATCACTCCTAGAAATACCACTGAGTCAGCCAGGTGGCAACATGGAAAGAATTATCTGGCTTTCCAAAAAGCGTATGTAGAATTCCTCCCTAAAGCCTAACTCAGACCAAAAATACTGCAGGAACTGGAGAGAGCGCTGTCGGCCAGGGCAGTGTCAGCCCTGCCATCAGGCTCAGCCGAGGGCAGTTCTGCCGCTGCGTGTGGGAAGTGCGGTTTCCTCGCCTGAACTTCACGGGTCTATTTCGGCAGTGACTCTTGGATTCAGTTCTGGTATTTGTGATGTTTGCACTTTGGAATACGGTTTATTGTCCAAAGCTGTGTTAGCTAAGTCAAAGGCAAAAAAATCAAAGATCTGTAAACAACTTTACAAGTATTCCTCCGATTAAGAGTATCTAGTGGGTAGTATGATCTCCAAAGTAACCAAGTGGAATTTTGTGATTGATATCCTTTTTCTGAAGGATGGAGATTATGGAATCTACGCTTTATGATGGTATCAAGATCTGTGACTTGGAATAGCTTTGGGGAGAACATGAGCACGACTGTTTCACATCATTGAAACAAAAGCTGGACCATTTCAAGGGCTGGGATGTCAGGTCCACAGCCAGTTTGGGACTGAAGGCTCTCTCACAGCGCAGCAAGGGCTTAGGATCACCTTGGATTCATCATCCATGTCCTATCCCCATGATAGAAGGCTTAGAAATAACTAGATTAATAGGATAGGGAAAACTTAGAATAATCAAAACTCTCATTGTATGTACAAAGACGAGCTTCACAGTATAACTTTGCAAATTAGGCCCGATCCTGGGGCCCTTTGTATTGGTAAGATGGACCTGGGATGCTCATGTGCAGATAAGAAGACACTGCGGGTATGCGATCTGTCCTGTTTTCTGGTTTTGAAGAAACTCGAGACAACGACCCCCACGACCACCATCAGGAGGCAGTGCGCAAGCGCAAATGGGAGGAAACTTATGTTAATGACTTGTTGATAGACTAATTATCCTAACCCAACATATTCTCGGGCATCTATTGAATATGTATGAATGTATACTTTAAATCACGCGTGCACAATGAAGACACGGCAGCAGGTGCTTTTGGAATTATCCACCCCGATGCCCGCCGGTGAATTAAACATACCTTCTTTATAACCTATCCTGAGTTATACAGTTTAATTCCGCACGTCACCCACGATCCCAAAGCATAGCTAAAGCCCTGCCCAGGGGAGGCAAGCCAGCAAGTCCTCGCTCGGGCAGGGCACCCTCGCCTGGGAGCTCCAGCAGCCATGAGGCGGGAAGCGCAACCCCCACCGCCCCGCGGCAGAGCGGAGCCTCAGCGAGGCCAGCGCGCGGCACGGCGGCCCCCTTCCGTATTTCTGAAGCTGTTTCTAGGGAGGCTCCCCCCGGCGGGCCCACAGCTCGCCTGCACCCGCCGGGGCCGGCCCAGGGCTGCGGGCAGGCGGCGCCCTGCCCCCCGCCGGGCGGGAAGCAGGACGGAACATGGCGGGCCCCTCCAGTCTCCGCTTCCCCGCCTTTCCCCGCGCCGCCGCGCATGCGCGGCAGGCGGCACCGAGGCCGTATCCCTCCGCCGAGCCCCTTTTGTCGGGGATATTTGTGTAATAAGATAATACCCGCACCCCATGGTAAGTGCCGGGCGCCCCTCGAAGCGCTGCCCGCGGGCGGCCCGCGCCGCCTCACGCCCGGGTGCGCGCTGGCGGCGGGGCTCCGCGGCGCGGCACGGCGCCCCTCCCCTCCCCTCGCCGTGTCCCTCCGCCAGGCGCAGCGGGGACTTTTGTGTGGGGCTTTTGGGCGCCGATGAGCGGCGGCCTCCGACGCCCCTGGTTGTTGTCGCGGCGGCGGCGGCCGGGCCGGCAGCACGGTAAGGCCCCATCCCCGCGCCCCGTCTCTCCCTCACCCCCCCGGGCTGGCCAAGCTTTTCCAGGTCAGTCTGCGCCTTTGTATAGGGCCCTGTTACCGGATGTGGAAGTTGATCTCTTCGCTGGTAAAAAATAATTCCACTTCCCCCGGAACCCGGCGCCGCGGCTCCCTCCGCAGCGCCCAGCCCAGCCAGGATTTCCTGTTGGGGAGAGCGGGCGCGCTGGCCGGCCTTCCGGGGACCCCGCCGCGCGGGGGGCGCGGGCAGAGCCGGCGGCGGTCTGGGCCGCGGCGGCGGCCTGGGCGGCCCGCGGGGCGCCGGGCGCGGCCTGTGGGGCAGGGGCTGCGCGGGGGTGGGGGGCCGCCGCGCGGCCGGCGGGTCGGGGGGTCGGGGCGTCGCGGGGACCGAGCGCCCGTCGCCACCGGTGGCCCCTCTTCCGCTGCCGCGGCCGCCGCGCAGGCCCTGGCGAGCGCGACGCGCTGGGCGAGGGGCCCAGGCGCTGAGGGGCTGCGCGGGTCCTGCTGGGCCCGCGTCTTTCCCTGCCGGGCAGCCCGGTCTGGGCCGCGGGGACCGGTCTGGGGCCTCACGGGGGGCCGGGGGGCCGGTTCCGTCACGGCCCGGCGCCCCGCGGGCGGCAGAGCCGCGTGCCGGAGATTGGCGCCAAAGGTGCCCTGAGGAGAGGCAGCTCCGCGGGGAGGGGAGCTCTGCCCTCCTCCGCAGCGGCCCTCGCCCCGCATCTGTAACTCCTGCTTTGCACTCAATAAAGCATGTGGTGGGAGCATAAACGTGGCACAAAACGCGTTCGTTCGGACTGTGGTTTTCTCTCCTAGATTACTTTCTGTCGGCGAGACGCTGTCCCTTAGCACGTCAGTGAAATCCCCTGTAGGAAGTCTTCTGTGCTTAAAGAGTTTTTAACCCAAAGCAGTTGTATGTTGTCATTTAACCTTCTTGCTCAGGTAGCTTTCATTTGATGGCAAATGCTGCATATTACTGTGAAATGTGCTAAAAGTTACGAATGCACACCTTGGAGTACTTTAGCTTAATGTTTGGGTGTGGTTTTTTTAAATTGTGACTTCTGAAGTAGTACTAAGACTAAGCAATTTGGCTGAAGTGCTTGTGCGCACAGAAATACTCATAAGGGTACGTAAATCTGCATGAGGTTAAGATTATACATGGCAGATCAGCATGCCCTAGGTGTAGAGTCTTGTTCGTGACCCACTTTACTGAAAACAGTTTGTTTTCTAGGGGTGTTTTTAGGCCTGTGTGTCAGACAGAAACTGTTGAGGAAGATTCCTCACAATAAAACAGATGCTTCTTTATAATAAAACAGACAGGCTGGTGGTTTTTGTTTGAGAATATTTTTAAGTTTCAGTTAATCTGAGACAGTCTGAAGGCTGTAGTACAGTTCAAAGGCTACATCACAAGCCCTTAGATGCTTCATGTCAATCATAGCTGCTGTAATGTAACCTTTTTGTATCTAGTGCCAAAATGATCTGTGAAAGCTTGCTGGCAGTGCCAACCCAAATCTTGGTTGGTGCCAGTGGTTCACTCTTGTTGAATAATATTTTTTCAGATGTTGCATTTTGTTGCAGGTGATAATGGCCAAATCTGTGCTCTCGTTTTAAGGACAAGACTTTTCTACCATCTGTGTTATTTAATGGAGTTGATGATTGGTGCCGATTTAAATTAATGTATGAACCTAATTGGAGGATAGACTTGCATAAATACAGGCTTGACTGTCTTAACCACTAAGCTATTCAACAGTGTTTGCTTTTCTGATCTCTTTTCTCAGATCAAACATTTTTCATCTGCTGCATACGTTGTCCAACATGAAGGTCATGTTGCTGTTTAAACAAACTAGAGAGAATTTAGTTACAAACACAACACAGTCATAGAGGAGAGCTGGAATCACTGGAATTAAAGCCAACTGCTATTAGCATATTAGTGTGATTTTCATTATTGTAATAGAAGTGTGGATACTCTTAAGCCGAAGATACGAAGTACTACATGAAATCATTGTCAAAATACGTTTGTAAAGGTATAATTCCCTTAGGAAACACTGTAGGAATTTGTGAGTTTATCCCATTTAACTTGTAATCACTATTAAATTATACACATGGTTAAATCATACCAAGGTGCTTAGGAGATGCTAGTACATGGGAAAACACTTAGGTGTAATGCAGACCTTCTGGTTCCTTTAGAAGTTACAAAACTAATTGAAATAAACTATTTGAAGAGCTGTTCTGAGTTCAGGTATTGTGCTGTTATGTCAGGATGTTAAAAAAAAAAAGTGGATCCTATTATTTCAATTATAATAATGATCAAAACTGAGTGCTTGATTAAAGACTTTAGCTTATAAATAGGAATAACTGCTTTACTTCAAAATATTTCTGACCTTCGTATAGATAGACATACAAAATTAGAAATGGCTGTTTCTGAATTTCTAGCGATACTGTGCAGTGTTGAAACTGGGGGGAGGATAGCACTTCTGAAGGTCAGGTTTGGGGAAGCAGGTTGGGTTTTTCTGAAGTGGAAAGAAAAAGACATTCTGCAAGAGCATTCTTTTTCCAGATGTAGTGGGTGTGAGAGATGATAGATCTCAAGCTATCTTCCAAGTACAGTTCTGCTGTGTGTCAAGTCAGTAGGGAAGCCTGTTCAATTAGCATTCTATGGAACTTTGTCCTGGATTTTTTAGGAATGATTGCAAATCCTTATCATAGATATGGTGTATGTTGATGTAGCTTACTTTCTTGTAAATTGCACTGCTGCAGTTCATGCTTTTCTAGTGTAAATAATGTCTCTCGGGAGTGTTCCTTGGTAGAAGTACACTGGTGGCTGCAAGATCTGTGTGTTAGCAGGTGTTCTGCAACAACTGTTTTGTGCCTGCTGATTCTGACCAGCTGATGTTCACCACTGCAGTGGTAGAAGGGGCAATAAGGCTGTGTCCAGGATCCTTGGGACAGGACACCGGTCTGAAAGGTGCTGCAGTATTTTAAGCCAAACGGTCTTCTTCCTTTGGACTGCAGAATCTGCTGCTCTATTGTCTGTAGGCTATGGTGTGGTAGCCCACGCTTCCCAAGCTGTGTGCTTTTCAGCTCCTGTCCCTCCCCGCAGAGCCCATTTCACACACAGTTCCACCTAAACTCTGTTCAAGTGCTGTTATATACCCTTCTGGTCACAGCATGATGTTCAGAGTTTTATAAAATGTATAAAAACTTAAATCTAACGTGGATACAAAAAAGCAGCAGGATTTCCTGTTGAACAGAAGTAAAATAGCAATAATAATTTGATCTCTGTTTTCATTGCCAGTTAATTGTGGCATCTGGCAAATGATACCATACAGAATGCATTGCAGTAATGAAATGTGGAAGTTCAGGAGGTGATTAATGCAAAGAAGTCCAAACCCGGCAGAAGCTCTTCCCTATTTACTCAATTGTAGACAAAACCTCCTGTTCTCACACTTGCATGGGAGCTCTTAGAAGTCTGGAAACATACTCAAGATTGCCGTAAGAATAACTGTAACAGTCTCAAGACTGTATTTCGGAGGCAGTGATGTTTTTATTGTCTAAAAGAATCCTCTTATAAAACATTACCCAGCTGTTGTGCTAGCCCAGCTTGGTGGAAATGACACAGTTACTGAGGAGTTACCTTCTGACACGCTAACTCAGTAGAGTTGATTTGTAACACTGTATGGCATAGTAGCAGTAGTTAACCAAGAGTACTGCTTTGAAATGGAAATCTCATTTAAATTTTAAATATATGTTATTGTGCTATATATAACTTTGCTTGTGATAGTATCACTGTGCTATTGTAGCGTTACTAAATGATCTCAAGAAAGCAGCTGAAGTATTTTTCGGAAAGGGAAGAAAGGGAAATTCTGACACTGCAGAGCCTTTTTGTTATGTTGCAGTACTAGTGGAAGAGTGTGGGGGAGGTGTGGGGCATGTTATTACTCAAGGGTTTCCTGACCTTACAATATTGGTACTTGGAATGGTCTACAAAGTAGAAATCAACTTTTGGTTGACTACTCTTGAGAAATTTTGTCAATGTTAGTATTTGTTGGTTAAAAGTGACTAAATAGGTATGAGTTTTGTTGCAAAGGCTCCTTCAGTTGCTGTTGTTCATGGATTAGTGACATAACTCAAAAATAAAATGACATTGTTCAACAGTGTAATTTTGCTACTTTTTAAACTTTATTCCACTAGATGGCCCAAGCGTTCTTTCAAGTATGAGAACTGGAACTTAATTTCTAAACTAAATTTGTGATGTTTTAACTGAAGTTAAAATTCTGCATCAAGAAACATATGTAAATTTCTGTGATGCTTTGTGCTTGTTTAAAATACAAATACTTATATCAACCAAGAGAGTGTTGGTTAATGTAAGTAATATGTGGTAATGAAGGTTAAATCATGTATGATTTTCCATGTCCCTGTTTTCCCTTGTTTAGAACATCTGCATGTAGTACAAAGCTGTTTAGTTTTTTGCGTTGAGATGAGAGCTGATGTACTGTCACTTGGACAGTGTGTTCAGCAGTAGTGGTTCAGAGAGACGCTGAAAAGGTGTTGATCTCAGGCTGAAGTTTGTCCCTAACATCTCCTGGGACTGAGACTCTTATTTTTCAGACTACTGTAACTGATTTTTTTTTTCTGGTCTATTTTGCTGCATGGGGTGTTGATAACAGCTTTGCGGTTTTTCACCAGTATAGATGTGGTCCATGGGTTCTGAATAGGTGTAGTTGTTAAATGTGCGGACAGTAATTTAATTCACCTATTTTTATTGTCTAATGGACATGAAGTATAAGCTTGTCATCAAGCCTATCTTTCTGGTTAGTGGAGAAAGACAGTTACACACAGAAGGCAGCTATTACTGGGAGGGTGGTTAGACACTGGAATGAGGCTGAAGAAGTGGTGGGATTTTCACCCACAGAGACATACAAAACTCAGCAGGACTGAGCCTGGCCATGCTGGGCCACCTCTGACTGGAAGATTGAACTAGGTGACCTCGAGAAGTCCCCCTCAGCCTCAATTATTCTGTAGTTCCAAAAGAAGACTTTCTTAGTTCCTTTACTGGTATGTAAACCAAAAATCAACACAAGAAAAATTAATTATTGTCTTTCTGAGTTAATTCCTAACTTTAGTATTTTGCATTGAGTTCCAGCTTTCCTTTTGCTTCTGAGGACCTTGATGTGGTGGTATTAGACCACCAGAACAAGTGTGTGTGTCTGTGCTCTTTTCCTTCTTAAATTGCACCCCCTGGAAAAAAAAAAAAGAAAAAAAAAGGGCGTGCTATAGTCCTCCTTTCACTGCTGCACTTGCCAAATGCCCTCTTTGTCCTATTGTTTTATATTGTTACTCCTGGGGACTCCCTTTAACAGGGACAGTAGATTTTCTCTTATTCCTGTTTCTCTTTTTCTCTTTATGGAAGAGAGTCAGCTGTCGTCCCTTCCTCTGCATCTGACTGCTCCTTCTTTCCTTCCTTTTCCCATTGTCAGTATTTGTCCTGTCCTGCCACCTCCCTGTTCCTCTTCCCTTTTCTGGCTGGAGACAAATGAATATGTCCATGTGTACTAGAAGGATGGACATAAATGGAGAAGTATTTGGAAGTCAGTTCTGTAGACAAAAAGTCCTGTTCCAGTTCATGGCTCTACTGATACGTGGTGGAGTTCTGCATTTGCAGTATTTGTCTTGCTTTCTAATTTCTTCCAAAGTCAGTAGCTTTCAGCTTATTGAGCAATATGCCACACAGATTTTTACCAGTTGAGCCAATGGAGAACTTTCGAAATATGTTGGGTTTCTGATAGAAGTATATTTTTAATGGAATTTCTTTCTGAACTGATACACTCTTAACTTTGTGTAGGAAATTGGCTGCATGGCCTTGCAACTGCTGTTACTACTAATGCAGGCTTAACTTTGTGGCTGGAAACTGAACTGGTGAAAGTAATTCCATTCTTAGCATCCTGGTAGTGGAAAACATAGATACAGGTCTAAAACGTTAATGATACGTTTTGGTTGGTAGTGTTTAGTTCTAAACTTTCTTTTTACTGAACAAATTTAATAGCAAGTACGAAATAGTGTGGTTTTAAAAAGATGTTATACTCAGAAATCTTTGATGCAACAGAGACATATATAGGTGTCACTTGTCTACATGTAGTTTTGCATGCTCCATTGTATGGAACTTTCAGTGCTGTAAAAGGGGGATTATCTAAAGATGATGTGAAAGTTTTTTGGTTTTGGTCATGTCTCAATCAAAAGTTTGCACTTAACATGTTTTTTTTGTAGCTGTAGACAGTTGAAGCAGGTAGTAATGTTTGGTTTCAGGTGGACATTTTAGTTTGCGTATCTGATGCATGTAGTACAATAGTATGTTTATTGTGTTTTGTAGCTAGAAATAAAGACATTATATTTTAGGGTGAACAAAATGAAGTGATAGTGATGGACAAGACTTCAGAAAGGTGTTGTTTCATACCTGAATGCGTTTACGTGGTGGCACCTCTTAAATATGTGTAGGCTTTTTGGATAAGTGAATGTAGTGCCTTTGGGTATGTGACATCGCCATGATGTAGTACCATTTGAAAGCTGGACAAAGCTGGAGAAGAGTGTGGTATCAGGTGAGAGCTTCTGAACCACTTTCTGCTGTAAGAAATGTGCATCCAGTTCAGTTTAAATGTAGTTTGATATAACTTTACAGCTGCTGTGGTTGCAGCATTGTAATACTGAAATCTTCACCCCCGTGTCAGTTCTATTTGGTTGACAAAAGTAATTCTAAAATCAAGCTGCTTATTGCAGTCAATAAAGCTTGTTTTCATGACTAAAATACCCCAGTTTTTGAGCTTTTCAGAGTAGTTCAGAAATAGTAATTTTAAAAAATTACAGTGGCATTTGTATACTTACAATGATATTAATTTTGGTTTTTTTTTCTTTATATTCCTTTATGTCCTTCACTAGATGTCACTAGTAGATTTGGGAAAGAAACTTTTAGAAGCTGCACGAGCAGGTCAAGATGATGAAGTTCGCATTTTGATGGCAAATGGAGCACCTTTTACCACAGATTGGGTAATGAAAACTTTTGCAGTGTTTGGTACCTGAAGAAGAAAATAGGATTATTACAGTTAAGCATTTGTAGTGCAAGCCTTGGGAGTTTCTTCTTGGAATTCTGCAGTCACATCATCTAATGTCTAATTAAGAATTAAAATTGTCTGTTTCTTCATATGACCTCCTACTGATTTTAGTAACAGACTGAATGAGCTCATTCTGATGGCTTTTAAGATGAGCTTTGGAGTGGTTCATGGGAGAAAGCAGCAATCATCCTCCTAGTTATTGTGTTTTGTGCATTTAGTATAATAAGAGATCTGATTTAAGAAAGCAGTCACAACTGCCTAATATGTACAGCTGAGTGTTCCCTGATATAGAGGCTCAGAGTTGTCTTTTGGAGGTGTCTGTTTTTGAACAGGTTGTAACAGGGAGGTCAGGTACCTAAAATTCTAGGGTATTTAGAAGCCCTTAAGAGCCTTAATCTACTTAGTGACCTAACTTTTAAGCTGACTCTGTTTTGAGCAGGAGATTGGATTTAACTGACTTCCAGTGGTCCCTTCCAACGTTGGTGTGGCATGTTGACCAATACTAAGAATGGGGTTAGACCCCTTAAAACGTCACACCTCAAAGACTGAAAAGAACAAAGTACAGACCTCAAAAAGTTGCTTCCAGTGAGCTAGTTTTAGTGTGTTGTGATTATTTTGGGGAAAAAATTGTAAACTTTTTTTATTCTTCTCTTCACATTCTGTAAAAGCCCCAATGGCTTCTTTCCTTGAGACTGCAAGGGAAAATGATTTTGAAGTGGTGGCCTGACACCTGAGTTTTCTAGCCCCAGAATAAGAAGAAATACTTAATACTGACATCTGTTGAAACTCCACTTTTTCCATTACATTTGCAGTTGGGAACATCTCCACTTCATCTAGCAGCACAGTATGGACACTACTCAACAACAGAAGTGTTGCTGCGAGCAGGTGTAAGTCGGGATGCCAGAACCAAAGTGGACAGAACTCCATTACATATGGCAGCATCAGAAGGCCATGCCAGCATAGTAGAAGTCTTACTTAAGGTAAAGACTACTGAAACAAGGTCTGAGGATGGGATATTACTATGGTTTATGATCAGATATTTGAAAATTTCTTTTAGTCATGAAACCAACATTGAAATATTTATACTGTGTGCACTGGGTGCTTTGTTTTCCTATTAAACTGTAATTTATTTTAGCATTAAAATCATCATGATTTCCAGTGAATTACTTACTGCTGTTTCAAAATAAGACGACTTCCTAATTTGACATTGTGCGTGTAACAGCTTTAAGAACCAAGACATGTTATGTCTTGGGGACTCTTTAATCTTTTGAGGTAAATAATTTATTTGGTAGTTAGATTGAAGTACTTCTAATAAATCTGTAAATGTAGGGTAACAAGACATTACTGATGGAGAAAGACTATCCGGGACTTCATTCTGTGACCAGCATTATTTAATTCAGATACTTCTACTAACATAGTTCATGCAATGATCTTTTTGTAGCATGGCGCTGATGTAAATGCGAAGGACATGCTCAAAATGACTGCGCTTCACTGGGCCACTGAACATAACCATCAAGAAGTTGTAGAACTCTTAATAAAATATGGAGTGGATGTTCATGCTCAAAGTAAATTTTGCAAAACGGCTTTAGATATTGCAGTAGACAATGGAAATGAAGACCTTGCAGAAATATTACAGGTAACTTTTCATTTATGATGTTAAGGGAATTTACAGAAAGGTGCTTGTTTACACACGTGATACGCTAAGCTTTTAATACAGCAGCTGTGAGATACATGAGACCATATATTGTCTGATAATGCTAAGCTCGGTCTACTTCATGACATGGAAATGAGATGTTAATAAACATTAGTTCGTCAAAGAACATTTTCACAATCTACAAAGTCAAGGATAAGTACCCTTTATTTTCTTAAATTTGAGTGTTGTAGTACACACAACTAGGTGGAGTCATCACAGGCAAGGTATAAAACTTAACTCCCTACTCTGCCAATACATTTTGATACCCTAGTGTTGGGTTAGCTCCGTGTATGGATATTCATGTCCTTGGAGATCAGGAGAGGAGAGAAGAGATGGCAATTTTTCCTGAATTAGAAAAACTAGAATTGACTTGTTGAAGTGATTGGGACCAGGCTTATTATAGATACTTACATGGAACTGTGTACTTGTTGTTCAGTAGTGTTCTTAAAGCCAAATTAAGTGCTAAGCATTATTGAGAAAAAAATAGAAAGCAAATGAAAAATCATGCCACTGTATAAATCTGTTGTTCCCCTGCATCTTGAACTGTATGAACTTCTGGTCTGTTCCTTTAGCCTTTTCATTGCAGAAAGCATATAGTAAATAAAAGTCAATAATTGAAAGAAAGACAAAAGGAAGATTGTCATCTACAATTCATGGCCATTACTAAGCTGTTGGAGCCGATTTTGATGGCATGTAGCTGCCACAGCAGCCTTGGTTCTTCAGGCCTCCATTTTAGATACGTGAGCTTGCATATCTACAAAAGGGCCTTGTCTTTATATGGTCCTCTTTGTTCACAGTAAATGGAAAGGAGAAGTAGTGGTATGTCATTCTCTTTCACTTGAATAGACCTTTTGTCCTTAGATTGCAGACAAAAAAAAAAGTTTCTCATGTACTTGCACAGAGCACAGGATGTGACATGATGTGTATATGTTGCATGAGTATAATGAAGCAGATCCTCCCTGTTTGGGTGTAATGTGCAGTAATTCTAGTTCTTACAGAGTAAATAACTTCCTTATAACTACAGCTGGAATGATGATACTACGTTTGTCTCTTAGATTGCAATGCAGAACCAAATCAATACAAATCCAGAGAGCCCGGACACTGTGACGATACATGCAGCAACACCACAGTTTATCATTGGACCTGGAGGGGTGGTGAACCTAACAGGTCTGGTATCTTCTGCAAATACATCAAATGGGACTAGTATTTAGATGCCTATAGGATAGTTACTAGGATTTTATACTTTAATTGATTTTCACCATTTGGTGGAAAGGCTTGAGGAAAAACAGGGGTAAGAATAGAGTAGTTACTGTGTTCCTCTTCAGTGTTTTTTGTGTTGTAAGTATTTAGGTACTGAAAACACCAGTCTTCAGAGATAAATTGTAAGAAACTGTATTTGCTTAACAAACTTGCCTTCAGAATAGCACTTTAGTTCAGCAGTGTTGCTGAGAACAGAGTGAGTGTTACAAGCTTTGGTGCAATAATAATGAAGAAAGGGACTTCACTGTTTTTAAATTTATCAGCTAACTTTTTTTCCTCTGTCCTACTAGATGAAACAGGAGTGTCTGCTGTACAGTTTGGAAATTCATCGACATCAGTATTAGCCACATTGGCAGCTTTGGCAGAAGCATCAGCTCCACTGTCTAATTCTTCAGAAACACCAGGTTAGAAAACTAAGGCATTTAACCTCATTTAATAAACTAAAAGTACATAACTGGTACTTCTGGAGATACAGTTCATACAGAAATGAGATTACAATCTTCCTTTTTTCAGCATGAACAAATCTTTTCCTTTACTTTCACTTGGAAGGTTGCCAGATTCATATGTACAATTATTTCTTAATAAGATTTCTGGACCTAATGTGAGTAGCATTCATCTTGCTGAAAGCAAGCATAGATCAGGAGGTTGAATTTACATCTTTGCCTATATATGGTTTAGTTGCTTCTGTTAAATGTTGGGAGATGGTCCCCAATGTTGCCTGCATACACTTTGTCAGGAGTTATTTCAAATCTTTTACACAAAAGTCACAAGAACATTTGGCAATCTTAATGTGCAGTTTGCCCATTAGAATGTCTGTGGGTCATCTTTTCAACACTGAGTCATTCTACTTGCATTTGGACTATTTAGTGGTTAGTGTCCCACTTCAGGCTGGTAGGCTGTCATGACATTGCAGGTAAATGTAAGCCTAGCACAGGGGTCCTCAAACTTTTCAAACAGGGGGCCGGCGCGCGGATTAAGTGGCAGGCAGTCATCTGCAGCTGCTTGGTTTTGCCCCCCAACCCCCAGCGGGAAGGGGGGGGGGCAGGGGGGGTTCTGTAAATACTGGGGGCCAGACTGAGGACCCTGGGGGGCCGTATCTGGCCCACGGGCCATAGTTTGAGGACCCCTGGCCTAGCAATACATTGTTGTTCTCCTAGGAAGAAACAGCCTGTCTCTCTCACTGCAGCCATATGCACCCTCTCTTATTCCATAAGGCCATAAGAAGCCAGAAAGGCACAAGGAATTCCATTGCCTCAGTTCCCAAGTTTTGCATTCCTGTTTCTTAACACAAAACCCCTTCGCCCCGCCCCGTGGATCTTTGCCAGTTACTGCTTCGTGTGAAAAAAACGCAACTTTTGTCACGGTTTCATACTCCATACTCTGCAAGTTGCCCTGGATATATTTGTCCATTGTTTGAGTAATGTGTTGCTTGTTTTTCTGTACCTTTTCACTTTTGTTCATTTCAACATGCAGAGTGAATAAAGAGATGGCAGTCAGGTATCTTACAGCATCAGAGTGGATAATAAAGACTAGTAATTACCATTAACAGGTTTGAGAAGGACCTCATCAGGTCTCATGGACTGTGCACCTTCAGGTTCCTTAGGTGGTCTTGAACCTGATGATCTCCTACAGCGGGTGGTTCTCCATTCTCCCAGCCCCTGCCTTTGCCTTCTGCAACTTGGGCAGTGGGGCTGGAGCACCTGCCAGCGAAGACCGAGGCAAGAAAGTCACGGAGTACCTCAGCCTTCTCCATGTCCTGGGTAACCAGGTCTCCTGTTTCCTTCTGGAGAGGGCCTACACTTTCCCATGTCTTTCTTTTATTACCTACAGAAGCTTTTCTTGTTGCCCTTGATGCCCCTGGCCAGATTTAATTCCGTCAGGGCTTTAGCTTTCCTAACCTGATCCCTGGCTGCTCGGACAATTTCTCTGTATTCCTCCCAGGCTACCTGTCATTACTTCCACCCTCTGTAGGCTTCTTTTTTTCTGTGTTCGAATCTTCAGAAGACAATGGCTGCAGTCGTTATGTGAACCACAGAGTGATTTTTGTGTGTTGTGTGATATTGTAATTAACTTAAAAGATGAAAGCTTCAGGCTTTTATGTACCTTCTCTCATCTTGAGCGTCACAACACAGTCTATAGGGTTTTAATTTTATCTCTAGATAGGAAGTACTCTAATATCTGTTATTTAAATCAAAGGCTTTGCTTGTACCTTGACAATTTGAAAATAAAATACAGAGTGTGTTTGAAATTCTGTGATTGTGCTACTAGTGATCTTGCTCTTTGTCTCAGTATTTTGTTGCTTTAAAAATAAGGCTGGTAGTGCGAGACCTCAGTTACAATGTATAGTGCAAGCTGAGCTGTGTGTTGTAGTTCTGAATGCAGTCTGCCTTATGTTACCTTGATTTATAGGTACAATATAGAACTGTGAGGGTTCACTGCTGTATATTTATTATCAAATCATGAATTTGAAATGTTAAGTTCAGCTAGGAGTTTGTATTTTTAACTATAAAATTATATACATACAATGTTTATTTTGCTTTTTAAGCTTTATCGTTCTTGTTTAAAGGTGTAAAAATTTCAGCTCTGTAGCACTTTTCCTTTAGTCCTGTTTCATACTTTGTATAATTAAGTTGTGGGTGTGTTTGAAGCACCCATGTAGTACAGACTAAACTTTTAAGGTTGTCTAGAGGTCCTTCAGTCTGTTACTGTCTTGAAGACGGTTATGGTAACCAGAGAAATCACAACTGGGTCCTGAGGTACACCTGGAAAAGTGCTGGCTGAGGAGTAATTTCAAGCTTAATTATTATTTTTTTTTAATTCTGCTGTCAGTGTAATTTAGTCCAGCTTGTGTACAATGCAGAAGTTAGTTGTGTTCTTAAAAACAACTCTTGTTCTTGTAGCCATGTTAACACTGAACCCCAAGTGTCAGTTTTGAGTGGGGTGTATCTATTAGGAAACATGCTAAATAAAAATAAATTATTATATCGAGCAAGGCAAACCAGGACAGAGTTGCATGTATAGTTCGGTATGTTAGTTCTCTGTGTTGGCCTAGTGAAATTTTTCTATTAATAATATAATATGTAGTAAGGCATTGGGGGGGGGAGGGGTGTGTGATATCAAATTTTAAGACAATGGAAGTGCCTTTTTTTCTTAGCTGTACCAAAATGCCTTTGAAATCTTAAAGCTTAATTTATAAATTGACTTAATTCATTTACTAATCTGTTGATAGTTGTGGCTACAGAAGAAGTTGTGACTGCAGAATCTGTGGATGGTGCTATTCAACAAGTTGTCAGTTCTGGGGGTCAACAAGTAATTACTATAGTTACAGACGGCATTCAGCTTGGTAACCTGCACTCGATTCCAACCAGTGGAATAGGGCAACCAATCATTGTGACCATGCCTGATGGACAGCAAGGTGAGTGGAAACTTGCATGGTTCGAGCTTGAGGAACTATTGCAGTTATAGTAATAATAATAAATTATTAGGTGCAAATAGCTTGGACAACTTTGTGTAATTATCAGTTTAAATACATCTTTGAATTCTTAAACTGCAAAAGGCTCATAGACGCATGAGCTGCTGCTGTTCAGTGAATTACCATGTCAGCTGAGTCTCTGCATTAGGAAAAAAAATGGAAGAATTACTAAACTGTATGGAGGAGAAATGAGTCATTTAAGGGAAAAGTGATAACTATTTGCTTTACCTTCACTAAGTTTGATTGTTGGAAACTTGTTATGAAAACTAAAAGATGGAGTAAAACAAAAGCTGCCTTCCAATACTTAGGTTGTTGTCTTGCTGGAAAGATGAGGTGAGGCTTGGGTTTAGAAACCTGATACATAGCTATGCAAGTCCAGTGGAACGTGTTCTTAACAGGACAAAACCCAAGTCTTACATGCTTGAAGTTTTAGAGGAGCAGTGGCATAACCAGTGAAGCCAGGGCAATGCAAATTGTACTGTTGGGCCATATGTACCTTGTTTGTGGAAGCTGTTGGTGTAATAAGTGCTATTTTGTGACATGCCTATGTGTTGGGTGGTTTCTTTTAAAGATGCTCTGCCACTTACTATTTAGACAAAAATGGTTACTTCTCTGGTTTCTTCATGAGGTCTCCCAGTGTGGAGCTTGAAGAGTTGTACACTGGAGACAAATTATTTGGTTCGCAGTCTGAGCAAGTACAGCTAGTTATCGGAAAGCATGAATGTGTGTAGGTAGTAACTGAAGTGACAGTTACGACATTTAATTGCCAGATGGTTGCATGAGTAACTTGGAGTATGAATTTCTTTGGAGCCCTTATTGTTTGTCCTTCAAGGTTAGTAACTGCTGGATTTTCAGATTGCCTAAGGTGTTCTAATTAATCAAAATAAAAAAACAGTTTCGTGTTTAGTATTTTCTTCAGAAACATTATGAATATGGTCTGCTACATGAGTTACAGGCTGGTAACTCTGCTGCAGTTCACTTCCATGTTGGTTTACTCTGTGAAAAATGGCAATAATACTCCAGAGTGACAACTAATTCTTGTAGACATCAGTAACAAAGAATTTTAAAAATAGTAGCATGCAAGCAGCTAAAGTGTTTAGTAAATTTTCACCATACAGACTTTATACTGAACTTTATTTTTCATAAGTGAATGTCTCTGCATTTTATTGCTGTTAATAAAATTACTTAATTGTATGATTTTTATGTAGTGCAAATATTGTTTGAAGTAAATATATTTATATGTACAAATATGTCTTCAGTATTAACAGTTCCAGCCACAGACATTGCTGAAGAAACTGTGATAAGTGAAGAACCACCAGTGAAGAGACAGTGTATTGAGATTGTTGAAAATCGCGTGGAGTCTGCAGAAATAGAAGTAAGGAGTATATTAAGTGATATGTGTTAATCAGAGTGTTCAGCACTGAGTATCTGGTTGTGGTTTTTTGTGTTGTACGAGTTTGATTTCTGTGTTACCACAGAATGAAGTGTGTGAAACAATAACTTGCTTAGCCTCCCCTGTTACTGAAATTTTGTCTTCTATGAAGTTGTAAAAAGAACATAGGAAAGCTGTTTGCTTCATCCTCTGTACACATAAAAGTGACCTTTGTTTTCAGTATATGATAACTTTATTTTTTTGTTTTTCCTTGAAGATCACTAACTAGTTTTTAAAACTAGGTACCATTGTATTATTGAGTAACTTGACCCTTTCCACTAGCAGTGAACAAGAGTACTGTACCCTCATCTGTCTGTTATCACCACATGCTTGTCCTGATAGTGAGATCATATTTTGAGCAATGTTTCCTTTCCATTCATGATATCTAGATAACTGTTAATGGAAATGTGAAACAGTAGATGCTGTGTTTGCCAATTTTTATCTGTACACCCCCCCTACCCCACCCCCTTTTTTTTTTTTTTTTTTTTTAGTTCTGGAGCCGTTTACTGTGAAGTATATTTACACCATCCTGTTTTTTTTAAAAATGGTAATGTGGAAGACCTAACATCCTTTGACCTCACCTAAGAGCTTTTCTTTTTAAAAAAGACAAATACATGTAGCTGTTCAATTTGAAATTGTAGCTTTTTTATATTAGCCATGATAGGTCAACCATCTTATTCCTTCTTCTGTTTCTTACAACTGTGCTGACCAGTTTTGGTCAAAAATTTATGAAAATTGCTGTCTGCCTTGGCTAGGCTGTAAGTTCTTGTTTTCTTAACTCCATGATACTTCATTTATCAAAGGCTGTGTTCTCCAACTTCTGTTCATATTACAAATTCTGTCTAATTGAATATGTTTTATTGTACAGTGTGTGCTATATGTTATCCATGTCTAATAACAGTAATTACCACCTTTCATCATTTGCTTTCCCTGTCCCTAAGTTGTCACATCAAATACTTTCAGCTTTTGCAGCTTTGTGGTCATTACCGATTATCATGACAGTTGAAATTTTCTTGCTGCATTTTTTTAAAATGTATGACTGTTACAATAAAAGCATTTCTTTTGTTCACACTTTTAAACATCTGCCTGAATTATTCGTAAAGGAAATTACGTTTCCTTGAGTATTTTGAGAATTCTGTTAAGCGAATGAAAAAAAATGTAGATCCATTAAGGAATAAATCGACCTGTTCGTAATTACAGATAGTTGGTATAACTGTACAAATAGTTCTTTTAGGAGGATGACCAGTTTCAATTCTATATTTTAAACACATTTCTCAACTATCAAAAGAAGTTAGTTTAAACGAGTTACTTTTATCTGTTACTTTTTAAGTACAAGTTTTGATGACTGACGTTGTCCCTGCCTGTACAGCTGGAAATGCACATGCAGACCTCTGCCTCTGTGTGGCAGCCAGTTGACTTCAGGAGCCTTACTGTGGTTCACAGAGCTGTGGTGCTACCTCACCTTGGTAACAGGGACATTAAAGAAGTGCACGTAAAGTTGGTTCACTTCAAGCTTCATCATCATAGAAGGTGGTAGATACTTGAATTTGGAGGGAGTGGGCCCCCTCCCCTCATTAAAATATTTTTTAACATAGAAAACCTTTAGTATTCGGTTTCTTTGCCTCACTGGTGATTCGTCCCTTTATTTCATTATAAAGAATTGATTCAAGGCAGAGAGTGCTTCCTTCAGCTCTTTTAAATTCACAGTGTATGAAAAAATAACTGTAGTTTAAAAGTCTTTAGGTTGAACATCCTCCCATTCATGTGAGGTGAGAAACTTTCCCATGAAATTATTGTGAATGCCTAAAGCTGAAGTGATGCCTTTTTGATTTTCCTCTTCTGGTCTGTTAAGTTCAAGCATTTCAGTTAATTTTTAAGTGTGATAGCAGTTTTCCTAAACAATTTGATATTTTAAAAATAGGATGGCAGCAAAAAACCCTGTCACACAGATACTGTTTTTCATTTTCATGCATAATTCATTAACATACAATAATTTTTATTTTCATTCTTGATTTTGACTGTTTTTCCTGTGTTGCATGTTTGAAAGGTGACACACATTAGAAACCAGGATGATCATTTCATTAGACTGAAAAAAAAAATCATAACTGTAGATCAATTATATTAGTGAATTCATTGCCCTGCTTTTTTCTGTCGTTAAAAAGAATGCTTAGTTTGGTTATTTTAGTTATGGGTGTCCCTGTTGTCAATGTATATAGACTGTTAAAAGTTACATGTAATGAAGAGAATTCCCTGATAAAATGGAAGATTTCTTAAGAGCACTCAGGATCCTCTAACTTGATTTTTACCTTGGTTAGGTTTTTATACCAATACAAAAAGACTTTGGATAATCAGAAGGCTTTCAGTTGTGTTCTACAGAATGCCCCAAGAACACTTTCTGGATCTATTAAGTTAACAGACCAGATACAGTCCGCCCTGTTCTAGATGTCAGAGTTAAGGGACCGATTGTCACTGTTCAGTCCGCTGTAGGTCTGCATTGCGCTCCTCCAGAAGCATTAGTTTCTTTCCACAGCCTAGTTAGTATACTTGGCCTCAGCCTAACTCATTCTGTTTACATTAGGACTATGATTGACTAGAAAATTACACCTGTTAGTTGCTGGACTAATCTACATGCTTTTAATTGCTAATCTGTCTGGTAGATACAGGTTTTATCTTCTTGTATCTGCCACTGGGACTTGGTTTTTTTTCCCTTTTTTTCTATCCCTTCCTTAATGTGCTATACTCATCATGGGTACACAGCTCTATTTATTTCTTCTGTGGGAAATACTCTTTAAGATGTGGTTTAAGAACCTCGCTACCCCCAAGTGTTTGCAGTCTGCACACACCATAGTAGTGGTAGTCCCTTGCTTTTTGTAATGCAGCACAGAACCACTGGCCAGTGAGCTACCAGTGGTTCTTACTCTTCTGCAGCCCAGTAGGTAGAGCAGCTTTACTTCTTGCCAATGTTAGATTTCTGACATTTTTTATGTGACAAATTCATGAGAGAAATAATGCCCAGCTCAGTATATCCCAGGGCTCTGTGTGCTGAAGAGGGAAAGGTTGCTTTCCACGCATAGCAGGATCAGCTGTTTTGACTGCTTCCCTGAGAATTGTCTTGTAAGTCTGTTTACTGACTTGCTACTCGGGCTGTTTTACATCAGCTTTTGGCTCCCCTTGTGCTACATAGATAACTTACAGAAATAGGAGTGTGTTTTGGTTGGGCTGGTGCTGGAGTATCGTTCATGTAGGCTCTACCATTCATTTGGCATTTGTCAGTCTAGTTGCTACATGTGGTTGGGCATTCATAAAGTGGCTTAAAAAGCAGGATCCAAATTTTCAGAGGTGGAAGTTGAACTTCCTTTTGAAATAAGTAAGTTAGATCAAATGAGCTCTCATTTTATTAGCATACGCTCCAAATGAAGCGAACCCTTGCTAGCTTCCTTCAGCTCTCAAACCCCGATGTAAAATGAAGTTGCACATAATGGAGTTTGTTCTGTGTTATAGCTAGTCTGTATAATGTGTTAATAACATCTCTCCTTCACCTGTTGTTTTTGCTATGCAGATGCTGCTGTTAGCAATGATCTGATCACCTATGTCATTATATTCCAGCACATTCAGCACAGCATGTGACTGCTAAATGTGACTGTGACAAGTACTGAGAACAGTAGGAAGTAGAAGGGAGGCAGAGTATTCTGTATTTTCAGGCTCTGACCATGAAAATATGTGAGTGCAATCAAAGAGGTGAAGAGTAGGGATGCTGTTTCAGGGTGGGTGTGGGGAGAAACCTCTAACAATTGTTACAGGTATTAATTGGACTGTGATACAGAACTGCTGGGATGGGAATAAGGTGGAAAGGCAACTTATTTTCACGGGGCCTCAGTTTTTGATAAGAGCTTTGTTTTTCTGGGAGATAGCTCATTTCTCTGACAACCTCCCTGTGCCTACTTAAAAACTACAGTGGAAAGAATGATTTGAAATCAAATGCTACCTTAGTCATAAAAATATGATGCACTTTAATGAAATGGTATTTCGTTGAAGATCAAAACAAAACTATTTTCGAAGCAAATTGCTTTTTCAATTGGACCAGTGCAGCATCAAACAAAACAACAGTACCTACATCACTGGAGATAGGAATACATTCTCCTTAGTTCCTAAGGCATCTTCATAGGAAGTGGCATTTCCCATATTGTTTTGCTTGGAAACCATTTTGTAGCCATCCTCAACAAACTTGTGTGCAGGATGGAGCCTTAAGTTACTACTTTTGAATTGAAACAGCTTATCTAGCTAAATGCCTGTTAATTCATAAAAATGTGCCCTTGGGGATGTAATTATATCTCCGGATTGCATAGTATCAGTCACTTCAGATCACTGTGTTTACAAACCAGTTATGTGTATATTTTGGTTAGTGAGCAACTGTCATTTTCTAGTGCAAACTGCTGTTAGGTAACAATTTTTCATTATAGTGTTTGATTAGAATTATAACAGAAAGGGACAATCCTATCAGATTTGATTCCAATTTTAAAAAGAAACAAAGGGAATTGTTAACATTCCTCCGATGATTCATAGTATGTTAGTATTAGGTCACCACGCTTCCACTTCATTTTCCTCTTCTTCCATGAAGACTTGCTTGATACCTTTGCAGCTAAACAAACTTGGGTTTACTGTATTTAAACTTCCAAGCCTTATTGTGGGGGGTTGTCTGGTGTGGTAGTCCGTGGCTAATTTACACAGCAGCATTCGTATAGGTTTGCCCGAATAAGAACTGAACGATTTCTACATGATACCCTAACACTTGTGCTGCATGTAAAGGAAAAGTATTTGCCATTTTAACTTTTAGTTGATACATATTTGACAAAATATTGCTGGTTCTGTTTCTAATAGGAAAGAGAAACTCTTCAGAAACAGCTGGATGAGGCAAACAGAGAAGCACAAAAATATCGTCAGCAGCTTCTAAAGAAAGAACAAGAAGCAGAGGCCTATCGGCAGAAGTTAGAGGCAATGAACCGCCTGCAGACTAATAAAGAAGCTGTTTAATAAAAAAATGAACATACTGCAAAGCCTGTTACTTTCAAAAACCTGCAGTACAATCTTGAACTGTACGCTATATAGGTACAGACACAGGATTACATGATAGAGAAGATGCTACAAGTTGATAACCGGACTTAAGCCGTGAGCTCTGATGAATTTCTTGTAACATAAAAACTCTGAATTTAGAAATTGTGCAAAGTATTTAAAATGAAATACTGTAAATAGTTGGTTTTTTTACAGTTTCAAAATGAGTTGATAAATCTTTTTGAAGGGAACCAGAAACATGAGAAGCCAATGTTTTTGTGAAATTTTGATTTTAGTATGAATCTTAACTTCTGAAAAACAGAACAGTTTTAAGGGTGATGATGTTGATTTAAGCTGACAGCTTGAAAATGAATTATGTGACAAAATGAATTAACAGTTATTTCTACATGGTAACAACTTAAACTTCTCTGAATAAGACATTTCCAGGTGGAAATCTTTGTACAGCTTTAAGTAGTTGTCTCAGATTCTCTGAAAACCATTTTTGGTTTGGTTTTTTTTTTTATTTTAGGTGGTGAAATTTTTATATTTAATTTCAGATATAGCCAAGTAGATTTACATGTATATGAAGCTAATATTTTTTAAACTTTTCAGTTTGTACATATGCTGCATGTTTTTATAATTTCTACACATACATCTTGCATAGGTATTTTTCAGCAAAGATGAGAAAAATGAGAAAAATGTTTAGCCTATAGGTCATTTGAAATAAACTAGCAGCCGGTTTTATTGTGGATGGTATATTTCTTGGAAGAATGTAATTTGTAATTAAAAAGAACAAAAAAAAATCTTAATTTACATATTGGAGGCAATTTAAAATTGTGAGTGGAGGGATTGAAACTTCACTTTGTTTTACAAACTTAAAAGTTTCACTGTGTCTTATAGTTTTCCTGTACAAACATTTTAAAGTTCAGTAACGAATAGAAAAGAATGTCTCCACTGGAACACAACTAGTAGTTCTTTTAGAATATTCCTATTGATTTCTTTTTCCCCAATAGCCTTGAAATTATTTCAGTGATATGTTTTTTTTTCACAGACTTTTGCATTTTAATCATGCAATTGGACAAGTAATTTTTTTATGTTGTAGTGATGCTTTTCTTACCTAGCATCATTGTTCCTCACTGTGATACTCTGTGTGTGTGTGTCTGTGCAGTGATCTATTATGCTTAGGATTTATATAGCACGTTACATCTTCAGAGCATTGTAAAATCTTTTAAAGAACCCTTACTGTACTGCCTGAGGCAGGTAAGTGGGTGTTATTGTCTCAATTTTATAACTGGTATAAGTGCAACACAGGGAGTGTTAAATGACTGGCCCAAGACCACATGAATCTGTAGTAGACCTGGGAATAGATCTCAGGAGTTCCTGACTTCTAGTCCTGTGCTTAGACTGAGCTGCCTTAAGATTGTTCAGTGCTGTGTTACATTAAATTTTGAACTACTGTGCAGATTCCTTTTTTGTAAGATACAATTCTTTGTGCTTTGCTTTGTTGTTCCATGTTTCACTGCTTTTATGGAATTGTTTATATAAACTTAAGCAAAAAGTCTAGTTTACCTATACTGTACACAGAAGAATTACCCTTAAAACTGTACTCTGGCCTACTTTTTCTATTTTACAATTAAATATCTTTTCCACATATATATAGTGTAGAATCAATTCCATTTCAGTTGTTTTGTGTGTGCATTAGAAGGTCAAGGCTTTGCTGTGTTAGTTATTCAGAAAAATATGAAAAACCTATTTTGGGCTTAGAGCGGCCTTCAAAGGTAGGAGGGAGGAATGGGGAAAGAATTACGTTATACAATATGAAGTAAAAATCTTCCTTCTTCAAACTTTGGAGTTTGTAGAATGGACAGTTAGGAGAAAATCCCAAGTATCCTGGTATTGGTATAAATTTGGCAAATTCAATCCCCATTGGCAAATTTTACTCCAAAATAATCAAAAGATAATAAAAAATGGAAAATCTGTGGTGTTGGTTTTTAGAAGAATTGCCTTCAAGGATATATTCATGCTCAGCTGGTACAAGGACTTGAAGCAAGCCTTGTGCAGTGACTAACTGGAAATTACTATATTTTAGGGTTGATTTCTTTGGGTTTTTTCTTCCCCCGCCCCCTTCCCCCCCCAAACTATCTGTTAAGTTACTAGCAAATGCAGGAACAAATTAGTCAAGTTAAATGTGCTCGTTAGGTGTTGCTGCGATTGGATTACTCTGTGATCAAAATAATGTTTGCGTCCCCACGTCCCACAAACTTAACTACAGTTTAATCTGTGTTCTTAATGATGATAAGAATTTCAGCATTCGTCAGAGTAGTGATAGTGGTAGTGTTCATGTCCAAATGGAGAATTTCCCACGGTTTTGATGGCAGAGACCTTTGTAGCAAACAATGAAAAGAACGTTTTCTATTCATTCTGCTTCCTGTGAGCAAATATTCTATTCCTCATTGTCTGTAACAAAATCCTTCCAAGTGCAGGGTAGCTATAACAAAGATTTATTTGTCACCAGCAATATTTACCCTACCTGTAATTCATTATCACCTATTTTATTCTAGTTCCGAACAGGACCTGTTGTTTGTTCTCTTCTGCACAGAACGAGAAACCAACCTGATGAAACTATCACCTTTGAGCAGAGGTGTAGGGTATGTGTCACATGGAATAGTTATTGTGTAGTCGAGCTCTGAAAACATTGTTAGAAGTATTGCTCCTTATTTGCTGTTCCAAATTGAAATCATAAATGTAATTAGCTACCAGTTTTCTTTGAACAGATGTCCGTATGTTAAAATAATGTATGAGTTAGTTGTAATGAACTAGAATCACAGGTTTTAAGAATTTTCACCTCTTTTTGAGTTGGTCCTGTGCTTGATGCCAGTCCCTTCTTGCTGCCTTTGTTCCCCTTTATGGTAGCATTTGCAGTAAAGCCAAGAGAGGTTCATAAATCAATATTAACTGTGAGGACAGCTTGTTGGATTTTCTCCTTCTGTTTCCAGAAAACTGTGAGATAAAGCAGATGAATATGCATACAGTACGGGGTTTTTTTGCACTTCTTGTGCTTGTTCTTTCGGTGCCTTTATCAATATTTTTTATTATTTCAGTATATTAATCTGATGTGCGTGTATCAGAGCATCTTTGTCATATCTGTGAAATGGTTCTTTCTCAAATATCTAATCGCAGCAGAAACTAGGAAAGGTTTTCACACTGTTCTGTGGAAAGTATGCGGTGGAGAAAGATGTAACAACTTCCTAGAATAATGAATGCATTTAGGCAGCGTTATAGTACCTGTGGCAGAAAATCAAAGCTGCTCTGACAGCCAGTTCTCTTCTGTATGATGAGAATAAAGAAACTGCTGTCACGTATCAGAGGAAGGGTGTCAGCCTAGCCGGGTATCCTGTCTCCAACAGGGCCGGCCCTAAGCAGGAGCCTAGGGTATAGCAAAAATAGGGCAAGCATATACTTTACAAGGTAATAATTTCTTTTTCTGGTTCTTAGTCCGTAAGTCCCACCTCTCTTTTCCCAGGACTGCCTGGTATCAGTGTAGAGCAGGTGCGTTCCTTCTGGTGAAAGTAAGTGCTCAACATTGGATACAGTGTCAAACAAAGGTGATGCTGCCAAGGAGGTCAGGATGTATTCTCAGGTACTACAGCTGGAACAAGGGGGAATCTATATGGCTGTACTTCCAAACTGAGGATCATCCAGGTGCAGGAGTTGGAGGAATTCAGGAGATCTAAGGCCAAATCCCAGTGCGTATGCATATCATGCGTGAGGAAAGGAAGAACAGTGAGGGGGGAAGATATGTTTTCCCAGCTCAGCAATCTAGGGTGGTATCAGTGGAGGAACATCACCCTGCAGTGTGACCTCATCTTATCTGGAAGGGCAAGATATCCACACAGGATCATTGCAGCTTTGTACAGCAGTTCTGGAACTGGCGATAATTGTAGTGCCTTTCTTTCTAGCAGCAAGGGACTGACAGCGTAGGGACTGAAGCCTTGGGGGATGTAGGTATGCTCTCGGGAAAACACGGTCCTACAATTATTTTTTTTTTCTTTAAATGAAAAGTCCTTGCCTGCAGTGTCAAATTTGTTCTTGCTGCTGGCATGTTTTAATGACTACTGTTCAGTGTGCTAGAATAACATGTCTGCCTTTATTTGGTTTTGGAAACTCTTGAGCTTTTACTTTCCCACAAGTCTGATGTTAATGCGTCATATATTTATGACGTGGATTACTGTGGGACTTCTGAAAGATCATTTGAAAGTAGGAAAGGGTTAGCCCAGAGGCAGCCCCTCTTAGAGATAGACTCTTAAACATCAAAAGAGCGCAGATGAGAACATACGAGAGACTAAAAGCCCTCAGTTGGGAGGAGTTTAAGATAAACGCTCACCAATAACCTGCCTACGTTAAACCTTTTCCAGAATGCGTGAGTCTGAGAGAGCAAGGGAGCTATAAAGGGTGAAGCAGCTAGCAGGGCACCAGACCAAACTGCCCACCTCTCCTGAAAGGTTGTGGCCCAGGTGTGAAGAGGTGCTTTTAGAAGGAATCAGCATGGAGCCTGAGGAGTACAGACGGAGAGGTGAGTGATCCTTTGCTCTTGGAAACAGGTAGCATTTGCTTGTGGAGATCAGCTGTTGTAGAGCTGGGAATGGTACCCAGAATTAGGATGGGCTATACATACTCTTCATTTGCAGACATGTCCTTGAGAATTAGATCTGCTGAGGCCAAGACAAAAATGTGTTCCAGGGTTGAGTTTAATGGATTTGGAGACAGTGGATGACTGAGGCTTTTTTTGGTCTTAAATTTAAAATACTGTGGGAAAGCTGCAGAACTCTGATTCTGAATAAACTTGTGCCAAGAGGTTATGCACAGTGTTTCTTCCCTGGATGACACCATGAAACTTCAGTGATACTGGCACAGTTCTGGAGATGGGAAGCAAACTTCGGTGCCAGGGCTGGAGGAGGTTGCCTAAAAAGTGGAGAAAAGGTGTGGACCTGTGCAGTTTTTTTAAGAAGATGCAAAAGGGGGTATGCCGTAACGACAGGGAAGCATGGGGAATTAGGAAAATATGATGTCTGAAATGCAGTTTCAGTTAATTTGTAGGCAAAAAAATCTATCAGTAACTAAACTGTACTTGTACCATGATTGTATTTTAAAGGTACATTTGAACTAATTCAGTGGCAACGCTGAAATAACCCTGTGGATCTGTTCTGTGCCCGTGGAGCCTGTTCTAGAAGCCGTGTCCCTACATTATTAGATGGGACAAGTAGGGTGTAGGAGGAAGGTTAGTTCCTGTGGCTGTCCTCGGAGCAGTATTCCAAGCCCTGTCCGATGCTAATGACAAATTGCATGAAGTACTAGCCTGTTAGTTTTCCTGCAATTGAAACTCAAAGCACTGGTTTGCTTCTTGCAGGGAAGGAGATGGTGGACTACATCTGCCAGTACCTGAGCAATGTGAGAGAGAGACGAGTGACTCCTGATGTACAGCCAGGTTACATGAGAGCCCAGTTGCCAGATTCTGCCCCAATGGACCCAGACAGCTGGGACAACATCATTGGAGATATAGAGAAGATTATTATGCCTGGGGTAAGAAATAAAGTATAATCACAAGAAAAAGCCATTACTACCTGGGGTGAACACCAAATCCTGGAATGCACAGGTTCTACAGAACATGTATCTAAAATGCCCAAAATATAGAATAAGGTTTGCAGAAGGATTCTGGAGATTACTGTTGTGTTCCTAAGTACAATTTTAGGGGACAGACCAAATGTATTTTTGAAGTATTTTATACATTAAGAATAACTCATGTTTGCTTAGAGGGGAATAGTGATTTTCTGACACTGGTGAATTTAGCTTCACAAGACCCCTCTGCCTGCTGAACTGCATCATCTCAGAGGTGAAAACCCAGGCACAGCAAGGTGAAATGTCTCTTGTCCAGGGTCACGTACCTGTAAGATTTGTCTCCTTGCATGTAAAGGTCTCCTTCCTCTTGTGCATAAGTATTGCAGATTCTGCTAAAGGAGTTCATATTACCCAATTAAGTGTTTTAGGTAAGAAGCTGTTTCAAAGTGTATTTTAAAATTTTCTTCACAGATGTTTGCAGAAACTTGGTGTGATGTAGGAGACGTATTCACATTAAACATACTTATGCTGGTGTCCCACATACAGGCTCCTTCAGTGTAAGGAGGGAGGCTATATGATTTGTAAATTGGTGTGTGTGACTGAAGGCAAGATATTGTTTGACGAAATAAGTAAGAGCAATTTTGTTGCGAGGGTTCCCTGTGTGAAGATAAATGTTTTGATAAATATTTCTGACTGTTGTGTCATGTTCAAAAGACCATTATTTCCTGTTCTGAGTCTTTGACTGCCTGTTTAATTCAGATAAATGCTTTTGCTGTAATTTGGAATTTATCTAATAACGACCCAGTATTATCATTCGCTAGTGCTGCACTCCTGTTACTATCTCTGTAGCTTTCTGCTAGCAGATCTGTAATTGCACATATTATGTTGCTATGATCCTTTTCCATCACTTTAAACAGATACTAATCACTACATCATGTGCAGAATTTTGTGATGTTTTCAGACCTAACTTCTAGATAATTCTGTTCTAGGTAGTCCATTGGCAAAGTCCACACATGCATGCCTACTTTCCAGCTCTTACTTCCTGGCCTTCACTCCTTGGAGATATGTTGGCTGATGCAATTAACTGCTTGGGATTCACATGGGTAATTTTCTTTTTGCTATTTTAGATATTTATCTCCTGTGTGTATTATGCAGGGAGCAGGTCATAGCCATTCTTTTTTCTTCTGTGAGTCAGTATAATTATTTACTTTAACCAATTGTATGTCATTTGCATAAATGACAAACATCACTTAGAAAAATAAATAAATAGAATATATAAGAGTAAACATTACCTAGTAGTGAGAATAAATTAAAGAAATATACCACTAGAAATGTCTGTTTTCTAATCCTTTGCATATCCCACTGTAAGCATTGTTCCCTGTCATCTAGTCTCAGTGCCAAGACGGTTACACAAGCACTGCAGGCAATAGAAGAGACACCATCCATGACTGCAGGCTATGTTGGGCTCTGTTCCAGTTCTCCGGCTCCTTTGAGAGAACACATTTCCCATTTTTCCTCTTCAGAAAATAATTGTTTAGTGGCCTGTCCCAGTCTGAATATTTTGTATCCTCCTGCAGCAGGTACACAGTGCTACTTGGTTATGACTCTACATACCTCAGTAGCGTTCTGAAGCCAGTGTTTTCCCCAGTGGTGAAGTTGCCTGGATTTGTAGACTTATGTCTCCATGTAAGAAAGCAGTAGAAGCTCATAAACCTTCAAAGAAATTGGTGGTTATAGTCTTCATGTAGTTGTATAAGATTAGCTCATTGCATACACAGAAACACCCATTTCTGTGCCCTCAATCTAGCTGTGATAGATTTCTGTTAAGTTTGCAATGTGAACAGAGTCTTTCTTAAGTGGAAAGCTGGATACTGCAGAACGGCTTTCATCTTTCTTTTGCCACTCTGCAAAAAGCCTCCCTTAACTCAGCTGGAAGACAGATGAGTGCTCTGTCTCTTCAGGGACCAAGAGCCTGTACTTGTGTGGTGAATTGTAGTTTCAGGGCTTTGTCTCAAATAGCTCATTGTGAATTTTTTTTTTATATGAATGACTCTCAAATTATTGATAGTTTAGAAGCTCAGCACTGAGTGTGATGCAGGTCATCTGGAGAGAGCATTTTAAGGAGATTAGTGGGAGTCTGTATTTGGTTTTAAGAGAGCAGCTGTGAATGAACAAGGTACCTGGCACTCACCCTCATCTGTGACCTTAACCTAGCGGTCTGTAGTACAGAACTCAGCAAACAACATAATTTTTATTGCAGTAGCGTTGTATTCAACTAGGTATGGGCTATAGCTTTACACAATGAGCTACTTACATCTCCAGTGTCACAGAGCTGGTCATCTGCCTTTGTTGCATCTGGGTGAGATTTCTCCCAAGGCAATTAAAACCCGTTAATAGCTATTAATTAGAATGTGATATGTGGTTTACTCTAAGGGTTATACTCCTACTGTGTTTGCAGGATGAATTACAGGCTGATTCTCTTTTTTAAAAATTATTTTTCTAGGCTTCCAGTCCAGCCTGTACAGAGCTGGAAATGAATGTGATGGATTGGTTGGCTAAAATGCTGGGCCTTCCAGAAAAATTCCTGCACCACCATCCCGACAGTGTGGGTGGAGGAGTATTACAGGTAGGGGAGATCAGAGGTGGCCTCATCAACATTTTGTTTTCACTCAGGTGATTTTCCTTCTGGGTGATAGTTTTCCTGCAGGCAAAACCAACAAGATTTGCTCTATGGGTCTGAATAGAGATGAACCCCAATTTGACGTTACTTTCACGAATTTTAGTATTAAATATAGAAGATTATAGAACAGGAATTAGTGTTGCTTTTAGTCCTGTTGTGTTATGGATGAGGAGCAGGTATTCTTGTGGCCTTAATAAGGACAGAGGAGAGTTAGGTTTGGTTTCTTCGGTCTGTTTCACATCGCCAAATTATTCACTAAAGTGATTCCTGCATAATTAGAGAAGGAATCCTTGTTGTTCCTTCTGCCAGCAGTACGTAGCCACGCAAGAAATTATTTTTCTTTTTTCTCATGTCTACTTTGAGAGTTGCAAGGTCAAGGCCTGAACCTTTACCTCCTTTCACAAGGCCTAAATGAGTATCCCCTGGAATCGGTGCAGAGACACTGTGGTGTTGTAAGGAGCTTTGCTCAGGTTTGTCATTTTTATGGGAGATACTGCATTTTAGCTGTAGAAGAACAAAAGGAAAATGTGATTTATTTACTCCCCCTAACTTTCAGTCCTGCATGTTAAAAGTATACAGCAGCTAAAAGGCTTTATTTTGTGTTGCTGGCCCAGGGACCTGCTCATCAGCTAGCAAGTTTTCACTGCATCCCAGAAAAGCGGTGGTAGAAAAGAGGGGATGGGCAGCTGAGCACCCCAATGACATCCATAAGTCCCTGACAAAATAGCAATAAAGGAGTAATATGTTGCAGTAAATGAGCAATGTCTTTGCAGAGCACTGTGAGTGAATCAACCTTGGTTGCACTGCTAGCAGCAAGGAAAAACAAAATTCTGGAGATGAAACTTTCAGAGCCAGACACTGATGAGTCCTCACTCAATTCTCGCCTCATCGCTTACGCATCTGATCAAGTAGGTTCTTTTGGTTACAAAGAAAATAAATTTGCTTCTGCTGTCTTGTCCAGACCACACAATGCGAACGTGACTTTCTGTACCAAGACAAAACCGCAAACGTGAATGGTCACAGGCATAAACGAACCCCTCCAATGTTGCTTTCTGCAAATGGGGAAACGAAATCTGTGCGAGATGAGGTTTTGTAGGGTCCTGGCAGTCTTCAAGAGACTGTTTCACGTGACTTATTTCTGCACGTCCTTCCTGTTGTGTCACAAAGCCTTAACTGCAGTAAGTAGGTGCTGATCTCGTGCTGCTACAGCTCTTGTTTCTTCACAGCTTCCTTCCACTCGGACAGGCATGCTGAGGGCATTACTCCAGTGCTGCTCGGGGTTGTGGTCTCCACTCCGGGCCTCTGTGCTTGTTCTTGGAGGAAACATTGACACAGTACTGCAGCTCTGCCTGCAAACCTGTTCTGTCCTTGGACTCCTGAACTGAACAGTTGTATTCCCCTGTGAAAACTGCAACAGGAGACACACTCGTTCTGGCTCTCTTAGTATAACTAAAAGGGCTTTTTCTCATCAGGGGGTTTGGTCTACCCCAGCCCAGAAGTAAGCAGCTTCAGGGGGCGGTTACCTTCTTATGGCAGGGAGGAGGAAATAAACTGAGGTTGATCCATTTCTAGAGGCTCCTTTAAGAGCTGAGTTCTGATAAATGGCCCTCCAAACACAAGGTGAGGATGCCTGTTACTACAGTTTAGAGACCAGAACCCAAATAAATGGAACATAAGCATTCACTGGAGTAACAGTTTCTTGTAGTTACTCACAAAGAAACTTTCAGACTTGTATTAATATGGATTATAATAAGGACCTTATCTCTGCTTTTCCTGCTGTCTTTATAAGGCCATAACTTACCACAGCTGTTCAGCTTCAGAGCTTGCTTTCTTACTGTTTTTCTTTTTTTTAAAGGCACATTCTTCTGTAGAAAAGGCTGGCTTGATTTCTCTTGTGAAGATGAAATTTCTGCCTGTGGATGAGAACTTTTCCCTCAGAGGTGAAACTTTGAAGAAAGCCATTGCAGAAGACAGAAGGAAAGGCCTAGTGCCAGTCTTTGTATGTTAAGCTTTCTGGTTGGGAGTATCGACATCGTGTTGTGTTCTTCATGTCAACGTAAAATTTAATCTGAAACATTCCTTATTAATTAAATATGTTAGCTGGAAGTTAAAATGCATAAAATAATTTCTATTTTATTGGAAAAAAAATTAGTATCATTTCAACTGTCTGTGATGGCCTACCCACTTTATAAAGTGCTGCATCCATTTATTTAAAAAATGCCATCTTAACAGGTTTGTTTTCTTCTAGGTTTGTGCAACTTTGGGTACAACTGGTGTCTGTGCTTTTGACAATCTCTCAGAACTGGGTCCAATTTGTAAGTGTCTTTTAAGTGTCTTCCCTCCCCTCCCCCTCCCCTCCCCCGAGTTGCAAACTATGATAGCACAGAAAAGATAGAATGAGAAATTCTCGTGCCAAAACAAAGGAGAGCAGAAACACTAATGATCTGAGTTTTTCAGATGTGTCTCAAAGATCAGTGGACTCAGCACAAGACTTTGTAGTGATTTTTATAAGATTTAGGTTAGGATGCTAAAGTACATTCTACTCAAGATGGATGAAATTTGCCAACTGATAAATCTTTAATGTGGTTATTCAGGGAATACAGACTGTACAGTACAGAGTGCAGTACTGCTGTAGGATGGATACATAAATATTTAACCTAGCAAAGGCGTTTTGACGGTGGTGTTTGCTAGGACATCTTTTGTAGCCACTGGTTCAAAAGGTAGATTTTACATGATTGCAGACCTTATTCTGGCTTAAATTCTGACAAGTAGCTGCTGTGGCACTTTCTCTTGTTGGGTCGGCGTCAATTCTCTCTCTGGGTCTTTTTTGCTTGCCACTGTGTCTTTATTCTGGCATTGTACTGGGGAATTTCACTTAGTAGAAAGGCAGGTGAGACAAATCAGATGTTGAAAAGCCTCATATGAAATATGGAATAGTGAATTTTCTTATAGACACCATCTGATTTCAGCATTATCCTGTGTTTTGGGGTTCTGGATCCACAGCTTTAGAATAAAACTAGATTGTCAATTGTCTTGCTTGCTATTTTGTTGTCAGCCTGTCTGCCTTCTGCAAAAACATGCACCTAGTTTTCAGAGAGGAGAGATTAAACATGTACTTTGATTCCTTCTGTCCCTTACGTAAAACTATTTCAATTCCAACAGGTGATGCTGAGGGACTCTGGCTTCATATTGACGCTGCGTATGCAGGAACAGCATTTGTATGCCCTGAATTTCGATTATTCTTGGATGGAATTGAATATGCAGATTCCTTTACCTTTAACCCTTCCAAATGGATGATGGTTCATTTTGACTGCACTGGATTTTGGTGAGTAAAGGCAAAACACAAACACCACCAAAAGGATAACATGCAAATTGCAGAGTTTTTCTCTGCATAATTTTTGCTAAATACAGTTCATTCTACATTTGATAGGGTTAAGGATAAATACAAACTACATCAAACCTTCAGTGTTAACCCTGTTTACCTCAGACATCCCAATTCAGGAGCTGCTGTTGATTTCATGGTAAGTTTGAGTTAAATTGTATATAAAATGTTCAGACAGACTACAAAATTCCTCACACTCTGGAGCTTGCTTATCTTATAGCTGGTCATACTATATAAAAGCATAAAAGCAATTATACTGAGATCCTAATGCAGAGTAAGTAATAAAACTGAAGTGAGCCCTGGTTATGAAAATTAATTATAAAATTATATGTAAAATATAGAGATTGAAATACTTAAGATTTTTACACAGATGGGGATCCAGCCTTGCCTTTTTAGTTAGAAGGGTCATTTCTGTGCATTGTGTTGCTGAAGTAATTCCTACTGGTGGCTGATTTTCTTGTACCTCTGGTACGTACTAAAAGAGAGAAAAGAGTAAGTGATGGAAGTGCCACGCTGTAAAACAGCAGTAGAATGAATTACATTTTTCTTTGCATTAAGATATTCATAGGAGAGCTAAGGAGGCATTTCACTTTAGATCAGTCTTACAGCAGATTTCAGCACAGGAAAACAAAAGAATATTCACTGCCAATTGTTTCTGCTATGATCTCACCCTGGTCCTGAAAAGATAATTGTTTCCTTGAAATCAATAGTGCTTTTCACTAGAGTGAGTGTGGAGAGGAGTGGAAAAAATTTATCAATGAGTCCCTCTTGCGGTTAAATAGGACTCTGCATATAATTGCGTAGCTCCCTAGAAGTATTTGCGTTATATGTTCTGTCACCCTTTTGCATGCATTAGGTGTTGCTTCCTCTGGAAGGGTCTCGCCCTACATCAGCAGTCACTGTTTATAATTGTTTTGGGAAAAAATTCAGGATGGTACTTAAATATGCAAATTACAGGAACTGATTTGAGCACTCTGATCTAAAGTGTAAATGGACACATCTGAAATAGATAATGCTCTTTAAATGCAAAAAGATGTTGTTAGCTGGTAATCAACAAAAATATCTAAGCATATCCAGGCCATAGATTAAGAGGAATTGCCAAAATCTTACTTTTGCAATTAATTGAAAAATGTGTAGATAGAGCATTTCTTTGATGGCTATTTCCTAGGTTTAGCAGATTTTCAGTAATTTGAAATGATTTGTGTCAACAGAGATTTCTGACCTAAGTCTGAAGCGACAGAGGCAGCAGTGTAAGGGGACACTCCTTTCTGTTGTTTTTGCACTCGCTGGTCAACTGTTGTCTTTTCACAGCACTGGCAAATTCCACTCAGTCGTCGATTTCGTTCTTTGAAGTTGTGGTTTGTGATTCGTTCATTTGGGGTGAAGAAGCTTCAGGCTCATGTCCGACATGTATGTAAATTAACAATCCGAGCATAAATGTATGATGTTCACTTACTGGTAGCTAGGGCATAACAAGTCCTCTTGCACACAAAGCTTGAGTGTGAACACTCGGTGGGTGCTGATTTTACTGGTTAAGTAATTTGGAAAGATTGACTGTGTAGACAAAAGATTTCCTGTACCCTTCCTGCAATGAATAGGTGATGGAGAGTGACTTGGTCAGTCAGTGCCTTCTGCACATGACCAAGTACTGATCTTAGAAGCTTTCTTTGAGGCAAAGTTGCAGCTGTTAGGGAGGCAGGCTGTGATGAATGGCTGAACCCATTGCGATGAAAATTTATGGTCTTAAGTCTTTGGAGCATAAATAAAGGGATCATATTGTGGATCAATGGTTGCTGCAAAAAGACTAATCTGAGAAGGCACATTGTGTTTTCAAATCTTCTTCTAGAAAATTCCTATATGTAGTCCAGTTACTCTTATTCATTGTCAAGGGTTTGGGCAAATAGAGACAGACTTTTAAATTCTTAGCTTGGTCGTCATTCTTCTGTTTGCTGCCATTCATGCATTGGAATGATGTGTTTTAGTAAGGAAAGGAATTCTTAACTATTTAGTTTAGTGTCTTACAGTGGGTTTGTGACAAACCAATACATAACTACTGGTTTTTTTCCTTAATTATAGGGTACTGAAACAGCCAAATTCTTTGAATCCTTGGTTAAAAGTGATCCACTCTTTGAAATTCCTGCCACAAGACATCTTGGACTGGTTGTATTCCGTCTAAAGGTAAAGACTGAGCCTTTTGCATGTCTCTTTGGAATCAATTGACCACAGCTGATCTCTCCCCAGATGTTAAGAACTTTGTGTAAGAATTTGTAATGCTGGAGTTCTTATGATGTTTGGATGTTGCTGGAAATTCTAACTATAGTGTCTTTTTTTTTTTTTTTTTTCCTTATTCATATTTAAAACAGGGTCCCAACTGGCTGACAGAAAAACTCCTGAAAGAACTAAGCAGTTCTGGCAGGCTCTTCCTTGTTCCAGCAACTGTTCGTGACAAATTCATCATTCGCTTTACTGTAACGTCTCAGTTCACAACCAGGGAAGATATTCTGCAAGACTGGAACATCATTCAACATACTGCAGCCCAAATTGTTAGCCAGAATTATGGGTTGCACTGCATCAATTCTGGTGATGGGTCAAGAATAATCCCTAATATGATAGTTGAGCCTAGCTCTGATGCCACTAGTAATGATTCTCAGCTTTATCTAGATAGAGGAAAACACAAAATGCCTTCCAGAAAAATAGTAGTTCAGCCTAAGAAGTCAGCAGCAAGTCCCAGTACATGTGTGATTAGTCAACAAGTGAGAGGTCAAGGGGATCCTCTAGATGACTGTTTTCCAGAAGATGTCCAGGATGTTACCAAACATAAGTTAACTTCTTTTTTATTCAGTTATTTATCTGTTCAAGGCAAGAAAAAGACAGGACGTTCCCTTAGCTGCAACAGTGTGCCAATGACTGGTAGTCTCGAGCAATGTAACCCCAAGGCAGCAGCCACTGAGAAGGAGTCTCATGCAAATGCCAGAATTCTTTCCAGGCTGCCTGAAGAGGTGATGATCAAAAAAAGTGCCTTCAAAAAACTAATTAAGTTCTACAGTGTCCCGAACTTTCCAGAGTGTAGCATTCAGTGTGGCCTTCAGCTGCCTTGTTGTCCTCTGCAAGCCATTGTTTAACAAGTAAAAGAGCTCGGTCCGTAAGACTTCTCCAGGTAGAGAACCAAAGTTTGTTTATTCACATGCAATACTACGTGTTACTTTGTCCAATATGTAAGTAGTGGCAATGACCACACAGAAAATTCCTGTGCTTTTACTGGTGGAAACCTCGTGTACTTACAGATTAAAATACCAAATAAATCTTGTAGCCGTATGACACAAAACTCTGGTTTGTAGACTATGGTGAAGAATGCCAATTTCTGCCTTAGAAGTCCTGGTAATGGACAGTTTGTAGCTGGTACTCCAGAGCCATTTTGACAAAATACGCTGGTAGGGGATAAACCGTTTGACTATTTATTTGCACCATGGATGCTTTTGGTTTTTTAAGACTTTCACTTAAACTGTCTAGACTAGTGTAAGGATCTGCGTGTGCAGACAATGCCAACATCACTTCTGAACTGTACAGAAATAAGGGTGTAACCCAAGAGATTTTGCTGTATTAGGGCAATTTAAAAACTCCCTGAGTTTAAAAACACAGCAGCCCTGCCATTCCCTCTGTGGAATGTGTTACAGTACGCAGGAGGCGTACACAGCCGTGCTGCAAGAGCCGTTGCCCTTGCTCTGAGCGCCTGTGGCCTTCCTCAGCATGGCCTAAGGTCTGTGAATCACAAGTGCGTGAGGGAAGAGAGCGGGAATGCTATTTCACCCTTTCTCAGAAGAACGAAGGGTCATTACAAAAGAAAGCATCTCTGTGCAGCAAACAAACTTATTGCTACAAGAGGCCAGTGATTTACATATTTTTCAATAACAATTTAAAAACCTGGGGGGAGAACAATCTGTTGAAGGCAACTCTAAATTCAGAGATACTACTATTGATTCAGGAAGCGTGATGATTGCTAGGAGATTATTCTGGGAAAGCACTGCTAGATGCTTGCTGCCTTCTCCATAGTTGTCTCCAGGCACCTACAATCACCCCCTCTTGAAGGCAGTGCATCTGCCAGATGGATCTTCAGTCTGACCCAGTACAACTGTTCTCAAGTTATATAAACAATGAGTCTGGTTAATCAGAAAAATTTCCCTACTTCATACAACATCAGCTAAACTCGGTGGGGTATACTGAAGCATGTGTTACAAGAGGCAGTAAAATTTGGCCTGTTAGATCTTTTCTTACTAGAAAGGGTTATTTTATTCCATTCTGTAATATTATTTGCCTTTTTTTTTTTTTTTTTTTTTTAATCCTAGAGAAGCCTAAGCCCCACTATATTACCTGGCTTGCCATTCCACCATTCGCACCTGAAGGAAAATATATCTTAGTTCTTACAAATTGTTCTCGTTCTGTGTGTGAATTTGGTGCATGAAAGATAAGAGGGTAAAATTGATAATGGATGAAAGTTAATGTAAGCATCTAATACGGTCCTTTTTTGATTAGTTACTTTGAAACAACGAAGTTTCATTAATGGTATTTCTTAATGAGTTTTCTGTTTTGACATAGGGATGTAATTTTTACTAATGCAGTGTTTCATCTTTTAATATGAATATAAATGTACCCACTTTCACATGCTTAGGTGCACAGTATTAACATTTGCAGCATTAACAATACATCTGCGCACAGTAGGAAGGTAGGTAGGAATCAAAGGGTGAAGGAGAGGAGGGGCCAGGCTAAGTACAAGTAGAGTTGAAGTTCTGCTTTGTTAAAACAATCCCACATTCACACTTTATTTCAGATACTGATATTTGCTAATATTAACAAACAGGATTTCCTGACAAGGTTAGAATAACATACTTTAAAAACTGAATATTATAAAACACAGGTTTTTGGGTTTTTTTTTTACATGCTTACAATTTGACATCATGTTTTTTTACAGAGTTATAAATGTCCTGGGTCATTTGTACATACAGGTTTTCTCTATCATCCAGGAAATACAGGCGATCTTTAATGACTGCTGGATTGAAACTCTCTTCCACTAGTTGTAATTTACGGTACTTAAAAAGTTGTAAGTTCAATGGCACTCTGCAAAACAAAATTACATCTCTACTTATCAATGTCAGCATATAATTGTGGGAATTAGATTCAATTTCCTAGATTTAAAGGGAATCATATTTAACAAAAATCCATACAGCACAGAAGTCAAAGGCTCACTAACAGAGGTCTAGACTATCTGCATTCATCAGATAATAACTGGAATATGTGGGCCAATAATCACTCTGAATGTAAGAAGTCCTGGGGCCACAGAAACGTTATTGAAAGGCTTACTTTACTTCTCTATTTAAATGAGGCGGGAACACTAGTTTCCAGCTTCTAGTCAGAGAGAATCAAGGGTTTAATCCAGAAAATAATTTATGTTCTTGGATCAAAAAACAATACAATTTTTCTCAGAAAAGAAGAGCAAAAAAACCATGGCAATTGCAGACTAGGCAGGACTCACTGTACTTTACATGGGATGGCAAGACAAACCACTGCTTTGGCTGGTTGACCGTTTTGTTTGTATAAATCAAAAGCTTAAAGATTGATGAAATGATTAGGTATGCTAGTATCTGTGTTAGTCCTTTTAAATCACTTCAGTGAATATGCAACCTTTCTCAAAGGAGCAATGTTTATTTTAAATAAATAACATGAGAAGTACAGCAAGAGAGACATTATTGCAACATTTTCCTAATTCAAGTTAAACTTTAGGATTTGGCTATTTATTCACTGGTAGGATCAAAATCTAAGGCCTCTCTTGCAAATTTGTGCATGTGTAGATCTTCATTTTGCACAGCACAGCCTGTAGATGGAGTTACACTAAACTGTGAACACAGCTGCATTACTGTGCTGAAGGAATCCAAAAGGAAATTATTTCCACTAAGATTTTCCTGACTTTCTGTGTTAAAATGTGCCAAGTATCCTGTAACTACTCATGCAACTTAGTTTTTTTCAGGCTGAACTGAAAGATCTGGGAGCAGTTCTGCTTTCGTATTGGTAAATGACAAGAGCAAGTGAGAGACAAAAGAAGCTTTTTTGAGAATTGTTAGTATAACTAGGAAGACCATAGTCCTCATAGAAAAGACAGAGAACACAATGCAGATGAGCACACAAAAGCTACTTGGAAACACTCGTTTACCTTAATCCTTATAAAATGAGGTCTTGCATAGCTTGGAAGGTGAGCCTTAACGTGCCTGTAAGTACTTTCTCCATTAAATTCCCAATTTTCCTTGAGTCGAATACATACCATTCCTGTTTTGCCTTCATAACCTGAAGGAATAATGACAACAAATAACTAGTTCATATGTAAATTTGAACTTCAGGCTAACCATTTCCCCCCCCCCCCCCCCTTTTTTTTTTTTTTATTTTCTCCTATAAGTGAACCCATCCTTCTAAGCCAGTTAGAAAACATTCTGACATATTTTCCTGTAGACATCTAAGTGATTAGATTTTCTTAAGCCTTCAGCATGCTAGATGCCAAACTCTTCTGAAAGCCTAGCATCAGAATTATAGATGGCAGACATCCTGAATATCATCCTCCTTTCAAAAGTCCTTGGAAAGGCTTTGGAAAATCAGGCCTCAGTACTCTGAGGCAGAAGTCTGCCTGCAGCATTTAACTGTGTGGGTTCATTTACTTTACAATAAATCACGGTAAATATGCTTGTACTTGTGCTGATAAGCTCATCCATGCAGAAAGAGGACAGAAAGGAATAAGACCCAGTTTAACATTGATTATTACCATATGAACAATTAATTAAGCACTGCAAAAATCAAAGGACTTCAGATTTTTTTTACTTGTTTATAAACAATACATACAGAGAGCTTCTTCCCTTTTGGTGGCTGAGGGATGGGACAACATTTGAACACAAACCTTTCAGTGTTTCTTCCATTTTATGGGATTATAGGTAATGCAAGAAGAAATATGTAATATTCCTATATGAAACTTTTACATTAGAACCATACTAAAGCTTTCACAGAATTGTGTTCAGAAGGAAGTGAAAACAAAGTAGCATCTAATGCTTAAAGAAAAGTAGAGTACAAGCATATGCTAATTTAAGATTAATTGTTCTTCAGTATCTTTTGAGTCTTGTTTCTATTTGCCTTTAACACCATGTATTGATCATACCTGGCATTCCAATTTGTTTATTCAAAATCTAGAGTGTTGAATTAATGAGTTTTCAGTTGATGTATACTACTGCTCCCTGCTATGTTACTGAAGTACAAATATTTCTGTGCCATGTAAAACAGAAAAAAAACCCAAACAGAATCCACCCAGTTCTTACACAAATGTGAGAGCCAGTTTGAACAATATTTTTGTTCCATAAAGTTCTTCCATAATTAGGTATCAATACCTCCTCTGTGTGGTTTTACAAGAGCATTAAGAATAACAGCATATCTTCCTGATCTCCTAGAGTGTAATCTGTACATAAAGAACTCTAGACCATTTATGTTGTTACCTTTCTTTTGAAATATCTTCTAGGGCAGCTATGTGTTTATTGCTACCACAGAGCAGCTGAAAACAAGGGCTATTTAAAGAGAGAGACTTGAATTTTAGATCAATGGGTGTAGCAGAGACATACATGATTAATAAAAAGTGTATTTATTTGAATTAAATTCACTATTCTAATAGATCATCTTGGTTTATAAACAGCCCTGTTATTCTAGCCTCAGAAACACTGGGCATTTCTATTCTCATGTCCTCTGCTTTTAGTAGAGGAAATAGCGAGTGGATCATAACGTTAACAGAACCTCTCACATGTTGAATAAATGGTGTAAGGAGCTGGTGGATGTAGGAAGACTGGCGTCTCTAACACACCTTTCAATTCCAAAATACTAAACTGTCATTGATATGATCCATGTTGTGATACACCATAGTCTGGAAGTCTTTCTGGAAAAGTGTGATACCCGTTAATTAATACTGATAGTGATAGTAATTAATCTGTTATACCTGTTAATATCTGCTAACTTAGTTAATAGGGGCTTCAGAGTTCCTCCTCTCCCTTAGACCACTCTAAGGGCATACAGCTTGTTATGCCACCTAGTCCAAACCATTTGTGCAATGCAGCACTCGGGATTTCTAACTTACTAACCTTGTTTGTTTGATTTCAGATTGCTATGTTACACTGTAAGAATGGGTTCCCTTTTAACTGTCCATCACAACCCACATGCAGTGAGGAGCTAGATGGGAGTCCTGTAGGTCTTGGGTAAGTGAGATATATGGATAGGAAGTTATGTTCAAAATACAGGAGACGAGACAGCAGGGTAAAGCTATATGTCCCCTCTTCTGTTTTCCAATACCTCTGGGAATCTGCCTTTAGCAGCAGTGCCTCTCAAATAAATAAAAAAAAAGCTGCCATAAGCACTTGGTTTATAAAAGTTCAAAGATATCACAGATTTTTTGAGGAGCAGAAAAAAGGCAGGTAAACGTGTCCGAACTTCTTGCGTTCCTTCAGATTGTTAAAGAAAGATGAAAAAGGGGAGGAATCAATTTCTTAAATGACATTCTTGTTCTTCTAGAAATTCAAGTCTGTTTTGTTTGTCCCACTCTACAATAATTGCAGACCTATATTCCTGTAGCAGATACAATGTTTATATCCAATATACTTAATCTCAAATGTTCTTCCATTCTCCTGTTACTATTCTTGTCATACTGTGTTAATATAAGATTTGGCTTTGGGTTTTTAGCTAATTAATATTGCATACATTTAAATGATGGAATGTATTGAATGTAGCTTACAAAAAATAAGCTGAAGTAGGGCTAGCTATACTCTGCAGTTCAGTATATTGACATTTTGTTAACATACTAAAAAATTCTTCTGTTGAAATACTTCCAAGTATTTCACTCATACCTGGAACAGATATTCCATATACAATAACTTCTTGAACGCGGTCAAGCAGTCCTAAAACATCTGCAACTTCTGTTGTAGAAACGTTTTCCCCTTTCCACCTGGAAAATAAGCAGTCAATAGTAATGATTTCTCTGTGTGTTACATACAGTGATCTCCAGTTTTAATGTCTGACTTCACGATGTGCTGAGCACTGTTTGGGATCAGAAAGCACTTTTGCACTAGAGCAAGGAACTTGTTATCCAGAGTAGAGAAAAGCATGCCTCAAAATGCAACAACGCATTCCAGATTATTCAAATCTAAGAAGAATTTAACACACTTAATCATGTTTAAAATGGCTCTAAACTTGTAAACAAAATGCCAAAATGTTACTTCTCTTAGATTCCATCATAGGCTCTATGCTTTCTGAGTTTTAAAAGTATAGTGAGTATGAAACCACAATGTTTTTATTCTGTGAATGTGACTGGTTTCTCACTGTTGAAAATACCATTCATTCATCACATTAAGCTGAACCCTTGTAGGCTCTGTATGCAACTATAAATATAAGTGATAAAATGGTGGAGGTGACTTGAAGTCCTCTCTTTTTCTCGCTGAGGTTAGAGGAATTCCTCTAAGAATTCCATCTAAGATGACAAGAAATCAGTCAGTAAATACTGGATATGAATTCAAACTTGAGAATGAGTCAGAATTTTCTCTTGTGACAAGCATATTTAAATAAACAAACTAACCAGAATGTGTCTCCTGTTCAATCATGGAAATAAATGAAGTTATCATTGTCAATCACTAAAAGGTCACTACTGTTAAAATATGAATCCCCTTTCTGGAAGACATCTCTTAATTGCTTCTTCTCTGTTTGATGTTTTGCTCCTGTGTAGCCATTAAATGGGGCATATTGGGTGATTTTGCAGATCAGTAGTCCAGGTTTACCTATAAAGAGGAAGAACACTTGTCTAAAAAGCACAGTGTAAATTGCCAAAAAATAACTAATTTTCATTACATCAGTGAAGTTTGCAGATGTTACAGAGTTATTTGAGAATTAAAAAATATTTTCATGCATACTTTTTCTATTGCCAATGGCAAAAAGTTTCAGCTGCTGCTGCAAAACAGAACTGCTTTCTATTTTGCAAATGTTTCTTTAGTGGCACGTTAAGTGCAAAGTCTGAGAAGAATTAAAGAACTCCTGCTGAAAGTCAAGATCTGTACTCAAAAGATGATAGCATGTCCATTATTAAAACTAGGTAAGTTATTAAAATACAAGTACACAGATGCTGCATTCCCCACTGTACTTTACCTTTCTGTTAAGCTGTATTACAATAGTATGAGATTTGTTACATATTTTCTAACCTGTATTTAAAATCCTGGCTTACTCCATGGCAATTCTTAGCATCTCTCCAGATAAAATTGATGCAAAGAGATGTAATTTTAAAAAGTAAGTCCCTTTCTGAAGTTCTTAAAGGAGTTTTTACCTTTGGGAACTCTTATGCAGTATCGGTTCTCATCTCAGACTGGTTCATCTTCTCTACGTTGTATTTAATCAATTCATAGTGTAAGATTTTCTAGTGGAAATTTGCAAAACGTATACACATGAATATTCAATCTTTGAAAAATATTTTCAGAATTTTACTACATAGTCAGCTTTCTATTTAATAGGAGGCAAATTCATCACATTTCAACTGGATGTACTGAGTCTCAATATTCTTTTGCCTGAACTAGCAAGAAATACCTGTGATATCTAGCATGGGCAGCTATAGACTGTACTTGGGGGGAGAATCTTCTCCCTAAACAAATTCATAACTGAGCCTTGGGTTCTTCCCAACTTGTCATACAAGTGGCCTGGTATATGCCCTTGGCAATATACTGAACTTCACCAAGGACAAAATGCCAGAATTTGTTGTTATTCTTACCTTCTGCAGGCAGTTGACTCTTCCCACTGCACCAGCTTTTCCAGTGTAATTAACAAAAGAAATGTTTCCTTCAGTTGATGCATAAAATCCAGAATATTAATATTTCCAAATCTTCAGATAAATTCCCTCCAAACATCAGCCCTTACTCCATTTCCTATGGCAAGTCTGACTTTGTGGTCTTGATCAGTGTTTCTCTAGAAACAAGAAACAGTCATGAATTCACATTTCTGCTGAGTGAAAGCAGAATTTCTACTTCTGGAAAACTCTGAAGGAAACTTTAGTCTAAAAGTATTGACCATATTCTGAAGCAAAATGCATGCAAATATCATTAAAGTTAAGCTTATGGTTTTGCTGTGGAAAAAGAAAATAAATTTCTGAGAAGTTAGGCTATATGTCTAAATGTAGTTAGGAGTTAACTTGATTTGGATGAAGACAGGAACAAATAATTCTATGCAGAAACTCAGGCACCATGTTAAACTATTTTGTTTGTAAGCCTTGTGAGTATCTGCAGAAGAGTGTAATTTACCCTGAATTCAGCAAAATATTTGCAGGATTTTAAATGGTGTTTGGGTAGAAAGGTAATCCCTTATGCCATTGTAAGAGCAGGATTGAGCCTGCTAAAAATTCTATTACTTCATATCGCTTTTAATAGTGCTATTAGATCTTTCTGTTTACACAGTAAAGTGATAAACACATAGCAAGGATGGCTGTCCATTTATGCCTTCGCTTAGATGCTTATGTTTGTCCTCAACAATAGGAAGTACTGAACTGGGTCAGACACTTGTAATTCATAAACTTACCTAACATGCTAATGAGTAACAATGGCCTCAAGAGAATTTTCCATCAAGTATGGAAAGGCTTTTTTGTCCCACTATCTGCCTTTTTCTCCAACTGTATATTTTATTTTATAATTTAATAGTACTTTAAGGCATGAAGAGTCTCTTAAAATATATATTGGCTTCTTAACTTGGAATACATTGCTGGTAGACTAGTCCTACTCTTTCAGCAACAGACTGGAATGTGTATTTGTGCAGAATAAGTATGTTGGCTCTGTGTCTTTCAGGTAATACAGTGCAGAGGACAATGCAGTAGATGGTAGAAGATGAGCATGGAACACTGGAATTGCAAAATGCTCTTTCAAGGAGCAATCAAAGAGAGAAATGTGGCCATTAAGACAAACATGAATTGGTCTTACAGTGTCATATTCCTGGAAAAAACCAAAAATTGCCACACTAAAATGGCTAAAAGTTTTAAATACTGTAAAACTAATTTTATTTTGGACTTTAGTCATCTCACTTCTGGATTGTTACTGCTTTTCTGCAAAGTAGTCTAGAAATGGATGTCTACATTTAATCTAAAGAAGAAATACATTAATATATAGTCCTGTCTGTGATATTGAGAGGTCTGCCATTGACATGTTAGCATGTCTGCTGAAATTCGGCATAGTGTCTAAACAATTTGCTGTTTGCTTCTTATAAAATCTTTGTTGTAGATGATGCTCTGCAACACCATACACAATACTGTAGTGTCTCATGAGAGAGACTCCAGTTCACTGGGCATTTATACATCTGAGCTTAAAAATCTTATTTTGAAATCATTCACTGAGGACAGAATGCTGCTTGGATCCACATTGTCCCTCATCTTCTGTTGTTCTCAAGTCTGTATTTTCAATCTTTCTTCCTCATTTGCTTAGCCAGATAATTTTTTTTTTTTATTTAGCCATTAATTAGTCACAGTTAATGAAAGGAGGAAGGAGGGACTTAGCAATTCACCCTTAAGGTGATTTCTGTAATACTTGGACTGTTCATTTGTTTTGAAATTACTACGTAAGTTAGCTGGTAATAGAATCAGAAAGAAAACTATGACGTGTACTGAGTTCTTTTCTTCTGTGTATTTGTAAAGGAAAGAAATGATAGCATAGATAAAAGTTACCAGCACAATAAGGAAGTTCAATAATCAAATGGCATTAGTTAAGACAGGTGACACCCTACATCAGTGTGGATCTTGCTTATACCGTGAGTTCCTCATGGAAAAGACTGTCTCTTACATCTGCAATAACAGGCTAAGCCCACTTGGCACCATGGCAGTTTAATTAGTAATTTCCATTCCGTCAAGTTCTTGCATTCTTAAGATGTTAATCCCATCTTTCTGGGAGACTTCTGCACTCATAGTAGCATGCATGTGGGTACATGGGATCAGGTATTATAAACCTTGCTTATGTAAAGGTGTTTTCTCCACTGGTGTTGATTCTTCTTTACTCCGTACATAGAATTCCTTATATATAAATAATGAAAGCTAGGCTATCTGTGCCTGTCTTAAAATCTGACCTTTGTAGATAAACAGCCACCAATAATGAGTAATCTTTAGAACAGCCTGAAATACTACTCAACTGTATCATTCAGTGGGCTTCAGATTCAGCTATTCGTGTTAATTTTTAATTAATGGGTCTCTTTAAGCTAAGTGCTCTGTGTGGCTAACACTACCAAACTCACCCCATTTGGGAACTAATTTATCCTTGGCTGGCAACTGTACGTATTTTTGAGATACCAGTTGAATTCAGGAATTTAGGGAGTGCCTTGTGACTCAGTTATATTTATGCATGTATACATGCTATGAAGAAACACAACTCTCTCAAAAGTAATTAGCTCATTCTTTAAGATTACTTTCCTAAAAAAACATTCTGCATGAAAGAAGAAAAGTTTTTCTCTTTTTCCACTGTTTTATTTATACCAGTTGAGTACTGGCTAATTATGAGTACTTGGCCAACTGGAATTTTCCATTAACTGCAGGACTGAGGTGTAATCACCGTCCTTAACTGTATGTTTAAAATGCCCGGTTTCCTTAACTCAGTTTTAATCTCCTCCACTTACACTTTTTTGATTAAATCTAGTGGCCCAATCCACAGGCCAAGTCTTCTGATTATTATAAAACCTTATTAGCGGTGTATTTTGGGCTAACAACTCGTGAAGAAATACTACAAAGCATTGCAGAATCTTGCTTAGATACCTCATTCCTGAGGAATCCCACTGATTTCCAGTGAAGATATTTCCAATCTCTGTAACTGACATCAGAGTGAAACCTCTGTATATTTCATATTTTGCACACTGACATAAGTTACAAAGAAACTGTGGACCTGATTCTCTGCTCTAGCTTATGGTTATCAAATGGTACGGGGGAGAGTGATTGATACCACCTTTGTTCTTACTAAATTCTCACTGCAGTTCACTAGGTCTACTGCCGTGAAAGCCATTTTAAGCAGACACGTTTTTGAAATTAAGGATTAACTAATACGATTTCATGGAACTCAGATGGAAAGTGCCTGTGAATAGGTACCCTATGAAGACAGTACATTAAGTGCATCTTCAGACAGGGCAGTCTTTAAATAATCACATTAACACTTTCACCTGGGGATCAGCTGACTGTCTTGGTGGGGACATCTTAGCTACAAAACTCTCAAAACTCACATTGCGCAAAAAACAGGTCCACTGGTTCCTACAGAACTCCTCGTTTTTGGTTTGCAGATGAAGTGCTCGTATAAGGTAAGCATTTTCTCTATCTATTTTAACAGAATGTTAAATTAATATAGTGCAATTCCTCCACTATTCAAAAGAATGATTAATTCAAGCAGTTTTTCTCCTTGAAAAAACTTACTGTTAGAATGCAATGAGATTACAGACATCTTTAGGGAAGGTTTTTTGTTGGGCTTCCCCCCCTCCTTATGGCTGGATTTTAAGCATAATGTAGCAAATATTCCTGGTAATGTCATTAGCTAAAAAAACCCAAGAGGCAGTTAATGTTACCTGTGGCACACTGCATAGATACCGAAGCACTTCCCCAATATACTGTATCACAGTTACATTATATTTTCTGCAGTCATCCCAGAACTGGCTTGCTGAAAACCTGGCACGCAAAACTATAGTTGCACCTGTGTAGAAAGAAGTAAAACAAATTACAGAAGGAACAATGCTTATTGTATTGTAAGACCTTACAGAATTTCTTAGCACAGCATTGTAGAAAGCTTCTAGAATTAGGGCTACATAGTCTTTGGAAGTACCCATGTATTGAAATACAATCCATGCTGAATAATCGGTTTAACCTCTATTCATCAGAAGTTAAAGGCTATTATTATGGATGAAACTCTGTACTAATTTATCCTAAAGCTGTCATGTAAGATAGGATATATCCTGTTTGTCCAGGTGATGAAATAAAATTTGTACGGGGTGAAGATCTGTGCACATCATATGATGACAGAGAAACAAGAACGTCTCTTGACTTAGCGGAGCTTCTGGTAACAGGGACATGTATAACCAAGTATTTCATCTCAAAGTTTGGTAGCTAGGGAAAGGCTTACTGTGTCTGTGCATGAATTCTGCACAGTGACACATTCATTCAGGCTAGTCAGGTGCACAGTACCTTTCATGATACATCCGTGGTCCCCAACGAGGAGGGCAGAGCTGTGATAGAGTGGTAGAGCAGTATACACAATATCTTCTGAGGTAACATTGCCAGCATCGAACAAACCACATGCCAGCATTATGCGTTCATGGTTAATCACTGCAGCTTTAGGAAGACCTGTTTACAATCAAAAAAGTGTGTGACTTCACTTGAACAATAAACATAGTAAGTCCAGTAGGTTTCACAAGGGCTTAAGCAAAGATTTTCTCTCATTCACTGATGCAAGCGGTAGTTCCAGAGTTCAGGGAGGTATGCAGCTCGGGTCTACGCAACACACTGGCGATTAGCCTCAGTGAGGCTATGTCTTCCTACATGTAAATTTTAGGTGATTACCCCCCATTAAGTGCCTGAATTCTCAGTACTATGGTACCTAGGAATCACAAGTACCTAGAGAATGAGGAAGTGGGATTTGGAGAATCTAGCATGCTGAGCGAAGGGAATGGAAATGCTAAAACGGAGGTTAATCTCAGATCTTGCATCTCCCCTGGAACTGGGTATCTCCTTGCAGCTCTGAATCATCCTAGATGAAACCGGAATTCGTACTACAAAATCTCTTCCTGGTTTCCCATCAGACGCAGTTGAACTGATTACTTGCTGAAACAGATACTAGAAGACAAAATTATGATAGTGCTTGCCAACTCTGTAAGAACAGAGATGTTAGAGCCCTTAAGGATGAAGGACACCTGAGGTATTTGCCTTCTGCAGCCCAAACAAGATTCAAATTTGTACTTCCATCTTTCCAGGGGAGTTCCTGCCCTAAGAGGCTTGAAGACTGAGCTAGTGTGGAGGCATACCCTGCTGCTCCTGGTGAAGCTATAGGTTTGAGTGCCTTCAGGTGTTGTCTTCATCTTCATCCTTGCAGCCCAGTTTCTGCTGTGGCGAAGTGCTCTTAAAGCTAGATGCTTTTATGTAGAGCAGGTTGCAGCTGCTGTACCAGCTGCAGTTTTGCACAGTGGCCACGACTAGCTGTATTTTATGCTGCACTCACTATTTTTGGTACTCCAACACCCAAAAAATTAATGGCCAGTGTTTAGAGTTCATGATGCGAAGATAGCGAGTATAAGGTGGGTGCCAAGAGCCACACCTAGGCCAGCAGTGTCTCCAGAGATGAGAGAGAGCATGTGTCTAGTGACCTTACTGGCATAAAACTTGTATGTTTAATTGGCTTTTACTTCAGTCCCTGCCCCCAGATTTAGTGCTTAAAGTCAACCTATATTCTACATGCTTTTGGGGTTTAAATACAGACATCAAATTTTCAGTTTCCTGAGCGGGAATGAATGGGAGTAGGAAGTAATGTGAAGGAACAGATTCTTTTTCATTACTAAAAAATCACAACATCAGGAGGAATGCGTCACCTGATTTTGTGAATTTACATTACCTGTAGTACCAGAAGTATTAATGTACATGGCAGGAGTTTTAAAGGTTATATCTGATCTCCAAGACAATGGAGTAGGCTCATCTGAAGCAGCATCTACTTTATCAAGAAAGCTCTCAACACCTTCAGTAGCAGATGTCTTGCTTAAATAATAAACTTTAACTTTTTCTTTCTTCAAGAATGGCAGTATTTCTTCAACAGATTCCTTCAGCTCTTAAAGAGAAGAAAGTAGTATAAGAAAACTATGTACTATTCTATCTATATACTATGAGTGCATCAACTCTGGCTCAGCAGCTTTCATGTTTAGCTGCTGTTGGAGAAATTAATGGTCGAGTGACTTCAGAATCCAGCAAAAAGGACTGAAGAGGAACAGTGTCTCCCCACACAACATTATATGATTTGATCTGATTTTTTGCAGCAGGAACAGAATTGCAGAGGAAGATTCCAAGCAAACTTCCCCCTGCCTGCAGACCCTGTGTGACTCTGAGGAAGTGTATACCTGGCATCACCAGCTCCGTGTTGTTACCTTCCCTCCCCACCATGGGGAAACGTCTCACCTGACAAGTGCCCGCACAAAGTTAGGTGCTGCTTAAATCACCGCTATGTTTTATGCATAAAGATAACATAATCTGTCTCAAGTCTCGACAGAAATGGAAGAAAAACTGAAAATCAGGCTGAAGAGTGACTTGGTAAGCTGTGGTACTACTGAAGCGTGGAGTCCTAGATAGTTACGTTCTGTCTCTCCCTGTGCCTGTCTCTTACACACGTCTTGATTAATCCCAGTTCTCCTCATACTCCCTGTGGTATCTCCAACCAACAAGAGGGCGTGATTAATGTGCAACGAGTAGGCTCACTCCCTGCATGATCAAATCCTGTCTGCCTTTCTCTTAGTGAAGCAGTAATGCAGGTCTCTCTCCACTACCCACTGCCAGTTTCAACCAAACTGGAAAGAATGTAGTTGTCCGAGACTTACTCCCTTAGGAAACTGGATAATGGAATGAAGAGGACCAGACAGCTGGTCCAATTGTATATACCTTGTTTCTACAGGAATCCAGACTAAAAGCCTTCCAAGTCACAGGCACTTTTACTTGAATAGACAAACCACAAGATTTAAAATTAATCCTCATTTCCAATTTCACTGAACTATAATAATATAAAATTGTCCATAACATGTAATTTATTTTTTACCACCTTTCATTTATTTCAAAGCAAAGAATAAATTAACTATTATTAAATCAACAAATCTGTGAGGCAATTTGATACTGAAAACTGAATTTGTTACTGGAAATCCTATCTCCACACTAATTGACTAGATAAAGCCAAGATCCACATCAAAAGTTTGTCTCGATTGCACAAAAGTAGTAACTTTAATAAAAGCATTACCTTTTTCAAGTCTGGCAGACTCTGGAATTCCTCTTCAAACAATTCTGTATTTCTGCTGTAACTTTAGTCCAAAAAACATCCTGGGATTACCATGGGTGCCCTTTAGCCGCCAAGCTACTCATGAAAACCCAGTGAAGGCTTCTCCTAGTTAACAGGTAAGGAAACCTCAAAACAATAGCACAGCCTAGCCTCCGTTCCCCCTATGCTTTCCAGCACTGCACAGCTGCTGGGCTACACAAAGAGTAAAGCTCGGTGGGAGAATGTCACGACCCAATAAGAATGGGAACAGTGTTGGTTAGATTTCAGAGGGGAAGGTAAAGTCCATGATCAACAATTTATGTCAGGCTTGTGAACTCCACCTTACTCCTCTTACTTTTACCCATTTTCTTTGTCTTACAGTTGTGAGTAAATAACTGTAGGTCTCAAAGTTGTTCATCCAAGTAAAAATTTTAGTTGTAGAGTCAGATTAACAGAATTTACAAGCACTGCTAGAATACAACGAACTATGGTTAGAACAATGATCCTAATGGCTTTATGTGAATACAATAATAACATAGCATCCATTCTGTTTCATATTTTACCCCTTGCAGTGGAAGTGTCCTTGGCTGTGCAGGATTCACTGCACTAATGAATTGCTTCACCTGCCCCTGACCAGGACACAGCTTTATGAAGACAGGGTTACCTATATGCAGCCAACTGTGCATTCAAAATCAGCGTTTTGCTACTTGGTTGCTTCAGTGTAATCTGCAACCTGGCAGCCTGGATGCAGACTACTAGTAGTAACCCTGTCTCACAGGGTTCATTTGCAACAGAGGGCAGTTCTGCTCCTTGGACACCATCAGGCATGAAGGAGATAAAATAAGGCCTTTTATGCAAGTATCTAATGAGCTGGCACCTTAGGGATAAATAACCCCCAATAAACTGTCACTGAGATAAATAACCCTCCAATAAACTTTGACATCTGTATTTTATTGTAAGTATAAGTACCGTCAATGATATATATAAACTATATTAATGAATTCAGCATATTTATTTCCAGAAACTTATCTGTGCAAGCACACAGAATCTTATGTGATGGTCAGTTCTGATGAGACAATGTTTATCTTCTGCATGGAGTAGCAAGATAATAAAGGATGAAACTTAAAAAGGACAGAGAGAATCAAGGTCCAGCAGAAAAGACCTAGCTAGACTTCTTTCTTCCTGATGTCTAGTAATCACTAGTGGAGTCAAGCATGTAGTAATTTTTTATGAATAAGGCTCAAATTTATTTTTTTTCTTCGCAGCTGAGGGTTTTTTAGAAAATGTGAGGCAACTATGTTATAGAAGGAGGAAAAAACACATTTCCTATCCTACATAATAGCTTTTCCCACATGACGCTATTTCATATACTGACAAATTTTGAAAGTTCAGGGATTGCACAGAATTTATTCTCAGCGAGGCTAATATTTATCACAAAAGGAGAAATTTTCATTTGGACTCCTGAAATTTTGAGGCACATAAAATACTCCAGTTACATACAATAGATTAATGCGTTCAGCTATCAAAGCTGAAATGGGAGTAAATATTCATGTAGAAATTGTTAGCTCTAGGCAGATGAAGAGCATTCCTGACTTCCCATATAGTCAGTCATTTACACCATCTGTATGCAAATAACTATATAAAAGACCAGGCATCAAATAGGGTCTCTGCGCTGTAAAGGACAGAATGCAGCTCTCCATTGAAAACATACCAGTACGTCCAAGTGTCTTCCACAAAAATAACCATGGGTTGTCTGCATGAGTCTGTGCCTTTTTCTTTACACTGAAACCCGACAAAGGCTTGTCTGTGGGCGGCAACCACCTTCCCGTGTCCCAGCTGCTGTCCAGCTGTAGCAAGAGGATTCTTCTGCGCTACCTGGTTTGTTTCCGATGTGGCCATCTGTGTGAACACAACTGGGAATCGACCCCCTTGTGCACGGCTGAGGGCTGGTTCATTTCTGGGGCTTCGTTACCCTTATCAAACGCCTAACGAGGTATCCGAGCTCAGCGCCCACCTCTTGTAGGTCAGCCGAAAATAAAAACGCGGTGCCAACTACCCGGAAACCTTGTCCTCTCACCAGCTCTGCAGCAGCTCCGCAGGCCCCAGCCCCAGCCGGCGGTGGGCAGCCCCCTCCGCGGCAGCCCGCCCGGGGGGCCCGACGTGCCGCCCCCGCCCGCCGCCCAGCAGCCCCTCCCGGCGGGGGGCGGCCGAGGGGACCCCGCCGCTCCGCTCCGCTGCGCGCCCCGCGGCCGGGGCTCCCCTCACCTGGGGCCGCCAGCAGGGCGCCGGCCCTGACGCCGCAGTTGAGGCAAGCCACGGCGCAGCCCAGCTTGGCGCAGCCCTGCCACAGCCAGACGTAGGCCGGCCGGTTGCCCATGAGCAGCGCCGGGCAGCCGCCCGCCCGCCCGCAGCCCCGCGGCCCGGCGCAGCGCCCGCGCCGCCTGGCTGCTCCTCCGCTCCACCTGCGCGCAGGTGCACGCCTCGTCGCCGAAGAGCAGCAGCGGCTTGTGCGGCGCCCGCCGCGCCAGCACGTCCAGGAGGGTGCGCGACCGGCTCTGCGCGCCCTGCTCGCCACCCACGAAGTAGGGGCAGGCGCGGGGCACAGCAGGGCCCGCATCCCGCCCCGGCCCTTCCCGCGCCCGCCGCGCGCTCGGGCACCGCCGCTGGGCGGGACGGCGCTGAGGGCCGCGCGCGCCCGCCTCCTCACGGCCCCGCGGCGCCCGTGGCGCCCGCCCCGTCAGCGCTCCCCGAGGGGTGTCCGACCCCGCCTGCGGAGCGGGGCTGCTGGGTGGGCGCCGCCGGGAGTGGAGGCGCTGCGGGTGGCGGAGCCGCAGCGTGAAGCGTGCTGCGGGCTCGCTCCCCGCCTGCGTGCGGTGCGGGAAGCTGGGCCCGCGTGCGGCGGGGGGGACGCGCAGGTTCGGGGCGGAAGGTTGGTGGCATCTTCCCTTGCGATGAGGGCCGGCCTCTCTGAGGCTGAACGCATCCTGCGTGGGATACAGGCCGTCTTAGCGTCCCGTTTGGAAGCTGCAGTGGCAAAGGCAGCCGAGCCTGGTCAAGGTTCACACCGAGAGAAATGGAGGATGAGGCTTCCTGGCTGAAGAAGTAGCGAGCTGCCTCGGGGAGCATGTTCCTACCCTGCTGTACCACCCCGGTGCTATTCCTCACTAGGTGGTAAGCAGTGGAACAGATAAATAGTAGCTGAGCCAACTGAAATTTTGGAGTGCGACTTAATTTTTTAAAATTAAACCCTTCCCCCCACACACAATTATTAGTATTCTAGATGCACAAAAGGAATTTTCAGTCTTGGTCTGTCTGTCTTGCTCCTGTCCAAGGCTGAGACGCATTAGTTTCTCAGACAACCTTGAAGCAAAGTCCAGAAATTTCACCCTTCTGACTGGGCCCAGTGAGCAGAACTCGGTGCTTTTCTTGGTGAAGTTTAAGCAGCTGTTACTGTGAACACAGGCTGGTTTTTCTGTCTTCTAAAAAAATTATTTTTATTTTATGTTTTGCTAAGTGCCACCAAGGGGACAGTTTCCTGCCCTTTTGTTCACAGTTTTCTGCTCCCCTTTGATGTTAAATCTGATACTTCTCACCCCAAGGTGAGTTGATTCAGGTCATTGATCTGCCGGGAAAGTTTTTTCTTTACTGCAGACTTTGTTTCCCTGCCAGATAAATTCACTTTGCTACTAGGTGAGCTGTGGCCTAGCCCTAGCGCAGCACAAGCGTTGGATGTTGGAGCGGGCTGGGAGGGAGCAGAGCTGTGCAGTTAGCTTAGCTGTGGTCAGACCTCCCAGGCAGCTGCTGCAGCTGAAACTGGACCTGGTGGATTGCAAGTGGCCCACAGCCAGTGTCGCCTTGCCTTCCTGCTCTCATACTTCTCCGCAGGAGCCAGCCTTAGAACTCACGGGACTGAGCAGAGCTGCTTCAGGGAGCTAGCGAAGGTGAAAATTAACTGGTTTGTGTCTGGGGTAAATGTTGACTATCATTAGGCTTTAGCATTTGGATAAATGAGAAGTGCTTTACAGTTCTTCTGTAACAGAGCTACCGTTTCAAACTGGTGCCTGAAGTATTTTTTTGAGTCACTTCAGAGCTGTAAAAGCTACAGAGTATTTTTGAAAGCTTCTTTATCTGATATGGCAACTGCCTGGGAGAAGTGGGAGAAAATAGTACACCCTGTTGGCTGTGTTCACAGCCAGGCTTTCCAAAGCATTGCTGAACTACTATAACTAATTCCACCTCCTGCGCAGAAAAAGTGCGTAGCAATATTGTGCTGTGGTCCTGCGATGGGCTTTCTGAAGAAGAGGTTTCCTATGTAACCTTTTATTTTTCAGTTACATCTCTGACTTTCTTGCATGGACAGTGGCATTAATTCTGTAACTTTAGCATGGAATCATAATCAGCAGCCAGGAGAGCTAAAAGCCTCAGGTTAGTTGATCACAAATGTACCCCAGTGGCGTTTAGCAGGAGCTGTGGATGCCTTATTATTCAGGACTAATATTTTTAAAAATTTGTACATTTTCACACAACAAATACTGGTTTGGTGGCCAGCTTTTTCACAATATGTTGTTCATCTAAGCTATTCTTTGAGATAAACCTTTTCGACCGTCCTCCAGTTACAGGCTCCTTGTAAAGGTTTTCAGGCCTACAAATATTTCAGTTGTGAGCTAGTTAGCTTGCTGAGCCAGTTAAATTTCAGAGGCCATATTTACCAATGCTTAACCTAGCAACGGCAACTAGAATTCAACAGTTTAAACAGTAATGATGTCCACATTACTAGCCATTTGGATAGCCTCCAAATTTGAAACAAACTATACTTTCCCCGTTTTTGTTATTTTCTCTGATATCTGCCCTGCCCTAGCTCCCTATGTCTACAGTGTTCCTTCTGAAACTTTTGATTTAGCACTAACATTTGTTTTGTTCTCCAAAATAAATGCAAAGCAAACCCCTGGTAGGAATTAGTCTGTGCTGCACACTGGGACAATCTGTTTTTCTTCAGTAATCCCAAGGGGTGAAGGTGTGTTAGTCCACTGCTAGATATAGTTTTGTTTGTTCAAGTATTTCTCATTACTATAGCAGTTTTAATAGGTAATTAACTGCTAATTATTATGTTTGAGGTTAATATATCATTAAATGCATCACATATGATGTCATGCGACTGAAATGGCTGGTGCTTTTATGTTTTTTAAGTTATTTTTGTGTGTGAATTACTAATCTAGGCAGGTTATTTTGTGCTTGACTAATGTTATGGACTGCCATAGTATGTGCTGATATTTTTGCTCAAACAGCTGTCACTTTGGCTATAAATTGCAGTCTGTAAGCTTCAGTATTTTTGCTGAACAAAGTATAGATTTAAATATTAGCCTAGGGAGAAGGAGTGCTTTTTATTGACTTAGTTGTTTGCTAGGTTTTATAGTTCAGTAAACCCTATTTAATACCTTATTTTCCTTTTAATTTTCAAATAGCTACTCTAAATCCAGATTTTTTTGAGAGAGCTTATGGAGCATCCTATCACAGGTTGACACGTGTTTAGTGTTCCTAGAGGCATGTGTGCTTGAGCTGGTGCTGGAAACCTGTCAAGGGCTTGGCCCACGGTGGCAGTTGGCAGTGCTGTCCTGTGCTGGGTGTTGCCCATGGGACCTGGCCCTGCAGGTGGCCTCTTGCCAATGTTCAGCAAAGCGCAACCACCCCTCCAGAGCCTGCACAGGCTGTGTGGCAAAAAGATGCTGCTTGCAGCTGCTCACTGTGGTTTCAGTGGGTGCTCAGCTAATGAGTTTATGACTTCACATCTATGCTCCACTTCCATTGTCTCTTCATTTCCAGCTTTCAGTCTCCTAATGCTTTGTGGAAGCACTTGAAAAATAGATGCCTTTCTAGTATAGCTCTGTGATAGCTGACATTCATGGAACTCTTTCTTTTATCTGCATCAGTATCATCTGTGGGGGATGGGTTGAATTTCAAGGTGCCTGCAGAGGTCACAAGGGACTGTATTTCTTGTTACATGGAAGTGATTTTTTCCTACATTATGAGGTTATAATTCAACTTACAGTAAACTTACATAAATTTAACTTATATAATGAATACATAAGTATTTTGAAATGGAGACTCCAAAATTAACCATCCAAAAAGAATTAATATTTTTGGCAAAATACTACCAACTTTTCTATTTCTTACTGTCACAACTTGAATCTGAGTTGAGTCTTTAGTTCCAGCCCCTGTGAATGATGCACGGGCATACTGAGAGGGTGCGTTGCTTGATACTTGCAGGGTACAATAAGCTACGGTTATGTGGTGCTGATTATTTGCTTGCTCCAGCTACTGTGGCAAGCAGTTCATAGGTTCCCTTGGCTTCAACTATGAAATCCTAATTGCTCAATACTTGCTTATACTCAGCTTTAGGCACTAGAATCTGTTTTATTAATAGAAAATATAGTTCATGAAATGTATTCACTACTTTATTCTCAGCTTCTGTGCTCTACTCTGTCATTTGCTTTTTTCTTGCTTACTTCTATTTTTCAGTTCTTTGTAGGGACCTTGCTGCTACAGTGCTCATTTGCGCTATCCACAGAGCAGGAAAGGAAGGAAAAAATAAAGGACAGTTAAACGTTGTTGGATGCTATAATGCTCCTTAGACTTGGGAAAGAGACTTCCACTCCGCAGGTTCAGACCCACGAGGGTTTGCCACCAGGCAGTGATCCACAAGATGTCACCAGAGGGTAACAAGTAACTGGAAGTTTGTATTAAATTGGGATTCAAGCTCCCTGTCCTGTTAGTTAAACGGAAGGTACATGGACAGGGAGCATGGGAAAGCCCAGCACTCCTTATGCTGGCTGACCTTGGGATGCTCCAGGCTGCAGCATTTTCTGTGCAGACAGCCTCTTCTCTCTTTTCCATTTTCTGTTTTTTGGTTGTGTTTTGTTTTTTTTTTTTTTATGGTTTGATGGGAGATTGTAGAAGAATTATAGAGGAATGAAGCTGGGTTAATTAACATTGATAATATACAGCTGTGGGCTTGCTTCAGGGGCAGTGGGTTGGCTGACGTGGATAATGCAGAGCTGTGGCTGGTTCCTGCCAAGTAGTTAAATAGTGCTAAGGGGTATAGAAGAGGAGCACTGGGTGAAGAGAGACCCAGAAGAAGCAGAGGGGGGAGAGAAAGCACCCTGGATGTAGGAGAGACAAGGAGAGGCCCTGGGAGAAGCAGAGAAAAGGGGGCCTGGGTGAGGAGAGGCTGGCTGGAAGGGGAGCCTGGAGAAGAAAGACTTGGGATGCAGCAGAGGCAAGAAGCAGGGTGGACTAGCCTGAGGAGGATGAAGAAACATGCACGGACAGTAGAATCTGATCGACGGCAAAAGCCTTGTTGCAGCCGTCTAGTTTTACTAGTGCTGCAACAGGAGACCTCACTGTAATGGTACAAGGCAGCATGCTCCATTCTAGCTAGCTCAAGTGACAATAATTATACCACAAAACAACACCTATTTACTGATGAATGGTAGTGAGATGGGATTCAGAGCGGATCACTTGTGGCTTCAGTGAACCTGTGTAACAGGTCAGCTGGGTTTTTTCTTTTCTTACCTGTTTCACCTGATCCTTCCCACTGAAAGCCACAGCTGGGTATTTTTCAGGATGGCCAAACCAAAGTCTTCCATCTCAAGTTTCCAGTTTCAAATGCCTTTCTGTCCCATTTTCAAATTCACAGCTAGTACCATTGCTGTTAAAGCTTTATTTGCAGTGTTACCACAGTATTTCTGTAAAGTTGTAATTAGATGAGACAGGTTGACCTGATCTAATTCATTGGTGCTGCCAAAAGGGGTGATTCTGCTTCTTTCTTATGCGCTAGCTCCACTGCCTCCCTTGCCCCAGCTCTGGTATCTTCTGACACTTCAGTGATGCATTCAGCTCACTAAGCTAGCAGAAGACTGCATTTTGCTGGGTGAGTGCTCTGCAGACTCACTGAGTAGAACTGGCTCATCAAGGAATCATATTAGTACCAATATTAGGACTAATGCAAAGGAAAGAACGAGGAGATAATACGCAACAGCTTGATCTCCTTTCCCTACATGTTATATCTCAAATTCTCCTGCTGTTCCCTTCCTTTCTCCCTTGTGAAGGGGTAAAAGGTGTGTATTAAACCAAGCAAAATAATTTTTGTAGATGTAAGAATCAAGTTCATAGTCTATGGAGTGATAAATCACTGAACCGACTTGCGGAAGAGTTCAAACCATTCTGGTTTTGGCCTCCCTGTCTGGCAGAGGTTCAGGAGTTGAAGATCCCTGAAATGCATGCTCTGGCACCACTTAAACTACGCTAACAACAGCAGTTTATCGGTATTTTCCCAGATCTTTCCCTGCTTCTGAGGGATGATGCTTACAGGTTTGTAAGGCATCAGGATTTCTAGTAGGTCAGCTAGAAGAGCTGACTTGCTGGTCCAATCTGCAGCTGATTTGACACCTGTTCACTGAAATACTTTGCAATCACCAACCTCCAAACAAGTCTCCTTCAAAGTGAGTGAATCACTCCTGTGACCCTGGAATTTCCAAGAAAGTTTTCTCTGATGGGTTACCCAGATCCCTCCAAAAAGCAAGGAATCTAGATGTTACGGAGTGCCTTTACTTCGCTGCATTCAGTCACAAGCTTTTTAGCATTCCTTTATGTTAATGGCATTGTACTTAAAAGATAAGGTGCAACCTGCTTGTAAATAAACATGCCATGATGTAGAGGAATGAAGCTGGGTTAATTAGCATTGATAATATACAACTGTGGGCTGGCTTCAGGGGTGGTGGGTTGGCTGATGTAGATAAAGTGCAGGTGTGGCTGCTTCTGTTAAGTGGTTGGGCAGCCAATGAAGAGAGAGCAGCCAAGGAAGAGAGAGGAGGAAGAAGCAGAGAGAAGAGAGAACTAGAGCTCTGGGTGAAGAGAGACTGGGAGAAGGCAGCAGTGGGACTGGTGTGAAGAGTATATTGGTATGAGATGGTAAAAAAACTTGTTGCAGCTTGATAGTTTTGCTAGTGCTGTGACACCATGACTTGTTAGACAAAACCATATAGATAGCCCATATAGCGATGTCCAATAATGCAGACGTACAGGAGATCTGCTACACTCCACAGAACATGAAAGGTGTGTTAGTAGGGTGCCATGAAATTACAGTACTATTACTATGTATGCAATTAATAATGATGGATCTTAGCTATTTCATCCCGCACATCAGGACTTAGTAGCTTAGCCCACTGGTTAGAAATGTAGATGGTATCTTAAGAGAGGGCCTGGTGTTCAAAGGCCTCTAGTAGCTCTAGTTGGAGATCTAACATTTTGCTGCAAAGCCAGAAGGTTTGTAGCGTACACGTAGCACTCAACAGCAGACCGTGAGTGCCTGTCTTCCAAGCAGCTAGAGTGGAATACTGAAGCAGAAAGTGGAAGAAGGAAAGGGAGCCATTCCTCTGTTCTGCCTAAATCTATTGGATCTAAAACTTAATGAAACCTTTCAGTTTCAAGAAATTGGCATTTTGCAACTAAGAACTAGTTTTGCTAGAAAACTGTTTTCCTAGCAAATCTACCTTGCCTACCAAATCTCTTTACAATACCGTGTGTGTTTCTAGGATATTTGAGTTAAAAATCTTAAACTACTTTGTATTGGGTGGTGAGCTTAAACCTAGCTCTCTGCTCATTTATGGCTGGCTAAAGAAATTCTAGATTAAGCTGTCTGAATTATAGTGAAACTCATCTTTCTGTTGCAAAGGTGTTAGTAGCAACTGGTATGTTATTCAAGGAACAAAATTGTAACATTCCGCTGTGACATGTGAGAGATTCCTCATGTTGGATAGATTCTTGACACTGAGCCCATCCTCGTCTTCTTTGGATGAACATGGTTGCGATTCATCAGAATAGATGTGCTCTTCAGGATCAGTGAAGGGACCTGTCAAAGCTCAGGGGTTATCTCATCTCCTAATACAGAAACTCCAAAGGGAGTCTTGCTCAATTCTCTTTCACGGCGTTGAGAAAATGTTTCCATCCCATAAAAAGATTTTGAATTATGTTAGTTCATTACAGATGCACAGTCAAACTCATTCCAAAGCTATGTCAGCAGAAGCTAGTTCAGAGTTTTGATAGGTTACTCCAGGTATCCCAGTCATTGCAAGCAAGCTACTTGCTCCCTTCTCTCTCCTGAGGGCTTGTTATCTTTCAAAAACTGAGGTGGCCAAGGTGAGATGAAAGGATAAGGATTAAGCAGAAAGCTTAGCTGAGCCATGACCTTAGGAGAATTTAAAATTACTCTTTTCCACCAAATTTTGACTTTGCCATGTATTTTCATTTGTGATCGCAGAGTGGATGATATCCATGTGTCCAAATCCTGTGTTGTTTTTTAACCACTAACTTTAGGCTTGAATCTGATTCAGCATAAAACTCAACAATGAATTTATGAAGTCCTCTGAAGGAGACACTCAAATCAAACCCTACTTGTATAATTTGCTACTATCCTACAATCAAAGCAAGCTTATACTCAGCAAACCTTTCAGGGGCATTACAGTATGAGCAACATGCATAGGTGCTGCCAACAAAAGCATCAAGTGATGGAATATGCTTATCAAAGAACCTGTTTTCTAAGAAAAAGGGAGGGGGGGAAAAGAGGCTTTATTCTCACCGCCTTATATACTGAGCAGTAGCAAACTGAACAGACAAGATCTGCCATCTAGTTTAGTCTAAGGGTACTCCAACTTTTTTCATGTGAATAAGCTGCATGCATATGCTAGAAAATAGTAACTGAGTAATTGCTTGTCTGTCAAAGGGAATACTCAAAAGCTTAAGAACATGCACAGAGTGACTGAGGCTCTGTGGCTATTCCTCTTGTCTGGGAGTCTCTTCAAGGCGTTCTGTGGCTCAGTGTAGAAAAGAGAAGCAGAGGAGCTCTGGGTTTCGTTGCATTCTCCCTAAAGTAAATAGAGATCCAATAACTTTGGTGCATTGGGCTGTCCTCTCCCGGAAGCCTGGGATGGAGAAGAGGTTATTGGAGAGCCAAGGCTTCCTGTCTCTTCCAGAAAAGAAAACATGTGGAACAAACACTAAGTATTGCCGCAAAAACTCTTTACATTGGGAGGCCATAGCTTACTTGCAGTTGCCACCCACACAGTGGTTAAAGGAATCAGAATTTTTGAAATTGTTGTTTGGATGTATAATGTGATATGGCTGCAGTTTTAACTCCAGTGGGAGTGAAAGGAAAATGGATGCAGCTGTGATTTCAGGAGCACAGCAAAGTTTTATTAATAATTTCTACAAATATTCTACAAGAAAGGTGTGAAGCAGTTTTTGAATTTTAAAAGTTGATGTACAACAGGCTGTGTCACAAGACCTTATATTTGAGATTCAAGAGATTTCAAATGTCCTAGAGCCATGAAGTTCACTTGGCAGCCCTGAGGGAAAGTACTGACCCTGGAAAATGTTGGCAGATCATGTTACTGTATGCATGGAAATACTGGTCTGAATGAAATCTATGCCACCAAATGATGTGCCTTTTGCTGCACGAACCTCGGGTGGTTTTCAGAAGTCAGGGCTGCACTGCCTTTGGAAATGACAGTGTGTTAAATATCATGGATTATGATCACCAAATGCCTTGCCTTCATAGAATTTTCTTCAGCTTTGTCACCTTTCTATAATAGAAACATGACATCTAAAATTAAACCAGATATTTATATGTATGTTGGTACTCAACGTTTATGTGCACATACAGGGTAGCTAGTCAGAATGTGGATTTCTGCAAGCTCTGTTAGGAAAAGAAATTAATTATTAAATCAAACATTGCTATGATGTAATGTGATTTGTGAGTAACCAGAAGGACAGTGGGAAGTCCCATCTTCTTGAAATCAGGTGAATTCAGTCAACAAGGACTATTTTATTTGCTCAAAGTTCAAGAATATTTTTTTTTTACTACTTTTAAGCCAAAAGTTTTGTCTAATCGTTATCTCACCAGACCTCTGTCACTGTGTTTGCTATTTCAATTGCAATTTCTATCTCCTCACTGGCCAGTTTCCTGCCCTTCACGTATATGCACCTCTACTACCTGAACTGCTTCCTTTGCTCCTTACTGAGCCTTGTTTTGGATAGGGATACATAACTGTTTCTCTACGTCCTTCTAGTATTCCAGCTGCCTGGTTCCCAAAAAAGGAGTTAAAGTATTTACTAAATTATCAGGCATGCTTGAAATTTAGTGCAAGATGTATTAATATTGAGATGTTATTTTGAATCACAGATGTTGAAATGCATTTTGATTGTATATGTGATTGGATTGCACTTTGCAATGAAATTTAAGACATTTTAACAGAAAGATATGAAGAACAATATTTGCATTAATAAAACAAAATAATACACTAAACATTGAATCATACCAGTGTGCTAACAATCTCACAAAATTTTGATCTATTGGTACCTAAGTTTCATAGAGAAAACATCTACATAAATCATATGCTTTCAAACATGAGAAATTTTTAAATCTTTTGATTTCTTAAAGATGAGGAAGGTTTCGGTCCTGCCTCCTAAGAGCATAAGGTTATATGACTGTGGGTTGTGTATGTGCGTACATGTCTGTGTTCTCTCCTTCCCCTCCCTGTAACTTGAACCTGTTGGCTGCTTTCAGACAAATTTGAGAAAAGGTCATAGGTCTCAATGGTATTAAGTTCCTACAAGTTTTGTGATAATAACTAGCTGAACAGGAATAAAAAGACCTCTTAAGTGCCTCAACTAGCAGAAAGGTTGCAGAGCTATTACACACCAGTGTATCCACCACATAGTGGAAGTTCCTTGTAAATTCTGGTCTCTGAATATGGTAAATACCATCCAGTTTATAATTATGATTTACTGTTTACTATATGAATTGCACAAAAAGAGAGGAAATCAGTTTTGCTTAGTTCCTCTACTAAGAGTATTTCATTCTGTAGTCAAAACTCCATTGTAGCAGGTTGCATTCAGTCTGACAAAGAATTTGGCACTTCAGCATGTCCCACAGTGAAGATGTCCTGACATAGAAGGACAGAAAATCTTCCAAAAAGTACCCAGAATTGGCATTTGGGGAAAACTACAGGATTTGTCCTTCAATAACTACAAAAGATAAAATAGAAGTCACGTAGAGTTTGTCAGCCAGTTTAAAGATTAAATTGGGTTCAGTGAAGCTGGGATTAGAGAGGAAGAATTTCTTGCTATTTTACATACATCTGTTGGATGAGGGATTAAATCTAATTCTTTCTTTTAAGTGTGAAGAATGATAAAGCAAGATTTATATTATTTTATTAAAATTGCAATATCTTTCAAAGGACTTTGAAAATAGTACATTGATTTTTCAGCTCTTAATAGGTCACAAGTTAAAGTGAAATATTTTAAATTAAAGAAATTGTTTTAATTATGTGTAACAAAATATTTTGACTTTTTAGAGTTCAGAGTTGACTACAAAATTATGAACTTAAGGGAGGAAAAAAAAGTAATTTTAATATTTTGTGGTGCATTTATTCTTCCCATCTGGAACAGCCAGACTTCTGAACTTCAGGGAGCTTGAAACTTGCTTTCTAAGAAGCATACTGGATTCTTCTATGTTGTTCCTGATAGCTAGCAGATAAGATTTGCTGTGCCAAATTCTCTTCTTATGGGTGTAGTCTGCTAGAATTTAGCAAGCAGTATGCTTGACAAGGCACTAGAAGGAACTGAAGTCTCTCACATTTGTATGGTTGAACAGAGTAAATTTCTGTAAGTTAAGTAAAAGTAAGGATGAGTAAAACTGTTGAATATATGTAAATGCTAAGACCAGCTTATACCAGATATCTTATACCAAATGGTTTTAATCGGTAATATAGCAGAAATACTGGTAAGAAAGGGTAAGCTATTCCTTAACCTTAGACATCATGTCCCTCAAGTGCTTCAGATGTGTTGCTTTACCCCATTACAAATCTAAACAACAATGTATGCTCTGAAAGGCAGGACCTCAATTCCTAGACAGATGGAAATTCACATTTGAACAGTAGTATAATCCCTTGAGACTTCTGTTTGCGTTAGATATGTGTTAAGAAAAATATATGTGAGAGTATATGTGAGAGCTGAGGCCAGCTACTGTCCTAAAACATAGCTAAGTTTATACTTTGATCTTCACTAACACACTGGTCTTGTTGCCAAGGATAACCTCTCTACTGCATGTCTCATGTTTTTTCTTTTTGTATGTCTTTTTCTAATTCTATGGGTTTAAACTAGAATTTTACTACTTAATACCTTATTCTCTAATGCTGCGGGCCAGAATGTTGTGCTTTGTTAACTAGAATGACATTGCTTTAAACAGTTTACCTAGTTATCAGAATGAGATGGTTTTATATAAGCCTGAATGACACCTTATGTAATTAAAAATGATGGAGAGAGTATTTTAAAAAATGCATTGAGCCCCATAAAAAAACAAACAAACCCCAAACCAAAAAAAACCCCAACTTGCTAGGTAATCTTTATAGGCCAGATCTCAGCTATAGCGATTTGAAGCTCTTATTCCTGTTTCAAGTTAGAATTCCATACTGAGGTGAGGTTTGCAATGGAACAAAATATCTTTACTAGATCAGCGTATAATTCTGAAAATAATTGGCAAGCTTCTGGGTAGTGAGCTAAGCTTTCAAGGTGTTACACTGACTCTAGCAATTGTGTGTAATGTCGTTAATGATGTGATCTTTGTAACAACATTTTTGATCCAAAGAGCTTAGCACCTGCTTAGTCAACCACATGTTTAAGTAACTTTCTTGTATCTGAATGAACTTGGCTTTATTTACATTTGAATAATCGTTACTGCTGTTGTGCTCCATGATTTATGTCACTGTTAAAATGCAGATTGGTAGATCAAGCTTTTCTTGTAGAAGAGGGAGATGATGACATACAAAAAGCAGGAGGGCTTTCGTTTTGATGGCAAAGAGGGAACTGTGAGGAATGACACTTCCATACACCATAAATGTGAACTGCATGATGTATGTATTGGGTGTTAAGGAATAAAAAGATGTAAACAGAGATATATAAGTGACTGCTTTAAGGACACAAATGAAATATTTTTTCAAGTGATCCAGAAGATGGTCAAATGATGAAAGAAGCATAGGGATACCACTGTGTGTTTTAGATGGTTAGTGCCTTAGTAATGTTGCAGGTATCAAGGCCCATATGAGGGCATTCTGGAGGTCAAACGACTGGTACTCAGTGAAGGCTGGAAGATAAATACTCTTTACTATGAGTAAAGGGGATCTGAGATTTTGGGGATCCTTAAAGCATCAAACATATGTAGTAAGTAGGAAAAGAAGTATTGTGCAGAGTCAGAAAAAACTATGTAAACTGAGATGATAAAGAATGATCCAAAGGTCCAAAACTAGCTGATAAGTTGAAAAGGGCAGAAAAAGAGGCAAGACCTTTGGATTTAGCCACAAGCCAATCATTAATTTTTTTAGAAGGTCAATGTGAGTGGGGTGATCTTCGTAAAATCAACTGAATCAAATAACAAGCATTTGAGCAGAACTAGCATAAACTTATGGGTTTTTTTAAAATTAAATAGATGACAAAAATTGACAACTAAGAATTAAGTAACATCAAGAAAATTCCTTTTTGAAACAAAAAAAATAATCCTTGTATTTTTTTGATACAGGAATAGTGTTTGAGGCAATTATGTCACAAATAAGTCCTAACTAAAATGAGTTATGGAAAAGTTCTGCAGTCATATTAAACAGGGTGAAGCATGCTTGGTATCATGCCAACTAAAATGATTAACTTTTCTCTGAGAACTGTGTAAATTCATGAAGAGAGAACTTGCACTGTCCTGTTTCTCCTGGGAAGGTGTAGCATCTACCTGTGCCAAAAAGGCAAACTGCTGACTCATTAACTACCCAGTAGAATAAAACTTGCTTACTCATATATCTGAGGAGTGTTAAAATTATAGCGGATTTGCTGTGTTCTAAGACCATAGCTTACATTTTAATATATGTTACTACTAGTATGTTTACCTTTTCCTGCTATGGATATGTCTGCTGAGTTCAGTAGCACTACTCTGTGATCTGACATATAGAAGTAATGTTAAACACCATGTCTGTGCACAGCCATGCCCCATTGTGCTCACTTCAGATAACAAAGCATATAGGCTGCAGAAGTATTGATCAAGGCTGCAGAAATGCTAGGCACTGCACAGGTGATAAAGGCAGGAGCAAAATTGGTATAATTGAGAGAAAGATGCAGATTTTTACAACTTTAAATGGAATAACTCAGGCAGGCAAAACTAATTTTTTGCTATGTCTGCTTTTTACTTTTGCAAAATCAGATGATTTAAAAGTGAACTTGTCTGCAAAGCTGAGAAAATGCAGAATAATTTATCAGGCTAAGGGAGATATGCTATATACATGTAGAGCTGGTAGCAAACATATTTCTTGAGGACTGCAGTGCTGTTGAGATAGAAGTATTTTTGAAGATAATTTGTTAATTTTATCACGGAGAAATTTTGCAGGGGAAAATAAGTATAGGTCTACCATTTTGGGTTTCATTTTAAGGTCACTTTTCATCATACCACTGCATTTTGAGAAGCCAGGATTTGAAATTGTTTGGGATATTCTTGAAACACTCCCTCAGTAATTAAAGAATGAAAAATTTTTAGGTGAATCACAACATCTTTAGGTTGTAGTCTGAAAATATGAATTCTTAACATATAAATTGTTGGAAATTTTGGTAACTTTTTTTTTTGGTCTACTATAGGTTTAATGAAGAATACACATATCTGATGACTGAAAATAACAGAATGATTCGCTTAAATACACTTTGTAGAGAGGAGTTTTAAACCCGACTGGAAATCTTCGAAGTGGAGTTGCTGCTGCAGAGCCATCTGTGGCAATGCAGTCCAGGTATGTTGAAAGAAGCCGTCCGTCGGCTGTGGCGATTGCCTCATCCAGGCGGGCTGCGCCTCCCTGGGGCTGGGGCTCGGTGGCTCCAGCTGCTCTTTCATCCTACAGGGCCCCCCGCCACCCAGCAGCAGCCGCCCGCGGCCGGGTCGCCGCCCCGAGGGGGCCGGTGGGCGGCCCGGGGCGTGGCGGGCTGTTACAAAGGCGACGGTGCGGGCGCGGAGCGGTGCGGAGCGGTGCTGTCCTGCCAGCAGGGATGCTGCGAGTGCGGTGCTTGCGCGGGGGGAGCCGCGGAGCCGAGGCGGCGCATTTCATCGGCTCGCGGGTTGGTACCGCGCAGATCCGGCGCTGAGTGCGGGGTGCTGGGCTTGAGGATGCTCCGTGGGAGGGGGTCCTATGCGGCCCCTGCCTGCTGGCGAGTGCGGAGTGCTCCGAACGGTGGGGAGCGGGCGCGGGACAGCTGCGGGACAGCTGCAGGCTTCCTGGGCTCGGGCTCACCCATGCATCCTCCCAGCTCAGCAGCAGAGTTCAGCGTGAGTGCTGTGCTCCTATGCCATTACCCTTCTAAACCACATGTATTTTAAAAAGCATTTTGTCCTTTAAGCATCTAGTTGACTGTGAATAAATTAGAATGGCTGTAACAAACACTGTGTTTCGGTTAATGCTCCAAATAAGGTACATTGCTTTGGGATGACATGTAAGGTACTGGTGGACTGAATCGTTGCGTTTTTCCTTTTGTAAGGGAAACATAAATTTCATTCTTATTTTTATTTTAAGCTTGGAAGAGTCTTTACAGGATGGGTGCAGCGATCTTTCCAGAGCACCCAGGCAGCTACAGCCTCCCAGAACGCCTGTGCTGCTGCTGACAACAAGGCTACTAGCCCTGTGCCTAAGGACTGTCCTGTCTGCTCATACAATGAATGGGACCCACTGGAAGAGGTCATTGTGGGAAGAGCTGAAAATGCTTGTGTCCCACCTTTTTCTGTGGAGGTTAAGGTAAACAATAAAAAAAGCAACCTTAATAGGAAATAACGCGGGGTTTATATATGCGGTTTACTTAAGCTTTGCAGCACACGAGGTGTGGTGTTTACTCTTGAGGATTCTTCTTTCAAAGTAGTTCCTCTGTGAAACTTTACGGCATAGTCATGTTGGTGGCAGATGTGCTTTTTCTTTCTGGTTTCAACTGAATTAGCTGTTTTAACAGAATTCAGTAGTGGAGAGAATCTCTAATGTGCAATCTCCTCTAGTTATATAGCCCTGATGCTATCAAAGTACACACTCAAGCTTTTGAGATAGTTGATAGGACTGATGTAAGTTTAGTTGGGCTCAAATCTGAGTAGGTTACCACTTGAGGAAAAAGTGTAGCTTTCTACTTAAGCTGAGAAAGATTGAGTTCTACAGCTGTAGACTAGCAGGACTATTCTGTTTAAATAGCTCCCTGCAGCTTTTACGTGCTGCAGTATGTATTATATGGAAATACATACACCTCTGTTCTTCAGGCTTTTTCTATGCCTAAAACTACAAAAGCAACCTAAATAAATCCACATTTATTTGTTCTTTGAAATGTTGTTTTTTAGAACAGGAACACTCAAACAGTGGGCTTGGTCCAGATTTTTATTGTGTACTTTACCTGGACTTTAAAGTTGCTAAGTATATGTTGTTACCTGCATTTGTGGGGATGATCCTGAATTGTTTTCTTTCAGTGGTACAGCATGTTGCTAGCTCCAAGGCAGTACCTAATCTGTATCTATAGCAGCAAAATGAGCTGGCATACTGCTGCTGAGGAGACCTCAGTAAAATTTTAAAGGGTATGTTGACAAAGTTGACTAGAAGACCTCAGTTAAAAAGAGAAAGGGAATTCTTCTGATGTGACATTGAAGGAATGGCAAACAAAGATACTGAAAATGCGTTTAAAGTGCTAGAAATGGTGGTTTAGAGGAAGTTTGGGATGTACTTGTGAAGAAAACTTCTCTTCCCTTAGCCTTTTCATGTTTTTATGTTTTTCTTTAGAATCTGGGCTATGATTCTGGGCGGAAACGTAAGTGGTTGGAGGAGTGTGAATGAGTTACAGCAGCTTGGTAGTTCTGATTCTCAGATAGAAGAGTAATCATCTGACTTACACTGGGACATTTGAGATGGAATCATGACCCAGTGAGCACAATGAAAACTTTACCACTGATTTCATTATGGCTGGCATTTAGTCCTTGAAAGCTGAAGCTCAGTTACCAACCTCTGGAATCCTGTTTCAGACACTCCAAAGGTATTCTAGCAGATTCAGAAAAAGAAGCAAATGAGGACAGGCATTTCTAGCATACAAGTGTATGTATGTGCATTTATGTACTTAAAACTGCCATAGTGAGTATACAGAAAGAATAAGGAAAAAAGCATGTCTAACTTTTTTACATTGTAACATTAAATGAGGCAAAATTCTGTTGTCAAGTAATGGCTAAAGGGTAGCTTTAGTGTCAGAAAAAAATACTCTATCAAATGTCTAACTGGCTGAAATGTGACCAGCTGCCTGACAGAAAAGGACCTGGAGGTGTTGGTCTACAGCCAGCTGAATATGAGCCAGCAGTGTGCCCAGGTGGCCAAGGCGGCCAACAGCATTCTGACTTGTATCAGGAATAGTGTGGCCAGCAGGACTAGGGAAGTGGTTGTCCCCCTGTACTTGGCACTGGTGAGGCTGCACCTCAAATACTGTGTTCAGTTTTGGGCTCCTCACTACCAGATGGACATTGAAATGCTGGAGCGTGTCCATAGATGGGCAACAGAGGTGGGGAAGGGGCTGGAGCACAAGTCTTATGAGGAACAGCTGAGGGACCTGGGGCTGTTTAGCCTGGAGAAAAGGAGGCTCAAGAGGGGACCTTATCGCTCCCTACAGCTGCCTGCAAGGGGGTCATAGCAAGGTGGGGGTCAGTCTCTTCTCTCAAGTAACAAGCGACAGGACAAGAGGAAACGGCCTCAAGATGTGCCAGGGAAGGTTTCAATTGGTTATTAGGGAAAATTCCTTCACTGAAAGGTTGGCCAAGCATAGGAGCAAGCTGCCCAGGGATGTATTTGAGTCACTATCCCTGGAGATATTTAAAAGATGTGTAGATGCGGCACTCTAGAGACAAGGTTTAGTTGTGGACTTGGCTGTGCTGGGTTAATGGTTGGACTTAATGATCTTAAATGTCTTTTCCAACCTAAATTATTCTATGATTCTATGCTAGATGGCTAGCCTGGTTCTGCTGTCCATTAAGCCATAACTAACCAAATGAGGTCAGAACAGAATAGTAATAGAGCATGCCAGCTGAGATGTGGTTTCTTCTAGTTTTCTCTGCTTTTGTCTTAAATTTTGTTGTAGAAACTGCAACAGTAATTTTGTCTGGGGGCATTGCTGAGAAACCCAAACAGTAGTCCAAAGCCTACCTTGCCAATACTGAAATTTATTAATAGATTCAGCTGTTCTGCAAAATCTCTGTGGCTGAAAGGTAAGGCATCTATGTGTGTGTTGCTCCAGTGAAATACGATAGCCAGAACTCCCAGTTACTGTCCCTGTAAATAGCAATACTAGTGTTGATGTGCATCATGTGCCTTCTGCTAAGTATGAATGGAGGTCACTGGTTATATTGGTTATAAAACCTGCAGTTTAAAACTAGCGAATTTTAGTTGTATAAGGAAAAACTGAGGCTCTGGACCTGACAGGCTTTAAAAAAACACATCACAAATTATAACAGTCAGGAGATAACCTTGTGTTTGGAAGGGCAGATTCTCCCTGCATCCCCATTGCTGTCACTCATGCTGCCTGAATGAGCAGGACTCTGGTAGAAGGGAGGCCTGACCACTTGTTCACCTGTTTCTCATCCCTTCCACTGTTGTGGAAGGGCTCCATATGTATTTGTTCCTCTGTCATGTTAGTATTAGCAAAGACCCATCAAAACTGCTGGTTTCCCAGCTTATAAATCTGAATGAAGTACTTCCAAAGATACACTGAACTGAAGCATCATCATTTGTGTCTGGATTTTCTTAGCCATGACATTATTAACTTAACTAGGACATTCTTTTGAATTAGTTTTTAATTTGAGAAGACATCACAGGATTTCAGGAGCGGAGGATTTAGGTCTGTAAATGTTGTACTTGCTTTACATCAACATTGACAGTTGAATGTAGTATCTCTGACATTTCCTAGACTGCTGCTGTATCTGAAGTATGGCCTCTTCTAGCCAACAAGGTGTATTACATGTCCTTGGGATGGCTTTACAATTCCTGGTGTCACCACTGTGACCAAAGTGAGGTTTTAACAAGGTGACTACGGATGTATGTGTTTTGGAGATGAGCCTAAGGCTGTTTTCATTTAAAAGCATATCTGCCAGTCTTATTAAATAGCAGGCTTTGTAGCATTTGGTGTGGATTTGTACAGGTCTAGTGTAATAAGGACCAAATCTTTCATAGATGCTTGGCAATACTAGTCACTAAATACCAACTGAAATGTAATGTAGTCTCTTGGGTTTCATCTGTAATTGGATAAATAATGAGACTTTTTGTAGAGCTATGGCTAAAAAGGGGAAGAGACTTCTGGAGATATTTATTACATTTATAATTGTATTTCCATCAGTAGAAACAAGTAATATAAGCTACTGATCCATGTATATCCAAAACCATGAAGAAATGAAATACCCTGAAAATCCCATCTAAAAGTCAAACTAAACTTGCAAGTGGGAATGAAATGCGTGCTTTCTTCTCCCCATTCAGAACGGCTTTCCCTTTTTTCCTGCTGTTCCTCAGAGGACTTTTTTTTTTTTTTTTCCTTGGGAATCATGCCACATGTACAGTCTATTAGCAGTGCTGAAGCTATCTGCTAGTTCAATGAGCCTGCTTGGCACATACAGCTGAAACTTAACTTCATTACTGTATGGAAGTGTTTGTGAAGACAGCAGCCATTCACAGTTAGTCTTAACACCTGCACTTATATAAGTTTAATGACTGAGCACATGCACATCATAAAACATCTGAGTGAAGCGTTGCCAATGGTGTGTATAAATAGAAGTAGTAAAGGCGAAAAATAAAGACAGCAGAGTGCTACCAGGATAGGGATTCTCAAGCAGGAATAATTGAGCATTTATCTGCAGCATTGATGCTTTTCCCTTCCTTTTCCCCCTCCCTTCTCTCCTGCCTCTTTATTTTAGAAGAATCAGCAGGACATTGACAATTTTTAGCAACTATACAAATATTGTAGGAATCAAATATAAAGCACACTATGACATGTTAGGGCCATCACACGTACAAAACAATGGCAAGTCAATGAAAGGAGAACAAGAAACCTTGCATGAGACACAATTTTTAATGTTCATCTATTTCACTCTACCAAAATAACTGATGCTTATTCTTTGTCACCTACCTGTCCTTTTGTTTTAGGCCAACACATATGAAAAGTATTGGGGATTTTACCAGAAATTTGGAGGCCAGAGCTTCCCCAAAGGCCATTTAAAAAAAGCTATTGCTGAAATTGAAGAAATGTGCAATATTTTGAAAAGAGAAGGTGTAATTGTCAAGAGGCCTGATCCAATTGACTGGTCTGTGAAGTATAAAACACCTGACTTTGAGTCTACAGGTAAATGTTCTTCCGTTGTTGAAGGCCTTGCCTGTTTAGCTCTTGTCTGAGACATTTTGGATATCATCTAGTCTGCCTTCTTGCTTGGAGCAGGATTGTTACTAGTGCTAGATGAGGTCAGTGATGGCTCTGTGTAGCTATGACATGGAAAATATCCAGGAATGGAGACTGTGCCACCTGATTTGCTGACCTGTTTCAGTGCTGCACGGATATCCTAATGAAAGACGTTTTCCTAATACCTAACCTGAACTTCCCACAGCAGCACCTGTTGACAGATTCCCTTGCTGTGTCGTCACTGCCACTACCAAGAAGTGTTCATCTGTCATGTCTAATGGCCCTGAAAGTAGCTGTAAGCTGTTACTACTTTGGCCCTTACTTGCCACATGAAATAAGCTGAGGTACCTCCACTTCTTCTCCCAGGTCATGTGCTGTAAGGCCCCCCTGACTATCTTGATAGCCCTTCAACAAAGGACCCATCTTAAACAATGGACACCAAAATGGAAAACAGTTTTCCAGGAGGATCTTCACTAGTGTCAAGGAAATCTGAATGTCTCTCTACCTAATGGCTACATTCCTCTTTGTATAGCGCTACGTGGCTTTGGTTATTTGTAGTGAGAGCACACCGGCTCACGCTGAGCTTTGCGTCAAGCATAGTCTCTGACCTCCTTTCATGTCAAATGTGTTCTTAAGTTGTTCTAGTGGAATTCAAGCTCATTAGGGAACAGATAATGTTAATGAAAAGTCTAGTGGGACTACTTCCTGCACTACTTCTGTGTTCCATCAAATTCCTCTTCTGTGCTGCTACTTTTTAAAAGGATGGCATATAAAGAAATGAGGTCTGCTTGGAAAACTTGCTCTCCACCTTTTATTGTGTAATAATTGAGTAATTCCTAAGCATTTGTCTAATTTCCATCAACCAAATTATGAAGTGGTGGCTTGTAGTTTGTGGATGGCTTTCATCTAGCTGCGAACTTGTTACAAGTGAAGAAGCTTTGTAGCAAAAGTTGCATGTATTTTTAACAAAAAATGTTACTAGAAACTTACTGAAGAATGTAAGTACCTCAAATTATGTGCTGGTTTCCTGACTTTGCTAAAGATTCTTTTTGCCATTCTTTTGGGTAGAAGTAATGGTAAAAAGGAGGGTGAAAATTGAGTAAGCTAGAGAAAAGAGTATTTTTCTCATAGGTTAATAGCCTTTTTCCTTTCAGGTATGTATGCTGCCATGCCAAGAGACATCCTGTTGGTCATGGGAAATGAAATTATTGAAGCGCCTATGGCTTGGCGTGCTCGGTTCTTTGAGTACAGAGCATATAGGAAAATAATAAAAGATTATTTCAACTGTGGTGCTAAGTGGACAACTGCCCCCAAACCCACAATGGCAGATGAACTTTATGATCAGGTATTGTTCTCATTTTGCTTCAGAATTTCAGTTCTGGTTATACAGAATTTTTTTGATAGTTTCAAGCTGATATCTAGGTTTCCCAAAATTGGGGCAGGGGGAAAAGACACAAAACAGCTCTGGAAATGTGTGGGTTTTCTAATGTATGCAATTATTCTCTAGCCTTTCCAGCTGAAACTGAGTATGTGTAATTAGGGGATAAGAAACAGGATGTTGTGTCTATTGAATTCAAGTCTGCTTTGAATTTTTTTATTTACTGGCTTTAAGTTAGCATTACTGAAGAGGAAGGAATGCTAGAAAGACATCACAAATATTACTTTAAAGAATTAAAATTCCCTGAGAATATCCATATGTCTGAGGTCCATATGTCCAGAGTGTATCAGGAAAGTGGGAAAGAACATATTATTTTGTCACAGAAAAACCCCTCTTAATTCTTGTTTTGCATGATGATTACATGAAAGTTAAATGTAATCTTCTGAATGTTACATGTAAAATAGTGGAGGATCTAAGCTGTGAGTATTTGCCTTCCAAATATTTAAGTGAGTATTTTCTTAATTTTTTTTCACTTGTAATGTTGACTCTGACAAATCTGGTAGTTTCCTATAGGCCCCCAAATGTGTTAGGACCTTGGTAAGAGCCTCTACGATAAGTGCAGTAAAACTGGTTGTGGAATGATTATAACTTTCTGGGAACAGTGACATCTTACCAACAATGCAAACAAGTCTTTGTTAAACAAAATTACCTTAGAATAATCTGTTGGTATTAGAAAACTTTCAGACCCTGTTTTAAAGCATAGAAACTACTTAACCAGTAGGTTTTTTTGTGGTTTTCATACCTCATTTGTTCTTAATTGCATTGTTTCATTCTAAAATGTATTTAAATTCCTGAAGATCTACCTTCTAGTTTGAAGTACTGTTCCATTCTAAAATGTGGAAAAAGTAGGGAGTCTGCCTTTGTTAAAAATAGTTTGCATACCAGTATTTCTGTCACTGTGCGGTGATTGGTTAGACTGATAGTTAAACTCCAGTGATAATGAATACTTTTGATCCAGAAGCTAGAATTATTATAAAGATGGTGGCTCTGAAGAGCAGTTAGCTTCTTGGTATAACCATTGTCTCTTATCTCATCACCTATCCTTGAATGTACTTAAAACCTGTTACTTGGGCTTCCACATTTATACTTTCTTTTTTTTATTCTAGTAACAATAAACCAAACCACCTCCCAGGAACATCCAGCTATCAATATAAACATTTTTTCTTAGTTTCAAAGTACTCTTCAGTAGCAAATAGTTTGAAAACTTTCCCTTACCATCTCCAACTTAAAGTTGTTATTCCTTTTTCTATAACTAGGATTATCCAATCCACTCTGTTGAAGACAGACATAAACTAGCTGCTCAGGGAAAATTTGTAACTACTGAATTTGAGCCATGCTTTGATGCTGCTGACTTCATTAGAGCGGGAAAAGATATCTTTGTACAAAGGAGCCAGGTAAACAAAGGTTTCATCCAACAGTTTTGGTATCAGTCTTGATACTTGTATTTATGTCTTCTTAAATTCCTGGACAGGATTAACGTAAGAGTGTTGGCAAAAGTTACAATTCGTGAAATGTCTAATGTCTGATATACAGGATGAGACTGTCTTACAGTTAAGAGGGTTAGCTAAAGGCACAGACTTCTATTATTATGGCTTTAAATATTTAAAGAAAACCTTAGACAAACTAAGCTTGGATGCATTTTATATTCTAGCCTAGTGAAACTTTGTCCTGTTTTCAGGTTACAAATTACATGGGCATTGAATGGATGAGGCGACACCTTGCACCTGACTATAGAGTGCATATAATATCCTTTAAGGATCCTAACCCTATGCACATTGATGCCACTTTTAATATCATTGGACCTGGTCTTGTGCTCTCTAACCCAGACCGTCCCTGCCATCAGGTAAGAGCATAGCAGAGGGGAAAGTGTTTTGTGTTTAAAAATGACTCAACTGGATTAGGTCCCTGCTGTATAATTGCTAATCCACAAGTCTGTTTTGTATACACTTGAATAATATTAAATTATTGGATTTAAATAGCACTCAATTGTTCAGGAACTTATAGATGTATTTGTATCTTGACTCTAGAACTTTTTCAGTAGTGCAATGACTATTGTTCTCCCACAAATTTCTGCTACTGCTCTTAGTGCTTTCTTGTGAGGCTATGCAGATATGTTGTGTGTTTCTTCCGATGTTCATGGTTTAAATATGATAGAAGTAATCTATTTTGTAACAATATAGTATCAAAGCAAGCACATAGAATATACTACTTCTTTGAACACTTCCACTACTTCAACATATTAATTGTATCCAAGGAGAAGCTGAGGGTTTTCTGCAGCGCAGATGAGTAATCCTCCTTTTTATTCCTATTTTGGAAGTCTTTCCTTTGGTATTGTTAAAAGTACCAATGGCAGGAGGCTGATAATTTCTCAGGAATTCAGCTTTGAATAACTGAGTGAGAAATACTTTTTGAAAAGTCGGAAAGAGGAGAGGCGTGGTTCAGTATGTAAAACTTACTACCACTCTGAGAAAAAGCTAATATTGCTAAACTGTAATCGGATCAGAAAGCCTTCCAGAGAGCAGGAGCTCATGTTAGACAAGTTACCTGTCAGTGCTTCAGGACTTTTGTGAGGATCCCCATGATTTCAGCAGCTGTACAACGACATGGGAATAGCTGATCAATAGTGGATTGGCGGGATAGAGCTTCATGCAGCAGAGATTACGGAATCATGTACACAGCATAGCTCTTGGAAGCTGTGTCACTCTCTTCTTGGCAAGTGGCTTAAATGCATATGGTCCCATTGAATTACTGCCTCTTGTAATATCTATTATAAGAATACAATTTTAAAAACAATCATAATCTCTTCCTCCTCTTTTCCCTTCCCGTTTTTCATAATCTTAGTTCTAAGAGGTCTCCCTGGGACTTCTTTCATGGAAAACTGCTGTCTGTGTAGATAGAAAAGATAGACGTAGCTTTCTTTTGTAAAAACTAATCTGGCATTTCTTGATGACCGGAAAAAGCTGGGGGGTGGGGTGTGTGAGGTGCAAGTGAAAGGCAACTTTTCTTTAAAATCCTGGCAAACCAGGCAGATTAAGTTTTTAAATTTTCAGGATCGGAGCTCCACCTCGTGGCAACACTTGAACAAAGAGCTCTTCGGAGTATTCAGACAATAAAGTTGAAGAGCCAATTCTTTTAGCCAAATTATCCTCCTTATATTTTTAATTTGTGTAATTCTTAAAGACACAAATTATTCCCTAGGATGCTTTTATTTTGTTCCCTTTGTTAAATAAACTACATATTAAGTTTCTTACGAAGCAAGATGCAAATGTAATTTTATGTGGTATTTTTGGTGGGTTTGTTTCTATAAATGGCAGTGTAATGCATATCAATGGCTTTTGCAGTCATATGGTAAGAAATTATAAAAAAGAAATAAAGAATTTAATATTTTTGTGCTGCTACTAACATCTTTACTTCACAGAATCCAAACTGCATGTGCTACCTTTTGCCTTTAACATATCTTAGTATAATTAGCATATATAAAACCAGTAGAAACAAATGCTAGGGGTATGAAAAGCTCCGAAAGGCTTTCAAAAAATGTTTGTATGAAAACTGGGTTTGTAGATGGAACCTGAATGAGGGCATGAGTAGTGAACAGAGAAAAAAGGATGTCATGTATATTGAAATAGCCTGAGATAATATGGCATAGGTTGGAGGACATAATATGATGCTTTAAGAACTCTGTTTAGAATCTAATTATATTGTTCTTTCAGATTGAGCTCTTCAAGAAAGCAGGCTGGACTGTGATTCGCCCCCCAGTGCCACTCATCCCAGATGGTATATTCACTCTTTCTTCTCTAAGAATTTCAATAGTATTCTTAAGAGTGTTGATATGGGCAACATGGGTTCATTCTTATGTGTTTAGATCACCCACTGTGGATGTCTTCTAAATGGCTCTCCATGAATGTCCTAATGCTGGATGAGAAACGTGTGATGGTGGATGCCAATGAGACATCAATTCAGAAGATGTTTGAAAATCTGGGTATGCCCTAACATATTTCAACATACACTTAAAATAAAATGATCATGACACCAGCTACACACATCAGGATGAATGGAGGTTTTACTTAAATTATTCAAAGCAGCCAGCACTGGAAAAGGTATTCAAACAATTGGATTAGCAAGTAAGAATCATTCAGTGATTTCTCTTCTGAATATTTCAGACATATGGATATGGGCTTCTTACATCTTGTGTCCCCTACAATTGCGTACTATTGCAGCAAATAAAGGTATGAGTAGCAATTGAATTTACTGCTAGCATGAGTAAAAAGCTTTTGAATGAGCTTTTTCAATGTAAAACTGTCTGCTCAGTTCGGAGGTCAAAATCTGTCTTGGAGAAGTTAAGTGCATGGATTGGTGAGTAATGTAGAGCAGGCTGTACCTCATTGCCAAAACACTTTCAGATTTTTCTAGTTTCAGACTCATTGTACTTTAAACTGTCAAATTAAGACCACTTAACCGAGGTATTTCTGCTCATTTATGGAGAATTTCAGTCCTGTGGGGTGTAACCTCATGTTACGTTGCAATTCCTTTAGGTATGCAGTGGCATGAGAACTGTAATTGAATATAAAATCTGAAAGTCTTCTATGCACAGCTCACTGCAAAGACAAATAATATAGACTTAAATCTGAACTCATGCAGTTAATCTAACTGCTTCCATTATGCTGGGAGTGAAAGATTTATGTAGATCTTCTTGTGGCTCATAGGTGGTTAGTATGCTTGGTGCTACAGCCAGCTGAACTATTGCTGCAGTACAAGTACATGGTGACGCAAAAGTTGGCAGGGTAGGAAGAAGGCTGGTGGGTGATAAGGCAAGGGAAGTGAGGGATCATTGTATTGTAGAGTAAAAGATAATACTCTCCAGTAGCAAAAGACTCCTTTAAAGGGAGAAAAATTATGGGAAGGACAGAATGATCCAAAGGTAGTAGATGGCAACTGTGAACATAGAAGGATTGGTATCATGGTGAAACAAAAAGCAAGCTTCGTAACAGAAAAGTCTTCTGATCCTAGTCCATCTGTCTGGACTTTGTATAAACTGAGAAACAGCTGAAGCTTCAGAGCTGAAAAGAAGTGGGAGGAAGCTTGACCTAGGTGGTAAGTATAACAGCCTCTTTCCCCTTGCAGAGAAGAAGGGACTCTGAGCTCTGTACTTCAAATGCTTCTTTCCTTGAAAGGCAATGGAAAGAACACATTCAGTGTCTGAACCATAAATGCTCACACAGATTTATGTAAATGTGCCCTGGCCATATACTGTAGCAGAATTTCAGCTAATTCTTTGCATACTCCGAAGACTGAATTTTTCCTTTTTATTACTGGCACATCGTAACACATCAAATGCTGGCAGTGCTCCAGGCACTGTATATTCCTGAGAGTATTGCTGGAATAAACAAGCCAGCTATGTTTCTAGCTTGTTCTCTGCCTAGAATTTGGGAAAATAAATTCTTAACAAATGAGTAGGAAATAACTTCCTGTACTTCCTTTCATCTAGCCGTATGATTAGATAAAGCTTTATCTAATGTTCTGATCAAAGCTTACTACATGATTTTGATATTTTAATTTTAAAGTATGCAATGTATGTTTCTTGTAGGCATTTCTACAATCAAAGTGAATATTCGCCATGCCAATTCATTGGGAGGTGGCTTCCATTGCTGGACGTGTGATATCCGCCGTCGTGGTACCCTACAATCTTATTTTGACTAGTTATGAGCCAGATAGGCAGCAATGGTTCAGTTTCTAAAATAAGCATAGGAAATGAACAAATTAATTTCCCTTTTGTTAAAATGACTGCATGAGCTCTAGTGCTTGATCAGCGGTGTCCTTGCAGTGGTCTGATAAATGATTTATTCTTACATACTCTTTACTTTCAGCAATATAATTGAAAGTACTTCCATCAGCAATACAGGTTTTCTGGCTGGCTTTTTGAAAGATGCCCTTCATCTATGAAGCCTTTTCACATTGGTTTTGAATGTAAAAACCTGGCAAGATAGCTAAAAGGTCTTGCTAGAATAGCTTGGCTACTAATAATGGACATCTACCTCTGTCTAGTTACGCTATCAAATAGGCAGCTTGAAATGTTAAACTTGAGAAAACTTTCCTTATTCCTTTTTATCAGTCTATTGTTCTAATATAATTGTGTTTAACAAAGTTAAAATAGATGCAGCTGTACAGATTTCTTATGGAACCAAGTAATTTGATAATGTTTTGTGTCAAGCCATGCAGATATTTACAGAGAATTTCCAGTGCGATCTAACTTTTAAGACAGGTTCACTTACTTGTCATGTCCTTCTAGATTTCATTCTGATGCATGTCAGGCATCTGAATACTTTTTTATATTGCTTTTTATATTGCTAAAATTGGTTTTTATTTAACTTTTAAGTGTACAAATGATAGGTAATATTCTGCTTGTATAGGTTTCACTGAATTGTTTACATAACTTAAAAAAAGGCACCAAAAACCCCAGCCCTACCACCAACCCTCCTCTAACCCTAAACCTCTGACATCTTACAACCTATTCTTCCTCCAGCTGTAGCAGATACAGAAAGATGTATCAAACGTGCCAGATGCTCTGAAGGAATTTGATTACTTAATATGTACTTTTTATGCTAATAAAGTTTTGTTTCATTCTCAGTTTGTTGCCCTTCTGAAAATGGGCGAGGATGAAATGTCTGGATGGGTACATGTTTGTAGGATACATACAGAAACATAAAATACACATGGATTCTTCTTTTTTCTGTAAAACGTGTAACATATTGGGCACTTGTGTAATGCAGAAAGCCCGTGTACTATATTGTTCGTATAGTATGTTTCTGTTTCTATTTTGCACAGAAGTATGACTGGTGGGGGAAAGTAGTACCTAGTAGCTGTTTCTTACCAGAGTGTGGAAGAATCCACACCTTGGCACAACATGCTCACATATAAACCATATGGCCATATTTTACACAGAATTGGGTAGGACCAAACAGATGATATGGCAGACTGGAAGAGCTAATGAGACAGCTGCCAGAACCTGACCATGCAGAAATGGTTGCTGTTTCCCCCCTCTTTAAAATCAAGGCTCTTTGGACAATGGAAATTCATCCGAGTCTTCCTGTAACCAAGCTCTGCTTTCCAACATCGACAACGGAGCTGCGTAGACGAGCGTGCACGGCAGGTCATCTTTCCCGTTGTTCTGCATGCTGTAGTGCTGAAATGATGTCTGTGTGTTTGTGCTTGGCATAAGATATCGTAAGGTACAGCTGAAACTGTTAAAAGCTCTGGCCAAATGTGGATTAGTAGTAGGACACATGCGGCCCTGATACTTCCAGGTTTAAGGAGACTGTATTTTCATATCATCTTATACATGACTCCTACTTGAAAGGGCAGTCAAGTGTATGAGCATTACAAATACTCTGACTTCATCTCTGTGTACTCTTCTGAAGAAATTGTGATATGAAACCATCACAATTTCTTTTTTGACCCCCTAAATGAACATGATTGACCCCGGTGATGAAAGTGCTGCATGTGCCATGACCTTGATGTTCCCTTTCTCTGGAAAAGTTGCTGCTGTCTGCTCTGGTGTGATCAGTCATTTCTTTCTCATTTTTCAGAGCAATAGAAGAGGAAGGGTTGGTGGGGAAGTCTGCCTGTTTGCTCTGATAAGGAAGGTATAGTTCCTTCAAAAATGGCATAGGCTAGAGATTTTGACATCACAGGGAAACACTCAAGACACATTTAGCTTCAGCATTAAACTAATGGCTTAAGTTTAGTTCCCAACAAATGCTTCAGCTCCAAAGTATTTCGGTTACCACCATTCATATGCTATTCTAGTTTGTAGTATTCAGTTTAGGCATGGGTATCCAATGGTGAGCATGACTGAAAAATTATAAAGAACCTTGGGTAGTTGTTTACACTCATCTGGGAGAAATGCAAAAAGCAAATGGCAAAAAATCCAACAAGGGCTGTAATTTACCCTTTATGCTAAATTCATTTTTTTTAGTTTGAGGGAAAAAATGCTAGAATTCTTTTTTTAGCTTTTTCGTTTTGTATGGATTTTCACCTCTGCAATTGTCAGGCTCTGTTGCTTATGGGCTGTTTCTTTTTAGGCATGTGATGTACTTCTATGCAACCATGTACTCTTTGAATCTACTCAACACTTATGTGTTTTCCTAGGGTTTAAAAAAATGCAGTAATTATTGCTTTTATGACAAATACATAAGCTCTAATGCGGGCAAAAAGCTGTCTTTACAGCAGGCCTGTCTCACTTGTTTTTTCTTCAGTTCATTTTAGGAAGCTGAAATAACCAACCCAACGAAACAAAAGTACTGATTAGAAAGTTTAGGTTTCTAGTTTAACAGGAAAGCACTGTTTTTACCATGCTTTTCCTATTTAGACCATGACAGAAAATAGATTTTAAAGTTTCTAATGTCATAGTTTAGCTTTAGCCTTCTTATTTGTAGTACTCATTTGAAGAGCAGCTTCAGTCCTGGGGTGGATGTGTGTATCTGTATTATCAAATGTAAAATTACCGTGTCTCACAATTTCTTCTGTCAGTGTGATTTGGAGATGTGATTGTGCTGCTATAGGAGAGAATTTATGAAATGGAAAATGCAGTGGTAAAAAAAGTTCAAAGGTAAACGTTAAAGCTCTAGTAGGCTTTCTTTGTAGTGGAGGAACTTGAAAAATGCTGATGAGAAGCAACATTTTCCCCAGTAACCCATTCAAGAGGGACTGATACAGAGACAGCAAAACCTTTAGAGGAATGATGAAGGGAACGTGATATATAATATTGTTATGGTGGATGCCACCACATAATACTGATATATATAATCTTCTGAGTTATTTTTATTCTTGCAGAGAGGGAGGTCAGCCCATGTCACAGTTGGTTTTGGTTAGACAACACCCTGGAAATAGGAATCTACAGTGAGAAAGAGAAGGGTTTTTTTTCTGCTTTGATATCTAATTACAAGCAATTTTTTGAGGCCAAATTACACGTGGGCAACAGGATACTATTGGCTGGAGGAAGCAGGCACGATGGTGTTTGATGACCTCAGTTCCAGGCTGCAGTTTATATGTAAATAAAGCAGATTAAATGTGGGCTGGACTTGAATTCTCCATAATCTGTTTTTCACTGACTGTGAAGGCCTTAAATACTTCCTTATTGCTTGGCGGAAGGTCAGCTTCAGCTTTCAAAATAGACAGCAGCATCAAAAGAAGCAGCAGAAACACAGACCTTACTTAGTGGGAGGCCTAGAACGCTGCATCAGTTAGAGACACAAGGAAAGATGGTAAATCAGCCTAATCTACAGAGAGTTTCGGAGGGTGGGCTCAGCTCAGCAGCAGGGAATTAGCTAACCACTCCCTGGGCAGGGGCCCTGGGCAGCTAGGATTTTCCTTCTGTTTTGCTCCTGAAACAGCTGTACTAAACTCACTGGTTATAAGCATGTGTATTTGCATAAATGCCTGCCATAAAGATTCTCCATGTCTGTTTTTCAGATGAGATACAATTCTTAAAGTACTGGCACCAAGCCAAAGAGGATGTGGAAAGAAGGTAAAGTCTTTGAGGCAGGGATAGCCTCCTGCTGTGTATCTGTAGTTCATAGCTGGGAATGCCAAGTGCCGATATGACACAAAGTGATGGAAGGAGGGGGGTGTTTTTGCCCTACTTAGCGGGCAGAAGGGAAAGAATGGTTTTCTCCAGTCGGTTGCTTCAGGCAGTGTCTGTGCTAGCAGAAAAAATGGTTGTTTCTTGTTCCAGTATTGCCTGAATGTTTCCTCTGTCTAGCTTAAAACACTCTCTTTTGGCTCCATTTTTTGGCATCTGTATGATTAATAACCCAAACTACAAAGCTTGGTAGACAGTTCTGCAACTGCTATGTTAATGCTTAAGAAGGGTAGGCTGATGTCTACATGTCTCCATATAAAATTAGTCTTGGGTTTTAGATAAAAAATTAGGCCCACTACAGAAAATATTTTTTTCCTCTGGTTTTATGCAGAGCTGGTGGAAATTATATTGTTGGATCCACATATATTTCTGTTAGTCAAAGATGTTGCTAGAGTTGAGTTCCCCGTTCCAGCCTCCCAGACTGGCCAAGGCTCTTTATTCCTGCTAGAGAGAGGACCCCGGCATGTTTAGCTGTGCTGAAATTGTCAGGATGCCCCTCAGACTGGCATTTATCACTTCCTAAGAGGGCCTGCTTCTACCTTCCTTCTGCTAGAGCATCGTCAGAGCTTAATTAAGCAGGTAAGAAATAGCTTTATCATAATGAATGATGTCCCAACTTAGTGGTTCATTTGTTACTTTATAGCAAATTGTCAAGATTTATCAGTTAATGAAGTCAGATGTATGAATGAGAAACAGAACCTTCCAAACAGTTTCTTACTGCTGTGTTGTTTTCATAAGCTTGGTAGTGTGATGAATTGAGCAGCCCCACAAAAACAGAGACCAGCAAATCAATGCATGTGTAAACAGTTTACACCATTTCCCTGCTCCTTCTATGTCTTAAATGACAAGAATGAGAGGGAAGCTATTGGCTGAGACCCAGACAGGATAGCATGAAGGTGATTCCAGCTGGCAGGGATAAGCAGGAGGATGATGTTGCAGAGATTAAAGTAACTCCCTCAGGTGCGTTGATCTATCTGTTATCTGTGTGGATGATAGTTTAGGGACCTGATAGACTTAACTATGCTTCTGCAGGTTCCCATGTAGAAAAAAGTGTAGAAATACTATTTTGTGTTTCTGTGTTGAAATCTCATTGGTGCTTTTTCCTGATGTGTGATATAGCTGCCCTGCTGCCTTAGAGCAGAGCTATGGGGAAGTACAAATTATTTATTTTTATTTTTTTGAAGTTCCAGTGCTTGCCTTTTGGGGAGCTTTGGATCTTTGCCTCATCTGGTTGGGGTGTCAGATCCTAAAGTGACAAACCCAGTGTTACTGTAACTGTGGCCTTGCCACATTTGAGGCACTTGTAGAAAGGCAGATTCAGAAAATTTGCATATGAGGCACTCAAAATTATTAGAGCTAAATAATAAAAGGTAGGTTGGTACTTAAAGATAGACAGAAGCACCTTATGGGATTCATATGCACCCACATCTTAGAACGGTAGAAACAGTGTAATGGACTGATGACCTCTTGCCCTACTCCTGCTATAGCTCTGGCCATAAGATCCAGTTGGCTCTGAGCACAGCTGGGCTCAGACGCAGACATTTCACTGTGGCCTGGTGCTTCTTGCTGTCCGGTTTAGTAGGATCTCACATCTGTGCTTCCCAGGCACAAAGGAAAACACACAGCAGTGTGAGGGGATGAAGGCCGAGTTGTTAATGACTTTGGATGGGTGTGCGCTTGAGGCAACGTTAATTCCTTCTGGGCCTTCCCTGCAGCTCCAGTGACTGAGGTGGAGAAAGGGTGGTCATTGTGGCTTGGCTGCCCTGTAACTGCTGCATGACTTCAGGAGATCAATAAGTGGTTTGTTTTTTTTCAAAGTCAAACCTAACTTTCCCCTTCTAAAGGATGGTATCTCAGGCAACCCGTTTCACATACTCAGTCTTGCCTCCATCTTTTTGTTTGCCACAGTGGCGGATGAATTTTTAGCTAGTTTATGGACCTAGACTTATGCACCTATTTTGTTTTGACTGTGTGCTGGTTTTGCCTGGGGTAGAGTTAATTTGCTATGGGGCTATGTTTTGGATTTGTGCTGGAAACAGTGTTGATAATAAAGGGATGTTTTAGTTATTGCTAAGCAGTGTTTACACAGTCAAAGCCTTTTCTGCCTCTCACACCCCCCACCAGCCAGTAGGCTGGGGTGAGGGGACACAGCCAGAACAGATGACCCCAACTGACCCAAGGGATATTCCAGACCATATGACATTATTCTCAGCATATAAACCCGAGGGAAAAAGAAGGAAGTGGGGAGATGTTCAGAGTGATGGTAATTTGTCTTCCCAAGTAACCATTATGTGTGATGGAGCCCTGCTTTCCTGGAGGTAGCTGAATGCCTGCCTACTGATGGGAAGCAGTGAATTAATTCCTTGTTTTTCTTTGCTTGTGTGTGCGGCTTTTGCTTTACTTATTAAACCTTTACCTCAATCCATCAGTTTTCTCACTTTTAGTCTTCCCATCCTCTCCCCCATCCCACTAGCAGGGAGTGAGCAGCTGTGTGAGGCTTATTTGCCAGCTGGGGTTAAACCACAACAGACCGACAGTAGTTACTTTCGGGGTTGCGTCTCTACATTATTAGAAATCTGTGGGAGTAGTCTCATTTCTTTTCCACTGAACAATCAAAAAATAATCTCTGCCTTTGTACTGCTCTTTATTCCTATCATTTGGGAGATTTGGGAGATACTGTGCTGTAGGTGCTGTTAACATAGCACAAGGATCCTAAGTAATTGCAGCTCTTTATTCAGACATTTGTTAGTACTGATGGATTTGTGTCGGTCATCTGTGTCTCATTTTGTCCACAAGATGGTGTTGATATCCTGCCCTTATTGTGAGCTGTGTCGAGGAAACCTTCATTGAGGCCGGTACCCTAGAGGAGAGCTCACCGTTAGATAACCTTTAGCACTGCCTGTGTGAGACCCTCGAAGACCAGGCAAGCATTTACAGAGTAAACCTCATCCCCATGAATTAAGGGAGGTGTAGGAAAGGGAACGCCTCACTGAAACCCCTTTCCAAAGCCACGGTCCTGCAATGCGCTTGAAAACCTATTTGGCAGTTTGCACAGAGTAATGGGGACTGATAATGGGCCCACGGTGGCTTCCACCCAGGCCTTCTTTAGCCTGTGGCATGTGATGAGTGCAGGGCTCTCAGCAGTCAGGGCCCCGTATGCCAGATTTTGGCCATCATGGAGAATTCAGGGACCTCTAGGACAAGTGAGGTTGCATTCTGACACCAAATGTTGAATTTCATCTAGGAAGTGCTGGCAAATCCCAGTGCCAGCAGCACTAGAGGGTGCTGCTGTGATGCCAGTAGTTTCCCTGCAGTCTACCCTAAGGCATGGTTTAGAACGATTTTTGTTTATTCATATTGATCCTGTTAATCAAAGTCAGTGAAAACACCTCAAAATGTTTTTCACCTGTAGGTATCGTTTGTTTGATCATACATAAAGTACTGTTTCTTAGCATCAAAAAGTACATATCTGTATATGTGAAAGCAATTGCTGTGGAGTGCAAGGACAGTCGGACGTGTCCTTAAGGCTGGCTGTATGGTTTAGGATTGCATAGGGTGTCAGAAATTACATTAGGGCCAAATGAGGATTGATCTCTGCCTTTTGAAACCTAATTCACATGGGCTGAGCACCACAGAAATTGTATTGACATAGCCATCAATTTTAGAACTATGGCCCAAAAGCCATACATTTATAGTATCATTCCCCATTCTTTCAGACCCCTCCTTGGGGTTCAGTTATGCCTCCCTCTCTACAGGAAATTAAGACCAAATGTTGGTATTTTATTGAGCTGGGATGCAGGTGAGATTTCTGTGGGTGATGTGGTTTATCTTAGCAGTTCCTGTTCCTTCAGATTACTGTTCAGAATATTTCCTTCTGTTAATAAAAATATACTGCTTGCTCTTAAAAAATATAAAATGTATTTGAAGAACCAGGAGTTAAGATGAACTGGAAGCTATTCACATTACCCTTAAGAAATTCCAAGTCATTAGGACAAAATACAATTTAAGTTTCTACAGAAGCAGCAATTGCTTGTGAATTGCACGTTGTTTCTTCTGCAAATTGAAATATCTTCTTGGTAGCGCATCAATGATGCACTTTTGAACAGCGAATTTAAATTCAAACATGATCTATCCTCTTTACTCTTTTCTCTACATTACTCCTGAGTCAGCAAGGCACTGAAATAACTGTTAGGTGACCTGCTTGATGTTTATAGGGCCGGCGGGTAGAGTTTGGCCCTAGCTAGCTGTAATACTGAACTGTGTTCAAGGGAGCTACAGTTCAGTGACCCAGGCTCTGTTACACAGCTCATGTAAAAATTATGCCAGAACTGGTTTTTTTTTCAGCAGTTGACTTGTGAGCAGTATGATTGCCACTGAGCGTGTGACGTCCATATAGAACAGGAAGTAATAACACTTTTTTTTCCTTTTAATATTGCTAAAAGTACCATTACTTAACACTTTGTGATGTCAGTATTTATCTGGTACTTAATACATACAAGTATTCGGTTTACCACATATTTTCCTCTCATGGGGAAAAAATGGCCAAAGCATCCTTGTGGTGTGGTAGTGGCAACAGTGACTTTTTCTGGGGGTGTGGGCTTGCTGGTCCCAAAAGCCATGGATTTTGAAGGACGAGGAATTGTATACATCTGCCTTTCCTTTTTGGGCAAGAAAGTCTGAACCAAATTTCTTTGGTCTTGTGGTGGGCTGGACTTTTCTTGGGATGGCTGACGTCAGGAGCTGGCATCTAATGTTGCAAGGTGTTTGTGGTGGTGCCACGGGGAGTTCCTGAAAAGAAGAGTGAAATGGGAGGGAATGTCTTGATTTGAAAGAAGGCAAGGACAGAGCTTACTCTTTTGCAAAGCAAAGGCCTGCTAAAAGAGTCTCCTGTAGCACCTTGTTCTATGTACCTGACGTGGCTTTGTTTTGATGGGATAGGTCTCTCCAACTCCTTCCCCTCAGCCCTATTTACAAAGCCCCATTCCCTGGTAGAACTCAAGGGCTGTCAGAAGGATGGTAAATATAGTCATGAAAGGAGGAAAAAATGAATTTCAAAGGCTGAGTTACTTGGCCATGGTGAAAGAGGAAATCAGACAAGACGTGAAATAAATAATCTATGTCTTCTATGTGTGTGGCTTGTACTTTAACCGCATTGCCATTCTTTTTTCTATATATCCAGTAATGTGTGGTAAATGGGACGCTGGCCAAGAAGAGGCACAGAAGAGGATTGCAGTGGTTGTCCTTATCAATTGTTAGGCAATGATTTCACAATTGTAGCTCATTTTCTTCATCGTGAAGCTAAAAGACAGGCTGTACTACAGCGCTGCTGTCTGCAAACACCAGCATATTCAGATCCTGCCCCCGCTTTTGCTAAAAGATAAGCACAGTATGATGCAAAATGAGATTTCTTCCCTAAACGAGAAGAGATTTATAATGGCCAAACACTCAAGGTATGCCTAGCAAATATCTAAACCTAAACCCTTTGCAATGGTCTTCAAGATGCAGTTGTTTCTATGATAACTTGGCCCCAGAGTTCAGCTCACAAGCCTCTTCTGACTGGAAAAAACAGGTTTATTTCACTATACCACGAGTCCATGTTTTCTTACAGCAGCCCTATTCCCTGCCTTATCTCAGGAAGGAAAAATATTTAAACCTTTGTTTAGTGTTGACTAATAGCATTAAAGTTACGGCGGGATGTCAACGTGTTCTGACACGTTTGCTTGTGGCAGCAGTTTGTTAGTGACAGCCCAGGGCAACCTTCGTAGCGGGCAGCCTTATCAGGGCTCGGGTCGAAGGCCTGTAGGATCTGAGGTCTGAGCTTTATGCTTTGCGTGCCACGTGTTCGGCTGAACATCCAGCCCGGGGAGGTATGAACAGTGTCGGGGTGTCACTAACAGCCCAGCACTGCCAGGTTTGGGGCAGCTTGGAATAAACCTGCCCCCAGCCTGAAGTGAAATGTACCGTCTCTGTAGCACTGGCAGGTTCTCTCTGGTGTGACTTCTCACGTGGGTCATCTTTATAGTGTGAGCTGGGCTGGGAGCCTTTCTCTCTGCACGGTATTTGCAGGACCTCTTCCATCTGCTGGACCACCGATTTTCCTGAACTTGACGTCTCCTCTGTTGAGCTTGCTCGAAGCTGGCCCTATTGCAAAGAACTCAGGCAGCACCCACAAGTAATCCAGTGCAATTTCCTTAGGAAACAAAATGAGAAACAGTTTTTAGCTTTCCCTGCTGGTCCAGAAGAAATAACAGTCATTTCAGAAATGTTCACCACGCTTTCTGCTTGCCTCTGCATTAGAAATGCGAAGAGTCATTTTGTCTCTGCAGCCCCTTCCATTTAACAGCTCTGTCTGCTCTCCTGCAGAGGTGGTGTTCCTGCCTGCTTTCTGAGGGAGAAACTGCACCGTGCTGTGGGCTCTCCTGAAATAAAAAAGGAAACCGATACCTAGCGGCAATTACAGCTCTCACTTCCTGATCTCCACTCCTGGGCTGTACTTCAAAGCTGTCTTTAGACCCATCTGCACTTTCCCTTTTCTTTTTCCTCTTCTTTCCTTTCCTGGTGAACTTTGACATCAGGACTGCAGATGTATAAACGGGCTGAAAAGTTTAGTTTCTAGCTTGGTACCGGGGCTGGGTCCTCCAGCCGCAAGTCACCTGATGTGGGGAAGAGCCGTCACCCTTGTTTTACAGGGGAAAACCGCTGAGCTGAAGAGACAAATGTGTCTGGCCTGTCATTGCCCAAGAAGTTCGTGACTCATCCATGGGGAGAGTCCTGATTTCCTAAATTAGTCTGGAGTAAACCAAGCTGTGGCTATCCTTCCTGTGATCTGACACAACTCGGAACAGATGTCTGGTTTACACTAAAGGTTGAAGCTGAAAACCTTGTGAGTTTGCTTCTCCACAGCAAGCATAGGAAGGGTTGTCTTATACTGCATATGGGGACGGTGTTTTCTTTGATTACTCTGTTTTAAATTAGGAAATGGCCAATTAAAACCCACAAAGCCAGTGAAAATTACTGCCACAGAATGTCATCAAAGCAGAAGACATAGCAAGACACCTGTGTGGATAATGAAATGCAGCACTTCTGCTTGCTATTTAATGCAAGCAAACTTCAGAAGGCTAGTTTTGCCTGCTCTGGGACATGACTAATATGTCACTAAATGGGTGACCTTTAAAAAGAAACCAGAGAAAAAAAACAAAAAGCAAAGAAATTTGGTATTTCAGGCAGGCCCTCTCTTAAAATCCAGCAGGCGGCTAGCGATCAGAGATTTTTGCCCCAAAGAGTGACAGGAATGGTGGAGAACAGAGTCCTTCGAACGACTGTAACAAACAGCCCCTGTGAATAACTGGGGCAAAGACTGGTATAGTTCCCCCGCCGTGTCCCCTGCCTTAACCCTGCCTGAGGTTAGCCAGCTCCCAGCCGGGCAGGCAGGGCTGGCCTCGGCAGCCCCGTGGAGCACACCCGCAGCGCCGAGCCAGGACTGGCGCTTGGGGGACCATGGGGTTCTCCGCTCTGAAAGCTCTTTGGCTTTCAGAAAATAACCTGGGCATATGAAATCACAGACAGTGAGATTTAAACTTGATGAATATTTGTAGCGGCAGCCTGTGTGTAGCAGAATCTTCCAGCTGGGATGGGAGTAGCTCAGCTGGTTATCCGCTGGTTTGGATAGTGAGTTCCTGTGTGCCTCGAATTATTTCAAAACAGGTAAAACTTGCTCAGCTATGCCTAGCGGAACGACTGTGTGCCTGGGACCTCAAACACCATAGGCTTGTGTGTTGGCTAGCGGGAAAAGGTTAGGATGGTGTTACACATGTTCCTACACCCTGGAGGGATGTCAGCTTTTCTTTTCCTTGGCTTTGCGAGGACAAATGAGAGAAGGAGTCTACACATCAGCAGACAGAGATGCAAGTTTGATGAAGATAGTGAATACCTTCAGTGGCAGCCAGCTGTTCTTGTGAGGTAGCGGTGCTGAGTATTGCTGGTCTTGCAGCACAGGCAGGGAAAGCAAGGCACAGGGCTTTTGATTTACCTCTCAATATCACAGAATCAATGGCAAAGACAGCCTAGGTTGCTGGTTTCCAAATCTGCACTCCTATCCTTTGCTTTGCTGTCTCTTCATAAAGAGACACCTACGCCCTTGTGTTTTGTGCCTGTTTGGTTTGTCACATTTGACTTCACTTCTTTGAAACAAATATGTAATCAACAATGCAGACACTGCATATACACAACTCACAGCATTTGCTGTCCTGTAACTATTCATGTCATAACCTACACAGAACTCACTTCTAGTTACTGGTGATTTTGTAAAATGTAATCTCAAACTCCTTAAAGACCAATTTTAATTAAACTGCAGAGAAATCCAGTCTGATTAATGAAAAGATGAGTATATAATTGAGCATGTGAACTTGAGGAAATCAGTTAGGCACTTTGTGCTGTAGGGGCAGAAAGAGGTCTGAAAATCAGATCCTTGTACTGCTAATTTTTAATGATGCTGCCAATATGAATATTTGATTAAAATACATTTTGACAACATTAACTTTAATCTTTCTGCACAGTTGCCACCAAACAATAAAAAAACCAAACTTGTCTCCTGCCATATAGGTATTTAGGAAGAATTGTTCAGCAATAAAGGTTGCATATTAGAGAGAGGAAAAAATGGCCTTACTTTTCCAGAGTAACCAGTGACCCTGGACTCCTCTGTGTTGGGGATCCTTAAAGAGACACCTTTCCCAAGTGGGCCAAGTGGCTGCACTGAAAATGAAGCCACGTGCGTCTTAAATAGATGCCAGAGATCACAGTCAGTTTTGAAATTTTAGGGCACCAGCTATCTGCAATGGCACTGCCTGATATGCAGTGTAAAGAGAACAAAGAGGAATGATCTTTTGTTACTTGCTTTTATTTATATTTATTGTAGCCCCTCTCTGTAACACATGCAGTGTGTTTAGAGAGAAACGTCGCTGCCTAAATTGACTTCTTTAGGTACGTGGTTGCTCCACACCCTGAGAAAAACAATCCATTTGCTTGAGAAAGCTGCTGTAGGCAGCCTTATGGTATAGCCTGATTTTTGCCAGCTCTGGCAGGGAACTGAGGGCTATTTTGTAAATTCATCCCCATTTTATGTAGACTTTTGAGAGTGGAGCTTTTTTAAGCTTAGCATGTGGCAAGTGGATGTCTGGCTGTCCCCTGGACGGGAGCTCATGGTGTGTGCTGCAGGGGTGACCCACCCAGCCTGCTAGGCCACACAGGTCTGCTCAGCCTTGGGGAGATGTGCGTGGGGGTCCCAACAGGGTCTGCTCAGCCTTGCGGAGATGTGCGTGGGGGTCCCAACAGGGTCTGCTCAGCCTTGCGGAGATGTGCGTGGGGGTCCCAACAGGGTCTGCTCAGCCTTGCGGAGATGTGCGTGGGGGTCCCAACAGGGTCTGCTCAGCCTTGGGGAGACGTGTGGAGGGGTCCCGAAGGGATTTACAAACAGAACTTTGTGGTTTTGCATGTGGCCCACACGTGTGTGCTAAGAGCTTTGTATCTATCAAAATGAATGTATCTCGGCTCTGCCAGCCCCCTGCCGTCTTCTCCGAGTTTCTTTCATCTAATAACAATATTTATCCACCCAAGCAATAAGTTGAATGTAAGTTGGCTTTATTACTGTAGTGACATGGAACGGTTGGTTGCTGGGTGACCTTGCTTCTGATTTTATGGTCTAGGCCAGCTCCCGCAGCAGAGAGGTGTGGCCACACATTGCACTCTGTTGTCACGCTTCTCCTGATGATCAGAGGTTCAGTGTCCGTGCTCCTACAGTGCCCGGGAAGCTGTAAACTTTTGCTATTTGTTATGTGAAAACCTGGATCTGCAAGGAAGGTCTGAGAGAGATAAACGACTGACAAGATGAGCTATCAAGGCTTAAAAGAAAGGTCAGGCTCTGTGAAATCCAGCGAGGAAGCGGGATCTGCAACCTTGGATTAGACCAGTGACCATAAAACTGACGTGTGGCTTTCTGCAAGGCTTTCACAAACTGGGATACTAGAGGCTGCATGGTTTGGTTTGGTTTTACCCGGAGGGTGATTTAATGTTTTTCCTTGGAAACCAAAGTTTTGCAACTAACCAGACATGGAAGAAAATGAAGGAGCAGATATTTTGGAAGCCATCCCTGTCTCTAATGGTCCTTGGTGCAAGGTGAGGACTTCCTCCCCCTGCCCGTGTCGTCCCCATCCCCCGTCCCCCCCCCTCCCATTTACAGAAAATGTTATCTCTTTCTGGTGTTTACAAGTGACTTCAGTAACCCATTGCCCTTGGACCAGACTGAACGCAACCTCTGCATCAGCCTTTGTAAACAACTTCAGAAATTCCTCAGAGCAAGGTTGTGCTAAACATTAGAAATAGAAATCAAATGGTAATGTGTGTGGTTAAGCGACTGTCATCCACCTCACTGGCAGTTTCAAATACCTGAGTAACTACAGGTTTCTGTGCTGTGGAAACTACCAAAATAGTTTTCTTAGGCACTTGGAAAATCCAGAAACTTCTTATAATTTTAGCAAAGCTACTGCTTTAAGATTTGCAGGTCAAACGTGTTTAGTACAACCACAGCAAGCATAGGGTAAGATAAGCATTAACTTGGGCAAACAAATTGACAACTTAACTGCATGGAACTCGATGTCCAACAGCAAACTCCTCGTATTCTCCCAGAGCTCACTGGAGAGCATTTAACCTTCCTAATGGGTCAGCTGTGCTTCTTGTCAAATACCGAACAGTGACAGTGACGTTGGCAGATTGTTTTCTGTTTGCTTGTGTCTGTAATTTGATCTCATGTAACAACATTGTCCTCAGCTCACATATAACCACAGGGGCAACTCTGACATCCTGTCTGAAAAAAAACTTTGTTGTTTCCTGTGCTTGAAATTTGAAAGATTTCCAATTTGGACAGGTTAGCATGTTTATATTATTCTCATCCTGTTATATGAAATTAAATTATTAGGTTTTTGAGAGCTGGGCTTTCTACTTCCATTTTGGTTTCTCAAAAAATAGTGGGGGTTTTTTGTCTTCACAAATGTTGGAGTGGACTGGTGGAAGTTTTGCTATTGCCTCTGCTGTGCCAGGATTTCAGTCCAGACATTCATGCTTTGGAGAAAGTCTCTGGGAGATCATGTCAGGAATGTGCCAGTTTAGATTGTAGCTCAGAATTGCCTTTTCTTGATAGGCGTTACTGGAAATTAAGACAGAGAACTTAGGAAACTGGCAATCTGCAAAATACATTTCCCACTTGTTAAAAAATACACAGAAATGTGTGTATCTAATGAAAACATGTTTGGTTTCAAGACCTGGTCAAGCCAAAGAAAAAATCACCTTGTCCTGTTGGAACATCTGCTCGGCATTGATCTCCTGTTGCCATCTCCCACAGTACTGCCCAGCCAGTTGTTCTCACTGGTGCTTAGGGTCCTTCACTTGAGTATCTCCAACAAAAATATGCATCACTCTTGCATTTTCTGTTTGCTATTTTTACTGTTTACAGAGTTGGATAGTCAGTTAAAAGGCAGAAGCAAGCAACACTCAAACAAAACCCCCCAAAAAAGTAAAAAGGGATGAAACAATGAGAGCAGTTTGTAAACATTGAGGCTGAAAATTATTCACCCCAAATATTTGGCAAGTGGGCAACAATAAGAAAATACATTCACAGAACTCTAGACCAGTTGCAATCAAAACGTCTGTGTTTTCATAGTATATATTACTCATCTCGGATCCTGATTTCTGTGGAGGCGGAGAGTTAGAAACTGATTTCTGGAAGTAGTGTGCAGCTGTACCCCTTGCTCCGTCAATTTTTTCTACATCTGCAAGTGTGCCTTGTTTCAAGGATATTGGCACTTATTTAGACACCAAGCTTTCAGTTCATGGGAGCCTGGACAGGATGCATGGTTGTGGCAGGAAAGAATATATCGAATAATAATATGCACTTTCTCGTGGCCTAACAGTTCACAGAATTGGTGAAGCTTTACATACCACTGTTTCATGGCTTATAGAATATGGTTTTCCTTCTGTAAACCTGGGATTTTCTAGTTTTTCCTTTTAAAACTGTAAAAAACTTCTCCCCTGGGAAAAACCTAGAAGATTTTTTCAAATTTTAGTTACATTGGTTGCAGTCTTAACAATTTTGCTTCAATGTGATAACATATTTTTCTCAAAAAATATTGAGAAATAATATTGATAATAGCTCATTAACCAGCCGTTCAGCAACTGCCTTCACATTTTTTTCAAGTGCAAATTTGTGTTTGCAAATAATTTTGCATCTTATTGTGGGTACAAATGTTACTCATTAGAACCCCTTTGCTGGCATCCCAAAATGTGGCGATTGAAGATCCAGCTACAAATGTTTGTGTTTGTGTTCCTTGTCTTAGTGTTTAGTTTAAGGAGGTTCGATCTTGTTTCGAGATGCAAGTGAAAGTGTGTTGATGTCCTTTTATTTGTGTTTATTATAAAATCACAAAATATCGTCATTTTCTGTAAGGAGACTGGGGAGGGCTCGTGCTGTGACTCAGCACAGAGACGTGCAGGCGGGCTGGCTGGCACCAGCGCCAGCAAGGCCTTGCTTTCATAGAATTTTAAATGCACTTGTAGGTTTTTAAATAAAACGAAGCTAGTTAGTTATTAACTTGCAGAAATATCTGATTTTAGAGAACTGAAGATTACAAAACAAACTGGATTTTCACCAACTCCTGAAGGGCAAACAGTACACTGCATCGGGCGGGGGAGGCGGGGAGAATTTGCCTCCCTGCCCTGTGTTTGTGTGAAGCTTTTTTGCTCTCATAGTACTTGATGTAAATGTTAATTAGCACTCCGGGGGAAATGTGTTAACAAATGTACCTTTGACACAGGTCCACAGCTACGCTTTGCTCTGTAGCTGCAGGCTGGAAAGATTAGCTGGCATGGTAGCTTGTGCTGCTTTTGAGGAAACCCTTCAAATGGGAGTTGAGTGGAGACTGCTGAACACTTGGGCTCTGCCTGCTCTGCTGCAGCTCAGGCTGTGCTTGCTGCTCTGCAGATGCGCCACGTAAAATGTAAGCACTTGTAAGAAATAAGAGCAAACTCCTAGAAAAGGGATACTTCTAGCCATGAACAGTCTGCGGATAAGTCTGCCTGGGCTATGTCTTCCATGTGATGAGGAAAAACCAGTGTCTTGACTTAGCACAGACTTCATGGCAAAAACTATTCCTTCTCCCTCCAGTGCTGATCTTGATTAGCAATAAATATGGGTGGTAAAGTCATTACTGTAAGCTGTTAGAGTAGAAGGGTAACAGTAATGCATTCATAAACACATTTACCTCATCACTGCACTTCTTTCCCTTTCCATAAACAGCAGGTCAGAGATTCAGAAATGGAAATAATTTGCAGGGTGGGATTTTTCAGCAGTGTTCAAACCTGCCTTAACTCAGGTTAACATACGGATATTGTGGTGGTGTCTGGCCAGATTAATTCCTGAACCTGCCATGACTTCTGTGAAAACATACGCAGAGCTACTTTTCAAGATTTGGCTTGTTCAACTGTTCGTTGCTGTGCAGCATCAAATCCTGATTTCTCCCTGATGAGGAATAGCTCATTTTTAAGATGCTTACAGTGAGAAAAGTCCAAGGTTATGAACAGCTCTCTGGAAACGACATCGGTAATTGCAGACCAGCCCCTTGTGAGCCTGGTCTGGGATTTGTACTAGCAATGGCAAACCCTGCAGTGTGAGAGTGCCTGTGCCTCTAGGAGCAAAGGGCAGCACTGCTGTTGGCAGTCCTCCCCTCCCCTGGAGTCCGATGTCTTGTGAAGGATGCTGGGGTTACAACACGTCTCTTAATCAGCTGGTCTGACTGGGACACCCCTCTTGCGTCTCCCTCAATGTGTTCTTGCAAGAAGGCTACCTTAAACATTTTTCCCTTCATGTAAAATGCTTTCTTTCTGATTTTTATGGTCCTGTGGGGAGTTCCAGGCCTGTGAGCCGACTGTTGCTGGTGTGGGGCCATCAGCCTCTGTTTCAGAGCTGACACTGAGGATTTTCAGAGACTTCAGCAAGGAGGACAAGGGTGGGCAAAATGTGGGCCAGCATGTGCCTGGGTAAGGGGTGGCCCACATGGCATGGTGCGGGCCCCCAGGCAAGCCTGACCTGTAAGTCAGCCATGGAGAAGCACCGCTGCTTTCTGCTCACACATCTCCAGGTGGTGGGAGCCAGGCTGCACAGATTGTACTTGGGCTGCCTGTCTCAGCCGTGCCTTCAGCTTGGCTTTGCCCGTCGCCTGTGGTCTGGGGCAGCCGTGGGGTGGTTTTCTGGCCGAGGGAGTTCATGTGAGCACTCTTATTTTGAAGTGCAGGTGAAAGAAACACCAATCTTCTCCACAGTGGGAGATCTCCTCGCTTTGAATCGCTGCTAGATAAATGTGGCCTTGACTCGGTAAAATATGTGCAAAACTACTGGATGGAAGCCCTCTGGCACAGTGCTCTACAAGGATACTGCTGCTCAGGAGGAGAGTTTTATTATGTTTCACACTGCTCCTCTCCTTGCCTCTGCAGGGAGCCCCACCTGAGCAAACAGCCCCCCAGCCGCGGTCACACCGAGCTGCCCAAACCTACTGCGCGGTGAGGCACCGAGCGGGGACGGGGGGCTGCGAAGGCACCCACCACCCCACGGCACAGAGTGCCTGAGCCTGCCCTGGAGCGTGCTGCTGCTCTGTTGATGCCATCAGCCCCTCCGTGCACATGGCTGGATTTTGGCCTCATCCTGTCAGCCCGTGCAGTGGTGACAGAGGTCAGACCTGAGCTACGCTGGTTGGTGCTGTGGATGTGTTAACTTGCTTTATTAAGAGTGATGGGCTGGGTTAGAGTCAGGCCCCGCTCCTCCTGAAAAATTCGGTGTGGGGGATGCTGGGCGCTGGGTTTGGCTGCCTACAAGCACTGGTACCTGGCATGCTGCCTGTGACACGGGTTTTTCCTAAGGCACCAGGGCCTGAGATCCCTGCCCAGGCCTATTTCTGCTTAAAGCCAAGTGCTTTCACCCCGAGCAGGCGTGCGGCAGGGCTGTGCGGCAGGGCGGTGCGGCAGGGCGGTGCGGCAGGGCGGTGCGGCAGGGCGGTGCGGCGGAGCAGCGAAGCCCCAGCAGACAGACACCTCCTTCCCCTGTGGGCTGTGGCACGAGGTGTCTCTGCCTCCCCCCAGCCTGCCCCTGGCCCTGGGAGGAGATAGCGTGTGCCACCTCCAAAGTCACGCTGGGGGAGAGGTCACAACCAGACTGCCTGCTTCCGTGTCCCATGGTGGTGGCAAAAGACAGAAGTTAATTTTTATTAAACCAATTCTTCTGTAAGTAGCCCCCCCCCCCCAACTGCAATTAGTCTTCTCAGCTGTTATATTTCTGCCATTGGTTTCTATATTCATAAATTCTCGTCTGCAGAATTTTAGCAAAAATAGATACACCAGTCAGCAACTGTCCAAGATCACATAAAAATTGAAACTTTAAGGACAACAGTTCCACCCACAGGGTTGCTGTCTATCTGACTGGCTTTGGTTTTAGCTCTTTTTCACTCCTCAGCACCCAGCCCTGGGTTAAAATTCAGTTGCTTAAAAGGAAAACATACAAGAAATGCAGAATTCTTGTTGACCCAACAATTGAAAGAAACATCACAACATTCCCTGAATCAACAGATGGCAATTTTCAAAACAAAATCTGAAAAGCAGCCAGAAGCTTATAAGGCAGGACATGACACTACGGCCAAAAGGAGACCTTGAATCTTCCCTGCCTGAACTGTGGGGACGAGCTGGGAGCTCTGTCTGACGTTAGCTTGTGTCTCAGAAGAGCAGCTTGTGCATGAACCTACCTGCATTGCAGTTAGGAAATTTAATTATTGTTTCCACAGTAGCCCTCACAGAGTACCCTCTGCATGAAATATGCGTTCATACGTGATATGTCCCATAATTTTTTTTATGTTTCCGCATATGGAGTTAAGGTTAATGTTCCATACACTGTGGACAAATAGTAGTTGCCATGGGTACCATAGCCTTGAATTTCCCATCTCCTGAGTGATTAAATTCCCCACCTTAATTTTACTTTATTGGTTTATTTCTGTAACTCCTTATTTCCTTGGTTTGCTCTCCTTGAGAGAGGAAAGCAGGACATTTCACAGGCTGCTTATATCTTCTCAGGCTTTTGCATTTTGCGCACCGGTTTCGGGGGAAATTGTGGGTGGTTTTTTACAAGGTATATCGAACAGTGGGAAACACACTGGAGTGACACCCATCACCCCAGAGGTTATGTGAGCCCTGGGCTCTGCAGTGGATACCCCGACTTCTTAAAGCCTCTGCTGCTGGAGAGCCCGCAGCCTTGCTGGGCAGCCCACTCCAACGCTTTGATAGCTTCGGCATTGAAGTGTTTCTTCCTGCTGTGCTGTCTCCAGGCTGCGTGAGCCTCCTCTTCTCCTCCACAGTAGCCTAATGCCGGTAACAGCCAGAGCAAGCAGCCACCCCGCCTGCTGGGATTCACATCGGGAATCTCAGGAGAAATCTGATGGGGCTTGAGAGTTTTTGTCTCAGGTCCTATGATAACAAAAGGGCTACATTTCTCTGATGGGATCTGGGGGCCTTCGCAACACTGCTAGCTGCTCTCTCAGTGCCTTACAAACTGCCCAGGTGTTTAGGTTTATTCCATAATCCTAGCCCTCCATGAAATGGCATAAAATAATATTGAAATGGGAACCACAAGCTATAAAAACATAGCTCTAGTTGGTAAGTAAAATGAATAAGTAGCTGTTAAATGCAAAATGAAAAGGCACAAAAGGACACTGAGAACTTTTGCTGTTTAATCTGAAGTGTTCTATAAATAAAGCTAGGTTGCTACATATTGACAAAATTGGTCACCCCTAATTTAAGGCATGTCATAGGCAGTGGAAAAAGTGTCCTGTAGACCTGACTAATGTGGGTGGAAATAGAGAGCAATTTGGAAAAGTAATGATATAATGCCAGCATTGTAACTGCAGACCCTGCACGCTGGACGTCAGTGCCGTCAGCCGAACAGCACTTTTCTCCAACAACCATTTATGGTAATTGAGGTCTATTAACTGACACTGTTTACTTTGAAGTCATGATAATTAAAGCTAGAGTGTCATCTGCATTGTAATTAACATGCTCCTCTGCAACTAATTCGTTCTGACAGTATAGATTAATGATGGTAAATGACCAGCAAGGATTTATCATGAGATTATTCTTCATTCTACAGGCTGCCTCAGACAATTACAGGAAGGGATTGTTAAGTTTAGGCTATTGTCCTGGTGTAATCATGCATGTTCATTCTTAGCTTTGTTTTGATGTAAAACCCATCCAAGGCTTCGTAAAGACTCAGTTATGGTCTCTAACAGGCTGAGCCACACTCGAAAATGAGGGAGAGGGAGGCACAGGCTGCTGATACTGCTTGGATTTTTCAGTATCCCAGTGCTTGTAGTCCCTGCTGGTATCAGTAGGAGCTGGGACTGGCCAGTATTTCTGCAAATCAGATGCTTTTGCAAATGTAATTCTGTTGGGAGGTTGGGCAACAGGGTCAGCTGTGCAGTGAGGTGCCTATCTGGGGCTGGGCAGCCTTGTCTGCCAGCAGTGCTCTTCACCCGTGGCAGTGCTGAGGTCTCCTGGCACCTTGGGGAGGAAGGACCTTTTCCTCTGAAGCGTGCTACAGGGCCGTGGTAACTCAGCAGTCCTGTCTGCCAAGAACTGCCGTGCATCTAAGCAATAGCCTCAAGACTGGGCAGTATTTTGAATGACCGAAACACACTATACACAGGAGATGCCCCCACAAAACGAAGGCACTGAGTTCCCTGCAAGCTTAGAGCCTCAGGGGGTTTCACTAGTCCGGCTTGCAAAATCTTGACTTTCAAGCCAAACCGGTCACAGCCTGGGGGACAGCACCATGTCATGCTAAGAAGAAAGTAATGAAAAATGATGTAAATGAATTTAATTTTTCCAAAGCATATAAGGCACTCAAATCTCTGGTTACTTCTTGCAAAAAGTAGTTTCATCATTGCCTTTTCTTATAATAGCTTCGTTGTGTACACAAGGACTTAACCTGGCTTATTTAAACTGCATCACATATTGCTGCAAGAATACCTGATTAACAAGATGATCAAAGTGTGCTGTTCCACGTGTCAATCAATAGGAATTAATATGCAGGAGCCTAGTCCAAATATGTGAGATTATAATGGAGATTTGGTTTTCTTTGTAGTGAAGTGTTGCTGTGTGAGCAAACAAGTGCTAATATGATGAGCTGAGCTCCACTGCCTCCCCTCCCTAAGGCTGGCATTTTTCTTACTCCTTGCCTGTTCCCCCATTTGTACCAATCCCGACCACCCTCTTAGGTGCAGTGAAGCTCCTTCGTGTTTGCAGCAGAGGTCTGTGATTTTTTCTTATAAAAAGAGGTGAAACGGCGGTGTCGCACAAATGCACGGCAGTGGTATTTTACCAGCAGCCGCTATCTGAGTGTGATAGGGGTTGGCGTTTTCCCCGGATGCATGCACAAGCCCTGTCCTGGGAATTAGGCTGCAAATCAACTCCCATAGCTTGCAGCAGGTACGGATCACAGGCCTAACCATTTATTCCTTAAAACAGATAGGGCGCAGAGAGGATTTGAGTTGACCACATAGTCAAGGGAAAGCAGTTGTCCAGATACCTCTTCTCAGCCAGACCCTGGCTTGCTTTTCCTTGCAGACTAGGTGGGCCAGAAGGAAACTGGTGAATGTAGCCTCTGGGTTGAATGGGCTGATTCCTACATGACTACGATAAGGACCTCTGGCAGAATGCACAGCAAAACAGCTTCTCTCTAGTGGCACAGTAATGTGCTGCAGTACCAGGAACAGCTTGTTTTGGGTACAGAAGGTGACTTTGTGGGCTCTGTTGCACCCTGTGTGCCTTGCTTTTCCTTTTTGCTCCTGACAGGAGCAAAGGGAAGGTGAGGAGAGTGGGATGATGGAGTTAAGAAAAAAGCCTGCAACTAACCAAGCAACTAACAACTGAAAAGAATTGGGGATTTTGAAATGTGCTTCTTTTAACTGTCAGGATGAGCATTTTCTTAATAAGAGTAGTAAAAGCCTTAATAATTTTTCTTCAGGAAAAGTTTGCTGGATGGGAACATTTTGACCAGCTCTATCAGAGACTGATATACTAAGAGGAATCAGAGGTTTGTTTAGCAGATAACTCCAAGACTCTTAGTCTTAAAACAGGTAGATTGTCCCCTGGGCCCAGCCTACCTCGGCAAGAGCAGTTTTATAGTTGAGCAGGTCTGCTGTGCACCATGAGGTCACCCCGCCAGGGTCCCAGGCACAGCAGGCTGTGCGCTAACGAATGTGCCTGGAACGTAGACGGGCAGGCGGCATGGAGAGAGCACCTGGCCACCACAAAGCCTGCAGGTGCTCAGAGCTCGCTTCCCTCTGTCCCCCGGGATGTTCCTGGGGGTGCCCTTCCAACCTCCTGTCTGTCCCACCAACCTCTGCAGCACCTTTTGCAGCGCTGGCCATGAGCGTGCAGTTGGCCAAAGCTGTCAGCAACCCAAATGGAAATGGACTGGAGTCGGTCAGGTGTAGCTGATCCGTTGGCGTCGTGTGCTCCCACACCAGCCCAAGCACAAGGCTTAACTGCAAGTGGGTTTAGTGTTTATAGGAAAATATTGCTCTGCTTTGCCCGTATAGCCCTGGGGACGCTAGCTCGATCCTGGTGGCGGCTGGTTGTGCAGCGGTGCTCCTTCTGCTACTTCTCTCTGCTCTCTTCTGAACAGTTTCTCTTCTACCAGTAACCACACAGGATGGGTAAATAGATCTGGAGAAACAAGGAAGGTGGAGAAAGAATGAAAAAGCAGAAACACCTCTTCTTTTTTCTTTTTCTTTTTCTTTTTTTTTTTTAATAATTTTTTTGTGTGTGCTTCTTCTTTCCCCTTGAAACAAAATCTATTGGGAAATGGGTGTATCTGAACTGTCCCTCCTTCCCCAACCTCAGAGAGATGGTGACGAGGTGGCTTTGGCGGGGAGGAGCATGTGGATGAAAGAGGAGGTCTCTGGGGCATCATGGCCATGGAAACACACAAAGTTGGCGTTAGTGTTTGTTATTGTTGGCTGCAGAGACGCCTGCTTTGCACCTTCAGCCCTGCAGAGACTGGGGTACATCTGAAAGGGCTTATCAGCTTTGCAGCTTTTCCCCTGTGAGTAAGAAAATAGGGGCTGGGAGCAGAGCTGGATGAATGGTAAGTTTTTTTGTTTGCTCTCTGATCCCTCCCTCTCAAATATAAAAAATAAGCAGAAGTCTAATGAAACTAAAAGCAGAGGTTCCTTTGGAGAAAATTGACAGGGTTTAGGAGGAAAATTCTTAAATTTTGCAAATTGTTTTTATCCAGTCCCAAACAGAATGCCTCATGTTGCTTTATAAGCTGTATATTTTTGTCCCCTTTCATTCTGGAAAAGGAAAAAATCAAACCCGAACCATTTCATTTAGAAAATACCAAAGCAAAACATTTCAGAGAATCATAGAATAGTTGAGGTTGGAAGCGACCTCTGGAGATCATGTAGTCCAACCCCTCTGCTCAAAGCATGTTTGGATATGCTATACATTTCTGTTTTGAATTTTTGTCTGTATTCACAATAATTTCCCAAATTTGGCTTGAATTTCCAAACAGACCTGGTACCTCACAAATTGTATTTTGGGGGTCAGCTTAATACTTACTGATTTTTTTATTCTCTTAGGCTTCTGTTTGGGATATCTATGTCCTTTCTGCGAGGCTGGCAGTGTCTTCAGACTCCATATACATAGTGTTTCCCATATGTCATGGATTTCACAGAGCTCCTCTGTTCTTCTTCCACATAGTTTATATAGCCTACAAGTGTCTGACTTCATGTTTGCTTATTACAGCACACTTCTTACTTGTGACTTAAAAAGATGTGGACACTCATGGGAGCAAAACATCAGTACTTGTCATGAAAATTAGTAATATACTGTCTGGTTGGCTTCCTACCTATGCCCGTACATAGAATCATAGAACCATTTAGGTTGAAAAAGACCTTTAAGATCATCGAGTCCAACCGTAAACCCAACACTGCCAAGTCCACCACTAAACCATGTTCTTAACATCTCAAAATGCTGATCCATGTCTGCCAATGATTTACTAAAAGGACAAAGTAGTATCTGTCATTTATCCACTAACTTTTTTTGGCCAGGTTTAAAAAAAAAAAGGGGGGGGGGGGGGGGAGGGGAGGGCCCGGAAGAAGGACTGATAGCACATAAAGAGCAGCTGATGACCCAGAAAAATGAATGGCTAGGATGCTTCACACTTGGATGTCCCCTGAAGTTTACATAAAGCCTAATAAAAGGTTGTGTTGGGAAAGTAATTTGTTGGTGCCCACGACAGGGTCACCCACGTGCCTGTGGGGTTTGACACCTGCATTCTTACCAGCTGGGGGTGAATGAGCAGAGCTGCCATTTTGGCAGAGATTTTTAATGATGATTGGTGTGATTTGGACACTGGCTGGAGCAATAAAATTGGGTTTGTTACATTTGTTGTCATGAGGTGCTGTGGACAGGACTGAGGAGCTGTCTTCCACATCTGTATGCTAAGTGTGTGAATGTAAAGCTCATGTGAAGGAAACCTTTACGCTTGCTTCCAGTACGGCATGAAACTTGTCCACTCTTTGTGAAATGGAAAGACAATAATGGCTCTGTCAGAAAATGCAACTCAGCCTTTTTTTTTTTTCTTTCTTCCTTCTATCAAGGATTTTAATTTCCTTTTCTGCCTTTTCTTACTGCATATCATAAAACTGGGCTAAAACTCAGGGGTTTCTTTACAAAACTATTCCCTCATGCTTTCAGCTGGAGCAATTTTCCAGCATTTACATGAGCTCACATAATGTTAGTCTGACTCTAAATAAGATTTTCCAGAGTTGGCTGAAGGTTTTGGCTTAGTTCTAGAATAAACTGTTTCGGAAAACTTTCTGGAGTGGATTCTGGATAACCTGGCACCATTTCAAGGATTAAAAAGTCATGCATAATTCACCTTTCAAAACACTCAAGGCTTTTAAATTTCTCACCCCAGAAAATATCTTACTTCTCATCAAACATCAGCTGTTTCCAATTGCTTCATTCTATTTTGGTCACCTATTCTCTTTTTTCCTTCCCATGCATGACTAAATATCTCCTCTAAATCAACTTGAAGCAATTCGTTTTTCCATTCATCCATTTGGTTCTGCTGGTTTCTTTCGCCGTTGGAATGCTTCATGAATGTCATACATTGAAGGAGCAATATCATCTGTGCAGTCCTGAGTGCGGGAGTACTTGGCACCAGTTCTGCAGCTTAATATGTGAAAGACACAAAGACAGCTGCCAGTTTCTGCGTGTTTTAACTGGTTTAGTTTCTGCAGCTCTGAGCAGAAATGCTGAGGCCGTGGCAGCCACACACAACAGCATGATACCCAGGTCCGTGGTCTCACGGTGAGGATGCCAGCTCCTGAACCAGTGGGACTAATTCTGTCTCAGCCCAGCACTAAGCTCAAGCAAACCAGCCCTTTTGAGAGTTAGACACACTTTGCCTAGAGGCCAGGCCACGCTGCTCCAGCTGTGCTGCTCATGAGTTATTCCTGAGCTGTCTCTGTGCAGCACTTGGCTGATGGTTTGGATGTGCTGGCTTGCTCAAAGCAACGGCACAGGCATCTGTGTTCTCTTGCCTGGTGTGGCTGTGGTATAAGAAATAGGCTACATTACATGTAGGTGACTGGATCTCCTGTTAAAAGTGCAGTGAGGTGCATGCCACATTCTTGTGTCCGTGCAAGTCCTGCATTGAACTTCAGTGACCAAAGAAGTGTTGCTGCTTCGCAGTCTGGCCAGCTCTGCAGCACCTAAATGCAAACTTGCATTTGCCTTGGTGTGTATAGCTGGCAAGCACATGTGCTGCTCTTCAGTAACCTTGTTTTGTTGCCCTCAAATCAGAATGAAATTTCTCCAACCTTTGATCTCTTGTATAATATACAAACATCCACCAGATTTCTGATCAATGCATATGTGACACATGCATTTTGCTTTCAGTTGACAAACACAGAAGCTGAAATTATTCAGAAGAAATAAATATCAAGTCCAAGCATAGGAAAGGGTTTGTTTTATTTTGCGTTTCTTTTTTGGGTAAAGAAAAGAATATGCTGGAGACAGATTTGACAAAGTGAATGATCCAGGTTTTCATGGCAATTGCATCCCATCTCTAGCTGCTGTAGTCATGGCTGATCTAAGCTACGCTGTGTGCTGTGAGGGAAGGAGTCGGGTTCAGGCCTGCCAGAAGGCCCCAAGCACTAAACCTTTCTGTCCAGAGTGGGATATGTAAAACTACAGTTCCCCAGGATTGCCGCCAAATGACTAATCTTGGACACTTTCAGGCATTCCAGCATGTCTGGTTAGTGGTTGCTCTAGCCATCCTATCGTGTTTTTGGGAACCAAATGTCTTGCACGCTAAAGCAAGGTGCGTATTATACAAGGGGTGCCTATAATGGATTTAGATAGAGTTAGTAGCCAGCACACAGCGGCTTTACATCAAAGATAGCCATGTGAAGAGGGAGCACTGTGTATGTATCAAAGCCAGAGACACAGGAGAATCAGACCCCTTTCTACATAGTTTACTTAGGAGTCATGTGAAGGGGAGGGATAGGAAGGAGAGATTTTTAAACACTGAGTGAATTAATTAGTTCATCAACTTCTGTTTTCATTTCCATGCAAGTGACAACTACCTGTTATGGCCAGAGGTGAGCTAACGAGACAGTGCTCTGCAGTAAGCCACTGCTCAGACAAGCATTGCATTATTTACAGTAAAAAAAAGCTCATGTTTTCTGCAGAGAGATCCCAAGCTCATAGACTACTCTGTTCCATAACCTTGCCTGTCCAATTTACTAACGGACTCCCTAAAACTGGACTAACTGTGGTGAGGTTCACAGAGCTGTCTCAGGGCATACTCCAATGGGCATTCAAACATCATGTTATAGGATTTTCCTTTTTGTTTAAATTGCAACCTATATTTCAAAAATCACTATATGCAGACACTGATCATCTACTGTACATAGCTTGAATGCCTAAATGTAGCCAGTACATCTGCCAGAGGCTACTCCTAGTTCATGTGAATGCTCCTTGGGGTTTCACTGTACCTCTTACTTCAGTGATAAATTATTAGGGTTTCCAAAGGTTAATCATAAGTGCTCTGCAGAGGAGATGTCCTGTCCAGATAGTACGGTTTCCTTTTAATTGTCTTTTTAAATCTAGCTTTGTTATTATACTGTGGGGTAACAGGCCAAAGGTGGCACTGTGCAGGCTGTGTGGATGAGAGTTAATTGTGCTACAAGATTTTCCTTTTGATTCTGCTTTTTCATCTAAACACTCCTGACTCCTTTCTCCCCTTATATAGAAGCCCTTTGCCTCGTATCTCCTGTTTGCCATCAGTGCTTGATGGGCTTGGTCAGGTCACAGTACTCGCCTGTCTGACTGAGACAGCACGGGCAGCCGAGAGGAATGAGCTGACCTCTGTTGCAGCCGGTTGTGTGAGAAGGTGGCCATGCACCGGTGAAATCGGGCTCCCAGACCCAGCTAATACACAGCATTGCCGTGTCTTTGTAGGTAACACTGAATCTTCTTATAAATGTGTTAAATTTTGTGGTTACATGAATCTATTGTCTTTGCGGAGAATTACAATTCGTAACCTGTTGTACCAGTGCAAGAAGCTGTTGTCATGTTCTAACATGTTCCCCTAAAATACCAGGTGTTTACACAGAGGAGGCTTAAAAGCTCTTTGTCAGGGTCCATCCACCCTGGCTAGCTAAGCCCAATTTTAAACTCATACAGCTCAATACTCATGAAACACACTTTAAAAGAGGACTGAATCGCTGCTGTAAGTGGCAAGAATTAAGGGGAGTTGATGGCTGTGGATGCGACCCAGCAGTTCCCTGACAGGATGTGGCAGGGTTGGGGATTGTCCCCCTGAGCGCTGTGCCCAGGGCAGTGCAGCGAGCCATCCCAAGCGTCGGACAGCCCGCTCGGTCCTCCTGGCTGCACTCTGCACCAGGAAGGGGAGGGAGCGCTCCAGCTGCATCCGGCACGTCTGTCTGGCCACAGGAGGCCCTTGAAGTACAGAACAAAATAAATTCCCTCAACCCCAGCAATTTTCTCCAAAGCGGATCAGCAGGCGGCAGGCCTATGTTCTGTGGCTTGCAGCGGGCACTGGTGAGTGTCCCAAGATGCCTGCGTTCTGATGACTATATCCCAGAGACATGTCTCTGGTGTTTTCCTCTGCCCACAAACAACATTGGAAAGACATCACATAGAGGAAATGTTCTCCAAATTATCTCCAATGGCTTCAGTGGAGTTGCTTCTGAGCCCAGAGCTCCTTGTCTGGGTACCAGCATCTGAGCACTCCAGGCGATTTGGCTGCAGTGAGCCATAAGCAGGCTGGGAGAGACCCTGCCAGCACACCTCTGTGCCTGTTGCTCCTCTCACCAGAAGTGCTGCTCTTGAAGTCCTTCTTGAATAGGAATCCAATTGTTATGCAGAAAATGCCAACAGTTCAATGCTCAAACAAGAATTAGGAAGCCTTTTAAATCAGCAGAGTTAAGAAAATAGATGGAGGTGAGAACTGGTTCCTTGTACAGCTGCAGGGAGGTTCTCTGTGGGTTTCTGAGCTTCCCTAGAAATGTCATGTTATTCCCCATATACGAGTCAGATAATGAGTAAGCCCACCGCACGTCTCCCCAGCTCCTTTTCTGCAGGGGTTCCCATTTGTAACACAGCTGGGAGACATTCCTTTCTAGGGGCAAACCTGCTCTGCTGAATGCCGTCTCACTTGACTGTTACTAGCATTTTCATGATAAATTGACCATCAGAGAATGGTCAGAGAAGACCATCAGCTCTTAAATAACTGTCAGAAAGTTGTTGTGTTTAAAGCCTTCCGGATGATCATTAGACAGTTCAAACCCGTGGCTGGCACCAAGTGGGTTTTTGCTGGTGCTGACCAAGATGTGCTAACTCTGGGAGAGGCAAAGCTTTCCTGCGGAATCATAGGTTATGTTAGAAGTACTTTAAGAATATGGAATTTTACTTGGCTATATTAACTGTCTTGAATATATGACTTCCCAGAAACCACTGGAGTTTCAAAAGGTGGATACTGTGGCGAAGGGGTCAGATTGCAGCCTTACTTTCAGGCAGTGACAAACACTTCCTAGGTGACTTAGGGCAAGTCACTCAATTTATATTTTTGCATCTGTAAGGAATTAGAATCATAAATCAACTAATTGTGATGTGTTTCAGTATGTCTGTGATAGGGCCATATAACTTCAGCTAAATCAAAGTTTAATTTTTATTTGCTGCTCAAGAGATAAAAGAAAGCAGTATAGCAACTGTTCTAGAAGAAAGCCAAGGTTTCTGTAATCTCTTAAGTTCTTTTTTCAATGAAGCAGTTAACAAAGCTTGGATGCAGTGTATTCTGATGTGCATAATTTAGCTGAACACTTTGAATTCTTTTAGTTATATGGCTCCGGTCTGTCTGTTTTTGTTTTACCTTTTTTCCACTGCTGAGCTCCGTAATTGCTCCTTTTAGCCACAGTCACCTAAGGTCAGGCTGTACCTTGCTAAGGAGCCGAACTGCAAACAAGGCTAACTAAATCACGTGTCTCCAGCCCATTCCTGTTATTAATCGTCCCAAGTTCTGGGCCTAGCACTTGGCAGAGCAACAAAAGTAGACTTTTTATCAGAAGTTCACAGTCTCCTCCAGTGGAGGATGAGCGGGGTAGTTCCTATCTTTTTTTTAAGAAGGTTTTAATATGGGAGCTACCTCAAATTTATTTCAATAATGAAGAGGGAACAACTGTATTTGAAGACCAGTGTTTGTGCAGTGTGAATTTAGTCTGATAAAATTATGTTTCACTTCCCAAAACATCTTTCAGAGTGCTTGCATTAGTAAATATACTGTCATTTTAACAAGTATGGTGCTGGCTTTAAGCTGATGAGAAAATGGCCAAAGTACGTGCAGTTTATACTCTGACAGGAACGTATTCTAGGTACATGAGGGAAAATGCTTACAATATATTTATGAAAAATAGACTAATACTTCTGAGACACAGGGTGAGGAGTTACTCAGCATGCTTTGGAATGGCTTGTTGTGTTCAGGCGTCCCCCAGAGTCGCTGTGACAGCATGCAAACTGTTTTGTTTGGTACTGGAGTGGTAGAGCCCTGCAGCCCAGCTGAGCCTGTGATCAACTGTTGAATAAGAAGTAGCGGCATCCACAAAAAGTCCATAAAATATAAAGCAGAAATGATTAGTGTTTGACAGAGAGGAAAGGGAGTTCAAAGAATGCTTCTGCTGAGGGCTGGAGATTGTAATGACATCCACACACCTGAAGAGCAACATCTAACAGCAGCCTGCTTGCTTAGAAATAGCTGAACTGTATTATCACCTGCAATGACATTGAAGTATAGTTTCCAAGACTGTACCCCTACTAGATTGCCCTAAACAATTCTGGGGAATTTAGCACATCCATCTCTTCCTCTAATAGGCAAAATCTTTAGGACTAACAGGAAGCTTTTAAAAATGTGGCTAATGCTGTGTTAAGATTAATTTTGCAGCATTGTGCTAATGTACAAGAAACTGAAACTAAAGGCAGAGAACAGAAGTGCAGGTGGCTGATCTAATGGAGTTCTCTGTGCTAATGAAAATGCAAAACTACAATAAACGGTCAAATAAAGAAAAGCAAATCTGATTTTAGATTATCTTAGTTTGCCTAAGTGCCATGTTGTGACCACGAAGGAGACCTTTAAGAGGCATTCTGGGTACTAACCTCACTGCATTGGAGATATGAAATCAGCAGGTGTGAAAGTCTGGGGTTTCTTGGAAAGTAATCTTGCGGTGAGAAAATGCCTCCTGTTTGACCAGCACTAAAAGCCTGTGACTGAGGCTTGAATCAACAAGCTATTAAGGGCTGCAGTGAGGTGATGCCACCGTGCTGCTCAGGAGGAGCTTACAGCTCCTCCCAGTGCACCTGCCCAGGATGCTCCAGCAGCCCTGGCTGTATTTTAGGGTCCTTTGTATCCCAGAGAGTCACCTTTTGGGGATGTCTCACTTCTTTCTTCACCACTGTAAGGAACACCCAACACAGCTAGCCAGCAAAGGGATAAACAACAATGTGTTTTACAAAGCACATGCAATCAAAGGATCTTACCTAATCCTGTGTGTCAGTGATTTCTGAGTCTCTAATGTTGTAGGTAATTCATACAGTGATGAATATCTCTAACGACCATTATAGGTTAGTGCCTTTTTTCCAGTCTGAAATGTGCAACAACTTGCACTGCCAGTCAGGAAAAGTTTGTATTTCTCTGGTTTGTTTGGTAAAACCAGTGTCTGTGTGAAAGAAATTGATGTATTGTACGCCACATGTACACTTACAGCTTCTCTCCAAGCACAGCAGTTCCAAAAAGCCCTTGTATGCTAACTTTCCCCTGTTATTTAGCTTATAATATTAATTAAAACTTGAACGGAAATGCTATGAAGGATGGGTTTTACTATATTGCTTTTTTCTTAATTTGTTTTTCTTTTTGATCATCTGTTACATGTGAGGTGAAATACCTCACAGCTGGACACATAGTTTCAGCTGTGAGATGCCTCCAGGTTTTTTTGGGGGGTGGGTTGTTTTGTTTTGTTTTTTTTTGTAAATGGGCAATCAGTTTAAAAATCAAATACTGTTTGGCAATGGGGCCTTGCCCTGCATCCTTTCATTGCTGCTGCTCCAAGGCAGGGGGAAAATTGGGACTGGGCTTTGCCTAGACACTGAACTGTCTGTGTAAGAGACCTGTTATGTCTCCCCTCACTCCATCTCTGTGGGGCATTTGGTAGAGAGCTGAATGTTGCAGTGCTCAGTCAGTGGCAGGTATGAGTTCAGGGTAATCTGCTGCTATTTTGGGGGGAAACCTGCAAAAGGCAGCGAATGTGTCATGGTGTCCCTCTCCCAAAGCTTCTTAGAAATCCCCCTTAGGTGGGGAGAGCGACCCAGGGCAGAGGCCCCAGCAAGGCTTGCCCACCCGTGCATGATGTGTGGGCTAGTTGGGGCACCAAGTGAAAAGTGAGCAAGAAAGGTGGCAGCTCTGGGTGCAGCAAATGGGGAATAACGCCCCGTGCCAGCCCTAAAGGAGTCTCTGGATAACCAGCAGCAGCTGAGTAGCTGAGTACCACACAGCTGCCATCACTGCAGCACAAGCCTGCATACACACACAACCTGCTGTGGGTAAGCTGAATTTAGAGTGTTATCGCTTGCAGTATTTTTCTTGAGTACCTCTGTTTCTCCCCAGTGGAAAACTGATGATGCTGGGATCTGCTGTTGCTGATGAAAACAAGCATGTCTGTGTTTGGAAAAAGATTTTGTAGTGGGGTTATTTCAAGTGTTTTAGAAAGTGTCTTATGTAGCAGATGTCCTTCCTTTTTTTCTTCTCACTTTACCCCTCTCTCTCAAAAGGCTACATAGCTTTTCCCATGTGAATCTATGAAATGGACAGTTACTAACATAGTTTCCTTTTAAAAAGATAATCACTTTAGATCAGATTTTGAAGTCCTCAGGACTATGAGCTTTTTTTTTGAAAAAGTGGTTATTTCTTTTGGTACGTAAGACTGTCAAAGGGAAGATGTGATTTTTAGGTGTTTATACCAGCTGAGCAAGAGGGAAGTGGTCTGCCTGGGGGTCTGAAGAGATGTCATTTGCATGGGATGATCCTGACCTTCTCAAAGACTCTGATGCTTGCCTAATGAACTTCCAGGAGTGCAAGGAGATGAACACATCTTCCATTGTTTTGTCCATATTGGTTTACTTGTTGTGGTAGTGAATTGAAAAGTGGTTGTTCTGACTTGGTTGTTTAAATCCTTTGCAAAGCTAATCTGTGCACTGGTTTCCTCTGAAACTCCCTGAAACCAGAAGTGTAAACCAGAATAGGGCTGTGGAGAAAGGTGGGTTTAGCACTTGTGGCATGTGAGATATAAAGGAAGGAGTGGCCACCACCGAAGTGTGAGGGGCCTTTCTGCAAAGGGCTAGGAAGTAAAACTGTGTATCAAGGAGACAAAGAGATGGGATCACAGCTTATTTCAAGTAAGCGGAGGTTAAAAACCCTCTGAACAGAGGATGAGGAGCCCACTCGCTTGGGCACAGTTAAGTACAGACCCAGGAGATGTTGCCAGGGCGGATATAAACCATGAGATCAGCCTCCCCCAGTTCATCAGATCAGCCCCTGCCCCGTACATTTGGAGTCTCTCATGAGTTTAAAGGACATATTTTAAAACTATTTTTCAGCTCCGTTCCCAAACCATTTTGGTGACTTCTTTTTTTTTTTTTAATGCTTGCTATTGTGACTGCTACAGAGCCTGTCAGCCCCTGCAGCACCCAGCTGTGCTGGCTGCAACCATAATTCACAGAAACTGCCAAGTGCTGTTCTGCTTAATATGACAGATCCTTCCGTGATAGCTGTGCTACAGCCAGCCCTGGTGAGCGTGTTGGGAAGGATGGTGCCCATGTGGGTAAGATTTATGTTTGTTAGTGGTGTGGTGAGTGAGCCTGCAAGCGTTGCTTTCCCCTTTTCAAAAACTCAGAAGATTTATCTCCCCCACACATCCTGAGTCTGCCTCTTTTATTTTTTTAATAGCTGTCCCCAGAAAACTGACATGGTTGGGTTCCTCCACCTGCCCTCAGTGTGGTTTCTCCTTATCTCTCCCAAAAATTGTAATCTCCTCTTGCAATTCATGTGGTGTTGCTCTTCCTGCTGCTCAGCTGGACATGCAGACAGCTGTAAAATGAAGTTTACAAGACTCATGATCTACGAGCACTGTGCCATGGCACTGCAGAGGTCGGATTCTTGTACATTGCTCCTTACAGCTGTCTGCACACAGAGCTGCATGCAGGCAAGTGGCAAGGAACACGACTTCCCTGATGGGAGCTTACAGAAACAAGAATACGGTTGGAGAAATAGGGTGAATCATGAATGAAACATTACTCACAGAGCCTGATTGCAATGTAAGAACTGGATGCAAAGCATTCCTGGAAATAGGGGTACATTTGGAGAAAGTAATGAATTGCACAATCATTTCTGTGTTATCTGTTTGATGGTAGAGTATGCTTCTCTCTGTTAATTAAGGGTTCAGCTACTTGCAGATGTAAGGATACTGCCTGGCTCCACAGAAGGACCTAACATCAGGGAAGGATTGTACGTAGTTGGATATAACCGAGTGTATTTAATTAAAGGTATCGGTTTGGCCCAAAGAAAGGAAATGTACTTGAGAATACAGCTAACAGCTGTTAAGTATTCAGATGATGTCCTGTTCCCTGTCTTATATTCAGACATGTTTGTAGGATTAATTTCTCAGATGTTTGAGTGATCTAGGAACATAAATCTCACAGCCAATACATGGGATTCTTTGCTATTGTGAATATATAATAAATTACTGCTCAGGACGACCACGGATGATGGATCTGTTCCTTAAATAATAAATTCAGCAACCATGAAAGCCATCTGTTTCGCAGGTGTACAGCATGTCTTAAAGAGTAATTGTGGAGAGTTTTTCAGGTCCTGCTGCTGCCATGCTGCAGGGGTAAGTTTCCAGCTCTGTATTTTGTTGTTCTCTTTGCCACTCTTACTTCATCCGTCTCTGAGAAAGGTTAAGGATGCAAGTCTGTGGTTTTGAAAGTCTATCTTGAGTGAGTCTTCCCTCATTAGCCTGAACTGATCTGCTGCTGCTGGAGTAGGCTGGCAAAGACTAAGAGCTTGTCCTTCTAGCTTTGATGACCAAAGAAACCTGACCTACTGATGGAGTTGCTTGTTTCTTTTACTGGTTTTTCTTTTGCTTTCTCTTACTGGATCCAGGCAGGCCACAATGTGATATAGGGTGTTATGGCATCAGGAACCAGTTTAGGAGTCTGACAGGTCCTGAGGCTGGGGGTCACTCTTGGGCTGGGCCAGAGGCTGGCTAGTTAAGAGATGGGATCCAATACCCTTGGGAAGCAGAGGGACAACAGGCAGCAAGGCCTGTAGGGTGCAAGAACTGGATATAACACTCCACCTAAGTGGGATCAGTTTTCTAGCAGAAGGACCAGTTCTCATCTTTGGTTTAGAAAATCACAAACTGAAAGGATTGCATCTAAATGAATGTAAGTTAGCTTAAAAATACTTGGGAAGAGAGAAGGGAAAATTCTCCAACAGGGGAACAGCTAATTCTATGGTCACAGCTGGCTGGATGGCACTGTGTATCCAGATAGATAATCCTGCTTGAGAAGCACAGGATAATTACAGGGGAGTGGGTGGGGACGACAGTGCTTTGTTCCTCCCTTCCCCACAAATTTTTTGGCTGACTTGAGGCGAGGCCAGGCGGTGGGAGCTGTTGGAGGCTGCTTTGGCAGCTCACAGAGTGCTCCTCCCTCCCGCTGAGTTCTGGGGTTGGCCCTGCTGGAGCAGCTGGGTGTTTGTGCACCATCCTGTGGGTGCTGATCCCCCAGGCTGTGCAGGGTTCCCCTGCTCAGGGTCTGGAAGGACGAGGCTTAAGTGGTGGTCTTCTCTAGGTAGTGAGGACTTAGCCACTTGGGAAGAGAGGACTGGGAGGGAGAGGAAAACCTGTGAGACTAGGATAGTGGTAAGGGCTCTGTAATGTGCTCTGGTCCCAGATCAGTCCAAGGATCTGTACCCACAGTGTCTAGAGAGATCAGCAATGCTGTGGGTGTCAGTCTCAGCTGCCCCCAGATCCAGTCTGCTCCTTTGGGGCAGAGGAGACTCAGAGAAACCATGCTCTCACCCCTTTTCCCTGCTTATGCCTTGCTCCACTGAAGTCAGGCTTCCTCTAAGCCTGCTGTAAGCCAGCAGCAGCAGAAGCCCCATGCCCAGCCACTGCAGTTGGGTGGCAGAGAGATCGGGTCACCTTCGCTCTGCATCTGCTGTGCAAGCAGATGTTGCTCTTGGTTGACTTGGGGAGAGCCTACAGAAAACAAAGTAGAGAAGGTATAATGCTGGAGGATGCTTGAGAAGTGTTGGACAGATGGACAGTTGTGAAACCAGAAAAAATGGGGGGCTTTTGTGGGAGATTTGAGGGGGCTGACTGAGCTTTTGGGAGATCATAGAGGCGAGAATTGGTTTGGGGCTGGGTGAAGGCTTTGATCTGGTGGAGGGAAATGGCAAGAGAAAGCAAATGACAGAAGGGGTACTTAGGAGGAAACAAAAGGATTTGAGGAAAAGGTAGGAAGAAGAAAGGGAGACAAATCTTTAGGATGGAATGGGGCTAGGAAAGACACTTCCACATTGTGGGACAGCAAAGAGGGTAATCAAAGTGGAAAGAAGGTACAGTGGAGATGGGTGTTACATTTTACTCCCAGAAATAGTGTCTGTCCTGCTGATCACTGAGCAGCAGTGAGTATGATGTGTAAACTACAGCTGCAAAAGCCATTTTGACACCAGTTATGACAATGAAGCTTGTACGTACATGAAGTATCTGAGCTTTAGACTTGAATATCTTTGGTGCTAGAGTTGAAAAAGTTGCTGACTTAAGACTGTCTTGAAGGCCCTGATTTCCAAGCGGTACAGACAGTTGTCTGTGTTCTGCAATTGCAATTACGCAACAGCAGCAAGCAGCCAGCCTGCCAGACCTTCAGAGCAGCACTTCTGTCAATTGCGTTGGGGTTTTTCAGGACATCACGAAAACGATGCAGAAAACAAACCCACTGTACTTCTCTACATTCCAGGGGCTGGAGATGATCTGCTTCATGGAAAATTTTAGACTTGTCTCGTGTCACCTGAAAATGCCCAGTTCCAGGATACCTGTTACTTACACACAGACAAGCAGATGTACTGTACTGTGTCCTGCTCGGGGTGTGTAATGCTGATACTAACCTGTGGCTAAGGCAGATTGTGGCCCCTCTTTTCTCTTCTAGAATACCTTGGGTCTGGAGAGACGAGCTCGGTCACAGCTTTCATGTGTCAGTAGTTAGCAGTGTCGAGTCCCTTCAGCTGTTTGTGTGCTGGCACATTTTCCACAGTTCCACCTTTCCCTCCCCACCGCCCCCTCCGCTGGCCTAAGGACCAGCAGGATTGCCTAACTTTTCAGAAGGCCAAAAGACACAGTTGGAACATACAGCTGACTTGGGGGGAGAAGCAATTAAAACCACACAGAGTAATCTCATCTCCAGATTGCTGCCTTGTGCAGGACTGCAGGCACACTTGCAGTGCCATTGCTGAACAAGCATTTTTTCAAAGCACGCTGATATTTGTTGTTCATGCAGGTGTTAGTCCGTCATTTCTTCTGCATTATCCTGCCTGTCAGTGTCTTGGACATCTGAAATATTATCAGAATTTGATTTTGGCAGCAAACTTTTTCTCCCGGCCTTCATATGCATTTTTGTGTAACTGGACAGGAGTGAATTGTCCCAGTGTTTGTGCACAAACTTGTATAATGTGCAATGGGAAATGGTCAAGGGTTGTGTGAAATGGGTGCACACTGCTGATACATCAAGGGGAAGTGCTTTTGCTTATAGAAATCTGGGGGGAGATAGCAGACTTGGGGGGGCTAGTGGCAGAGATCTGGGAGTCAGTGTGTTTGTTCAGTCTTTTGTCAAAAAATGCACGATCTAATGTAATTTGTCCATGAGATGGATGGGGAAGTGGCTGAATACTGTAATTTTAAATCCTGTTAAAATGTTAAGCTTATGTATTTGTTCTCTAAATATTTTGATCTTCGACAGCACCCGCTTGCCTAGAGACCAAGCCAGCAATCATTCCAAGCTCTTTCCTAGCCTTCTTTCTTATTCTGTAGTCCTGAATGAAATTCAACCTTATTCTCCATAAATAACCTTTCTCATTCCCCAGCTGTCTCCTACAGCTAGTTCTCCTCTGACCTCTCACTTACTGACTGTGTACTGACCTTGCGCTTCCCCCACAGCTCTAATCTGCCAGCGTCTACACTCCTGTTCTTCCTCTGCTCTATTGCATTATTTCATTTCTTTTTTAATAATAAGGCCCACCATTTCCTGAGCTGCACTTCAGCAAATAAGCTTGAACAAGCCCCTTTATCCACAGAGTTCATATAGTGTAGTGACAAATAACTACCATCGGCAGTGATTTTGACATTTTCACCACTTCTCTCTGATTCTAGGCTGTAAGTAAATCTATACTTTCAACTGTATTTTTCTATTGGCGATAAAAACCAGCACCACTGTTTTCAAATCTAAGAGAAAGAAGCCAATGCCTTGTTCCTTGTTCAAATAGAAATGTTTCTCTTTAGTTGGATTTTCATCAGTATAGCAACAACTCCAGTGATTTCTCAACGGCTTTTATTAAACTACTAAGGGATTATTCAGGCATTTTATGCACACCTCATCCTCCCATTAAAGGCAGTGTGAGTTCTCATCTGAAAAATTTGCAAATAGAGGGTTTTTTTTGTTTGTTTGAAGTTAAGCTGTAGATTGAAACAATCAGAAACAATCTGCCTAGGGTTAGTTGTGGAAAAACTTTGGGAAAAGCAGCATTCCCCCCTACCTGCATCAGTATTTGTCTGTCAGAACTGAAGTATTGGTTGAATGGGAATTTGCCTCCAAAATGGAAAGCAGAGATGTGTTTAATATCAGTATTTTTTGAAATGACACCATGAAATGCGTGTTTCATCTTTGTGTAGCTGCAAATCAAACCCATTTGCTTTACAAAGTAGAAGGCTTAACTCTAGGTGTCAGCACTGCAAGCTGAATGTGGAGCTCTGAAAAGGAAATTTTGCTGTCTCTGACTCCTCCAGTGTCACCAGAAATAAAGTGCAATAGCAGTTTTGCTGACAGATCCATTAAGGCTGAAGAAAAGGAGAGCCCACACTTGTGGTTAATGGCACATGTAGGAATTCCAGCATTCTTTTCTTATACAGCCTCTTTCTAGCTGCACTTAAGTGTGTTTCTATTAATGGGATCTAGTAAATATTGTTTAACATAAAGGAGAGAATGAGGACAAGATGCCCACTGTTTAAAGCAGGTATGTTAAGGCTTTCCCTTCATTTGTTGTTAAGTGCTTATCTTTAGTGGGCATCCAAAGTGATGAGAGCGCACAGGAAGCCAGCATGTTTTTCTGGTTCTAACAGGCTATATAGATCAGCTAAATTAATGAGGTGGATGAAGTTTATGTGACTACTGTTGGTTATACTTGAAATTGCACAGTAGCAGAGACATTGGGGAAGGAAAGACTCGATTTTCCAGCCCTTAATGCTAGCAATTATGCGAAGTAAATAAAAGCATTTTGACGGTGCACGTACTGTAGTTATCTTGGAAAGCCACGTTTCTCAAGAGCACTGAATTTTTGGCTTTGCATCTCCTAACCTTGTGCTCTCATCTGCATCAAGTGATGCTGTTACATACATGAATGAAGAGCTTCTTTTTGCCATTCTTGCTGTCAATAGTCATCACTTATGTGCAAATTTTGCTTTTAATTATGCCCTGATCACATTTGTTATGTAGTTAAGGTACTGCTCAAAGGCTGACTGTTCTGAATGCACAGAAGTGCTCCTGCTGAATTGGCTTCTTCTGAAACACTTTGATTTCTGACAGGGGAGCACAAAATTGTTCATCATACAAATTTGGAGTGATTTATGTAGTTTCCTCCTGTGGAACATCATTTTCCCCTCCTCAGGTGCTGGAGCTTATTGACAAAAGTGAAGTCTCTGCTGTTTGGTTTTCACCATGCTCCTAAATGTAAAGTTTGATCAGGCCTTCCATAATCTGCCGTTGCCTCTGAGCTGTTGCTCAGCCAGTGAAAACAGGCTGTACCTCAGAGAGGAACCCTGGAGAGTCAGTGAGAGTAAAGTTTGGCAGAGCTATAAATGACATGGTGAAAAAAAAAAAAAAAAAAAGAAAGGCACACGTGGAACAGTGATAGGGCTCTTACAAGCCATCAGGTTGTAAGGTCTGCATTGTGAGTGTGGTCTGTGGTAGAGTAAGGTGCTGTACATCTGTCGTTGGACCCCAGCGGCACTTGAGCAGGTTCTTCTGCAGCACCCTTTGTCTGCAGCAGGAACTGGCCTGGCACTGGGCACAGTGCGGCAAACCGCCTTAGATGCTCTGGTTTGTCTCTTAAAGTATGTGCAGACATCTAGTCGCAAACACATCTATACCACAAGGAAATATAGCTACTTCCATATGATACAGAAACGAAAAAAAGTTTATTTTATGTACGTATTCAAGAATAAGCCTGTATGCAGTTCATTTTCCATGCCCTAGGGTCTGGCTCCACCTATGGCACCTTCCCTTTTCAGTCTTTGCACCCAAAAATACTTTCAATGAAATTGGCACGACCGGAGTTGAAAAGGAAGATGAGTGGAAGCAACAGCCAAGCCCGGACTGTGGCTGGCTCCTGGTCCCTGAGGAGCGGGGCCCCGCGCCCTCCCAGGGAAGCGGCTGGCCGGCTTGCCTAGGCCGAGCTCCCGGCCCCGCGCTGCCTCAGGAACGCTACAGGTGGATTTTGTTGGGTTTTGTTGTGGGTTTGTTTAACCACAGAGTAAGCAGCCCGCTGGGCACGGCGCGGCCGGCACCACGCACGGCACCGCCGCCACCGGCACCGCCGCCACAGCGCCTCGCCTCAGCCCTGGCGCGCGCGGCCCGCCAGCGGCTCGTGCTGGCGCTCCCGCCCCTCCCGCCGCAGCAGCCGGGCGCACGCGGAGCGGCGGTTTAAACTTCGCTCGCTCGGGTGGAGCCGCGGCGCGGCATTGGCCCTCGGCGGCTCATTTGCATTGACGCAGCGCGGGCCGGAGGTCAGCGCCGCCGGGTGCTTTTATTGGCTCCGCCGCTGTCAAGCGCCGGGGCCGCGCGGACGGGGGGCAGCGCGGGCGCGGGTGGGGGGTGGGGTGGCGGGGGGCGGCCGCGGCGGGGCGGGGGGCGGCGGCGCGGGGGGGTGCGCGGGCGGCCGTGGGGCGGGGCGGCCGTTGGGCGGGCAGGCGGGCGGGGCGGCGGAGGGGCCGCCGCCGCTGCTGAGGAACATCAATAATAACAAGGTGAGCGCAGAGCGAGGGAAGGCGGCTGCGAGGAGAGAGGCATTTCCCTTGCTGCAAGGGATGCAGACACCACGGCCCTGGGAATTAGAGCTCTCACCGCTGCAACCCTTTCCGCCGGGATGGGACGCTAGGATCGTTTTCTTTCTACTTCTCGATCTTTTTAATTTTTCCTCCTTTTTTTTTTTCTTAAATTTTAAATTTTTTTCCCCTCGCCGTTTCGCATCATTTCTCTGACCAGAAAATCCCCCCCAACATGGAGGCCCTTTGATGCCTCTGCCAGCGGAGCCGGCTGCTCCCGCGGCTCTGGGAAGCCCTCCGGGCCGTGCCCCGGTTCTCCGAGGGCCGCCCCGGGCGCTGAGAGGGGCTACCCGCCGCCCGGCCCGCTCCTGCCCCGCGGCGCTGCGCCGGGAGCCCGCGCCCCGCCGGGCGGGATGCCGCTGCGGCGGCCGGGGAGCCCCGCTGCCGCCTGACGGGGGGCGCTTCCTTCCGACGGCGGGACCCTGCATGTCACCCCCGCGGCGGCCGCCCGTCCGCGACGGAGGCGGTGCGGGACATGCCCAGCGCGGCGTGAGGGGCGCAGCCGGCTCCTGGGGGCGGCGGGGCGATTTCCCATTATTATTGTTATTTTTTTAATTATTTATTTTGGCCCCAAAGCACACCCCCGGCACAGCGCGGCGCCGAGCGGGACCGCGAGGAGTAAGCGCCGCTTGGCGGGGAGCGCGGAAGACCGAGGTGGGGAGCGGCCCCGCCGGCCCCGGGTTAATCGGTAACGCTGTGCAAACCCAGGTGGAAAATGCGCCCTGCTCCGGACTAGGAGGGAGGAGATGGTGCAGTGCCCCCGGCCGCTCTGAGCGCCGAGCCGAGAAGACGCTGGGGTGTGTGTGCGTGTGGTTTGGGGCTTGGGGTTTTTTGGGGGTTGGGTGTTTTTTTTTATTTTTGCTTTTTTATTTTTTTCCCGGCCCTCCTTTTTCTTTCCTTTTTTTTTTTTTTTTTCTTCCTGCTTTTCCCCAGAAGGAAAGAAAACCCTATCAAGATTCTCAGATGGCTTAGAAAAATTAATAATAATCTGTGAAAATACGAAGTCGACCGGTTCTTGATTTCCCCCCTTCCCTCCCCTCCAGCTCCCCAGCACACTGCTGTGATTGAGATAAAAGGACCCGTTTCCTGGAGGACGAGGAGAACAGACACGTTTCTGGTGGTGTAGAAGGGACCGATGGCAATGCTTCAGAGTGTAGCGGAGACGCAGGAAAGAGGTTCAACCTGTTAAAAAAATTAAGCAGGGGGAAAATACCAACGGGAAGGAAAGATACATATATATATATATATATATATACACACATATATATATATATACACACAATTTAGAAGTATTCCCCAGGTGGCCACAAAGCATGGGCTGTGTTCCAAGCACCAACCTCTCTGACAGCAGAGTGATCTGTCACAGTAGCAATGAGTCTGAGGAGTGCAATTCCCCTCACCAGACCAACACAACCATGTCTCAACAGCAGCAAGGCAACCCCGTCCCAGGATTATTCATTAAATGCTACAACACATCCACTTATGAGGTGAGGACTAATTCCTCTAAGAAAGACAAGAGGGAGAACAGCCAGAGCATGGAGGCAGAGGCCCAGACCAGCAGATCCAGTGTTAAGGTAAAAAGGGTGCTAAACATAAGCACTGTTTCTCTCAGAACACGATTTGGCTGTAGCGGTTTAACCCGAGGAGTTTCCCTGCCGAAGCGATACGTTGTGGGGGAGCTTTTCCTGGCTTGAGCTGTTACTTTCGTTTATAAGCTAATAAGTCTTGTGAAACAACTTTATAGATGTTCCCCAGCCTCTTTCTTCGTTCCACAAAATGAGCTTTCCTAAAAGGAGTTGTGCAGTTGTCCCCTCAGTCCTGCAGAGTCTGGGGTGTGGGTCTTGCCTGTGAACGCGGAGGGCCCCTCTGTCCATCCGTGGGGGAACCCTGAGGTGCATGAGAGCTGCACTGCCGCCGACTCCTCTGTTTGACATGTTTGTACTAGGTTGTCCAGTGTTGCTGTTTGTGCTTGTGCTGTGTGGAATCAGAGGCAAATCGCAGTCTGAAGCGATCTGCTAGCTGGGCTGATCAATTTGCATACCTCTTCCATTCACAAAGTTGAGAGTGACGGCTGTTTTTGCTCTGGGTACTGATTTACAACTTTTTGACCTTGTCTGTTGCTGCAAATAAGGTATTTTTTGGAGGTTTTTTGCATGTCTGTTAGTGCGCATACTTTTGTGTAGGGATGCAACAGAAGGCTGTATGAAGTCGACAGATATACTGAAAAAAATTGTGATTTGTGATTTTTTATTTTTGTAAAGTGAGAGAGTTAGTGATGTGGGGTGCTTGCTTGTCTGTTTACTTTCTATTGATGGCTTGTTTGTTTATGGGTTGTGCTTTAGTTCCTAATGCTATAGGTTTTGCTTGCTCTATATCTTGCTTTTTCGGAGGAACTGTCTCTATTTTGTAAAAATAAGTAATTGCAAATATATATAAAAACAAATCAAATTGTAGTAGCCCTGGGGATATTATATAACATGGCTGATCTGCTCTGGGTTACCGTGATAAGAGCTGAGATACATATGCCATAAATATAAAATACAAGCTTGCGTTGCAAGCAAGAACTAGCTAAATGTCAAGTGTTTTGCAGAATTGCAGAAACTCTAATGAGCTGTAGCTTTCTTAGGATTTTTACATGCTCATTAAGATGGCTTCTAGAGTACTGACCTGGAATAATTTTCTTCAGTTATGTGGGTGATTTTTTTTTTTAGTTGTTTACCTCCAGATTTAGTAATCTCAGTTCATAGGAGTTTAAAAAGAGTCTAGAAAATGAGAAGACACTTTGCAAGTATTGAGTTGGAGGAGGAATTAACAATACCTAAGAACATGTAGATGAATGGTGTTAAAACTAAGCTGAATTTTTGTGTTAATAACACTGTACAGGAAACTGAATGTTACAGCCCTGTTCCATAAGTATGTCTATCGTATGTGTATATTTAACATTGTAACCACAGTAAAGATACTTAAGTTGTCATCAGAATCCTGATAGTTGTTTCTGAATTTTTAATAGTGATTATAATTGCACATCACAAAATCTAAACCAAAAATATTCTTAAAATTTATATTCTTGGAGTTTGTCTTCTGTGTGGTTGCTTATGGGGGGGGGGGGGAGGGGAGGGAAACAATTCCTGAAGCATGCATGGGAAGCTGTGTTAATTTTGTTAAGTTTTATTGCCTAAGAACTTTGTAAAAATTCTTGTTACTAGGTTTGGATAATTCAGCCAGATGCTGTGCGGTTGATGTTGGTTCATATGCATACTGTAATCTCATTGGCAGCCATTCTGATTTTTATCACTCAGTCATACTTTCTGCCCTTGTCATCACTCTAAGCACATTGCTGTGAAACGATGGGGTTTGAGAAGTGAGAATGGAATTCTGTTTGTGATCAGCTGAATACAAAATCTGTTGGACATTACCACATCTGCATTATTTTCATGTGCAAAATCCTATAATACTCTTTAGAGCTATAAAGCAGCATGGTGTTTCATTCTCTGCTTTTACCATTAGTGTGTATAGTATGATCAGATTTACAGTTCTTAGTGTGCTAGACAACTGCGTTGTCTCAGAGGTTGTGCTGGAGAGGGATATGCTATCCTGTCACTGGAGAGCAGAGGTTTTCACAGTACAGTGAAGTTGTTTGGAAAGAAACAAAGTGTGGGAACGTTGAAGATATTGGATAGGACCCTGAAATTCCTGAAGCCAAAAGGAGTATTGGGCAAGATGTTGTGCTGTTCTGGAGTTAAAAGGAATTTTGATTTGAGAAAGAACTGTAAGAATTAAGGTGCTACTAGGAACTACTGCTGTTCTTCAGAGGGTGTAGTACATGCTTTATGGCCCCTGGGATACCCTCACACAAACACAAGATGCTACAAACTTTTTGTCCTTTGGCCAACGGTAGTGTCATCGGAATTTGTGTGAATAGCCAGTAACCTGCCTGAATGGTATTTTGACATGGTTTCAGGGCACTTTTATTGAAATTTACATTTACAGTCTTTTGTTGTATATGCATAGATTAAAGCCAAGAGAGTCCTGCGTTAGGGCTAAGAACAAAACTTGGCCCGGGTGTAAATCTCATATTTTCACTTTGGTTGACATTAGCATTATGTTTGTTAAAAATATGCATAATAGGTGGTGCAATAGATTTTATTCAATGTTTGTTAGCTGTAGTGCACATTTTTTCAGTTCAGAAAGTGTCATAAAAATAACCCATGCTAACTGTAAAATGGCATTATATATATATTGCTAATTAGCCCCAGAATTACTCTGGCTTTATGTTTATGGTTTATTATATCCTTCTTCTGGTCAAATAGCAGAGGATCATTATCTGGATGTGTGGTGTGAACATACTATATTTTATGCATCAATTTACAAACTGTAGCTAAAAAAGTTACCTGTTCATTCCTAATATGGAGACCCCTAAGTTTATTGATAGAAAATCAATTAACAAAGCAGAGCAGTCCTGAAAATGTGTACATGCAGAGATAAATGTCATATATGTGGTATATATGAGTTTTGGTGATAGTATGTGAGAAATGAAGGAGCTCTTTTAATAAATTATATTTGGTCATGGCACCTGTATCTCCATCCTTAATTAGTATTTTCATATGTGGCTTTCATTTGAAGATTTATGAGCATCTTGGAATAAGTGCCATATCTAAAAGTAAATCAGCCATAAAAACTCTTCCCCTAATTTTCAGTATATTGACTCCACAGCTTAAACTCTACTTTTCCGAGTAAAAGGTGAACAAGACTTAAATGTAGTTGTAAAAACAGTGACTGGGGTTTGATTGTCCAGGGCTACATTACAAATACCAAATGACGCTTACCCAGTACTGGTGCAAAGGACAGTTTTCCTGATTTTATTATTTATTTTTTTTCGTAGCTTTAAAAATCTCAAGGAAGTGGACTCAAAATCGTGATAGTCTTTTCCATATATATTAGTTATGATTTTATTTTTCAGACATTTGCGTTGTACAGTAAAGGGGCTTGGCTTCACAGAAACCTGCTTAAACACCTTCAGAATAATACCTCTGTTTAATCTGTAGCATAAGTGGAGTAAATGCTGGAATGGTATAAGGACTGCATGGGTATTTATTTAAAATTGGCTTGGGTATTCATAAGCATGTGCTGTCCCAACATCACATGTCTCTGTGTGTGTGTCACTCTTCTACAGTGCATTAATAAACACTGTAGCACATACATTGCGCGTTTATTTTGCTCTGTCATTCTTTTACATATGTGAGATTTCCTTCCTCTTCTCTTGTATAACTCTCCCTGTCGGGTGTACTTAACACAGAAATATGTGCGTTTGGGTGCAAGAGGATCAGAAAGTAAATCCAAACTTCTTTATTTTAAAATAAAAGTAGTCCTAAGGCAGCAGGGCTAAATGTGAAAGAGCCTTTTGATTTATCAGCTGATATGGCACAGCCAGTTTAAATCCATAGCCCTCCAGCCCCTTAGTTTTCTTCATTCAAACCGTGTGAAACTGCCTGAGAATTTTGCAGTCACTGCAAACCAATGGTTGCATAATTCTGCATATAGGAGGCTGTGTGCTATATTGTACCTGCAGTGCTGAATTGGATCTTGTTTCAGCATTTAACAGCATGTTATTTAGTCCGTTAAACTGTCTGCTCTTTTCCTGCCTGTCTGGTAATTCCTTTCCGTTGGAACACACGAGCTCTCCCTCCCTTTGAAACTCCCACATGTACTGTCCACTGAGGCCATCCACCCTCTCTGGATTCCTCCCTGTTGTCACTGAAACTGTCCTCAATCATTTCCCCAACAAACCTCCCATCACCGTTTCCCTCCCACTTCCACTGACGTCAGCTCTCCTGTACAGAGATTCTTGCTCCCACTGAGAGGATACTTCCCATGCTGAGAGACACAAACTTTTCCCAATCTTTATGGCTCCAGACTTTCAGGCTGCTTTTTATGCTGTTGGTGCAAGGCATGAACCCTTTTCTCCAGGGGATGGGAGTCCAGATTTTAAATGGCATGAAGTGAACTGGTGTAGTGACATTTGAACTGGGTTCATATTCAAGTCTACTACTTATTTTTACCTTTTAATTTCCTGTTTGTAATGTAAACTGGAAGAAAACCGAAGCTGTAAATCGCAGCGTATAGATTGCTGCACTACTAAGATAGCATAAGCTGTGCTTTCAGTTTTTAAAGCATTGTTATTGGTACCTCTCCTCATCAAGCAAACCAACGCATGCAAAATGTGTCATTGTATTTGAGGGCAATTCCTTTTGTGACTGACATGAGCAAGGGTAGACCCTGAAATTTTTGGAGTACTTACTATTGGTAAAAATTTGACCAAAACTTTCAGCTGTGAATTCATCTGACAGACACAAAACACAACTTCTCTCTGCCCTTTGCATTGTTCTTCGCTGCACCTGATCTGAGCTTGTTGTGTGTCTCTTCCCTGGTCATTTTAGGTAGTTAATTTCTATGCTTTTCCTCTTCTGCCACCTGATTGTGTCGATAGAGGAAGTACTAAACCCAAGCCTTTACTTCTGCAGTTACAGGTATTTATTTTACTGTGTTGTGCCCTTTGCATTCTTAATTGTATATGGGTCAGATTAAAGTGTAAGTACATCCACAGTGAGAAATTTTCTAGTTTGTAGAATGTACTTAAGCCAGGCAGAATGGGAGGTGGTATACTTATTAGTTCTCCCGCCCTTTCTACCATTCCCAGTATTACATGTGATGTGAAGTTCCAGTGCAAGGTACCGGTGTTGCCTTGCTATTTAAGGTGCCAGCAATTCAGATTTTGCATCCAAAATGCTACATCTAAATATAAATTAAAGATAAGAAATGGTGAAATAGTTACACTCACTTGCAGATACTTCTTGTTCAATGAATTTTAGACTAGGAGATGCTTACAGTCTATGTGAATATGAAGAATGTCTCATTAAGAAAGCTGCTCATAATTCATTTGAAACTTAGAAAAAATGCTGTTTGGAAACTATTTTACTTTCCATATTACGTACTTTAATTTCTGTTCCTCATGTCCAAGTAAATGTCCGTGTCAAGAAAATGAAAGGTATTTGAATGAGAATTGTCTTTAACAGGCATTGAAATTGTTATGTCCAACAGTTGCCACTACCAACAGTGATAAATTGCTGTTTTACTTTAGTTATTACATGAACATTTGTTCGCCCCTCTTGGCTCTCACCTTGAGAAGGGCTTCCAGAATTGGATTTCTAAAGCAATAGTAACAATCCACTGAAAGTATTCCTCTTCTTGAGCCTTTGGAATGCAACTGACTTTCAAATGAGTCCTCAAAGTAGAAATAAATATCTAGAGAGATGGACAGCTAAAGCTCTTACCTAGATCTCATCAAAAAGTGGAAGAAACCTAAAGCAAATATGGTAATGAGCAGACTGGCCCCAGGGTGAAATTGCTTCAGTACAAGCTTTACTTCAGTTGTCATTTTATCAGGGGACCACAGAAGCACCTGCACACTTAGGAGAACAATTTAGCATTGTGTTCTATTTTGGTGATGTGTATGGATATAATATGCCTGCATTGTAAACTGCTTTACCAGCCATGGATGGAATTAAAATACTGTTCGCCATGTTTCCGAAACCGCACAGAGGGCATGATTTCATGTCCACAGCACAGTTTTCCATCTGAATTGCAGTGTTCCATATGTCAGGCTTATTCATCTAGTGGAGGTTCGCTAGGAATTTGCTTGGCCCTGTGACATTCTATGCATTGCTATCCATCCATTAGGTAAAATAATCAGGTATCTTAATTTAACCATAATTTAAATTGGCACAGGATGACAAGATGCAAATTGAACAGCTTTAATGTGCACAACATACTGAATAGTTTTATTGGCCAGAGTCAGATTTTTAGGTTTTTGAAGGCAATCAGGGAAGTGATGTTCTTAAAGCCCTCTGCTTTTCTAAAAGATTTCGGCATCCAGCCCCTTTTAGATTGTTTCTTGAAATCCCCGTTAAGGCCAAAATGTAATAAATGATGTTGGTACACATGCTGCGAAATGAAATAGTGGAGTCTGTAATTTGTGCATTCTTCCAGACCATCCCCTTTCACTATGGGTTGAACTGTTGGCCTCAAATCAAACTCCCAGGCCCTTTTCTCCTCTTCCCAGTGAAGTCTGTAAGTCTGTCACTCTCCATAAAGTTACAAGCTTAGCTTTCTGTAAACCAGCTTCCACATGTATGGCTTTGTTTCAGGAGAAAGGAGGAGAGCGAGAACCTACTTTTTGACATGGAAATTCGTTGGCATGAATTAGGTTATATCTCTTTCCAGTGTGGTTGGCAAGGTAATTTGGGATGGTTTTTGATAGTGTTTTACATGTTTAAAGGTAGTCTGCATATGTATTTAGAGAGCTGATGTCCTTGCAAAGCAGAAGAACTTGGGTTAAAAAAGGAATATTCAAAATTTAAAAGCAGTTTTGGGAATAAAAATACTGTTGCTAATGAAAAACACTCTGATTCCTGTATGAGGGATTCAAATTAGGATTCCCACCTTTCCTTGGAGAAGGAGGAAATACAGCTTTTGATTCTGCTACTTTATGATGTTATAGCCAATTCTTGAACACTAGATCCCTAGAAATTAGGATAACATACTTTTATTTGTACAAAGACAATCTCCTTTTTGGCTAGGTAGGTCTTTCATTCCAAAGTGTGAATTATATAGATACTGTTTCAAGGATTATTTTTTTTAATATCAGGATAGAAACTAATCTGTTAAATAATATTTGTAACAGATATAAGTTGTGTCTGTTTCTTTGTTGGAGATGAGAATTCACTCTTTTTGCAAAATGGGAGTTATTTTGCATGTTAATTTGAAATTTGCACAGGAAACTTCAAACATTTTGTATGCTTGGGAAGATCAAACCTTTTCAAGTAAGAGGTATTTTTCTGTGTAAGTTAAACATTTTACATAGTGACATGAACAAATTTCTGATTGTTAAGGGAAAAATGGTAACCTTGAAATCTTTTAATTGTTTTTTGGATTTCCCAGTTTCCTAAGTAAATCCATACAAAGAAAACACAGAATCACTGGGCAAATATGAAAGAATGACATCCTCTACTTCCCATTGTTTTTAACTTCGAGTTAGCAATGACCTTTAGCTCCCCACTGGGATGTGGTGGAAACTTTGAGGCCCCATCTTGTCACTAAAAGACAACTTAATTTTAAAGTTACACATTTACCATTGCTTTCTGTCTTTCATTTTGAGGTTCTGTTAGCTCTAATAAAATTTAATCAGACAAATAACCTCAGTAAGCAAGCAAATTAAACCATCTTTATAAGGATCTTGTTTGAAAAAACTATGCAGATGTTTAATTAAAGCACAACAAAAGAACCTCTATCTGCATTGAATACAGTCTTCCTGTATTTAGGAGTACCTACTCTCCATTGTCAGATGACACAAATTCATACTGAATTATCAGGATTGGGTCTCTTCAGACACTGAAGTGTAGAACTATTTTACAACAGTGGTTTTAATTCCAAGTTTTTAAATGGACAAACGTTATCTGTGTGATAGATAGGTAAAGATCAGTGTTCAGCTGAGATGACTGAGTTTGCAGATGTATATTTCTTTTTTTTTAAATACTGCCTGCTGTTTCTTTCAATTTTTAAGGTTTTAGGGGTTTTTCGTTTTGTTGTGGGGTTTCTTGTATGTGTGGTTTTTGGTGTCTTCCCCCCCCCCCCCCCCCCAAAAAAAAAAAAAAAAAAAAAAAAAGTGAGAAATTCCACAAATGGTTGAGTACAACCACACCAACTAATTTGGTAACTTGAAGCAGAAGTGACTTGCCTTGCACACTACTGTAGTTTTAACTGCCTGGTGAAATTGCACTTGTCCATGAGCTGTAACTCAGCGACAAATATCTCAGCATAGGATACGTTTCAGAAGGCAAGTCTACAAGTACTGGAATCCAGAGCTCTGCCACACACTGAAGTGTGGACAGCACTGGGATTTCTGGCAAGGTATCTCCATTTTATTTTTTAAAACAAAGCAAATCATTATTTTTAAATACTGAAGAGGTTTATCGGTGGGCCAAATTCTGACTAAAATGACAGTCCTTCAATCCCATTAAAATCTGTGGGCTCAGGGGGTGTACCTGAGGCAGAACTTGGACTGCTGCGTTTACCTCTCACTGTGGTAGAAAATAGCTCCCTGTTGGAGAGGTGACTTGAAAATAAAAAATAGTGGCAATAATATTTGTATTAAGGGCTAAGTTATTTTCTGTCGTTCCAGAAAGACACCAGTGTAGCTCCAGTGAGCAAGTTCCCAGCTGTACTGAAACTGGTGGCAAAGTTCTTAAAGTTTTCGGAACAGCCAGAATTTGATCTCTGGTCTGTAAGCAAAACTTACCTTATCTGCACTTCAGAGAAGCCAGGTATCAGCCCTTATGGCTGGGTCCCACATTTTATGATTGCTTAATCCATAGCTAATGCAGAAAACTACCAATAATTGATATTATTAACTGTCTAATGATGGGAGTAATGGGATAGAAAATTGATTTATTTTTCTTTTTCTGAGCGTCATACGGCAGTGAGGGCTGTTCTCAGGCAGTAGCTGCATAGAGAATATAAATGGCTGTGGCTTCAGGTCGTAAATTAAATCTGCCCATCTGTTGCTGTTCTTGAGAGTAGTGACTCTCAAAACTTAAAATTTCTAGGCATTCAAAAGGACTTTTTTCTACATATTCATACTTGTGTAGTTCTCCACTTTAATCTGAAGTGTGTTGGGATGTGTTCTGTTACCTGGTGCTTTGTGGTTGCAGATGATCATTCTGTAAGTAATGATGCAGAGTGTGGCCAAGGCTAGAGATACTGAACTGAGATCAGAAGAACCAGGCTGCCACTGGTTAGTGTGTGGCTTTTTGTCCAACTCGCTGTGTGTTTCTACTTGAATGCTTCATCCTGGTTATGTATCATGCAGGATCGGGGCCATTATATTACCTGGAACATAAGACTTGCACTCAGGTCAAACTGTCCACGTAATGCAGTGCTTTGTCTCTTAACAGCACTCGGCAGAGTGTGCTTTGGAGAGAGATGCAAGGAATCTATTTAAAGGTACAAAAATGAGAAGAGTTTTTCATGTTCCTCTTCTGGGTTTAGTCTGGATATACTGATTTACTTCTCATTTTTCAGAATTTTTGCATGAAATATGATAATGATATTTTAGTTTTATCTCCTTAAAACTTGGTTGCTAAGTTGACAAATGCAATAAAAAAAAATTGTACTCCTGAGTGGAATTTGTGAATGGAGGATTTATTTCCAAACCAGTGTTAGCACATACTTAGTGCTGAAACACCACCAGTGTGGATCATTTATGTTATTTTTTTCCTGCAAATACTGTTGCAGGCACAAAGAACAACTGATGAAAGTGTATAGAAGAAAGGAAGATGGATGAATTGTAACTAAATATGGGTATGCATTTTGAAGAGGACTTCAAGACTAGAGAAGCTAGTGCTTTTTTCTGTACATAAGGCAGAGTGTCCTGCAGATGAAAAAAAGCTGAGGATAATGTTGGTATTTTAGAGGAACAAAACATTTTAAAGCCACGCAAAGAGGGTTTTGCAAACACAAACAGCTTTTGTTTTGTTAACAACTGCACTGAGAGAAAACGTCCTGTGAACTCAGGCACTGCTTCATGCTTCCATTGATTCTGTTGTAACTTTTAATTTCATATTTGATTTCTTTTTGCCTTTGCCATGGAAGTGATCTGCTTTCTGCAGAATTTCAGTTGAAAGGGCTGTTCTGCTTATACTGTTAGTTATGTTACCGTGTGTCCTCAGTTCTGCCTTGTTCCTTGCTATTTAATGCTATGGAGCTGAGATCTGTCATGAGAACAGTCAGGTCAAATTCAGTGGTAGTGCTGTCAGTCGCAGCCCCTAAGTCTAGTGGTGATACTTTTCCCCTCAGTGAATAAAATTTAACCTTCTAAAGTATGGAATATTTTACTTTGGGGCAGCTGCTGACTTTTCAGGAAGGCATCATGTTTTCTGAAATACTGTTGCAAGTTACAGCTCTCTAAAACGAGTATGTTGGAGCAGTAGCTAGTTGGGGACCTAGTTTCCTCCAAAAAGCACTTGCACAGCCTTTTCGCAGTGCCCTGCCTCTGGCAGTGGTACAGAGCAGCAAGAACCAGCTTCTCTGGGATAAGCGAGATGTAGCTTTTATGATCCTTGGTAATAATAATAAAAACTCATTAAACTGGTCAGTGAGGAAGCTGATCTATCCCTCTCACCCCTGGCTTTATCCTTCTCACCAGAGATGACAGTATTTGCCCCTGAAGGACAGGTAGTAGTGTCAGCCTGCTGTCTTGGTAGCAAATATTAAAAAAATAGAATTTTGGTAGATGTTTTTTACTGTTGGTTCCTAAAACTAAATATTGATATATTAGCTTGTGATATTTTACTGAAAAACACATTCTTCTGTCACTGTTGATATGTTATAACGTTTGGAAGGTTGGTTTTGGTTTTTTTTTTTTGCATCAGTGCAAAGCCTCAAAGTTAGAGTGGGAGCAGGGCAGAGGGAGCAAGCCCTGTTAGTGGTTGGCGGGAGGTATGGGAAGTCTAACGGCTTCTCTGATCCTCAGGCTTAGCCCTAGTCACACTGTGACCATGGGAAAGTTGCCAGACACCAAATTTTCAAAGGAGCATGACTGAAGTTCACATTTTCTAAAAAGCTAAGCTCTCTTGTGAATTGCTTACAGTGAGATTCATAGCTGGACTGTCAAAAAAGTGAGCTGAAATTGCCATCTCTTATTTTGCCAGTTAAACTAAAAAGAACTTCTTTTTGGAGGTTACATAGTTCTGAAGTTTTCTCCTAACTTTATCTTGGCTGTTCTGATTGCTAAGAGTTCTTACAAGGCTCTCTTGTGCTCTTTGGGCAATATAAACACTCTTCTGCTAATATAAACCTGCTAAGGTTGTGGGACACTGTTCATGGGGTAAGTTTTGCTTTGTGTGGTCACCTTGCTGTGCTGGTATACAAAGTCTTAAGCGAACTAAAGAATTTTAAGGACTGTGGAAGTGGAATACACCTGATGCAGGTTCGGGGGATGGCAGTCCTTTCCTCTGTTCTGTGAGCCTTTGAGCTATGCTAGGAAATGCAGGCTGTGGATGTTAGGACGTAACTGTGATGTTCAGCTCTTTATATTATGGACAGGAGTTCTGTGGGTTAGGAGTTGCCTCCCTGATACTTTGCACTGCTTAGTCATTGCCTCCTAAATTTAATCATGTGGTCAAGAGCAGAGGCTAGTGTAGAATGTAAGTGGGGGATCCAGTGCTTGACTCTGAGGTCACTATGGGGAACGGTTTTGCTTGTAGGCTGCAGGAGTCTGTTACTACGCAGGGATCTTTACTTAGTTATGGAAAGACTGATTTGTCCTAAAAGGTTGAGAAACTCATCGTCATCAGTTGAAGCGAGGACACTCCCTCCCTCAGTCAGTTATTTCTTGAAGAGTGTGTTTGGCGAGGAGGCTGTGTGGTCTCTTGCCCTTTCTCCACGGATGACCTGCAAAGAAGAACTATCATCTCCCCTCAGGAAACCTCATACTTTTGGTCAGTGGCCCCTTACATTTTTTCCCCAGCTGACTGGCATTCCAGCTGACTGGTCAGAGAAGTACCCAGTTGCATCCACTTGTTAGGATTCGCTGTGCCAGTGCTATTCTGGTTCAGGATGAAGGTACCAAGGGAGCGTGTTCTGCTGAGCGTGTCTGAAAGCAGAGCGGTGCTTCCCTGGCTGCGGCCAATCACTTCGACTACACATTTCCTCTTACCCCTGTAACATTAAATACACATGTGAAATATTAACCTGGGAATCGTCAAATGCTTGACTACTGTTAGTTTTATGCCACTTCGTAAGAAATACAAGGACCTGTAAAGTACATAATTGTTGGGGTTTTTTTCTGGTTTTTTTTTCCCCTCCGTTTTGCAGAGAGGTGGGTGCAGGTGGAGGGCTTGGCATTTTTTTTCATCATCTTTCCCAACACTGGGAGGCCCCAAGCCAGCAGGTAGGATTTCTAGGAGATCCTCCTAAAGGAGGGGTCTCCACAGCCTGTTCTAAAATAGTTCAATGATTTTTAAGGTAAACCAACAAAACCTTTCATGTAGAGGGAAAAGCGTGACAGAGGATTGCCAGGGTGAAGGGATTATGGCTAACAGCACTGCATCTCTGCTGTTGCCGGGTGCTGCCAGAGGTCTTCATGTCCTTAAGAGTCTTAAGTTAGGTTTGGGAAACCTCAGCTTCTGTACTGAGGAACGAACTGAGGCCAGTGGTAATGGTCTGTTTAAATGCAAGTTCTTAAACCTGGATTCATTGATTGCTATAAATCAGTTTGATTACTACAGATATTTTTGTTGTAGAACGGACATGAGCCGACTGTCCAGAGGAATACGTACATACAGGATGTTTGCCAATTAGCTTGCAGTTAATTTAAATAGAATACAAACACCTCACTTCGTATACCCTAAGGCCTTATTTTTTTAATTTAGCTTGAAGAGGGTCTTTAACATGTGCTAACCTGGTTAAGGTACAGGAAAGATGGTTGTACATGTTGAAGTGCTTTGTTCAAAGACATGAACAACCCGGATGGAAATATATTTAGGGAGTGTAGAGCAGCTTGGTCTTCCTGATGGTCTCTGAAGTTGTCTGACTTCATCTCAGTAGCACAAACCTCTCAGATCATGGATGCCATGTCAATGTACCTTCTGGAGAACTCTGTACTGTGTGCTGAGAGCTTGGACCTTCACGTGAAGGTTTCTTCAAGAGGCTCTCCTTCCTCTCTCCAAGTCATACATATGTTTCTAGAGGTCAAGAAATTATCTCAAGAAATTATCACTGACTGTTCTCAAGTGCTTATGCTTCTTAACTCTCTAAAAATAGAAAAAAATATGAAGGTCCCCATTATGCTGGCACTGCCAGGGAGCTTTCTTTAAACACTTTGTAAAATAGCACTCTCTCTTACTAAATGAGTTCTTAATTTCTTGATTCAGAAAAGATACAGCACTTTTCTACAGTGCATAGCTGGGCACTTCAGAGCCTGCTTCTTTGCACAAAATTCTTGAAAGATGACTGTTAACTAAACATGGCTTAATTAAGTTGACAATTTCACAGCTACTTTGAACAGCTCATTAACTGCAGGATACAGCTTCTTTGCAGCCAGAGCTCCACAATACATCATACAGTGAACCTGCTGACAAGAGGGTACAACTTCCAACGCATGCTTCAAAAGATCAGATTTATTACTGCAGTCCTGCTTCTTCTAAAACCAGTTAAGGCTTCCTTTAACAGATACTGAAAATACTTTGATTTGTAGTTCAGTCCTACGTAGCGCTGCAGATACAACTTTGCATGTTAAAGCCAATGCTGTTTTACATACGCTGCCAAGCTGATAGCGGTGTTGGGGTGAGGACAAGTGGCTGTGGCTGGGTTGCGTGGGTTGCAGCTCCTGTTTGCAACTGAAGTTCTACAGTATTTTTTTCACTCGTTTTTAAACAATCATACATATGCAATTCCTTGTCACTCAGCTCACTTAAAAATAGAGAATAGTTCATTGTTATCTATTTCTTTAGAAATTAAATGATCTGTTTTATTTTTATGCTTTGTCCTTCCCCCCTTTCTCCCCTGATAGTAAAGAAAACTTAGTCTGAGAGCTGTAAAAGTACCTGCTGAAGGCAATGGAGGCTGAGCTTGCTGACAGCAGTGTAGCTAGCTGGGTTTCTTCAACTTGGCCTTGGAGAGAGAGCAAATACCCTTTCAAAGATTTTGCAGACTTCTGCTGCCCGTGATCCTGAAAATCCCATCATATGTTACAGAAACAAGTGTCTAGAGTCTTAGGTGATGAGACATCCTCCTCTCATCTCGAATGTTAATATTGCAATGATCTGTTCTTTACATTTGTGATTTCTTACTGACATGGCTGGAGTAAAGCCCTGCTCTAATTGCAGCAATACTGATACTACTGTGCTTGTGGCAGCATAGTTTATGCCATTTGAGAGTACAAATATAATGGTATATCTTCTTCCACAATAGAAAGTTTTCCTGTATTTCTTGACTTGTGGAATTATACTTAGGACACATTCCTAATTTAGGCGAAGACTTAATACAGTCAAGGCCAGGACTGTATGTTACCTAGTCTAGAAATGACAATGAGGGATTTGGATTTTTAATGTTTTATGCTGTAAAAATCTCTATTAAGGATATAGCAATGGGGAGAGGAGGGGGTGAAACATGCTTTTGTTAAACAGCTTGTTACATTTGTGGAACTGGTATAAAGTATTCCAGAAAAACCAGTTTTGCTAATGTTAATGCCATTTGCAATAAGAAAGTTTTCAGGACACGTGTTATACCTGTGCCAGGATCTAAGGACTGTGGAAGTGAAGCGAGAACCTGGTACAGAGTCAGCACATGGAGACCTTTTCCTCTGTGTTGAACTGTGGGTTCTGGCAGCTGATGGCTATGAGCAACTTGCCTGCTTTCATGATGCCTTTGCAGCAAGAATTTGTAGCAGTGAGAGCTCCCAGGAACTTTGTTAGCATTCTAAATGCTGCCATGACACTATTGGGGTTTTTTATTTTTTCCTCTTTTTGGACAGATAGATTTTAACAGGCAATAGTTTGGCTGAGATATGAAATCCTAATGTGGGTTTTTGCAAACCTTTGGTAAGAAAAGGCATTTTTTGTCAGCAAGACTTTGTAGGCTAGACGAGGCAGTGGAACAAACAGAGGGGAATAGTCCTTGAATCAGGACAAATAAATTATTGTTAATGGCCTTTGTCCTCTGTTGCTGTTTGTGTGCCTTTTTACTGTAGGACACTGCTCTTCAGAATGGGCTGTAAGTATGTGGCTCTGCATTCTGCAGCTTAGGTTATTAAGGAAAAGTTGGACTCTCAGTTAATTAATCACATTGTTTAGAACTGATATAATGTTAATAATAATCTCATGAAACTATTCTAGATGTATGTTTGAGTACAGGACAACTTATTATCGTACAGAAGCTACTGAATTGCCAGGTGTGATTTGGTAACAATTCGATAGTAATGCAAAAAGGCAATTTGCGATACAAATGTTGTCACAGGACAGCTGCTCCTGCAGCAGAACCAGCATTTTACTGCCTGTTTGCATCCTGGTAGTCTGTAGTTTTTGCTTTAACTTGTTCAGTTATACATAGAGGAGGTTTCTTCCTGCAGCCCCTTTTCTTCCTTTTGGCATTGTATTCTCCCTTCAACTGTCATTTTCATGTTTCTGATGCTCGTATATGCATGTATCTATACTTTTTTTGGATCACAAATAGTATATGGCCTCTCACTGATGAAACTCACTCAACTTCTCTCACTTTGTACTTTTTTTTTTTTTTTTTAAACTAAGTGCTTTTGTTGGGTGAAGATCTTTGGGGAAGGTCTAACTCCTTCCCACCCACTGGCATGCAACACTTATCCTAGAAATAACAGAATCTTTTTGTTTACAAAGAGGCATAGCTAGTAAACAGTTGTCCTCCTGAAAGTCTTTAGTTAGTACATAAAGTGTACTCTTAATCATTTGTACCAGGTCAATATCCCTTAAAATGCCATTATTACAAATCAATCTGATATTAGAGGAGTATTTTCATAGATGTGGACACAAACTCAAATAAACCAAAAAAAAATAATCTCTAATTTCAGCTAAAATGCATTAAACTTATTTCTAATCTGCTGTACTAGAAAAATGTTTTCTTGTCAGCTTTCAAAGTTGCAATGCTGTTCTATGCTTAAAATATTTTCCTCACTGACATTTTAAATTGCAGGTGTGTTCTTGTGTTGCTTAATCAAAAGAAGTAACATTGTGGGGAAAAAAATAGTTTTGTTTTTCATAGCACAAAACATAAATAATTAGTTGATCTGTGAGTTACTTTATTATAGTTTGTAGATGTGTCTTTTAGTTATTAAAATATGAATAGGGACTGTCATAAATGGCATTAAGCATCGACTCCTGGTCTTGTACGATTCAGCTGGTGCTGACGCAATTTCATAATAAAACCCAGTCATTTTCCATCTATCTTTGTAACCATGTCAGTTCAGATACTTGCTTTAAGAAGGGGATATCTGTATGAATGGTTGTGATTGAACTGAACTTTGATCTGAAATTAATTTTTTTTTCCCCATACTTGGGATCTTGAAATGCCTTCCTAAAGTATTGAATCTCCAAATAGTTTTCTGACAGCTTGCTTTTCGACAAGGACCAAGTGGAAGAAATTATTACTTTTCCTCCAGATACGCTCCCAACAACTGCCATAGTTTCAGGGTTTTTTTAAGGGATCATGTTTGTTGTGTCTCTAATGTAATTCACTGATATTTTACACCTTTCCGTAACCTTCGGAGCTTCCCATTCTCTCTTGCACTTGCAAAGCTGGTGACCATTACAGACAGGACTGAAAAGTGGTCCATGAGTGCCGCCTGGCTTTTGGAGCTGCATCCAGTAACTCCCTGCTTTGCCATCTGGTTTTGGGCCACCAGCTATTCCTCTTTGGTTTCTTGAGAGTAGTGTGAATAGACAGAGAGGCCTAACTCTCATCTTTAGTGCACTGAGGCTGGGATTTCATTTAAGTGGTATTACGCAAATAAACCAGAGCAGTGTGCTGGACTCTGAGATGAAGCCTTTTGCTTCTGTCTTTGTCCCCACGTTCTGGAGCCAAGCTGATGCTTGAAGCCCACAGAGTTAGTGAAAAGGCTGGTTTTCTCAGAGCTGTTCTGTTATTAACTGGTTTTGGCTACTCTTTTCCTGCCTGATATATCACTACCAAACACTGGAGGATGGTCTATGCTAGCTTTAGCCTACTGAGATCTCTTGGTGCCATGTTAGTGCTCCAGCATGTGTGCATGGTAGAGCACGTTGAGTGAACCCTGTGGGCTTGGAGAACTCTGTGCCAAACAAAACTTTCTAGCCTAGTTGAAGTCAACTATGTGTCAGTGGCTGGGATGGTAATGGTCGTCATTAATATAACAAACAGCCAAGTGCAGAAGTTACGAGAATTATGTGAATTTATGATGTTGTCATAAAAAAAGTCTGTAAAGTTAAGCACAGCACAAAAATATGCTAGTGTGTATTGGTACAGTATCTTTATGTAGGCTGGAGATAGGTTTGCCTGTTGTGGGGAGGCTCTTTATTGAATCGCAGCAGTCATTTCTTTTATATTTTATGATCTTCCAATTCAGTTCGTGGAAAATAAACCTAAAATATAATTATTGTGCATATTCAATTTTTGTTTTGTTTTTAATTTTTCTTTGTCTTTTTTATAGCATCTTTCCACAGTGCCATGCCCTCTATAAACATTAGGCTATTAAATTTTTGAAGCTCATGACAATGTTCTTCCATAGACGGTGCATTTGTTGGCATTTACAGGGTAAACGCCCTCCAAACGGAAACTAAGCAAGCCCAGTCTCTGTGGCATGCACAGTCCTCATGTGCCCTGGGATCAGGAGTCCCCAGCCTGCTTTCATGTCACTCACATGATGATGTTTCACACTTGGAGTAGATCTTTGCGTCAGCACTTACTCGCTTCGTGAAAATACTTCTCTTTTTAGAGAAAGCAATTGCTTGATTCTGATTGCTTTTAGTAAAATAGCAGCTTCTGAGGGCTAATAGGTAGGTATTCCTAAACTTTACAATTCCTTTCCAAGTGAGATTGCCCAAAAGGAACTTAGACAGCAACGGCAAATGTAGCAGATAGAAACTAAGAGAGTTGCCTGGAAGAGGCCTTCAGTATTTTCAGTGATTATTTTACAGCCACCAGATTCCTCTTTCAAAAATCCTTGAGATTGATCGCATTTTGCCTTGGAAAAGACTTTTGGGATCTAGAATGATATTTTACGTAGTGCTTCGTGGGTTTCATCACTCAAGCAGAAAGATAAGATGGCCAAATGGAAAAATGTTAACTTTGAATGATGTATAATGGTCAGTCAAGGCTATTGTGTAGCTTGTCAGTTTTTGACAGATAAGCAACTGTGGTGCAAGGACTACACATGGTTGTTAGTTTAAAAATTCTGATTTAGCGTTGTCTAAATTATAGAAGCCTTTTTTCTCTGTGTGATTTGGGTTATTTTTTTATTTTTGAATACAAATGATACCCAATTTTCCTGAAGCAATGTGTTAATCAAGGGCTTAATCGGTGAGATATTTGGAAAAAAATACCAAACCAAAAAACCCCAGTGGAAATATCTATAAAATAATTGTTTCTCATTCCACCAGTTAGAGGATTTCAGATGTCATTGCTAATATTCAGGAATGACAGACTGTACTTGAGAGTTTGGTATATTCTGCTCAGTTGGGCAACTGGAGTTCAAAATACGTTGCTGTGGAGGACAGAGGAGAGGGTCATGCTGCATTGAGGAAAATGGATTTAGGAAGCAAAACAAGTAATATACATTTTATTTATGTTAGCAGGCAGTAGTACATATAGTTTGTACAGGTCTTTGTAGTTGTTCTTGATGATCAGTCCAAAAAAGTGGAAAGTATTGGCACTAACAAGAAATCCCATCTTAAAATGTAAACTCACTAGGACAGGGATCATAATTTCCTGTATTTTTATAGGGCTGCTGTACACTTCAGTGTTTACACAGTACAAATTAAAAATAAAATAAAAATAGTGATGATGTTCAGGAAGTAAACTCTATGTTAATTCACTGTCTGAATGGCATACACTTTTCAAAAAGACATAAACTCATTCTTATTTATGCATAAGGAAAGTGCAAGTGTTGCATGTGCAATTAGAAGTAATTTAGTTCAGTAATAGATGACTTGTTCATCTGCTGCATACTTAATGATAACACTAGTATCCAGTGTCCCAGTTATTTACAGTAAAAAAATTAACACTAAAGCTATCAGTCTGAAGTTATCAATTGGAGAGGAAAAAGAATCAATCTTATTATAGGAAAAGAATATATTGCACATTTCTGTATATTTGCATGGCTATTTTTTAATAATTAAATGTATTTGGAATGGATTTTAATCCCTGGTGTTTTAAAGTAGAAGTGGTGAAAGCATCAAGACAAACCAAGCTTGCTGTGTTGAGTTGTATTCTGTGTCTGATTTTGCAACTGTAGTCCTCAGTAGACGCGTTGTTCTGCTTGTGGTTGCCCTTGCTGACATCTGCGGTGCTGTTGCAGATGGGGAGGACAGAGGTGGAGCCCTCCCCCTGGAAGGACACAAGGCAGATGGGTTTATCTCTTCAGAGAAAGTGATTTTCTTAAACTCTTGCGTTAAGCCTGAGGGAAATGAACAGGTCTATTGGAATAAAATGTATTCTGACAATTTAAACCAAAGAATGTTTTCGGTGATTGCTGAACTGGGTGTCTCTTGGGAATGCGTTAAACCAGAGCTAGATAAAAAAAAGACCCACTGGCTAATATTCCATCAGAAACAAAATGTGGGGACCAGTTAATGACAGCATTCCCAGTGCTCCTGTCTGATGTTGGCTGGAGCAGTGTGCTGTGCTTCCTTCCTCCTTGACCGTGACACTGCCCTTCTCCTTGGGCCAGTGGACGTGGGACAGGAGCCCTGGCACAGCTGCCTCTCATCGTAGCCTCAGTACTTGAGATGGCAGGTCTGGTAGTTAGAAGATAATTAAAGTACTTGGGGTTTCTTTGTTAAGATCGTGGACTGTTCATGAGGTGCTGGATTCACCTGAAATAAATAGGTCTTGATAGTAAAATATCCAAAAGTATGTTGTTGAGCAATATGGTCGAAGTTGGGACTTCAGCTTCTTGTAACAATTTTTTCTTTCCTGCCTGAATGGGCAATGTCAACATATGTTCTGAGAAAGCAGTCCCCAAAGGATGGGTAAGCTCCTTCTGATGCAGAATGCTGACCTTAGAATGACCTAATGCCCTGGGGAAAAAATGCTATTTATTTAGGTTTTAAATTATTAAATTGGGATTAAGTCAGATAGGTAAAAGACCATAATGTAATTCATGTTCTTGACTCAGTCTGATGTTGCACAGAGATTAAATAACTTTTCCTGGGATGTTGGAAGAAGTCTTAATAGGGCCGAGTGGCAGTGCTCTCTTGTTTGCAGGGAGGCAGGAGAGACTTGTGTCTCGCATTCAGGTGTAGAGGATTGTGATCATGGGATTTTCTTTTTCCAGTTTGATCCTTCCTCATCTGAACCAGTAAAGAAAACTTGGTCTGTCTAAAGGGCAGCGATAAAGTAATAATATCTAGAGGAATGTGAATTAATGTTGAATGAAGGCCAGCCCAGATAGCAGCAGTAGGAGAGCTGCGTAAACGTCAGGACTGATGTGTGCAGAGTACTGCGGTGATACAGCTATAGTGTTTCCAGTCCCGGAGCAAACTAAGTCAGAGCTAGATTTAATGCTCACCATCCTGCAGCCTGCTGTGTAGATCCCCTCAAGAAAAGGTGAGATCAAGCCTTTAATGAGATGGGGAAAAGAGCCCAGAATTGCCTTTTTTGTTCAGCACAGCCTGGCCAAGGGCCTGGCAGTGGCAGAGCAGGGGATTCTGGACAAAGAGGGACAGCAGGTCCCCAGCAGTGCAATAGGGACTGCCTGTACAGTTCCTGCTGGGAGCAAACTAAATCCCAAGGGTTGGGGAGTCCGATGTGCAGGAGGTCAGCAAGTCTACATAAGGGGGTTTTCTGTGCTTGCACTTTTTGGTCTTGTGAAGATTCGGGAAACTGGCCCACAGCAGGGCAGAGCTTCAGCAGTCCAGGAAGCTGCATACCTTTTCTTCCACGTCTCTTACCTCTTTGATTGTTCCCATGTGATTTTGATATACCTCAGTGATACTTGGAGCTTTGTAGCACTCCTTAGTTTGCTCCTCCAGTTGCACGTGCGAGTGGCGTACACAGGCTGGCAGAAAGGGAAGAGAGCAGAGGATTGTTACCCTACAGCAGAATTGTTTCCAGAAGTGACTGTAAAGACAGCAGGAGGTTCTGCACTTGTTCTCTCTCAATCACTTTCAGATAAAACTTTGCTTAGTTTACAAGTCAAAAGGTGATTTTTCTAACAGCCAATATTTCAAACTCTCACATTTGGGTTTGACAATCAAGCTGTTTTCTGTCTGGATCTTACTTCATTGCCAGTAATAAAAATTCCAACTCGCTCAGCCATGGTTATATTGGTTTTGCAGAGCTAACAGTAGTAAAAGTTTGTTTTTGTCCAGCAAAGACAGCAGATTAGGTCTCAGAGAAATGTCACCTAGGCAACAGATGTATAGGAAAGTGCTCTTTTTTTACTGGTGACTTAGTTGTTTCAGTAGTGTTTGGTCCAAGGTAAGCACTTCTTTTACCTTATCAGCCTTTGTGCGTTCGCTTGCCTAGGTAAAGGAGAAGAGATCGTACTTTGAAAGTATTGATGGGCTTGTGCAACTTGTTATGTATTACTGACTATTCCAACAAAAATATTCCATATTATAGGACATACTTCCTCTCTTCATAGTTTTAGTACCAATATTTGAATCTCTGAAGTTAACCATATATTATCAACCAGAGCTTCTTTGTCATAATTTTTAAAGCTCTATTTAAATGCTGATCTCTGTCCTCTCTTTACTATTCTGTCCTTACTTCAATGACATCATTCAGTTTCTGTTATGATTAATCCTTCATAGAAGTGACAACTTCACTTTGAAAAAGAAAAGATAATTTTTGGTTTAAAGAAAAATGAAAAATATATCTGCTTAATTTTTATTTATTTCATTTGCGGTCTGTCACCAGAATTATCTGTGTTCCCAGCCTCCTGCTGTTTGTCATTTTCTTGCTGTTACAGAGGCTGTTATAAACATGCAAATGCCCCTTTGAAGTAGGAATGTAATTCCAAAATCTTGGGTGCGTCAGTCCTATTAACAAGAATCTGTTGTCTGCTTTTCTTTCACTCCTTTACTTTTAGGTATGAACAAGGCAAGTATTTTATAGTAAAATAAAATTTATGATTTGAGACAGTGTCATTCGAAGGTGCGGAAGAAACATCAGTTGTGGAAAAGGCTGGTCCTGCAGTAAAGTGATGCAGCCCCTCTTTGATAGTTACCTTGATCTTTTATTTGAAAGCAGTTGTGTGTGGTAGGTTTTTTCCAGCTACTGACAGAGATCTCTCCTGGCCGTTTAACTATAGCACTTGTTCCTGGCAGTGCTGAAAGCAGGGGAATTGATCACACCAACCTATGCAAGAGCAGCACCTATGCAAGCTATCCTATACTACCACTACTGTTGAAAGTAACGGCTGTTAAAAAACAGGTAGGAAAGATGACAATATTCTAAATCAGCAGGTGTGAATCCTGAATGTACAAGTTGGAACTGGGCAAGGAGAATTACTTTCAGAATCTCTGTACACAGACTCAGGCTTGTGCTGAGCCTTGACCTGGAGCAGGGCTGCAGCAGTGTGTGTCCGTGTGGAGTATCCAAACTGTTCAGTCTGTATCCTTGTTAGAGGATAAACACCCATGTCTTGTTTTGGAGTCAGTGTATCTGTTAATTAGAGATTCTGGTAGTAGTCACTTGAGGGTTACACTGTTCCCAAAGGATTATTTCCAGCATTGTTTTTCTTCTGCTCTTTCTAGTCCTCGTCACGTTTGTTCTACTGAGAACCTGCATCACCTTGTTAGAGGGTTTGTGTTCTGCCTTTTTCTGCTTTATGGCAAAGACTGCTGCGTCCAACTGAAAGCCCAGCTTGCAGCACTGAGATAAACTGAAACACACACTGGTCTGTGTGAGGAGCCTTGTACTGGGTGGACGTTGGGGCCACTTCCCAACTGCCAGATGCTGAATCCAGCTGTCTTCTGATTTGGAGCAGGAAGTTGTTATTCTGAGATTATTTTGCTTCTGCAGTTTGTACTGGGGAGGTTGCTGGTCTTTGCTGTTGATTCTAAGCCTTATGCAGATCAATAGGGAACACAGGAACATAAACAAAACCAAATTAGACACTGCCAGTTTGAGGTTTCCCCCTCTGCGGGGCCCTTGTGGTTCCTGGGCTCAAGCTGTGAAAGGAGGTGACTGTGCTGCCACAGCCATCTCTTATCCCATGGCAAAGGGTGAGTTCCTGAGGCTCGGCATGGCCATCGCTGAGAGTCTGGCAGAGGAACGGCATTTGCTGTCATCTTTCTAGCACTGCTCAGTTTTCCTGCGAAGTTACCTACTCAAAAGGCCCAGGTTTCCAAGCTCTGGGGGAGGTTTAGGGCTTTTGTTTCTGTCTCTTCCGTAGACCAAATGTGTTCATATGCCAGGTGTAAAGTTTTTGGATGGCTGGTGTGCTATTTTTTCTTAAGAAGCCTACACGAAACAGATTTAGCACTAAACAGTCTTCCTTTTAAGGTCTCTGTTTGTCACACACAGAGGCTCTTTCAGTTTACATTTGCCCCATTCCTCACAGTGAAGATTATTACTTTCTTCTGCCTTCTTTTCCTAATCTGTTTGTTTATTCCCATTTATTTCTGGCGTAGTTTAACTAAAGCTGAGAGTTCAGTGAAACTTTCTGGCTCAGGCTGCTTTGTGCTTCTGTGCAAACTATGCCTTCGTGACACTCCATTTGCTGATACCCTTCCCTTGGAAAATGACCGCTATTTGAAAGATTTTTTCAGTAGCTGCAAGGGTGGATACCTCTTTACCCATGTCCTAAATCATTATAAAATACTCCTGGAGAAGCTCTGCAGGCTTCTGCAACTTGCTGTATTGAAAAATTCTCTTGCTTTTTAATGTGCATGGTGACGCACATCTATTCAAGTTCGCCTAATTTTTTTTTGCTTACTGAATTTAAACAGGAGTACCCAACACTGATTTAGGAGATAACGTTTTCTGAATAAAACAGGAGCAAAGTGCTGCTTTTGATGATGCATATCTGTGTACAAATGCTGTGAATTAATACCTTAGCTCGCTCTTTTGTTGCAGCATTAACCTTTCAGCTGACACACTGGTGCTTTCACTATTACTCAAATACAGAGAAGTTAAGGAAATTAACAGATAGATTTTCAAAATTTGGCTGTACAGCCTTTGGTAACTTTAGACATATGCACACCGCTAATGAGATGCGGTTGACTTTCTGCTTTTCTGTCAGAATTAGGGTCAGCTGCAGAAGAGTGGAAGAAGGTAGCTGGTGTCTTAGCTGCCCTGGAGAGCAAACCTCCCTTGATCAAATGGTGGCAGAGCCTAGGTATTAAAAGAAGATGGTTTTGTTAAATGAAAGCTTCCTTGGTGTTTCTAGTCAGGGACATAAACATGGCTCTTGAGCCATCTGGGAAAAAAAAATAAAGAAAGAAGGAATAGTTAGTAGTCCTAAAAGTCAACATTATGGATATGAAAAGCTATTTTCTGGCCCATGCAAATTGGATAAACTTGTGTGGGTTGAGTGCTCTTGTTTGTGTATGTGGCTGATTAGCATGAGCCCTCTACCCAGGATTGTTGGTCTGTGTCAATCACATGTGGATCTAACGAAAAACGGCATTCTGCAGCCAAGTCCAGTTTCTGATGACTCAGCGGGTAGGGTGTACAGCCAAGCTATGTGGCCTTCACTGACATGAAAACCACAGCCAGTTGTGGAAAATAGGGCTCTTTTCCTTTCCATAAAGCAAGTGGAGCAAAAGAGTTTGCAAATATGGCATATTTTCTAGATTGTAAGCTTGCTTTTTAAGAGCATGCCATGAAAAAAATCAATTTAAAGAAATGTCACTAAGAGAAATAAAGCAGTTTGTAAGTGTATCCAATTTGGTCAGGTTCTTACATGCACACAAAAGAGACAAAATGCTAGTGTGTTGTTTAATAAGAAAACAGTTTAAGAAAAAAGGTAACTTGTAGGCAAAAAGATTACATAAGGCTGTGAAATAGGTCCCTTTTCTTGTCTTTAAATTAATTCAAGCCTTGCTCTTCTCATAAACCAAACTCTGTGTTGAAATTAATGTACCCAGCAGAAGAAATGGTAAGCGGATACTTTTTCTAACCAAGAAGCGTAGAAATTTGTTCTATGCTAGGACTGAGATTTACAGCAAAATAGTTTTATAAGGATGTAAGTCTTGTAATATCTTATAAGGGTGCTACTAAGGTTTAAGTGAAACTATTTTTGATAAAATACTGGGTTTATGTCTAAAATAAGAATGATCATAATTTCCTTATATGGGTATACATTTGCTTACTAATGCATCTTACTGAAAAAGGGATTTTAAACAACAGCATGTCAGTCTTCATGCATTTAAGCTGCACTGCAGATAATCTGCAGTTTAAAAATACTGATTATTTGGGGAAAAAAAAGTCTCTAGGTGATCCCCATGTTCAGATAACCTTTGGAAAGCCAGCAGCAGGAGCGGGTCAGGGGAAGGAGGAGGAACAGGCTGTGGGGTGAGGGAGGTGGCCTGGCAGTAATGTGTGGGGAGATGCAGCTGGGCATTCCGCGGGTGAACTGTGTCCCCCCTGTACCGCTGCCCAAGTCCCACGGTCATTACAGGTGGCTCTGAGTGTGTGCTTCGTGATGCTCAGAGCCTTCCTCCTGCGAGCAATCTCCATACATACCTCGGCATATGGAGGTATATATGGAGTTTCAGGAGTGAGCACAGGCTAAGTCCACAGTGGGTTAAAAGCACTCTGGGCCACTAAGGAGGAGGTTGGCAACTAGTAAAGTTAGGCTAGAATTGTAAAAAAGCTACTTCTTAAATTTTTAAGTAAAAGAGAAGCTACGCCTGAGATAGAGTAGCTATCTCTGCTGATAAGCAACAGAGGCTTAAGGGTAATTTTAATCTGTGCAGCAGTGTTTTTATGTAAAGATAAAAAGAGATTAAGTCCTCGGGAGAGTACAAATTATTGAACTTTTTGCAAGTTAGTGGAACCCTGGGCAGCTGAGTTTTCATTTCTTTGTGTTTGAGATAGATCTTTAAACCCAGTGTTGTTTTTCCTTTGGAAAAATGAATTTTTTCTTAAGGAGCATGAAATCAGAAACAGAAGCTAATGCTACCTGGCTCGGTAGACCATTTCTGAATTAATTTTCTGGGTGTTTCTGTAATCACCCCCACCTTTTGTTGCATGTTTTCTGTTGTATTATTGTAAATATTTTTACACAAACTCAGGCAGCCTTTTAGCAAAAAATTAATGTCTTGCTTTCTTAAAGCTGGATTCTGGCACAAGCCTTTTCTTACTTGTCTTCTGAACTGTCAGCAGCAAAGATTTAAGAACTTTCAGTGGAGGTTTAAATGGCTTTCTATAAACATTGCAGCTATCCAGTTGTGTATGTATCGTAAGACTTGCTGGTGCTTTGTAACAAAATCCCAGACTATTTATCTCCCCATTTTTAATATTAACAGAGCATTTTTGAGAATGGCAGTGTAACAGCTTAATATACAAAACTCTGAGATTTATAGTAGTTTGTGATATTCTTTAACTACTTCAGAAGTCTTGTGTGGACAACCAAACAACAATTTTCAATAGCAGTGCTACTTACGGCATCTGTTTTTAAATTATTCAGTTTTTCCTTCTGATATTGTGAACTATTCTGTTTATTGTAGAGGCTTTAGAGCTATTCAGCAGCACACCATTAAAATAATAATCCCCATAGCTTGGATATCCGGATGACTTAAAAAAAAAACCCAGCAATCCAGATTTTTTAAAATAAGGGATGTTACATAATCTTTCCTGTATGCATGCTGTGGAAAAATAATTTTTAAAATTTTAATTCTTCAAATGCAGACAATAATGAAACAGCAAATTTGCAAAACAGCTGCAATCAAATGAGTATTCTTGGAACAATTTGCAATTAAATTAGCTAATAGTTGTCCAGAACTTTGCTTTCTAAATCTTAAATAAAAACAGTAATAAAGTAGTTATATAATATGGTGTTAGTAAAAATGGGGGGAAGGGAGATAATTCAGAAAATACTGCCTTTAGGACATGAGCTAGAGAGAGCTTTATTTCTTAAACTGTAATTCCTGAGATATTTTTGCAGTACCAGAAGCTTCTGCTTGGTTAGAGAACTGTGATATGGGTAATGATTTTTGTCCTTTTATGCTTTTTATTCCTTTTATTCTTTTAAAATTAAAGCCATGGAAGGGTGACATCCTTGCTTTTCTTCATATAAACTTTCTATATAGTACGTACTGCTTGGTTTAGGGTTTTCTCTGAACTAAGAGAATTTTGCTCATGCAGTATGCCTGTGGGAAATACGCTGAGACAAAGTCAGTGGTGATGGGTCGGCAACCAGTGCTTCCCAGTATTGCTCCTGTGCAGCTCGTCCAAGTCAACCTAGTTTCCAGCCCTGTGTGAAAGCCTGGTAGGGCTTACAAAGCTGAAACCAGTAAGGTTCAACTGACACTGCATTAAATTAACTGAGGCCAAAGCAGACGTAATTTTGTAGGAATTCATTTTGTGGTGGGGTTTGTAGAGACACTTGCTGTAAATGTTTCCGGACACAGTACACTAGCAAGCTCTGGGGTTTTTTGTTTTACTGTTATTTCATCAGACTTTGCGCCCTGACTTCAATTTGTCATTTAGGGGTCTGCCTCAGGGGTAATCAGTGTTTGTGTTTGGCTGTCTGTGAAACGTACAGCCGAAATACTGCCATTGTTTCCAAGGTTGGTACCATAAAACCCCATGTATTTGTTCTAAATTCTAAACCCCTGGACATGTTCTCTGTTGAAATCTGTAATAGCTTGGGACCAGGAACTTGATAATTACCTGGAGTTTGGTGAATCTGTAGTGTCCCTAAAAATCAAATCTGATTTGAGGCTTTGTGGAAGAAACAAATATTTTGAAGAGCAAATATAACTCTGAAAAACAACTTATTGATGGGTAGCTCTCGTTATTAGTTTTGTTTGTTTGTTTTAATTATCTGACTAAATATTTTTGTATCATATAAATGATGTTGATGTTACATGGGAACAAGCAATGTTTATAATGGGAAGAGAAAATAAAAATCAGACTATTTAATTGAGGCAGAAATTACTGCATATTGTACATTTCGGGAAATAAGCTGTTCATGGAAAAGGGAGAAATTGCAAAAGAACTGGAAGAAATCACATTTGTGTCAAGTTCCACTGATGCTTGAGAATGACATGCACAGTGTAATTATAAAAACGTGATGTTAATAGGAAATACATAATTTAATCTTTATTTTGGTTTATGACAATTAGTAAACAAATGACCACTACATTACAATACAAAGCGTATTTTAAAAGTGAACTGAAATGTCAGTAGACAAAAAGTTATTTTTAAACTTTAGTGAAGTTCTGTTCTTCCATTGTTTAGAAATACCTTAAGGAAATGGCTGTATATAATGGATTAACAGTTCATACATTTTCCTGTCCACAGCTTGAAAAAAAAATTAATAACGTATTGGCATGCAGAATCTGAGTGTAAAGGTATACATTTTACAGATTTTCATTTGTGGTGATTGTCTTAACTTTTCCAAGTATTTCTAACGTTTATAACCTGTTTTTCCTTTATGGAATTGTGGATGCTTTTTGCCAAAACATGTTGCTTACTGGTATAAATGGTGACTGGATTTATTAAGCTGAAAATTTATGAAGATAAGTCATTAAAATTCTGAAGTCAGATTCCAGATGTCGAACAGTTAAGATGGGCTTAATATGTTTGTTGAAGCGGTGGGCTATTCCTCAGCCTGGTAACTACCATTTTTATACATTCAGTATTTTGAAAACCACCTGCCTTTTGGCCCTACTTATTTTTATGCTGTCCCTTTCCTCCAGCCTAAAGCCTCCAACAAAAAAGCCCCCACAGAGACCCTATGGTCAAAGGGCTGGATTGCTCTTTGTCAGGAACACAGGGAATTAGGGTACTAGTCAGTTCTTTAAACAAACTCCGAAGTTTCCCTGAGATCAAGCTTGGAGAGGGAGGAGCTTTAGTAATGCCATCAGACTTCATTTAGCTTAAACAATTTGTGCCTACTCGTCATTAGAAGCTGCCCTGGGCTGTGGGTGTTGAGAGGCTGCTCTCGCACAGTTTTAGCCCACATTTTGCTTTTTGCTCGGGTGCTGCAGTGGTGTCTGTGGGCACCCATATGGGAGCCGGTGCTGAGCCACCCTGACAGAGCGAGCCAAGGCGTTTGTGGGAATGGATGATGCTGTAGGATTGAGGCAATGTTAAATTTATATAATGCAGTAATTGTGGAGCAAATACGATTTGTTGCCTTTTCGTTCCCTGTTTTGAATGCCACTCTTCAGAATATTTGAGCATTTTATGGAAGACCTTTTAGTTGGCTGGAAAAGGCAGGGCAACATCTCTTTCTATAAATGGAATAATAATTGCACTGTGCACTGGCCGGCAGAGACCAACATCTGGATCCTGGTTATCAGTTATCTTTTAATCATAAATATGTAAAACGTCTTTCTTCTAAGCTGCCCTTTGCCAGAGCCCAAGGCATAGTCAGGAGGATAGAGTTATTGGCTGTGTATTCCTTGCCTGGGAAGTCAGGAGAGATACAGCGGAACAAAAAGTGGTAGCAGATTAGGATGGCATTTTAACTGCGCAAATACGCTCTTAGGCAAGAGGCAAATTTTTAGTTTCTTAACAGTAGCATTTTTACCCTTTGAGGTTTTGCAATAAGTAGAGGATAGAGGAAATCTGTGAACATATCCTACATGTTAAGAAGAAAAACACACTTCTTGCTAGTAAAAGGTGTGGCATAGATCCTCTTGTTAGGCACAGAGTGGGGAAAGTACAAGTTTGGCTCTGTCCCCTGAGGATGGCTTTGCCACTGTGGCACTCCGAAGGGCTGTCACTGCCAAGATGAGAAAAGGTGCTGGTGAGGACTTTCCTCTCTTGAAAAGAGAGTATGGCTGGGTTTTTGAAGGGTGCAGTAGTGGCTGTAGTGCAGCAGATTCTTTGTACTGATTTGAGCAGAAAACGAAATCTTTGTCTAAAGAGTGATGATAAAAGGAGTAGTTCTGTAACCTAGCCCTGAGGCACGCAGGATTTGAAGTCTTGTAAAAATCAGTCTCTAATTAGTGTAAGAATTTTGGTTGGAATATGATCTGAATGCATTCCCATGCTGGAATTTGCAGTTCTGTGTTTTGGTGTTTCCTTTCTCAGTAGCAGAGGTTTTTTTACCTTCTGTGTATCAATGTAACTGAGCAGTTCTTCAAGTCATTGTCAGTAAGGTCCCAGCTCCTTAAAGGAGGATAGGTTGATGTAGTGCAGCCTAATTTTATGGAATAGGATAGAGTATTTTGACACAGAGAGTTGAACTGCTAGCACTTAAAAAATACCAGTTTTAAAGGCCTGTCTTTTTAAAATGTGACCTTTCCCTTTCTAATCTCAAGGGATAAATAGGTTGGAAAAGCAGAACTGACTTCTGCAGTTATGATAAACAGACATTTATCAAGTGCAGTCTCCCTACATGCTGGGTTGTGGAAGCCCATGGCATCACATTTCAGGTGAACAGAGCCCTTAGTTAGGGCTGTTTCCCACAGAAAATATTTGCGGTTTTTTGGTCTATACAACCCTAAAAGATGCAGATTTCAGCTTTGCAGGAGGCAAGGGGAAACTGGCCTGCTGTGGAAATGGGAAGCCAGCACTTCAGGCATGGTCTGCTCGTGTCTGGAGAGTGACACTAGGAAGCGTGGTCAGCAGATCAGCCGCCTAGCACTGTTATCTCTTCCTGTTGGGAGATGCTTGGATCTCCCCGGGCTCCTGTGCCACGCTGACCGGGTAAAGACGTGGGTATAAATGGAGAGAAGAGCTTGACAATGTGGGCAGGGACGGTGAAGACAGAACTCTGTGGTTATGAAAAAGAAACCCAAATACCAGAGTATTCTGAAAGATGGGGAGAAATCTATGGGAAAGGAAAACAAAAACTGGAAAGTGAAGAAAATGGAGAGTAGAAAATGAACAGAAATGCTATGGAAAGTGGATAGGGAGGAGGGAGAAAACTAGAATGTGCAGTACACCCCACATGAAAAATAACGAACCAGGGATTTGGCAGTTGCTAAAAGAAAAAATATGAACATTTCTGCCTCAGCTTTGGTTGAGGGGAGACCTCAAGCTCTGTCTCCTTTGAATACTGCAGTGCACATACTTTTTTGTATATTTGCCATGGGTAACCTTTTTTTTCTAATTTATGGACTAGCATCTATGGAGATTCATTTCAAAAAAGATCAAAACTTTAGGAAATGTGGCTGCCTTCTGTTGTTTTAGTTTTAAATCTGCTTGCATGGAAGACCCATGGAATAAACTCTTCAGCGTAGAGATGAAAAGGGTTCTGTCTGACAAGGGATGAAAAGTTTTTCAGGCTGAAGAGGTGAGTTATCTGATGAGAAAAGTTTTTTCAAAAAAGTTCAAATAGATGTGCTTAGATAGTAGTCTGTAGGTCTAACAGGTGAGTGGATTGAAGTGAATTTAGTGTGCTCTTGAGTCTGTTAGTAGAAGTGCGATTGCTGCATGATTTAATGCGAACAGAGTCTTAAGAAGAATTATAGCCATCTGACACATCGTTAAGAATGTCACCAAGAATTAGAGGCCTGAGTAAAGCCTACTGTCCTGCTTTTTATCATGCTGATTGGTGCTAATTTATTTGCATTTCAGAAAAGAGAGTAGCCCAAGGACAGCCAGAGAATAGGATTTTGCAGGGACTAGTCTATGAAAGCGCTTTTTGAGGTGGCACTTCTTTTGTGCTTACAAGTGTACATTTGTGTTTATGGGTGACTTAGCAAGGCTTTAATTTTCTCTCATTTTTCTGATCTGCAATCCAGAAGTCCCTTATTTTTGTTGTTACATTGGTAGCACTGTTAGAGTGAGATAAAAGGTGAGTTTATGGTCAAGGAAGATTGTACAGGGGTGTCTCTGGTTGAGTGATTTTACTAACTAACAATCAGATTGTGAACTCCTTGGGCAAAAGACTCTTTCTTATGTGTTTGCACAGCATCTAGCAGAATGAGCTCTGGCATATGATTGGAGTCCTTGGGCGCTATCACAGTATGAATAATGAATAATGAATAATGAATAATAAGTAAGTAAGCGGCGGTTGTATTGGTTGGCTGCTCTGGGAGATCTTAACTCCTCTTTTATGGACATATATTCTGGAATTTCTTTGGCATTGGCCTCAAAATGAAGTACTTCAGTTTGCCTTAAGGAGTTCTGCTTCAGTTCCTTACAGTATATAAGGCTGAGATCCTCCAGAGGCTACACACAACGGAGTGTTTATTAAGAGCTGGCTTTGGAAGTTAACAACGTTGTGATTACCACTAAGCTGATTAGAAATCTAAGCCCAGATTTTATAAATTAGTGCAAAATGTTTTCTGTACATTATTGTGTTTGCTTTTGATTTTTCTCTGGGATCTTTAGGATTGTCTACTGTCATGGGTGGAGTGATGCATTTCACTTGCAAGAGAGAAGCAAGAATGTATTTTATTGACATAAACTAGTGAGTCAGCAAAGTTCAATGGTAAATGTGGCTGGTTAACAAGATTTGATGGCAAGGCACACAATTATTTACCGAGGACAGGATAAGTCAGGTACATTGGGAAGACCCTGCTGTTGAGTCATGAGGTTCAGAGAGGACCACCTTGGTTTCTTAGTTCCTACTCCAGGAAGTTTTGATGTGGCTGGATTCAATGCTAGTCTCAGACTTTGTCAACAGTTTACGTCTCAAGATTTATATGTACACAATCTAAGATAGAATCTCAGCAAAGCTTCAAAGTTTAGCAAGTGCCTAGTCACTTACTGGGGATCTGTTGCAGCAAGGAATCACTCAGCCTTGAGGAATAACCTTGAGAGATGTCCCTACTTAAAGGGAGATCCTGGCGTGCAGCCTGCTGCCATGGAGGAGAGCTCAGTGGGCCCTGGGCTGTCCACTATTTATAGAGTAAGATGATTGACTTCTATTTGCATACCAGCAAGTCATCTGGGTTGCTGCTCCAGACAGCCCTTGGTTACTGTATTGTCATCTTCTCCCCAAAGTCCAATTTAAGCTGGGTGCACCCATCGTGACCCTCACTGGTGGTTATTGCTTAAGCAGAGGATGGTAGTGGTGGGGGAGCACGCTGCCACATCTACACTTTGTTACTTTTAATTTCATGCAATTATAAGGATACATGCTGAAATAAATACCAAAGCTCTTTGCCTTTGCTTTTAGCATAACTCATAAGATGAAAAATAAGAATTTGGTTCAGCCTTTAAAGTAAAGAAAGGTTATACAACAGGTAGGAATTTGAAATCCCATTTCCACTGATTAGGACACAGCCACGTTGCTTAGCCTAACTCCCCTGCAGGTCAAGTTATATCTTATTTAATGAGAATCTCTCTAACTGCTGATTTTCCTGGTTTTCCATCGCAGGAAATTCAGGAGTTTAGTGCATAGTGCAGCTTTGAGAGGCTACTGAAAGCATCTTGCCCTAGGTGGGAATGGCCATGCTGTATCCTACCTGCAGGGTGCTGCAGCCATCCTCCCACCGCCCGGTGGTGTGTGGGGCAGAGGGAGGGAGAGGAGCTGCTCTGTGGGCTGGTGCCGGCAAACTGCACCTTCCATTAGAGCCAGATTGGTGTTGATGGATGGTGCTGCTGGTAAATGGAATATTGAAAACAAATACTGGCATGAAATGATATGCAACATACTCTTATTTAGAGAATAAAAATTGTGCATTTGATCCTCTTTTTTGGTTCTATCCCTTTTGATCTATGGTGTTACCTCCACTTAGTCCATACTTACTTTCTAGTGCATCTTTTTTGTTTGGGATTGTGTCAGTTTGGAAGCCTAAACTACAGTCTCCAAGGTTTGTTTTGGTTTTGTTTAATATGCTAGTTTTCTGACCTGTTCAAAGAACTTGAATAGAGTAGGGACATGGGTCCTTTGCAGAACATCATCTTATTTTTTCTGTCATGTTTTTCCAGACATGATGCTATTTTAGTTTTACCATTTCAACCCCTTTGCTGGGCATAACTGCAGGGCTCATTGGTCTAAATTTCCTGGATTGCCCACAGATATTTTTTTTTTTAAAAAAGTGTTTACCATAATTATTATACTTTAGTCCCCTGAAATTGTGGCTGTTTTTTGCTGAGAAACCTCTTATTTTTGTTAGCAGTTCTGTCAACTTTTTAGCAGTTTGGTCACTATATAGAACTTTTAGACATAACTGTTCTTTCAGGCAACTTACTTATTTGTATGCAAGTATTTTATTATTTATTTTTGCACCCTTTCTAACACATCAGTTGCTGGGAATATCATTGTCCCTATGAGGAAAGAGGAAGTCAGGATACATTTCTTCCTAGCACTTGGTGGCAGTGAACGAAAAGAAGCTTCTCAGAAACAGTCCAGGTCTGCAGTGGCTGCTGTAAGCCCGTGTGGCACAGGAGAGCCTCCAGTTTCCTTCTCCAGCTCTGTCTGAAGGAGTCTTGTTTGCTTTTCTACCTGTATGCTCATTTGGTCATTGAAAGCTCCTTTAGCAGTTCCCTCTTAAATATTGCTTGATCCACAGTCCTTCCAGATGAATGAACCCATTCAATCAGCAGAGGAAGAAGTATCGCTCCAGAGGAACCGAGGCTGGGGGTGGCTCTTCGAGCTGTGTGTTTGTTTGCGACAGAAACTATGTACAAAAGTTAGATAAGTTTTATTTTTCTAGAAAAGCAAAATCTACTCCCACATTTTCCAAAATGGGACGCCTGGATAGAACGTAAGAAAAATAATCCCTCAGCAATATGAGGGGAGCTTTCGGGGAGCTTTCAGTGGGGTTTTAAAGGTACATTTTCATTAGCCACTAGTTTTATTTTGGTATTTGGGAAAGGGAAAAAAGGACAGCTGGATCATGGCCTGAAAATTAACACAGATTGAGAAATTTAAACAGAGAAAAGTGTTACAGCTTTTGTTTTGATAATTTGTAGAATTAGATGTTGTTAAAGCATGACAGGGAGGGGTATAGAAAGCCTTGGGCCAACACTTTACTATACTGGAAAGACCCTGATAGATTCTTCTTGATAGCACAGGTGTTCCATTGGGGTTTTCACACTACTCTTTTACGGCACCAGTACAAGCCTTTGGTAATGCCTAATTGCGATGCAGCTTTTCCCTATTTCTAAAGAAGTCTGTGATTGAAATAATGACTCCTGATGTTAGTATTTCTGCTCAGCACCTCTGTACAGGGAGCACAGTCGGACAGACATGGGTGCTTGCTTGCATCAGAACAGGAACTCAGCATTCCTGCGCAGCCTGGGCGGCCCGTCCCAGCCTGGGACCTGAGCAGGCAGAGCACAGAGCCTCGGTGCCATGGCACTGCCCAGATGTTTACAGGGGTGGCTGGCTGTGCAGCCAGGAGCCATCAGAGTCTAACAGTGCTCCCGTCTTTTGATAGGAGTGTTTGGGTCTGATTTCTAAGCTGCATTTTGTGGTGAGGGAGGCAAAGTGTTACTTAGTAAACCTTGCACCAGCATAGAGTTCAAGAGGCATTCACACAGCAGAAGAATTTATATATGGTGACTTCATTTGTTCTGGATGTTTGGAAGAGAATCCTAAGGTCAACTCTGTTTGGAGTTTGAGAAATCCCTTCTAGTCAAGTGCCTTATTCCACACATGGCTGGATGCTTTCTGGTGGGTGGTGTGTAACCACACCTCCAGCTGCTCTCACAGAGGTGCCCAGCATCCTGTTGCAGTAACTTGCTTTTCTCATTCCTTCTGCAGTTGGTAGTTTTTGACTGGTTTTGTCCTGTTTGCTGTCCTTCCAGACAGTAGCACCATGACATCTCTTATTGATGAAAGCTAGAGGAATTGCGCTTCCTGGATGTTGCTTTTCTCTTTCTTCTGCTCCGCTTTCTTCTGTTTTGGATGAGCAGTAAAAACATAGAGGTGACCTCTGGTGTTTGAACGTTTTCAGCTGCTGAGAAGGGGCAAACAAGACACAAGCCTTGGACTAGCTTCCCGACAGGCTCAAGGGTGCTTAGTTTATATAAATGAGAAAGTGTCCACTTTCGTGCCACAGCAGTGGCAGGCAGGATGCCCTGAAGAGCTGGGGTTTGCTCTTATTTTTTTATTCAGTTATAAATGACAATTTCAGTGCTGTCCCAAGCATTTTCACTACTCTGAGATTAAAGTAAAATTAGAGTGGAGGTTGGGGAAGAACAAAAAAGGTGAAAATGCATGTTGTTAGGGAGGGTCCCCTTCCAGCTGCTCATGTAACTTTTGTCCCTTGAACAGCAAGGTGTAAAGAGTGTGCTTTTGTCTTGTGATAAGGCTTCCAGTGATTTCTGTCATTTGCCTTCTAAAACTATTCTGGTGTTTACTGAAGGGCAAAACTTAGAAGAAATGTATTTTGAACATGGGTATTGATGTAAAATATTAATGAGTGGTTGCTTTTAAAAAAAAAAGTTTGAGTGCAAGACTGCCACGTTTCAGCTGCGAGCCACTTGCTTACCTTGTGCACTGTGAGAGGGTTTGAGATGGGAGCCGTGCTTTTGTTTTAAGTCAGTAAGTGTTCTCGGGGCTTTTGTCTTTGTGCATAAGATACCCTGCGTGTCAGAAGTGCATGTACTGTGTGCTGAATCAGAGCCATGCAAAGTAAATTGTTTGATCTGGGGCCTGTAAAAAACCCCAAAGAACCAATAAAAATATATTATAGCATCTTTTATCCTCCCCTTTAACAAAAGAGCCCACCCAACCACAGAGGTACAGTATTATTAACTTTTCACTAGCATGACATAATAGTAAATCAGGGATCCTTGGTGTGCTGAGGCCACTTCAGCAGCTCCTACCTTCACTTTAAACGTGAGCAAATTGAAGTTGGTCAGGTGCTTCCTCCCTTAGATGAATCTGAATTGTGGAGAATTTTCTGTGAACAGGCCCCACAAGATGGCACAGGGATTACAATTAAAGGAGTAACTTTCTCCTATTAATTCTGTCTGTGCTTTGACCAAGGAAGGGAGGTAAACTTCTCCATGATTTTATACCAACCAGGAACAATTTCGCTTTTGCTGGCTCAGGCTGCTTCATGTGTTTTTGTGCTTTGAAAACCTGAAAGTTTTGACATGGTGCATGCTATGAACTGATGCCAAGCTGTGACTAAACAATCTCATTAAAAACGCAAGGTAACTGAAGCAAATATTTCCTTTGAAGAAGCACTATCAGTTAAGTACTCATTTCCTCTTTTAAGTCAGACATTAAAGGGGCAAAGACAGGTGGGCTGATAAGAGCAAGATAAGGCTTGTTGAGTTAGTTTACCAGCTAATTTGGCAAAAAAAGCACTTGTTTCCTGCAGTTTTAAAAGCTTGTATCACTTGCGTTTGTTGTATGGGGGATCAACTGTCTAAATATCTAGTGTAATTGTGAAATGCTTTTGTATGCACATGTAACTTGATATATTTACATATTTTCTGCAAGATGTAATATCACTAAGATAAGATCTCACCTACGTAGTACCGGTAATCTCTAATGCTAATTCCGAGCCTCTAAATAGACTTCTCCTTTAAGCACAGCAACCCCCAAACACATGTAGTAATGTTTGCCTTTGTATTGCTAGAACTGTGCTGGACCTGGTCAGTGACAGGCCAATGTTCGGCTCTTCTGCAGGCTTTACCCTTGGAGATCCCAAAAACCCAGTTCGCGTTCGTCTGCCGTGTGTTCCCAAAGCAATTAGATCATGCATTTTCCTAAAACCTATGTACAGAATGAAGTACTATTTCTTAGTGCGAAGTTCTGGCTAGTATCCCGGTTGGTGGATTGCCCCGAGAGGAGGGCATTCCTGGAATACAGAAGCACAAGCAGCCCATATTCTGTGGTGTCTTTGTTTTCTGTAAGGATCTGGTCTTTGAACTGGTTTGTGATACCTGCTGCCAGCCACCTGACAAATGTATAGTCGGGAGACACCTTCTCTGCAGGGTGATGCATAACTTGGCGCTTATATTCCAGAGTGATGCAGGAGCTCTAGACACCGGTGCAGCTGATGGGACTAATGAGCTGTTTTATGGTAAAGAGAGCAAAATCATTTGCCATCTAGATACAGAATATGGTAAATGACCAAATTTAGTCATTAACTGTCATCCTGTCACTCATTGTTTCTTAAATTCTCTGTCAAGTAATTTTAAGGGACAGAAAGCACAAATTTTCTTCGCTTTCTTAACCAAGGCATTGAACACAACCACACAGAAGTCAGGAAAACAATCTTGAAAGAGTCCTGTAGCAAAACTACTGTGGGTATATTTTTTCTATTAGAGCGTCTTGCACCTGTTCTGCCCACAGATGTTACAAGAATATAATTGCAGTTAGTGATAACGTATATAGTAGTGTAAAGGCTAAGCCTAGGCCTGGAGGGATTCCCATTAGTTTCAATGGGCTTTGGATAAAGCCCTAAGAAAACACATAAGACACTTTACAGAACAGACTAAAATTGTGCTTAATGTTTTTTGGTACACTGCTAGCTTTCCAGCCTCGACCCTTTCACTTTCCATCCCCTAAAAATGTAGAGGTATTTTGATTCCAAAATATGAAGTTGCTGTGAGGGTAAGTATCCCAGACTGGGCAGCCATACCAAGATATTGGGTGGGTTAGCTCTGTTGACACAAAATACTTTGCATCACTTTACAAAACACAGAAACAGCCCATTCTTGCTATAGAAAGTTCATCAAGTGAATGTATAGATTTTTTTACTGTTCTTGGGGAACTTTCAGCACCCAATTGTGAGTCATAACGTTAAAGTCTGGAAGGAAAGAACATCTTGTAAATTGTTTCAGAATTGTCTTTTACTTCCTATTTTAGCAGGCTGCTGAGCTTTTGTCTGGGTCAAGATGCATTCAACTTTAGAAGATGGGAACACAAGGGATTACAAGACATCCGTGACTTTTTCCATGAGAAAATAATAATAAGCTTTCAGTAATTTAAGGATAAGTTCAAGCTTCCCCCTGGAGACTTGTACATGTATTTTGCAAATGAGATAGTTCTGATGTCTGCTAAGGAAAAAAAAAAAAAAAGTATCTCACAACAGGAAAGAATTTGTTTGGAGCGTGCTCTCTCCTCCACCACTGAGACTTTTATTCATTGTCTGCACTGGAGAAACTTTATACAGTATTCCCAGCCTTGCAAACAGCAGCTCTTCTCCACACCTTGTTTAGCAGCAAGGGGAGCAGTAAGGTGCATGTGTTTCCTCTTGCTGTTCGCAGGACTGCGACCCTTCGCACAAGCAGTCTTCAAGATCCCAGTTCTGGCCCCATTAAAGCCTAATGGGAGCTTTGCCATTTTCTTCAGTAAGGTCAGGATTCCTTGTAAAGCACTGGAGAGCAGACATCAGGACTGTGAAGCCACATAGCAGATCTCATGGCTTTTAAATGACAAGGGGTTTTTAAATGACCCACGGTGAATGCAAGAAGGAGCTTGGTGAGGTGCAAGAGGAGCCTTCACTGGCTTCTTCTGGTAGTGACTTCATGTGAGAAAGTTGCTTAGATAACTGCTAAGGTGATGACTTTATCTTTCTAGCAGCACCTTTTTAAAAACATTCCTGGACTATAAAATGGTGTAAAATCTGCTTTATCCCCTGCCCTCTATTTTGTTTCAATTTCCCGGGCCGCAGCAGGACGGAAGGAGTGTTCCCAGCTCCTGCTGCCTGCCTCTCTGCTTTCGCACCGTGATGGGTCTGTTCTCCCTCTCATCCTCCCATGCACCTGTGTGCTTAACTTTGGGAAAGTGCCTCTCCTGCTGCAAAGAGTCCACGTAGCAGTGGGACCATGGTGAGGATAGTTCTGTCAGCCTGCACAAACGCCCACCAAAGGCTGGCAGCACGAAGACCTCTGCCTGCTCAGTTGGGAGCAGCAGAGGTAGTGAGGCTTCTCATTTGCGGGCTTAGAAACCAGCGCAGCATCTGGTTACCGTTTGTGACTGACTATTGTGTTAGCTGTATGACCCAGAAGGAGATAGTTTGGATCCGAGAGAGACAGAAATACTTCAATTTGTGCAAAAGGTGACAGCGCTTCCCAGGAAAGCTCTGTCCTGTCCCTGGTGGACAGGCAAGGGAGTATTTAAGGCCCTGACATTAGGTTATCCCCTTAATTCTCTTTTTTTTCCCATCACTTTCTGAATGTTCTTTCTGGGCATAAGTGGTCCTTTAATGGAATTGTTTTTTCCTGTATCTCATGATGAGAGCTGCACATTTATCCTTGTGTTTGGAAAAATTTCTAAATATTCACATGAGTTTCAGCGTAATTTATTTTCTTTTGTAGCTTAATAAAATCTTTGATTTCATTCTGTCTAGCTGTCTTTGGGGATTTACAGAAGGCCAGTGGGGCTGAAACACAGGACTGAACTAAGAGACAAAACCAAACTGCATGAATACCTAGAATTTGCTTGGAATGCAATGATGCAGCTCCAATGCTGCTTTTTAAGAAAGATGGTAAATTATTAATACTTCTAGGAGTAAACGAATGCAGTAGTGGTTCTACAATGTCTGGCTTGCTCCGAAATGTAGTGGATTTATGCAGGCTTCTTCTCTAGTCATGTCGAGCCAAGGTTGTTATACCAGGTATTTAGTCCTGCATTACGTGTGTCCCCCTGGAACACACCGGTGTGCTGACACACAGGGTGGTAGTTTTCTTGTTTTGCTGGAATGTCATTGGTGTGGGGGACAGATGTTGCAGGAGGAAAAATTTTGTAGTCGACCATCCTTCCTTGCCAGTGGAGGGTCTGTATCTCATGCAGCAAAATCTTACCTGGTAAAGACTTGCAACAAAACAAACGTGTTTGCTCATGTGCCAGCCCGGACATGGCTGAGCGTGGCTGGAGTGTGTGGTCTGTGGCACTGAAGCCTTGAAGGACTGTGATTTCATGCTGACTGTCACAAGCTTTGGGCTGGTAGCAAAGCTTCCCTTTTCTTTGAGGTCAGCAGCTCCTCTTAATGTGGAGCTTAGGTGTTTATATGGCATAGTGAAAAAATGATGCAGAAGTAAAGAGTTTCTTAAAAGTTACTGTCATGCTACCATATTTTGGCTGCCATATCTCATGCCAAAAAAAAAGCTTAACACTTTAGGTTGATTTTCAACATTTCCAAGAATAACAGATGGCTAAAAATATTCTACAAAGCTGTCTTTCCGTGTCAGTAGTCCTACAGAATTCACAGTCCCATAGAAATACAATGGCAATGATGATGTCAGACTACCACTCTTTTGGGTTTTTATTTTTTTCAAATGCATGATGGTTATGTCTTTACCACAATTTCTGTAACTCTTTTGAAAGTTAATCTGGAGAATGAAGCCGGAAAAGGGAATTTGCTATTTTGCTGTTTCTGGTGTGAGTGAATGAAGATGAAAAGAAAATTGACAAATCTAAGTTCCTTAAGTTCCTGAAGAATCATATATATTTTCTAATCAATAAGAGTGAATTTGAAAGCAGTGTTGTAAGAGGGGAGATATTTGACCTTCTTAATTTTTTAAGACTTTCTTGCTTATAAAAAGTGAGGCACCATGACTAGAAACATTAATATTCTATTTGCAGGTATCTCAGTATAGTTTTACCCTGGAAGCTTTGTTACTAAATCAGATATTTTGCGAAATTCAAGCTAAACATTAGTAACAGGTTGTGGGGTTTGGAAAGTTTGCTACTAACGTAAATCTATGCTGTCCCATACAAGTTGCTTGAGCACAGAGGGAGTGCATTTCTGTATACCCCACTTTCTTTGTGCTACAGGAGATTTTCCACTTTATTGGCCCTTAGAATTATTTCAGGTACTTGGGACAAATGTATTTTGTTTAAAATATTCTTTATATACAGCAAAGATGATCAGCCCAAGTTCATTTAGCTTTAGAAATTACCAACCACCTTCTTAGTAAACAAAAGTGATAACTGTGTTCCTCAAAATGGAGACATGCCTGGATTTCTCTTAAAGCAGATGAAATCAGACAACACAAAAGTAGATTCAGTAAAAATATTGGAGTAGTTAATCATGTTTTGCATTTTAAAACAGTCTTTACTGAGACATTTACTATAAACATGGCAAAAGAGATGTATTCACTTTAAAGGCCCTTCTATTGTGTTTATCAAATAGCTGTTACAGTATTTACAATGCTGTATTGAGTTGGAAAAAATCTGAAGCTGTTTTGTGTATTTTCCCTCAAGGTTAAAGCTTTGAATCATGGGGTAATGTGTGATATCTCTAGGGCTTCTTGAAACAGTTCAAGAACACGCACAAAGGACTGTGGTTTGTGCTATATTTGTGCAGAATTTAACATCATGTTCCTTTGGCTTAAGAGCAAAGATGAAGATACAGGGAAAATATCCTTTCCTTTAGCACCACAGTGTATTTTAACAGAAAAACCTTTAACTGTTTTGCGAGGTGCAAAAGTTATCCACACACTGTTTTTCTCTGTTGTGATTTTTCTTTTAAAACTGCCCTATCAGCCTAATAGAGGAGAAGTGAAAGGAAATGCACTTCAAAGAATGAACATTCCCCTTTTCAGTTAGAATTTACTTCTTAAACAAGTTATTTATGGTTTGTTCTATGGCAGGGTACAGTATTTAAACTCAAAATCTCGCTCACATTTAGAAAGTAATTGTCAAACAAATATTTTGGTCATCTAGAAGAAAAGCTGTGGAAAGTTAAAATCCTTGGTATGTATTTGTGAAATATATGTCTTGCTTTTTCAGTTGAAATGTCCCAAGAAAAGCTAGTGAGCTCTTGGATGAGAGTTGTATTCTCTCAGATTAATGATGATTTCTTGTTAACTGCTGGGCAGAGGTTATACAAGCCAGCTCGTATTTCCATTAAGCAGCAAGTTAAACTCGTGCTCTGTAGTTTTACAGCAGCATTTGACAGTCTACATAAAGCTGGCTGCATCTGCAGAAGTGACCATGATTTACACTGCAGTTCTGCAGCTGCTTCCAGTTGTTAACAGGTCAGACGGGACACAACACCCAGGCACATTTCTGCTCGTCAGTTTTATGGGCAGCTGTAATCCCTCACAAAAAAAAGAAGTTACATGTATGAGAAAATACCTTCTCTTGAGTTCTAGGACCATGTAATTAGCTGACAGAAATCATTATGATTCTTGTGTCCCGTAATACTTTCCTCTGTTTATGTTTACTCTAACATTTGTTGTCACTATTAATGCATTTATTATTTTGTAACTAGCTGCTTTCTGAGTTACTGTCTCCCAAGTGGTTCCTGTGTGTGTGAGCAGGCCTGTCCTAGAGCTCTTGGGTATTCCTGCATCCAAATACCTCCCAGTCTTTAATGTCTCTGTGCCATCCATGGAGCTATTGCTTAGGTGTGTGTGGAATAAACAACTTGACCAAGATTGCACAAAAGCTCTGTGGTATACCAAGAACTTGAACCCTGGCTTCCTCAGCTCCCTGACTACTCTCTCTTGGTTTTTTCAGCTGTCTTTTCTTACTGCAAAAATTGAACATTCTCCACTTTGTACTTGCTTAGTAGTTGTTGTTAGGGAGGTGTGTTACACAAGGATATGAGGGTATATTCTGTACCCCTGGCATCTGTGGGGACGCGCTTGTGTGGCAGTAAGTGGTTTGGAAGCTGAAGGTGCAGCGGAGCTCAGGACCAAGCAGTCTGGCACGGCCTTGGGCTGGGGCTGCCCTAGCCTACCTCTGGTGCGTTTGGAGCCCGTGATGCTTAGGAAGCTGTCTACGTTACGGTCTGCATGGGAGACAGGGTGTGTTTCAGCATGGGGTGTCAGATTGTGTCTATGTTTTGCTGTCATTCTGGAATTTGTCAAGAAGCTAGGGGCTGACAGTCTGTTGAGTGAGCAGTGGAGGGATGCAGGACCCTCTTTCCAGGCCTCAACATACAGCATTTGTCCTCTGGGCATGTGTAATGCTGTTTCTATCTATTCGCTCCTGTGCAGAAGCAGCATTTTTGGGGATTTTATGGCTAGGAAAAAAAAAGGCAAATTCAGACATCTGTGTTCCTAACATGTACAATTTGATATCTGTTTATCCTTCACTTGAGTAAAAGACAAAGTGCTGGGTTTGATTGTTGTTATCTTTTTAGAAAGTTGTCTGTGAGCGGATTTTCAGAGTCTTTATTGTGCATGTGTGACAGCTTGGTACTACTAACTGATTCTATGCTTTGTAGTCTTACTCAAATATTGCCCGAGTTGCTTTCTGGACATTTTCAAAGGCTTTATGAAAGCTAAATACTGCTGTAGTCTCTGTACATGAATGATTGCATGGAACCAATTATGATTCATTCCTCTAGAGGGGTTTTTGAAGATAGCACGTTACATTGTATTCATGCATTGTAGCTAGTCCTTCAGCATGCCGCGTCATGCTTATTATCTTGCATGTTTTATGTTGCTCTGCATAATCTTTGCTGGTTCTGTTTGGCAGGGGATTGGTCATACAGTTTTAGGCTCGGCTTTGATTGTTTCCCTGTTGGTTCTGCCCCTTCAGCAGTTTGTGTTAGTTTTAAAAGAGGACAGCTCTGTTTGGGTGATTTGCCCAAATCGGCACTTCTTCTGCAATGAAATAAAATGCAAAAAAAGGCCCATATACATCTTTGAAGGCAAAGCCTCAGCCTTGGTGAACTGTCATCACTCCATCAACTGTGGTAGAACGAGTGCAGGTTTAGACCAGCTGTAACTGTCCCTAGTGAAGATCAGAGCTTGCCTTTTATTAACCTGTGCAGCTTTGGTTTTCATCTGTGCCTTCAGAAGTAAGTAAGATTTGCAAGTGGAATCATAGTCTCGTTAACAACCAGACTGTTGCTGAAGCCAGACAATAGAGTGAGCTTCCAGACTAAGTATCTTTCTTCATGACAGTGATGAATCTTGCTCAGGCCATTTTCCATTGCTTTGGCTTTCTGTGCTCACTCCATAAGAAGGAGCATCAAACTGGATAATGTTTGCCAAATGAAACAACGCTTCAGTTTTAGAAACTGAAAATAAGAAACTACTTCTACACTAAAGCTGTTGAAGTATATTCTTTCTTTTCCCAGGAACATGGTCAGTTTGTTAGCTTCAAGGGTGGCAACACTCATTTGTTCAGGAGGTGGAGCTGTCTTGTGGGCCCATCTAGAGAGGTGCCATTTCTACCTGAGCAAAAAACCACAGCACAGTCATGCTAATAAATATGAGATGCTCATCTTTGATACATTTACAATTAAATAGAATCTTCCACACACACTATTTCTTCTTCTGTGTAACTACATTAGTGATCGCTTTTACAGAGTAGGTTCTCTTTTTTTCTTTTGAGCTGCTTCTAACGTAAAACTTGAACTCCCCTTTGGATTCAATACATTTATCTTCAAGAAACTTCTACAGCATTTGGGTGATTTGTTCCAACCTTTTCTTCCCTGTGAAGAAATGTTGAAATTACGCTCCAGAAGCAAACAACAAGATAGGATTCTTGTGTTGAAGAGGTTAGCAGTTAATGTAAGGAGAGGCAAAATCAAGCCAGGAAGAAATAATTTAGGGGAGAATTAGAGTATGGGTGGTTAATGAGTAAAGAGCTAAAAGGAAAAAAAAAAAAGGTCTTGCATAAACTGACCTGCTGATGAGGCTCAGGGGCAAAGGTGACTGAAGAGAAGTGAGAAGCTGCTCTGGGTGTCAGGGAAGGGTAGAAACCTGAGAAAGTAATAGTGGAGAAAATGGTACGGGAGGAGCTGGAGGGGAGTAAAGATGTAGATGGTATGAAAAACATAGAGAGTACTGTAAGTGAGGAAGAAGCTTTCTGAGTTTGCTGTAGTAACAGGAAACCACTGGAGAAATTCAGAGGAGATTTTAGTAGCTTGCTTTAGGGTGGAGTGGAGGAGAAGAATCCGGAGGTGAGGAAGCTGGACACAGAAAAGCTGGAACAGTCAAGATTGGTGAACCAGTTACAAAGAGTTTTAGCAGTAAGGAAAGTGCAGTGCTTGGAGCTATTGAAGGGAAAAGAGGGACAGGAACTGAATTTATTGTCAAGTTTCACAAGTTGTTTGTAAAACTGATACAGTAAACACCTCTAAGTTTGGCTTTTATATTCAAGGCAAATAGTTTTTAAGCAGGGTCTTCCTGCCTTAAATAATCAAAACAAGTATGTGTTTGTTTTAATTAACACTGCTATTTTCAGATGAAATCCAGCAAATGTTCAGAAGGTAATGTTTGTATCAAATCAATATTGTTTGCTTCTTTGTGGTAAGGGTTGTTGTATAGTCAGAAGTATGTAGTATGTACAGTACTACATTTGAGATTCAAATGGTCAGTCTGGAAACGTGGCAGCGTTGTCGGTTGTTTCAGTAAAACCAAGCACAGAAACCACCTCACGTTTCTTATCCTGTTGGCAGAGGAGCTGGGATGTTTCCTGAAGGTGAAACACTTGAGCTTGGAGGGAGGAAAGGGTGCCAGCTGCTAGAGTGAATGTCATGAGCTGGAAGCATAAAGAGCATCTTGAGAGAGGGGGGAAAAAAGTGCATGTTGCAATAACAGTGAATTGCACTCCCCAGAAAATGCTAGACAGATGACTTCAGAATGGAGCTGGGACTGGGAAGATGTCATGGTTCGAATGACAGTACATTCGCTATGTGTTCCCAGAAAAAGGAAATGGGGCTATATTAAACAAATATATCAGATAAATAAATTTTAAAAGGTATCTTGAGTTCAGTAACCTTACATGGCCCAGACATACAGTTTCTTCAGAATTTGGCATTGCTGAGAAAGACAGTCTCCTTGGAGTCCGTAAGCCATGTCAGCAGGACCTACTGCAGCATTTCCATGGTTGGCTGAAATGCAAAGACACAACTTCCCAAGGTTATTTTTGGGAACCCAGCATTTTCTGGGTATGTGACATGCTCTTCTGAAGTACAGAGCACCTCAGAGCCCTCACTGGCTTCAGTCGCTTAGTCAGCAGTTAGGAAGCACAAAGAGCATCCAAATCTTAAAGTACGATGAACAGTAAAAAATGTTTGACCAGTGCTTTTTCCTCCAACTACCACATTGTTTCCCAGAACTCAAGAGAATATTTGTACTTAAGTTAGTTAAATACAGTTTAAGCAAACCTACTAATTCTCATCCTAACACTGCTTTTTGGACCATGACTGGCTGTAATCTAATATAGGAGAGGAAAAAAAGAGATGTTTTTGTTTGTTATTTGTTTACACCTCCATTTTATTTCTATATATAATCCTGTAAACTGATTTGTTTCCCTTATTATTGTTGTTCCTCTGGTAGAAAGTTACATGAGAGTCTAAAGCTTCTGGGAACGTGCATGGATAAACTCGGGTAATCTCTAAATTTGTAGATTTGAGATTGAGGCATGATGCTTAAACCCAAAGGTCTCTGTCTCCATCTGTTGGAATGAGAAGGGCATAGCCCCAATGGCTGCTTGTTTGGACTCATCACAACGAAATTTTACTGTGTCTTCTTCCACTACTTTCAGTCTAACAACGCTAGCAACAGCAGCAACTTGACCGTCTGCTGTACCGTGGGGCAGAAAGTTTGACTTGACTGGAAAAAAACCCAATTATGGCAAGTCCTCTCGAGGTGCTCAAACATAGATTTTGCTTCCTTAAAGACAGGCTGAAGTGCTTAGAAATATGTGTGATATAAGTTACGTAGGATCTTGTCCAAATTCCTTCAAGATCAGAGGGATCACTGTCTGCTCTGGGCCTTAGAAACAGAAGTTTCTATACTGCTTCAACCCATCTACATACTGTACATCCCTGCGAGGGGTCTGAGTGTGAAGAGAGATGTGTAACCCCCCTCAGAAGCTCTGTTCAGGAGCTGGTTGTTCAGAATTTTCCTCCTCAGAGAGGAGGAAAAATTTTCCTCCTGGCCACTAGAGCTCATTCACCAGAGAGCTCCATGCCTCCACCTCTCCTGGTGTGTGAGAAGCCACAGGACACCACCGGAGTGACCAGGAGCTGCGGAACTCCCTGCAATGTCTATGGAGAAGTCCAACCTCTGACCTTACACTGCTGCTTCAGCAGGACAAGGATGACATTGCATGCTGCATTGATATGAAAGAGGGGTTTCTGTCTCAGTCTGTTGGAACCTTATTCGGTGATTTGGATAAAATGTGTTTATAAATGTTAAAAGAATATGTTATGATATTTTTCTGCTCATATGACAAAGGGAGAATATGATTTATAAATGCTGGGACAAGTTATTTTCTTCCAGTGGTACTTAAACAGTTACATCCATAGAAAAGGTCAAGAAAGTGAGAGAAGTATAAGCTCATTCAGTTTTCAGATATCCTTATATCACGTCAGGATATTCAAAACAGTCCATTGGTAAAAGGATTTTAGTAAACACCTGAAAGCAAACATTACTCTTGAGGGATTAAAGGACAGGTTTTGACATGTTCCCAAAATGTATGTGGGTACCAACCAGGATTTGCAGCAATACCCATCTCGTGCAGGAGCAATTTGCTTAGATGCTTTGGGAAATTATGAGTCACCTCTCTGTCTTTATGCGCTTAAACACCTATAGAGATTGTCCTTGTATTTGTTCAGTAAGCAAATTTCAGCCTAGTAAAGATTTAATTTTGAAGCTACTTTGTAATCAGCTGTGATGGTCATCTAAGGTCCAGGAATCTCAGTTTAGTAGGCTAAACCCACTTTCTTCTCTGTGTTACGAATGTTTTTCTCTTATGTAAAAGAGAGCTTGCTGCTGCATGGCAACAGATACACTGTGGTTCTTGGCTGGTCAAGTGGCCATTCCAGGCGGTAGCTTGCTCGCTGCTGTAGGTCTCAGCTCCTCCAGCGTGCCCTGTAGGTGTGCGGCACACGAGTCCCAAAGGGCTAGCACAGCAGCAGCGACCTTTACAGACTGCTTGGTCATTTCCTCTTCTTGACTATAAAAGATCTTCATCCCTTTGGATTCATCTTCCTTTTGAGTTGTTCTATTTTGTTTTAACGGTAGAAATTAGTCCTACTAGGGTTGGTGAGGATTTAATATGCTGTTACTTAGAGCTGCAGATTTTCCCCATGTCCCCTGTCATTTTAATCAGCATTCAAAGAGGTCGAGGCTCAAGGAGCAAGGAGTCTGATGGTGCCCAGTGCCTTGTCTTGGACTTGCTAACTGTTTTGGAGGAATCTGTCTTTTGAAATGGCAAAAGCTTTCAGTACTGTCTTAAACAGAGTTATATAGCACTTTTCATTTCTTTGTTGTATACTATAAGCGTCTTATCCTAGCTCAGCCTGAGTTTTAAGAGTTCATCCAGCAGAATTTACTTGGAGACTGATATATTTTGGCTTTTTATGAATTTAAGAATACATTTGGCTTTGGAAAAGGCAATGTTCAGGTATTTGGAATTTCCTGGTTTAGTAAGGTTTTAATGTAGTGCTCATTAGGTTAATTAACTCTCTGCCTTTGGTTAAGCCACTCAGTGTGTATTAAGCTCATATCACTTCCAAGGGAGGCTTTATTTCTGTTAGCGAATGAAATCTAGGCTTCCAGACTTACTATCAGGTTATTAAAGAACAGCACATAAACCTTAAATAGTTTTTTTTTTCCAAATAAAACCATCAATAAAACCATCAATAAAGCAACGCTATCATTATCTGAGACATTGAACAGTCAGTTGCAAGGTTGTCAAAAGAAGCTTTGAGACACCAGGTTTAAAACTAAGAGGATGCATTTTAATGCACTACATGCAACTAGACTAGTTGACACTACTTGGAGGAGAGGATCTTTTTTTCTGCGCTGACTCTGTGCTTGGTGGTATTTTTATTCCTCGTATAGATTACAAAACAAAACAAAGCAGTTGTTGCTTAGCTACCCCTCTGGAGTGATGGTCTCTCACCATTTTGCAACTCTCTAATCTTAATGTTGCATTTTTCACTTGTTGGAGTCTATTATTACTGGCTGGTGTTTTACACAGACACTTCTGGAACTTTTTCATCTGCCAGAGCAGGATGGCTGTGTACTGACTGGCTTAAAACTAAAGGAGCCTGGCTGGGGGGTCTGGGAAAGGTCCCACACCAGGAACCCTGCAGCAGTGCAAAAATGAGTTTAATGTAGGTTCAGGGATAATACTTAGACTGATGAAATCCCTTGCTTGGGGTGAAAGGGTCTATATTTCTTTGCCATTACCACACGGCTCTGTGTTAAGCATAGATTCGTTTGGATGAGGATCAGTGCCAGAAAGCAGAATATCTGACTCCCATCTTCTTCAAGACTCTTTTTACTGAGAAGCTGCAAATTGGCATTTTTAAGTCGTGATACTAATTACTGCAGAGCACAGCAAAATGGAGCTAGCTCAACCGTTTATGCAGTCAGAAATTAATCTGAAAAAAATCTCCGTTTCTGTTGAAGGAAGAAGAGAAGTTTCTTTTGATGAATATCATTGCAGAGAAAAATCTTCATGTGCTTAAAGACTGTGGATTCTGTCTGCACAAAAATGAGGAAAACATTTGGCCAAGCAGTGTTATGTTTTGGTTACTCTGACCTGGAGGAAGAGCTCCGCAGGGCTCCTGCAAGCAGGGTCCATCTGAGACTGTGCATGTGTGCTTTGCCCACTGAGCAGTGTATCTCTGTCTCCTGCTTTTTCTTCCATGGTGTCCCAAGCAGCCGTCAGCCATACTTTCAGAACAAGTCTCATCTTCTTAAATACAGCCCATTTCCCTTGCTAGGTACAGCTGACAGATCTTGGCACATTTCTGTCAACCCTGACAATGCTTCATTTACAGCCTTTAGCCACAATGCCACTTTCTGGCATTGTTAGAGAAATCAGAGTCTGTTCCCATAAAGCTTGTTACTTGACAGCATTTATGTTGCATGACTAATATAGCAATGGCAGCAATTTGCAATTAGCTGTGTCTCTCTCCTTGCCTCCCCTGCTGCTTGCCCTGGAGGATACGTGTCTGTCTAAGCCTGACCTGCTTCCCTTTACAGTTTTCTTTCTCTAAAATGTACTTTTTTGAGCTCACAGAGGGAATTGTGTGACTTGGATAATTAAACAGTTGAATGAAAGCTGTAGACTTAGATCATCGGTTTAGGTCTGACTGCGCTGCAAAGTCCCTGTTATCTCCTGGCTTGTCAGAGCACTATGCGGTAAGCCAATGGACTCAGAGCAGTTCCTAGAAGGCCGGTTGCCCACCACTGCCCTGCTGGTTTTGTGCTGAGAGCCTCGGCAAAGAGGGCCATGGCTGAATACGCAAACACACGTGGTGAAGAAAAGACCTGCTCATCCATGGAGCTGGCCCCTCTTGGGGGGGGCTGGGGCATTTTGCCAGGGCCGTGCTGGGGACCTGGCGCTGCCAAGTACCGTTTTGTACTTGACAGAAGAAGCCGACCTCTAGTCTGGCAATGCGTGCGAGTGCCCTGCTCCCTGCCAGTGTATGGAAGGTATCTGCCTTGTGGCTGCAGGGTGGCCTTAGCGGTGCCCAGAGGAGTGTGACCTTAGAACCCGTTTGAAGCCTGTGTGATAATAATCTAGATATAATCAGGTTCATTCCCTTCAACTCTGTTTTCACCCATCAAAAAAGACCCGGTGAGGCTAGATGGTCTGGTAACTCTATCTGGAAAGAAGGATGGTTGAGTGGGATCCAGGAACAAGGGAGCCAGTGCTGCATCTGGAGGGAGAGGGATGCAGGTGGGTGAGCCCGCGCTTCCAATTCCTGCCTGCCCCTTGCAGGAGCAGCATTGACATGTCTCCCTTCCCCCACTAAGGCCAAGACTTCAGTGAATCAAAGCTATAGAGTAGAGTTGAGTCAGAGCCAAGGCAAGGCTCTGGCTCAAATCCATCAGCTGAAAAATGAGCAAAGCTTTTGAGCCTGACTGGAATCTCTCAAAAAAACAAACAAACAAACAAAAATCCTTCCCCAAATCCTTGTCTTTTTTCCTCCTTTTGGTAACATCATCTTTGCATTTTTATCTGGTTTCCAGATTTTTCTCATCTTTCCCCCCTTCCTGATTTTATATCTAAATGTATCCCTGTACATACATATATTTTAGATGTTTTCAGCCAGTCGTGGAAAGTGTTCCTTTTTGTGGTGTTTTCATTGAGACAATCAGGGGCAAAGTTCTTGTGGCAGTGCCAGGTCTAATACCACAGGAAGAGCTGTGTCCGCTGGAAATACCACAGAGAGTACAGAACCCACAGTATTTTCTAAAAACACAAAATGGTTTTGAAAGCAAGTCAAATACTGCAAAGTCAGCTCAGATTATTATTTTGTCTTAAATTGTTTATTTGGCTTTGTTTTGTTTTTTTAAAGGGGTATTGAGGAACACGGCATCTGTTAAGTCTGGGTTTGCCACTAAGTCCTTACAGTTATACGTGCTGCCATAAAGTAATGGAAATGTCACAATTGCATCATTTCTAGTCCTTTAGAGATACACTGTTCAGTCAACAGCCAGGGAGCTGCTCTACCTTGAGGTTTTGTTGACACTGCGTCTTTTTGTTTTTGCAGTCTTTATACTCCAGTGACATTCAGGAATATAGCTGTGGCCCTGGTTTCTGCAGACTTGTATCTCTGAATGAGTCCTACAAGATAAAGTGTGCTACTCTGTGCACAAGTGCTCATGGGATCAAGGGTCCCAATCTGTTAAAAAAAAAAAAAAAGAAGAAAAAACCTTATGGGGAGAGGGGTGGGGAGTAAATCTCTTCCATTAAAATGAAGGCAGTTCTACCCAGTCATTGACACAGAATGGAAATGTTTTTATTTTTGCTGTCCGCTTTGAGAAGTAGTTTGGGAAACACTGATTTCATCTTTTTATTAATCAAGGCTATTCAGGACCACAAGCAGACTATTGAACAAATATATATTTTTTTTCCCCATAAAAGTCTACATTACAAGAAGAAATTTGAAAAGTGAGGAATCTGGAATAGGCAGGGAAGCAAGTGTTGAATGCTGAGGTTTGGAAGTATGTCCTTATGTTTATGGAACAGCTTTCTTCTGCAGGAAGAACAGCCAACTCAATATATTAATAAGTAAATGATTTCCCAGTGACAATGAGTTAATAGTGGTTGTTGTGCAGAGGGTAACAGATGGCCCCAGAAGTTAGTATACTCCTGGGTCTTGGCTGACGCTGTAAACCGTAAGAAGACTGCACGAGTGGGTTGTGAATTGTACGAAGCCAGGAGTTTGCGTCTTCTCTTGGGACAGTTCTTGTTACTGCAATATGAGCCCTGCAACAGTACACCTTGACTCTAGCTTAGGGAGTAACTTCAATAAGTAACTTCAGCTACTTATTCTTACATGTTTTTACTGCTTTCACCAGTACTAAATTTCACCATTGCTTAATTATGTTGTATGTTAGCTGTGTTGGTTTTCACCTGTGCTTCAGGTTTTGTTGTGTGCAGGAACATGCTATTGGAGCTGCTTTGCACACTAAGGAGTCTCCTTTTGTAACATGGAACAATAATTTTTTTAAGGTCTGTGCTTTAAGGATATTTTGTCTTCCCTCACTAAAATAATGCAAAAGGAGGACAATTTTACACCCTTTATTGTACCACCACTTCAGAGACCTGAGGGGAGAATGTGGTAGCCTTGTGGAAAAAGGCCAAGCCAGTGTGTATACGCCACCAATGTCAGAAGGCTTACAGAGAAATCTGGGTGGAGCTCCCTGGCTGAGTTATTTGTGCAGAGATACAATCCTTTTCCTCTTTGTCTTTAATGTGTTGGTGTGGTCCACTCAGGAATTCACAGTGTCAGTGGCTCTCTGCAGCTTGTGGTGGATCCCTAGCTCTCCCCAAGAGCTACCTCTTACGAATGTGAAGTTACATCTGCTCAATGGGGCAGTGTCCTCTTATGGGAATTGCATCTGAAATCATGCAGGTTTCTGAGGGCTCTTGCCACAGTGGCGGCTGTTCTTGGGGTCTGAGGTGACTGAGGTCCGTCATCTCGCCTGAACTTCAGATGAGCTCAGCCATGCTGTTCGTGTGAAGGTCATTTGCAGCACAGTGGGACAGGGCTGATCTTAACAACCATATCTGCCACTTTTATGCTTGCTTGACCTTGAGGGAAGGGTCTGTCTTTCTCTTTAGTATCGTGTTAAAATCATGTTTAGCTGCCATGTATTTTCTCGATCCTTTCTTTCTTGTAATCACTGATTAGCAAGATGTCTGTGTACATGCAGATTCTTCCTTTCTGATTAGCTTATTCCTAATGCCCCATTGATTCATTGTCATAATCCAGTTTTATGTGACCTCACATCCTCTTGTGCCTCCTCTATCCAGACGACACAATGCAGTCAGCTCCGGACAAAAGCACACAGACAATTCTGTTTCTAAAAATGCACTTATTACAGGTTTAAAGTTGACACATGTCAACAATAAACAAAGCCCTCATCTTTTCCCAGCCCGCAGTAAATGTGACACTCCTCATTCAGGCCAGCTCAGTCCACCCCTCTGAGAGTAGGAAAACAGGCCTTGCAGGGAGCCCCGGAGGTCAGCAAAACAGGCGCTGTTGGACAAGTTAAATATCAGAGCAGAAGCCTGTAGAATCTCTATGGTTTAATAACAAATCATATATAGTAGTCAGCAGGAATCTGAATACGTGGTCAAACGAGGCGTTCTGCGTGCAGTTTTCTTCACATCCCTTAGATATTTGGTTATTTATTGCTTTATAGAATTTTCTAAATAAATCCACACAAATGAGGCAAAGGTAACTAAAGGAAAATCAAGACAGCACAGAGCCATGTATGGGAGTCACAGAGAGCACACATAGCCCAGCAGGCCAGCTCCCATCTTGGTCTGCGTGTTGTTTATATGCTGCATGCCGTTTTCTGCCAAAGTAAAGATTCCTGTCATCCTGGTGGCTTTCTTTGATGTCCAGTGGGGCAGATGCCTTGTACATACGAAGGAAACTGGAAAAGTTTATGTTCTGCCATATCCAAATGTTGTCATTCCTGGAGGGAGACTTCTTCAGAGTTAAGTCTTTCAGGATTTCAGTGTTGTCTGAGTAAGTAAGAAATAGGCTTTTCCACAGAACAAACCTTGGTTTTGATAACGAGCTGTGAAGCATTAATGGAGGAAGATTTCAGTTTTGAGCTTAAAGAGGGCACAAATATCGTGGTCTTTTACAGGTTAAAGGCATCACGGTCCATTGTGGCTATTGATGTAGGAACTGTAAGTTTTACCTTGGTCTGTGCAGGCAGCTAAACTGGCACAGGGGTTCTGCTGAACAGGTAGATCCTTCTGCCTGGGCTCTGCCTGGAGTACCAAAAAATCCCCAGGAAGGAGAGGTGATCCCTGGCTTTAGTGACGAAGCTGAGAAACAAAAGGCATGCAAAATGTTAAAAATAATGAAATGCAACAGGTTCATGATAGAGCGGCCACTTCCCTGCTGCATGGCTGGCCGTGCTGCGTGGCGGGGACTTGGATGGCACCAGGCTGTGGGTGGCCACAGTCCTCTGCCACTGGCTGCTGGTGGTGTTAGTGGTCTGGCTGGGGTCTCCCATCTATCTCTGCTTAGTGGGAACAAGAGAACGAGTGGGTGTTTGAGAAGGGGAGTGAATAAGTAGGACTGGAAGCACTGGGGCGGGGGTGGGGGGGTAAGACCGTGAGAGTGCAGGAGGAAAAAATGAAAAGAGGTAAAACCCTGAAATACGAGGCAATGCGGAGGGAAAAGACAGTGAGGAAAAGGGGCAACAAAACCATGGCAAACAGTGAGCAGGAGTGCTTGCTTCCTCCGCTGCCCTGACCCTGCGAGAGCATCTCCTGGTTACCTCCCGTGAGCTGTCCCGTGCCAGGGCGCAGTGCCCGACTTCTCCCTGCCCTCCAGCGGAGCGGTGGGCAAGGTCTGCGGAGCCCGGGCAGGAGCCCTCCACGGCTGTCCCCTCCTGCCTGACTAATCCCTCACAGCATTGATTCCTTCTGTTTCATATTCTTGGGGCTCCTTAGAAAGAGAAAAAATTCATCTCCTTCAAGGGAAAGTTTGTGGTTTTGTTGTTTCCCGGTGTGAACAATTCAAAACTGAGCTGAGAAAGTACAGGCCGGGGGGAGGGGAATGGAGACAGCTGTGCTAACAGATGCACCATTTCACACTGCAGGCATGGGCGCACACCTAGGATGGCAATTCAGTCCTGGTACCGATTGCAGTAGAGCTAGGCAAGGTGTGAACGGGTTCAAATACTCTGCTCCTCAGGATGGTAGACAGGGCTCGCAGCACTCAAGGACTCTGCACATAGTTCCAAGGTCCGTGGATGCTGGAGCTTTGCAGCAGTGTCAGACTCCTCCCAGCGCTCCCATGGTCTGGCAACATGGACTTTGCTTTGGTTATGAACTGGGTTAGAAAGGAACCAGCCACAGCTGCCTCCCCCCCCCCCCAGTTTGTGATCTATTACTGCTTTCCTGTTCTTGGCAGATCTCACTTGCTATGGATCGTACTGCCTAGTGTCAGAGCTGGGCCCTGTGCCTTGCGACCGTCTCCTTCCTGTTCTGTTTTGGAAATTTCTGACCATATGCACTGCAGTTGCTAGTGGGAAAGGTGTACAGTGCTGTGTGCATGTATTTGCACTGAGTGCCCTGTGCCAATTAAACATACCAATGTGTTAAGAAAAATGTCTTTCAAAGTAAAATTCAGTAGCAAACTCCCCCTTACTTTCTACTCGTTAAAAATAATCTAACAGCCAGTTAAAAGGTTTGCCAAACAATAACATAATAATCTTTGTAAAACGGCATCATGGTGTTCAAGCTATATTTTGCCAGAGACCATTAATTGGATGCACGCTCATGGCCAAAAAAGAAGAGCTGTAAACGCTGTGAAGCTTTCCTTGCACCTATAGAGTATGGTTTGTTCCTTATGCTGCAAGAGAAGGTATTTTTACGGTTTTCTCTGAATTGAAAACCTAGTTTTTTCTCCTGAAGGGACATGCCATTGGGATGGCACGCTGCTTTAGGCTGGGGAGAGTCTCTTGTCAAACAGGACAGGGGGACTGAAGCTAACCAGGCGGACTTACTTTGAGTGAGGTTACTAGAGGGGCTGGGTTGCTTAAAGCTGGAGACAGACAGTGAGGGCAGCACTACATACGCTGTGCTGGAAAGCCACTGCTTTCTGCCAGGGGGATGTTGTGACCCAGTTACAGGAGTTCATAGGCGGTCATTCTTCTGAGAACAAAAGAATGAGTCAATGCAAGTAACCAGGGGATGCTGAGGTGGATTGAAGAGCTAAGGGACGGAGTTCCCGTCCTATGTAGTTGGAGCCTGAGCGAGCCCATCACCAGGACTTTCATCTATCTGAAGCAGGAGGGAGAAGAAGGTGCCGAGGCTCTAGTGGAGTGAGGTGTGGGGCTGCTGCACTGCGTGGCTGAAGGTGGCCTGCAGAGACACTGTGGCAGACGCCATGCCCTGTGGAGATGGATGCTGCCTCTAGGCCTCCCAGAAGCTTCAGCCTTGAAGCACCTGCAGCCAAAAACTGAAGATGAGAACTAGAAAGATTCCTCTCTTAACTGGCCAAGGTTTAAGCGATGCAATGTCATGGGGATCCCCCTTTAACCTTTCTCAACAAGTGAAGAAGAATGTTTCTGCTGCTCAGTAGTACTGACACCTTTGTTCCATAGTAAAATGAGACATAGGTAGTTTTGTGCTGTGAGCAAGTGTACACCTTTAATCCGGTAACACTGTTAATAAGGTTAATGTGATCATATCAATGTACTTACAAAAAAGGAATAGCATCGATGGGTGTTCTTGTCAGACAGATTGTATCTTACCTGAACAGCTAATGGAAAAGAACAGAACCCTAAAAGCGAGCAGAAACTTTTATAACTACCACCTTTTGAAGACCTTGAAGGGCTGCACCCCTGACTAGACTTTCACCAACAGAAGCTTGCAAAATTTTTCTGACTGGGAGTCCTTGAAAGTCAGTTTCTCTCCTGCTTCACTGCCAAAACCCAGCGTTCGGAACCTCTCTTTCAAAAGCTGATAAAATTGTGTATGCCTGAAATGGGAAGGAGAGATGCAGCTGGTATGTTCACAGTGGGACATTGTAACAAAGAGGTAACAAGCAGATTACTATATACCATCTCAGTTGAAAGTAGTTACTACAATTTTCAAAACTGGGTGCTGATGGAAGAGCTTCTAAACCTCCAGGTAGGCAATGTGAATGAAATATTAAGAGGGAATAAGATAAGACTTTCATGTGGCATTAACTTCAGGGAAGATGAGGCAATTTTGAAGAGGGACTTAAACATTAATGATTTTTTTTTTTTTTAACCTGGAAATATTTTAAGGTTTATACAGGTGATGAATTATCCCATTCTGACTGAAGGTGCTGACTGCACCAAAGACTGCATGTCTGGTTTAGCTTTGAAATGTCATTTGGGTGTCTTTACATGAATTCAGAAGCTGACTTTCAACTAGGCTTTACAGAACTTGTAAACAGGAAAAAGTGAAGCTTCTCATATTGAAGGTGGATGTCAAATTCTTCTGTTTCTGTGGATTCTTCTATTAAGATAAATTTTGTCTTTAGTCTTTGCAGTGTAAGAAGAGCTAGCTGAGTTGAGCAGATGTAAAGCAAGGCAGCCTCTTCTACATCGGCATGTAGGAAGGGAATTCAAGATCTCTGAGTTTTGCTTCACTTTGCCAGAGCAGATCTAACAGACACTCACTGTGTGTGTAGTGTCATGTGTGAGGAGAGGCAAAATTGAAAATCACACTGCCTGGCCGGGTAAGAAAATAAACAGTGAATTTGCAGCCCTTTTGAATATCAGCCATAGAAGTGTCACCTGAGGTTCTCAAAATGGGGGCACCCAGAACTGGAGGTAAATTGTAAAGTTTTGTCTCAGTGCTTGACTCAGTCCCGTTCCCCCTTCAGTATATTTGAGAACTCTGTATGGAGTAGGAATGAGGAGCATTTACAGCATGCTATAAAGTAAAAATCAATTCTTGAAGGGAATTCAGCTTTTTTTTACATTATGTGTGGTGTCGCTGGGATCGTTTTTCCTCCCAACTGGCTGAAAAACACCTTCTTTCTTCCCTTTTTCTTTAGAGTTTAAGCAATCTCTTGTAGTTTCCAGGATTAACTAACTGTGTAGGTAATGGTGTCAATGAAGGATTTTAGCCCTGGCTGGAGGGCTACACTAGCCTGTCCTGGCAATCCCCTGGCTGTCCTGGCTGCCCTGTCCTCTTCTCTGGGATGAGCTCTGTGTGCTGCTGAGTGGTTGCTTTTCCTCAAAACCCTGCATTTACATGCTGACTTCTGAGATTACTTTTCATTTGAGGCATGGTTGTAATTATTTTTAATGTATTAAAGTTGTGAAGAGCCAAAGTCAATAATTTTTATGACCTGTTTAATACCAAACATAAAACCAGAAGATTTGATTCCCCAATCACTTTTGCATTTTTCTGCTTTGGAGTCGGGGATGGAAGATTTAAAAAGTTGAATTTCAAATATAACACATTTTGATATCCCGACTTACTCTATTTTTGCTTAATGCATCTTTCCATACCACTTGTTCACTATTCCACTGGCTACTGTAGCAACAGATTAAGCACAAAACAAGCATATAGGCAGAAGGGCTTTGAACAAACAGGGTTTTGACCTCTTCTGTGTTCCAGGGATGTACACGGTTTCTGGAGTAGGAGCAATGACCTGAGTCATGTAGGTTGGTCCTCTGCAATTATGGGCAGCCACAGCATGAAATGTCTTTCATAAATGCATCCTGTACTGTCTCAAAGCTAATTACTTCTCAGCCTTTCTCTGTTCCTATTAGAAGGTTATTCCAGATCCTTCCTCTTCTGAGGGTTTCTAATCTTCCTTATTTCAAGCCTAAACTTACTTATAGTGAGTTGATGCCGCCTTCTTGTGTCGAGGTTTTTCTTTAGCTTTAGTTCTTTTCTCTGCTTGTTCTTTTTCTGGGCCGGTGTTTTCATGGAGAGCAGTCATGTCTCCTTTTGGCCTTCATTTTACGATTTTTTTTTTTGTACACAGGCTTACACGGTAAAAGTAAGAAAAGGGCGGAATTAATTTCACATTAGAGATCCAGATCCCTCTGTCACTGGATGTTCTTTGGGCTTATTTACTGTTCTGAAAAGCTTAGCAGTGTTGCTGACGGATGCAGTGTCAGAAGCAGTCATGCTAGACCCAGTTAACTATGGCTGTGTCTCTGGTCTGTTGAAAGCACTGCCTTCCACTACGGCAGTGCTGTTTGCTTGTGTTATACCCCACCCGTCTCCATCTTTTGCTCCGTGCCTTGTACTTGATCTGTAAGATGTTGCCCATTATTGTGTTTTGTTAATATAGCACAATAGCATCTCAGTCTATGAAAAGGGCTCTTGGATATACTGGTGGTACAAATAAACATGAATGGTGGAGCTGATGGGAGAGCAAAGCTGAAAAGGCACGTGAGGCTTTCCCATTGCAGTAACAGTGGTAAAGACTGTTAGGAGGAGCCAAATCCAGCCAAATGAGGCTTGATTTAGGTCTCCTAAGACTTTGATCCTTAAACCACTTGGTTAGATGATAGTGTGGAGGCACTTGGGGGGCTTACTCTGCTGCATAAACATAGATGCTTGGTGTGTGCCCATTGTGGTGCCTTGCAGCATCTCAGATGATCCTCCTGGGCTGCTACACAGTGTATGTAACAGATGACCGACAAACAACCCTCTGGACCAGCAGGGAGGGCCATGTGGGAGATACCAGGGCATCTCAAATGGCACAAAACACCAGTGTTCAGATTAAAACATTTGTGGATCTTAAAAGTTCTCTTTCTGGTCATCTTTGTTAGCATTTCGGCTTTCTGATATACTTAATTAAAATACAAAGACCAACAGTAAATATATTTTGAGAATTACAGTAAAGCTTGCTATTCAGGAAAGAGGGAAACCAGGGAGAGCAGGTCAAAAACTCTTAAAGTGAACAGAACTTGCCTGGATGTCCTTTATACAGCCCCCACCCCCCACCACGCTCTCCCTGAAGTGTTTTGCAGATTACTGTTAACAGATATTTTTGGTGAATGTTTTGTGTCTTATGTGAAGTTTTGATTGTACAAGTCTTGCATCTCATGCAGGGAGGTTGTTCATATAAAAAAAGGACACTAGTATAAGGGAGAATTGAGGGCTGTGTCTCATAGACTGCAGAGTCATCGGGGTAGGAGCCAAATTTCTGATGTTTTCATGTAATACCGACAATTACTACCTTACAACAATGATAATGACCATGTTGTTCAAGGCCTCCTCCTTGTATTGCATTCCCTATTAGATTTTATACTAACCAGTTTTCTTTAGATGCGATGTTTGCCAATTACGAGTATACAAGTGATAAAAAAACAGTCCAATATTAATGTGTTGGAGGTTTTGTCCCTCACCTTTTCCCCTCAGTATGAACCGTTGTTTAGTTGAGCAGCTTTCAGGTCTGCAGACTGTTGATTTATTTCATGCAAGCCCTTTTTAGCTGTCTGTGTTGTTACTATGGCGCTAGGAAATGATAAACAGTATAAATGAGTAATGGTGATAAGGAACCGTTAGCTGGCAACAGGACTGATACATTTTGACCCTTTGTGAGATTTCTTTGTTGTCTGAGGACAAACAACAAAAGAAAGGGATGGATTTTATCTGTCTCAGGAACAATGTTCAGTTGGAGAATATGCTGAATTGGGAAGGGATGCGTTAACCCTAGGGAAACCTTAGACCTTTGGTACTTGCAACAAAGCCCTGGGGCTCAAAAAAAGTCCAGAAAATGTTGAAGACCCAGACTGGTTGCTGTTATGCTGTCCTGGAGCGTGAGCTAACACTGAACACTGGCTGTCACAGATGAGTGGGAGTGCATCTCACTCAAAAGAGAGAAGCAGCAGTATGTTTTATTAAGGAAAAATAATAATTTGACAGAGTTTAATAAATTCAATGGTATTTAACAAAGTTTAACAGCGGTTTACCAAGGTTCAATAAGTTTCGTGGCAAGGGTCACCTTATCAGTTACTGCATGGAAGAAACATACAAAGGAAAACCAAGTTAGAATTGAGTTAGAAGGATTCACATAGAGACTGGAGATGCAAAGGGTAAGAAGGACCCTCCTGGTGAGTCACGAGGTTCAGAGTGGACCCCCTTGCTTTCTAAATTCCTATGGAGCCTATGTGCAGCTAGGTCTAGTCTTAGTCTCAGACTTGGACAACGGTTTATGTCTAATGGAATTATCCGTACAAAGTTTATAATTAATATTGAGTAGCTACACGAATTAGTAATGTTTCATTAGTATTAATTCAGCACTCTATCAGTCACTTACCGAGGATCTGTCATGAATAAAGGACCTCTCCGCCTGGGGCAAGGCAGGATCCCCTAGTCTCGGGTAAGGAATCCCAAAACTTGAGAGGTGTCCCTGCTCAGGGGGAGAGTCACCTGTCGTGCAGTCCAGCTGCAGTTCAGGGCAAGCTCAGACTGGGCTCATCCTGATGGTGTATTCATAGAGTGTAGTAGTTGGCTGCTAGTCAGTAGTATAGACAAGATAGATGTCTTGGTTTTAGCTTTGATATCTTGTTCTGTACTTTGGTTATCTTGCATTTTGGGGCTTTGAAACCACCTTTTGAAGTATTTTGCCGAGGCAACTTCACTCCTTGTACATGAGCCAGGAGCCTTCCAGCTCACAGGTTCACCACAGGGCATGATGCCTCTCGCTCCTTAGTCAGCTTGAACCAAAGTACGACTAGGGGTCAAGTGTGTCTGTCACACTGGCCCACAACTCTTGCTTGTGTAGGAATTAATTGTCATCTGCAAAACATTGGTTGGACTTCATTCCTCACATTAACTTACCTGAGAGGTTCTAGTTCTCGGCAGCTCCTCCTCGTTCTCCTCTGAGCTGCTGCGTCGCTCCCAGCAGGATGTGCAGTATCACCACTTGACTTGCTGTAATCAGATGTGGGGGGGTTCAGATGCTGCTGGGGGACTCTCAGATCTCACTAGTCCCCAGGGACCCTGCTGAGTGACAACTTAGCAACAGGGGCTTTGCCATAGGTTTGCACAGTCCTAAGCCTATGGAACTGCAGCCTGCTGGTCTGGGGGCACTTCAGAAAACCTAATTGCTCAGTCATGTGTGGAGTTTAAAAAGAAAAATAACCTAGTTCGCTCATGCACCTACCGAAAGTTTTATACAAAGCGTGGCCCCTTGCGGGTATAAATCCATGCAGCTCACTGGAGTCCACTGCAGTGACAGCTGAAGATTCGCTGCCCTGAAGATCTGGCCATCAAATAGGTTTATTAGCTGACTGCTCATTCATATCTGTTAGAAATGCTGGGGGGCATGTAGTGTTATGTGTGAAGGATTTTTATGTAGTTGCACTCAGAATTAATCTTCCCAGATGTGGTTCAAGTTTAGATCAGATTGCCAACATTTTTATTTTGTCCGGACTTTTCAAGGAGTAAGGTGCTGCACAGCCGGAGCTCAAGTATCAAAATCTAGTCATCTATGTTAAAGTGAATTTAGATTCTTGGGATTAATAATTGCAAAAGCACTGGAATAATGACCAGTGACTTGATAGACTTCCAGTGTGAGCAAATGATGGGATTGGTGCTAAGCCCATGTGTTGCCATCGTTGCCTTTCTTGGTTTTAAGGACTGTGATTTTAATATCATCTGTTAGGGAGTCTTGAGCTTTTAGTTCTAGAATACATCTAGAAAGCTGTTGGTAATGAAACATCCTTCAATCAGTTGCAGCTGTGAAAAGTGCAGTTTCCTAAATAATAGTCAAAAGGGTCAGATCCTCACCTGGGGCATTTTTACTGCACCTGCTACTTATATTCTTTAGTGTAATTTTATAGTGCCCTTTAGTAAGGTCTGTTTGGGTGATGGTAACAGCAATAAACTGTTGGTGCATTAAAGGTACTTTTGCCTCAGAAGACATGGAGTTGAAGTTAAAAGAACAAGAAATGCAAGGTTCAAGACCAAAAGTACTGGAGGTGTTTTTCTTGGCGTGGAATTGTAAAAATCTTGATACATGTTAGCCTGAATTTTATGCCCGGCATATGCAACATAAGGCATAATATCACAATGGAAAAAATGAGCATACTGTTTTTTAAAAACTCAAAGCCTATTTATATGATATAGAACATAGTTTCCTCTGGGACAGCTCAGAGACAGGACAGCGAGAAGTGCGCCTGTTTAGGCCAGGACTATGTTTACCTTTTTTGTTTCTGTTGCATCTCTGGGAACACATCCACTGCGACACTCAGGGAAGCTGGGCTGAGGAACAGTGCACGTCTTGCATCTCCCAAGCAGGGCTGAGACCAAAGGCAAAGCTCAGGACAGAAACCTCCTGAAGTGCTTTGACCCGGTTCGTTTGGGATGAGGTGGGCTGAAGCAGCTGTAACGCGAGCAGGGCGTTCTCCACTTAGATTCCATTTGGTGAAACACAGGTGCTGTTCGTTGCCTGCGTGGTGTGCTCCAGTGCTAGAGCATTTCAGAAGCTGAGATATATGCAAATGGGAAGCTTTGGAAGCATATGATAGTGACGATTTCCTGGCAATTTGCAATAGTTGGTTAATGTATGGACAGGTGGAGAACAAAGAGGTGGGATATGGATTTATCAGTATCAGATAGAGGTATCTGCATTTATTTCCTAGTTTCATGAGAATACTTGCTCTGTCCTCCTTGGCTTAGTTGCGAGAAAGTAAATGTATCGCTTTTGTGCTATAAAGTTAAACCCACAACTTCCTAGCAAATAGAAATTACTCTATTTTCAACATGGATCAAAGCTAACCTGGTACTGTAAAATATGGGCACAGAGCTTTTAAGAACTTCAGTTGATCGTAGGCATAATTTTGCATTTAAGCTGTGTTGTACTCTGACCCATCCCCTTCTAACAAGCCGAGATAAAAGAAGAAACATTTTTCCATTCTAAGCAGTCATTAGGCATTACACAACTATTTCCTTTATACTTTCTGGTTTGCCAGAGCCTCATTCAAATTAAGTAAGATAAGTGTGACCAGTCTGTTGTTTTCTGTTTCCTTTTATAAATCTATGAAAACTTCTTTTATGAGTTTATGTGCTCTGGAGGTGCCAGTAAGCACTAAGAGATTTGTATTTCATTCTAAAATCTCTAGGCAAAGTGTAATTATACAGTTACCTCCTGCTAGGATTTCTAGTGTCTTTACTCTAGAGTACACAGTCCATCCCAGCTGTTGTAATAAACAGTGAAATTCTCTCTTTGGGGACTGACAGAATCAGTCCAAATGCAATCCTAAGAGCAAGATGTAATTCGTATAATGTCTTAAGTTGTCTGGTTGAAAGTGAGCGTGCATTTAAAACCTCATTGTGTACAACACCATGCTGTGATTCAGCAAGCACTTAAGCACAGGCTGAACTTAAAATTCTCTTCATTTTTAACAAGGTATGTTTGTATGTTGCCCTTGGCACGGTCCTTTCTCAGTGGAGATGCAGAGCCATGGTTTTCAGCAGAATAGTTTCCATGGAAGTCAGTGACTGTACTCTCTCTAGGCATTTCCTAGAAATTGGGATTCAACTGGTAAGGATTATCCGATACACTTTCTGTGTCCAGCTGCTTCTCTGTGTGTGCTGCATCCTGCTGCAATCTCTCCCATAAGTTGTGTTCAAACTATTTTGAGCTATAGCTTAGAAGTTGCAGCTTATACAGCTACCATAACAGCGTTTAAAACCTTTTTTTGTGTTTGGTTTTTTATTTTTTTTAAATATTTTTAAATGCTTTGACTTAAGGGGTAACAGCAAGTTCTTCACTTCTACAGACTAACCAGCCTTCAGATCTGGAAAAGGCTGCTACAGAGTGGGAGGGGAAAAAAAATTTTTCATTTCTATGGTGAATAGGGCAAGAAATACTATATTCAGCCTTAATTATAGAGAATATTGAAGTCTGATAAGTTGGAAAAACCTCCACTCGGAGAAGACAGTGAAGCAATTCAGTAGGTTGCTGAGAGAGTCACAGCTTTAGAGAAGCTTAGGCAAATGTGTGTTAAGGGTGTTATAACTATATTAATCATGCCTTCGGATAGACAACAATCTAGATAACTTCTGCAGATGCCTTCTAGCTCTGTGATTTCATGTTCAGCCCTGTGAAAGTATAAGCTTTTCTTGTAGTGTAAATTATTGACTGTAGACTTTGCCCTGTGCAGGATGATCTCTTGTCTCTGGCTACATTTTATTCTGGTTTACCTGTTTCTATGTTTGCTGCTCTACTAGGGCATGCAGTGGAACCAGCTCTTTCCACCTTTGGCCTTTATTTTGTGATACATGGTAGTCCAGGTTACTTGTGTCCATCCGGGACTGTTAGATCTCTGAGAATCCAAATGTTGGTTTTCCTATTGCATGTCTCCTTTGAAAAGTGGCAGCCCTGTACTTGGGAACTGGGTGCTGAAGGCAGCTGTCTGAATATTGATCAAGGATCAGACTTTGGGCACAAGACTTAATCAAGCTGATCCTTGCCCTTTCACCCTGTTTTGCTTTGCACTTAATGCCTTTCTTGCTCAGATCAAAGTCCTGCAACCATTGTGACCTGTTTCTGCTGCACTGATGCAGTACGGCCAGCTCCAGGGGATTAAAGAATCACTATTCCAGACAAAAAAAAAAAAAAAATGCTAAGCTTGAGAATTTAATTTTGTTTTTAAAATCATGGCACATTTTGGTTCTCTCTGCTGACGTTCTAGTGTTTGAACATTTAGGATTCAAGCTTTTTTCTGCAACTGCAAGAGGCAGAAGTAACCTTTTTACTTGGAAAGCCTAGGATTTCATGCAGTCAGTGACCCCAGGAACTGGAACTCTGGCTTTGAGGGAAAGATCAACTATATTGAGATCCCTTACAGAGATTCTAGACCTGGTAACATTGGTACTTACAAGCGGGGAAAAAAAGAAAACATTCTGGGGAGAACATAAAGCCAAACTAGTACACGGAAGAAAATTCTATCTGAAATTATTTGGTTTAGAGACCTTGTCAAATTGGTATTTGGATCTCTCCCAGAACAGTATTTCCATGCTCTGGAATTCTTAAAAGAATGATTTCCAATACTTAAAAGAGCAGAGTGTCTATGTCATGGGTATATATTCACACTGAAAAAAATATAAAAAGAACATATTTGTGAGAGATTGCTTCTTCTGTAATATCCTGAGGAATCACTGCTATCTTTAACTAGATTTGACGCATAGTTTTTCTTTGGCAGCCCATCTTGAAAGGTCCCAGCTACTGTGTTCTGACACCATTTCATGAGAGCTAACTTTTTGGCTCTTAATGTTTTTTCACTCTAATGTGCCCTGGGACTGGTCTCCTCCTTAAATTTACACTGGGTTTATGTAGTTTTTTATCTAGTTCTAACATTTTCTGTGTAGAAACAATTGCTCTTTACTAGAAGGTAATTTTCTTTTTTTTTTTCAAGGAGAGAAATGGTTAATTCCAAATTATATATGATGACATGAAGGGCTTTTATGAATAAAAGATGTTAAAGAATGTCTTAATGCTCTTTTTTTAAACATCAGCTCCATTTTTCAAGTACACTTATGAATCTCCCTTGGTATGTTAGCGTGGGTATCCTGTTAAAGCTCGAGGGGTGAGTGTTGAATCGTTCAGAGGGGGCACGTTCTCCCAAATCCCAGTCCACTGCCAGAAGCTCTGATCTGCTGTAAGATAGCCGGTCCTGTGAGCTCTTCTGTCACCTAAGCTCCTCTGTATCTGAAGCACAGGTTCCTGTATTAGTCCGTGAGTTGGAGAGGTGACTAGCATTTCCATTTTTTTAATGCTGGTGTCTTGATTATGTGAGTAAGATGAGGCAGGATGGACCTGGGCCTTTATTTCCCTTGCCGTGTGTGGTAGTGGTTCATTTTCCTCTCTTGCTCCCATTTGTGTACAAAGAGCTGAACTTCTTCATCCCACCTGGAAATAGCCACAGTCCCACCAAGCAGAGCACTCATCACAAAAATGATAGCCCAGTCTGAGATTTTCTGAGAAGCTCATAGCAGGCGGTTACCGTAAAAGATACCAGTCTCCTTAGAAACATAAATTTTTCTGCACCTGCATTTTTTCTTTCTTCTGTTCTTCAGCTGTGTGGGTAAGTGGGGATCCTTGAGGTGTCTGTGCAGGTAGGAATTGGCTGCTGAAGATGTGCTCAGGAAGATGTTTCTGCTGTGTTCAGGAAGAGAGAAGCTGCTGCTGGAAGTCATTTTAAAACGGTAATAATCTTACCAAGAATTGCATCAGAAACATCTTGAACCTATAAATCAAGTCCTCATGATTTTTGTGTGATCCTTGGGTCATTTCACCACGATCACTTTGTTTGTGACCAATTTTTGCTTATTAAGGAAGGTTAGGTTCACTGTTTGTTAGTGATTTTTCCTGTATTCAACTCTTCTATTTCTCTTGCAATCTGGAGTCTTTTCCCCCTAAGCAGACAGGTTTCTTTATCCCCACCTTTAAATGACATAACGTCATCTCCTTGCAAGTCATTCAGTGTATCAATCCAGCCAGAAACATAGATTTTTTTGTTCAAAACCCAAAACGGCGATGTTGGAGAATTTTAAAGTATACATTCCTAGTATATGACCTCTTTGGCTGTATGGTGATTATTAATATTACAGAAGCAACTAAGAGGAAATGACATCAGTAGATAAGATGAACTGTGCAATAGCAGAAGCTTTATTCACATTGAATACACTATTCATTTGCACAGAAAGATCATTTCTCAATTCAAAGAGGAATATTCTAATTTAAGGTCTAACTTCAGCCATATGTCAAAATTCCTACAGAAACAAAGCTTACCACTGTGCAGTGATCCCGTAAGAAACACATTCCCCTTTGTGGATGGGCAAATGGTAGGTGCATCTAACCCTCGGAGCTCTCATTTTTCCTGACAAGCGCTCTTTTTATATCAAAAAACATTTCAGTTTAGTCCATTTGCTAATTTAATGTAAAGTGACCAAAAATAGGTGTAAAATATAGGAAATACCATAGTTGGTGGCCTCCAGGCTAACTGCCCCATAAACCTAGGGTTTTATTACTTATTTAATCTGATTAGAAGGTGCTGTTACATTGCACTGCAGAAGTCGAATTTCAAAATACACTTCCATTAAATAAAATCATATGTAAAAATTTAATTGAATGTAAGTGATAACGACAGATACTCCAGACAAGGACAGTTAAAAGGAGCTCTCTATTTAGCTGCCCAGGAAAAAGCAGGAAATGGTGGCCTGGCTTGCAAAATCAGTCTCAGTGGTATGGTACTGTAAGGATAGCTGGCAAACGTTACATTTCGTGTCATACCTGCTAGTCTTGGGCCTCAGACCATTGAAAAGGGGGAGGGAAATCATGTAGAAGTTACTATCCTTTTTGCCAGACCTTATCAAGAAGAGATAGTAACCTCTATCAGCAGATTGCTCAGCACAGCCCCCACCCTTCCTATGCCGCCCTCTCCTCACTTCTGTGCTTGCACACAATAGGGTTCCATAGTTGCGTTTGTATTTAAAACCACGTGCTGTCTGCCTCTGGTCACCCTGTTCACCTCTGTTGATATAAATAAAAATGTAACAATGGAAGGCCCTAAGTAAGCGTGCCATGTAGATGACAGACATGTATAGTCACGTATCGCCACTCAGGTCGTGTCACATCACCATCATTGCTGTTGCTGAAGGTCAGAGCAAGATTTCTTTCCCTAGCCATGTACTAGCCAGGAGCCTTAGTGGAATGAAAGTTTGGAAAGGGACTTGTAGTAAAATAATGTTTTAATCCTGGAGCAATGTGAGTTTTGGAGAAAACCTGTCTTCTGACGAGTTTAACGTCTTGACATCGTTGGCACACCCAGGTGAATGCCATTCTCTGATAAATACTTTGATACTCCAGTTTGTCTATTCTTTGAAGTTTTTGCTAGTCATGTATATATTTTTAATTTTGTCATGTAACCAAAGATAGAGGAGGACTGAGAATAATTAGCTTCAGAGAGGAGTTTGTTTTCTAAGCCCTTACTACTAACATTCAAACTGAGGAGCCTGGGAAGAATGACAAACGGGTGCAAACTCAGACTCTGCTGAAATGACAAATTAATTGAAACCAGGAAAATTCTGATGTAGGTAGAGTGAGGAATGGGAAGCAGTTTTGTGTGTGTTTGGTTTTTTTTAATTGACCTGCTTGTTTGGGTTTTTTTTTAATAGACCTGCTGGGTTTTATTGGCATTTGTTGCTCTTTGGGTGTGTGCTTTTATTTATTTGTTTTTGTCTAGCCATTTATTAGCCTAAGGCTAGTTGCCAGTATTTAGGAAGAACAAAGTCTGGTCAAATCACTAGAGTTACACTACAGATAGATTTGGCCCAGTATGTTTGCCTTGTCATTTGAATGCAGCGTTGACATGGTTATTGGTGTGTCTTCCTCCCCAGAATTACATACTACATTTTTTGTCTCCAAGGAGAGGAGGATTTGGCAAGGAGAGCTGAGAAGCATCTGGCTCTTTCCTGTTGTTCCCCCTCTCTCTGTTACTGAGACTAGGACAGTCTCATGGACGGCTCTAAATTTAGCTGCTCTTTTTCATCTTAGGAGTCTGTTCTGCTTAGATTTTGGCTGGGAGAGATACCTGGGTGAGAGGAAAGTCCTGGGACTGTACTGGCTGAATTGCATTCCCTCTGGGGAATATTCCTGTCTATTTTCTGTAAAATCCCCAGCTTGTCCCAGCAAGCTCCTAGTCTGACTGTCAAGAGTTTAACAACTTGTTTAGAATAGGACTTAATTCTCTACATTCCTTTGAAAGGTATAGCTCAAAAGGTAATATAAAGGACCTGGAAAATTATATGCCTCAGCGATTTATTTACAAGTAGATGAGTAGGGAAGAGTTTTTCCAGAGGATACCCATTTTCTCGATACAGTTGATTGGGGTGCAATAGGGAAGCTCCATATTTGTGGTCAGTGGTCAAATATTATTTCTTGCAGTTAAGAAATCTTTGGACGGGGATGGGCAGAATTACATTCAGTTAGAGCAGAAATGGCTTCCCCGATGTTTCCTTTCTGCCTTCTATAACCTGGCTTTGAATCATCACGTGCCTAGCTGGGAGGTTATTTTTTCAGATCACATTTGACATTTGCCTATAGCTGGAAAATATGAGAGCAGATTCCACAAAGCAAACACTGAAATCCATAATGGAGGTGCCATACCTGTTGTTTGGTCCCCCCAGCAGAATGCTGAGCTTCCTTCCTATCAAAAGTCTTTTAACAAAAATATTATATATTATATTACATATATATATCATGTATGTATATATTTAAGACTGATGGTAGTATGATCATACTGAAATGGCACTTGCATTTCTGTTCCTGCCTTCCACACCTTCACTGAAGTTTATCCTTTTTATTCAAATCAACTTTTTCTGTGTTTTAAAATGAGAACTTTTACAAAATATTTAGAATATCAACAACATGAATTCTCAAAAATTATGTTTTCAGGATCACAAAGGTAAAGACTTGGAGTCAGATCTTAAACAGACCAAACTGGTGTAGTTCCTAGATTTCCAGGGAGCAACTCCAATTTGCATCAGCCGAAGGTCTCTGTTTCATGGTGACAGTAATTTTCATGCAAAACACCCCAGGCATCGCAGAATTCCAGTAGTTCCGTTCCATTTGTCTGCTGCTGCTAGGAAGTTGTTTACTCTTTTGTATCACCCTCTGCTGACGTCTGCTCACTGAGCAATGTCATCAAATTTCCTGTTTTTGGCATGTGGAAAGTAGCTCCCCCACCTTATGCTAAAGCTTTGCTGCGTGGAGATCTGTGGAGCCGGATGCACCCAGCGGACAGGATGTAAGGTTAAATGCAGCGTAGCTAAATAAATAAAGTAGGTGTTCAGTTGTGAACTAGAGCTGTCTACTTACTAGGAGGATAAAGCTAAGTTTAAATATTGAGCAGTGATAAAACTCCACATTTGTTTCAGGTTGTAGGGTTTTTGAAATGGCTTTTGGTTGTTTTTTTCCCCCAGGAATGTGCTTTCTTGCAGAATTATGTTAGTACCTTACTGAAATAGCCTGAAATAGTTTATAATGTGGTAGTGTATGATGTATATGCAAAAACACCTACATTCAGGTATGGCAAAACATTCTGCAGGCAGCTGACGGTGAAGCTGCTACTGCTAGTGATTCTGTAGATGGAGGAACTCTCAACAATGCGTTCCTCAATAGTTCCTTTACTAGCTAGCACAGCAGAGTCTGGTTGCTGAGACCAGGAGTACTGAAATTCCGCCAGTGATCTGATCCCCTTAAAATTTTGGTTTGCTTGTTTTTTGGCCAGTGCGTAGAGTTATTAACTTCTACTTGGACAAAAACCAGTGATGAGCAGAGCAGGTCTTAGTTCAACAGTTCTTCCAGACAAAGCTTGGGGCAGCTTTAGTCAATAATACTAACACCACCATCATATTAGCCTCCTGTCATCCATAGCAAGAGGGAAGTACCAACCGGAAAAAAGAAACAACCTTTGTAAAAATAGGACACACCATGTGCCTTCTGGTACTTGAGTCTTGTGCTTCCCTGTCTCTTCCGAAGGTCTGTCATGCTCCAAACGGTTCCCCTCAGCTTAGCGTACTCTGTCTCCAAATCCTATTTTTCCTTTCTCCACAGAGCTTGTGTGTTTGGCAAAGAGCTGTTGATCACTTCATGAAAGTTGTTCTTGTAAGGAAGCTTCTAAAGTCCTTTATTTAAAAAACCCCAACAGAACAAAACAAAAAAAGAAAACCAGAGAAAGTTAAAAACCCACAACTTGGAACATTTGGAATTGCTCTGCAGAGCAGTGAAAAAGCCAGGGAACATCTGATGACAGACAGACCAACAGGGTGTGCTGGAGTGGTATATAGGAACTGGCCCCCCACTGCGGGGGGTTGAATTTGTCTTCTTTTTAAAAGTTTTTTGTTACGGTACAGCCAGAAAGTTTTGCCAAGTTCTTTTCTCTACTAAACTCAGTTTTGCTGCACTATCGCAGTGGTGCTTTCGGTAACTGGAAGTAGTCTGTGTGAAGTACTGAGTGTGGAGCACATGGGCTGTCACCTCATTGAAATGCTGAGTTATCTTTGTCTTTTCTGACTGCTTCATGTTTGGGTCTGTGCAGAAAGAAAGATGCTGTTTCCCTCAGAGTATCTTCCTTTATGATCAGAAAGGAGTATAATGGGTTCCCCCCCCCCATACAGACTTCCTGTTCTTCCAGCATCCTGCATCCCTAGTGGGGCCCATAGTCAGTGTACAGAGTAGCAAACTGAATGCAATACCCAGCCATGGGCACCTGTGTGCATCTGATTTGCATCTCCAAGTGTTTGGTTGCATTTGCAATGGCATTGTCTCATTAAGATCATAACAACTCCTAAATATGAACATTCTCTGAGACAGGCTGCCAAGTTGGGTAAGATGCGGTCAGCTTGCACTTCAGTCAGTTAAACCTTTGCAGTGAAAACCTTGCACTCTGCACGAGTGAAAATAAAGAAGTTGATGTAGTGCCTGGTGTAGAGCTGCCCATAGCACAGGACCCACATCAGTCACCTTCCGATTTGGAACACGCACTGTCTGTGCTGAGGGAGGCTCAGGAAAGAAGCAGGAAAGGAGACGGCTGCAGACAATGAGTTCAGTGCCTAGGCAAAGGTAACACTTCATCCAAACAATTGGCAGGGGCTTCTCTCTCTTTGTTTCTCCCCTGCCCTTCTTCCTCTCTGTGTATTCCCTGTTCCCTTCTCCACATATTTTCAGAGGTTCATCCGGTACCTTTGTGCCCTCCCATCAGATAACGGTGGTGGTGGTTGATTCTTTTGACCCCTGCCCTCCCCCCCGCCCTACCACTACTCTTTGCGGTGCTGTCCTCTTTTCCATTCCCCTTCGCCTTCTGCTGAAGTTTGAACCACCCATGGCGTTACAGGCAACAAAAATAACCTTCAGGGCTGCATTTCCCCTTGTGGCAAAGCTGGGCGAAACTCCCAGTTGCTGGTGTGGACTGGAAGGCTGGATAGAGCCCCCCATCATCGCGGACCGAGAGGGCATGCTCTGCCGTGCAGCCTGCTCTACGGAGCTGCCTGGACGTGGACACTGAAAGCATGGTGGGCCCCAGGAGGCCTAATACAGCGTATTCCTTATCCTCTGGTGGAAGAGAAGAGCTCCCAACAAATTCTGCCTCCAGGGCATCTCAGTACCGACCTTCTTCCTGGGGCCCTTGACAGGGGTTGAGCCAAAGGGCTCAAAATCAGAGCTTTTTGCATCCTGCTGCCGATTAAATTTATTCATAACTTGCCCTCATGGAGATTTATAAGTACAGGTGCAAGCTAAAACTCCTGAAAAGATGTCATTCATTTTATTTCTAACCAATAAATTCCAGATGTTTGCCTCTGACTCCTGGAGTGCTGATATAATCAGCTTGAGGCTGCAGTTGTTCAGTCGTGTGTTAGATGAGAGAACAGAGAGTGAAATGAATGCTCTCGCCATTGCCAGTGGCTTGCAGTCAGAGGGACACGGTTTTTCCAACCAGATGAAACTGGGGGAGTTCCAGATGAAGCTGGGAGAGTTGTGTTGAGAAAACAACTGGTAGGCACTGCAGTGACAGAACAGTAATAACTAGATTAAAAAGAAAATAAAAATTATCTTGTATGACAGAAATACTGGAAATGGAATATTTCAGGAAGAAAATATGCTATCATGTACTGCAAAAAATTGGTCTATGTTTATCAGAAGATGTTTCTTGCTCCAGACTGTGAAAAGCTTCTTATATGGGAAACGTTGATTTGCATAGTGTTGCTTGTAAAGGCTGTAACTAAATTGTCAAAGTCAGACTTGGGGGAAGAAGTGTTTTTTCTTGACTGGCAGAGCCAACAGATTCTTCTTACTCTAGCAAATATAGCAATCCAGTCTAATGGTAGTCCTGGTGATTCTGTATGGATGCAGATTAAAAAAGTATAAAATGAGCTAAAAAAAAAAAAAAAAAGAATTGTGAAGCAGAATCATCAGTTAAGGTACTAAATTGTCATAAGCACTGTGAAATTCTGTCTTAAAACTTGGTCTGAAGTAGGAATGTGGGATATCTGTCAAGACACCCATAGTTCCGTATTTACAGTGTCAGCAAAATACTATTCCCAGCATAGGCATGTTTCTCTTGTTAAGAAAGAAATCAATCAATCTTAAATGCTTGAAGTAGTATTAGTTTCTTGTTCAAACAAACCATGCTTTACTTCTCAGAGAGTACATGGGTAGCAATGACAAGGTTGTATTCTTTAAAAATAAAGAAGGGGCAGGAGGCTGAAATATCACACACGCTTGGTAGGCAACGTAGTTGTTAAATTTGTTGGACAAAATAATTCACAGGTGACCAGCTATTCAGCATTCAGGACCAGCTGCCCAGAGAAGGAAGGACACAGAGAGCCGTGGTGGGCCTTACGTTTGTACACGTGTCCTTTTTAGCTTTCGTTGCTCACTGAACTCAGGAAAAAAAGGTACTCAAGGAGACAGCATCCACACAGCAAATGCACTAGATGGTCTCTTCCAATACCGGGAAATTGTCAATTGTGTCACAAAACCACTGCAAATCTTGCTTGCTTCATCTGGAAAGTATTTCTGGGTACAACCTTATATTATGGCCTGCAAATTTTGTTGCTCTGTTTTGTGGGGAACGTACTGTGAGTAATTTATGTCTAATGGAGTAGTGGTTTGATGCCACCTCTAGTATTTCCCTGCTGTTTCACAGAAGGTTTGTTTTGTGGGAATACATTTGAATGTTCTTGGCAAAATTAGATTACAAAATATAACTGGATTAAATTATGCTCCTCATAGTATATTCTGAAGTCATCCAGAGTACGACATATTGTTTCAAAATAAGCAGTGAAGAGGAAAAGTAGAACTTTGGTGCTCCGTGGTACTGTGCATGTTAGTGGCTTGTACAGCTAGTCAAAATAAATTCCTGTTGCAATGGAATACTAAAATTGCAAAGTTCAACATCTAGCAGCACGCCATTTGTTTTGTCTTTGGAGGATAAGGACAAAAGGGATGCAGAAAAATCTGCTAACCACACAAATATGAATGTGGTAAGAACATTTGTCCTGACTCAAAGGAATATGCAAACACATAAAAAAAGTCAAATGAAACTTCCCATGATTGATAAAAGCTTGCCCCATCAAGGACACCGTTCTTTCCTGCATCTATAGTAAGTAATTACAGCCTTATGTTCAAAGTTCATAGAGGAAGAAAAAGAAATCGGGTGATCTACCTCAGTAATAAAACTTTTCAAGAGTCCAATCTACATCATTCTTCAGTGAGTTTATAGGTTTATTTTTTAATTCTCAAATTGACCTGTAGTTTTACTGTAGCTTTATTGGAACTGTTAATGAAGTGAGTCTGGCTTTTCCTTTCGGTCTCTTATGTGAGACATTAGGTGTTATACAAGCAAACTATTTATCCCTGCTATCTAATTTATTTGTAATGTATGTTTCACACAGGCTATCTTTACCATTACACTGGTTTATAGAAATGCAGTAGAATTTTTACAGAAAGCAGTAGTTCTGTTTTATTCTAGCCCGACAAATTTCCAGCTAGGTTTTGTGTGCTAGAAATCAGGCTGAGCTCAGAGTTATGCCATGAAACTACACTAAATTGGATATTTCATTAATAGAATTTTTCTGTTTGCTTTGGATGTTCTTCTAGTATTTCATTGCTTGGGGGGGGAAAAGGCAAAAGAAAATAAATGAGTACTGTTGGTTTTTTACTCAGCTTTGCTAGAGATACAGGGGAGTTCGGGTTCTGTGTGTTGAAGGCAGGTCTGAGGAGCTCTGAGTCCTCACGATTTGGTTGTGCAGATACAACATCTGTCTTCCCTGAGGGAGGACACCAAGACTTGCAAATTAACATTTCCTGCTAAAATTTCTGGTAAAAGCTCCCTGCCAGAGCTATCAGCAGTCTGGATCACTGTCTGGGAAGAAACACTTGGTGCAGGGGAGGAAGAAGGAAATGGTGACTATGAACTTATTAATGGTGTCGCCAGACAGGACTTGAATGTCTGTTTTCTCTTGTTTATTCTTTGGCATAAAGCTTTCACGCTTGCAGCAGAAGGCCTAGGCCCGTCACAGCTTTTCTTAGAAAAACCAGCAGAGTGAGATTCAGGGTGGAAACATTATTTTGGATAGTTGGAAAACAGAGTAAATGAGCTTCCATCTTGTCAGGGGCCAGGATTTGTATCTCAAGGGAGGCTGATTTTGGATGGATGCCAGTTTTCCTTGCAACTAATCAGGGTTGGTTTTTTTCATAGGCTGACACCATTTCATTGTATAATGACTACGTGGACTGTCTTTCTTTCATATAGCTCCTTCTAATTTGTCATTGTTATGCAAGTGAAATGAGGTTGTCACTGCCTAACAAATGATGCAGCGTGGAGCTCTGTGGCACACGGCGGAATAGCCCAGGCTTCTCACGTGTGTACAGCTCCGGCACTGATTCCTATCAGAGGACAATTGTGCAACTCTTGGCTACAACATCAGACCTTTTTAGATAAGCCAGACAGATTTAGATGTCAATAAAATGGTGCAGAAGATGCTGGGTACCTGGTGGTACTAATATTTGAGAAGCTGTTTTGCTGCATTAAGTCTCGACTCTACTGTGCTCACATTTTGGAGTCCTTGCTGGGGGGAGCAGAGAACCTGTTTATTTCAGAGATCACACACGCTGCTGGTGTTCAGACAGCCACTATGGAAGGGCCCACTGTAGGGTCTGAGGAGCTGTAACCTGGAGAGACTGATAAAGCTTCTGAAAAAAATGTTCCTGACACCCTGCCCACAGTATAAGGAAGGTAAGCACCAGTTTGAAGTGGCTGCCCAGGTGACACATGAAAAATCCACATCTGCTCAATCAAATGTACCTTTTAACCACTGCTGGCTGTGTGCTCATAAGCGTTCATGATTTTATACAGCAGTTATCTGCCTATGCAGTTTGCAGGTGAATGCACATGATTACATTATAGATTTATTCAGTGGTTTTGCGTCTTCTTACCCCTGCATGTAACAGATCTTTCCTTCAAACTTCGTAGCTGCAGCAAGACTCTCTGTGAAAGTTTCACTATGTTCATATCACTGGTAAAAGTATCTGATGCAAGTATCTCCAGATGGTGTCTCTCTTTCCTGGAAATCTCAAGGTTAAATAATTTATGTGAGGCTATTAAGCATCTATAGATTATTATCTGCACAGTTGTGGTCCTTGTACTTTGAGAAATACACTCTCTCCAGGTACAACGTTTGTATCTAGACAGTAGTGATGTCAATGAACTTCACTGTGGGCAGGATTTCATCTTAAGTGGATATTTGATAGCCAGATGAATTTGTTCCCTAGCTAACAGCCACCGTGGCAGAGTGCTTTATGGGTTTCCCTGATGATGGGTTGTTTATTAAAGAGCTGCCTCGTGGGAGAACGCTCTGCTGAGACTTTGGTTGCCACAGCTTTACTCCTGTGCAACTTTACTAGGAGGTAGTAACATACTGGTTGCTTATGCATTTCTAGAGAGAAAATCATGCTCTGTAATAATTCATTTTATACCAGCAGTGGTCATCTTTGGCATATGCAACAGTTCTTTGTAAAGGAAATGCTACTAGTAGGCAGAATGTGCAGAGATTGCTTTGTATCAGAGATAATAGTATAGTTAATTTTTTAAACTTTTTTTTCAATTAAGTTAAATAAAATGGAATGTACGTACCATAAATCCAGATAGAGTGAAATGTGGCTTATGAGAGAACTAGAACGAGAAGTTGCTTTGCTGCATCAAATTCTACTTAATTGTAATTCTGATTATAATGAAACCCCCACTTTAATAAAGACATACAAAATTTAGGGGGATTGACATAACTGTTAAAAGGTTCTACTGTACTTAGGGGAAAAAAGAGTGATCCCATCTACCGAGCGTGTAATATTAACGAGCCCTGTGGGCTGGCAGAAGCACTGTGTGTTACTGAACCAGACTCAGGCAGAAAACCAGGGTCAGGTTTCAAACTACCCTGTAGGTCCTCAGAAATGAAGAGGCATCTGTGTTAGAGGAAACCAGTTGCTCACCCCCTCAGCCAGTGAAGTTCCTAGCGGTCAAAAGAAAGAAGGGATCCCCAGCACTCTTAAATCCATTTGTCTGTTTTCCTCCTTATGATAGAACCTGGAGTTAACCTGTCAGATTGTCATTGGTGTGAACAAGCAAAATTAATGCTAAACCTTAGAGTGAAAAAAGGATGTACTGATGTGAATTTCCTCATATTTTTTCAAAAGACGTCTTGAATATGCCTGCAGTCTCAAGTCTTCATTTATTGGAGACAAAAGTTCTCTATTTAGAAAAGGTTTGAGTGCCAAGAACCTCTTTTTCAGTTTTCTCAAGTATCAGCAGACAGTTGCACTCAGCCTGGGAAACCTGTAATCGATAAACAAAAATACTGAAGTGTTTATTATCAGTATTGAAAAATTCCCTTCCACTGTACTGGCCTCTGACCCTCTGACTTAGCATTCATTCTACCTGCAAAATTCCATCTCAGAGGCTGCGTCTTTGCTGCCTCTTAGAGCAGTTCCCAGGCAGGGTACCTGATGGAGTACGAATGAGTTCATGCTTACTTCAGGTGGCCAGAGCACACCTTTTGGACTGTACCGAAAACCGTGTGCCCGGCTGTGTCCAGCAGGTTCACAGACACCTGAGTAAACTATGTGAAAGTGTGCCTGGGAGTTGGCTGGAAGAATGGGGAAGAGGAGGGAGGAGGCAGCTTCCTACCGTCACCATCCAGGCTTGGAGGACTAAAATCTGGTGGATCCAGGATGCCCACATATGCCAAGGCTGGAGATGTGCAAGATAAAGTAGGAGTCGTGGGAGCTCATGTGCAGTTCTCAGTGGGTCAGGAGGGGTAATCTAAGCTTGCTGCTGGCCCAGCTGGGGTCTGACAGCAGTTTGCTGCAGGCCATTTGACACTGCTTGGGAAATGTGTGCTTTTGTGATAATGGATGGCAGCAGGCAGAAAAAAATGACTTTGGTCAGTAAAGCCTGAACTGTGTCAGTGCAAACAATGCGTTATTAATGACAATAGAAAAAGCAAGTTTGTTCCTTAACAAATGGAAACTTAGGACAAAATAGAAATCTTCTAGGCAGCCTAGCAGATCCACCGACTGCTTTATGCTATTTTTGTGCTGTACTCTCATGCTTTCCTTGGTCTGTTTGTGGCAGTTGCAGTGTTGGTAGATCAAGCCATGAAAAGTTTGTTTGACATAAAGAAAGCAATTGGAAATCTTCCTGATAGACTGGAACTTCCTTTTAGTCAGCTGACTCTGTTCAAATCCAGATAGTCCAAGAAAAACTGCCACTGAAATTAATGTGCATAAAGAAGAAATTAAAACTGATAATGATGGAGATTTATTGTATCCTGATGCATCTGTAATCACCTCTAAAACAGAACTAGCAAGTGGTATCTACTAGAAAGTACTAGCTGATAGATAAGAAACAGATTAGTGCTTATTGCTACACTCCAGGATCTTGCAAAATCACAAGAGAGCAAGCAGTTTTAATAATATTAAACAATAGAACTACTGTGCCATATTTAAGTCTCCCAGAGTGCCATGCAGCTCAACTGTTAAAGTGCAGGCAGCAAGAATTTCCTTCTGGGCCAGAAGAATGTAGTATTTGTACTAAAGCGTCTGCTCAAGTGGGGGGTTGGAAAGTCAGCTACAGCCTGCCTGCAAAATTAATACACCTGAGGCAGCAGTAGGCAAATGAGAAGTTCCTTTTCAGTTAGACAAAGATGTAGTTAAAGCCAAGGCTGGATTAATTTGTTTGGAGTGATGCAAACCCCAGCATATTTAATGCTCTGGTTTGAAATGTGTCTTGGCTGATGACCTGTAAGACGTAAAGACTAATTTCTTCTCTGGTGTCTTGGCTGGCCTTTACATCTGGGTAGAGGTTATTTCTGCCAACAGATGAGAGAGGGTAGCACGCTGAAACTTTTACATCAGCGCCAGCATATGAGGAGTTCGTTGGTCCCCAGAGCTTGGTTATAGCTCTCCTAAGCCAGTGGAGTAACCAGTTTTGGGTCAGGTGAGGGGAAAAGGGGAGAGGAAATAGATCTCTCATCCTTCTGGGAATTGCTAGATGCACCATTTTTATGTGGCTGACTTTAAAGCATTTTATGAGATAAGAGTGTGGCTGGTCCTGATTGCAAAGGGGGAAACAGAGTGGTTTTGGAGTACAAGGGCAGAGCTGCTGAAGCTCAGAGAGGTGTAATATCCACACATACATGCTGATCAGCTGCCAGCAAGGTAATGTCTCACAAGGCAATCACAACCCTTACTTGCAAGTAACCCCAGAATACCAAGGATGCCTGACTTTGGAGGACATTTTCTCTGAAGTGCAGGTATTCTAGCTGAGCCTTGAATTTTGTCAAAAACAAGCGAAATACGGGATTAGGTGCTAGTGCCTTAAAGATGACCTCTTTTTTCATCCGAAGCAATTCAGTTTCTGCATATTACATGTTCTGTTCCTGTTACCCTTAAGCTAGACTCTCCAAAAATGTAAACACTTAAAAACTACATTTAACTTTGAACAGCTGAAAATGTTCATACTAGGGTTTTTTTTGTATTGATAAAGGCATCCATTTCTGTAACCTATGTATAGAAATCCATTATTACAGGGTTTAAAAAATTCTTCTAAAGTACAAGCCAGATCATCTAAGCTGCTGTTTTTCTCTTAGTGTGGGATATAACTACAAATGCCCTACAGCATGCCCTCACCACACAGAAATATTTGGCAATAGTTTAGTGAGCAGCCCAGGGATCCAGTGTAGGAAGAGCTCACAGCCTCCAGATGTAGATCTGTGTGTATGTGGCCTGAAAGGAGAACTTCTTGAAAAACTTAAGTCAGAAAGTGGGGACCTTATTGAAGACCCCAATAAGCCATCTCAAATCAAGATATAGAAGACCTAGAGCATTTTAAATTCAGTGCTGGTTGATCATAAAAGCATTTGGCAAAATAATGACCATGAGACACAGGCCAGTGTTGAGGGTGTCAGTGTCTCCAGGGTTGCTGTGGAGTGTATGATTCACATTTTTTCTCTTCTAAACAGCTGAAATTGCAAGCCCTGTGTACTTGTGTGTAGCGTACGGGTCTGTAAGGGATCTTTGAATCAGGTAGATGCTGCAGTGAATGCAACTTGCTAGATTTGAATAGTTTTTGATGTGAGGACTGGTTTCCATGCAACTTTCTTCTCTTTGGACAGAACAAGTCAGTGTGGGTTAATGAGTAGACAGCTTTCTTTTTCTGGCTTGTCTGTGATTTATTCTGCCCCTTTTTGCTGTGTGGTTTATTGAGAATAAGGACTCTTATGGCAGTATGTAGTGTGAGATTTGTGCAGTTGCTTGGCTGGAGTTGTGTCTGCTTACCTTAGAAACCTACAATAACAGTGCCGTTACCAAGTCACAATGTAAACTGTGTTTGAATTATCAGAAACTATCATTTTCAATTTCATAGATCAGTGGGTGTTTTCCAGATATCAGCTATTATCAAATGGTCCCAATATTACCAGTACCTGCTGCAGTGGGCTGGCCAGGGAGCAGGGAGCCTGACGCCACGCCGAGGGCTGCCAGGCCTCCTGTCTCTCTCCCTGGTGCTTAGTTCCTCTGAACTTAAAAATGGAAACAGCAACCGTCTTCTCCCTCTGCAAGCTTTGAGATCTGTGTAGTAGTGCTGTAGGCACGCTAAGTGATAATGACATTTATTTTCTCACTTAAATACCCTACCAAGAGCTCAATACCCCCTACACCCCCCAACTGTTAGCATGTTCTGTGTACAAGTTCCAACCTTTAGCAGTGGCAGGGGCTGCTGCTTGCCTTTTCGTGCTGTCGCTGCACAATGTTACCATAGCGGGACGCTCGCCTGGGCCAGAGGCCACCCAGGCTTTACCGCATCAGAAATAATAATAAAAGGCACTTTGGGACAGCATCGTTAATTATTCCCAACAAAACGGAATGATTCACTTTTGCTAGTGCCATGCTTGCGGCTCGACAACCAAAGTTTAGTGTAAGGAGTAAGTGGAGAATTTGTAAGTGGTACAGAATGGGAGTTCTCAGTTGTGTCTAAAGGGTGCTAGAAGGCAACGAGCCCCATTTCACAAGAGTATTACTCCAGGTTTGTTCTAATTTCTCTTTACTTATTGCAGTGGAATACCACTGAAGAAATGCAGTGGGGAATTAGGCGCGGAATACAAACAAGTATACGTATATAATGATGGCTGGCACAGTGGCAAGCCAGACCTGCAGCCAAAACTCAGCGGGGTCCTCCTCGGGTGCAGGGGGGGGCAGGTGAAGCTAGGATAGCCCATGCACGCCGGCACACCAGCAAAGCAGTCCCAGTCCCAGCTGGGGGTGGGTGGCTTCTGGGTGCCTTCCCTGGGACCTGGGTTAACCTGAAGCTTGCCTCCAGGCTGAGCAGTGGAAGAGGGGCTGGATTTTAGGGGTGGTAAAGGTGATGTCAAAAGGTCGGGAATAAGTTTTTCGTGGCTGACAGGGCTAGCAGCCTGACTTGAGAGCTCTGGCAACACATTATGCTCAAAAAAGCTTTCCTTCTCGCAGAAACTGCAAGCTGTCCAAATTCTGTGTTGCTAATGATGTGAATCAGAGGTCAGAGTTTGGCTCTCAGGAGGTCGTTTATGTAAAACTGGTTCATAACTGGTACTAAAGAAATGGATTAAGATGATGAAAGGTATGTTACCCCATCACATACACTGTCTGTTGTATCATTACATGGCAGCTTCACGGATAATTCTTCTAGGAATCAATTTAAAACAGAAAATAGATAAAAGGAAAAAGGTGCTGGAATGGAACCTCAGATGATCTTCAGACCTTGTAATATAGATCTAAATCTGTATCATTTTGTTGATGGAGGTGCATCAGTGGGAACCTGATTTAGATTAATGCAAATGCTAGATTTTATCAAAGTAAATTGCACTGAGCCAGGATGCTACATTATGTAAATTACCAAGTCTGTGACATTTTTCTACATCCTTTATGAAACAGAAATAGGAAAAAATACCAAGTGCTGGAATTAACAGGTTTCATCTAGGTTGAACAGCAGTTTTGGTAAAATTTAATTGCCTTTCAGAACTCCTGTCTTTGTATTTCAGCAAAGAATCAACTGACTACATACAGCCTAGGGTCTTTGAGAGCCAGGCTTACCTTTGTCCTTGAATTTGTTGAGCAAAGGCAGAAACCTTGGATGCTTTGTTCCATCTTACTCTTTATTCAAACTGCTGCAGCCTCCAAACAACACAAGAAGTAGCTGCATGGAGCCAGACTCCCACTTCATTTGTACTGAAGTAAATCTCAGCATATTCTCTTTGCAATTGGTGGAATTACTCTGAATTTTCACTGTTGCTAACCAGGTCAGAATTCAGCCTATGAATTATAAAATTCATTTTGTGCTCAGAATAGTTGGGTGTGTTCGGAAGATCTGCTCAGCCAGCATTTTATGTAACTTGTACCAATGTCAAGTATGTAACAAAACGGTGTTATCAAGGTCTGCAAAGAAGATGTGAGCAGTGATGTTAAGTTTTTAGCAGAAATTGCATGGAAAATAGGTAGCTAAATCTTAAATTCTCTACTTCGGTAGATTTCCACTGAGAAAGAAACAGGTAAATGACCATGGATTTGATTAGTATTCATGTATTTCAGAAAGTGATAAAGATTGTTATAAGTAAAGAAAAACGTGAATAGTGAAAACCTACAGTTGATCCTGAACAGGGAAACTTTCTTTGCCCAGAAGTCTTAGCCACACTGTCACACACTCCTCTGTTGAGATAAAGGCACCATACTGGTATGACCTGGGTGGACCAGATCCTGGACCTGGTCATGTCAGTTTATACCGAGTGGGTTATTTCCTAGCTTTCAGCATCCAGGAGGATGCTGATGATTCTGATAAAGGGCTTTATCATGTAGAATTCAAATATCCTTTGCTAATAGATCCTGAATCAGTTAAAACTTAAGGTATGGTATAAAGCTATGAGTTCATTTGAGTTTTCGTTTTCTGGGATGATAAATCTATGCTTAAAACCAGCAGGTTAAGAAAAAGGGTATTTTTTCCTTTGTAAAGTTGATCCCTCTGTTTTTCTTAGAATTATCAAAATTCAGTTTGTTAACAGTCCTGTAGCTCCTAGCATATGTTGATGATCAAGAATGTCAAATCTTGCTGTGATGACTTAACTCATACTGATTTATATCATGTCCCTAGTATATGCAGAAAACTTAAGTATGTATTTTAAAATTTGATAAAACACTTTGTTGTGATGTCTCAAAATATTGATCTGAGTAAATTTTGCTGGCTGTAGTCTGTTAGGACCAGCAATATCTCTTATGTCTAATCATTGTAGTTAATCTGTGTTATATATTATAATGAGTCAAAGCCTTGAGGGTGAAGTGTATTTGAAGAGGCAGTTACATAGTGTTAAACTACCAACAGAAATTCTCTTCTCGTGGTCTGCTTTCTAAATGCGGACGTTAGCCAAACAGCAGCAGGTTCCCTCTGCAGTCCATTCAGCAAAAGTTTATGTCACTTCTTTGTTCAAGTCATTGCAGGAAAAATAAGGTGTCGAGCAGCAGGAGGAGAAATGCTACCAGCAGCCCTTTAGGGAGGGATACTAGCAAGAGGCCAGGGCTGTGCGTGGTGATCAGATGCCCAGAGGACGAGTCATTCTTGTCATCCACAGCCCCGTCTGTGGCAGAAAGGAAGCGAGGGAGCAGTTGTGCATTGTGGAGGAGGATTTCAGGTGCATGCTCCTGCTCCCCAGGATGCCAGCAGCTCCCCAGCCAGCCCTTCCCCTGAGCCGGTAGTGCTGCAGTGGTCGGCAGCCCCAGCTCCGATGGGAGTTACCTTGAGCTGTGCAGGGCTCTGCTTTAGAATGTCCCGCAAAAGCTTCATAAAAGAAGCGACTTCAGAAAATCAGCCTCCAGAAGGAATGTGTTTGCCCCTCTGTAGCAGTATTGCATGGCAGTTAATATCCAGAGGATTTTTTGGGGGCTGACTCTGCCCTTTTAAGAGGTTTGCTCTCCTCTCCAGTTGGTGATGGTAAGAGAGGCATTTTGGAGAAAGCCAAGATATGAGACCTCTAGCAAATAGGAGACCTGTGGGCTGCTTTGAAGTGTCCCACATGCCAACCAGGCAGTTTATCACCATAGGGAGCGTGTGGATCAGGCTGGCTTTATTTCCACTCTTTATTCCTTTCTACATTTATTCATTGAGAAAGTTCATTTCAAGTTTTTCTAGCTGTAGGAAGAAAAATAAAAACAACCCAGCAACCATGAACAGACCATTCCTGTAGATTCAGTTCTGGTGAAAGGCAAAGAGTGACTCATAGTGAGAAATACTTTACCAGGTTATATCAGGTCAACATTGAGTTTGTTGTGCTTTAATCAGATCAGTCACAGTTGTTGGGGTCTGTCTTTTTAAAGCTTATTTCAGTTGTTTTTATTTGCCAAACATTCACTTTTCTATGGACATTGGAAACATGAAGTATTTCAATCAGCAATTTCGATGTTTGCATTGTAGATGCTACAACATGCAGATCATTTCTAGCTAGTGTCAAGCTGCACAGCGCAGTCGGTAGAAGATAACCCCCCCTGACAGCTATCGTATGGGTGGGTAATGCCCATTGCCTGGGACACATCTCACTTTGTGCCGGGGCTAGGCCTCCTTTGACAGGACAGAAAATACAGTGTTCAAATAAGAAAGGCAAATTTGGGGGAAAGTAAGTACTACCAGCAGTAGTTAGCAGATCAGAGGATATAAAATGGCTTCAACTGCTGTGTGTAAGCATTTAAACTAGTCTGGAGTTGATTATCTGCTCTGTCTCTAAGCAGAGGGTGTAAACACTCGCTGCTGCAGTAACCAAGCTGCTGTCTGCAATTAAAGCTAACTAGTAGCTGCTGACCTGCAGCCTGCTATTACAGGCATCTCTCGCTCCTCAAACCTTGAGAAACTAAGCTGCAGCTATTGTGGAAGTTGCAGTAGCACAGATGAGCCCAAAAGGTTTGCATTTTCAACAGCCTGAGAATTAGTTACTGTTGTAAACTATTCTGGCGTTTAGATGTCTTTGAGACCATGAGCCCTGCTGCAATGAGGACAGGCTACAGCGTCAGAAATCTGCAGCAGGACCCCTTCCTACCATCTGTTCGGTTTGGTCCCTGTCTCCAAGTTATAGGATGGCCTCTAAGGTTGTTTGGCCAAGGAAGAATTTTCAAAAGACTTACATTCATAGTCATCGTGCTGAAAGCATCCTGGACTCAAGTCTTGCACAGTCACATACGCTGTACTTACTCGTGAAGTTTGCATCAGCAGCTCTTTGGCAAGGGACCCAGCTCTATCACCATCAGTTCCAGGAACCTACAACTAGTTCTACCTCTCTGTCTTCTCATACGCTTTCTTGCAGGTTTGTGCCTGCCTGGAAGGCTCTCACGTGCATAAGTCACATTTGTCAGTCTGAAAATATACTTGGGGTTTTGTTTTTCGAGTAGGAAAGAAACTTCAGGGAAGAAGTAGCAAAAGGTGTGAGTGAATGAAGATGTGTTTGTGCAGTTACTATACATGTGAGCTTTGGCTGGGTTTGGTTTTGTTGTAAGCTTGCGGCGTTAGAGGTATTCTTAAAGCTCATTTAGTTCACCGATAGTTGAGAGTTTCGGCTAATCCTTGCTGACGCCTTGATTTTTGACACAGTACTTAATCGCATGTCACTTCTCAGCGCTACTAGCAGCACACAAAAAGTTGAAATGATTAGTCAAGTTACTTGCACAGATTTCAACAGGATTAAGAATTAACTGGAGTTCACAAAAATTTTCCAGCTGAGATGCAGACCAGGGTTTTTCTTCTACTCAGGACAGCAAGTTAACGTGTAGCCAGACAGTTTATCTCATTTGGGCAGTGCTTGTAACTTAAGCTTAAATGGTGCATAGACAGGAATTTTCAGTCTAGAAATGGCCACAGGTTGCTGGCAGAAAAGTGATTTCAGGCTCAGTCCTTTAAATGCTTTGATGGCTGTTCATTCACAACCTTTTTAAAGGAAAGAAGCATCAGAAAAGCAGTAACTGGCAATACTGGGTTGATCTCATTTGTTAAAATTCCCCTTGGACTGGGACTGGTAGTCCAGGGGTACACTGGCCTGATGGATGGGGTTTTACATACCCCCAAACACCAGTGAAGTTCAGCTCTGGATCTGAACCTTGCAGCTCAGGCCCATCTCTTGGTGAAACTGGAAACACTTGCTGCTTTATGCTGGCAGCTGGAGTGTACAAAAACAAATGTTTCAAAATTTAATTTGAAGTGTGGTTATGGTCAGAGAAGTGACTGTAAAAAAGGCATCTTTTACTCAATAGATACACTCCCTCTGTGTCCTTCAGGCATTTCTGCTGATCTTACTGATTTGGGACAAGTAGTTACTACTGTCAGTGCTGCAAAACCAGTAACACTGGTGCAAAGAGCTGGATTCCCTTCTGCTATGTGCATTATCAGCACATGTATTTGCTATTTTCTAGTGCAGATTTTGAATAACTGGATGATGTGCCACAAAGGAGAATAAAGCAGCTTGATTTTTTCAACTGAAGAGATGTTTTTGATCTCAAAATTAGAAAAAAACATATTGAAGCGTACTTAAACTAAGCTGATCTGACCAGGATGAGAGTAAATCTGAAACCCCTCCATGTCATTTTGACATGACCTTTTAAAGACCCCCTTAAATAACATACGCAAACACTGGTTCCTGGCTTGTTTTTGCAGACACTACGTTGCCGTTTTTCGTTGAGTCATGTTTCTTGCTTATTTAATGTTGCAGCAATGGCTTCCAAGTTGATGAATAAATAAAATCACACGTGAGAAAAACTGAGGGCTGAGCAATGGAGCAGCAAGGTCATAGAAAGAATGGAGCATGCAATTCTAAAAGATTTATCTGTGGGATGTGCTGATGATTCTTTAAAATTACTTATTAGAAGAAGTCTAGGCTGCAAAGCAATAACTCTGATCTTCAAGTGTGGTTTTACTTTGAAAAACAGCAATGTAAAAAAGCCACCTTTGTGCTCAACAGATCGTTTCTTTGTACATATGAATCAAGAGATGTCTTCCGTTTACTGCGTTGCCAAAATTGATTTTCTTTTGCTTTTTTACTCCGGTTACCTTTGAAGAGTCTATGTAAAGTCCAAGGACCATTGGTTGGACTCTGTTTCCTGTTTTGAATCGGGAGCATTGTTATTCCTGCTTTTTAGTTTTCATTTCTGAGACAAGAGGGGAAAAGTATTTAAGCACATGAAAGTGCAGATACTCGCCTCATGGGAATTCCCAAAGAACCTAACCTGCGTAATCCTATTAGAGTCTCCCTCTGTATTCGTGTGTTTAACTACTTTAGAAAGTCCATCCCATACCAATTGAAGAGTCATTCATGTTCAAGCTTGATTAATGATTAATTGTATCAAAGAGAAACAGTTGCGATAAACATCACTTCTGGTCATTGACCTCCATTCCTTGAAGTGACACGTGAGAAGGAAGGATCCCAGCTCAGTTTGTGCATCCTAAGCTACACTGTTTGCCAGTGTTACTTGAACAGAATCTAATGTGGGAAGCGCTGGCATGCAGAAAGCATGACATATGACAGCTTTTTTCCAGGGTTTTTCAAAGCAAAGTTGCATGCTGAATATGTGCTTTGTCAAGTACAAATATCGGTGCTGAAACCTTCCCTGGAGGGGCTGGGTGGGAAGGACGGAATGCACCAAAACGCTCTTGGAGAAATGAAATCAGTGTGTTTGCATAGAACTCCTGGGCACCTCTTACATGGGAAATTCGAAGAGCAGAGTTACATATTTTGGCCTTTCTCCTGGAGGTGTAGTGCTTTTTTGCACTTTAAAAAAAAAGCAATTTTTAAACACTTCCGTGTTTTGCAGAACAGCTGAAGTGATACAGAGGATACAGAAAAATAAGTCTGTCTAGCAAACTTTCATGACAATCCATTACTCTATGTTTAAAGTAACAGTAAAAAAAATGCTTGAAGAATAGCTTGTTGATTTCTAACTGTGTTAATGCAGCTTAGCATATAAATTTACAAAAGCAGAATAAGACCATCATGAAGAAGCCTCATAATGATAGCAATATATCTGTGAGACAGTGGTAAATAAGAAATGTGTTCTCTAACAGTGCTAATTTTTCTTCTTACCTAGGTGTATATGTATTAATAAGATCCTTTCTTATTTCTTCTAGGCACCAGTAACGGATGTGCAGTTTGGCCCTATGAGACTTCATCAAGATCAACTTCAGGTAATACAACAGTTCAAACCGAAGTCTTAATTTCTAAAACATCACAGATGTTAGCTTAAAATTCATGACTGGAATTTTTGGGGGATAGAGATCTTCACAGAGCATTTTTGTCAAGTGTTTACGTGCACCTAACAAGACATTTTTATCCCGGCGTTCTATGTGTATCCTAAAAATCCTGCCTAACTCTTTGCTCCGGCCATCTCTCAGCTCATAAAAATAGAGGTATCTGTAGTTCTTTGTGCTATCAGTTTGCTTGTAATCAATTTAATGTGTGCCTTGTTTTGTATTCTACTGGTAGTCAATTCTTAATCAAAATCTCATCAAAATGGTACTAAGCCAAATGTCCTGTCGAGGTCTATTCCACCAGCATTATTACTAGCGTCAACCAAAGTTGCAATATCATCACACAATATAGGAAGTGAGCTTGGTAATGTATGTTTTTTTGTTATTCATTGTTGACTGGCATTAATTCATCCTCTTTTATGTCTTTATTAATGAAGGTCATTTGTCAGTTGTCCCCTTATTTTGTCTGGGATGTGCATGAGGTTTGCAGATACAGGACTCCTTTGGAATTCCTCTGAAAACTCTCTTGTATCCCAAGGCATACAGAACCATTAATAATCCAAGATGTTCCTCAGTCAGTAATTACAAAACTCCTGGGTGGAAGTAATTTGGACTTGATAATTTGGAAATATCTGTCTTCAAGAACTGCAGTTCAACATCTTCCGGATCTGTTATCAGAACAGACAGTAATATCACCAAACATCAGATCTTAGGACAGCCTCATCCAGCTGTTCCCTAAGTATAAATCAGAAACATTCCTTGACTATTTCTGCCTCTTTTGTTGTTCTTAATGTTTGTATTGCTTTTGTCCAGTCACAGGCCACTCTAAAATTATACCAATTTGTCCTGGTAATATAGCTGGCAGGCATGAGGGAAGGAGAAGTTAGACAACACCACATTTGTGCCAGAGTCCATCATACAGCTCTGATCTGGTGCTTTTCTGTGCTATTGCTGAAAACCATTCTTAAGTGTTACAGATTAACTTCACTAAATATAGCCCAAACTATGGCATGTTTTTGCAAAACAGTTTTGCAGGTTGCTATAAAAGGAATCTGAACTAAATGAGTACAAAGTCCTTCATTCTTACAAAAGTATGTACTACACAGAAATGTTAAGATTTACTGGTAGACATTTCACCAACTTGGTCCAAAGTGTAACCAGCACTGGAATTCCTAAAATCACCCAGAAGATAAAGGGCACTGGGATGTGGTGCAAGTTACACATGCTCCACATTATTTTCTGACCAAAACATACATCTTAAGTGTGGTTTGAATAAATTACTGGAAGATTGGTGTCTTGAGACAATAGCCCAAATGCTGGTTTACTTATCCATCTTTCCCAAAAGGCTGCATATACTGAGTCATCCACAAAATCAACATTAACACAGAACTATAGTCTGCCATTCTGTGTGTTCTTTCAAGCAAAAGAAGTTTTCTTCTACAAAACATTATCCTGATACAAAGCACAATCACATCAGTGAGAGTCTTAGCAGGCTTTGTGTTTATCTTCTGTACCATATTCAATCGTAGAATTTGAAATACATTTTAGAAGGAATTGGGCCTTATCATACTTGTAGTATGTAGGCATTTTATTGATATTAAAAAGGCTCAGAAAGGTTAATATTATTGGCAATTACCTAATGTTAGGACAGAGCTGATAGTGGCTCACAGATCTGACTTCCAGTTCTGGATTTCAGCCACGGTAATCTTCGTGTTACAAATCCCATGGCAAGCTTTGCTTAGGAGTCACGTGGGGACATACTTCATATGCAGAGGTACTGCCTGTGATTCCAGTCTCGCATGAGTTCATCTCAAGCAGCCTATCTGTAGTTTGCAGAAACCCTGCAGAGTGGGCTGCATCCAGTGCTGTGGGGAGCTAGAATGAGATGAAAAGGAAGGCACGTTTTTCATCATGCCATTGAAGCACTGGTAAATACCAATTCACACAGGGTGAACCATGACTTTTTTTTTTTTTTTTCTGGAATATCATCTGGCAAGAAAAATAGAATCCAAGAAAATAGTTGTATACGAGGCAATTTCAGTGAAGAAAAGTAGACTCGCTGTTATAGCACATACACTGCCTGAAATATATGTATCCAGTCTCAACTGATTGCCCAAGCTCTCTTTGTAACTAATGATGAGAGAGCCACTTCCCGGCCTTGTTCATCCCATGTGGATATAAATGGCTCTGGCACACAAGTTTTATCCACTTGAAACACCTCTGTATACAGACAATTATAAAAAGCAATAGTCTGTAGAAAGCAATTCGGTTAGAAACAATGGATTAAGCTTTGGAAGTTGGTTTACAAAACATGTTAAGAACAGGCAAAAATCACAGAATCTACTATACATGTAAGATGTTTGTAATGATTCACTGTCTTTAACTCAGGTACTTTTAGTATTTGCCAAAGAAGATGACCAGAGTAACGGGTTCCGTTGGGCATGTGAGAAAGCTGGATTTCGGTGTAATATTGCCAGGACACCTGAATCTGCACTAGAATGTTTTCTTGATAAACATCATGACATTATCATTATTGACCATAGACATTCCAGATACTTTGATGCAGAAGCATTATGCAGGTAAGCAACATTTCAGTGTAATCAATGCTTAACTATATAGCTGACACATCATCAAAGTTTTTTTTGCTTTTATATGACCCTTTTATAAAATTGGTCAAATATTGGGGGTTTTTTGGACAGGTGTCCATTGGCAGCATCAAATACTGTTACCTCAGTGCTTTACATGTTACAGCTGCAGCATTTTTGGTTGTGTGCTAGGGTATCTGGAGCTTAAACTGGCTTGGAGCCACAGTGTACATATTTCTTGCCATAGTGAACTGGTTTGGTTTGGTTTACGGTTGTGGGGTTTTTTTTTCCAAATACCTGGTTCGTTGTTTGCACATTAAATTAACTGTGAAGATAGCTTGTGCCACCAAGCAATGTAATGAATACATTCACTTCATTAGCGTTCCGAGCATTAGTGTTCATTTTTTGAAATACCACTTGCTGTTGAGTAACTCCAGATGTGGATAGGAAATATTTCGTGTGCACGTTTCTGTATCTACAACACTTGAAAATCTGTTATGAAGAGCAAAGTTGCAAACTAAGTCCAAAAATACTTCTACAAACTGCGAAGTATGAAAAAAGGGGGAAAGGGCTTGCCTTTTGAGTGTCCCCACAGAGACTTGACAGGCAGTGGTGCCTCGCTTCAGTGACTTTCCAGTGAAATACCCTTTGGGAATGTGTCTAGACTAAATGGCAGTCTGAGGGGTGGGGGTGGTGGGGTCAGGTTATGTACCCTGGGTGAGTGTGGTGGGTTCAGGGCACTGGGACAAAGGCCCTTCTTGCTAAACTACAGTAACTAGATAAGACCTTTGTCAGGCAAAGGCTAGGTATCAGCAGTGTTCCCCGTGTTACATTTTTCCCGTTCTGTCTCAGAATAAAGTAAAACGTTCCTTAAATGAGTGAAGCGAAGTCCTGCAGACAAGTCTGTTCTGTGCTGTTTCAGAGGGGAAAATTTTTTTGCTATTTCCCCCCTGAGAGTATGTGAGATTTAGGTTAATCTACATTCTCTGTGTCTCTTGTTGGTTTTTTTTTCATGGACTCACAGATATTGCTAAACTAATTCTCCTTTCTTAGTCATCCAGCAGGCTCAGGATTTGATTTTTGTTTTGTTGTTAAACCCTTTAAAAGAAAGACTTTAAGAAAAGTACTGTGTGAAGGTTCTGTAAAATCATGTTTTCTGAAATGTGAACTTAAACAAATGTTAAATGATTTGCTTTTCATTTAAAGGTCTATCAGAAGAACAAAACCCTCGGAAAATACAGTCATTATTGGTGTAGTACAAAGGTAAATACTTGTGTCTTTACTTTCACATGTGTTAAAGAAAATGTAATTATTATAATTGTAAAAGTAAATGCTACATTAAAAAACTTAAATTAGAACTTCTTACTGTGCTAGTGGTAATGTGTTATACCATACAGTTTTTACCATCCTTGACTATAGGATTGGGACAGGATTTTTGATTTCTAGTTTTTACTAAAGAATTTTGACTTTGGGTTTTGTTTTTTCCCATCTCCTCATCGTTGCAGGCTGTGGGAGTATATTTCAAACAACCTCTGCAACACAGAACTGTGGAACTGCCTTATAGATCTGTATTTTTAACTTTTCTTGATCCATCTTTCAGTCTGATTAATCACAGCACAAACAGGAGATCTGCTGAATTACAAAAAAAGATACAGAACAATTTGATCACTACAAAGTAGCATCTGATCATAGAAATTTTAAAAGTAAAATAGACTATATTATGACATCTCAGTAAAGCACTGCATGTATTTTTTTCCTACTCTTCTCTCTGAAAACATTACTTCTATATAATAAAATAATTTAACAGTAAAAAAAAAAAAAGAAAGCAATATATTTAATCTGAAATGAAATAAATGGAAGATAATTTCCTCAGAGTAAAATTTAGGGAGTGTCCACTTCTCAGAAAATATTTACACTGGGAAGTGATTCTGAGGTGTTGAAATTTCCTATTAAAAAAACCATTTGCCACCACCATCTCTAGTGAACAAAAGACCCCAGTTAAACATTTCAAGGGATTCCATTCTGAATATAATTTTCCATGTTTTTATGTCAGGAAGTCTTCTGCCTATGGTAACCATTGCTTCTACAATCAGAATTGTCACTCATCAAACTAACACAAAAGAGGAAAAAAAGGAGCAAAAGAGCAAATAGTGATTCAAGAGCTGTTTCATGTATATCAGAGAGAAAGACACCTGTGGTTCTGTGGGACAGAAGCTTCTTTTGCAACGTAGGAGAGCTTGGAAGCTGGGCTTGCTGACTCACAATTAGGAAGTTGCTCAAAAGTTTTTTTTCCCTGCAGTTCATTTTTGTCTTTTCAAAATGTTTGCATCGTGCATTGGGACACAATAATAGTCCCTGGCAGTGACGGTATCTCAGAAGCCTGAGTTCTCAAACTCTTCAGATGTGTCTAGTGTCCCTGTCTACAGAAAATTTCAGAAACCAGTTTGCCTTCCATTGGGGCTGAGCTGGCTGTGTCAAGCTCCCATGTGCTAAACACAAACGTTCTGGAGTCACCATTTAGAATTTCACAGACAGAGAACTTTCACAGTTTTCCTTTCTTGCTGCAAGAAGCATGCTTGTGTAGAAGCCTGACATTTAGCCAGTAACATACGGAGGATAATCTTCATTTTCCTGCCATTCAGTTTATTGTTTTTTCTTTTTGTTGTGTTTTGGGTTATTTTTCCCCTGCAGAATGCCTGTCTTTGTGCTTCTGGGAGGGAGCATTACCAGATAACTGGTAATGGGGAAATTTTTCTGTCAGCTGTCCTTCTCTCTCTGCTTAATCTTGGGCAAACTGTGTACTTTAGCAGGCATCATTCTCTTCATGCATAAGAAACAAGTGGACAGTAAGCAAAGAGGTGCCATGAGATCCAAAATTTCACATATAAATAAAAGCCATTGTGCCATCTGCTAAACCTGACCAGCTTCCATCTGCTCATTTACAGAAACTTAATGTAATGGCCTTTCTTCCAAATTCCAGCCATACATTCAAATATGCTGAGTATCTTTTAACAGTTAGTATAGCCAAATTTTTTAAAATTATTCAGATATATAATTTTTAGGAGTACATCCTCCCAAAATGACCTGCTAGAAGGCACTGGCTAGGCAACACCATAAAATCAATCCTCATTCAGGCATCTTGAGTGGCCCACCTAAGATCTGGTACACCTAGATGACAAGTAATTTCTTAAAACTTCGGCCATGTAGATATCCAAGTGCATCTTTGACTAAGGACAGCATAAACAACAAAGAATCCAGTACCAAAAAATAAATACTCCAACAACAGCTAATTTTTATTCTTGAAGCATTATTTTTTTGTGATGTAAGCAGCTCATTACATACAAAAAGGAAAATAAAATTTTGGCTTATCCACGTCAAAGATGAAAGCTTATAAAACCCACAAACACCGTGTTGTATTCATAGATCCTGTAAGGATCTAGCCACGTTAGGCTTTAGTGTGACATCTGGGGTACAGGTATGTCAATGGCTTGTGAAACTGGGTCTCGGTTGATTACAGAAATAATCTCTGACTTTGTCATCCTTCTTTAAAAGGCATGCTGATCGTGAAGAGTCATCAATATTGCCCCTGATCTCTGCTGGCTTCACAAGGGTGTGTATGTGTTATACTCCTCTAGGTTGCTCTGACGTTTCAAAATTGTCATGCAAGAAACTATGCAGAAGTTTGGCCGTCAGTGAGCGTTTGTGTCAGTAATCCAACCTGTAAATGTTGTTCATGCTGCTTATTCTTATACATGTATTGAAACTCTGAACTCCCATACACCAGTAGAATTAGAATAATTCTGACTAAGCAGGTGGACATTCTCAGGAATGTTAGAAGTGCTGAGACTTTTCTACTTTATGCATGTATTTCAGAGTAGGTATTTGATGCTCTGCTTGTGAAGTTGACACTGACAAAATTGACTAGTGACTGTAGCAGAGCCAGAGAGCAGCTTGCAATGAACCACAGAACGTGCTGTGGGAAATCTCTTCTATCAAATGTCGATACGCATCTGTAAACAGGCTTCAGACACTGCCAAGTGGTATTATCTATTGTTTGGAGGCACCTGAAAAGTATTACATTGAATCTGTTCCTTGGCAACGATTCCAGTTAAGCAGAAAAGGTGCTTATTAGTGCGTCACTTAAGTGGATTCCTCATTGCATTAAGCTGACAATGTAACAAAAAGGTACATGATTTACAGTGTGATTCAAGAGTATTTGGTTGCGTGCTCACCAGATTATTTTGCTCTCCCAGCACAATCCATTTGCACCTGTTTGCTTATTTGTTGTAAGGTCCCAGTACAGGAAACGCTAGAGCCTGAAAATAACGGTGCTTAGATATACAGAGCCATTCCACTGGGCAGATAAGTAATCTGACAGCGGTTCTGAATTATTTATGCATCAGAGCCTTGGAGATGGGCTAATGGCAAAGTATAGAAAATTTTGTTCAGCAGCCTTGATGTGGTGGCTTATGTTTAATAATCAGTCCTCCCTCCTGAACTGTCAATGTCTGTGGCAGTTTAGTATGAATGAAGATTTAACATTCAGGCTCACACCTGGTAAATATGAGATCTTTTAAAAAAAAAAATAAATCAAAGATACTGAGGTCATTGCTGTACAAGCCCCAGGTTGAATAATTGTATCCAATGGCAGGTATGTATGTCAGGAGGTTTTGCGTCCTTCTGTGCATGCAATTTTGGGGTATCAGCAATTGGAAACTGATAATAATCTCAAATTTTGATGACTTGAGACACAACGTAATTTTTTCACTGTTACTTTAAATAAGTAGCATGAAAGCATATAACTTCATTAAAGTAGATGTTTTAATATATTGATCCTGCTGACAATCACAGAGAATAAACAGATTGTTTCAACCTCATTGCAACGATGATCTGTCACCTTTACGAAATGCAGTAACCTGAAGAATTTTACTAGTCCCAAAAAATAATCTTCTCATGTTGCTTGTGTTACAACATGTTCATTTTTGGCATATCTACTCCTTTTTAGTTCTTTATCAAGCAAAAGAAAACAGAACTTCATACCCTTGAGTATGGAAATGTGTATTAATGAAATATTTCTAACCTTTTATTTGCAGAGATATGTAGAAAATTCTAATATAATGGCCTGTTACAATGAGTTGATTCAGCTGGAATTTGGACAGGTGCAGGCACAATTCAAACTAAGGTAATGTTACCAAAAACATTATCAACCAAAACAATGCCAATTCAGCCACATCCTTAAAGGAGTATTTATTTTACTGTACCATAGTTAATTATAGAATTTCAGTTAGCTGAAGAAAATATGTTAATCATTAAAGTACAGCTTCATTCACTATGGAGTTGCAATACCTTATTGTCATATACAATTAAGAATTACATGGATTAAATTTAATCAGATGCCTTTTTTTTCTTTTTGTCTTCAGGGCATGTAATTCGTTATTTACGGCATTAGAGAAAAGTCAAGAAGCCATTGAGATCACAAGTGAAGACCATGTCATACAGGTTTGTTCCAGTTACTTTTATAAGTACAGAAAATTGTTCTGTGGGCTGACTGTGTTTTATTTTATCCATAATTACGTTTACTCTTCCTTACAGTACAAGAATCTAACCTAACTTAATGGTTCTAAAAGGGTTGGAGTAAGGTTAGCTGCAGAGTAGCATTTTCTTGATTTAAAACACCTTGCATAAATCAAGTCCATTTTAAGGGAAATTGTTGTTTCTGAATGAATAAGGATTTGCTCTCTTGGGGTTTTCTTTTATAATTATGCTTTTATATCATGAATGAATGTAGCCACTGGCTTATATACATTCTTTTCCAGAAATATTGTACGTTAATTTGATGCTCCTGAAAAGTAAATCTAATTGATGTTCTAGTTAAATAAAGCTTTTTTTGATTGTTTTTTTTTTCTTCTGAAATGGATACTGTTTGATGCATTGGAATCGTTTTTGAATGTAATCCTCTCTTAGAAATTTCTTTTAAAAAGGGAAAAGAAATTATACTTAGGTTTTCAGTCTTGAAAACATGATCCTTATAAGAACATTAGTTCCGTCCCTAGCTACGAAAGGCAGTGAGTAGTGATTTTATTATCAGTAAAGAGTCTGAGTTTGAGCCTCTGGGAATTATAACATGCATATAAATTGTACCCTCTTGACCCAAATCTTGACAATGGCAGTTTCATTGAAGGAGGATGTGCCTTTTTCATCCCTTTTACAAAAATAACAGAACACATCCTGAAGTTGTTGTAAATATGTATTTCCGGACCATATTTTGTCCCTCTGCTGGCAGCCCTAGAATATGAGAGAACCAACGTGTGCAAGAGTCTTGGAGCTCCAGCAGGCAGGGCTTTCTCACTCACATAGGGAAAGCCCTTTGGAAGGAACCTCTAGAAGCAGAGAGCATCCAGTAGCACCCTTTTAATTTCTTTTATACTGAGACATTGTAAGTTGTGAGGCATTCAGATGCTGTTATGACATGTGTCTGTAACTTGGCTAGCGAGAAGGTCATGAAGGGGTGGGCTATGGGTACCAATCTTCCATTTTGTTGGGCAAGGGCCACAAAATGGCAGCGAAATGCAACATTCAGTTCAGAGAGGAAGCTGTTTTATTAGATTCCACTTCTAGTCTGCATGGCTGGGATTTGCCTGGATGGGGGAATAGTGATGGTTGGCCCTTACGCACAATAAGGTGATGAATTTGTCAATAGATAAGGTTAATAGTCCTGGGGTGTCCCACCATCTAGTTTGTGATTTTTAGGAACCCTGTGGTAGGTTTGAGGTTTATAGATTTGAGAACTGAGTGAGCTCATTTTTCAGGAATTGAATGTCTGTCTAAACTCTGTGGATATGTAATACTCAGCTGTTTCCATAATTTCCCTCTCTTTGCTCACATGGATACACTCTGTGCAACTCTTGTAGCATGGACATTCGTGTTTTGCTTCACAAAGGAAAAAATGTAGGCATCTTTCTCAGGAGCAGTACACGTGGAGATTTATTTAAGGCTGGGAAAGAGATCCCTTGGTTTAGCAAACTGAAGAAAAGGGGATTCTGTTGTGCCTTAAGTATTCTGTTGAATGGGTTTTTGTTTGTTTTTATTTCACAGTACGTCAATCCTGCTTTTGAAACAATGATGGGCTATCAAATAGGTGAACTAATAGAAAAGGAATTAACAGAAGTGCCTATAAATGAAAAAAAAGCTGATTTCCTAGATACTATTAATTCCTGCATAAAGATAGGAAAGGTGAGTAATGGCATTGTATCACTTATCATTTGCTACCTGTAAAAGCTATTATGGTCCAGGGATGACACATGATGTAACTTGAAGCTTCACAAACACATACCATATGCAGCTTTCTTACTCAAACAAGAAGAGGAAGTAAAAAATGCTCATTTTTTAAGGGCTTCTTTCTCTTTTCTTGCTTGGAAGAGGTACATGTCTTACAAAAATAAGTGACTTGCTGTGTTTCTTTATAATATATGCTGTATGTGGCAAAAGGTGTGGGAATTACTGAAAAGAAGTAAGATGCATGCACATGTTATCCAGTGTGATGTAAATGAGAAAAAAACCATGCTGAAGTATTTCGGCATGGAATGTGGAAGCTGATTTGAAAATTCAGAATGCAAAAATGTCAGAAGAGACATTTGCAGTATCACTTGAGAGTGATAGGCAGGGTCAGCTGTCAGCTGCCAATACCTTTTATTCTCTAATGACGTGGGAGCTGTCTAACGGATTTCCATTAGGAATGTTTGTTGTGCCAAGATGTTGCAGGAGGAAGTGCAGCTAGCATCAAGGGAGGTCATTGCGGAGAGACATTACTGTTTGCTTGGTAGGTCCATGATAGTCCCGTGGGACTGTTGTGGCTGTAGTGTGATGATTCATCTAGGAGCTTTCATTTGCATTTTGACAGTGCGTTGTAAATGCTTGTGTTGTCATTGAACATGTCATAGTACCTGATAAGAAGAAGGTCATGGAGATTGCACAAAGAGATGTGGGAATTGGTCTGTTTGTAGATGCATCATGGCCTGTGCTCAAGCCTGAGTCAGGATAGCAAGGTGGGTCATACTGACTGGCCGTGGGGAAGCAGCATGTTGCTGACACAGAGCAGGGAGATGCTAAAATGAATCATGGCGCTCCGTGTATCTAGGCAGTGATGCAAAAGCACCGATGCAAAACTGTGATGAGTCACACTCTGTAAATCAGGGTACTAACACAAGCATTCATCAACAAAAGCTGCATTCTAGCTGGATGCAGGTTGCATGTGCGTTTCAACAAGAGCGTGTCTCGCATTTCTACAAGTATTGGCCTTTTGGAAGGCATCCCAGCAGTAGACAATAGCTTGGATTATGGTGCTCCGCACTTCTGTTGCCTGACTGAAATTATTCCAGTAAATGTGTGTAGTACTAAACTGATGTTAGGAGGGAGTATTTGTTAAGTTACGATTCAAATACATTAGACATGTCAGTTCTCAAGACCTGAAGTGATCTAATTCTTAATATTATAGTTTGCTGATAAAAATTTCTTTAATAACAAAAATATATTTTACTGTACGAATGATAGAAATCTAACCCTAATCCATCTCTTTCCTTGCACTTATTTTATTCCTGGCTCTAGGACTTCCAACTGTGAGGGATAATGAAATACTGCTTATTTAAACCTGTCTGGAACAGCTTAAGCTGTTTTAGGTGGATATATTCTGGTTTCATGGTTTTTGTATCTTCCTTTGAAACATTTTATAGTATGTAGTCAATGTAGCCTTACATTTATCTATTAGTAGAAAAGTTAATTGCAAATTCAATTCTTACAGGAAGTTTTTTGAGTAGAAGTTAACTGTGTGGAGCAACCTTTGATGTACTGCAGCCTTTTGAAGGTGCTTTAGTTTGGAATCATTTGTGTCAAGATGTTACAGCATTTTCAGAGGTGCCTAACTTGTGTCTGGATCATTCTGACATAGTCTGTATGTTGTTTTCAGGCTTGTGATTTCTTTATATCCTGAATTTAAAAGCCTGCTCCCCATTATACGAGGCTATATATTGGCTACTGTAGGTTATAGCATACTAAAAAAGCCAACTGTCTACTGCTGTGATATTTTTCTGTCAACATGTTTGGTTGTTCTGTTTTGAACAAACATGGAAATGTAACAGAAATAATAGAAAGCAACATCTTCTGATCTTTAGAAAAATGCAAGCTGTATAAAATCTACATCTAGTCTTTAAATGGAATTTAGGAAGATGAAATGTCTTGGAGCATTTGCCCTCTCGTGCTGACAAACAGCCCTGTGAGCAAGTTCAGTATATTCAAACAAAAGTTCATAGGCATTAAACACAAAAATTGCTAATTGCATGGTACATAGGGATTCTTGGGTCAGGATATTGTTTCTCTCAGCAAAAAAAATATATCTCTGGAAGTTCATTTTTGGTTGCTACAGCTGGCTGTAGTTTGCAAGAAACCAGCATTATTGAAAGGCATTTTCATCCATCCATCCTTGATGAGTTAAAAAACAAGTGTATTTTCTTCATTCTTCTGTGTCGTGGTTCAGATTACATCCATTAAGATGAAATGTGCAATTCTGACTAGAACTCTTGCAGCCTCTGATCACTGCAGTTTGACACAAAGCTCTTTATCTTAGTTTTGATTTTGGGGAAGTGGATAGCTATCGATAAATCAGGCAAGACATGGAGTTCCTTTCACTCCTTGGGAATTACTTGCAAGACGGCTGTCTTTACAAAGGAGGTGGGAGAGCGATCACAAGTCCATGATAAAGGGCTACGGCTATTCCTTCCTAACTCAGCCTTACTTTCTGTGAGATTGTTTTCATGACATCTTGTGTTTATTTTGGTTTGCTGTCTACAAGTAGCTTGCTGAACTTGGCTGTCTAGTGCAAGAAGCCCCAGTCTGAAAGGAAGGCTGGATTGCTGCGCATGTAGGAGTGCTCAGCGGATAGATGCCTGCCATGGCTGCCCTGATGAAGTTGGAAACCTCAGCGTTGATTCTATTAAAGAGTCAAAACGTGTTTTTTTCCTGTGTATGGTTTTCACTTTGCATTGGCTGCCAGCATGCCAGGCCATGCAGAGGTGACCGATCACTGCACTTGTGTGGCTGCAATGTAGCTGTAACGATGCGCTTGACTGACAGCATGTCTTGTGAAGTAGCTCTTCTCAGTTGGATTGCTGACAGAGGCTCTGTGAGAGAGCATATGGTATTCTTAAAATATATTTAAGTAACATCCCTAGGAGAATGTTACCTACCAGCAGGAGTTTGGCTTGGACCTCCTATTTCTCAGAATTCTGCTGACCTTTTTCCTCACACATTTCCAACTACAGTTTCACAGGTTTTAGAAAATCACGAGGTAAAAAAAAATCAATCTGTTGACTAAGAAGAACTCATTAGTGAATAACCTGTCTTGAAAAGGATGCACTTTCGATGCAGAAATTATCCAATCTGTACCTTATGACTTCACCCTTTTGTGCATATTCTGGGTTTATTACATGGGTCAGAGATCAGTTACTTATCTGTGCCTCATCCTGGTTGTCAGGAAACTATTGATATGCATACTTCTAATCATGAGAGCATTGGATTTTGTGATGTTTGCTTTATATTCATTTGTATTCCTCACGCAGCTCACAGGAGAAGATATTATGCTCACTTCACAAATTGTTATGCAGTTCTTTTCTCCCACAGATCTTTGGAAAAGCCTTTCCTATTTTTTTCTGCACAGCCTGTCACCGTGCAGCTCTCTGTGGGCTGGAGTCTTTATTTGCTGGCTCCATCAACATAAATGCAAAACTGTTCTCTCTGTACCTGTGCTTTGGCCTGCTTGACTGCAAGATCTGTCAGTCTAACATAAATAAATATGTATCATGTGCTTCATGAAGGTATTTTCACATATGTTTGTGCAATCCGATCTTCAGTCTGTTGAACTCAACTGAAAGACAGCAGTTGGCATGGGTACTTTGAATTAAGTAAATATGCAATACGGAATCAATTATTTATTAATCACTTGATATTTATTAGATGCCCAGCTCAAAATATGCATCTGTTAAAAAAAGACTACCACTAGCAATTCTAGGGGTGGAAATGTCTAGGCGAGATTGTAAATCTTGTCGGCTGCCAGGTTACAAAAGAGTGGCTCTGTTGGAAAGTTACTGGCCTCTGTGCTGCTGCCAGAACTGCAAGGGGGAGACTCAGGGTTCCCAGATTTTGCTTTCCCTGAATTTTCCTAAATAGCCCTGTGAGGGGGGCAACCGCAGTCCAGGCACCACACGCAAGGGGGGACCCAGGGAGGTCCGTCAGTGTCGTGGTATGTGTCTTTGCTGTGGTAGTTGCAGCGCAATTTGGAAGCAACAGCAGCGTGGTGAGGGGATTGGGAAGGGGCAGCAGGTGAGGAAGGGGCTCGTGCCTGGTGTGTGCTGGAGCCCCGTGTAGCTGTGTCTGTGTGTGCCAGCGCCGGAGATGTCCTGCACAGCGCGGGGGGGGGTCTGCTGCGGGGAGCTGGTTGGTGAGAGTGACGCCTTCTGGATTTAAAATCTCTAAATTACAAAAGCAGTTGTTTTAACGGTATTTTATTTAAAAGCATGTCTTAAACAAGGGAGAAGGGACACTTCCCTGAGTCCTGTTGAAAGAGAAAATGAGGCTCTGTGCTAGAAACAGATGTCTCATTTCCAGAGTAAAAAAAAAAAAAAAGACTTCTTACTGCAAAATGAAAAATTCCTTACCACCCTGTCTTTTTTCCCCCCATTTAAGAATTTTATCAAAAAATGATGATACTGGTAGTGACAATCTGATGCTTCAGAAATTGTCGACTTATATATGAACCTGAAACCAGGGTGGTTTTAGAGGAGATGTCAGCAGATGCGAGGCAGAACCCCATAGCTATTTTACTAGGCTTTTTTGCTTTAAAAAAAAAAAAAAAAAAAGGATAAATCTCTGCCACTTTTTGAGACTGAACTGGTGTGTGGAAAGTAAATGTGCTAGGATACCAAAGCACTTTTAGTCACAGATATATTTAATGTTAGCTGGTGATAAGACTTCCCAAGGCTGCAGGAGGGATGGTGCAGTCCATGGGTGCAGGCGGACAGGTCAGCGTAGTGGTTTCTCCTCAATGTTCCTGCCCAGGGGAGGTCAGTGCAGTCGGGGAGAAGGGCAGGCAGGTCAGTGGGGCAGTCCCAGCCTTGCGGTGCGTGGTCCTGGGGCACGGCAGGGCAGGCTGCCCCTCAGGAACTTCTCTGTGCGTTGGCAGCAACACGGTGACCTGCAGGTTAGTTGTAAGGAGGAGTTTGGGGGTAAGCAGGGTTTAAGCAGTCCTGGCTGGTTTTGCATTGTAAGACGGGTTTCAATGAAAAAAGGTATGAAGCTACAGCTTCTCTTCCTGTTTTATCTGAGCTTCCTTCCACTTGAATTCATCTTTCAGGAATGGCAAGGAATGTACTATGCGAAAAAGAAAAACGGAGATAGCATACAACAAAATGTGAAGATACTACCTGTCATTGGACAGGGAGGGTAAGTATGAAAGCTAAAGCTGTGATTTAGGTCTAAATCAGGGCTCGGTTTGGAGTCCAGCTGATTTCAGCAGGTACTGGATTATTCTGTTACTGAGTATGAAGGAGCAGTTGAGGGACCTGGGGGGGTTCAGCCTGGAGAGGAGGGGGCTCAGGGGGGACCTCATCGCTCCCCACAGCTGCTGCAAGGGGCTGCAGCGAGGGGGGGTCGGTCTCTTCCCCCAGGTCACAAGTGACAGGACAAGAGGAACCGGCCTCAAGTTGCACCAGGGGAGGCTTAGATTGGAGATTAGGAAAAATGTCTTCGCTGGAAGGGTGGTCAGGCGCTGGCACAGGCTGCCCGGGGGTGAGGTGGAGTCACCGTGCCTGGGGGTGTTTAAAAAACACACAGATGCGGTGCTCAGGGACATGGTTTAGTGGTGGGCTTGGCCGTCCTGGGTTAGTGGTTGGACTTGATGATCTTAAAGGTCTTTTCCAACCTAAGTGGCTCTATGAGTCTATGATTACACAAGAAAGGGAGCCTCAGACCTCTGCATTTAATTCCTTGGGGCATAATCAACTTTACGTGCTCTGTGCAGGGAAAGTGAAGTTCTCCTAATTCTCCCCAAAAAGGACTCAAAAATCTAGATGTGCTTATTTGTGACTCTGACTCTTCGAATACTCTCTGAAGTGCAAGTGCACCCTCCTCTCTTTCTGTGCGTTGTGTTGGGACCACCAGGACCTACATCCTGTTCCACTGTGCACCTGTACTATGTCCTTCCGTGCTCACCTACTCATGGCTGCTGCCGAGTGTCTTTATGTGATGAGGTCACCGTGTGCTTTGATCGTGGTCAAAATTCAAGCATGTCTTGATTTTTGTGCAACTTCTGCCTGGTCCCCAAGTGGAGCATTTGGAGCACACAGCTATGTGTTAGTTATTGGTACATTTATGATGAGCGCTTCTATACTATATTGGGAAAGAAAGTGGATGAGGTTGCATGCAGGAGTAGTTTCAAAGGCCTCTAAGGCAACATGGAACATTAATTAAAAGCACAGCACATTATATTCCAGACTTGGCTGAGACGGTTGTTTACGAAGGTGTATCTTCATGAAGGAAAGGCCAAATGCAGCCTCTTCGTGCAGTTACTTCCTAAAAAAAAAGTGGTTTGGGTTGATTTTGTCCCTGGAAGTAATTCATGTTCTCTACTGTCCATCAATAGAGTGAAAACATATTTTCAGCTTAAGATGCCAAACTTGTAAGACAAGTATGTATTACATACATTGCTACTTACAGAACAATGTAAGCCCATTTGAAGCTGGCATAGAAAGCTTTCTGGTAATTAAGGGTGTAGTTTTCAGTTTGATTGCTCTATCCCTAAATCATGTTGAAGGTTTTGATTGTTGGACTGCACTGTTGCGTGTTTTGCATTTATATCATATCTGAAACATCCAACAGTAACCCAGAAGAAGCTGGGGCGGGGGAAGGAAGCAGAAAGAGACAATCTTTGCAAAAGATGCTTCCATTTTGTATTCCCCATCACATGAAGAACTATAGAATTTTTTCCATTCCCACTTGAGCCTTCCTGCCAGAACCGGATTTGTCCTATATTAATTTGTTGCTCTTAACCATTTTGTGTATCAGCACTGAATTAGAGCTGAGGTTTGGATGGGAATTAACACACTGTTTTTTGCCTACAGAAAGATTAGACACTATGTGTCAATTAGTAGACTGTGCAATGACAACAATAAGGTAAGTGAAAATAATGCTATGCTTGCTTTAGTTTGAGTCCTAAATATTACAAAACAATAGGAAAGTTCTGACTAACTGGGTTTCTCATACTAAATTGTAGGTGGAGAAGACATGTGAATGTATTCAGGCTGAATCTCAGACAGGTATGACACATCTTTTCTGTCCTAGTAAGTGGAGAACATACCTGGAGAAGGAATAAAACCAGTTGTTAGTCATCTGACTGAGAACCACAGTTGCACAGGACAGTCTGAACAGTACTGTTTAGCTAGTGATAAGCTGGGAATCCAGCTTAAAAGGCGGGAAAACAAATACAAGCCCTCTCCACCTGCCTCATTTGTTTTACAAGTGATATAAAGCAACCCACCCTGGAAAATGCAGTAATAGGGCCCCAGGTTGGTATTGTGGTATTGCTGGAGTCAGCGTCACAGTTCAGTTGTAGGTAGTGGATCCCTATGACAAAATCAGAAATGAGAAGGATGCTGTCTAGTCATCATGTTGCTGTGGGTGGTCTGTAGCTAGTGGCGTGTATGTTTGCTTTTAACTGTATTGTGGGGTATTTGCATGTGGGTGGAAATGAGGATGACCAACACTACCATTCACCCTTACCCCATGTATCAACACCTTAATGAAGACATCCTTGGCGTCCGTGCTGCAGGTTCTTGTTAACTGTCACCTTGGTAGCACAGGTTGTATCTGTTGGAGTCAGTGAGGGACCTGGGATATATTGCCTACGTTGCTAGCATGTACTCTGCTTTGGTCCCCGGGTTCTTTGTGGCAGTTGTTACCTGAATGAACTCGGGTGTGTTCCACAAATTGTATTCACAACTCCAGTTGTGTCACTCTGTCAAGAGAGGAACTTTCCCTTCACACTTTTAGATCCCTTCTGCAAAAACACTTGGGCACGTTCTACCAGAGACCATGACTGGGTTCATGAAGCAGAATTGGGTGACAGTTTAAAAAGCAGATTTCATTGGCTGTCATCTGCTGAAGCAGTGCGGTAAATGTTACTCAGCTGCTATCAGGCTTTCTCTGAGTTTCAGTTCCTTTAATGTACATCTCGGGCACAAATTAATGTCATTGTACGGTATAATTTTCTCCACAGATACTCAGACTTGCAGACACAAAGACATGAGGAAAGGATCACTAGATGTCAGATCCACAACATCACGAGGGAGTGACGGTATGTTAAACAAGTAGATTTTCCTGACTTTTATATATATTCAGATTTTTATGTGCATACATGCATACATATACAAATAAAGGTAAGTATATATGTGCATATACACACATACACACACATGAATAAAGTTGCAAGTCATCAATTCATGAACAACTTTATGTTTATCATAGCCCCATTTTCTTCCCTTGAACTACTGAGTCTTTTTTTGAACCAGTGGAGAATGGCTGGCTATGGTCCACCATCCTGCATGGAAGACGTCATGAGATTCAGCACAGATACTTTCAAGTACAAATGGCAAACTCTAAACCTAACAAATTATTACATTTCTTACCTCTTCTCTGGATAAAAATACGAAAAAAAAATTTTAATGAGTTTTGTTTTCTTTTCACTGTGTTGTATTTTGCTCCACTAGATCACCCCAGACTTGATAGATGAGTCACATATTCAAAACTGTTGCTGATACTTACAAGATTTTGTTGAAGCATACATCATTACAGCCTAGGCAGCATACAGTAGTGAAACATGGAAGTAGGTCTGTGGCAGTAAGAATACAATCATGCTGCAGTGTAGCAAAAATAGCATTCATTCTTCTTCTTAAGAGCTGCTCAGCACAGAGTAACAGGGATGTGTCTGCATTTTATAGGTAGCACAACATAATTATCCAGAAAATTTCCATCTTGGCCTTTTCTTTACAGAACCAAAATTGCTAATTGATAGAAAACATTTGTTGTTCAATTTCCAATTAATAGTAAGCCAGAACCTCTGCTGTTTTAATTTGGCATAGCTATCTTCACTTCAAAGGAGCTTCACTGATTTACCTCAGCTTGGAAGCTGACTCATTATGACTTGTCATGTTGCATCAGGCAGAAAAAGTAGATATATCCTGTAATAACTTCAGTGCAATAGCTACCTGTGCCTGCCAGTTTATTCACGTGTATGGTCTTTTAACTGAGTTTTTAATTGAGCATTTTAATTAGTTAAAATAAAAAAACAAAGCCATGATTTTGCCAGACTGTTACAGCTGCTTATGTCTAATCGGGGATATCAGTGGTTCAGCATGCATCTCTTTGCACTTTTGTGTCCCCAGCATAACAAGCATGTGTCTGCATTCTGCAATAGATTGCCTTTGAAGGGCACAGCAGGGTAAGAAGCTCAGAAAATGAATGAAGATTTCTTGGCTGAATCCTGGTGTCATGCCTTGTCGCTGAAACCAGGATACAAATTCTGCTTTGTTTTCCACACAGGCAGCTCACAAAGGCGGCGCTCTTCTATGGCCAGGGTACATTCCATGACTATTGAAGCACCCATCACCAAGGTAATGTGCACTGTGACTAGCCGTTGTCGCTCGTGCTGCACTAGAATACTGGGCACAAGGCTCCAGTACAGCATCCACACTGAGGAGGAAGGCACTGCTGGCCTCTGGTGCAACTTTTCACCCCGTTCCACCTGCCTACTGGTAGAGCTCCAAAAACCCAGATGCTCTGAGCAAAGTTCTCCCAAGCCTCCTTAGTAGAGTGCCCTCCATGTGGTTAGCCATTACGCGACTCTTTTTAAGGACTTTTGCCAATTTGAAGGAAGGACTGGAGTTCTTCCTTCTTTCTTATGCATTGTAAACTGCCTTCTGAAACCATTCAAGGATTTGGCAAAAATCAGCTCTTTAATAAACTGAGAGATGCAAATGGGAGAAGGTCGTATTAAATCCATTCAGAGACATTTTGAGGCTGTGCATTGTACAGGAAAGTCATTAATAAGACTGCTGTCCTTAAGGCCACAATCTTGTTCCTAGGCAGTAGCAAACATCAGTGGTTTATCAATATCCTTTTCATTTTGATTCTCCCACATGTGGATTAAAGTTGTAGATCTCATTTATTCGCTGTGAGTTTTCCATAGTAATTGATGAGTGTCTCTGTGCTTTCTTAAATCACTTCTAAATTCATAAATGTGTCTAATGCTAACCTAGGTAATAAACATCATCAATGCTGCACAAGAAAGCAGTCCCATGCCAGTTGCAGAAGCTTTAGACCGGGCTTTGGAGATTTTAAGAACCACTGAACTGTACTCTCCACAACTGGGGACAAAAGATGAGGATCCACATACAAGTGACCTCGTGGGAGGGTTAATGACAGTAAGTACATACTGCCACAAACAGCTGTTGGTAGATGTTCCAATGTCTGATTTTCCCAGTTACTCAATCTTTATCATCTGGCATGTGCTTTGCCTCTACAATGCGAAATTTTCAGGAAAAACTGTGCACGTCTTTGTGTGGATTCCCTCCCCCTACATTAGTAATGTAGCTCTGGAAATGGGAAGAAATTTGACCAGTCCCTTTGAAGCATTTGTTTTGCTATAAATGGAAGGAAAACAAATACTTTTTTCAATGTGATTCATTTTAGAAAGGTATAGATGGGACAGGAAGAAAGAAGGATAGCTAGAGAGTTCTATTTATTAATTAGGATTGGAATGGCACATTTTGGGTGCTTTTCAATATATAGAAATAATGTGTTTTCAAAAGAATGAAAAATAGGTATTTTTGTTGCTATTTCTTGGATTATATTTGTACACATAGAGAGACGTAGAAAGATCAGAGTGCTTTGAGCTAGAAATATCAACGTTTGCATATTAAAACACAATCTTGCTCCACAGAACTCATAATTTAAATAAATAAGGCAAGGAAAAGACTGAGGAAGGCATGTATTATGTTGTGTTATGAAAAGAGGAATGGGGGCTTTTAACACCCAAAGGTGAGCAAAGGGTAGGTAGCTAAGCAAGAATTGAACCCAAACCTTCAGAGCCTGGGATCTGACCCTCCTGATAATAACTAGATGAACTTGGATGACTGTTACCTGTGCCTTAAGGATGTATGTTCATATTAGTCTTTAGGTTGCATATAAAAGGCTACAGGCTACCTCAGGAAAAAATCTGATAGCGTCTTGGATGCAAAAAGGCTCGCCTTGTGATGTGAGCTTTTCAGAGATGTTTCTCGGCTATTATCTATTATCATTTCATCCTCTAACTATCAAGACATCTTTGCAGTATCTATCAGAATCTTGAAACAGTTTAAGTGTATTTTTGCCTTTTAAAATACCACAACAAATACCTAATCAAGAGAAATATGTGAGAGATGGGAGAAGACCTGAATGGTTCATATAGGGTTGAATTTACTAACTCAGTAGACAAAATATATTGTTACCTTAACTATAAAAATATAGGAAGAATATTGATACATATAGTCATTAGAGTCTCAAAGTGAATGTTTTCTCCTGCTGAATACATATAGTCCATAAACTCAACTGTTGCTTTTTTTTTTTTTGGTGGATTATTGATTCTTACATACATTTGTATTCTCACTGTATTCATTCTGTGGTCCCAGAACATGCAGGTAACAAAATTGCAAAATACAAAATCCTACTAAAAATAAAACAAAGGCTATTTTATAGAGCAATAGAAAAACTGAGAAAATCCATTTCAGGGCATAAGGGTATATGGTATAATAAGAGTTTTAAAATGATCTGGGAGAAGCATTTTTCCAGCAAAGGGTCTGTTGAAAACAGAATCGTATTATTCCATTTCACATTAAGAAGTTATGACTGAGTAGGGGAACAAGTAGTAGGTTATTGATTTGAACTCTCAAGCAGAATTCATGATGCGAAGGGCATTTGGAGTTCAAAGATGGATTTGCCAGATACCATTACACCTGCTATTTCAACGTTAAAAAAACTACTCTTTGATTCTAAATGACAGACAGCATCTAGTGTCCTAAATACTTGTGTCATGGCAGTGCTATCGAAGAGTCACGGAACCAGTTATAGGAACAGTACTCCCTTTCCTTTTAAATCACAACACTCCAGACTTGTTTATTTATAAATGTGAAAATAAAAATTAGGTATAACAATGCTTTTAAGTGCAAATATTGCATTCAGATATAGCATCCACATTTACTTCTGCTATACTTCGGGTGCACAATGTTTTTAGTAGGTGCATTCAGAAAGATTTTTTTAATAACTGGGGTTTTTTTACATTATGGGCTAAAAACTAATGTGCATTAACTAACAGCTGTATACATCAAAAAAGCAAGCAGGATTTGGGCCACAGCATTTAGAATCTTGAGCTGAAAAGTAAATATTAAATATATCATTCTGTTAGTTTTAATCCTTTGTCTCAGTTTGCACATCTAGGCTTCGTGCCAGAATTAAGCCTAGGAGGCATTAAATTGGAGAATAAACAAGCATACGTTCTTTGATGCCTCTGAGTAATTTGTTGCTCTGCAATCCCAGCAACAAATCACAAGATTCTTATGCTGCTGAGGTGACCTGACCTGATCTGGCAGTACCAGGGGGAGGAGACCAGAAGGAGGAGCATCTATTCCCTCCCACCATCCACCTTTGCTTGTTGAGGGGAAGTATGTGGACATCCTGTGTCTGGTTTGTGGCACGTGTCCAGAACCTCTGTGTGTGTTGTCCAGACAAAGGTGAATGAGGCTGTAACTCCAGACCTCCGTCTGGCACCTGAGAAATTTGAGGTTTTACCTGAGTTCATGTTGTATCCCATATCTTGCAGTTTCTCATCCGTTATAAACTATATGTAAAATGGGCAAATCTTAACAGTACACACAAGTAAGGGAAAGGCAGCTTTGATGACCGTGACAGATTGCAGTCAGGCTTCTCTAAAGTCATTGTGCTACTATTTGGTGTCATCATCTTATAGACCTTATAATACCCTGCATTTAACTCTCAGCTTTTATTTAACAGGATGGTTTACGAAGATTATCAGGGAACGAATACATACTGTCAACAAAGCGTAAGTTTTTAATTTGGCAGTTGCTGAGATATTGAAACATGTTAAGAAATTTAAGGAATGGGAAACATGATTAGATGTTCTTTTTTATAAGCATTGTTTGGGGGTTTTTTTGACAGTTTATTTTTATTTATAAGCATGGTACTGCAGCATTACTGAGCTTTACAGAAACAAGAGTTGCCAGGCATTACTACAGAAAAGAAAACATGTACATTGAGTAGAAGTGTATCCCAGGGTTATTAATAGTGATCTGCAAATATGTTCCTCAACAGAAACTCATCAGGTCGCTGGCAGTTTGAGCTCTCCAATCTCCCTCAACGACATACCCCCACGGATAACACAGGCCATGGAAAATGAAGAACAGTGGGACTTTAATATCTTTGAACTTGAGGCTGCCACCCATAAAAGGTTAGTAAACTCAAAAGCTCGTAAACTGAAGTTGCTGAAAATGGACTTAAATGTCATCCTGTAATCAGCTCTTTAATTTCTCTACCTGTGCTTTATAATGCCTTTCTCTGGGATAAGAGGAAGGGCTTTATTCTAAAATCTTTTTATTTTGTGTGTGTGTGTGTATATATATACACCCACATTTTATGTATAAGATTAACTGAAGAATATTTACTCATAAAAAGCAGGGCATACGAATTTCCACCAAAGAAGTTTTCAAAAGCAGATCAGCAGTTCTGATAGACTGTACTTCACTAGTAGTAAATGCTTCCACTAAGACTATGTATCAATCTTTCTGTTTAAATCCTTGTTTTTATTTTCTGATGTCTGTCAAAAGTTCTCCTTTGAGTCTAGTTTTATGTATCATGCTTTGTCTTAGCTTAAAGCTTCTATGAGACACTGATTTGGAGGCTAGATCCTGCAATGAATTGACTATCTTAAACCCTTTTCAAAATTCCATATCCGTAAGAGCTTTGGAAGTTATTCAAAAACAATATCTAAGAAAGATGTCAGGCATTTAGTTAACATATATGCACTTCATTTTTAGACCATGGTTTTATGAGCTAGAAAAACTGGAAAAAAATGAGGTTTTTATTCTTCTTTAGTGATTTTATTGTAAATGAAGAAATTTGCAACCGGTTACTTAAGGTTTTTTTTTTCTTTGCTACATTTCCATTTCTAATGAAGTGCTATAGATACAGTAATTAATAAAAAAAGTCAAAATGTAGTCAGTCTATGTAATTTACAACTTTTAATATGCACATTGCAGTATCTTTAAGAATTAATTATCCCAGCTGACATGCATGAGATCACTAGACAGCCAACATGCATGAGATCGTCAGATTGGTTTCTCTGTTTTTACCGATTTGGAGAGACCACAGAGGGAAAAAGGAGGTACTTTGTTGCCTGTCCTCTTATTAAAGGTATTATAATTATGATTGCTTCCTGCTTTGTTTAAATAAAAGCAATTCATTTATTAAGAGAATTAAAGTGATCTTCAATGAATCATAAGTACGAATATGTTACTAGTATTGTCTTCAAGTCCAAGCAGACATATGGTAGTAAAGCCAAGATAATTCATTAAATCTAAGCTTTAGTGCATTACAGTTCACTGACACAGAAACCTGGAGAGACCTTTGTCTGCCAGTGCTGGGGGGGGGGGGGATTAAGGGGGATTTAACTTTAATATATTATGATTCTAGCATATGACACAGTATTGTTGAGTGTTTTTGCCAAAAGGTATAGATTCAGCTCTAAATGACCTCAGCGACTCCAAATTACCTCACCTCACCTGTCAGGTGCAGCTAGCAATCAGAGTGCTTGATGCCTCTGGAATCAAGCAGCAAAGAGAGATGCCAAAATAAAGGGGTTAAGATCTATTTTTAAGAATCCACATTTGAAAATATTCACCACTATGCCTGTTCTTCTTAAGGAAAAAATATATTGGACAAGAAACCAGTGATATTAACTGGGTTTGAAAAAAGACTAGTGGTCTAAAACTCGATTATTTTCACTTGCTCTATTAAACATATTGCACTTTCACAGCTTTCAGATTAGAAATATTCTGTACAGCTGTTCTGATCTTCATTCACCTGCCAGGCATCTGGGTTTAAATTCTGCAGTTTGGCCTGGGAGAAGCAAGAGAACTGGGATACAGCGATGCTGGCTCTTTTTGGAGACAGGTGTCCATCTGGGTTAGCCTGAAGGTTCATCTGGCCCTTACAGTCTTCTACAAGTGGCATACTCTGGCCTGCTCATTTGCTTCCAGAATACCTCCATCTCACATCCCCTATGGCATGCAAAGTCAGTGAGCAACGGAAGCCTGCAAGGGTGGGCGTGAAAGCAATGGAGCAGTTCTGCAGTGCAGAAAGAAGCGATCGCAGCATTTTAGAGTATAGATTTACTTAATCTAACTATAAACAAGCTAGTTTAGGAATCTGTGGCAGCAACAAGATTACCTCCCTCCTCTCATGCACAGAGTTTAGTACTTGCTAATTTATCTCATTTTGATTGCAGTCTACATTTACCCAATATAGACTCCCCGAGCCCCAGAATATTGCTACCTGTAGTACAGCAGCAATATAGAGCCTTGTAATATTCCTGGAAGCTTCAGGAACTGGCATGACTCCGAGAGTGTGCATGTGATGGGCAGGCAGAATATTTCTACAGGTCTGGGCTGTAATTCTCTAACAAGTCCTTATACCTAACCTGGCATGTCATTGGTTAAAAATGCTGTATAGATTCATACTATTTATGCTATGTAATACGCTTTCAACCTCATTTGTTTTAAAACTTGGTGTTTATTTTTCACCACAGGCCTTTGGTGTATCTGGGTCTCAAAATATTTGCTCGCTTTGGAATCTGTGAATTCCTAAACTGTTCAGAATCAACTCTGAGGTCGTGGTTACAAGTTATTGAAGCTAACTACCATTCTTCCAACTCCTACCATAATTCTACTCATTCAGCAGATGTACTACATGCCACTGCTTATTTCTTGTCTAAAGAAAGAGTAAAGGTGAGTCCACGTTTACAAGAAACAGCGTAGGTGGGATGTACAGGTGTGATTGAAGGAAGAACTGTCAAAAAAAGATGCCAAGAGCCAAATGTCTGCCTTGTGCCAACCAGTTTGGTAACTTCGAGGTCAAAGAACTGGGCTCTTTTACAAGTTGTAGGATCTCTCTTATACTACATGTGGAAGCATGGATACTAATATTACAGGCACTGAGCTATTCTTGATGAGAGAATAAGAAAACAAAACTACTTCATGTAGTTAAACTTTCTCAGATACGTGAGCTAATGACATGATTATTTCTTGACAGTACATGCCAAATACAGGTTTAATGTAAGAAATCACCATCTCTTATGCCTTGTGATGATCATTTTGCAGAAGACCCCCAGGACAATATAGGCCATAAAATAAGTTTAGTGCTTCCGAAGCTGTATCACCTACTGTCCAAGATGCCCTGAGGCTTAAAGAGACTGCACTGGAGGAGAGCGTTGGAAAAGATTATTTGTTGGAGTTCCTTGTACCATAACACCCACTGGAGTATTAGAGCCACTGACAACCAGAATAAATTAGAGCAACCTTTGTTCTCACGTGCCCAGAGGGCAGGCTGTAGAAGGGGAATTAGAACAGTGCTTGCGTGTGTGTGCAGCGGAGTGGCAGCACATACTTCTGAGCTGCGTTTTTGGATAGAAATTCCTACCCTGAACCAGCCTGCCTGAGGATAGTGCTAGTGATGGGCACCTGGCTGAGACATTTGTGACTGTAAACAAGCTTCTGACAGCTCATTAAAACGGTGGTAGGTCCCTTGACCTGCAGCTCACCAGTGTGCTCTCCAGAGGCTGACTTACAAATTCTGTATGCCAAACGGGAATAGAACGTCGCTGAATATTTTCAGCCCCTGATTCGCCAGAGGTGTAGCTGGTCTTCCCAAGAATATCCATGAAAAACAGACAAGATCTGGACTCATTTCAATGCCACAGAAGCATGACTGCCGCCTTCTTTTCCAGAATGTTATTTCCATTCCTCTGTAGGCAGAAGAAGAGAAAAAATGTTGCAGCAGCAGAAGGAGCAGAATCAAAGTTCAAAATTCTCTTTATCGTTTCAAAGTTACAGACCAGCTGCTTTTGTGTTGCCGGAGTTCAACTTAACCTAAATATAGAAGGCCAGATTCTGCCACTCAAATTCACACTGAGATTTTTTTTCAGTGAATTGAACGCTTTTCTTGCCTGGGAAAATTTTCTGGCTCCCAAATTGAAACAGTATTCTCAGAATCATTTGCACTTCTGTGCCACAGGAGTTAAGATGACAAAGTTAGAATCCTTGACCTGAAGTTGGGGGTAAAGGTACTGTAAATACCTGCAAAGTTTGTTATGTCAGACTCGGGAAATAAGTGTCAGATACGCTGCTGTGGTCCTACAGGTCAAATTATTCTCCAGTTTCTGGCCACTTCCCACATGCAAAGGTCTTTCTCAGCCAGACTGGGCACTGGCCAGTGTGTCCCTCTAAGGAGAAGCTGTTCTAAAAACCTCTCTCTCCTAACTTCATACCACAAGAGTAGAATCCCATGAGCAGCAGCTGAAAGAAAGAAGGAAGAAGCCAACACATAGCATTGCCTGAAATACTACCTGCCAACGATGAACTAGAGTAGAAAGAATTCTTTGCCTTTTCTTGTTCTCCACAAGACCCTCTTGACAGTCCTCAACGAAAAATTTCCTAGCTCCACCAAAGTCAAGTCACTGCATTAATTTTGGGAGGTGTAAAGTAGGGTAGGGATTGTCTTTTCACCCACCAAGTCTAACCATTCTGAATAGTCCTGTTGAAGCCACTAGAGAATTTGGACCTTAAATTCAAGCTCATTGGAGTGGAAATTATCTGCCCTCCTGTCAGATTCAACTGGGAACATAATCTGCTCTTGTGTGTTAGGATTTGTAACATAATTGTTTTGTGTCTGTGATCCTTCACAAAAAGCCAGCATAAACACAGCGTAAAGGCTGGTTTCTAAATGCATACAATATATTCCTGAGATGTTTGGGTTTTCTTTTTCGTTTCCTCCTTTATGGTATCAATACAGTATTAAAACTTCAGTAAAAAACCTTGAAAGTCAAATAGTTTTGTATTTCATTATAGGGTAGATATAATTAGACGTAAAGCAATGACCAGTGTAAGCAGACGTAGCACGTGGAGTGCAGCACGCTAACAGAATCAGGATCTGATGCAGGAAGTATAGAACAGCGTGTCATGTAATTTTTCCATGGATGTAAACCACCAAGTATTCTTCATAGAACTCATATTAGCTGTAGCCCCAGGACACTGTTATTATAGAACTGGCTATATGGCAAGCATTCCTTACAAACTGTAAACCTAGCCAGCATGTAAGTGGAATCTGATTAGGACACATTAAGTTTCCAAAAGAAATGAAGGGGTCTGGTGGAAATATAATTTTTAGCAGTATTGGGGTTTTTTTCCAAGCCAAATGCCCTAACTCCTAATGAAGATGGTTTCTGTGTTGTTAGAAAACACGAACTAATTTATTGATTTGCATTGGTTTAATTTGATGTGCTTTGTCAAAGGTGTGGCTAAGGCAAAACTCAAGAGACACAAAATGGCCAAAAAAGTCATGCAGTGTTCAGTGAAGCTTATAATGAATTTTCCATTGCTGTGTCTAGAACATCTGACCCTTACTGATCTGCAGAGTTCTGGCTTTTATTCCTGAGCAACTTGGCTTAATCTTTTGGGTAGAGTAGGGTTTCTAATGAGTCTTCCAGGAAAACTAAGCATCCTTCTATTTTCAGCAAACTTTGGATCCAATTGATGAGGTTGCCGCACTCATTGCTGCCACAGTCCACGACGTGGATCACCCAGGAAGAACAAATTCTTTCCTGTGCAACGCTGGCAGTGAGCTAGCAATTCTGTACAATGACACTGCAGTGCTGGAGAGCCATCATGCTGCCTTGGCTTTCCAGCTCACCACCCGGGATGGCAAATGCAATATATTTAAAAACATGGAGAGGTAAGCTTAAAACCCAGGGTCCTTGTCTGCCCACCAGCATCTCTCATTTTCCTCTGTGTAACATAAGATAATGCAAACAAGCATCCTGGGGGGGGGGGCAGTGCCTTGTGCATAACTGTCCGTAACCCTTATGGAAGTTTGCTTCTGAAACAGTAGGGTGCTTCTGCCTGTCCCGCACAGACTTAGGAGTAATCCCATGGTTTCAGTTCCTCCTGTGGATAAAAAGGCAGACCCTATCTAAGGAACTTAGATAGTAAATCTTAATGTTAGTGAATCAAGAATTGTTTTGTATCATTGGACATAGAGGACAAGCTATGGCTGAGCGTTTAGATGTTTGCTGGGTAGAACAAGGATAGAAAGAGCCACAGAGCATCAGTCAAAAACTAAATGCTTTGTTGCAACAGGAAGGATAGCGAAGGATCTGTTGTTCTCCTTCCAGCCCTAGAAAGGCATTTAAGGTGAGGATGTGACCATTGCCTTGGCTCTCTCAAGATACAGCAGAAAAGTATTGCTGAAAACTTGGCTGGAGCATGAGCCGCTGCTGAGCGTCTGTGCTAAAAGCCCTGGGTACACACCGCTGTGGTGTGTCCCGGCAGCCCTCCTGAGTAGCTGGGGCCGCTGCTTCTGCCCAGCTCTTGCACTGTTTCTCCTGGAGACCCAGTCATGCCTCTAGCACGTATGTCCGTGCACACCAAAGAGTACTTCATCCAGCGCAGATGCCTTTGTTACTGTTCTTTCTTCCCCAGCACCTCTCTTCAACAGGAATGGTCTGTAGCATTTTTGTTAGACTTGTTTTAGCAAGCAGCCCTTTGTGAACCAGCCAGCATTCTTAATTGTTTCCTTCTTTAAACAGGAATGAGTATCGAACCCTTCGCCAAGTCATTATTGACATGGTCTTAGCAACAGAAATGACAAAGCACTTTGAGCATGTCAACAAGTTTGTCAACAGCATTAATAAACCCTTGGCAGCGCTAGAAGAAAATGGGGTAAGCCACACTGCAAGTCCTCCTTAAAATGACTAGGTAGGGACTGGGAACCCTTGGCAGTAGGAAATCCCTCATGGTGCTCTGAGAAGGTTCATCAGAAATGTGGAGAAAGCCTAGAAGGGTGTCTTTCACCTCCGGGTTTGAATGCCCTTCTGCTTAACGTGGTCGTCACATGTTTTGAGGGTGAGCGGGGCTCACTTAGATCTATTAACATTGCGGTGCTACGGTGTCATACTTGGGACCAGAACCTTGGGCTGTATGTTTTTCCTGTTAAAAGTGCCACTTTGATGAACCCAGTCACTCCCATGGCGAGAGTACTGGTGGCAAGTCTTGGCATTGTTGTTGGCTGTTTCTGCAAAGGAGCCAAGACTTGCCTGAGAGCAGAAGCTGAATCGCTCCCTCGCTGACAACGGGAGCCGCTGGTGGTGCACCATAAGGGCCGGTGTATTGACTGCCATATGGTGCGTTCTCTGGAAGCGAGGGCCCTCAGCCTTCAGCGCTTCCTGGCAGCGTTCACGGCTTTTCTGTCTACTTTCTTTTTTAATCTTTAAAATAGATGACGGTGGCATTATGTATCAGATAGGCATAATCAATAGCCATCTGGAACCCCGTGGACAAATGAAATTGCCTTTTAGGAACTCATTCTGAAAAACCACACCAGTTTCAATAACAGCTTCAACCAGCAGTTTTCTTGCCAGTAAGAGTACTGTATAATTTTGTTGGAACGGTTGTTTGCAAAGAGATTTTCAGAAATGGTTATAATAAAGTTTGCATTGGTGGCAACGTCCTGTAGGAGCTATAATGGTTTTCTGTGTTTTCTTACCCTGTTTTTTAGAAAACCACATTTATGACTGTTGTGTGTACTGGGGGAGGGCAGTGTTTTTATTTTCTCAGAGTGGGAGAGTAACAGGTCCTGTTGCTCCACCCATCTGAAGCAGACTGGAGCTTAAATGGAGAAGCGTACCTTTGTCTACAGGAGTATAGGCTAGAATGAGCTTTGTTCTTGGCACCCAGTGACGCTAATGAGAACTATGGGAATGTGAAGCCGAAGTCCCAGTAGGATACTGGTTTTGCTGACTATAGGAGAAAGGCTGTTAAGTCCTTAGTCAGGCAGCCTCTCTGGGTGAGCGTGGCAGCGTTCAGTGTAGGAGAGGAAGACGCATGGAGGAGAACAAGGGAGCTGCTGCTGCTGGGTGTAGTGCACCGCACCAGCTGACCTTGTGGAGCGTGTAACTCTAGGACACCTGGTCCTGTTGGAGGGCTCTGTACTGTCCTGGCTCGGTGCGCAGAGCCCCTCTTCCCAGCCCCAAGAATTGGAATGCAGCAATTTTTTGAGCAGCAGCATCCATCCAAAGAGCCAAACTCCTCTTCTTGTCTGTTATGGAGAACTGAACAGCAGTTGGTGCTGAAGAATGGGGCTTGGACCTGTACAGTCAAACAGTAAAAAAAAAACAGTGACATACAGAAATGAAACAAAAGTTTAGTTCTGGCCTTGAGCCCCTGTGGCTGCAGGGAAATAATCTGCCCCACGAGGCATTTGCGATTCACAGCAAATTCTGCCCAAGGGTGGGAAGAAAGACAAGGGCTGTATAATTTTTATTGAAAACAAGAAAATGGTTCCCTTCTTTTGGTTAGGAGTTCCTCAGTTCAGCAGGTTCCTATTAAAAGGTCTGTGATGTGTGAGTGGGTAAACCAAGTCATTTACTGTTCAGTCACTGGCAAAACAACACTGGCAGATCCTCTCTCGAGCCTGGTTGTATCTCTGGTTGCAGCGGCAGTGTGTGTTTCCTGGCCTGGTTTCCAGTCATGACGGGTGACTCAGTGTAGTGTTTGCAGGCTGAGCTGCCAACCGTGTGTTCCAAATGGGACAGCTCCACTTATTTTTTTTATATTTATTATTTTTATACATATTTGTTCAAAGAGCCATGCTGAGAAGCTGGTCTGTTTGTTTCCTTTCTTCTTTTGTTTCATAAACTGAAAAAAATCCTTTCCAGCTTCAGCATCCTTTATCCTCCCATTTCCCTTCATGATGTCACCTAAGCCTATGACAGGAAGCCACCATCTGACATGCAGAGACACCTCTGCACTCTGAGCAGGATGCTAGGACTAAGCACAGTTAGCACATGTTATTCCCAAGACATCTGCATCCAGCAAGCAGAACTGTGCCCTTGGTTTGAACAGATCACAGAAGCGAACATCCTCTCTTGGTTCCTGGTGGTTTACCTACTGGGCTATTCTTAGTATCCTTAACTGAATGATCTCTAATAATTTTGCATGCTTAATTTCCATGCTTGTGTTTCTGGAGCTTCCATCACTTTGTTCTGGCTTTCTTTTACGTAATTTTGCCATGCATTTGGAGATACATGCACCTCAGTTTTCCTCTGTATTTTCCCTGCCACACATCTAAAAATGAGGGAAAAGAATTGGTTTGGGAGTCTCATTTTGGAGAGAATGGCAGAGCTGGTGTTTCTGAGCCAGTATACTACCAAATTACAATTTTTTAAATTATTGTCAGTTTCTTCCTTTGGGAAGAACTTTCTTCTGAAAACTATGCCCTAATAAAAGGTCAGAATGTTTCTGCTGCTTTGTATCTCAGTCTTCGTACAAAATACTGCAGGAACTGGTGGCACATTATTGTCATTATCATTATGGTGACTGTTAGTTCTCCACTGCTCTGGCTATAGAGCAAAACCTCATTAGGTGCCAGAGAAGTCTAGTTCCAAAGAGCTTATATTCTAAGTAGATGGTGTTGTAAATTTGTGTACCGACCCATCCCTAAAGAGTCAAGCAATGATGCTGTATTTACAGGTAATTCTTTGAGATATTTTAGTCCTCAATCTCTGTCCTTTGGAAACTTACTTCATCAGAAATCCACAGAAAATAGCTTCTGATCTGGATCATCGGAGCCTTTACTCATATTAGCTGTATGCTGGCTCCAAATATAGAGTACCATTGACGTGCTTGTATGTGCAGCCTGGGAGCCAAATATAAGCTCTGTGTGGGCTGAAAAGTTTCCTAGGCTTGCAGAGGAGAGATGAGGCTGTTCGGAAGCATGTTTCTAACATATTGCTTTAATACTGATAAACTCTCAGAAAGCAAAATTCCCAGGCAGGCCAGAGACTGGTGGGCTAACATGGGTCCAGTGGAAAGGGATGAGGAGCATGCCTGGGAGGCAGTGTGGGACCTGACTCTCCTAACAGTAGCGGTGCTGTCAGAAGGATTGATACTCACACTGATGAGGTTTGCATGCGGAGGATGGCCGTGCATCTCTGGTCAGTCCTTTTATTTAGACAGCTATTCCACTCTAGCGGCTCCGTTAATGCTTGGATTTCAGCAGAGAATTACTTTTTTTTTTTGCCTACACAGTGCACATCACTATGTGTGTAGCGATGAATGGATCGTCTCCACACTTTTAAGGAGACAGGCAAGGTACAGAGGGATTAAATGACTTGCCCAAAGATGCCCAAGATATCTGTCACAAAGACAGTGACTGAATCCAGAAATGGGAGTTCGGTGCTAGTTCAGATCTGTGGGTAACATTCATAATCCCCCTATAAATTTGGTTGGACATCAAATATGGTAGCCAGTTGCGGGACTGATCCCTCTAGGATCTGCTGAAAGCATTCCCAAGGCACAAAGCCTTTGAGTAAGTGCACAGAGACCTTGCTAATGGATTGTTTTGAATTCTTACATGTTACAGAATAATGGTGATGGAGAGTCAATCAAAACTGTTCTCGGGTCTCCTGAAAACCGTATCCTTATCAAACGCATGTTGATAAAGTGTGCTGACATTTCCAATCCATGCAGACCCATAGAACAGTGCATAGAGTGGGCGGGACGCATCTCTGAGGAGTACTTTGCGCAGGTAAGGCTGCTGAAATTCCAGGTGAGCATCTCTCTCTTTAACAGGGAAGAGAAGGGTGCATGTACTGCCAGTGTCCCAGAACATCTAAGGCTGCATTACATAGTGTGGAAAATAACAGCTTTTCTATTTTTCAATGATGCGATATTTCTATATTTCGATGATGCCAACACAAGTTCTACAGTGCAGTTTTTGAAAAAGTCAAGCTTTCAAGTTGGTCACCTTGGAGCTGGGCTTTTTGAGTTTTGCCTACAGATGCATTCCCATCACAAGAGGCAAAGGTGCCTTCTGTGTACCCACGTGCTGGCTGTGCCTCAAGGACAGGGCCATCAGGTCCTGCTGTTAGCGTGGGAACGGCAGTCCGAGAAATGCTGTAAGATGTAAACGCGCTGTGCTGAAGAAAGGGTTTAGGAAGGTGGGGAAAAGGAGAGGGCGGAGTCGCTACTAGAGATGATAGACCAAATACTGCAACTGGGACTTGGTACCTCCAGGGGGAGAAAAGAGGGTAAAAAAGATGTTTTGCCATCTCTGAGTTGTACAGATTGTCGCTTCCATCAGAGGCTGAAAATGGCTGAGCACCTTTTAGCTCTGAAGCAGCCATAACTTAATTAGTAACGTGTGAACTTACCTAGGGTCAGCTTTGTGTGTAGATGCCCCAGGTAAATGTATCACTTTGTGGGAAACACTGGAAGGCACTATTAGCCTGCTGTTTCGCTGAAACCTACGTAAAATTGCTGCTGCTTCAGATTTATTCAGGTTCCTCTGTTTATTTAGCAGTTGCATGCTCTAGTCAGTGCCAAACAATCTGCTGCTAAAAAAGTCCGTTAACAGAATGTGTCTTAGACGAATAATCACAAGAGTGTTTTTTGCAGACTGATGAAGAGAGGAGGCAAGGTTTACCTGTTGTGATGCCAGTTTTTGACAGAAATACTTGCAGCATCCCCAAATCCCAATTATCATTCATTGATTACTTCATTATTGATATGTTTCATGCCTGGGATGGTAAGTAAAACTCTGCTGTATTTCCTGACAATAACTGTTTTGTGAACATTTGAAACTACTTTGATATAAAATTGCTGTCTTATGGCACCTAAAGAAAGAGGAGAAGAGGGAAGATTTCTGCAGTTTAAGTAAGCTTAATAACTTCATTATTGCTTAGAAGTATTTTGATACTGCTATAAGCCATTCTCATGGCTTCTCTTTAATATACTAGATTCGGGCAATGTTTAACTTTCTTTGTTTTAAACTTGCTTTTCTATAAATGGAGAACAGAACATATTCTCCTTGACAGCACTTTGGGCACAGTCATTTTGTCCATGTTACTATCAGTTATGCTTCAGGACAAATTTCTACCATCTGGAAACTGCTTGGGGGAGCACCTGTTTCGTTCCAAGTGCTGCCTTCATGATAAAAGTGGTCAGAAATGTGACTCTCCTGAACGCTAGATCATGGCATGTGACTGAGATTTGATGAAGTAGAATAATTGCATGCATAGTTCGCTATGCCCCTCCTGGAAAACTGGGTTCCTTTGCTGGGACTTGCAATACCAGTATTAAGTAAACTTACAGAACTGTTCTCAGCAGCCCGAGCGATGCCTGGGTGACGAGAGCTGTACAGCCAAAACCATTTCAAGTACCAGTATGACAGATTTCAGCTTTCCTACTTAACACAGTTGCCCAGACATTTCAAGTGATATTCAAGCAGACAGAATCATGTGACTGTTTCAATTCTATAAACTAAATACATTTTGCCCTTTCTTCCCTAGAATTTGCAGACCTGCCAAATTTGATGGAGCATCTGAATAATAACATTAAATACTGGAAAGGACTAGATGGAAGGAGTCTGCGGGGCCTTCGACCACCACCAGAATAGCAGTTAGACCATGGTGTGTAATTTACTAACCAGATGCATATTTATTCAAGATCACTTTTATTCATATGATTTCAGATTTGTTTTGGTCTCTTCAGTATTACAGTAAGGCTAGCCCATGCACTTGGGGAACTTTTGAATTCAAGTGAACGTGAGGTGAGCAGTTGACTTCCACCAACTACCATGTGTGGACTCCAATGAAATAAGCCCAAGTGGAATTACACTGGATTGCTACAGTACTTGTACTGCAGAGGGTTTATTAATCAACATATTCTTGCGATATCTTCATACCAGTATGTGAAGCTGGGAGACCTTGAAGAATCCTCATAAAAAGGACATTTACTAGAAGATTGTCTATCTATTAATAGAGACTCACAGCTTTTCTGAGAAAGCTACATGCTTTTTATAAGCACTTAAGACAGTTACGTAGAACAATCAGACATTTCAAATGCAACTGTCTATGAAAGAATTTTTGATCTATGAGAAATAGATGTACTGTATTTTTTCACATCACAGAAGGTGCAATCATTCACTTCTGAGCACTACTGAAAGTGAGTTCTCTTTAAGAAATTTAGTAGCAAATGTAAAAAATAACACAAGAATTTTTGAGGTTGATCGTTAGCATCTATGATTAAAATGTTATGGTTTATTTATTTTGTTAGATGTTCAATATTTTCTATGAATTTATAAATACTTAAAAGCCAAAGCCAACTTTAGATGCATTATAAATTTACATGATTCATACTCATTAATATACATTTAATTGATGTACAGACCTTTTATTTTCATAATGCAAATACAAAATACTATACAATGATACATTTTTATTGCACTGTAAGGATAGATGTGTATGTTTAAATATTGTCTGATTTATGTTAATTAAAAAATAAGTTTTATTGAAAAGGTCTCACTTGAGAATAGTAGAATAAACAAGAAGTGTATACTGTCTGAGCACCAGAACTGCAGTAGTTCTCCCACAAACCAGTGACGACCACCTGATCTTCCCTTGGCTGCAAAAATAATAATATGTTGGAACTTGTTGTTTTCTCCCATGAAATTTTATGACTGAATTCCATGTCAAAGTCTGCCTTATTTTATATAGTATTTCTACAAAGCATTCCACAGCATATATGAGGAGGTAATACTAAACATCTAATGAATTTCAACATTTTATAGCCTATGTATTTTCCTCTGCCATGAAAGAAACAGAACATAAAACCACCAACAAAAACCTTTAACTCAAGAAGTTTGTAAAGGCTGTGTACCTTCACAATTTGAATGAAACCTTCATAGCAAACACCAGAAAATAATAAAATGTATATTTTAAGAAGCGTCCTAGCCATTTCATTTGAAATGTCTATTTACTTTGTAGTTTGCAGACTTAACAGATACATGAAAATCTTTTGAAAATAACTAAGATACTTGCTGTCTGATAAAAAGGAAGAGGTGCGAGGGTTGGACTGGCATGAGGGTGATGAGAGGTGGTTATGGCTGGCAACCCCCTGTGCTTGTGGCCTCCCCTTGGCAAGTCCATCAAACCGTTGTGTGCCCTTGGACAAGTCTCTTCACAGCCGAAAGCAGTGCCAGGCTGTATTCCACTGACGGACCAGCGGAGTATCCCGTCAGCCTTCCCGGCAGGCAGAAAGGCACGCCAGAAGCACTGAAAGAATTGCTGACCCTTGTCAGTGCAGAGGCAATCGACTTCAGAGACGTTTTGAACCATTCCTGAAGAAGCAGAGACAGGGAGGAGCTGGCTGATGGAGCAGTTCAGGGACTACGGCAGCAGGAGCCTTAAAGCAGGTAAGAAAGGAACAGGTGGCCTCTCCAGGCGTTGCCAGTTTCTGTGTTTCTCCTTCATCTCCAGTGAGGCTCATGGGCCACCACCATTTGTGGCCGCCTGCTGTTCATGTTTGTGTCATGCCTTTCTGCCGGTGCTGCCCTTACCCCTGCAGGTGTGCTCTCCATTCCTAGGCTGAATTTGGGTTATGGGCTGCGGGGGCAGGGAACTCCCTGTTGTAACTTCCTTTAGTTCATCAATGTGTGTATCTTGCCTGAGCTGGTGGGGCTCAGATCCTGCCTCAGAGCAGCCAGACCACGCCACTGTCTCACCGACAGTAGTAGGACAGAGGGCATGGGGTCCTTGTCAGTCTCCCAGGGGTTCTACATCTGATCCTGAAGGCGCAGATCTATTTGCGTTGAAGGCTGAAAAAAACAAGTATCCTATTTTTGAAGGGAATATGCAAGGAGAGGCAGGGTTGGCTGCCAGATATGTTGTTTTCCTGGCAATATTGCACTGTGTTTCCCTATACATGCACCTATTGTAATCAGCTGTAATTTGCCACACGGTGTTAATCTCTTCTATTGCAGGCTCCTGTGCCCAGTTCAAGGAAAAACTACTCTGGCTCCATTAGGGGCGAGCTGCATCACACCATCGATACGTTCTCCACATGTCTGCTGCAATGAGGACAGGAGAGGAAAATTAACAGCGTGTGGACCCAGAGAATGTCTGCAGGAAGAGGGTAAAAATCATAGAATCGTTCAGGTTGGAAAAGACCATTAAGATCCTTGAGTCCAACTGTTAACCTGGCACAGCCAAGTCCACCACTAAACCATGTCCCTAAGTGCCACATCGACGCAGCTTTTAAATACCTGCAGGGACGGTGTCTCCACCACCTCCCTGGGCAGCCTGTGCCAGCGCCTGACCACCCTTCCAGCGAAGACATTTTTCCTAATCTCCAATCTAAGCCTCCCCTGGTGCAACTTGAGGCCGGTTCCTCTTGTCCTGTCACTTGTGACCTGGGGGAAGAGACCGACCCCCCTCGCTGCAGCCCCTTGCAGCAGCTGTGGGGAGCGATGAGGTCCCCCCTGAGCCCCCTCCTCTCCAGGCTGAACCCCCCCAGCCCCCCCAGCCGCTCCCCGTGGGACTCATGCCCCAGCCCCTTCCCCAGCCCCTGCCCGGCTCTGGACACGCTGCAGCCCCTCAGTGTCCCCCCTGCAGTGAGGGCCCAGCGCTGACCCCAGGATTCGAGGGGCGGCCGCACCAGTGCCCAGCGCAGGGGGACGGTCACTGCCCCGGCCCCGCTGGCCACGCTGTGTCTGACACAAGCCGGGCGCTGCTGGCCTCCTTGGCCCCCAGCTCGGGGCCATCTGCAGCGCACTGAGGTTGCATTCTGTCCCCTCATCCACATCATCGATAAAGATATTAAACAGAACTGGTCAGGAAAAAATATGTCTTCATAAAAGCATAGTTAATATTCTGGGTTATATTACTGAATGGTAAAAGCAGTTAATTTTATCTGCTATAAAAATGCCTGATGCATCATCATTGAAAAGATGTGATCAATATGATTAATTCCCTGAAATTCATGCTGCATCTTTAATGCCATTACTTGGAGTGTAGAGCTGTGCTAATCAATCCTCTGTGTCAGCCAGATTTATGTCCGTATCGGTGTATGATAATTTCACTTAACATAAAACACTGATTTGCAACCACTGACTGCAGCTCCATTCATTCTGTTGTCCATCTAAATTTCGCTGTTGCCAGGGACAGATTCTAATTAAAGTCTGGAACCAGCATGCCTGATCCTCACCTGAGATCTCTCCCCACTGAGCTTCCCTCTCAAGCTACACTTCTGAAGCCGCCTGTGCAGCGGGAGGCTGTGCAGGTTCAGCGGGGGCGATTCCAGGCCGCTGCGCACGCAGCAGGAAGGGCCTTGCTGTGCAGCAGTAACAGCTCTCATGGGATACTCATTGCTCCAGGACCCCACTGCAAATTCTTCAGCCATTCCAGAGCCCCTTCCTTTCTTCATCACATTGCCTGTGCTCTGAACCCTTTCCCATTTAGTATCTCTTCCCATGCTTTTTGAGCTGTCACTCAGTGATGGGTCTCTGCTTGGGACAGAAACCATGGCTTTACTGATGGTTTCCCACCATGGAAGGGAGAACACTGGAATAAACTGAAAGAGCATGATTGAAGTTGTTCCCAAATTCAGGCAGGCTGCCAGTCTTATACAGTGTTGCACTTTTCATTTATTCTTGCTTTAATGCTAATACAAGAGTGAATTCCATCGTAGACGTGATGAAGGAGAAGTCCTTTATGCACCTCCAGGGTTTTAATCTTAAAGCTTTGTGTTTTAAAACGGAATAAAGTTCAGCAATTCAGCATTAAATGACCCACTCGGAATGATTGGCTCTATTTTCCATGCTGCGTATTTTCAATCAGGTAATACTGCTGCTAAACATGGGTATCACTTTAGTTGCTTCCAGGTGAGTCTGAACTATTATGATCTGGTAAAAAAAAAGTGTTGGCTCCTCAGCAAATTGCCCTAGATGAGTATCTTGGTCCCTTCAAGGGATAGGTATAAAATCCTGAGTAATAATTGCTTATTCTTACAAAAGGAGAAGCCAGACAGGTGCTGTGCACAGCTACCTTGTCCCTGGTTGGAAGACGGGTTTCATGCTATGATTTTCCCAATAGCTATCTATAAATTAAAAATCACCTGAAATGGAATGAATGCCTTGGGTTTTGTTGCAGCGCTTTTTGCTGCGGCTGTCTCTGCTTGTCTCAGTAGAGGCATCATTGATATGACACTTAAGAAAATTGTCATGAACACGAAGGAACTGAAGCAATGACAAAGTCATTCCTACATAAAAGAGAAGAAAGGATAATAAATATCTACTAATCCCTTACAGAATGCTCAGAAACAGCACAGGGAAACTGTAGTCAGTTGTGCCCTTCCGTGAGACCAGGAGGGTTTGAGTCATGACTCTGCGTGGAGCACTTTGAAATGAAGTCTCAGAGCTATTCACAAGCTTCAAAACAAATAATCTCTCTGCTGACGTGTGACATCATGCCTCCAAGTGGTGCCAGGGGTGCTCGTTAAATGATAGCAGGATGGATTGCATTTCATCCTGACATGATGTTTGGATGCAGAAAATGAGCTTTTAAATTACTGCCATGTCCCTGTGCAGCCTGTGCTGCTAGTTCAGAACAAAGGGGATGTCCAGGTGCTTCAGCTGTTTTTTGTTCTGCTGAAGCTACAGCTCAAGGCAGGGGAAAGGACTTCTGTGTTGTAACTCCGCTGGATGCTTTCTCTCGGTGCCTGCTTTGAATGTTACTAGGCAAAGCGTCTCATGTTTTCCTTCCCCCCCCCCCGTGTTTAACAGTTTAACATCTTTAAGAATCTCTTCCCACACTTCCCATGCAAACCTCAGTGAATTTAGCTTTGCAAACCCTGTGAAGCTATGTGTTGACATCCTCTTTAACAAGTAAGGCAACTGAGTTAGAGAAGGCCAGAAGACCCAGGGCCACTAAGCAAAAATGGGTTTGAGGCTTCAAAACACCTTTGAAGTCCTGGACCTCCAAGCTCTGCCTGTGATTTAATGGTAAGTCTTTCTCAGGTCAGGAAACAGTCCTCTGATTTTCCACTTTTTCCCTCTCAGCTTCTCTGTCTTCCATTTTTCTTCTGATCCCACTTGCTGGGAGTCCTTCGCTTGACTTCCACTGGCTGTGGACCCTGCTCAAACATGCAGCCATAATGCTGGTACTAACTCCTGCCTTTCACACTGACTCTTGCTGCTTACAACAGCTTTTACTACAGGTGAAGTGGTTAAAGTGAGCCTGGAAAAACACCTTATATTGGCTGAAAGCCTTACACTGGTATCCACAGGCAGAAGAAGAATACAAACATAGTTAACTAAAACAGCTTGTGAGCACTCCATAGCTACTGCATGCGCTGTGAGTATGTGTGCTGCGTCTTTTGTATTGTACTCCCACGTGCAGACTGCATGTACCTCTGCCTGTGAGGATGTGGTAGCAAATACAAGCAGCTGTGGACACTTGTTGAAATTTGAATCTTTTTTTGGTTTGCTTGCTCCCCCCCTCGAGTGGCAAGAGTCATTGCTAGCGCTAAAGCTAATCTTAGTTCAGCCCGTGGTAATTAACAGCAGTTACTTCATCCTTTAATCGCATAAATTTCTCTCGAGGTAGTGAAATAGCACAGCAACGCACATGATGTTAGAGAGAAAGCGAAAAAGGTGATTGCCTGATTTCGAAATGAAAGGAGGAATTTAGCCACTATGTAATTATTCAAGTGAGAAGTTGGTCCTGCCTGTCTTTTAATATTCTGAAGTGGCATCTGACGGCAGTCCCTCCCCAGAGTTCATTACATTGGCTCTGAGCTCAACCTGAGTCTGCCGAGTGCCAAGTTCCGCATGCAGCGTGTTTTATAACCAAGAATGACGTCATCCCAGTGATCCTGCAGCTCCCTGGGAGGGGGTATAGGCTCCTTATTCGTTCTCTTTAGCCTAGAGACGAAATGGGGTATGTTTGATGAGATTCCATTGGTATTCGCAGTGTGGAATGTGTAAGGAATATCGCTTTGCCACCTCCAACAAGAACTGTCCTCTTTTCCCTAAAAAAACGAGATGTTACTTTGCGCGTAGTGTTTTTCTTTACTGAATTGAATTTTTTTCCATTACAGATCCTGAAGTGCTTTACAAGAAGACCCGCAGAGCCCTTTTGCAGGTGGGTAAAAACAAGTTGCAGGGAAGCAGAGTGGCTTGTCAGCATCCACCCCACGGCAAACCCTGGCCTAGTCCTGGGGGCTGCCGGGCTGCTGCTGAGGGCTCTGCGCTGAGCCACGCTGACGTGCAAAAGCAGTGGGAAGAGCAGCTGAGAAAGTAGGCGCTTTCGTAACAGTTTGTCACTGCGGCTTTACAGAGATACTGGTCAGAGCTCCTGAGAAGCCAGAAATCCATCCTCCCTCCCCACTTGGTCCTGACCTCAGCGAGACTCGCGGGAGTGCCGAATGCCACTGGCGTGCGCACGTGGCAGTCCCAGTGCCCGTCCCCAGCAGCGGGTGGTACCGGCTGTTTCAGATGCTCTTTACCGTAAGTAAGACTGCAATGGTATAGCATGAATGTAAGTGCCAAGAAACAGGCAAGGTGCCCAGCCACCCCACCGGGGCTGGGCTGGGGCTGCCATGCATAACATCAGACACAGCTTTTGGGAGTTAGGGGGAAATGCTCCAGCCGCGTGAATAGATGGTTTCCAGGACATCAAGAGAGCAGAAATTCTCCTCACCATAAGCAAGCCCTAAAAGTGAGCAGCCTCTCCCAACCCCTGAAAATCCGTGCTGGCAGGCAGCAAATATGCTGTCCCCTGTTAAAACAAATCTCTGACAAGCCAAGGTCAGAAAGCAGAAAATTTTAGCTGCTCTATCATGCCAGGAACAAAAAAAAAGAAAGAAAAGAAAAAGCCTTGTTTTAAAATAAGCTGTTTTAAATAAACAAGTGTTCTTTGAACCACATCAGACTACATACCTAACAGTATTTGTTAAGTAAATATTAGTGATATGTTTAAGTCTGGCTCAGTATGTATTAGCAAAGTGGTATTTGTGTTGCTTTGTTGTAACAAGAGTCAACAGTGTTTCTAGAAGGTGGTCTGAAAAAAGGGACTTGGGGGTCCTTTTTTTCCATTTTAGCATCCCACAGAGAAACATCTGCCCACCAGTAGTCCCACCTCAGGACTTACAAGTCAAAAGCCTTCCCAACGCGTTGATTTTGATGAAGTTATACTTCACTTTCATTGCCCCATGGATGCACCTCTTAGATCATTTTGGCTTTCTGAAGGCAGTCAGGCCCGAGACTGGTTGCAAATACATGGTCACATTATTGTAGTCTGTACCTGAAATGCAGGTGCTGTGGCTGAGCAAAGTTCAGACCCATTCGCACCTCTTATGATCAGCTGCTCCCTGAACTTTAGATTTTCTCAAGTTTGATACTAGTGCTGTAAGCACAAGAGCCCCCCCGCACAGGCCTGCCCCTCAGCTTTGCAACTGAGCTGACCCAGTGCCCGCCAAGGGCACTGCCAAGGTGCAGAAAGCCACCAAGGGACTGAGAGGGCACCATGCAGCCTAAAAGCCGATGGTTGCTCTTCAATTCCTAATTTAAACAGATCTTTGAATTTGGGTTTTTGGCTGTCTATCCTTTGACCTTTCGGCTTATTTAACTCTTTTCCAGAGCCTGTATTAACTCTACGGTTAATGCACAGAGGAATGCAAAGCAAGAGAATAGGTTTTAACAGTGCTGCTGCTGAATTTGAAATTCTCCACCAAAACCAAAGGTTTTCTTTTATGTCTGACAGGCTATGAGGAAGTCAGGCTGCTTCTGAAGTGTCCTTTCTGGTGTGTCAATACAAGCAATCTCTTTAGGCGCACTCAGACATTTTGGCCTTAATAAATCATGACCATAGACCATGTGCTTCCATGTATGGGAAGCGATGTGATTTTTTCTCCCTGCCTTTGTGGGGTGTTGGAGAAGAGGAAAGGTTGTGCTCTGTGGGACCCCAGGGGGAAAGCTGCAGTTCACAGATCACACTGGAGCTACCCCAGGGCCTGGCCATTGAAGGCACAGTGAGGCTGTGCAGGCAAACATGACAGCAAGGCTTTTATCTGTATGCCACGGCATCACGGGTCAACACTGTGACTTCTTTCTCTTCTTTCAAGCTTTCATGTCAGAGGAATCAAAGCCCCCTACCTCCCCTTCCCAAATTGCCTGCAGTTAATGATAGCACAAACAGTAGTTAGCCTGGGTTTGAGAAAGGCTTTGATGAGAGACTGCTCTTTGAGAAACCGTTTCAAGGGCGGGAGGCAAAGTGTTTGCTTTGCTGGGAAGAGAAGTCTGAGTCTTCTGCTGAGGCCAAGCTGAGCTTGTTACCTCCAGAAGACAGAGACTGAAGAGGTGGTTTATGGCTACTGCTTTTTACCTCTGGATGTTTCTTTGCCTTGTGCAAGAATAAAAAGTTATCACTGAAGCCCAGCTGCCTGTCCCCCTGGCCAGGGAGGCCCCGAGGAGATGGGAGCTCAGCGAAAGGCAGGAGCACCCTGTGGCCCCGAGGGGAGAGCGAGCAGCAGCCTCAGGGAGAGCCGAGCCCTCCCAGCCACGCGCCAGCAGAAAGGGGCAAACGTGCATGTAAGGCTTCAGTTGGGCTGGCCGGCGGTGGGCCAGCCTTTAAGGTGTGAAACCAGTTAGTCTGAGGATACCGATGCTCTTCCGAAGCCCAGGTCCATGCTAAATGCACCGGGTGCTTTCCCAGAGGCAGGCAGAGCCACGCTGAAGGAGGGGAGGCAGGTAGGGCGGCTGCTGCATCTTGTGCTCCAAGAAAGCTTTATAAACTCACGCTATAAATGGCAAAGGCTAGTCAATGTTCATTTCAGCGAGTGTTTCACTACACAGGCCGTGCGATACGTCAGACTCTGATGGCACAACGAACAGGTTAGCGCAGCAGCCTGGCCGCAGCGTTCAGGTCCGCGTGGCAGCGGGCCAGGGCCGAGGGCGGCGGGGCGGCCCCGGCGTTCCTCTCACAAGCCAGTTTGTTAGAGACCGAGAGAGAACGGGAGCGTGTCCGACTGGCTGCACACACCTCCGGGTGCGAGGGGCGCTGGGGTCGGCCCGGCCCAGCCTGCAGGGGCGGTGGGTGCGGGGTTGAAGCCACCGCGGGGGAACCCCGCTGCGCGCTCGGCGCGGGGGGCCTCGCCCGGGGGCCTGTGGGCAGCGCCGCGCCACTGCGGCGGAGACGGGGCCGGGCCGGCGCGGCCGCCGTGCCCCGCGGGGCGGGCGGGGGGCGGGACGCTGCTGCCCCGCCCGGGTGAAGCGGGGCTGGGCTCGGCACGTCCGCCGGAGCGAAGGAGGGGCGGCCTCTCCCGGCGGCGGGTGCCCGCCCGGCCCCGGCAGGAGGCGGCGCGGCGGCCCTGCCCGCAGGAAACGGCGGCGGCACGAGGTAAGCCCGCGGCAGCCCCGGGGGGGCGGCGGAGGGGCCTGCCGCGAGCGGTGGCGGGACTCGCCCGCGTGCGCACAGGCCCCGCGGGGCGGCGCGGGCGGGGGTGCGGCGGGCTGCCCCGGGCCTCGCCTCCCGCCCGCCAGAGCGGGCCTGGGCCCGGGCTCCCCGCGGCCGGAGCGGGGCCTGTGCCAGCGGCTGCCGCCATGCCGCCCGGGGCCCGCCGCCGCCGTGCGCGTCCCGTCGCCGTGCGGGGCTCCGAGAGGCCGGGGCTGCCGCAGGCCGCTGCTGGGCCCCGGTGCCCGCGGACAGCGCCCTGTGGGGGGTGCCCGGGTTTTGCTTCCGCGGAGGAGCCCGAGCCGCGCTCCGCGCCGTGCGGCCCCTGTGGCGCGGTGGGCACCGGGGCTCTGCTCGGCTCCGGTTGCGGGCTGAGCGCCCTCCCTCTGGGCAGAGCGCGGCTCCTCGCGGCCATTTTATGGCGCGGTTCGCGGGCTCGGTGTTGCTGGCGCCGGAACAAAGGCGGCTTAAGACACGTGTGCCCGACTGGGAAAGGCTCGAGTGAGCTGGGGCCGGGACGGCGAGTCCCGGTGTGTGCCGGCAGCCGAGCACCCCCGCAGGGTGCCGCGGGGGCAGCGCAGCCGCCAGCCGGCGTTGTGCCTGGGGCGGTGCCGAGCCCCGGGCGGGGGGCCCCGCTTACTGGGAGTCACAGCGGTCACTGCTGGGAGCCGGGAGGGGGCAGCGGGGGGGATCCAGCTCAGTATGAGGGCGGTGGCAGGGAATTGCGTTCCCGGCCAGGGGGGCTGGCTGGCGGTGAGGCTCTGCGGGCTCCTTTAGGAGGGCACGGTCAGTTCCTGACGCTTCCCAGGCGCTTCTTACAGAGATGGATGTGGAGGACTAAGAAAGTGGTGCCAGTGACGCTATATTGACTCCACTGATACTATCCTCCTAAATTAAATGGTGGAAGAACAAGGCCTGCCTGTGAGAGAAAGTCAGGACCTACTTCATCTGCCTACAAGGTTTTAATGGCAGTTAGAGGGGCGAGGTGTTTGTAGGAGGTGGTGGGTGTGTTTGGCTTGAACTGAACACACTATAAACTTCTGGCCTGTTGCTGTATTTGTGATTTTGACCGTCTCACCTGTGTCTTTCTGCTCGCAGGCCCGTGGGTCTCTTGGTTCCTGGCTCCAGGAGCGGGTGAGGAGGGCCGCTGGGTGTGCTGAAGGATTACGGTAACCAGTTCGGAGGCTGTAACTGTTCGGCCGTAGGTGGGTTTGTGTCAGCCTGTCCGGTAAGGAGCGCAGCCTTGGGAAAGGGCTTCGTGTGGTGCCCTCCAGTGGCAGCAACGGGTACTGGTATTTTAAATCAACAGGGAACAGAAGGGAACCTGAAATTCAAAGTGATCTTTTTTGCTTCACCCTAAAGGCGTTTGAAGATAACTCCTTCTAAGGCCGAGGGTCTTTGCGCAGCCCTGGCAAAGTCCCCGGTTAGCTGGTGGGTGAGGTGTGGCTGTAAGTGTCCCATCCTTTGGTAGTTCCTGCTGCTGCAAGTTCTGCAGGGATGCGTGGATCATTGCTGCAGTTCAGGGCAGCCTGTGGGGTTCAGGTGGCTGATACCAGAGCTTTAGACATGAGCTCCTGTCCTTAGCGGAAGATGGATTTTGCTGTGCACCAGTAAATGTGCATAGTGAAAAGGAACAGAATGCCAACAGGTACCAGGAAAAAGGCATCTTGCAGCACGTAACTCTCTGTCAGAGACAAGGACAACTTGTTTTTAACTGACTGTTGTCCTTTCACATGAGCTAGTTCAGCAGTGAGCCGAAGCTCCTGTAGACAGGCCTGAGATGAGAACTGGTTTTGCTTCATCTGAGACACCTCTCAATGCAAAGAAATGCCTCTGGGATTGACAGCTCAACACAGTTCTCCCAAGTTGAGCTCTATGCCCAGGATTCCAGATAAACCAAATACCCTTGGTGTTAAGTGTGCTCTGGGCTACCACGCTGGACCTGTTAATGCCCTTCAGCTTCAGTAGGGGACTCCCCTTTTACTGCCAGACACAGCTTCCAGTTCTGCAGAGGGTTTGGCCCTTACTTGCAGCCTTAAGATGTACTGCACTTCCCCCTGTCTGGTGGAGCTACACAGAAAGATGAGGTTGATGTGAACTTCCAGCTTGGGCGCTGCACTGGGCTGATGAACAGACCCTGTCATGGATGTGGTGGCGTCCCTGTAAAGGATTTATATAAAGGTAATTCACAGTGACAGCTGGTTTTAAAAAATTCAGGTTGTTCGTGCCATTTCCTTTGCTGTATAAATATTTAAGTGACTGGGTTGTGATACCTAAGGGAGGACGTGCTTGGGTTATTGCTGACAGGTGAAGCTTTTATTAAACAGAAACATGCAAATCCATTTCCTGTATTGTTTTTAACCTAGCAGCCAATTACTGCTAATTAGTTCTTTTTTCAGGTAGTTCTGTTGCTACCTTTGCTGTCCAAGCCTGGCAATGACCACTGAGTCATACTCTGTTGAGCGGGCTGCTCCATACTCGGCCAAGGGGCCTGCATTCTCCAACAGTTGGATCAAGGTAGCAACATAATGATGGAGCTGTTCGGTACGCGTAGAGTCCCATTCCAAGGGTGTCCGAGCAGCTCACGTTTGGCTCAGAAAATCTGTTCTTGCAGCAGTCGTGTCAGGGTTGTGAGGTCCTGGGGGCTCCCGGGGCAGTTGGCAAATATTTCAGATTGGGTTCTTGTGTCGTCTGAGGTGAATGGCTGATCCTGGCACCAGGTGCAGCTATGGTTTAAACTAACGCTGTTAGTGGGGCGTGGTGGGACTGTTCACAACCGAACATCTGCTTTCATCAGAATCATCGGGTTTCACCAGCAGTCTCTGCATTAAAGGCTTTGTGGGGTGGTTCAGACATCCTCGTACCTCTGCTCTGACACTTGCATGTTTTTACTCTTTCAGGTATCTACTTGAAGACCATGGCTCTTGGTTTTTGGCAGAGAAAGGTAAAACATATTCCAGTGGGTGGAAGTTGGACCCTGAATCAAGGAATACATTTTTAAGCAAAGAATGGTGCTTTCTTACCACTTCATTCCGTGGCAGAGGAGCTGTGCACTTTAGCTGCTGTTCTCTCGTATGGCCTTGCCAGTGTCAGCGGGGCTCACGTGGCCACCCCCTGCCCACTGCCTTGGCAGTGGTTGCTGGCTGAGTCACTTGTTTCTGGTGGATCCACGTTGTTGTGCTTACAGCAGGACATAGCCACTGAAAGTCTCTGGCCTGCCTTACAGGAGGTCTGACTAAATGGCCGTTACAACCCTTTTTGCCCTGGAAATCTCTGATATTCCTGGTGGGCTAAGCAATGACCCCGTACTTACATAGCTCTGTGTCACTAAAGCCATCTTCTTTTGAGTCTTGCAAAACAAGTAGATATCCAAGAGAAGATGGTACTAGTCACTGCTGTAATTATATACTCCGCTCCTGGTTTTATGGTTTCTGCAAAGCCTGTTGTGGGGAGGCTTTTTTTAAGCTATTTGGGGAAGAACGGACAAGCTTTTGGCACACATTTCTACATCAGGTCTCTTTGATTTGCCAGACTGTTTATATGTAGATACTGTATATTGTAGAGGCCACCACATGTTCCTGACTGTCCCCTAATGGAAACTCGAACCCATGGTTTTTGTAATGAATGTACAATAAATCTGTGGAAATGCTGATCTGTTAATGACTCTTGAATTCAGGTAGCGTCAACATACACGAATGAGGCTGTTCAGTGCTAGACAAGGCTGCTTGACAGGCAGTGCCCGTCTCATTCCCTGGTGTCTGGAGGTGAAGCCTTAACAAGCACGTTCCAGCCGAGTGCTGGGCCAGAGTATTTCCATCCCCCACAGGACACCCAGAGCTTCAAGAGCACAGCATCAGGGGTGAGGATTCTTAAGTGCTGAGGGGGAGAACGGATCAGTGAGCGTGGCCAAAAAGAACAAGCTAAAAATGATGCTTTAGGTTTCTCTGCTGGGGCCATCAAGCACTGCAAAAGGCCCTGGTTTTGGGGGTTTTCCCAGGATGAATGAAAGAAGCATGGACATTTTGTGAAAATGTCTTGGTATTTGAGACTAGTGCATGCTTGGGTATTTCAAAAAGCCTCACTGTGTATGGTAGGCGCTAACAGTTCACACACAAGGGAGGTGTATTTGATTATCTTGTGTCACAGACTTCATGTAGCAACAAGAATATTGGATTGTGAGATCAGCTTCATGGTTGGAACGTTTTCAGCTCTGTCTAGCAGCTGTACAGATTTTGTTATTTTTTGCTATTTTCGTTTCTCTTTGAATTTTTAGCTCTTCAGCAGACACAGGAGTTGAACTTATGATTGCTCTGGAACAGGGGAGTTCTCTGTACATCAAAGAGGTACTGGGGGAACCATGATCCAGCTGTCACTGCTGCACAGTGACAGTGTCACCTTTGAGAAGGATCGTATCTGTTTCTAACTGGAGAATTCTGGGATGCTGATGGATCTTGTGACCATGATGCTTTTCTGCTAAAATCCTGCCTAAGAGGACAAAAACTTGTTAAGGACTCAGGCCAGGTGGCTGGTTTGGGTCAGGGTTGCTTTGCTCTCCTGGGAGACCGCTGGTTTATAGGGAGTGTGATGGAGCAGTCAGTGCTGAAAGAGGACATTGCTCAGCGCAGGTTACACGTGGACGGGGTAGCTGCAGCACACGGGTTATGGGAGGGCAGTCCATGGGGGTACTGCCAGTCCAGTGTGTATCCGTAAGATACCTGGTGTTTCCAAAGCAAAGCAGGGGTGGACATAATGCTGGAAACGTGCATTGAATGCATAAAGGTGCTGGGCAATATCTGCATTGAAAAATGACAGTCTGCAGTTCTCATAGTCCAGCAGGACTCCGAGCCTTCTGGGGGGGATAGTAATTCTGATGTCTGGTGTCATCCCACTGTGCAGGAATTCGTACTTGTGCCTGTAGGCAAGAAACGGACAAAAGACGTGAGGGCACCCTGGCTGTTCTCAAAGGGAAGCCTTGTGCAGATAGATGTCTTTTGGGTATGTACTTCACAGCCCCGTCCCGCCTGCGTGCCCAGTGGCAGTCCCATTACTTTGCTGAGGAGCGGTGTGCTCTGCGCCTCCACACAGCCTTATCCCCCGCTGCCCGGAGCAGGCTGGCTGTCCCGGCTGACAGGCCTCTCCCGGACCCCAGCCTGGCTGAGATCTGGATGAGGTCAGCGCGTAACATGGGACTTCCCTTTTTTTCCATCGCAGAGGGCAGTGTGGGTGTCCTAGAAATTGGGGGCTACACCCTTGCCACTAGGATTAGCCTGAAGTTGTCCCTCCATGAAGGAGCTGTGCTCTGTTAGGCCACTCAGACTGGCCCCAGGGCAGCACTTGTCACTCCTCTGCCTTGCCCCTAGGTAGCTGTAGGCACTGCCGAGGAGAGTCAGCAAGATGACACAGTCCTGTCCTTGCTGGCCCTGCCGTGCTGTCGCTTTGCTTCCCAAGGTCCTGTGGTACTGAGCCCTCTCCTGCCAGTGTCGCAGGAACTGCCCACCCACCACAGCAGCTGCGAGGGACCGTAATCCTTTGCACAGAGGCTGCCTGACTCAGTGTGGCTGGGCACCTTCCAGACTACTGGACATGGTTTTTCAAACCCCACTCTAAATGAGGTCTCCGGCTGCTTTTCTTATGAGACCTCCCTGCTCAGCCAGGGCGGTGCTGGTGGGGACATTCCAGTCATCATGCTCATTTACTAGAGTGTGATGTCTTTTAATTGTGATTCCTGGACCACGGGTTATGGGAGGCTGGGAAGGCACTCTGTACATATCCGCTTTGTCATGAGGGTAGCCCTCTTCTTCCTCGTGCAGTCACTGTTCAAGTAATGCTGAGGTCCTTTAGCAATTACTCAAACAGCTCTCCCTAGTGTGGCACGCTGCAACCAAAAATACAAGACTTCTATGGGAACATGTGCCTTCCTGAGCAGAAATGAGAAGATTTCTTCAGCTGAAGTTAGTTATCTGGCATTTCTTAAGGACCAGCTTCTTCACTAACCACCTCCTCCACCCACACCACTTAAACCTGAGAAAATTTCCCTGCAGAAATGGGTATGACAGTGACTCAAACGCAGCAATGGCCCAGCTCCCTTTTCTCTCTGAAGACCGTGCTCATTGCTCCAGAAGAATGAGAATAAACCTCAATGTACCTCTTAGCTCAGCATAGCAAGGAAATCAAATTAGCCTGCCTGCAGCGTATGGGAAAGTCATTAGCTTGAGTGGGTTTGGTCTCCCTCATTAAGCAGCGTTTCTTGCTGTGTGGGAGGTGAATGCCAGCACTGCTAAGGACTCTGGCTATGCAGCAGGCCAGCTGCTGGGGAGCTGAGAACAGCAGGTGCCTGGGGAGGAGCATGTGCTCCAGCCAACCCAGCTGCATCTAACAGCTCCCTGTGTACCAGCAGGCAGAGGACCGGCAGATTTGGGCCCATGCTAACGTCATCGCTACTGTTTTCTGACTGTGCATGCTGGGGACACTCAGGTGGTGTCCAGCCTTCCTGTTCAAGGGGACCCAGCAGCACCCTGGCAACCCCTGCAGGCTGAGCAGTGAGCCATTCAGACAGGCAGTACTCGGGGATGCCTGGGGGGGTGACTTCTTTTCTTGCTCCTGGATGCTTCACGGGGTGCCTGAATGTGGCATGGGAGTCAAAGGCAGCGATACCAATGTAATGGTGTCTGGGGGAGAGCCACCGGTTCAGCTGAGGCATGAGAGGAGCTGCCATTTCCGCACGCAGGTATGGCTGTTAGGTACTTCCATAGGCAGGAGAGAGCAAAACCAGTTGCATCCAATGGGATTTAGCCAGATAAGTAGTTTCTAGGTTACGTGGATCTATTACTGTCTGTCTTCCCACTGGGGTTTTGGTGGCCTAAAACAAGGCCTTTACAGCTAACCTCTGTAATGCAGATTTTATTCAGATTTGTTCCTGGGACTGCCTATTTCAACATGAGAATGTCATTAAGCAGAATGATTTGTTTAAAAGTTCCAGTATCCTTCCAACACCAGTTCACAGTGCCAACGGTGGAATGTCAGGGGCCCCTGGTTAAACACTTGGTCTGGACTTTGATATAAAATCTCTGGGTGCCCCCTGCAAGGGGGAGCTCTCTGCTACCCTGCCTGCAGGTGTGCACGTAGGATGGGTTCCTCTAGGAGACCTGTAGCTTCCACAGCCCTTACCTTGATGGTGTGATGATATGCCTCATGCACCAGGATGAGTTGTTTGCCCCCAGATAGCCATGTCTCGGAGTATTTTCAAAAGCCACACCGATTCTGTACTCTGTGTCTTCCTCAACTTCCACCTCCCAGTAATGCTTTCCCGGAAATGGGATCAGACTGCCCAGGATCCCAATACACCTGTGGGAGACAGCCAGCCTTGGCAGGGATTCTGCGATGTTTAGGTGTGTAATGTACCTGGACATTACATATCAATAAAGTCACTTTTGCTGTTTCCTTAGCAGCGTAGCACAAATTTTTTGACTACAGTAAAGTCCACATTCTGAAGACTTGACACAGAACCTGCAGGTTTCTTTGTGACATGCACCCCATTTTTAATCTGCGGGTAGCTTTGTATAAATGAGTGCCCTGGGCACTTTTAGAAAGAGGGAGAACAGCATCCTGTGCTGCCTGGGTTTTCTAGGAAAGTTGTTACTTGCTAGAAAAAAAGAGTGCTCTGGTGAACCCCAGTATAGCAAGGGAACAGATTTTGTATTTTCTTCCCAAACAGCCCAGGACTTTAAATGTCACTTGCCATCAGGAATTGAGCACTGTAGTAGCATGAAACCCTGAGGCAGTTGGGGAGAAGGAGACCTACCTGCCTGTGCTGCGTTTGGAGAGATCAATGAGAGCTGAACACAGTAGGAGAGCTTGGAATATACCTACGTACCTGGGCCATGAAAAGTTTCAATGGTAGACTCTGGTTCCTAGCCTTTACGATAGGAACCAAGTAGAAGATAAGTCTTTAAAAAGATGTGTAGGAGAGACAGACAAAGACAATGTACCACAGAGAGAACCTTAAGCATGATTTACAGGCACAGTCTCAAGAGATAAAGGAGCTGGGCCCTTTGAAGATGCAAGTCTGCAAAAACACAGGTTCTGAAGCAAGAAAGCTGGGCAAAGTAACCCATGCCTAGTGCTTCTGAAACACACTAACTTGAGAGGGCAACATGAATCCTGTAAGACTACACCCCAGCTTTTTCTCAGGAAAAAATATTAGCTGTCATTGCTGCATCACAGGGGACAGCAGACTTCAAAACACACTTCCAGTTTTGGATGGGGGGGGTCACACACAACCTGTATGTTTCTATGGTAATCTAAAGTTGAAAAGTGCAAAGGCAAAGGATGTTGCTGGCAGACGCTCAGAACTCATCTGCCTCCAGGTAATGCGGAGAAAGAGCCAAATGCAGCATTAGTTAGGAGGGCCTGATGTGTAAGGACAGGCATGCACAGCAAGATAGCTGTTACCTGTGCCACCTCAGCAGCAATCACCTAAAGCAAGTGTACAGTTCATTGTGAGTGCATGTAGATGTCTTGGGAATAGCCTAAAGGCTGCTGAAATCGGGACTCAGAGAGGCTGCGTTGCTACAGCTTGAGAAAGAAAAATAATGATGCAAAATGGATGGGTAAACATCTGTGACCAGAATACTACCATAGTAATAAGAGCTGCAAAGCCCCCAAGGCAAACCTGAGTCAGACCATCAGACCATAGAAGCTGCTGTGGTTAGGAAACACGTTAGCCTTTCAGAGCGCACACAAACTTCAGAAAGAAGAGTTTGCAATGTAATTTCCTTGAAGTGTAAGTGTTAGTCATTTCAGCTTGGGAGCTTTTTCTTTTCCCTGCCCCGCCACCCGCCCCCCCCCCCTTCTCCCAGTATCTTGGCATGAAAAAGGATTCTGAAATTCACAGTAGCATCAAAACCTCAGCCTCAGAGTTCAGAATGACATGAGTGTCAGCTCTGGCTGTTTATGTGAAACATAAAAGCATGCTGTGGAAGTGGGATGAAATCCTATTTAGGCTTATCATGGTGACTTTAATGAAGAGAATTTCCTGGCTCTTGTCCACCGAGCCCTCTAGTAAGATTGCATTTCCATGGAAGGACTAAGCTGTGGGCTTGTACTATTCTGTGTCTGCAGATGCCTGTCCTGGTTATATGTTACTTCTGTGGTTCTGACTGGAAACATGTATTTCGGTAAGCTAAACCTTTCATTTCAATGGCAAAGGGCCTAACTGTTTTGAAAGTGACATCTGTAGGCCCAGATTGTATCAGCTAGATCCTTCAACAAGAGGTAAGTATTCAGCTCCCTCTCCTTTCCTTAGCATTTTCACTTAAGTACCTGGTCAAATTTAGCTCAATGTACCCAACAAGTGTAAGCAGGTTTGTAAGTAATTGTGGCTGGCTGCATCTGTAATCCTCTTTATGAATTTGCATTAACTTCCAAGTGATGCTTAAGTTCCAAAGAACAGCTAGAGAGAGAGCTTTAAACTCAAAATCAATGAGAGCTGCTTAAAGCCCCATTAGACATTTCCTGGCATCTATTTAAAAAAAAACCAAAGAGACCAGTTGTGCTTTGAACTACACAAGCCTCTTTCAAAGAGGGTCAGGTGCCCAAAGCACCTGTAGGGTTTTTTCCCCATTCTGTAGTATTTGCTGTATTGAAAAAGTTTTACATAAAATGACTGTTTGGTGGTTTCCACTGTACAGAACTCTATAAAAACAGACCCCAAATCTCCATGTGTGAAAGCAAGACCAAGGAAGGATGGGCAGAGCCCCTGGCATGTTATGTGCAAGGCTCTATCACCTTGGCAGCTTGCAGAGGGAGGGACAGGACAAAGGGAGCAGCAGCCAGCAGAGAGAAGCAGCTCCTCAGGTCTTGGAAATGTGCAAGTGCTGGATCACTATAATTAAAAGAGAATCTACTAATTATGCCACTTTTGGTTTTGTTGGGGGTTTTTGGTTTTTTTTTTCACATTCTACTAGTGCTGTGTTAAGAGTATGTGGGGTTTGAGTTATCTTTTTTCTTGTGACAGTTTCCTGGGGGTTTTGGCTCTGTAAAGAATTACATGGGAAGAAAGTTTTGGAATTTTAATAGAAGTCAGTGCACAGATCATGCAAAGGGAGATGTTGTAAATAATATGTATTAGTCACCCTAGAAATTCTCAGAAAAGAGCAGCAAGCCACAGGGAATTCAGTAATTGTGCTCAGGAATGATAACCACAGTGAAACTATGGGGCCTAGATAAATGGATATGGAGTTGTATTCTCCAAGGAACTAAACAGAAAGCCTGCCATTTCAAACTGAAGAGTTATCTTAGGAACCCAACTTCAAATAGCTTAAAATAAATCTGATTTTCTAAAAGATGAGTAATCCATACATTAAAAAGACCGACAAATATGTTTGTAGTTGCCTAAAACTGAAGATGACCATAGTCACTTGTGCAAAAACCAAGATGGAAAAAAACCCCTATACATTATACACACATATACAGTCTGCAAGTTTTACTTGGTTGCTGTCTGGCTTGAAGGTGAGGTGGGCTGCAATACCAGGAAACCTTTTAGGTGGATTTAAATTCAAGGCAGGGGTGTGTCATGGGTGAAGCAGCCACAAACTACATGCATTAGTTGCAACTGAAATTCTTCTGTATACCTTGTAAAGCTGTTATCATAGACGGGCAGATCACACTCTGGGTTTTCCAGTTCATCACATGCAATTGTAAATCCATCACCTAGAATCGCCAGTAAAGGATGGGCTGTGTCCTCGTTAAGGCAGAAGTAGGTGCCTGCAAGAGAGAATAGAATGTCCAAGGATAACTGCAGCAACTCCTTATGGCATTAGGGTTTGCTGCTGCTGCTGGGGGCTGGGAGGAAGGGGTGTGGTGAAATGTTTGGATCCACAGAAAGATTAGCCAGTGCTCTGGAAGGAATCTGTGGCTGACACTGAAAGGACAAGGTTGTCCATTTGGAGTTTTTCAAATAAATGGATCTCTTGCAGCTTAACACTGTTTAGTTACAGCCTTGTGAAAAGCAGAAGGCGGGCCTTAACCTGGTTTTGAACCCAGCCAGGGCTCAAAGCTCCAGGCATTGAGCAGGAGGTAGCTATTCACAGATGGGGGGTCCTCCCTGCAATAAACTATCTGGTTTCAAGTCATCTTCCCCAGAGCTGAAGTGACCTATTTGTAATCACTGAAAGGAGAAGTGGGGCTTAAAGGCCTCTCCATGGCTTCACACTTCCACATAAACACAGTTTGAAGAGAAGGGATCTCTACAAAGGTGCCACGTGCAGCATTCCTCATACTTCAGCACCTCCTCATCAGATCAGCCTTCAGAGAGGTAAGTCAGCTAAACCAGCCCAGGATAAAAGTACTTCTTCTGGCTTTCCGCCTTCAGAGACTTCACAAAGCAGGTCTGACATGCTGCACTCCGGTGAGCAGCCACATGCATCACAGCTGCTGTTTGTAGTTGGTGTTTCTGTATCCACCCCAGTAAGTAAGAATTGATGGTCATTCCCAGTGCTGGAGGTGAGTGCTTGCAACTGACAGATCAATTTGCATCAGCTCTCTGCATAATGTAGACTCAGAGAAGATAAATCTCTCCATGTTAATCCCAAATGAAATCATTATAATCAAACTGCAAGTTACTTCAATCCAAATAGAATACAAACAATGACAGGGCAATTACAGGCATGTGCTGCTGAAAACAAACACATGCTGTGCAAGCATAATGGACAATTTCAAATATTGAGTTTGATGTAAGCAGTTGAAATACACAGAAGCAATGGTAACACAATGACAGCCTTCCTCTCCAGGGATTTAAGAATGACTGTTTCTTTTCTGTGGTGTCACTGATGCGTAGCTGACAGGTTTCTTACTGAAACAGCCTTTCACAGATTAACGGGTGTGTGGTCAGCTCGCTGAATGAGCACAATTGGCAAATCTCTCACAGAAGGTAAGGGCAGAAGGTATGGTGTGAGTGCACCTATGAGGGATGTGGGAGGTTTAAGACACCCCAATGAAGTTGCAGTGTCATTATAGCCGTGGTGAAGATGAAAACGGGTGTCTACCTATAAGTCATTAAAATGAGCCTTGGTTAAATGGTTGGGAGGGGAAAGGGCTTCTAACTCCCCTTTGGGGGAGAAGGTTAATCCTTGTCCAGAGTGGCGCTGAGAACAGAGATGATAATGTTATGTCAGTTACCAAAAGCAAAACTGCCAGCTGAACACTGGACTGCCTTTTTCCTGATGACTAAAGGGAACCAGCCCTCAGAGCCTCCCAGCCAAGCTGGAGATGTTCTAATATATACAGAGGAAGATTTTGCATATCCAAATGACTCTGGAAAGTGCTGACTGACTACCTTAGCCATACTTTCCGGCAGCAGCAGCATTACAAAGTAATCTCTGAAGTAAAATGATGCTACGACTTTCTTCATTAGGCTGTCAATACTTGGCAAGCTGGCAACATCTGCGTGTGTTGGGTTGATACTGTCTTTCAAATGTTTAGAAATCAGTAACTTTCAAGTATCAAGTGTACTGGACAAATAATTTTAAATTACAGAGCTAAAGCAATGCACTTATTGTTACAAAAAGCGTTTCTTTTTCATGCCTAAAAGGCTACCAGATGTGTAATTAGCTGTACGAGATTAGGACCTGATCCAGAGGCTGTTGAAGCCAGCAGGAATCTTTCTGTTGAGATAATAGATGCTACAAAAGGCTGCTGGAGTTGTTCCTAGCTGTAGAGTACCTGTGGTGTGTATCAGGACAGGGTCACTTCTTTCACTGGAACCACCCAGGTTAAGGGCTCTAACACAGATGCGATAGCTTTGTGCTGGCTGCAGGTGAATTATGACTTCGCAGTTAGGAATCCCAACAATAGATCTACAGAGAATAAATCCATGAAAAATTATAGGGTAGAGAACAAAGGTAGGCCTTTAAGATTATTTTTCTGAACAACAGAGGAAATTACATGGTCAACTTCTCTTGTAACCCATCATCAACACTTTACCTTGTACAGTTGTCAGCAGCAGGAACAAGAGAAAGTCTGTGACAAGACTATGCAGATTTTTACATTTGCTTCTGCCCTTTTCCCATACCCTGTATAGTCATTCTCTATGAACGTTTATACAATTACTTTTACTAAAAGGAATGTTTATAAAGGTGAATTCACCAAAGGGTCATGGGTCCTTTCTTAGGGCTATCTGATGCCACATGACTTGATATGGTTTCATTTCTACAGGTCATGGACTCGAGAGAAGAGCAACTCACTCAGTAATACTGTCGCCATCTTCTTCATCTGTCAGCTTGGACAATTCAACCGTGTAGGAATCAACAGGGTTAACGTCTCTAGATTCCCAGCACACCAGTGCTGCATTTTCACAGCTTCGGATCTTTTTACTTTTTATGGTAGGTGGTGAAGGAGCTAAAAAGTAGGCAAAAGAACAATTCTAAGCTGTTGCTTGAAGATGTTTGCAACAGACGTGCTTTGAAGACTTAAAAAATAGAACAAAGTTGTTTACTAATACTATATAGTTAAAGAAACCTGCTTCCCCAATGGACAATAAACAGCAGGCAGGGCAATTAACGGTACTATTCAAAACCTTAATTTGGACTATAAAGGTCCTAAGAGAATTAATCAGAGAAGTAACACAGACAGAGACTGATTACACAACCATTTTCTTTCTATCATTGGTTTTATCTTTGTCATAAAGGTGCATCTCTTCTCTGCTCAAAGACATCTGGAATGAGTGCTCGAAGGTCTCACTTGACTTGCTCAATTTGATGTCAGGATTTCACAAAACGTGCTTGACTGCACTGCAGTTACAAAGGGCAGCATAGCAGGTGAATCCACAAAATACCTACAGGCCAATAAAAGGAGGGCTGGCATCCACCTGGCAGAACTGGGAGACGAGCCTTATTCCCAGCTCTTCTACATGCCTGCATTTAAATAAGTTATTTTGTCCCCATACTTCTGTTTCTTCAACTTTAAAACAGGGACAATTGGCCTAAGAGCCTCCCCAAATAGAAGTAGGAAATTCCCATGCAGTCAGTAGACTTAAATCAGGAGAAACAAAGTGCCCAGAAAGCACTGCTGGCAAAACAATCCGAGGTGACTGAATTTCACTATGAAGGTCACATAGTTGTATGAATAAAATATTTTTACCTGTTACATAAACTGCTCTTTCACTTGGTGGACTGATACCAGCAGCATTTAAAGCACTGACCCAAAATTCATACTGTGTATTCGGCAACAGATTAGTAATGGTGCAGTATGTTTCTTTGACTTTTAAAGTATGCTCTGAAATGAGAACAACAAAGCATTTACAGTTCCTTTACACAGTTACCCACTCTTCCCCAAAGCTGTCTCAGATAATGGAGCTGAGGTGCATTGTTTTGTGTGCTGAGTTCAAGAGAGCTCCCTGTGCTCCATACCCTTTGATTAGCTGTCAGGCTGGTTCACCATGCCTTCCTCTAAGGAGGTATAAATCAGATAATGCATCAGCTTCTGAAGGAGACACGTCACTCAGGAAAAAATACAAACAACACAAACAAACAGAAAAAAAGGTCACCTACTTGTCACTGAATTTTTTCTAAGAAGACCCTGCACATTCCTACTCCAGGGATGCTGTCTGGTCAGCTCATCCCAGCAGCAGGACAAGAGCTGAAGCTATTTCACGACTCATTCATTTCTCATTCTTCATCTTATAAAATTTGGATAGGTTCTGCTTTTCTTTGAACTGGCTACTTGGCACTTTACTGGCTTCCACTTTTGCTGGACAAGTGACTGGGTGTTTTCAGTGAAAGGTTCTGCAAGAATATTATTAGCAAAGGCAGTTTTGTCACAAGGCTGGGACATTTTAGGATGGTTCTGTGGTTCTTTTTTTGTGCATGTGGGTGATGGGGAGTTACAGCCTATTATTAGCACTGAGATAAACTGTAAAATGACTGTGGGGGTTTCAGTGGGCGTGCCAATAACATGGTAACGTGCTCTCTAAAAATACTGTGCTTTGCAGTGGATACAGTGCATGTCTGTCTAACACAGGGTCCGTCCTCCAGGAAATGAAATGCTACTGTTGAGACCAGACTTCATCCACTGTCCCCTTCCCACTGCTGCTATCCCAGCTGCTGTCCCATCCCCTCTTTGCTCCTGTGATGGGTCCTGCTGCAACTGGCAGCATGGCAAACCTGGCAGGGGAAAAGTGACAAAGCCAGAAGCAGGAAATGTGGTGGCAGATATGACAGTTTTGGCAGTGGAGATAATGCACAGAAAGTGCACTGGTTGCCGCAGCAAGTCCAGAGGCACTTTGGAACCAGCTGGTTTTGCCAGTAGAGGGGTTCAGGCCTCCTTACCTGCTTGTTCATCACTGTGCGTCTCGTTGCTGACTGGTTTATAGCACAGTTGGTAGGACTCAACAGTGTCATCTGAGAAAAGGCCCCAGCAAACTCTCAGTGAGGTGCCAGTCGCTGCATTGGGAGCTTGGGGATTGATCACAGGGGCACAAGGAGCTGCAGAGAGGAAAACAGGTGAGGTTTTGAATGTATAAGCATGTTACGTTGTTCACAGGCAAACACCTCCCTTCTCACAAAGGTGTATGACAAAACCTAGGCACTGAATAGGCCATATTCCTCCTGCACGGAGAAAAGTTAGGAGCTGACCCTGTAAATAGTTTCATATAATAATTAGGTCACTGGTGTATGAACTACTCTTGCTTCAAATGAAAATCAAACCAACAAAATACATAAGCCTCAGCCTAACCCTTCTCTGTAAATTTGACCTCCCCTGCCTCTGAGGGCTGCTGTGAGCTAGCAGGGCCCTGTAGGAGCAAAGTCTGACGCACACTGCACTGCTGTGGACCAGCCCAGGGGCTGAGGAGCCTGTGGAGGAACGAGAAGGGAAAAGCTCTACAGCATGGGGTCAGCAGCATAAAAAAGTACCAAATGCCATTTTACTTTAAGAAAACACAGCATATGGGCATGAAAAATGCATATTGTGTTTTCTGACCATTTGTGGTGTGCCAGAAAAGATTAAAAATATGTATTTTTTCAATTATTAGAAATCTGGGGGGGGGTTGCTCACAGTTTCCTGTGGATAACAGGAAAAATGTTTGCTAAATAGCAGAGAAATAAGCCACTGAAAACTGGTTATAAAGAGAAGCTGTGCAGGTTCTTTAAAGCAATTGGGTGTCCCTCTCTGTTACTTGTTCAAGTAACTACAAGGCAAGACAAGTTATCCCAACTAAGCACGCCTGACCCCTCAACAGAAGGTGGTAGTCTTTGTCAGTCTTCTAGGAAATCATCCAGCAAAAGCAGGGAAGGCCTGGTTTGGCAGTTCTGTAATTTTACACTGAAAACAAATGGAAAAAAAAATCCAAAAATAGCTTCCAGTGTCTCTGTATATAAAGGCAAACAAAAAACTCTAGAGGAGAAACTAGGGAGAAGCTAATTCTGCCTTTGCAGTTCTCCTTTAACAGAAGTAAGGAATTCTGTTTAACACATATCCTTAATTAAATGTACATAGGTCTGAAATAATGATCAGATAGGAAGAGTACCTGGAATAGTATTAATGGAGTTCATTAGCTGTTCAACTTCAGAGAAATCTATGACCCGCTTTTCAAAGTCTGGCAGCATTGAAAGCTCCAAATCCACTTCTTTCTTTAAGAATTCTTCCAGCCTGTAATTGTAGGGGGGAGAGAAAAAAGTCTGATTGGAAGTACCATAGTGTTGGAGATATCATAGGTATCAACCCATGGTAAACCAGCAAACTCTAAAACAACAACTGTTCCCTTAAAATAGTTTTCACAGTTGTGCAAAGCACAGCCTCCCCATGCCCTTTGCTTGAAGATATGTGGCCATACATCAGATCAGTGCTCCAAGATGTCAGAGAGCTGCATGCTGATGGGACTAAGGGACCACACATCGGGTGCCCCACTCATGCAGCGAGCTGGCTGCCACATACTGCACTCCCACTATGCAGGTGAGGGAGATTTCCCCAGTACCCCTCTGTGGGAAGCAAGCTATTAGCTCCGTGACTGTCATTATTCTGAATCTATGTCACTATTACTGACGCAGGACCTCCTTTCTCTGTGTTTTCATAAACGATGACAGTCAATGTAAATGTATATTTTTTGCAATAAATCTAGTGTGCTTTAAGACTTTTTCCAGCTTCTCCAAGATCTTTCAGCATCTGTCTTGAGCTCCTACAGCTTGACTTTCTACCCCTCTGTATTAATGCATAAATAAGCCTGTTACTAATCCATTTAGGGAGCTCAGTTTTAGTCAGATTTGTATCCAGAGCATTTCTTTCAAGATCTTTACCAATCCTGTTTCTCAGTCTCTGAAATTAGTTCTTTATGACTGAGCTGAAAACAGTGATTTATTCATGCTCTAACTCTCCTTCAGGGTTTTTTGAAATTGTCTCCAGACTGGTTTTGAGTGTTAAACTTTTCAGAGCAACTTTTCCTGCTGCAGTTTAAACCAGAAATACTAAAGATTTAAATAGCTCCACTAGCTTAGATAACATTTGTGTGCCTGAATGGATTCCAGAACATGCGTCTCCAATAACAGATCCAATTAACAGGAAGAAATGTGACACAAAATACCAGACTGTGATACTACCTGTCAACCATGGCGACTGCTGCCTGTAGAAAAAAAGAGAGAGAGTGTTAGGGATAGAAAAGATACATTTCTTGCATTAGTCCAGAGTCAGACTACATCATGCTGTTGACCTGTCTTATACAAATTGTCCCAAACGCAGCCCTTAGAGTGAGCTAACTGGCTCTTACCCAGCCAGCTCTGAGAACAAAGCTGTGCCTAACTGTCCATTCAAACAGACAGATCTTGGCTGCATTTACAGTAAGATAACGTGCAATATCAGCCACTGACCAGTGTCTACTCATCTAGACTCTAGACTGTATCATTCCTTAGTTGTGCAAAGTGCCAACAGATCCTTCACAAACAAAACCCAACCACAGCTGGCGAAAAGAACTCAGAAAAGAACTCAGTGAAATTATCTCCATTGGAGGGAGTCTGAGCAGTGCACGTTACTGGAAGATAAACGTATGGTCCCTGGAGAAACCTAAGCAGCTGAGAGCTCATGACCAAAAGCTATTAACTTCCTGGTGAATAATGGTTCCTAGGGGTGATGTAAAACTGTTTATGAGCTAAGGAGAAAATAAGGTTAATTCCAGAGATGCAGAGGAATGGGAAAAGTCAGCTCACAGGAAGAACTCAGCAGGTTGGAGTGACACAGCAAGCTGATCCATTGATGCAGACTGGAGATGTTAGATTTGTCTACTGTCTGGTTCAGAAGTTACTGTGGCTGTGCTATAGAAATGCTCCCACCCATGTGAGTCACAGGACAGCTCAGATTAGAGCAATCACTCATCAGCAGTGAAAATTCTCTTTTTTCCCCAATTATTTTTCTACCTGCTGAAGAAAAATAACTTCTTGACACCACCTCATCAGTGGGACTCATCCATCACTTTGCAGGAGCTCCTGATGTATTTAGTTTGGAGCCTCCTGTTCAGCTGAACTTTCCAACAAAATGAGCAAGAAAAAGAAACATCTTCTAAAGTGGTTGCAGCAGCCTGCCTGCTGTGAGCTCAAAACAGAGCAAGACAGCTGAGCCCGCATGAGGCAATGAACACTAAGTGCTTCCAGAGTTTCTTGAGATAAGCTTTTTAGCAAGATACCTTCTTTGAACCCCAGCAAGACTCACAAATCATTGAGCATCCAAGTTACAAACTTCTGCTGCTTCTGCATTTTGGCTCCATTGTGTTGCCTCACTGAGTCAATGCCACCATGCCAAGCACCTGAAGCAGTGACAACACCATGGACTAAGCACCCCAAATGTTCACTAGCATTAAAGCCACTTGGGACTCCCCAGCAGGGGACTACTTGCAAGCAGCAAAGAGCATTTAGAAGGGGCCTTGCCACTTAAAGCTCTTTACCTTCATAAAATTGGCTTTGTCATTTTCCAGGTAAAGCTCCTGGGTTGCATCTGTCAGCTCCTTGCAGGTGTCGAGGTGTTCCCCACAGCTGACCAGCTGCCCATATAAAGCTTCTAACTTCTGCCTCTTCTCTTCCCCCAGTGCTTCCAACTGTTCTTCATACTTCTGAGCAAGCACTTGCACTGCATTGTTGTAATGCACCTCAAAGTTCTGCTCCTGCCTCCCGAAGTTTTCCTGCAAGGCATTTGGGGGTTTATTCCTTGGTGTCAGGTCTGACCCATAGGTCAGCCAGAGAAAAATCTTACTCAGATTTGCCTAAAATTCTCCTTGCCAGAGAGGCAATGCTGGTACACAGAAGCTCTAATTTGACTAATTTGCATTTTTAGGAGTTTATTCTAATCATTCACCCCCACTGAGGCACAACAGAGTGTTGGTTCCAGACATAAGAGCATCAGAGATTATAACAAAAACAATGATGCAAGGCAACTGTCTCCTGCCTAAGCCCAGGGAGCACAACTGGGGATATATCCTAGCCCTAATCTCCCAAGTGTTTTCACCAACAGTCAAGCACATACTTCCATGAGAGAAACCATGGCAACCCAGTGGGATCCATGGATTCCCGCTGGGGGAGCTGAGCCACTAATGCTGGTATCCTCACTCGCTGCTGGAGAAAGCATTAGGAAGAAAGATTTAAGGAGTAGGCAAGGCTTTCTTGCCAGCAGCTGCCCACTGCTCAGGCACTGATGTCTTCTGTGCTACATGCAGCAAAGAAAAGACAGTAATGCTCTGAGTTACTGCTTCAGTTTGACCTGCTGCCAGCTGGGCCCCTTCCCCCTGGGCCAGGTTGGCATCAGCCAAGCAGGAGCACAACCCTTGAAGTGCTGTAGCTCGATGCAGCTGGTCCAAGGGTTTGCCTGTACCTGGTACTTCTGTAAATGAAACCGAGTGAGCACAAGGAGTGCACTCTGGATGGACTAGTTAGATCACAGGTCCTTGGCCACTTAAAACTAAGATAACCTCAGTGGGGGGTCACTATTTCTGAATGCAAGTGTCAATGCATATGCCCACTTAAAAAACTAATTAGTATGGATTTTCCTGAGTACCTCAGTCTAGGCAAACCCCAAGATAACTCTATGCTCTATTACTGTAATTACTCACCTCATTAACAACTGAAGACTATGACTGTCAAAACTGTTCTAACTCCAGTTAGCCCAAGAAAAAATGCCTTACCTCTACAGTGATGAAGATTTCCTCCAAGTGACAGGCAAAGTTTTCCATCTGAGCAATCTGCTCCTCCAACTTGCACATGTTTTTATGAATCTCCTCCTACCAAAACAACCAGTGTGATTCTTAGTATTGTCTGAACACTGTTTTAGAGGCACCACAGTACACTTTTACTGCTACAGTATTACTCTTACCTTTTCGCTTTCCATGGCACTGGGGAGCTGAGCCACCTCATGATCCTTGTGCTCACCAAAGAGTTTGTCAAAAGCTCGGATTGGTATCTTGCAGGTAGAACAAAAAACATCTGCCACTTCCTCCTCCTCACTGACAGCCTGACTGTTCCACTCATCTGACATGCCACCGCTGCTAAGCCCCTCTCTGGACTGTATGCAGCTCTCAGCCTCATCCTCTGCTCTGGCTTTACTTGGTTCTTCATCTTGAGAAGCTTCATCAGGAAGTCCCTGTGGCTTTGTACTTTGACTTTGATCTTTCACTGGAGAGATGCTTTTTGATGCATTATATATGGAGCTTTGTGATTTTGCTTTTCCTGTGCGAGCAGGTGGCCATCTGTTCTCTACATGTCCTCCAAGAAACTCAAGCTCTTTTTCTCTATCTTCATCAAGTCCATACATCTTAGCCAACTCTGCAACCTCCTTTTCCAAATCATATCCAGCTTCCTGTGATCGCTGAAACTTTTGACTACTCAGTGCAGGTTCCCTTCTTGTATCCCCCCAAGATCTGTCTCCTTGACCAGACAGGTCTTCAGGAAAGATATCAAACCTCTCCTTTGATCCATAAAGATCCATGTGATAAAATATCAAGCCTTCAGCCTCAGTCTCACTAGACTCTGGGACTGGTGGGGAAGCTGAACAGCTGGGTGACTGGTCACTAGTTTCATACTCTCCTGCACTGCCAGATCTGGATGACATTGGTATCCTCTGTGAGGCTTTTGAGATGATTAGTCTCAATCCTGTAAAAAATAAGAAAGATCCTTGGCTACATACTTAGATATCAAGCATAAGTTTTTCTTGCTTAAAAATACATAGATGGAATGCCTTGTCTAAGGACTGCTCAGGGCTTGGAGGTAAGGCATGGGAAAGACCAAAGCCAGTAGCTTCACTTCCCAAGTGAAGCTTCTGAAGTGAAGCCACAGAAAGCTTGTTTTTTTCTCACCTCCACACAAAGCACAGCAGACAGCTGTCTCTGGTGTGCATCCTATGTTTTCCAAGTCGCTCACCTGTGACCCTGATGTCTGATTTCCAGACTGTGGAGTAGTCCTGTTCTCAGCTCAACACTGTGACTGTGCTTCAGGTGCACACAGTGCTGTTCTGTGCCACTGGAGATGGGCCGGTTTGAAGTCTGCTCACCCTTCAGCTGCTGTCAAGTGCTCCTCCTGAACTGTCAGTGAGGCATACTGCAGGATGCCCTCTCTTGTGACCACTGATACCACATAACACACTAGTAAATGCCCTGAAAAATCCTGTTCTGGATTTTTCAAGTTGCCATTTTTGATACTGAAACTTGAGGTTTCTTCTAACACTATCCTCAATCCAGGTCTCAGGTCCTGTCTATAACCCAGGGAAAAATACCACCCTTTGGGTGTTCTCAGGTGCTGTGAAAATATTTTCACATATTTTAACACAAATGAAGCTCAGAAAAAAGATCAGTTATGATCTCCATGATAAAGCATACAGTAACTAAGAAGCAAGGGAGATCATAGACCCCTGAATTGGGAAAAGTCCACTCTGACCTACAGCTTGCATACTTTGTCCATTCTGTGCAATGAGGGAGGTGTGAAAAGAGCGTGTGGATGCAAAATGCAAAGCTGTATAACAAAGCAGATGTGCATGGGACAACATTAAAGGTGCCAAGGCAATTTTAATGCTGACTCCCCAAGCCCACTCTTTCCAACCAGCCTGTATTAACAACAGCACATGAAATAATGCTAGTAGAGAGACGGGGCTCTGTCAGAGATGAAAGATCCCCACAGCCCTCCACTGTTCACCAGCATGAACAAAATCACAGCTACAAAACTACTCAGGTCAACTTTATCAGCAGTTTACTACTACAAGGAAAAGAGTTCATGGAAAGATTTCAGCTGAATATCAATGAACCCGCAGTTACATCTAGTCATAGCTAAGTGAAGCATATGAAAGCTTTAAAACCACTTTCTCACAGAAAAAAAAAAAAAAAAAGCCAAAAGGTCAGTCAGACATAAAGGTTATCAGAGCTTCTGCAGAAGCTTTCACATGAGCTTTGCTTTCAAACTACTTTTTATGGTCTTTGTAGTTTCAAGCACTTGCTATCACCTCAAATTTACTTCATCAATATTTTACTTATATTCTTGAGGATTACTTAGCGAACAAATCAATACAGTGATTTATTAGAAAGCAACTTCTCAACCTCGTGAAAAATGCTAAGAAACTTCCCACTTTCTTGTTTTGTATCAATGACTGAAAACAGTCCAGCCTACCGGATCTGTAAGAAAACACACACAGAAGTTCTCCGTTTGTCTTCTGGCACTGCAGACATGGGTGTGGATTCTACAGCTAGCAATATCTTACTACAGACAAAAACACTCAAGTTAGGCAGAAATAATATTTATGCTAAAGGCAGTAAAACAAATCATGCAAATTCTAACATATTAAACAGAGAAAAGGTCTAGACACATACCAGAAAATGTTGTCTGGCTCCCGCAAAGACTTTTTTCCCCATAATGATAACAATAAGGCTTGCTTTAGAAGCTCTAACTAGAAAAGTGAATTAACAAGTATTTTTCCTACCAAAATGAAGTTAAATTACATAAATTAAAATGAGCATAATTAAGCTTGTCTGGAACCCTGCTGCCTAAATAGGATTTGCAGATGATTGCTCAGTGTTTGCTCAGTTTACAGGCACAGATACAATTACAGTGAAGAATGTTAAAGTCCGTGACCATCAATTATGGAAAATACGTAACAAAGAATGTTACTACCTAAAACTTGCCTTCTGTCTTAAGACGTCATAAATTCTTCTGATAGCTCAGATGGCATCAAACTTCACATTTATTCCCCCTAGCAAAAGTTAATTCACACGAAAGCAATTCCCTGCCACTTTCCTATGGCTGCAGTTGGAAGACTTATTGCCGTAACCCTAGACCACCTCTTCGCTTAGATAGGGACATGCCAGCAATGAGCAATGGAATAAATATAGACATGCCCCAGCTGTCCTTCAGCAGCGTGCTGCTGGAGTGTCACCAGGATGAATGTCATACACTGAGAAAAGGCTCTGAAGGTTGATTCCTGGGTCTGAAAGTACTTGGAACAATTTTAGAGAGCCCTAGCTAAAGGCAGAGGACCCTCTCACTTTTTGAGGTGGTTATTAATTAATAAACTCGGCAGAGTGCAGTTATTGACTCTAGGTGTGATTTCCAAGGCTGTGGTGCTAGGCAGAGTATTGTGTGCAGGATGTGCGTCCTGCGCAAGCTAACTCAAATGGCTGGACGTGTGCTTTTACAGCATTGCTGCACAATTAAATGGAAGTGTCTGTTCTGTTCTTTGCAAATGCTTAATGGTAAAGTCATCTATTAAATGAGCAGAAGCTTTACTACGGGGTTGAGCTGGAATCAAGATCAGATTCTCGAAAAAAATATTAAAACTCAGAAAAAATCATAAATCATAATGTTGCTCACTTATTATACATCTACATACATCCCCACCCTGTACGTGTATGCTCATCCTCTAGAAAGCTAATCATAGTGAAGAAAGCGGCCAACAGCCCAGCTAGGGAGGGTTTTCATGGGAACTTATATCCCTTCAGTCTATGCTCAGTAGTGGGTCACCTGATAAATACCAGGCTGTATATTCCCACTGATTACTGCGATTACTGTAGCACCTAAGCTTTATGCATCCACACCTGAGCTTTATGCATCCACTCAAACCCAGGGCTGTCCAGCACAGATAATCTTCTGCTTGTGAACATGCTACTGAGCCAGACTTGCTGGTAGAGAATTTTAAGCACGTTTGAGGACATTGCATTATATACATCTTGAGCTGAGGGGACTGCACAAGGGGAAATGTCTATTGGATCTTGACACAGCTCTGCGTTCTCCTCCTTTTCCAATTAAACTTGCTGTCATTTCCTCACATTTCTAGCAGCACACTTGCTTGCTGTTTTGGTAAGGCATTACAAGTTAATTACCCATGTAGTCATGATCTCATTATTGCTGACAGTGCCTCTAACATGTGAGATCAGAGCAGAAATGTTTTCACATAAATGATGTAGCTTTTGCTGAAATGTTAACATTTATGCTGTCAGCCAGATTTTACTGATTTTTCAAACAAGAACTTATTTTTGCCCTTATACTGTTAAGCTACACTATCTTGCAGGCCTTAATTGATTAAAAAATTAGTAGTCAGCTTTGCTTGTAGACTAGAATTGTAACATTCTGCTCACCATAAACTGAATGCAGCCTTGTGCCCAAGGCCTGAGAGGTATGTACTGCATAAAACCCCCTTTGCCCTCCACTCTCCCTCGAGGGGCCCGTGAGGTGGCATTTAAGTGGTATAGTAAGCATAATGCCCTTAGAATGGAGTTTGGTTTGAGGGCAAGCACCATTTTGACTGCACTGCGACCTGCAGCCACGGCCTCTGGATGTGGGCAGGGCAGGCCCTGGGGCCACCCGCCACCCCCAGGACCCAAACGTGGCAAAGGAACACGGGGTTTGGCTGGCTTCGGGGAAGGGAACAACTTGTGAAACGTGCCCTGACCCATGGCTGGGAGGCAGACGGCTCGCACACGGCAGCTTTCCCTCAGCCAGCGGCCAGGGCTGCCAGCGGCCCCAACCCACGGGCGCAGGAAAATGGCGGCTGCCCCATCCCTGAGGTAATGCTCCTGCTCCCTCCCGCAGGGCTGTGCCTTGCGCGCCCCGCCCGCCGCTCTGCACGTTGGTAACTGCTTGTCTTACAAAAATCACCACCTGCAGCGCGGCCGGGGACTGTACGCGCCCGTCGCACAGAGCTGCCCTCCCGCCCTCGCCCTTCGTTTACTGTCATCGCAGCGCGGCGACCGCCGACCGCCGGCCCCGCCTTGGCTCTGCCCGCCCCGCCCTGGCCCCCACTCCGGGCGACGCCCGCCAATGGGTCGGCGCGCTGCCCGTGACGCGCCTCGCCGGGCCCGCCCCCTCGGTGGGTGCGCGCGGCGCCTTTAAGGCTCGGAGGTTTCTGTTTTGCTCCGTGGCCGCCGCCATGGAGCCGCAGCCCGACAGCCTGGAGGGGTGGGTGGCCGTGCGCGACACCGCCTTCACCGAGCCCCGGCCGCCGCGGCTGCGCTTCCTCGTGGGCTGGAACGGCGTGGAGGCCGCGTTCGCCGTGACCTGCCACGGCCGGGCGGAGGCGGCGGCGCAGGCCCCACAGAGCTGGGCCGGCCTCTTCTCGGCGCCGGCCCTGCGCGGTGTCCACCGGCAGCTGGCGGCCGTCTGCCCGCGGCTGGAGCCCGCCTTCCCCGCGCTGCCGCCCGCCCTGCCCGGCGCCGCTGCCGGCGGCGGGCTGTGGGCCGTGCTGTTCCCCGGCGGCGCGGCGCCGAGCGAGGCCGAGGTGCAGGAGCTGTGCCGGCAGCTGGAGCTCTACCTGGGCTGGGCCCTGGAGCTCTGCGGCGGCCGCGTCGTGCTGGACGCCCTCTTCGCCGCCGACCGCCGCCACGACGACGAGTACTTCGAGAGCCTGCAGGAGCTCCGCGGGAGGGCCCTGCGCGGCCACCTGGCCCGGGCCAAGGAGGCCCTGCGGCGGGTACGGGCCCGGGCGGGGGGCTGAGGGGCCGCGGCTGGGCTGGCCCTGCTGAGGGGCCGGGGGCGCCTCTTGTCTGAGGGGAGCAGCGGCCCGAGGGGCGCCGGTGCTGCACCCCCGCTCTCCCCGCCGGCGGGCCGAGCTCCCCGCGGGGTGGGGGCACCGTCAGCCGGCCGTGCCGCCGCACGGCTCGCCCGTGTGCCCGCCTGGGCCTCGGCGCCTCCTGCCCGCCCGAGGGCTGCGTGCCGGGGCTGGCGGCCTCTGCGAGAGCCTCAGCCCTTGGGCTGGACTCGCACCTGGGTAATGCGAGCAAGGGTGGCCGAGTCACTAATGTCACCTTGCTTCTGGTGCTGTGCAGTGTTCGGATTTGTGCTTACACAAAACACTTTTGATTGGGAACTGCCAAGTCAACTCTTGAGTGTCATCGGGTTTTGTGTGTTAAGTGGGGAACACGCTGGTTCCAGGTGGGCGGTCAGTATAAGGCATTGGGGCACTTGCTTAAGTTCTAAGTGCTCCTACAAAAACACGGCTAAAAATATCCCGTAGTGTTGTGCAATGGGTGGAATGGTAACCGAAAGGGAGTCATGCGCTGATTTTCTAACCTGTGACGCTCTCAGACTGCTTGTTTGCAGTAATACCTATAACTGGGAGATTCTCAGTCAGTTTTTTTATTAAAACCAAACTTAGCCATGGACCTATGCCAAGTAAGTGTTTTGCAGTCAGTGAAATTGTGGGGTTTTAAGTGTCAAATTCTGGCCTAATGATTGTATGAACTAATGATGTTAGCTCTTTCTCCCTTTAGTACCAGCTTGCTGTAGATGTGTTCCTGGATTTTTTTTTTCCTCTTGTAGCAAGCATGAATTCAAAGGATGGTATAGAGTAACATGGTTGCAATTAGGATATCAGTATGCTAAAACAAGAATTTCAGACACTTGGAGCTCACCAGTGTGTTGCTGCTGTAATTTTCCTGCAGTATCCATTTGCAGCCTGTTTCCTGGCTCAGTAAGCTGAAAGATATTTTATAAAAATGATCATGCTTTGGAACATGTTAAGACAGTTGGCCTTAGCCTTTTGTTTCCTAGTTCAGTGTTTAACACCTGTATCATTACTGTGTCAGAAAGACACTTTAAAAAGTCAACTTGAGTTTACATGAACTTCATATACAGTGTTGTATTCAAAAGCTACAGCTTCTGTCACTGGCTATAACAGTTCATGGCCCAGGTAGAAATACATTCTAGCCACCATGTTCTTGTGCAAGCAGCACAAACATGTACAGCTGTGTGGCAGTTCAAGGTTTGGCGGCCAGGTATAACTGGTACCAGATGTGGCTAACCATGCTGGAGAGTGGTGTTGTATTTGCAAGCCCAACAGGGACATAAATTCATTATATTGCAGTCTATACCAAGTTATGCAAGATTCAAGAAATACAACCTACCTCTTCTGGCACTAAACTAGCCTTCAGTATCAGGGCGTTCTTCCTCCCTTTTTACATCCATGTTGTTCTCAAATATTTCATCCTCTGGGCCAGGAGATTAATTTTGAAGAATGCAGAAGATACTGGTAAAAGATGGAGGAGGTTGGTATTGCGTAAATACTTCTGTGTGTGTGTGTTCAAGGGAAAAAAACCTAAGGGCCATACTGTTACAACAATAGAAGTCAGTTGGGCTAATGGTGAACCAGAATTCTATGAAGACTATCAGACTGTGTAAAAGAAAGGATTTTAATTTAAAACAGACAAAATGTTGCCACACTTCTCCTCTCTCCCCTCCCACCCCCAAAAAAACCAAAAAACCAAAAACAACCAAAACCAAAAAAACAGCCCCAAACAAACCCAAAATGCCAAACCCTTGTGGTTAATTGTCTCATGAGCTGATTTCAGATTTTCATTAATGCTTCCCCTTTACTCACTATAAATGTCCTTCAGGAGCAGCATGACCCTCACTAGTTTATTTGAGTGTGGGAACCAGAAAGTGAACCATTGTTTCTATTTGGCTTTGTTAGCAAGGGGGAAAAAAATCAGACAAACTGCTGCAGGTGGGCCCTAGGACTGTGTCTGAGCTACCACGAGCTCCTGGGGAACTCTAGAGGCTGCAGGACTTCTGGGATTATCAGAAATGCTGCAGTTCAGATTGTCTTGTTCCCCTGTCCTGCCTGTGCCAGGTCTGGAGGCAGGATGGGTGGGAAATGCCTGTGATGTGACTTCTGCAGATTTTTCCCTGGCGAAATGCCTCCATGGCTGGAAGCTTTGTTCCTGCTGTTTTACCCAGACTCAGCTGGCAAGAGCAAAGGTGATGGTTTGATTTCAGTGCTTTTCAGCTGCAATGCAATCAAGCTTGTTTCTAATGTTTTTTCTCATTCTAGCACCAAACACCCCCTATTCCCTTCCCTCCTTACAGAGCTGTAGAGCAAACCCTGTCCTGCCAGCACGGTCTGTATTTCTCAGTGGAATTTAGCTGTGTTCTCTCAGCTGGCTCACTCTGTCCTGGCACATAGTGTGCACCATGGTCTCTGCTAGCTGCTGTCAAAGAAAAATCTTGGAAGCTTTGATTGGTGCCAGTAAACAAATGCAGCTGAGGGGAAGTTTCCAACTTTGTATTTTGTCATAGAAGCAAATAAAGACCTTAAATTAAGGAATAATATATAGAAAGGCGGTTGTTTCATGGAAGAATTACAAGTTACAAAGTGTAATATTACTAGAATTGAGATTAGAATAAACTATTATAAATTATACTAACGTTAAAGGAGTTTAACTGCAGGGTATATCAGGAGTAGAAATATGTTTCTGAATTATTATTTTTACATGGCAGTCATTTTTCTATGCCTGAAGTCAGAAATTCTGGATCCAGAAGCTCATTTCATATTAGTAGGCATTTAGTAATCGTGGAAGCAATGTAAGAGCTAGTTTAAGAGTACTTTACTTGTCCTTCTAGTACACAGAGTTCCCCAGTTTCCCATTTGTGTTTATAAAAAGCAGCCACCAAGTCATCAGCACAGAGCTATTAGAATTTCTGTGATGGAAGCCTTAGGCATGGTACTCCTTGCAGTCTCCCAATGCAATACTCAGCAGTTAGTGCTTTTAACAATGTGGTGTCGAAGGTATTTGCAGTTAGAGGGCTGCTGAGTGCCTGGTGCACACCTACTGTGTCGTGGGAAGTCTTGCCTGGTCACTGAATGACAGATGTCGGGTCCTTTCCACCAAAGCTCATCGGCAGTTGGCACACGAGTACAAAGCACCTAAGTCTGATGTACCTTTTATCCCACTAGGTTCTTCAGCAGCATAAAAATGCTGACACAATGGTGGCTTTGATGAAGGTTTACGAAGAAGAAGACGAAGTTTATCAGGATTTGGTCACCATGGCAACACAATTCTACCAGTATTTGCTGCAACCCTTCAGAGATATGCGAGAGCTGGCAACACTGTACAAACTGGAAATCCTGGTAGGTCTGCCTTTACAAAGTGAAAGACCAAGTTATATAGTAAGGCATCAGCTGCTCTTGGTGCAGTTAAGACTCGAGTCACTTAACATTCCCTACTTCTGCCTGAAGTACATTGTTTTCCCCCTGCCAAGCCGTGAAATGTGACTGACAGATTGAAAATTAGGGCAGAACCGCTTGGAGGATCTTGGAGTCCATGGTATTGGCTTGAATAGCGCTGCAGGTGTCTTCACACCAATGTCCCACTTCCTTCTGTTTTGAGGAATTAAAAGGAGCACATTCCCAGGCTCCACCTCTCTGGGATTTACTCTGATAGGCTGAATTTACAGAAATCTAAGTAGCCTTCACGATGCCACTTCCAGTGGGATTAGTTGTGGCATTGAGAATGCCATGCCCCAGCAACGCTGGTGTACCAGATCAGCTCTGTTGTGATGGTAGAACAGAAGGCAGAGGAGACCTTACCACACAAAGCAGTTTTCTATTGATGCTACAACCCGCTAGAAGTACACATTAAAACATGTCAGTTGTCAGTGAGTTCATTTAATGTTATGTGCATCTTAAACTGGAAGCATGTATTAAAGGTTACAATGCCCCTGGAAAAGGCAGCCATCATCTATTTGGATTTCTCCTTAAATACCCTGTTAAAATGAAAGCGAGCTGTTAATGTTCTTGAAAAAATCAGAGCAGTTTTAAGTTTAGACTAAGGTTTTTGGATACTGAAGGTCTAAGTCTGTGAAGGTAAAATATATAGTACACTGTACTGACAAAGTGAAAGTCAGAATGGATGAAACATGTTTCTGTATAAAAAAAAAAACAAACACCCTTAAGGGATATTTAGGCTTATTTGAAGTCTAATGCTTTAAAAGAATAATTCAGTACTAGTCTTGTACCCATGTATGTTTTGTGGACTTGAACATACTCTCTTATGTTTCCTTTCTGAATCCTTGTTCCTGTGTGTAGGAACTGCCAAACTGGAGAGCCTGACAGTGCAATGTGCTGTCAACACGTGGGGAAAAATAGAAGAGAACATTGCACATAGAAGAGTGGGTTTGAGTTACTTTTAGTAACAGCTAAAGCCACTTGAGCTGGACATGATTTTAAAAATTATAGTCTAAAAATATTTTAAGAAATAAATTAATCCAAAGTTAAGTGTGGAGTCATGATTGGGAAACAAAGGTTCTGAGTTAGCCTAGAGAATGAGGAACAAGGCAATACATAGGCATGAGTAAGTGATTCACTTTGTGACAGGTGAGGGGAAGGTCACGTTTGCACCGTGCTCTGAAATGTCTCTCAGTATAGCATAATGCAGGCTGCACCACTGTGGTAGCCAGGTGGTAACTGAGAATTCTGTCTCCTCGCAGAAATCTTTGCAGTATGATAATTTGGGTCCTAAAAGAGTTGCAGCTTTGCAGAAAGATGCTGAAGAATGGACTAAGCGAGCTGAGAATGCCGTGTGCTCCATTCAGGATATCACTATGAACTACTTTAAGGAAACTGCAAAGGCTCTGGCAGGTAATCAGAATGATTTATGCAAAAGGTTGTGTAAATACTTGACTTGGCAGACTGAGAGCTCTTACCACCTTTGCTGGTCTCTCTGCAGACTCTGTAGTTAGGATGAAGGTCCAGATTAAGGAAGAACCATTTTATTCACTTAAGATGTGTATCTTTTAACCAGTTTGGTTTACAACTTGCATTTGGCTTGCACAAAAACATTATCAAGGCCTGAAACTTATGGCTGCGAACCTCTGAACAAAAACCGTGCATGCTTTTAACGCTTGATATGCAAGCCTCAAGGATTTCAGCATGTTAACTGAGTAGATTGCTGTGTAACTGTTAAGACATGTTTCCATGGTGCAGTGAAGTGTTTTACTTATGTGTATAAATTATAAATTCAACCTTTTAGTCTTGTAATTTCTAAAGAAGCATCAGAAATAGTTTAACGACATCAGTATTTTTAGTACTCTGGCTATAGTAGAAACACATTGCATTTCTCATATCTTATTGCAATGTTTTAATCTGCAGCAATGCACAAACAGATGGAACAAGACCAGGAAAGATTTGGTAAAGCCACCTGGGCATCAGCTTTGCCACGACTAGAAAACCTGAAATGTATGTTAGCTAAAGAAACCCTTCAGCATCTGAGGGCAAGAGAATTGTGCCTGAAACAGAAGAGAGCTGGCATTCAAAAAACTGTAAGACCTTGCAAAGCCTCCTTTTCTGTCACTGTTTTGTGAAGGGCTGATCAAAACCTGTAGAAGTGGTCATGGGAGTAGACTTTCAAAGTCTTTGGCTATGAAACAGCTTCGGTTTTCAGCAAGATTTTAAGTTGTGGAAAGATAGATGTCTCTGGTTCTTAAAGTTGCTTTTGCTCATGTGAGGACACTTAGCAAAGGTTGAGATACATGCTTTTAAGTTCAGGTGTCATGTTCACATTTATGATATTAACCTTTGAAATTGTTAGTTTTAGAGAGATAAAGACCAGATACTATTTTCAGAGGACACTGCACAATAAAGATACTTCTTTAACTTTAATCTTCTGATATTCTTGATTTGATGCCATCTGACTGCTGCTAGGAGTACCTGGTACTTATTTTCCAGTAGTGTACTGCACCATATATAATTGTTTTTAGGAGTGGTATTATTTGTGCAAATGATGATGAAGTCTTTCTTCATAGACTTCAGGTAAAATTCCACTTGTAAGTTAATAAGGTGCTCTGCTTTTCTGAGTTTCTGCTCCAAAGCATTTCTGATGTTCTGTTGTTTCCATACCAAAGCACCTAAGCAGCTGCTGGTTAGACCAGGCTCCGTACAGGTATTTGTGCATCCATGCATGTTCCATGTGTGCATATCTTGTTATTAATGCTTTTTATTTTTTGTTTGGGGCTACACAGATGGAGAACCTCAGTGAACAAGAAGAGAACTTAACTGTAGTGGAGGAGCTGGAAATACAGTATTATGAAACACAGCTGGAATTATATAATGCACAGCTTGAAGTATTGAAACATGAAGAGATGCTGCTTATTGTACAGTTGGCCACTTTAAGGAGACAGATCAAAGGTAAGAATAAACAAATATTGAAAGACATCTTCAAAACAGAGGAGTGATATAGCCTGCTCTGTTTTCACTTTAAAAAAAAAAAGGGGGGGGGGGATGATTATCACTGCTCAGGTCTCGAACGTAGAAAGTGTCATTGGAAAACATTGATGCCATGGGCCATGGCACCATCTGATATTTTGTCTTCTGACTAATTAGACACTAATTTGATAACACAAGTTTTAAAAGAAAGCCACACTGGTCAGTCATCTTGACTGCAGCTGTGATATGTGCATGCACTGGTTTAGCATATGGAATAACTTCGGCGATACTTAACTGCTCTCATAGTTACAAGATCTATGCATAGAAACTGGATATCATGACCTGCTGAAATGGGTTCTGAAATTCATCACAAATCTGTTGTAATTTAACATGTAGAAATTAAAAAATACATCCTGTAATGACAAAAAGAGGTGATTATAGCTAGATGGTACTTGAGTACTGCTGTATTCCAGTTTAAGTGTCTCTTCTTAACAAATTTATGACCAAATCAGGCACCAGTCTTGTTTACATTTATTTGTGCTTATGAATTCTCTATTATTATGTACACCATGAAGTAAACATTACTCATGTTTGTTGCGTAATTAAAATCTGGTAAATAGTAAAATAAGTCACCCAGCGTCGATCAGAACAGTCTTCAATTTTCCAGGAAAACTAGGTGGTGAAGGTAGGAGTTAAAGCACAGAGACACATTTGAAAGAGGAAGCTAAATAACAAATGCTAACAGCGTAAATTTGATCCTGCAAAGCACCCCTGTGAGTAACATGACATGTTTGCATAAGACTTTGAAGGACCAAGCTCAGCTCTGGAGCGTTACACTTTCTAATAACTAACTCACTGCCTTCAATGGCTTTTAAAATGTCATTAGTTCTTTAAATGTTTAAATAACTGTGGCAATTTTTGGTTTTTTAAAAAAATGCCAAATGCCTTTTTAGAGAAACAGGATGAAGTTGTTTACTATGATACATGTGAAAATCCTGAGGAGCTCAAGGTCATTGAACAGACAATGGGACAACATTACGCTAACTTGTCAGAAATGACGATGCTGAGGCAGAAGACTAAGCAGTTGGAGACAAAGCGTGGGACTGTCTGTGCGAGGAGAGCCTACCTCAGGAACAAAAAAGTAAATGCAGTCCTGGAGATATGCATTTTCTTTAGCTGATGTCTTGACTCACAAGGGGTGGACAGGAAACAGCTAGGGAAGCTTTGGGTGGAACATACAAGAAGATACGTGACTTGGTACCAAGGTCTCCAAAGAGAAAGAGGGGCAATGTGATTTTAAGCCAGCTTTATGCTCCACTGTGTGGTGCAAGTGCCTCTCTAGCTTATTAAGAGCACAAACTTACATGGGTGACCCAGGAGGTATTCCTCTATCAGCTAAACCTTACTAGAGCACTGCTGTGGCCAGCTGGAGCTTTGCCCTGGTAGCGTTTAACACAGCAGCTGTAGTTCAGGAGGAAACCTGGCCTGCAGTGAAGGAAGCTGCAGGAACAGAACAACCCACACAGTGATACTTTACCTTTGAATGGGAGGGAGGGGGAAATGTAACTCCTGCAATTCTCTCTCCAGCCTTTCAGTTCTGTGCAAAGGGCAGCTTTTTCCTGTTTCCCATTTAGAGCAGAACACTAGGAAGACACAGGTGAGATCACAGTAGTCTCTCATGAATCTTCCCAGTGAGCTGAGCTTACCTTACACCTGTACAGTCCTGCTGGGGCAGAGAGCAGAGTTTAAGCTGCAGTCTGTCTGGCCTTTTACCCCTTGCTATCCCGGACAAAATGGGAGCGACATTGGAAACGTTTTGTGAGATGTTGTTGTCTTTTGCTTGCAACTGCTTCCTCGTCAGACACTTCTTTTGCTTCTGATTTCATTCACTTAATTGCTGTTTCTGGGTTATGTAACACTAAAGCCAAATGCCAGGTGATTTGCAAATGCTTACCCAGCCATGTGGATAATTCCCCTCTGTACAGTGACAAATAGCGACTCCCAGTGAAAATATTGAAGCCTGCAGCTTCTCTGTCGCATTTGCTACTAATAGAAGGTAACCCTGTTAGCATTCATTGTGCTTCTCATGCTTTTGCTTCCCTGACTTTTGTACCTGGGAGCCATGGCAGATGAGGGAAGGAGGGGAAAGTAGCCTTGTGTTTTTGTAATGCCCTGCTAGCTTCCCTGTTGCCTTCTTCCTCATGTCTTTGTACCCCTTCCCTTCAACCAGTACCTCGGTGAAAGTTCTTCAGAGCTTGTTTCTGCCTGGGTTTTTTGACTTGGGTTTTTTTTTTTTTTTCTTTCTTCTTTGTTTTTTTGACCTAAGTGTAAGATAGAGTGATTGGTTCAGATCTGGGTATATTTCCTCTGCAGCACGAAAAACCCTATCACTTATTAGGAGAACAAAAGATCCCCTTGGTTTCGTCATGAAGGAGTCCTATGGACTTCACCTTCAGGGTCTCACATCTACCACTAGTTGAGACAGACAAGCACTCAGCCTCGGTTGTGGTTTAGTGGCTTGTACACAGGAATTATTGGCACAGATGATGCACAATAAATATGAACTTACCAAGGGTTGCATGAATTTTGCTGTTCTACTAGGATCAATGTGAAGCAAGCCATCGGCAGAGACTGCAACAGGCAGAAGAGAGCAAAAAACGCTTCCAGCAGCATCACAGCATACAGATAGTGAGTACTGAATAACAGCCTTGGAGAATCTGGCAGCTGCTTGTTTTCACACACTAAGGCTCAGTTACTTGTGTTTTAATACAGAAGAGAGACAAGCAAAAAGAAGAGGAGAAAAAGAAAAAAGCTTGGATAAGCCAGGAACGTCAGAAAACATTGGAGAGGCTGAAAACATTCAGGGAGGCAAGTACTGTGAACTACAGTAGTACTAAATGGTGGGAAAGCATGGTGTCAGAAAGTAGCCATAGCTCATGTGTGAGCATGGTCCAAATTGGAGACAACCATTTGGGTAGTCTAAAATGGGATTGTGTGTAATGAGTCAAGAGGATTGAATCTCTGAAGGATATAGTTTCCAGGTACAAGTGAGGAAATGGCTTTGAAAGAAATACCTTGGTATTCATTTAAATCTGTTCAGGGTTGAATTTTCTGCTTGAATGGGTGGGTGGGACTCTGTGGCTTTTTGTCTCTTTGGGGTTGATATTTTGGCCAGTCCAATGGAGGTGTGACCGCCTGCCTTCTGATTTGTTTTTCAGAAGCATCCAGCTCATGTTGTTCTGAAAACGTCTCATCCCCAGCCTCTCAGCCCCAAGTTGCCACGAAGCATCACTCAGCAGGCAGCAGTCCTGCCCCCTCCACCTTTGTCGAGAGCAAGGGCAGCTCCAGAGCAGCCAAAGAGCATACTGCTAGTAGAAGCCAAAGAATCAAAAGCTTTGCATCAGAATACCCCAGCAGATATCCCTGTTGAGATTTTTGTTACTGATGGTGACACACAGCAACAAAAGCACAGCGTGGAATCGATGGTCTCTCCATCCTTGCCACCACCACCGCCTCCTCCACCCCCTCCTCCTTTACCCCCTCCTCCCCCACCTCCTCCCTTACCTCTCCAGTTAAAGACACCATCAGCAACAGAGGATAAGCCACTTCCCCTTAGCTGTGATAGCCCCACAGAAAGTCCTGCACTGCACAAACAGGATGACTCATCCAGGTCTATAAATAATTACATAGGTAAGAAGGCTTACATCGACTGGTGTTTTTTTCTTAATTTCCTGTATTTTTCTGTTCTCCCTTCTCCTGGTTCTGGACAGGAATAGTGCAGGGTGCAGTCTTGCTCAAGAGAATGAAGCTTTTGGAAAGCTTATTCTAAGAAACCTCATAAAATAACCCTGGCCATAGCTTGGGATGTTAAATGAGTAACAATGATTTGTGTATCCTGTCTGATATACTTCACGTGGTCCTGATTCTTGGGTTGTATGACTCAGTGGTTTTTGGGAAGTGCTATCAGATGGGACAGGTCAATCTTTTAAGACATCTGAACTTGAATCTCTGCTGGAATTGTACATTTAGTAAATACAGCCTTACAAGTTAGTTTAAACCGTCCTTAGTCACAGCACTACTAGTTCTGTGGAGGTCTTAATTCAGGACCTGCATTTCTCATGGCAGTGAAGATCCCACTGTTGTAATAGGTAGGAAAGTGTCAGAAGAAATTCCAAGGAGAGGGTGTTTATTCATGTTGTTAGGTGAGAGGCAACTTTTACTGCCAGGTTTGTTCTTGGCACAATTTTGTGACTTTTGAACCAAATGTGGTATTTAGATGGAGGAATAATCACCTGTCCAGTCAGAAGACCACTGTGGGTAAATTTGTAGTTGTATTAAGGCTATGCTGCAGTGTTTATGATTTATGTACTACAGAGCTAGCAGTTGGGCTGCTTGCATTTGTAAGGTACGCACAGCCTGTGTCCACTTATAGTTTGCTTGGTTTCTAAATAAAGGTTTCTTAAAAGAATTTGTGCCGAATTCAACCAGGATTTGAAAGGCAGATGGATAGCTTTGGCCTACTAACATTCCTAGGGCAAAAATTCTGCTCTCTTAAACAGCTGCTTTGTTAGCAATATCATGCAGGTATAATTCAAGGCTGAATTCAGCAACTGAAACAGTAGTTTGGATGAGAATAGAGCTCAGCAGCCTCCCAAGGCTGCGTTGGTCACATCCTGCTATTTTTATCTCTAAAGCAAGCAGGTTTTTTAACTGCGTCAGGGGGACTGACCAAAGTTGGAAGGCAGCAGTTTTTTATTGTCGTTTTTCATAGTGGAGCTTAGGCTGGAATGAAGTATGTCTTTAAATGTGGTACATTACTATTCACAATAAATCTAAGCAGCCTTTGTATCCTCTCAGTTAAGAGGCAAACCACAAGCAGGAATACCAAGGGAAGTTCAGCATTTTCAGTTTTTCCAAGGTGTGGGGAAGTACAAGCAGCTGAAGGGCTGAGACACAGTCAAGTTACCATGAGAAACTACTATGCATCCAGTGGATCAGCATGCCGACTTCAGTCTGGGAGGTCCGTGGGATAACTCTACCACAGATACTCTTAAGAAGCTTTGATTTGCAACAGGAGTTGTCCACAGGGTAGTCTGACTGCTGCTGGTACAGCCTTGCTAGTAGCTAATATCTACTACCATTCACAGCCTAATACTGATGCGCTTTCATTATTTTGGGATAAGAAGAATATTTTGTTTTTATTGGAGAGATCTAGTTGGCTGCTTACACCTATTTCATGAAGAAAACCAGCATGTTAGTTGCTGTAATATTAATTGATAAAATACTGCCACAGGAACTTGAAACAGCTTCATAAACAGGTTGGTTTTAGTTACAGACAGACTACTCATGTCTTTTTACATGAAAAGCCAGGAGAGGTTCATATTCTGGTGTTGAAAATATTGTCTGTAATGGATTAACATAGTTTCCAGGAGAACTCGTTTTATAATTTGTTAGTCTGACTAGTCTTTTACCAGGCAGTCCATTTGATTAATAAACTTAAGACTTTCTTGCTTGAAGGCTTTCTGAGATGACTTGGTGGATCTTTGCTTGGTCCTTTCCTGGAACCTCTGTCTCTGAAGGTACCACAGGATTGAGCAGAATGTTACATTTTAAGTGCTTCATGTTAACCGGGTAACATTATGTGCACTGCACGTGGCAAAAATACCTGTAGCTGTGAGGTACAGATGGTCTGGACCTGTGGCTGTAGGAATCAACTGCTGTCCGGGGAAACTGCCTCCCTGTCTGACAGCCTGAAACAAGCAACAAAGAATCCTGCAGAAGGAGTAAAAAGCAAATAACAGTGTGTATCAAGAGGACTAGTGGAACCTCTCTGTGTGGTGTCCTTTATGATCTGAAGTTCAGAAACATATGCCTGAGATTTAAATCATGTTGTAAAATGGGAATTATTTTTTAAGTCCATACAGAAAAGATCTGCCTGCCTACCTGCTTAGGGCCTGATCTGGCTCCCACTGACTTCAGTGGTGCAGTTTCAAGCCCTTTCTACTCAAATCCTTTCATTTCTCTCTTGGCTGAGCAAAAATGCAATTGACAGTCTCAGCAGGCATCTGAGCAAGCTAGGAGGAATGGTAGATTGTTTCTAATACAGAATACAAGAGATTTTTTGGTTCAGTGAATTTTTTTTGAAAGCCCATAAAGTTGTAATGAAGAAGCAGCATCCTCTGTGTGTAATGTCTTAGAGCACAACCTCGTATAGTGTTGAAGAGGTGTTGGATTCTCAGTTCAAGACACAGAAGTTATAACTGCTTTTTAAAAGCAGTTCCAGAGCCTGGTGTTGCAGAAGCTTAAAAGAGTCTGTGCCAGAACAGACTATCCTTTTTCTTGTCTAGCAAAGGTGAAAGGAAGAACCCTGAACACTTTGCCTAGGGTTTTATACCTCTAAGGGTGGTTGTGGTGTTCTTTCTTCTGGTAACAATAGATTTATCTGTTGCAGGTTCCATGGATGAGGTTTTGGCTTCTCTAAAACGCAGTGAAGTTCATCTTCGCAAAGTGGAACAGCCAAATCCGTATGCCTCTGTAAAAGACAACATCCTCTCTGCCATAAGGCAAGGAGTTAAACTAAGAAAAGTGAATCGAGATACTGAGAAAGATGTCAGTAAAGGATCCACTAATGAGCTGGAGAGAAGCATTAAGGCAGTCATCCAGAGAATTAAGAAAGTGTCTGCTGATTCTGAAGAGGAGGAGAACAATGATCAGAATAACGGAGAATGGGACAGCTAACCAATTGAGAATAACAGACTTACTGACTCGAACAGACTGTGTGTCTCATTTTGCACGTTGAAGACTGTCCCTTTCAAAATGAAGGAACAGTGTGATTGTGTGTTCACATAGTCCAAAATGTCTTGTGAAGTAAAAAAATCCTGTTGATTTTCTGTAGGAGCTGCAGATTCTTACTGTTGCATAAGAAATCATATTCCAAATTATGCTTTTATTAATAAGGCATTTCTGGCTCAACCATGCAGAGTTTTCACCACATCTGAAGACAGCTAAAATGCTGGATTGAAACGGACATTATAGGTTGTTACTACACAGTAAGTAATGCTATCACAACAAAGTTTAAGGAGTGAAAAACTAACTGAAAATCTGTTTTGTCAGATAAAAGCAGAACCAAATCCATGGTGATAGAGGCAGACCAGAAAATTTTGCATAATCTGGAACGTCTCATTCCTACCTCCATTGTCCAGAAAATTCTTCAATGCTTTGCTTGTCTGATACAGCTTGCTCTTAAATACCTATGTGGGTACCTCCATATATCATTATTTTACGAAGTGTGTACTTATGAATGGGTTTCATAACGTTGATTGGGGAAATTAGGATCAAGTTTGAAGTAAGCACTGCAGTAGTAATTACCAAAAAGTTTACTTTTTAGCTGGAAGCTTAAATATAAAGAATTTTTAGATGCTAAATGTTTTTCATACATCTACATTTACTATGAACTTGGTATGAAAGAAAGAGCCAAAATATTTTATATGTTTTTTCCTGGGATCTAGCCCTGTAGTACAGAGCTGCTTTTTCCACTGAGAACATCAATACATGTTTTTTAGCTTTTAAGTTACCCGATAGCCTTATAAATGGCAGATATTTGCATTGTGCCTGGAACCTGACTATTTAAAAATTCAGCTATATTCATTTAGAGACACTTTCTATTTTGGGTAGATAGTGACAAAAATCATTCAAAGTTTCTTTTGGAGTTTATACTGACCCTTAATAAAAATGCATCCTGACAGAAGTGTATTCGGTGTGCTGTCGTTTTAGGGTACTGCTGTGAAGTAAGCATTACACCGTGGTACTATGGGGTTTTTTTTATAGCTGGTGACAGCCATGCAGCAACTGTGCTCTCTCACTAATGGCATATGTAAATGCCCTTATTTTCTCAAATATTTATGAATTGTAATTTGGTAACAAAATTGCAAATATGGTGCTTTAATTCCCTGTTTTACTATAGAGTAGCAGAAGTGTTTAATCAGCACAGTAGATATATATGCAGTGGGCTTTATGTGAGAAGCAGAAGCAGCAGCTGGGGGTTCATTTTTTACTGTTTCAGCACCTACTGCTATCTGGAAGTCAGAAAAACCTGTCCTTTTTTTTTTTTTTTTTTTTTTTGGTTCACTGCCATCAAACCAAGTGGAGACAACAGCAGCAGCACAGGTCAGTTCTTACTCAACACTTCCAACGTGATGCCTGCGGAGGGGAGCTGGTGGGCACGGTGCCACGTGCACCCACACCACCCTGCCCTGAGCCTGGCCTGGGTGCAGGGGCTGTGCTGCACTGGGGGGGCAGGGGCAGGTTTCTTGCACATTCAGCCTTCAGCACCCCAAATGCTGAATGCTGCCCATAGGCTGGAACTGAAGACAAAATCTGGTCCTTCAAGAGTGGTGATCCCATCCCCAAGGACGCCCTGGGCAGAGGAGGTGCTCGGTGGGCGGTGAGGAGAGCGGAGGGGGCTGGTGCTGGGGTAAGCTGTGCTCTTGCCTGCCGTGCCCTTTAGCAGCGCGGTTATTTAAAGCCGAGCAAAGGGCACAGGGGCTCGGCTGCCTTTCCTGGTGCCTCCTGCCAAATGGCGCTTCGGAGTCCAGGGCAGAGCCCTTTGCTGTTTCATCACTGTGGCTGCGTTCTCAGCTACAGCGCTAGGAAGTTAAATCCAGCAGTTTGAAGTATGCAGAGAATGTGACTTCCAATTTCTCCCACAAATCTTACTGCTTTTGTGTGTTTAACAACAGCAATTTTACTCACGAGAGGTCGAGTAACAGCAACACTGGACAGTGATTTCACCTACCTGGAGTTTTCTTTTGCAGCTGTGCCTGAAGCTCAGCTGGGGCCTCATCTCAGGTGTTAACAGAGCTCCACATCCCAGGCTGAAAAAAGTCCTTACCAGCTCGCCCAGACCCCAGCTGAACCCACCTGATTTTGGAAGCCTGCTTCATTGCTACAGCCTGCACGCCTGCTCTGTGGAAAATGTGCTGCAGTGATTTTCTGGTTGGTGTGGAATATTTCACCTCTCTCAGATATCCTCATCACCTGGTTCACTACCGAAACGGAAAGGCTGCTGCTCAGCAGAGATGTGCCCTCGTGGGAACAGGGCTCCCGGGATGCAGGGCAGCGCCTGGAGCCAGTGGCAGCGTCCTGGCTGTGGCCCCGGCTGCAGCGCCTGGCAAGAGGCAGCCACTGGAGCACCAGCGCTCCTGGACATCGGAAACATGACCAGGGAAAACGTCAGGAGCGCTGGCATTAACCTAAAGAAGAGAAAATGAAAGAGCAGGTTTCAAATACACAGGAGGCTGCTGCAAAGAGAAGGGGAGTAATTTGTTCTGCATGTTCACAGGGAGACGAGCGGCTTGAATTATAGCAGGAAGGATTCAGGGTCATGGTAGGAAAACCTTTCTAATGAACAGTGAGAGCAGAGAGGTGCAGGGACAGGTTGCCTGGAAGGTGGCGGAATTGCTGTCACTGGAAATCTTTAAAAGCAGGTGAGACAGCCCCCCAAGGTGCTGCTGGCATGGCTGGCACGCTGTGCTGCGGCAGGGAGAGGTTTACAGGCGAGCTGCTCACTGTACTGCCTTGGGGCTCGCTTTGCTCTGCAGGGGAAGCCACAGCTCCTTTTCTGAGAGAGGCCCAAATATAAGATGACTAAAAACCCCCTTACTGAATCACCCTCAGATCTTTCTTCTGGCTGTCCATGACCATGACCTGCCCTGTGCTGCTGGCACTGGGCTGCGGAGGGAACTGGGGTAGGGAATGGCCCTGGTGCCCCCTGGCTAATTTACCCCAGGCTGATGGGGCACCAAGAGATGCCGCCTGCAAGTGTCAGAGGGGAGATGCCTTAACCTGGGTTTGAGCTCAGGTGCCCTCCCGCCTCTGCACGCCCCAGCAGGTTCGGTGCAGCTGCTGGTGCCATGCGCTTGCAGCAGCGTGCAAAGGCTGATGGACAAAACAGGATAAACTGGAGCAGCGGGTTGGTTCCGTGATGACCAGCTCTACTAGACTGGATTAATATTAACCTGCAAAACTGCTGTGACAGCTTTTTGACTATAATACCCTTCTTAAAGTATCTCACCCTAGATTAGTAAATGAATGCCTCGGTGGGAATGGTCTGCCCTGACTGTCCAGCTGCAGAAATTGATTTATTTAAGCTGAAAAAAATGCAGTTGTCTGGCTTTAAAGAGTTAATAATGCATGGATTTGCTGGAAAGCCCAGTTATGAGGTAAAGAGACCAATTTCTATAAATCAGTATCACTGTGGCTTGTGATCTCCAGCTATATTGTGGGCAGTCCAGACAGCAGCTGCCGGTATTTTTAGGGAGGTTTAAAGTTAATGTATTCAAAGACTGCTGGGTCTGACTAAAATAATTTTGCTTTGAAATCCTGGCGCTTTGATCCCAGCAAGAGAGGAGCCGCGGCAGTGATACTGGTGTGTGGAGCGCTGTGGCTGCAGCTGGCAATGCCAGTGCAGCTATGGGTCTGCCAGCATTCCTGGTGATGTGCTGCTGGTCGGGACTTGGGAAGCTCCTCCACAACTGACCCCCCAGCTCAGCACACGGGGCTGACTCACGTGCTGGATACCCGCCTTTTTTTTTCCTGCAAAATGGTATTGAATCAAGCAAATCAAGTCTGAGTGTGAGCACCCTGCAGTGATCCTGACTGATCTTACAGGAGCTTGAGGAAGTACGTCGCTTCGCTTGGGCACATTCAGAGAGCCTCTTTGGATTAATTTAATGCTGTTTGGAAATTGGTGCTGATTTATATAATGTGCTTGCACAAAGATATCCTCCCCTCCCCTACAAGCTTCTCAGCAGCAGGCAACAACTCACCCCATCAGCAGGTTGTGGAGTTACTGCTGTTTGCACAAGGGACAAGGATGCCTGGTCCTCACCACCAGTGCATAGGAATTGCAGGGATTTCTAGCTAGAGCGAGCTATAAACGTACTGTGAAAGTACTTCACCTAATGTCAGATTGTGTTAAAAACTCCAAAGCCTATCGCCATCGAAAACTCTCGCTCATCTTTCTCCCTGGCTGTTTTCTGTGATGCACGTTTGGAAGAGGCTGGTGTGCCGTGTGAGCCATGCTGTGCCTGAATGCTACAGGCATCTGCTTTTCGCTGCCTTCCCATTTAACCCGAGAAAAAAATTCCACTAAATTTCTAGTTTTAGCAAAAAGGTCTTATAGGACCTTTCCTCCCCTCCCGCTCACAGCGGAGCCAGCCCAGGCTCTCTTGCGCAGGCAAGATGAAGAGCACCCATGGGAGCAGGCTGAACACCCAGCAGTGCCATGGCCACTGTGCAGCCACCACCAGCCTCCTGCCACCCATCGTGCCCCAGAAGCCACCTGTGTGACTATGGGGACTATTGAACATGGCTGTGCTTGAAGCGGTGCCCAGGAAGGTTTGCAGGGCAGACCCACAATCTGTCCTTCGATCACTTCCATCCCCTTTTCGCTCTTAAAAGATGCACAGATACACCAAGCTACCAGGAGCAAGAGGGACAAAGAGGATCTGTGCCAAGGCATTCATTAGGACTAACAAAAAGCTGGGAAATGGTTCCTTTTTTCAGTCCTCCTCTACAAAGAAGTTTGTAGATAAGAGTGTGCACCCTTTGAAGAAAATGAGATGTAAGGCTACGCATCCCCTCGTGTGAAAAGCGTGGGTTTAATTCCAGAACTTCCTGTTTGCATCTGAGCACACATCTGCACACTCCATGCCATAATAACGGGATATTGGTAGGAAAGAGGGACATGGTTTCAATTAAATCCGTGGCAGTGACGAAAGGTGAATGGCATTGAAGGCATCTTTTAATAAATGCCACAGCAAACCTTGGCAGCAAAAGCAGCTCAGAACAATATGTGAACAAATCCCTGGGGGAAACAGACACTCAAAACTGCTCCAGAACACAGCATTTTTTTCCTGGTGAAAAGGTATGTGATTTTCATTCTCAGCATGTCATGCTAAGCTGGAAGCAAGAAGCAGCACAATTAAATCTGCTCAGGTAGCAGTGACATTAACAGCTCAGCTGCTTGTGAAAATGCTTTGTAAAACAAGCCGTCTTTAGCAAGCCATTGCTGTTGCGGTGAGCTACAGACTGCTCGGAAAACATATTTAGCAAAACTATAGTTGCTTGTTTTCCAGTAGATCCCCTCTCCTGCCCCAGCTCCCCAGCAAGGCACTGAGGAGCGGGGTGCAAAGCAGCCTCGCTGGGCAGCTGGCTGCAGCTAAGCGGGGCTGTGGGGCTGCGGCTCGGGGGCAGCCCTGGACAAGGGTGTCCCAACAGAAAGGGGGCACAGGCACCCCCTGACCCGCAGCACCAACTGCGCTGCCCTGCTAGAAGCCAAGGGGCCAGCAGCCCAGGGAAATGCAGGACATGGCCCACAGGGAGGCTGGGTTTGCCCCCGCTTCAAAGAATCGGTTAATCGCTCCCAGTGTCATAAAGACATTTAGAGCTCCTGTCTATCCCAAGGCAATAGTCTAAATGCCACCCCATGGGTGCCTTTGCACAACCAAAAGGTATTTTTCTCTGAGATCCAGCAGCAGCCTCTGCTCCGCCCCCGGGTTCCATCCTCTTCTCACCAGGAAACGGTTGGAAGACGCCAGCAGCGCGCGATCTACGCATCTTGGCACGGTGGCAGTGGGCACTGCAGACGCTGGGGGTGAGGAAATGAATGTGTCCCACTCCCGGAGACATGCTGAAATCACTATTCACGAGCAAGTGAGTCACTGCCCTTCCCACAGTCTCTTCCAGTGAGGCAGAGTTGACAGTGAAACAGGATCAAGCGCCTACGCTTCCTGCAGCCTACATGGAGAGCCCTGCTCCGGCTCCTCCCTCCCCAGCCGGCAGGCCCGCTGCTTTGGAAGAGAAGTACTGAAAAGTGTGTGCATGAGCATATAGGCACACAGGGTGGTGAAGCAGAAGTGCATCTTCTCCGCTATGCCCAAAGGAGCACTTTGCATGTGGAAATGCTCCAGGAAGCATCTGCTGCTGGGAAAAGAACTGCACGCCAGGGAGATGCAGCCTGCGTGCGCCGCTCCTGTTCCCTCGAGCATTGCCCACCGGTGAGTGGTGCTGCCTGCTCCCTGAGGGCAGGGTCTCCCCATGCCGTAGCCGGTGGCAGAAATGGGGCTGGCTCTGTGGGCCAGCCTCCATCCCTGCAGGATGACTGCCAGCATCCCCATGGTGATGTGAATGGCAGCCTACAGGCATCGTTATAACTGTAATTAGCTTTAAATTAGGCAAGGAGACATCTGGACCAGAGGTGAAGCAGGCATCTAGAGACAGGCCGCGTTTTCCCTCAACACAGCTCTGCTGAGCCTGCCAGGCTCCGCTGCAGTCACCTGGCATGACCCAAAGGAGGCTTCGGGATGGAGCATGCAGGTACTACTCCATGTTTTGCACAAAATGAGCTGGTCTGCAAGACAAGGGGAGCCTGAATTAATGTGCTGAAACACTGTGCTTCTCGGTCCCCCTTTGCCCATCCCCAGCAGTGCTAGTGTTGGCTTTCAGATGTGTTTATCATGTGCGGAAACAAGGAGTTGTACATCAGTAATCCAGCTATGTCTTTACATTTCTTTTCCAGAGGAGCCAACTATGATCAGCAATGTTGGCTTATCCAGAAAGAATAAAAAACCCCAAATCCATTACAACAACCATATCTGAAGAAAATTGTCCAGAGTTTGTCAAAAACCTCTGCAGGCCAGAGGTTTCACCTCCTATTTCCAGTACTCAGCTAGGAGAGAGAAAAGCAGGGCAGCTGGAGCTGTGGGTTAGCAGGGGATGCTGCACCTTACCTTAGGGAGAGACCAGGACACAGGACCCTGGTCATCTTCCATCTGAACCAACAAGGCACACAACATGTTAAACCCAATGATTTAGAAGAGCTAGGCTGCAGTGTGATGCATGTGTGCCTCTTGGTTTTGGGGGTTTTTTGTGTTATTTTTTTTTTAAGCAGCGTTTCTGTGTCTCTCATTCTGGTCCTGAAGCTGTTTCCCTCCCACTGGAATGACTGTGCTGCTGACCATGGGACCTCCACAGCACACTGTAAGTGGAGAGTGAATCACTGCTGTTTCTCAGGTTTCAGAGACAGGAATTATCTTTATAAATGCACCTGACACTGCTGTAGATAAGCAGCACATTGTCTTTATTGAAAGGCATAAATACTTCATTTCTTTCCTGGGTTCTTTGTTCTTCAGGGAACGTTGGGATCCTGTTCTGTTTCATTCACATCCAGGCTAATGAACAGTACAAACCTGCATCCAGAGAAAAATGAAAGCCATGGCTAATGGTAGTGACAGAATAAATGGCAAAAGCCTAAAAGTAAATAGCTTTGAAAACAGGTACATTTCAGTGTGACATGATAGTGCCAAAAAAAAAAAAAAAAAGAAAAAAAAAAGCTTGCCTGTGCTGGTATTATTTATAATTCCCTGAACGTTTGAATTCCCTCCAGCCACTATACATTAAGCACAATCCAGGGCATATGCAACAAATCATAGTCAATGATGGAAAGTTGGGAGAAAAGCAAGAGGTCAATCTCTCTTGATCACAGCAGCCACAGATCTCTTTTTCATAGACTGCCAGTACTAATGAATGAAGAGGACATGAAAGGAAAACAAAAATACTCAAATCAACGTGCTTCATGTACCAATGGATGTATCTGCTCATATATTTGACTAATTAAATGCAAACCCTTGCCAGTAACTGTTGTTTGGGGTATTTAAGCCCTCATCAGACTGCAATATCCAGTCATGTGTGGTCACATGGTCCCAGAAAACTGCATGGGCTTTAGCTCCAGGATCCAGGATGCAAACCACTGCCACGTAGCAACCCACAGATACACGTGCTTATGAAGAGATGCAGTTGATGGTGGGGAACAGCAGGTCCCCAAAGCTGTGCGAGTGCAGGATCGATTCAGTAAAATCTGACTGCTGTGCCTGCACACTTGGGGCACCAGCCTTAAAGCCAGAAGCGCCCCATATTGGTGCACAAAAATGTATTATTTTGAACCCAAATTAAAGTCTGTAGTTTTCCATCTAGAGCTCATTTCATTTCAGACAGTGCTTTTGAGAAGGTCTAACAGTTCTGAAAAGTTACTGAAATATATTGAATTGCCAAGGAAAGTGTTAAGACCCAAAGGGAATTTCATAGCGCAGAGATCCATCTTCTTGAAAAATTCGCAGGCAGAGGTCAGAGTTAAGTACCACTCGGCTGTGATGATCTGTCAAACGCTCCCAGCAATGCATTATTGCAGTAAGATGGGAGATGTTTGCCTTACAAAGGTTAGCCCAGCTTTTAAAATTCACTAGGTCTGAGATCCTCACAGCCTGGGACAGCTCCATGGAGGCACCACACTGACGGGTGTTAAACGGTAAAATGGAAACTGGTGTTGCAGGTCACTGGTGCAGCCCTTGCAGAGCTGCTGTATGAGCCTTTGGATGGCCGGTTTTCGCGTTGCTTGCTGAAATCAAACCTGGCAGGGTATTTTTTTCCCACTTTCGAAGGATGGTTGGACTTTGGTCCAGTTGGTCCCATGGCCGAAGCAGGGCAGCACCACCACTACAGCCACTACAGGGCTGAGCTACATTCGTTGCCCGGCTTTACTTTTTCTATTTTTATTTTTTTTTTCCATTTTACTTTACTGATGCTGCTGTATTTTTGTATCTAACATATCCATTTCATTTCACAGGAGAAGGTTAGCCCATTATATATTAGGCTCACTGATGCTGCTGTTCTGCTTTGGTTGGCAATGCTGATTATGTAAAGGATATTTAATGTTGTAAATTATTTAAATTATTTACAAGCTTTTGGATACTTTTTACAAGATAAAAAGAAATACAAGATGAAAAGAAATAGAAGCAAATGCATACACGTTTCTGTATGTATCAGTGGATTTGTGCATAAATGCTCAAGTCTTCTAGGAAGTGGGGAGACAGTTGAGTAATGTATAATTAACACATCCTTTTTTCTTCCCTTGTTGGTGCAGACATGCCTTTAGATGAAAAGTGTGGAATATTAAAAGCATGTGGAGTGCGTGGGACAGAAAAATATTGAATTTTATGTAATTTCAGCCCCGTCACCAGTTACATGTGTTACAGAGGGAGCAAGCCTGTTCCTCCTCAGGGATCTCAGCCACTATAATGCTTCCATACAGGTCTCCCCCCATGGTGGCACGGCGGGATTTTTCCTCCAAAAGGAAGGAAATTAGGGCCCAGCTGCTTCTGTGCTGTTGAAGGAATATGAGCTAAGCAAAAGGAGAACTTAGAGAGTCATTCATCACTTAGGTGTCAAACATTGAACTTACTAAACCCATCTCACTTTAGCACCTATTTTCATCATACACCCCAAGGTCACACATTGCAGCTCAGTACCACACAGGCAGGTAAAATGCTATTTAGTGGGCAACTGCCAAGGCACAACCCCCCTGAGGAGGCTCCCCGAGCTTTCTGATACACATCCCATTGAACATGAAAACGAAGGGATCTCACAGACAGGCAGCAGCAGATTTCCCTGCTGGCAGCAGCGTGGCTCCGGGACCAGGCTGTTTCTTTGGGAAACGCTGGTCACCTGCCTTACGAACAGCCAGCGAGGCACAGCCCTTCCCACGGACCAGTGGCTTTCTCCTTGCTAAAAGTATTTCCTGGACTGAATAAGGCCATGAGCCTACAGAAGTGTCAAAGTGCTTGTACCGAGCAGGTACCTCCCCACGCTCACTGATAAATGGAAATCCAGACTGCAGGACCGCCAGCTCAGGAGGCTTGTTTCTGGTAACTGTAAGCGATGGGATGTACACACAGGTACTTCTATTATACTATGCTTTGTAATTATACCAATCCAAATAGATAAACGCTTTTTTTTTGCTGAGAATTAGAGGCCGTCACTTCCACTTGACTGGAGTACATACAAGCTGCTTTTATAACTACTGGTTATTTGGGGACTGCCAGAATTTGCTGAACCGCTTGTCAGCCCTATTGCTGGCTCCTGGTAGAAAAGCTCTGACGGAGGGTCAGGGGCAGACATGTCTCTCGCTCACCCCAAACCTGACATTTGCAGCCTCGTAGCCCAGAGTAACCAAGGGACAGTGAGCATCAGCCATTTAACAGTCTTCAAACCTTATTTCCATCAGGAAGCCTGGCTTGGTGCAAAGACAGCAAACCCTGCTTCTGCACAATGAGTATGACAGCGCTGAGAGCATCACTACGTACCGTCTGTAGATGGGACTTCAGCGTTATCCTCCACCAGGGATGTGCTGTTGGGAGTGGACAGTGTTGCTGGACCTTGGGAAACAGTCTCATCTGAGAGGGCTCTTAATAACTGCTATACGCTGATGCAGGAGATGACTGGTGTCAAAACATCTCTGATTTCAGCACACAGGGTTAATTCAGAGTCCTAGCTAGTTCCTCCAGAGAAAATACCAGCTCTAGCTGCCACCAGGGACTGCTACATCAGTTACAGGAATCACAAGAGGGTTTTTGGTCCAAAGCATCCCCCAAAACACCTTCTCCTAGCAACAGGCCTTTCTCAGTGTGCAGTAAGCCCAAAATTTCATGCTAAAGTATTTCGAGATACTATTTTTCCAGTTTAGTTATGTACGTACCTGCCACAATCCTGTACCCCTCTGGACGTGCTAACAGTATAAACTGAAGTAAGACAAACATTTCAAAGTTCCACCTCCTGAAAAAGAGTTTTTAAGATTTTCATCTAAGGCACTATACCACATGCATAGATCAAACCCACATTATTTTTATCAAAGCACAGCATTAAGTTCAGATTTGCAGCCACAAGGACGTTCGTTTTTCAAGGTCAATGAAGACAGCGAGACAAAGATTTTACTTAAACTATATATTTTTACATAAAACAACTTTATGTTACAATAAAATCAGATAAAAATCACAAAGTTATATAATAAGTTCATAAAGAAAAAAATCAAGTTTTCCTTTTATATATATAAAACCCAGCATTTACTGCTACTAGGAGTCTAAATGTTAACGTTGACTGTCTATGGTCAATTTGAGAAAAAAAAAAAACAAACAAAGAAGAGGAAAGTACTTTTTCACAGCAGACAAAATGACGAGGTCAGAGATGTTTTTACAATGATCCAACTGTAGTAAACACTTCAGTTTTCATTAAACCATATACTAAATATAACAAACCCAAATAAAAATATACATTTAGAGCACTGCAGTGTTTTCCCACAGTTGTATATCAACAAATTATCAGTCATTCACTAAACCTTACTTGAAACAGTAAAAACAGGGTGTATGTTTATCTTTAGTACTAAAATCTCATAATAATCTAAATATTTTGGTATAGCAGACCACACTAAAACACTCTCAGAACTTTCAACTACAAGGGATATATTCATGTTAAAACCGATGTGCTTTGTTTGTCATTCATGATGAGGTTTATAGAATATTATGTTCATGATCACTATTAGGCAATTAAACGAAAACATCTAAATGCTGCAAAATACTCTTTTTATTGAGCACAGCTCCCTCGTCACACACCCAAGTTAATCAATGTACTGCAAACTTAGAAGCTTAGTTCACAAATCTTATGTTATCAGTCTTTTTAGCTAGTATATGGCTAAAATAATTATTGCTGACCAGTGTTAAAAAAAAAAAAACAAACCAAACCCAACTCAAACAAAAACACAACAGCAGACAGATTTTTCTCAAGTGCCTTTCTTGCACTTACCATTATTATTAAGTAACTAAATGACCAGAAAGGAAAAAGAAATCTATTTCAAAACGTGCATATAAAATTTTTGGAGGTATAGGCACCTTCATCTGAAGACTGTGTGTTTAGGCTACCTTTAAAAAAAAGAAAAAGAAAAAGAAAAAAAAGAAGAGCCAAGACAGACCACAGTAGAAAATCAAACAGGTTGGACATCCCAATCCCCCAGGGATGCAAGCAAAGCCCTCCCGGCCAGGACCAGCTCTGCCCACAGCCTGCTGGAGAGCTCTTGTTTGGGAAGCACCTCTATCACGTTTATCCCTCACCTCCCGACTCTCTATTTGACCACAGGTGCCTTATCGTTTACCACAGAGAACGGTATTTAAGACACGCAAACTTCATGTAACTGTCAAATTTACATTCTATGAGCCGAAAGCGCTGCCACGCTCCAGGCGCAGCATCCCAGGGCCGGCTGTGTCTGCCTGCAGGCGTGCCTGCACTGAACGTCCTGCGGCTACATATCGCTTTGCTCGACACATGGGTGCTTGTGGAACACGAGCCGTGGAAAGAAAAATTACCTTGGGGTAGCTGTGTCTTGCTGTTGCTAAATTGTGCTCACAGCCAGCCTCTGCCAGCCCTGCCTGGGTCCCCGCAGCCCCCCGAAAGCTGAACCTGCCCTTCTGCGAGGTCTCTGGTACTGCTGAGCCTGCACAGGACAGCAACAGCTTGTCCCATTTTTGACTGGAAGTGTCTGACCATCAGCCAGTGCCATGGCTGCAACGCTCTCGTGCTGCTCGGCGGCGTGTGTGGGCATGCGCCTGCCATCCCTCAAGTCGCCACGTCTGTGATATGCTGAGGACTTTTTGATATTTACAGGCCTGATGAGCCCCGAACTGCCTGGACAAAGGTGGGCGAGCTGGCAGATCAGCACGGCCACCCCAGACCTTCGGCACAGCTGCAGCTTGTGGGCAGAGCACGCCTTTCACCGAAGCTTCTGCTGAAACGATCGTCAAGATGAGCTGCTGCTGCTGATCTCCTCTTACACCCCTTCCCTTCAGACTCAGCATCAGTCATGCACGAAGCTGAGTGGGCGTTCCACCCTGATAGCGGTTTTATCTTCATTAATCCATAGGCTCAGGAAGACAGCACTATATTCCTTACAAGCCATTGATGCTTTGAAGGGTTTTGCAGAGATTACTATTCGGAGGAGCCTAACGAAGAGCACTCTCACAGCTGAGAAATTCCCACTACTACGAGGGTGGCAGGAACGGGGGATTTTCCTTCTGTCATTTATGAAGCAGCCAAAGGAGGCAAGAAATTAATGAGGGAGAAAACGAATGCTTGGGAGGAAAAGTGAAACAGCGTAGAGAAGAGTGCAGAAGCCTACGGACAGTGTGTGCCCTGCTGGTGGGGGGACATGGGCTCCCCGTGCCTGGCGAGCCACCAAGCAGACATGGGACAAGCAAAGGGCCAGCACTTGCCTTAACACCAGAAACTTTCTGCTGATGCTCTTCGAAAGCGATGGCAGTGGCAGGGACAGCAGGAAGAACAGCAGAAACCCTTCCTGCTCTCCAGCAGCTTTAAAACGGTCACCCTAAATCACTCCCATAAAAAAATAAAACCAGGCGTTTAGAAAAAAGGCATCGTCTAAATAACATTTGTTTTCCGAGCATGGATGTACCCACTGTAAAACTGTTTTTAAAAAGCGCATCTTTTGAACACTAGGATGCAGAAAGCAAGAGGTGGCACTGAATTTCTTACAGAAAAGACAGTTTTCTTCCAGTGAGCTTACTTAGTAAAGGAGACACCAAGTAGATGTAGAGAGAGGAAAACTGGAAAGTACTCATTTTTAGGCCAAACAAAACTACTTGTGAAGTTGAGAGTCAAAATCAGCAAATAAATATTCAGCCAAATAGGATAAAAGCAAAAGGTTAACCTACTTTGTTTTGGGGTAAGAAACAATATTTCAGCTTTTCATTTTGAAGTAATTTATTCCAAAAATGAGGCTAAGGTCATTTTTCAAAATGTGAAATAACATATCTAATGGAACATTCTTTCCCCTTCAAAACAGTTATCTCCATGTATTTTTATGTCACTGAATATTTTTAGGTTTTGTGCTAACACAAAGCAGACCTGTTTCTTTCTCATTTTGGCCACCAAAAAAAAAAACCCCAAGAAGCAACCCACCATTATTCAGCAGCTCTAACACCAGCTCAAAGGAGTAACTCACGGGAAGGCAGCAAGACAGTCTCTAACCCAGTGTCACAAGCGGCCAGCACAGATCTTTGCTCCTAGAGCCACCAGCTGGTGGATGCCACCAGGCCTGGAGGGCTGGACGGGCAGCGTGGCGGGATCCGCGGCGAGGAGCTGGCAGCTATCAAAGTGCCAAGCACAAGACCTTTATTAACAAAAGACCGTGTTACTGAGGTAGGATAGGTCCTGCCATCAACCCCCCAGAGGGAGAAACCCATGTCCAGAAAGGGAAGCCACGACTGCCCAAGGTGACACACAACCTCATGTAATGACACCTCCACGATGGGAATGGAGCCATCACCTCCTTCACTGCTGATGGCACAGGGAAACCAGGGTTTGCCTGGCACTGTATTTTAGTAACAAATAAACCCAAGCCCTGCAGACCCTCTCTCGGACAGGGATGAGCATTCCCCAGCCCCGGCAGCATTTGCAGCCGCCCCTAAGCAGGTGGCTGCCAGCTGAGCACAGCCCCTGGCTCGGGGTGCCCGCGGGGACGGGCTGGATCCCCGATGCGCACCAAAGGACAGGGTGGGCGCCTTGGTGGGGTAGGCTGGGCACCCTGGTGGGGGGAGGCTGGGCGCCTTGGTGGGGGGAGGCTGGCTGCCCTGGGGCTCCCGCCGGGAGGGAGGAGGCATTTCCACACCGGATCGAGTCCCTGAGGAGCAGCACGGGTTGGCACGTGGGGGTTATTGCTGGGCCACCACAGCGCGTCAAGAAATGAGCAACGTGTGACACGGCCGGTCCCCACTCAGCAGGGGCACGGGGCTCCAGTCCTGGGGAGGGATGGGGCCAGGCCAGGGAGGGGAGCTGCAGCTGGTGTCCAAACACTCCCGAGAGCATGCACCACATCTTCCTAGCATGCTTTTGAAGAGGAAAAGATACAATGGAAGAGAGGGAAAGGTTAAAAGAGATGGGGTTTGGCAAAGGCTTTTAAGTAATTACACACAGAAATTCTCAACTTACTGCTGTTGGAAAGGAAAAAGAGAGAAAGCTAATTATAGCAAGACCTTGGATGCTGGGAGGATGGAGTTTCCCCCAGGGTATAGCTGTGTACAAGCATCCCTAACAACTCCACATCAGAGCGATAGCAGATAAGGAAAACATACATTTGGGGCAAGACTAGAAGAGACAGGGCTGGGATTTCTCTAAGGACACCCCCACTGTCCCTCTGATGGGCGCGAAGCACCCAGAAATAACCGCCCATGTCACAGCTATGCACTGGTTTAATGCACCAGCATTAAACTCCATCTGCTAAATTGATGCAATCCCATAGAAACACTCTTCTTACGGTTTCAGGGTGGCTTAATACATTCCTAATGAACTGGATCGAAGATAAGACTTGACTAGAGTGGAAAAAAAGATCTGGATTAACCCCAGTAAAATAATTTTTTAACAGAGTCTTTTGCATCCCTTTACCCAGAATCATGTTAAAAATCGTATTTTATATTAAAACCAAGAAGGAAGCCCCAAGATTGCTCAACGGTAAAAAGGAAACAGAAGATGGAGCAGGGTCCTCAGTGCAAAAGCAATAAAGCACTGTGACGAGGAGGGCCCTGGCTATCCGTATCGCTTGCAGCTCTTAGTTGTGTTATCCCATGGTTCCCAGCTGATACAGGGACTGGCTGCAGTTTGGGAACTCTAAAGCAGCATGGGAGGAGAGGAGAAGCAGGACGAGCTGCCTGTTAAATGATGGTGTCTATCTGACTTGCTATCAAATAGAAAGACTAAAAATGGAGATTACTTGTGGACAACCACACACAGTTTCTGACGTCATTTTCGATTTTGGCAAGTCTGATCTAACCCCACATTATGCAACTGTAGAATCTTGCTCGCTGGCTAAGTCTAATTTTCACACGCCTACATGCTATGTACCTGATTTTGATTTTTATTTTGATTTTAAAATATCAACAGCCTGCAGCAATTTTTTGTTAGAGAGACTTCAATGGTCATAACGTTATGAAAAGTCCCAGCTTCACATCCATTGTTTAAAAGGAGTAAAAGCAAAAATACACGAAGTCCAATCTAAAAAACAGGCAATGAAAATAATGTAATAGTAACAGATGAAATGCAAACTCAAGGGACAACTGCAGACAGAACCTATCTCCAGCACAGGGATTATATAGCCATGTGCAAAAGTATTCAATGCATGTTTTGTCTCTAACTTACCTCTCTTTTAAAGGTCACTTTTACAACTGAGATGTGCTGAAAAAAGAAAAAAGCCCCTAAATGTAAGGAAAAAAAAAAAAAAAAAAAGCGTGGCCATTTTATAGCAGTCACTGATGGAATGCACTAACACGGTGCTTAACCAAGCTTTTGCCTGAATTAAGCAAATAATAATGTCACATAAATAAAAGTTCTCTCCTGAATTAATTCAGATCCTGTGTAAACAGACTCTCAAACCAGGTTATGGAGAAAGCAGGGTAAGAAGCTGAAGGCAGTCCTAGGAGCAAGAGCAAAACTCGGACTGAATTCTCCTCTCTGGCCCTTTTTACATTCCTGGCTGTGTCAGAGTGAACTTCTTGCTGGAGCCCAGCATATGACCTGGTATTTCTGAAAACATACTTAGAGCTGCTGAATAATCAGTTTGAGAATGCAATAGCATTTCTGCCTTTTGGGTTGGGTTTCTTTTTTTTTTTGACAGTTTAACTTGGTGACTGATTCCCACCCTACTGTCAAAGATGTACGAGGTGAGAATGCAGAAATCATAGGAAAGGATTTTGATTTCATGTGGTTGTGACCCTGCAAGTCTCCTGGGCAGAACCTGGCTTCTGAGTAACACCTTCAAGTAACCTTATATTGCTTTTCGGATCAACATCTCTTCCTTCACTACTGCAGAAGTTAATCAACAGAAATCAACCTGCACAGAGGTGCACGCGTCCTGTGTACAAACCAGCAACACACCACTTTTTAAAGTAAGTATCTCGTCCCAAGACTCAGGTGGGCATTTTTCAGGGATGCACATAACGATGGAACTACGTGGGTTCAAAACTGAAGGCCAAAGAGAGATGATCTTGCTAAGCAAGAGAAGCTGTCCTCACCTACTGGGTAAGATGCGTGACTTCAAGAGCTGAAATTCCTTTCTACATCATTGACTTTGTGCTGTGAGGGTCCAGGCAAGCACATACAACCTGAATCAGAGGTTATCTGAAATCCACTGGATTTTTTTTCAGTGAATCAGGCCCGACTGATGTGGTCCCTAAAGATCCTGGTATCTGTGTGATTTACTTGACTGCAGCTCATCACAGGCACATTTTACAAACTGCAGGAGCTCCAGCTAATCTTCTTTCTGCTCCACCAAGGAATAAAACTGGATGTTGCTAGGAGTGCTGATAGTCCAGACAAGAAAGACTTGTTTTCAGTTTCTATGGTTGCAACAGCCCTTAAGAAAGATACAAATTTCCCTGCAACAACTAACTGCATATTCATTTTAAGGTAGATCTAGTTCCAGATTCCTGAGACAGAACCCTCCACCTGTTCCCAACCCCACGAAGCCAGAGCAGCAATATAGGAAGTTTCTAATCTCAACAGAATTCAGTGAGCAGCACAATTGGTTTGGAAAATAATCAAACAAACAAACAAAAAAAAACAAAACAAAAAAAAAACCACAGCAAATTTTCAGCCTCTATGTACAAAACCAATGCAAACAAGTGGAACATTCTAATTATATTTTGTAAAACACACGTTTGGGATCAACAAAACATCAAACATCCAGACCCTAGATTACAAAAAAAATCTATTGCCAACTAATTGTCAATCCCAAGTTTAGACAGTCCTTGTCGGAAATCATGTAATTCATCTATCTTCCCATCTAGTACATCTAAAAAATTCTTTAATTCAGTTTTAAGGTTGGTCTGCCTATGTTTGCTCTCTTCGACTTCTGTCCTTAGTGTTCTGACTTTCTCTTCAAGATCTTTGTTCTTTTTCTCAGCAGCCTTAAAGACAAAAGAGACAATAAGATGAATCACAGAGAAGGATGAACACCGTTTAATAGGGTAAAGCTACGAATGACAGCTGGGCTGTAAAAGTTTGCTTTGACTTCTGCAGACTGGTAACACAAGCACCTCTGAGAGCAAGTGACACGTGCTAGTCAGATTAAAAGGGAAGAAAACCCATGCAGGAAAGAACACAGATTAACTGGAAAAGATGCTTTGCATCAGATTTTGTCATTTGGTTGATATCTTAAAATTCAGCTGGATTTAAATCATGCACTGTGCATATATTTCTGTCATTGCTACAGCTCCAGAACTAGACACTGTGCCACCAGTTACATGCAGAATTATCTATGGTGGTTTAACCTTGAAAAACAAGCTTAGAAAATACTGTCTGAGGAGTAATATTGCTTTATTCAGCACTTTTGGATTTATTGGTATTTTTTTAGGAGTTTCACTTTGTGTCAGCACTCGGGCAAGGAACAAGTCAGCCGCCTAACACCTCCCCTGCAGTTCATTCTATTATTTTCCCCTCGCATTAGCTCTTCTGCCTGTTGTTCTCCATTTCATGCATGTAAGCACATGCTTATTCTCACTAAAAGCCATAGATGACACACTTTACCATACCGAATCAAAAAAAATTAGTATTTTAACCATTTTCAGCATCTGCACTCCTCATCAGCCTTCTAAACGATTTTAGATTATTTTGATTATCAGAGTGACGGCTTATTTGATTGACCGGATTTTATTTCATCGGTGAGACTGTTTATATTTGTTCTCCTTTCATGTATTAATTTACTACATCTACACAAGCCCTGACTTTCACAAGTGATGGCCAAAGCCTAGCCGCTGCCTGGGGCAGGGCTCCCACAGCCCTCCCAGCAGAGGAGCCACACGTGCAAACCCAAGCCACCGTGGCGAGCTACACATTGCTGGGAAGGAGTGACGCAGCATGTAAATGCATCCTCAGGTGAACTTTTTTCCCTGGTGGTGAGCAGCTACACTCTCTGTTTCTTTCCAAAAAGCTCTCCCTGGTGCCACTGCGGCAATTAGCCACAGGTCTTGGAGTGCTGCTCGACACACACGGCTGAGGTGTGGCTTCACAAACCCAGAGCAGGAGAAATAAGGGATACAGGATAGGCTGGAATCTGCAGGAGACAGATGCAGCATGATCGCAGGCAAACCAATTTCTGCAAACAGCAAGGCAAAGAAACAGCCATTTCATTACTCCTGTGCTGGGAAGGGCATGGTGCATTTTGCATGTAATCAGCAATTTCTGTTTTTACAAACTGGAGCTCTTTTGCCTTCAAACACTGAATTCTGAACAGAAAAAAGCATATAGTTGTGAGAAAGAAAGTAAATGTATAACTATTTTAAAATTAATTTCATTGCTAAACTGTACCTGTAGTTGTTGAGATACAGATTCACATTCTGACATTAGCTGTGGTATAATTTCACCCTGCTTTCGAAGCTCTTCCAGTTCCTTTGAAAACATAAAAGAAAAAAACCAACACTAGTGCAAGCCTCAATTTAAAACATAATGAAAATTTGAGAATATGAAATGGCTTTGCATATTTTATTGTATTCTGCACAGCATTTGGATGTAAAATAATCAAAATATCATGTCTGCATTCCAAAACACGTTAATTTTCTATTAGAATAATTTTTTCACTACATTTTTTACTTCGTAGCTCTAAAACAGACAATGTAATCTAATCTCTAACACGAATGCCATTTTAATTATATTAACACAATCTACACCTAAAACACATACCTATGTAAAAGATACATTCAATAACAGAGAAATCTGAAGGGCTGTAATGCTACAAGCCATTTATAGATGGTAGCAAAGAGCAAATTAGACATGAATTTTCAATGATATATGGCAGTAAAAAAAGGCCAGTGGCACTACGAGCTGCATATAGAGAGGCATCATTACAGAGCACAGCTGCAACGGGCTTTCCTCCACTGTACAGCTCTGAGAACCGCCCCCTGAAATCTGTATTTGATTCTGGCATCACTATCCAAACTGAGAGGACTAGCTGAAAGGAGTTCATGAAAAGAGCAATGCGACTTGACAGAAGTCCACATCTCTGATGGAAATTAAGACATCTTGACTACATTAACACCACAAACACCACTAATGTGGGTAGTAGGGAAAGACTCAAAGCCTGTACATTTTGCAGGACTGTCAGAGCAGCTGAAAAGTACATTTGCAGGGCCAAAAGATACTCTGTGACTTGAAGAGAGTGCAAGAATCTCCTCCAGAAACTGCCCACATAGGTTACGGTCTCAAGAGTAAGTAGGGGCATATCCCTGGACTCGTGTAGAACATCTGACACTGTCCTGCGTGACATCCTTGTCTCTAAATTGGAGAGACATGGATTTGATGGATGGGCCACTCGGTGGATAAGAAATTGGCTGGATGGTCACACTCAAAGAACTCAAAGAGTTCCAGTCAATGGCTCAATGTCCAAGCCGAGATCAGTGATGAGTGGTGCTCCTCAGGGGTGGTCAGCATTGGGACCACTGCTGTTCAACATATTTGTTGGTACATAGTGGGATAGAGTGGGATCAAGTGCATCCTCGGCAAGTTTGCCACAACACCAAGCTGTGTGGTATGGTCAACACACAGGAGGGAAGGGATCCGACCAGAGGGACCTTGACAGGCCTGAGAGGTGGGCCCATGCAAACCTCATGAAGTTCAGCAAGGCCAAGTGCAAGGTCCTGCTCCTGGGTTGGGGCAACACCCAGATCAATACGGGCCGGGCAGAGAATGGATTGAGAGCAGCTCTGAGGAGGACGACTTGGGGGTGTTGGTTGATGAGAAGCTCAACATGACCCAGCAACGTGTGCTCGCAGCCCAGAAAGCCAGTCGTATCCTGGGCCGCACCAAAAGAAGCATGGCCAGCAGGTCAAGGGAGGCGATTCCCCCACCTCTGCTCCACTCTTGTGAGACCTGCCTTGCAGTGCTGCATCCAGCTCCCGGCCCCCCAACATAATGGGGACATGGACCTGTTGGAGTGAGTCCAGAGGAGGCCACAAAGATGATCAGGGGGCTGCAGCACCTCTCCGGTGCAGACAGGCTGGGAGAGCTGGGGCTGTTCAGCCTGGAGGAGAGAAGGCTCCGGGGAGACCTTACAGCACCCGCCAGCACCTGGAGGGGCCTGCAACAGAGCTGGAGAGGGGCTTTATGCAAGGGCATGTAATGACAGGACAGGGGGAATGGCTTTAAACTGAAAGAGGGAAGATTTAGATTAGGTACAAGGAAGGAATTCTTCCCTGTGAGGGTGGCGAGGCGCTGGCCCAGGCTGCCCAGAGCAGCTGTGGATGCCCCATCCCTGGCAGTGCCCAAGGCCAGGCTGGACGGGGCTGGGAGCAACCTGGGCTGGTGGGAGGGGTCCCTGCCCGTGGTGGGGGGTTGGAACTAGATGGTCTTTAAGGCCTCTTCCAACCCAAACCATTCTGTGATTCTGTGATCCTCTCTGAGCTGTACTGACACAGGATAGCAAAACCAGCCCTATTAGAAAGGCAGACTTTTTGGCTATGAAAGGTTGGTTTCTTCCTTAACAGGTGAACTTACAGCGTAATGTGAGTGCAACAGAATCCGTAAATCAAGCTCTTCCACAGAACCAGACAATAACATTTCTCCTCAAGTCCTCCCGATTCCCTTGTTCTAAGTACACCAATGCTCAGCACTTCCAGTATCACCCAAATCTCACAAGAATCCAGTGCATCCTGGAGAGCAAGTCTCTTTCTTCTGAGGTTTGCCAAAAGCACCACTACATCAATAAATTCTTTTTCTTTTTAGAAATTCTGTAATTCCAGGCCAACTCTGACTGCTTTTGTTGTTTCCTCCCATTTTTCAGCATTAGTTTACATTAATATGAGAAGACAAATCACATAATGCTACAGCTTTTTTGTGAACTGCACTGAAGAATGTAACTAATGTAACTATATCCACGCAATGTCCCAGCTGCTGATATAGGGGAAAGAAAGGCTAACTTACCCTTTTGTTTTGAGATATGAGCTCCCATGCATATATATCTGTATATACATAAATAATGCCTAGGAGCTCACATCTCAAAATATAAACATATTATACTATGTACAATTACTGTATATATGACTACTATACTGTATCCTTACTATGTAGAGTATAATACAGTGTTATGTGTGTGTATATATATATGGTATGTGGCATATGATATATATAAAATAAATGAAAATAATAAAAAATATATACTATATATCTCTACATATAAATATATAATTATATATATAAATATAATTATTTTTCTAGATAGCTCTGTCCTGATTCTCCTGTCTTTACATTTCTCTCTACTTATTTCCTACATGAAGAGGATACCAGCAGCTCCTCTTACATGGCAATGTCCATGAGCAGGCTTCATGCTGGTTTGAATTGCAGACCATGAAAAGGTCATTTATGGGTGGTTTAGACCTAATCAAGAACCTGCCAACGTAAGTATGCAGTCTGAAAACAAGTTAGTGTATTGTCAGTGCAAACGGAAGATAGGCATGTAATATTCACAAGTCAATCAATTTTCTGGTTCATTTGGTACGATAAAAACATGAATCTTGAGGAAAACACTAGCAGAGAATAAGGGTTATTATACATGTTATTGCCACAGAAAGGTTAGGAAGAAAGCATGACATTTTCCTTTGAAATATGGAGCTGAAAACCATATTACATTTATAACAATGCATCAAAATCCATCTCCCTAAACTATTTCCTTGTGCCATCTTAAAACTCCTTAACAGCATTGCTTTTAAGAGCACCAGTAGAGATGCTGTAATGGCACATGACAAACTTTACTGCACCTGCTGACAGCTTTTTCTCTTCAGCCAGCACAGAGCACTTGGTCACTGTAATGAAGGAAAAAACCCAAGGATCCCATTATTTTCCCCACTGTTCAGGGGCTCCAAGCCATCAACCTCATTTTCCTTAGAAAAATGAACACCTTACATGTCAAAAGTGACAAACTGGGGTACTCTAAATGAATCTGAATTTCTCGCTTTTGGCATTAGTCCTGAGATCAGAGGGAGACCATAAAATGGCAAAGACTATGAGCCATCTGGAAAAAGAAGCAGGACTTGTTACACAAATGCCAAGTTATTTTGTAAATGATCTCTTTCTAATGATGGTCCTGATGTCTAGGGGAATTCAGGGCATGGGGACTGGCAAATGAAACTGTTCTAGCACACATGTGTCTGGCTTTGGGTAACAAGTTTCACCAGTCCAGCTCTTCTTTTAGAACTAAAGTGTTGTACACATAGAACCGTCATGTTTGTTAACCACTGTCAAATTAAAGTGTGCTGTCACAGCACAGAATGTGTCATGAAACTGAGACTGAGGGATCCTATCAAACTGTTGCTAAGGAGCTGTACATGGAAAATCCAGAAACACACAACACCCTGAGGCATCGGGCTGCTTCTGGCTGTAGGGAAGCCAGTCCATCAACCTAACACCCCAAGGGAGAAGCAGACAGATCTACTCAAACTCCAAAGCATGCCTTTTCTGTTGTTTGGGGCACTCACCAGCTCTTTGTCCTGAAGTTCTGTTTCCAGCTCCTGGAGGCGTCTACTCAGCTGTGCATTTCTTTCCTTCTCTTTATTTATTTCATTGCACTGTTCCTCCAGTTCTTCAATCTTTAAGAAATGTCAGACATTAGATGAAATTTTTTAAATTTCTGAAAATCTGGGGCAGAACACAGCTGATGTAAATAGGCATTGCTCCACTGAGCAGAGGGAAGCACAGACAATTTTACTTTATCATGGGTCTGTTTCCTAAATCATAGCACTAGATTCACTGCAACCAAATTATCGCTTCTTTCCTTAAAAAAAAGCCAATTTACACATCCACTAGGAAGCCCTGGGACTGTGTTTATTCTCTCTCATACAGGATCTCATATAAGTATTCAGGAATACACAAAACACTGATCTAAAAAAAAGTGGAGCTGGGGATAAAATCTGCACTTCACTTCTATGAAACCAACACAACACTATAAGGGATGGGTTTTCTTAAGGCAGCAAGGAGAAGAAACTTTTCAGCACTCCCAGCTTTGCCTCCCCTCCTTAGGGGCTGCTTATTATTCTAGCTGTAGTATGAGGGACATAACATCAAAACTTTGAGGGGAGAACCAGTTCAGAGCAACGTATTCTGCTTTGTTCTCTCGCCCAGGGATGTGCTTTGCTCTCTCCATACCTCCTCCTGCCAGCTCTGGACTTGGCTCCCAGGAGATGCACTTCCCACAGGCCAACGGGCCAGCTCATTAAAGTATGTACTTTAATTCTCAGCTTCATGTCGCTTTGGGATTATAACTTCCCTCATTCAAAGGTAGAGCAATATGCAAAAAATTCTGACCCAATTAGTAAAGGAGAAGGAACTTCCCAGGGCATTGCAGTGGTGCAGCGTGAGCACCGAGCAAGGAGTGTGCTTGGGAGAAAAGCTCAGAAAACCTCTCCGTACAGAAAAAGACAGCGTACTGTACAGACAGCGTTGCTGCACAGTCTGGCTAGTAGTCACTGGTATGATGACTACGCAGCTGCAGGAAGGCAGTGTTTTGATAATCTCTTCATATCTAGGCTACAGCTACTGAGATGTGGCATGTTTGATCAGTTAATGAGAACATTTCTCTGCAACAGTATAGAAAAGTAAAGAACTACAATGTAAATTATGGTATTTTCTTATAACATACTGTTCCAGTCTCTCACTTCTCCCTTATCCAAACCAGAATGGATATAGGGACCTAAATCATGTAACAACTAATACTAATTTGTTAACATAACATCAGTTACGCTCTGTGAAGGATCTTTGGTCAGATCTCTGAATTATCGCTGCGCACAACTAAAATGCATGTGAATACACAGAACATCTGTCTTAGGAAAAGGTTGCTCCACATGGACCTTCAGTGCTGACAAAACAACCCAGGCCACCTCCAATGCCAAATTACTATTTGCAGCCTACTGACATACCAAAAGATACAAAATTCCTTCCTTCTTTGAAAGCAACACTAAAGCAAAAAAAAAATCCTCAACAGACTGATACAATCTGGTCTGTACTTCAAACATCCCAGTGATCCATCTATGCGAGCAGGAAAAGGATCCAGCTTTTCCAAACACACTGAAGATGAATAGAATGAAGTTATCCCTGCAAGCAGCGCTCACAGAAACCAGGCTCCCCCAGCCCAGGTCAGTGCCAGCCCCGTGTAGGGCTGTTACTCATAGCAGTATTGTCTGAGGGTAATACAATATAAGTAATATACAGTATTATTTGAGGGACAGTACCAATGATGCATTGAAACAGGCTTTAAAAATTTAAACTTCTGAATTGTTCTCTGCTGTAGCTACTGCTAACCCTCGGTCTTACACTACTGAGAAATGTGCTCAGAAACAGAGCGAAGGCTTTTGGCAATGCCTGCCTGACAACACAACCCAGCAATGTGTGCTCGCAGCCCAGAAAGCCAGCCGTATCCTGGGCAGCATCACAAGGAGTGTGACCAGCAGGCTGAGGGGGGGGGGGGGATTCTGCCCCTCTGCTCTCAGGACACCCCACCTGCAGTGCTGCATCCAGCTCCGGGCTCCCCAATATAAGGAGGACATGGACCTGTTGGAGCAAGTCCAGAGGAGGTCACAAAGATGATCAGGGGGCTGCAGCACCTCTCCTGTGCAGACAGGCTGGGAGAGCTGGGGCTGTTCAGCCTGGAGGAGAGAAGGCTCCGGGGAGACCTTACAGCACCCGCCAGCACCTGGAGGGGCCTGCAACAGAGCTGGAGAGGGGCTTTATGCAAGGGCATGTAATGACAGGACAGGGGGAATGGCTTTAAACTGAAAGAGGGTAGATTTAGACTAGATATAAGGAAGAAATTCTTCACTGTAAGAGTGCTGAGGCGCTGGCCCAGGCTGCCCAGAGCAGCTGTGGATGCCCCATCCCTGGCTGTGCCGAAGGCCAGGCTGGACGGGGCTGGGAGCAACCTGGGCTGGTGGGAGGGGTCCCGGCTAGGGTGGGGACATGGGAACTAGATGGTCTTTAAGGTCCCTTCCAACCCAAACCATTCTGTGATTCTGTATTTCTATGGAAGCCTCTTGGCAGGGTTCTGGATGAGATGTGCCCAGCATTAGTGCTGGAGGACCGGGCTCACAGCACGCAGAGCTGACAGCATAGCTCACATCCTCATTTCCCTGCCGGCCATCAGGATTTGCTTCCAATACTGGGTGGTTCCCAGCTTGGTTTCCTGGGGGTAACCTGGCCATAACCATGCCTTCTTGCTCATTCATCACCTGGCAGTATTTGAGTGCAATTTGAAAAGGATATACAAGGTAATCCCACTTCTAAAACCTTTCTGTTTCGTCATCACCCTGGCCAGCAAGCCCTGCTGACACCAAGCCTCCCAAACCAAGAGGCAGCTGCCTTACCCCCCGCCTTCCTTTCAAAGACAAAATCCATCTCCTAACACACAACATACACAAAGATAAAGCAGCAGAAATCCAAGAGGAAGAGCAATGGCAGGAGCAGCTAACTGGAAGAGCTGGCTCTCCTCTGGGTATGCTCTGCTACCTTGCTCCTGAGCTGGTCATTTTCCTCCTTGCAGGCTGAGAACTGCTTCTTCCAGTGCTCGATGCTGGCCGCCGACTCCTGCAGCGCCGTGGTCAGACGGGCATTGCTCTCCCGCAGCGTCTGCAGCTCTGTCTCCCACTTCTTCACATTGCATGAACTGAGAAAAACAGGGTGCCATTAGGTGGCTTCACCTTAGATTCCTGCGTATCATTATTGTTTACCTGACTGCACACTCATCCACCTGTGTGGAAAAATCAGTAATTTGTTGTTATCAGATAAAAGTACCCAGATGCGCCTAACTGCCTTTAGCCATTGCCTGCCTAAGGAGAACATAAGCCTTAATCTGACTGTTTCTGCCAAAACAAAGGGATCTATCAACTCCAGAAACAGTGACCTGTGTGTGTGGAACAGAAGTCTGGCTGTCAAAGCAGGCTGTGGGGTTAAGCTGACAGCTGGAATCTCCACCATCTGCGAGCAGGGGCTTTACTCGGTGCTGTGCACGGTCTGTGCTCACCTCCAGAGCCACACGGCTGCGCCTCGCTGAGCACCTGCGGCACCGCGCGCCTGGGGACATGGTACCCCTGCAACAAAGCAACTCTGCACATTTGCAGATGGTACAATAATTCAGAACGGAAGATGTCAGGGGGTTGACGCTATCTATATTTGATTTTTTTTTAATGCTCAGCCTTAAATATAACAGTGTTACATAATGCTGAAGAATTAAACTACTCATTCTCCAAAGCTTCAAGCTGCAGCGTAGAGCACGAGATTAGAGACTGAATGGAAGGAAGGCTTTGAAACTCCCTACATGCCAGTTGCTACTTGCCCGTGGAGGTGTCTTCAGCAGGAGGAACGAGCAAGCATTATGATTTGAAATAGGTTATGCTATTGAAACGTCAATAAAGAGAGATGATGTACTTCAAACATAATATATGCAACCTTAGAATTGCTCACTGGGTAGTGCTGCTTATGGTGCTGCTGCCTTATTTTTTAAATAGCTTTTTAAGAGCAGCTTGATCCTGTTAGATTTTCCCTTCCATTCACAGATACATTAACATGCAAGAGACAGACAAGGCAAGATCCCAGTAGAGACTTATTCCGTTTTAATGTTGTAACTTTGCATATTCCAACGCCTATATTTTCACTAAGGCTGCAAATTACTCTTCTCAGCATTTTCAAATAATTTATCAAAGCAAATAGCAAAAAATGTGACTTCAATGGGCATTGTCCACAGCCTTAGAAACATCTCCCTAAGGCTTCTAAGCAGCCTGATGAAATCGTATTTCTCACTTCAACATTTTACGGTTGAGTTAGTTCCCTTTTATAATTTTAAATATCCATATCTATTTTCATCAAAGTAAATGTAGCAAACTCAAAGAGGAAGAGAGATTGGCTTCACACATTATCAGTAGCAATTGCTCCCCCATGGCTTTAATGTTACTTCTGTAACTCTAAAAGTTCACAAACAAAGGTGGTTATAAGACTTGGCATGAGCAGAATAAAGGAGATCTTATTTCATCATGAACTGGATCAGGAGAAAACTAAATGGTAAATATCTCTCAACTGGATACTGGGAGGTACTTGCTAAAATCTGCTCATTCATCCATTCTGCTGCACCATTTTAAATTAATGCTATTACATTTGAGTAATTTCTGTTACTATCATTAGCTATCAGCTAATTACTGCATGCTATTCCAATACAATTTAGGTATTAAAGGAACTTCACCTTTGGGCTAGAGCAATTTTTAATTTATCATTCTCAGACTTGAGATGTGCCTCAGCAGGACCACCATGTGATGCCTTCTCATCGTCTGTCCCGTTCACACTAGATGCTCGAGTAGAAGATGGTGTTTCACGTCCAGATTCCTGCAGTGCAACACACAAATGAACACTGGGTATCTCCTGCATCTCCTGCAACACCACAACACCAATTTCTTTGTAATCTTGATCCCAAACCACCCTGCCGAGACCTAGGCTGCATATGCTGTCCTGGCAGAACAGTGGTGACAAACGCATACCCTTTACATCTTGGCTGCAAAGCTGATCTCTTTAAAAAGAATGAAAAAATGATAATGATGCATGAAATGAAAGTTTAAAGTGTTTAAAAAAAATGTTGAAGTGGTTTCACTGGCAAGGCTTGTGTTTTCTAAAGGCTCTTTGGGGTTTTTTTTGAGATAATGAAACAATACAGCGCACCTGGAAGCACATAAAGTCCAAACCAAAACTAAGAAAAAGAAGCTACTGCTCCTCCAAAGAGATACCATTCATACACTGCTTGGTGCTGATCACCAACAGAGGACAAACAAAGTGAACCATAAAGGCCATGACCAAAGACTTTAAAAAATGAGTATCCCAAGTCAGCCTCTCAGATCGGTGTTTGTGGACCCCACAAAGGGGGGTAGTTACAAGACTAAAAGCATTCCACAGCTTTTTTCTGATCATGCATCTGAATTCCTCTCTGATCAAAATTCATCCAACTTTCCTCCAAACATCAGCCCAAGCCAAGAACGTCCACTGAACAGGGTTCCTTCTTACCTAATGCAATGCCTACGAAATTACAATCGAACGTCTAAAGAGATTGGGACAACACTCAATTTCTTCAATTTGTAAGAAACCCAGATCTCCCTGGACACGAAGGCACCTGGCAATATCAAGGTGTGCCGTCTATAGAGCGTGTTGTACAAATACGCAACACAAGCTTCTTCCAAGCACTCGCTACAGCACTGCCTCTGTTCCCACCCCACAGCGCTCCACCGCTCACCCCTGGGCAATGGCACACCACGGCCACACGGACAGTGTCTCCACTAGCAAACCAAACTCCCTCAAAAGTAGATTAGATGACAAAAAGAACTATCTGGATGAATCTCATTTACTTTCCGCTGAAGCACTACACTGGCCTGCTTTCCAGTGACCCAGACTGCGTAACAGTACAAATCAAAGGATGTATAGCTTTCCCTGTTATTAAACAAATTATAACAGCTCAAGAACTGCTGAAAAAAAATAAGATTTAAATGAAGGCAAAGAGCATGGATGGATGAAAAATATTCCTCTGGCAGTGCTAATGTCCAGCAGCTGACAATTACCTTCAGCAATCTTCATTTTATATACTTCAAGCTTGCTGCCAGAAGCTGGTACAGTCCATTAGAAAATTTAACTTTAAATTATTTATCTTGTATGCATACAGGTATTAAAGCTAAATTACAAACCTGGGAATGATTGCTTGAAGTCTCAATTTTCTCTTGAGATCTGTCTCTTGCTAGTTTGGCAGCTTCTTTTACTTCTTGGAATTTCTCCGCAAACTGGAAAAAGCATGACAGGTATTTATTAGAATGATTTATCAGATTATTGCCTTTATATGGTTCATAGATCTCTAAAAGTGAACAACTAATTTTGATAATTTAAAAATTTTGGCAAGAAAAAAACATTTTAATTCTTTGGCAGGGAGTTTCAAAAGGAATGTGGGTGTTGCTAAAAGAGGGACATCTCTGCAGCTCTGGCTGACCACAGTAAAACCTGTGGAGAAAAAGGAACTGTGAGTGTCTCCTGGTTTGATTTGGTTTTGTTTATTTCCTCCTCTCCTCTGTTTCACTTGGTGTTAACAGTCCCTTAGAAGTTGAAAGTATAAAAGCCATATGTTTGGATAAAAAAAATTATCAATGTCTTCTATTCCTAAGAGCAAGTCAATTAAAGAATGCAAATGAGGTCACCTGCAGAACGCAAGCAAGGGATTATCAAGACACAGAAAAAATGAGAAGGCGGCAGATCTGAATGTACAAGGGAGCCATATGAAAACACAGCTTTTCTGGTCTAATTCTTTTCTTACTGAAAAAACAAAGCTGGAAGACTTCAGGGAAAGGCTTGAACGCTTCCTGCAAGAGCATTGTGTCAACCAGGGGGAGGCGGGGGAAAGGAAAGATAAAGATGAAAAGTAACGATCCCAATCTACAAGTTGCTATAGCATATCTGCTCCAAAGCCAGCCTGGCATTTTTGAAATACAAGTATTATCCCAGTCAGCCAGGGTTGCAGGGCTTTAAGCACTTCAAACGGTGTTTTAAGTTTTAAAAGGAGGATTGCCAAGATGGAAGAAAAGGCATAATATGTAATTTTTTTAATTAAGATGCATCCTGTATAAGAATGGGTAACTTTGTCTTTCTGCTAAAGCTGTTTGGTCTTGCTTGCCTGTGTTTTGAGAAACTTGAAATGTTAGAAAGAAAAGACATACTAGAAGTAAAAATATAAATAGATGTATTTTATTGCACAGTTTGCGAATGAAAGGATTGCCATTATATCCTTGGATAATTTGGAACATTTATGACAAAAAACCCATCATATTTTACCGTCAAGGAATGGGACGAATCATTATCCACATACTAATCTTATCTTCTAATCTTTAGATTTACAGCAGGTATTTAGCATGCTCTCACTAAAACACTGGGTCTATAAAGACTGATAAAACAAATCTCCAACTGGTCTAAGAGAAATCTGGATTTATATGTGGAGGCACCTGTGTTTTGTATAACACACACAAATGGAAATTTCCAACAAATACACATACACCATTCTTAAATCCCACAAACGAGCACGTTCTCAAAACTGAGTGAAATTTTGGGTGTAGGCTACGATCTGTGACAATGTTGATGAATGAAGATCGAGCGCTCCAATCCAGCTGTTTTCTATACACCAGCTGAAACTGCATATGCAAAGTATGTGCTCTCGGATGGCAGCAGTTGCTATCTGATGGCATGTGCAGTCACTACACACACAAACGACTTGATTACCTTTGTAGCACTATAAAGATCATTAGGAACAACTACATTACATTTTTGCCTTAAGTGATTTAACTCCAACTTTACACAAAATTTATCTCCTGCTGTGACAAAACACCTATAACAAACTGATTATTTCTAAAATATTGTATCAACAGTAAGTTCTACACTTGGCTTTCCTGAAAATAGTAAAGGACTGGTTTGAGTCTCTCTTTCACAATAAATCTTTTCATCTTACATATGAAAAATTTATGAGGGTTTTTCATGAACTCTATGAAATATGAAAAGACAAAAAGAATTGGAAGTGATCTATCAAACTTTATTTTTGCAGCTATCTTCATAAAGTACACAGGAGACTGCTGTGAAAAATTATGTGAGCTGAGAAGGAAAGGACATTTTCCGATATTTCCATAATAAAAAATTGTATTTGACCGAGCAAAGCTAATCTGTGATATAAAACCAATCATGAACCCATTGCACAATAGATTTCAGTCATGTCTCCAGTTTACCAACACATGTATTTAAGACATTTGCTTTTAGAAACAAGTACAAATACCTGAATTTCTCACCATCTCGGTGACAGATCTTCAGCTTTAAAGAGTCAAAATATTACCCTTCATTCTTACCATCATTACAAACGTATAGACAGCTGAAACAGAAACAGTGGTGAAGGACTGTCTCTGCTTTTTGTTTACTCATACACTTGGAAACAGGCAGTCCATAACGAGTTCTACTGCCGCTTCTTTTTCATTCTTGGCTAATTAATACCTGCTAGATTTTACTAACGGTCTATTTTTGAAAGCTACAGAGGATCACTTGGCTTGTTATGAAATTAAAGCCTTTCACTTGATTACTCTTCTGAGTGCAACAGCACAGTGGTGACAGCCCAAACTTGTGTAGCATTACCAATGCTAATTGCTACAGGAGCAAACCAGGCATTTCTGAAGCTACCCAGATCCTGAGGCCGTCTCCGAGAGTGACAGCATGGCCACAGTGTCGCACCACTGGCAGAAATCAGAGAGATGCTTTCTCTCCAGTAACTGATTTTTTTTCTGTCCCAAACATAAATAATTGACAAATAACTGATACTACAAAATCATGTGCCACCTCCAAGATCCAAGTTGACTTTGAGCTATCAAGCCACTGCAGTAACAGGGAGTGCTTTTTAAACATGAAATTCCTAGTTAAAAAATAAAATCATCTATTTAGTAAACGAAAACTTGGTAAATGTGGTCTTGAGGGGTAACGCACATATAAATACCCCAAACCAATAAAAAAATCATCATGTTCCTTCTCCCTTCATCTTCCCTCTCCTTCACCCTTGTCCTCAGGCAGATGAAGTTCCCCATATTATTTTTTTTAAAAAAAGACTGCAGTAAGAGAAACACCAACTAAACACCACTCCAACAGTCCATCATGGATTATATGACGTGTCTTCTCATGCCCCAAAGAGCTGTGAGACTAAGCTGCAACACGGAAAAGACCTGCTGCTGGAACCAACGCTCGTGAAGCCTTTCAGTCCAAGGCTGCTGCAGCCCATGCACTCTTTGATTACAAATCTTGGTCAGTGAAATTTAACGAGGACTCAAGGATGCTACTGTGCACTGCACAAATTATTTAAAGGCTGTTCAAATCTGCAGCCAGCTTGTCACCTGCAGAAATACATATATTTAAATAGACTTTCTTAACATTTTAGACATTAAAAAGCATTATTTTGCATGCGTAAATTTTGAGCTCCTGATCTGGCATTATATTTTACATCTCCTACTGACAAACTGTGCCAGTGTCAGATGAAACAGCTGCTCCCACCAAAAGCAGTCTCATAAATATTTCATCACCTTCTTGCTTTGCAGAAGGCTGGGTGATGGCACGTTCCCGTTGGGGAGCACCGTCGTGCTGTGACACACAACACACACGTTGATTTGCTCGTGGTTTTCTCTGGATGAGCTCTCAGTACTGGGCAGATCAGCAGCAAACAAGACCATTTACTCCAGGGACTGGCCAGTAATTTGCTCTAGCACAGCCAGTACGCTGCCAGCACTGATGCTGGTCGGACCGGGGCCGGGGGGCTGTGCTGCATGCTGGGGCAGGGGCAGGATTTGCCCTGAACTTTCCCCCTGCAACACAGCACCTGGCAGACACCACACACGTAATGTGCACACATGCACGGAAAGAAAGTCCAGTGCCTCCCAGATGCTGGATGCAGTTGCTCTATGATGGGAAAAATCTGGGTTTACCGAGTTTCTCACCTGTATAAATCTCGGTCCCCATGCCCTTGACTACCTACAGCTCCTCAGACAGCACGTCTGCACTGAAGCATCCTGAATGATAGCACAAATTTTACTGAACTGCTTCATGTGCAAAATACATCACTACCTGTACAGTACCAGCCCTGCCTCTTCATCACACCCAGGCACACCATTAATTCTCTTTTGATTCCTGTTTCAATTTAGCTGGAGCAATGTTTGAATCATGTCTTGAGGCCTTTTTGAGGCACAGGGTGGGGAGGCAGGGGAAAGGAGGGTCAACGAGTCCTGCAAGAGGGGAAAAGGACCCTGAGCAGGACACCAACCTTAAGCCCTGGGATTCTCCCAATCCATGTGAATTATAATTAGGTCACTAGGTCACTGAGCGTACTTTTCATTAATAGCTCATGTTTAATTTGAACGGCTTTTCCCTATAGGTATGGATTAATGCTTAAGTATCTCAAGAGAAGCAAGGCACTAGAAAGAGGCAATATCTTTTATTAGGCCAAGCAATATATTTAAAAATGCAGACATTTTTAGGCATGCTAACCTCTTCTCCTCTTTGTTATTATTCATTGTGTTCAGCCACTTTTCAGTTTGCTTTATTTATTTATTTTAAGCCAGTCTATTGATCTCTCTGGTTTAGAGGAGTTTTAGTGTGTCCTTCCAATTCCTGACTAAAAGCTTCAATTATTTCCAGGAAAAACGGCAAGCTTTAATTTATATCTTTTATAAGAGTATAATGATATCAAGACAAAATGAAACTTTATTTTACTATTCCCAGTACACTTATACGTCTGTAATCTCTCCACCATCTCTGATCTTTCTTGTTAACGGTTCAATAATTAAACTGAGGAGCATGGATGACAAAGGATATCTCTGTCCCACTGCTTTGCAGGGTGGTAATAAACCAGGTTTTCTTACATTTTTCCAGCTAGATAAATGTCAGGTGTGGTGGTTTTTTTTTAATAGATCATCTCAACCCATTTTAACAAGCGCTCCCCTTCGATATTCTTACCAGTAAAAAGTCTTTCTGCTGATTTGGAAAGCTTTTTCTGCAAGTAGAAGGCTGTATTATTGGCAGTGAGCTCTTCAGCAGATCGTGCTGTGCAAACAGATGTGCAAACTGATCTGGAGAGAAACACAGCTGGTGCTGAGGCCCCTGTGCCCACACGACACGTTTTTCAGATGGCTTTAGTCTGGCCACACGAACATTAAAGAGCTGCTTTCTGATACCAGCACTACATTTATTCTTAGTACGTGTTTGGATAGTTTTGGAGGATATGAAAAAATCTCTCTGATTAGGGTGCAAGGACCTCCTTGTTACACCTCTGGTCTCCTGAGCCAGCCCCAGCACCACCTGGTCCACACGGTGCGTGGTGCTTGTTCAAGCCCAGCCAGCACTCAGGCACCGTGCAGCCACCTGCCATGCTGCAAGGTGTGACTTCAGTAATCCAGGAGTAAAAATTACTATCCAGTGCTCCTAATTCTTTCATTTGGTGTCCAAAGGTTGCACTGTATCATGCTTATCTGTTACTCTAAACAAACTACTCTCCTAAATCCACCTTAATCCTCCTGTATTGCCAGACTACTTACTAGCTACTACAAACACCTCTTTGCCACAGGAGTGGAGAAGATGCATAGGTGAAATGAGCACTCATCTACACTTGAGTAAACGACATAACCATCACCAGCAGCTCATTTTTAAAAAAACGTTTTGCATGTGATTGATTGGTGGCCTTAGCATCCCAGAACAACAGATTATTGTCATGGCACTTTTATGGACATCCAAAATCCATACATGAAAAGTAAAACACACTTTACCTTTAAGAAATGCTCGCAAAAAATGCAATACTCTGGAAACTCAAAACTCAGTAAGGCAGATTTAGTAAAATAAATTCCTGTAACAATTTGGTTGATGGAAAAGTCCTGCTCCTACTGCAGTGGTCTGCCTTTGCTATTTTAGACACTACAAGAAACACCTTGTCCTTGTGATTCTTTTCTTATCAAAGCACACGAGGAAAGGACAGCACCACAAGAGACTGTGTGCCATGCCTAAGGACACCACGTTGAGTTAACTGACAAAACCCAGCGCCAAGTAGCAACGCTTCAGGTGTCAACTATGTGTTAGATAAGTAGGAGGTTTTTTACTACACGAACTAACATCTCAGCTGCTTGACGAGCACTTGGCAAGACCACTAATCTAATGACAGGATGTATTTTAAAGTGCATGTTATTCTTGACTAGACTTTACAAGACGACTAATGTAGCCAGCCCCTGGTCCAGGGAAGTGTTGCATTAATACCAAACCCATGGCCAGGTCTGCCTGCTGAGGAAGGCAGCTCTGCCACCAAACCTGCTGTCAGACCTCCCCCGCTACTCATCCTCCATCACTGCCACAACCTGCTGCCACCTCCTCAGGTCTGTGCTAAAGCAGCTTCGGGTCAGGGCTGCAAATCACACCACCGAGCTGAAACGCTAAAAATGTGGTATTATTTTAACAAAGACCAGTTCATTGAGCCTCCTGAAAGCATGGCCCCACCAATGGTGGTATCTGCAAAACGAGGGCACCAGCAAACCCTGGGGGCTGGCAGCTCCTTCACCTCAGTTAATTACCAATGGCAGCAAGTCATCAAAGTGCACATCTCTGAGGCTGGGACAGCAACTCTTCCTTCAGCCACACTAGGCAGCCCTAACACCAACGGTCCTGGCATATCAGCGGTTCCCTTCGCTTTTGGTGCCACTTTCAGCTGAAATGAGCGCACAGGCCAAGGAGACGCCAAAAAATACTACAGAGCTCAGATTGCTTCTGTGAACATCTGAAAACACAAATGCTTTCAGCCATGCAGGGGAAGATACTGTCGAGATCACCTGATAGTACTGTCATTAGTGGTCAGATTTAATTTATAGTTTTGACTACAAACCTTGCAATACTGCCTGCTTCTGTACATACAGACATTGGGTAATTACAGGAGATGGGCAGCCTGTATGGATGAAAAGGAACTGCAAAAGCATGCAGCTCTCAAGAGGTCAGATGGGTATATGCAATTCTTCATTAATAAGAAACAAGGCAACCTTTGCAGAAGCGCAGTGAGCCCCATTACCTTCGTCAACTGCTGCTCGGAGGGAAAGCCCAAACCAAACACAGTGTTTGCTCTGCTGTCCGCCCACTGGCCAAACTTCTGCGATGTTTTAGTGAAGGTCATGTTAGGTGTGATTGTGCTGTTTATGATCACCTGTTTAAAAACAGATAAAAAAATAATTAAAAAGTAGAAGCCACATCGGAAATGCATATCCTAGCAACGATATCATCCAAAGCAATTAGCAGTCTAAATTGGGAAATTGCTGTATTCAGAAGATTTTTTCTGAAAACAAAACAGTTTCTATCTTGTCTTACTTTATGCAGGCATCTTGTCTTCTTTTTCCAAAGTCCTATCATAGTCCTGCAGTTAAACATGGCTGCAGGAATGTCACTGAACTCAAAGCAACAGCAGGGACAGGAGCTATAAAAATTACCCTGGCAGAAATGCAGATGCAAAATCCTCTTTTTTAAGCATTATGAAGGCACATGGCTACTCCCACCCGATACCCGGGATGGCTCGAGGCCTCCAAGCAGGGTGTGCACCAGCAACACCTGCCCTCAGGCTGGACCAGGAAAGAGATATTTCTGCATTTCTCCATTTGGCCTCAGGCTCCCACAAGCGGGATGCCAGAGACATGTCAGAAATGAATGAGAAAGAAAACCACTAACAACAAAAACCAAGACAAAGAGAAACTGGTAACTTAATAGCGAGTTCAACTTGGGAGGGTGGTGAAGTGCATCGCCCACAATGCACATGCACCATCAAGTGTGGGCCTCAAGACAAAGATTCTGCCGCTTTACACAAGTTAACTAGTATCTGCTTCACCACCAGCAACCTTGAAAGCAACAGTGGTTCTTGTAATTAAAGAAATAGCCAACAAGAGGAAGGCTGTTGGGATGAGGTCTCTAAGGAACTTAGTGGAACAAGCATAAAATGTAATCTTGCAAATGAGATATATGCCAGTTCATTATCAAAAATCTTAACTTTATTTTCAAGATACATCATTATATGAGTCTAGAGACTCCTTCCCCTGGAAATTAATTCATATACAATGTTCTTTCTGCTAACAGAATAGAAGCTTTCTTTAGTAATGCGCACCATCATTTCCAATATGCAAATTATGCAGTAATTAAGCCAAATCTGTGGGACAGTTTAATTAACATGATCAGGAAGTATCCTGGCAACATCATTTACTATGTATTCCAAGCAGGTTTTTTTTCCTAAGCTATCATTTACATTTAGCAAAAAGTGTGAATTAAATTTACCAGAGAAAGATCTTGCCTCTGTCCCCTCCCTAACTTCCAACCTTTGTGCTGATGCTTCTACTTGCTTTCTCAGAAACTGCTCAGCTTCAGTGGTTCCCTCTTTCTGCATCACCACTTTCAAACAAACACGCTCTTTTCTGCCATTTCCTGACACTGAACGTTTAACCAAAAGGAAACAAAACATAGGAGGGCCAGGTGGCTGGTACCCCTGAAATTTTTATTTTTTTGTTTGGGAATAAACAGGGCAAGAAAGGGGGAGAGATGACTGCAACCAGCTGGCCAACACACCCCATACAGACACCAGCTTTCAGGGTCAAAACATCTTTTTGAATGGTCAGTTGACAGGCAGAGGTATAAGCAAAGCTGCCCAGATGTGCTCGCCTCTGGCTAAATCACACAACAGAAAAGCCGCAACATAAAATCTCAGTGCGATTTCAGATATTAAAATGAAAATAAAATCAAAGATTTTATGTAGGGGGTTGACGATGCGAAGTAACTATGATGCTACAACGACTGCATGATACAGAGAGGCACAAGAACAGGAGGATAAGCTACCAGCAACCCAGAAAAATCAGGATGCTTTCCAAAAACTTTAAGGGAAGTGCTATATTTCTTCTTTAAAAATCTTACATCAGACAGATGAACTACTTACAAGTGTTTAGCTTCTCCAATTACAGAACTTATTTTAGAAGCTATGAAACAGCCAGAAATTTCAAGTGATAAAAAATATTATTTCAGTCCTACTGTGCCTATCAAATTAGACATCTGTGAGCAAAAACTAATAAAATGACCCATTTTATTGAAAGGCAAAAGCTTCACTCACTAGAAGCAGACTCTGAGAAGAATAAAACTCTTCCATACCTCCTACAATAATCATTGAGTAAATACAAATAAACCCCAGAGCAAAGATATCTTTTAGTCCAATATTATCAAAGATGTGATAAAAGGAATAATGAAGCCTGCAAATTGTAAACCAAGGAACACCTTATTGAGTGATGAAATGCACTACCATTAGCTTAGCACCTTCGAAGTTCATTTTTTCTATAGCCAGCGCAGAATCCGAGAAAAGGTTGTGGTGATCGCACACCTTCAAGAAACTGACAGCTCATCTGTTAAATTTATAATAAGCTGCAATTAGTGAAACTGCCTGGAAGCCAGCTCTATGATTTTTTTTCCCCCTTAAATCCTTCTGTCAGTCAGCCACTTCAGAAACGCTGTGTTCCTACAGAGAAGTAAAAAACCTAAGTAGAAGCTTAGGAGATTACATCAGAGCTCATGGAAACAGTTCAGAGGAGACGGATGCTGCAGGTACACTGCACTTACCTACCGGTCTTCCTCCCAGACCTGACCCCACTGCCCCGTCACGCTTGCAGGGAGATGCCATAACATTAAATTTCAGGAGCATCAGCCTGTACATTCACTTCTCCTATAAATCTGGTCATCATTTCAGAGCAGGGACACTACTCGGGCCAGGGAACAATCAAGTTGGTTGTGTTTAGGAAAAAGAAAGGGTGTTATGATTTCAAAGAACAATGAAAAACCAGGCTTGCAATCCCTCCTGCCCAGTAAGCCAGGCTATCCCCCTCCCCCCGGCTCACCCTGGGCTGCAGGGACCCCACTGCTCCTCCGCCTCCACCTGATTTAATTTAACACAGTTCCAAAATACATGGGCTAATAAATTCATTAGCTATTTCATGGCTGTCTTTTCCCAGGTGGGGAAGCTTGTGGCCAGGCCAGCTGGTCTTCCACCAGGCGGAAGGTCTCCAGCTGGGGCAGAAGGCAGGGGAAGCATCTGTGGCCACCACTACAGGGAAGTTCAACCGAACCAGTAAAATTTTCTATTTTCATCAAAGGATGAACCAGAACTTTCAAGTTTCAAAGGAAGAAGGAGCTGAGAAGGGTGCAGAAGAGAAAGGGCAGTATTTGAAAGCTGCTGTAGGCAGGATGAGCCTGTGGGCTCTTTTCCATCCCTACCTGCAACCCGGTATTACAATTCTACAAAAAAAGGCCACTCATCAATTCAAATGGGCTCTTACGAAATATCTTTGCATTGGGTCCTCATTTGTATAAAACACACCAAGAGCAATTCCAGCTGCATCAGAAAACGGAATGTAGACTTTCATCCAGGATAAAGGATTCAAAAGATAAACCACACTCTAATCAAATGTAATCAATCCCTGAAGTAGTTAAAGAGTTCTCCCTAAAGACAAAGGCAAAGAGGAGCGTAATATAATAAGCACCTTACAGAATAATAAACTCATTCATCATACTGAGTTGTCTACATGTGGTTAAAAAAAATAATCTGCCTTTGCTCTCATCTACATGTATCAGATGGCAAACATTCCTGATACATCCGAACAAGCCAAGCAAAATCTCATGCTAATTTCACTTCCTCTGGGAGAAAAAAACAATCCTGACATCTAAATTTTTATTTGAAGCTGACACAGAAGAATGCTCACGGTACAAGGTAGCACTACATCAACCAGAAATCACTCCAGACATTTAGAAACACACCAGGTATATGCGTCACGTACAAGTGAACGCAAATAAGCTGGCATAGAGCAGAACATTCATATGCTGTAACACACCCATCCTGCTGGCTTCCCACGGAGAGAAACTGCCAAATAAATCAAGCCGGGTGAGGTCACAAGACGACCCAAGTGTATAGAAGGAAAAAAATACGTATTGGCAGCGCAGCTCACGCTGCTCGTAATATATGCGCAGCGCCCATATCTACAGCTGCCATTTTTTTAAGGAATGCTTTGAGCATTGAAAGGGTTCCTCTCCCACATGCCCTGCATCACAACATACACTAAAGGGGAAAAGCCAACGTGGCTCCTGAAAATACATTTTCCCCGAGTCACCGTTTCACTAACGTGAGACGCAGCGGTGCGTGGGCCGCTGGAGCAGTGCCTGGGGGTTCGCTGGCTTGGCTCACAGCGTACACCCTGGTCGCACCGGCCCAGGTCGGCAAGAGGGAAAAGCAGAATGAACGCAAGCTCAGCTGGCAGGGGAGGAAAGCGGCGATGGCAGCGGGCAGAGCCACTGACACGGCCTGAGGAGGAGGGCCCGCGTGCGGGCAGCCATCGGCCAGGACACCTTCTCCAAAGAAACACCCACCCAAGGGGACGATGAGCCCCAGCCGGCCTGGCCACAAGCTCCTCTACCTGGGAAAAGACAGCCATGAAATAGCTAATGAATGTATTAGCCAATGTATTTTGGAACTGTGTTAAATTAAATCAGAAAAGGGCCCCTTATTCTGGGACAGGAGTGCCAGATTAGGAATTATTCTGGAATTTCCCCTTTAAATTCACCTCACCTCCAGAAAAGCCCCGAGGTTCCAGGCCATAAGATCTATCTTTAAGAAGGCACTACATTAAAACCTCCCCATTTCATTTTCACACCTCCAAATACATGCTTTCCAGCTTGCAGCCCTTGTGAAATTTAATTTCCCCAACCCACCAGGCTGCTAATCCTCAGTAAAGATGTATCCCCGTCTAAAAACAGAACTGAAGAGGGAAAGGAGCTGCTAATCCTCTGGCCACAGCTATCACAGGCTCAGCAGGTTCTTCCAGCTCATCAAGTCGACATGAATCAGAAGGGCTTGTGACACTGGATGTGAAGATGAGGAGACAGGGCTGGATCGCGGAGAAATTCTCCCTCCATCTCAAATGTTCAGCAACTCTCTTGTGGAATTAACCCGCCTACGTTTCTGTGACTTGCACTACCCTTTGCACTACCTGCCACCCTCCCTATCTCTGCTGAGAGCTTCTAGACTCAGATGTAACATCTTTCCACCAACACACACACTATTGAAGAGAGAAAAAAAGAGTCCTTGCTGTGGCCACCTGATGGAGTAAAGCAGGAGCAGCACAAAGACAGGCTCACGGCAGCATAAGAACTTGGGGGTGAAAGAAAAAACTGCCTTTGGCCAAAACAGTGAACCTGTAATGCAGGAGCTTTAATTACAGTTGTTTTACAAATCAGGGCCAGCAGATGTGATCAAATCTTTCTCCCCACCCGTTCTGCTGAGTCTTTGTAGAAGGTCCTTAAAAAAACCACAAAGCCTGGGAAAGCTGAAAGCAGCAATGGCACTTGCTCTAGCTTTGCTTTATCTGCTGCACCTGACATACACGGTGCTTCACCCGGACAGGCTGAGGGTACAGTTTAGTTAGACTGGGGGTACTGTAAACATACGTTAGGAGGAAGAACGTTGGGTTCCTCCATTTTGCTGTTTCTCCTGCTCAGCTCCATCCTTTGTGCGTGGGGGGTGGGGGCAGGGGGAGAGTGGGCAGAGCACAGGGCAAGCAACAGCTGGCAGGACATCTGCTACCAGACTCTTGTTCTGGATACCCTCCGGGCTAGCCTGGCCAGCCACTGCTTTTCAGGAGTTTCTGTTCTACACAGTGAACAAGACAGTGGCCATTTCACCCCTCAATGGACTCCGAAAGCTTCCATAGCTACGTCATGGATTTCTGTGGGAGCGGAAGGGGAATCACAATAATGCATCCAGGCTCTGCAAAGAGGAAGATGCCAGGGTGCCTTGCAAGCCGCAGAGGACTTGCTGCAGTCCAAAGCGTTTACTTCCCAACCTGAGCTCCCTCTGCAGACAGCAGTTCCACCTTCTATGGACCAAGTATCTCACATGCTGCTGCTGCTTGCTTCATGGGGGAAAGGGCCACTTCTACAGTTGCACATAGCTGTGTTTTAATCCTGCATCACCTTGTGTCCCCATGATAATTCAATGAATGATGAGGTTAATTTTTAACCCTGAAACCCAACAAATCAAATAAAAAACCAAGTTCTTGTCCTCCTTCATGAAAGGAGATGTAAAAATAGTCCCCCCACTCCAATAAAAAGACTAATAACTGTTTTTCCTGTGGTAAAATATTTCTGTTGTAAAGCCCTTGCTGAGAACCTGTCTAAATGCAACAAAAGTGGGTTTATGATTATGTGAATTCTATTAAGTAAATCTCCTGCTACACCTACTCCATTGCGCTCTTTTTCTTCCCAAGGTAATTAACATCTCTGCAGAGCTGGCTTCCCACCTCCTCCACCCAGTCTAAATCTCTAAAATCTCCTATTTTTGCTTTGACATCTGACTAGATTTTTTTTTTTTCTTTTAGGCGCAGCACACACATCCACCCACCCACACGATTCAAAAGCACCAGCAGCTGTTTCACGAAGAAAATCTACAGCAAGGATTCTCAAACCCTCTATGCTGGCACAAACTGTTATCCAGGAATTTCATGCAACACTTTACAAAATATATAAACCGAGACGCTTGTGTATTATTTTCACATGAGAAACAAGATTCCTGACTTATCAAGACAGGGAGAAGATACACGGTGGAGACTCTTGATTTTTTCCTGGTGACCAAAATTGGGATGAGGGAGAAGGCTGCGTTATATACAATGAGATACAATTAAAAAAACCCCACAGTTATACCACATTCATGCTTCGGAAGATTTAATAAAAGCATATAGCCTTTGCGTAGAGTATAACCACATCCTTATACAAACCATTTTGGCACTAATTGTTTTTTGCATCCTTCAGGCTGTATGACAACAGCATCACTGAAGCCTGAAGGTCCCTTTGCAGAGGTCAGAAATGTCACGGCTATGTGGCATTGTCAAGGACTCCTCCGCTCTGTAACAACCTACACACCCCAGGGAGCGGTCAGCAATAGCGTGGCTTACCGCTTCCTCTCTAAAATCTAGAAAAACTGTCCTTTCGCATAAGGAATGGCCAAGAAGAGCAGACAAGTTGTTTTTAGGAGATGACAGGATCTACTTGACGTCTTCTAAAACACCTCGAAGCAGTCACTGTTAGACAACAATCAAGGGCAACCAGGTTCAGCAACACTTAGGAGCAATACACTAACAAAACTGAAGCTACAAGGTGTCCATGAGATAGTGTAAAACACCAACCCTTCTGCGTCCTCAGAAACGCCTCATCCCTTATTTTGCTGCTAGAAAATAAAGCCAGGTGAAGGTTAGCTGGGGCTTATGTGATCATCTGGTTCACTCCTCAGGGAGAATCACCCTTGGACTTCAGCCAGCATTTAATGGTTGAAAGTCATTTCTACTATTCCTCATTTTCCATCTAGCAACCACTGCGCCATTGGATGAGACGACAATCCAGAATCAAGAAAGAAGCGATGTCTGTGATTTTTTTTTTTTTGGTAAAGCTAGGAAAATATTGCCTTGAATTATGTTTGATGCTCAAATTTTAAGAATACACAATGCAGTGTAGTTTATTTATAAACTCCATCTGGCATGACTTGATTAGCATGTCTGATACATTAACTCTCTGAATAGGGATTTCCAAGTATTAGATACTTCATGCACTACAGCGGGGGAGGGGGGAGAAGGGAACAAATAATTTATATAGCTATTTCAGTGGACAAGCAATCCTTAGTGTCTCATAAAGCACAGCTTGTAAGAATTATTCTTTATTACTTTCAGTAGCTGAACTTAAAAAAAAAGAGGGAGTAAAATTTCCAGATTATGAAACCAACAGCTAACCAGTGCTGTGTTTATTGCAATTCTTGACAGAAGTCCCTCATACCCGGGGCAGAGGCTGTGGAAAGTTTGAGGGGATGAAGCATGTGCTCAGTTCACCTTTGGGCACAAGGTTCCTCAGTGCCCTTATAACTTATTTTGGAAGAAAAAGGCAGGACAATGCAAAACCCGCAAGCAAGCTGAGCACCACTCCCTGGAGCCTGGTGAGCAGGTATGGAAGATCTTACCATCTACAAATTTGTCTATTTCAGTCTCATCCCACAGTTTTGCTTTGATCAGCTAATGAAACCAAAAAGATGAAGGAAAGCATCTCTAAACTCTACCGTGTTGTGCCTATGTTGATGATGTTACTAAATACTTTGAAATTTTTCTCAGTTTTCACCTAACTACAGGCATGGATTATTTTTGCCAAAAATCTGTTCAAGATTCTTCAAAAGCTTTGCTATGTTTGAGGGCCATGACCTAAACCAGGCATCCTCCGCTTGATTCCAGGTTTCTTTACAATAATGTCACATGGTTTAATTAACCTCTCTGGCATGTTCAGATGCCACATTCATACTTGAGTCTAGTGATCAGAAACAACTCTGTGTGAGGCCGTTACAGGCTGGAACACTTGCACAGATCTTTTCTGAGAAATTTTATGGAGAGATTTTAAAAAGGAAAAATCCACCCAGACCGAAGTTTCCCTACTTGCTGGTGAGCAGTGCAGCAAGAAATCCTCTAGCATGGATTTTTATCTTTTCTTTCTTTTTTTCTTTTTAAAGAATAACAAACTGCATTTCTGAAAAGGTTTCTGCAATCTCCTGGATTCAGTTTTGTGTGGTCTTTCCAGAGCCAGTGACACATGCTGTACATACAAGCATAAAAATGAGCCAGATAGGATCAAACGGTGGCAGATGTGCTTCTGTTCTTCTGTCAAGGATACAGCTGTTGCCAGCACTTTGTTATCTTTTCTCCTAAGCTTACTAACCGGCTTCTGCAGGATTTACTTCCAGAAATAATCCAGACAACGAACAGAGGATTTTTCACATTTCAAAGTTAATAACTTGGAAAGAGATTAATACAGAAACATAAGCGATATGAGTTCTACAGCTCTAGACCTTTTTTTTTTTTTTTCAACCAAACCCAAAACATATCCTCAGCAGATGATCATGATTTCTCATTGATGCAGTCTCAAGGGACCCACCAAATTTCCTGGCATTTACTTTGCTCCATTTCTCAGCTTTTGACAAGCTCTCTTTCACCTGAAGCCCCAGGTCTTGTCTGAGCAAACATTTTTAATTTTTCCTCCCTTTCCCAAGTCATCTCTACCAGTATCGGAAATTCTGAAATTACCATTGCAGTTAAACCCTAACAGTACTTTTTTATCTGAACACTCAAGGACCTGTCCACACAAGCGCAGCCAATGTCACCAGCTCTACCTATCTGAACCAGTCTTGGCAAGTGTTGAAAATTCTCCTGCAGACACAACTCCAGGCAATGTACTATCCTCCCAGTTATTAAATCCTGCACCTACCCTCAGCCTGAATTTCTGAATACTTGATACGACCTTAAGCAAATACAGGATGATACAAGTGGGTAGTCTCATCCTTGGCTGACAGCTCTGCTTCTCCTTTATGCTCTATTTCTTCATCAACAAATTCCAAATAAAATGTTCTCAAGTTACTTTGTCTAAAGAGAAACAAAAATTCAACTAACTTTAGTCAAGCCAAGTACATCACAAACAGAGACAACGCAAATATTTTGAGATCATCGGGAACTGTTATTTTCCTTTATTTCATTCACTCTTCATTCAGCCTTCGCCAGAGCAGCAGCCTCTGCCTAGGAGGCACCAGCATCACTCGCTGATGGTAAGTTTTCCTTAAATTAAGGGTTCCCCCTGAATAATTCAGAGTGATGCTAAGTTATCTGAAAGTTACATCACCACAACTCTAAACCTTTAAATGAAATGAGGAAATTGGTATTAAAAATATTATTTACTGTGAGTTCTTTCACTGAGCGAGAGACCGGTTCCAGCTTAAGTTAGGCTGGTGTGCCATGACTGAGGGCAGGACAGATGTTCTGCTCTTAATCTGCCCATCACACAAAATCAACGAGAACTCTATGAAAGAGGCAGCTACCTCTCAAGAGAGCAGCCTGATCCAGCTTGATTATTTACAGCAACAACCCAAAAGGGACTGCAAAAAGAAGCTAGAGACTCCTCAGGCATCTTTTACAAAGTATTTTGTTTAGCACAGTTGGTACTAGAACATGTCTCTGGCAGATGAGCATCATTCTCCAGCACAGGCTGGGAAATCTGAACTGGGAAAAGTCCACGCTGCAGCGGCCTTATGAAGAAAACTCATCGGATGAGAACGATCAAATGGCATCAAATTATTTTAAAAGCTCTAGTATGGATACACAGTTTATACATGCTGATACCATTATCGTTGTTCTGTCTCAACAGTAAAGTACTTATCTATTACATGATATATCCATAAAGATCATAAAACCAGAACTAATGTTTTTACTTATTAGTCATCTTGCTAGCACAGAATCAATGAGATGTTTATTATAACATACACACAAACTATGCACACTGGAAGACAGGATTATGCATTAAAATTGTATTTTATACCATGTTTTTGTATTTCACAAGATGTTCTTCCTTTTGTGGGGGGCAGGGGTGTAATTAGTTCCATTTGTTGGCATTACCCTTTTATGGCTCCATTATAATCTCCAGTGCTAATAATGATGTTGAAATTAGCTCCGATAGTTCATGAAATACTTAATATATTATGATAAAGAGAAGATGAAGGCCATCAAATATGCTTCAATTTCTATATTACAGTAATCAGCCAGACCAGTACTGGAAACATTTTGTTATGGCATATGAAGGTTTCTTGTGTGGACAGGTATGGACAAGAATGCAGGAATACTGACTGGATCAGTCAACTCAGACCTCCAAGGTCAAAACCTGGTCATCTTTCCACCAGTTTCCCCTAATGTAGCATCACCCTTAAAACTGGGATATGTCTTTTGGGCTCTTCAAACAGTAACAAGTATCACACGCTGCCTTTTTGATGAATGGTCCTTTTTGTGTTGGTTCTCAGTGTCAGAAGTGTACGTAATATTGAGCTCATGCTTCACTCACACCCGTTTTAGGGCTGGCACTCTTTCTGGCAGTCTGGAAATCTGGAAAAAGATTTCCCACCCAACCTGGAAGAAATGGCCTGAAGGGCAAAAAAATGCACATCGGAAAAAATTTTGAAAAAAATAGAAATACTCATCTCAGTTACCCAGTGGTAAAAAAAGCTTTGAGAAGCTGGAATAAAAAAATATTTTCTGCTAATTTAATCAGATTTTACCAGCAGGGGCTCTCTGGAAATCACAGTCCTTCCAGTGCTGCAGTCAGCAAAATAATCTTCAGGGCGAGGAGAGGAGCCTCTTGGCGTTTCAGCAGGCAGGGGCAGCCAGCTCGGACCCCAGCAGCACCGTGCTCCTCCGGGATGCACACAGCACTCCTGACAAGCGATGGCCATAAATAAAACTAGGGCAGGCAAAACTGGAAATAAAAGAATCTCCGTCCCTTTGACAAAACACACATATATGCTCACCCACACCTTTCAAAATCACAGCATTTAATTCAGGATTTCTTTATACACGTTAAAAGAAAAGGCATTTTGTAAGGTCACTTTTTGTGTACTTTTACATCCCTTTATCTCTAGCTACCCAAGGCTGTAACACATCTTCTGATCATTTCACTACAAAATCATTAAACCTGAAAAATTAGGTAGTTAAAAAAATTAGGTATTTAAAAAATATAAAACACGGTACGTCACTCCATCTAATTCATGGAGCACAGGGTCAGGTGAACACACACTGATGCTCTGAATGCCAAGGGGGAAGGTGACGTTGTGATTGTTTCTGCAAATCAGATCCATGCAGCCTCAGAGGCACACAAATGCTGCCACACCAACGCAGCCCCCAGCGAGGTACACGTTGCCAGAAGCCGTTTTTTATGTGGGGCCAAAAATTTTGTAATATCTAAATTACTTGGTAGTTTTTTCCTAAGAAATAATTGCTTTTGGTTTAATGGCTGAGTTTACATCAATGACAGAGAAAAAAAAAAGAACATAAAGAACTAGCCAGATGAAGGAATTTCATCTGTGCCACCATGCCACCCTGCAATTTTTTCCTGTGAAAGGAAAGCTGCTTCAATCTAAGAGTCACCTTTTGGCAAAATACTCTAGGATATTTTTAACAACTGTGTCTTAAAATAATTCCTTTTCCATGGGCAAAGAAAATTATTTGTTTTGAGCCTCTGAACACAGCACTGGAAGAAGTCTGAATTTCCTCTCTGTGCGCCTAGGACGCCTGCCTCTAGTCGCGAGAACAAAAAAGCGTGGTCAAAAAGAGGCGGGCAGCTATGAAAACAGGTAGCAATCAGGATTGGTACAGGAACTGAGAAAGCCAGAAATACATCAAATATTAGCAGGTTTATATATCACCCCTTCTTACCTCCCTGAATATCTGCTCCCACGTGCTGCCAGGACTCTGTCCCTGCCAGCTTCATTCTGCTCTGGAAATCACACTGTCCCTGCTGTGACACTCACCGACAGATCCCATTATAAAGGTGTATATACCACTTAATCAAACAGCTTCATCGTATTATATAATGTACCGTATTCACTTTGGGGAACATTCTGTGAATACTGATTGGTGAAACTTGGCCCCTATTATTTTTTCTTACTAATTGCAATTTACTTCAGAAATAGACCCACTGATTTTGCTTTCCCGGCACAGCAATTCTTCTGGTTCTCTCTTCAGTACTTTCACACACTTACGCCCAACTTAGCTGCTGGTCTTCAATATTCAAGGTAATTGCTAGGTAATGAGCTCTTTTAAATGATCTAGCAACTGGGAATGAGCATCAGCTGACAATACGTTTTTCTCTGAAACACAAAGTCTTTGTTTCTATATCATGTCTTTACCAAAATTACACTTGCAATCTATTAATCTTTTTAATCCTAATTTTAATTTTTTCTAGTCATCTGTTTAAGCATCACACAGAGACAACTTAGGACTGGCATCCGAGATGACTCTTGCTTTGTCACTTTGCTGCTGCCATCTCAGAATGTCTCACTATATACTTTATTGCTGGCTATTAATTTTTAAGATAGCTTTATGTTCCTTATTAATGAATTATTTCTCTAAAGATCAATCACAGGCTCTGTAGAAATATAACAGCTGGATATTTTTAAATGAGGACAGAAGTTTCTGAGGGATTCTATTTCCTTCTCAAATTCTATACAGAAACAAGTTTCTCATCCTTTCTTCCTTATCTATATTGTTTGGATAACACGTATTTCCAGTTTGTAAAAAATAAACAAATCCACCTGCCAGGGCACTACCATGATTTATTCCAGAGGATGAGGGAGGGTATCGTTCTGAGTAATTTTCATGCTTTCAAACTTTCTTTCACCTCTAAAAGGCAGAATAATAGGTCACTTTTAATGAGGAACCGTGTGTGTGGCTTTCCCCACACACTACACAGCAAATGGGCACTTACAAGTTCATGTCCTCCCTGCATCATCACCTTATTTTGTCATTTTTCAATAGGGCTGACTTTTGTCCACAATGCTGGGCACTTTCATACGGTCATGAAGTCTCTTGGCTGCCTCATTACCTCTGAACCAGCCTGGGCCCTTCCGTTTCACTGTACCGCTTCCCTCCAGCATTCATTATGCTGCAGTCTAAACAGCCTCTGGCTAGAAACTTCTTAAAACATCATGATGAGTTTACTTTCTCAACAACATACAGGTCAATTATAATGTAATTAAAGGATATACAATCTATTCCCTTGTTTGCTAACGGTATCTTGGTTAAGATCATCCATATGGTACCACTTGTATGGTATCTGTGAAATCTTTTGCTATAAATTGTAAGCTACTGTCCACAGCACCTGTTTTTCTGTGAAAGACGCAGGATTTACAATACCTGTTCTCTTCTAGCTTTGCAAACACAAGGATTTAAAGCGGTACATGCTGTTTTGAATCTAGGTCTCCACTTTCCAGTGCTTGACTCCCCAGGCATTTCAGTGGGGTTCTGTGTCGCTGGGCTGGGAGGATCTGGAAGAAACCTGGAAGGCATACGCTCTCGCCTGGCTGCCCTCCACCGTAACTCCTGGTTTTCAGCATGAGCCTCTTGCATATCCCTCTGCAAGGGAAGAGTTAAGCTCCCTTGCCTTCCCTCTGCTCCCTATCTTTACTCCACTCCCTTTCTGTCCCATTTTCCTCTTTGCTCCAACAACCACCTCCACCACCTCCCCACCTACCAGCCAGGCAGCAGAGCCAAGCAACTCCCCTGCCCCCCGCCAGCTGTGCTCACAAGAGGAGTTCCCAATATTTACGCCTTTAAACACATGGGCTCAGTGGTTCCCTTAATCCCCCTTCAGCCCAGTCCTAAACCCTTCCGCTCCCCTCTGCCCTGCAGCACCCCTCCTCCTACCCTCCTGCGCCCCAGGGGCTTGGGGACAAGGGACAGGACCTGCCAGGAACAAGAAGGGGACTACACCTGCTAGAAGAAGAGAGGATGGGGCTGAAGGACAGGGGACTGCGGAGGGTCCGGACCTTTGGGGACAGCAGCAGCAGCCTGAGGAAGCCACGCCTGTGAGAATCAGCCCACGGGGTTGGTGATGCATCAGGAGGAAATTAAATACTCATCAGGTTGACGTGATGCAGCCTGCCCCACGTTCTGCACAAGAGCAGCGCGGATGTCTTTCAGCAGCTCTACGTTACTCTGCATACTCGCAATGCAACACACTGCCCAGAGCGGTATGTTGAACGCTAATGTAAAATAAAGCTTATGCAACCAGGTAACGAACAATGTTTAAGTGAAGTGCCCTGTATTCTTTACCACTTTGAAATATTGTTATTGTTACTATGTAATGCCAACATAAGGTAAAAAAAACCAACCACCCAAGACTAATCTAACAGCTGCATAAAAGTTGGATGAATGTGAGATTTCTTTGCAAGCCAACACGCATGGTATACATTTGTCTAAAATAAACTGTTAGAACAGCCCCTTTGCAGTTCAGACAACAATGGAGAGTTGTTAGAGATACATGTCCTTCGTCACTACCTTCCTTCTAGGGCCAAGACCCTTAATTTACTTGAGCTTCAGCTTTTTTTGTCTTTAAAACAGAGATAACTTCTGCCCGCAGTGATGCCATGATGCTAATCCATCTAGTATTTGCCAACACACAGAAGACTATTAGAATAAGTGAGATGCACAGAAAAGCAGGACAACACCAACTGATGCTCTCTATATCCTTCCTCACAGTCCTACTCAGTTTCATTTTTGGCTAGAAAAGTAGGTCAGAACACTAAACAATAGTTGTTTGAGGGAGAAAAGCAACTTGTAACTACTTTGGGTATAACCACCCTTCTTTTTCCAAATCAGCACTCTCAAAACAGACAGGCGGGGTAACTGGGGACCCTCCAGAAGCAAGCGTGAAGGCAGCATCTCTTCTCAACCTGTTCCTTAATCAGCAAAGGTTCAATACAAGAGGAATAATTCATGTGCCCAGCAATTGATTCTTGCTCAGGAAGCCCCAGGGGAGAATTTTAATCATGGAAAGCTCACCTTCTGTGCCTCGCTAAAACAGGGGGGTGGCTCCTTCTGAATGTCTTTTGGGCAGATTAGAAAGCAAAACTTGGATGCCTGTCTTGTTCTCAGCACACACTTTGCCGTTCTGGGCAGGACCTCTGGCTGTGGGCATATGCTGCCCCTGCAGCTTCCCCCTGCCACATACAGTAATTACTTTCTTTTCATTAATTGGTCTTAATGCATGCATGCACATCCACAAAGCAAGCGACCCACTGCTGCAAGTACAGCAGTTTTGGCTTGGAAGTCACGCTTGCCTGGGTTTGTAAAGCCAACAGCCCACTACCCTCGGCACCAGCTTCATCCGAGCACGAGCAGGACAACCTGTGGGGTGTAAGCAAATTTGGGGGGGCTCAGCTTTCCCCAGCAAGTTGCAAGGGCTGTGCGCACCGACTGCAAACCTAGGCAGCCAGGGTGGTTAGCTGCCGTTTCTGGAAATGAACACACCGGCACAAACAGCATAATGATGGTGATATATTAATGCTGTACCAATGTCAATGAAACATTACCATCAATTTAAGCAGGCAGTATGGCTGATTTATAAGCCAATATATAACCAAATATAGCACAGACGATGTTTGAAAAAACAAGTTTGTGAAATAGGCATGACAAATAGAAAAGCTTTATTAAGGGATGATTTCTGTGATTTCTCTCTCCCAGGACGGTGGTATTTTAACATCCTCATCCAAACAGGAACACAGATAAACAGGCTATAAACCTGTCTCGTTACCCCGTGGTTTGTGATTTGGCAGAAATGACTGATGGTTTCTGCACAGCAAAGAAATGTTCCAACTTACGCCTCTGACTGGGGTCTGCTAGGGGAAAGCAGTCACTGCTCAAGTCACTTTGGAGAGACTAATCAGAAGGATAAATGTAATATGCAATAAAACCAGTTGTCTGAGCAACCCATTCAATCACATCGATCAGGATTCTTACAGGAAATCCTTCCACACACTCTCTGGTAATGCAAAACAAAGTAAGAAAAAAAAAAAAAAAAGAAAAAAAAAAGTGAGGCGGGGGAAAGCCTTCATGCCTAATTTGTCACCTAGGCTGATGAACTCCTGCGTGAAAGCTGAAGAAAATTAAGCACTAACCTGTAAACAGTTCAACCAGGCAATAGTGAATATGCAGTTGGCATTTACATTAAAAGCTCTAGTCAGCACATATCTGCCTCATCACTCCCTTTAAAAAGACCAATTTTTTTCCACCAAAAAGGCCTCAGCCTTACCTCCCTAATATGGGTGGTGGTTTCAGTTCCTACCATACAGACTCAATACGGACACTTAAAGCTCTTGGCTCATTAAGATCACAAAGTCAAATCAGTCAGAGATGAAGTCAGTTAATTTTGGCAAAACGTTAAGGTGCCCTGTGCTTTCCCAATTACCACTACAAGTGTCCATAATGGATTATATGAAAATAGAGAGTATTTAAGTGCTCAGTGTAGCCCATTTATGTCTCTCTTCACACAGGCTGACAGTCATGATCCTCTCCACACAGTAAACACGCCAGGGTACCATCAGCCTCCTACCTTGGCTCCATCCACACTGATAATCCGATAGCTGTTTCTCGTGCTGTCATAGAAGTAGGAAACAGTTACAGCCTGCTTGCTTGCGGGAACCCAGTTCTTCTTCGTGCTGGGGTCAATTTGGAAGACATGGGCTCTGGTGGTGAAGATGGGCTGTTCTCTGGAATAGGGAGGGACAGGAGAAATGGATGCATGAGTCTGCAGAAGATGAAATGTCCCAGAAGCCCAGCCTTGACCAGGCATGTTGAAAGCACAAGACAGAGAGCACCTGGCAATCCCCCAAGTGAAAAGGCAGAGCAGTGATGCTGCCAAGCCACGATCCAGCCTTGGGTACCTCTCCTTGGCATCGCTAAGTAACATTCAACATCCTAAAGTTCCTGCTGTAGTCCAGGCAGCAATCAGCTTTTTTTTCCCCGTAACTTGGTACCCACCTTTTCCTCAAACTAGTTTTTTTCCAGGAAAGGATACTCATACGCATTCTTTCTTTCCCCATCCACGTATTTTGCCAAAAGCAATAACAAGCGCCCCCCCCTCCCCGCCCTCAGCTGGATTTCCTCTTGCCACGCATTCCTGTGAACCGCTACCCACAGCCAGGGTTCCTCTGTGGATGCACCAAGGACTCCAGCAACCTACAGGCACAGTATAATTACTGAAATATTAATCTCTATCCTTAGAATCCCCCTGTTCTGTGGATCCGCATGAAAAATTCATCAGATGCAAAACCAGTCAATCATCCCAGGGAGCAAGGGGGAAAAGAAACACAACCAAACCCCTGTGTTGATATATATTGCCTTTCAGTTCAACTCTCAGAGGATGACGTACTGCCCCTGACACTCCGTTCCCTCCTTGGCTGCTTTTTCTCATCAAGAAAATTGTGCACACAGTGGAGGGGGGTTTGATTTACCTTCAACATGTGACAATGCAAATCACACAAAAGCAGAGAAAATGCAGGACTGAAACAACTGAACATGGTACACCCAAAGTCACCCAGGCTGAAGATCAGAATTAAGACTTACTTAATGGCCATAAAACTAAATTGACTTCCAACTGTACCTTTAATCCAAGTTTAGAAGTGAACTGCACATCGAGCTCTGCTGTGCTTTTATATACATTTTTATGCTTCTAGTTCTTAAATATATATATAACTTGCATATTAAGTGCACCACAATATATTCTTATCACATACAAAATATTACAACATGAATAGTTACACTTGACAGAATTATGACAGGATTCAAAAACAATTACACTACAATAGAGTTACCACCCAAAAATGTTTACCACGTGGAAACTGAAAAGGCTGCCAGGCTGAATTTTGCACAAAGCAAATAAAAAGACGTAGGTGAAAGGCCAGACAGATCTCTTGCTCCCATAAGCCATTCTTTCCTATTCATATAAATAATTCTCTTCTATTATTCTCGGTCCCATAGTTTTGGAACTATGTTTTATTAAGTTTTCTATAATCTTCAGCTCCTTGTATATCCACTAGTGCATTTTTAGAACAGAACAACTTCAGGTACTTTATGTAGGAACACTATCAAACATCACACTTCATCTTGACCATTGCAGCCAAATTAAGATATAGGGGAGTAAACTTACGAATATCAAACAGACGAAAGTGATTTAGGAGTAGAATTAGCTCAGGAAAGACACAGAGAACTTGCAAAGCCCAGCAAGGCCTCAGGAAGGAGAAAATGAAACAATGGTTTTCTGCTTGCAAGACATATGCAAAGTTTTACATTTTTCCAGGGGCTGCCATGCACGATATTCTGGATGGACACCTCTACTTCACCCTGTAAAATATTCATATGAAATAAACTGAAATTACAATGGGACTGTCATGTTACAGCTGTGAAAGCATAGCATTTGCTTGAGCTCCTCTTTATCAGTACCTCACTGAACCTGACTCTCATTTCACATGCTAAAATCTATGCCGTCCTCAGCTGGGAGGAAAGAAGGGGCAGGTCTCAGTAACATTTTTTAAATATTCCATCATCCATTACACAGGGTTAGCAGCGTAACACCCACGAAGGTCGTGGAATTTGCCATAAGGAATGCAGGGAAGCGAAGTTTCTCCCAAGCAGCTTACGCTTTTACTCTAAAAATACATACTTTCTCCGAGTGAAGAATAACTCTGAATTTACTTTGCCTTTTACTTAGTTCTATATTTTTAAAGGATTCTATTAATAACTTCTTGCTAATGGTAATATGACCTATATCTTGCAGTTTGAACTTTCAGAAGTTTCCTCCTTGCAAACCTATTCCACAAAAAATGTTAACTCTGTTAACTCATCTTAACAATACCAGAACACACTGTTAAAACTATGCCTGGCCTCTCTGCAGCAGGAGCAGAAAGTATATGAAGTAAAACTGGAGATAATAAAAGTAGAACGAAGGTAAAAACTACCTATCCCCATTTTTTTCAGGAGTCTTGTAGCAGCTACTGTTGTCAACAGGAGCTGTATACATGCATCCAAGCAGATAAATTAATAGATAATGAAGCTCAGGGCCTGAGATAGCCACCAATCCATTCACTGGGGCTTCTACTAAAAAGCAACAGCAAAACCTCACTATGTTTCTAATTCTTATGATTACTAAACCCAAAAAAGTGCATTTTGTCTTCCTGACTACAAACAGCAGCCCTATCACTCACAGTGATAGTGGGCTAGTTGATAAATTATTTTCTTAAAAAAAGGAAACGTGATGTGCAAACTTAAGCATTTTAGTGCATTCAAGGTAAGTGAACTGTTGACCTTCTGTTGAGATTCAGATTTGGAAGGGCCGGTTGGTTGCTCTCCACACACGCCTTTGCCCTTTCTGCTGTCGATGGCTCTACGGGGCAGAAAAGCCATAGAACTGATTTTTGACCCCCTGGACAAAGCGCCTCCAGGACACAGCCTCCTGGAAGGATCTTCCCAGTGTTGGCTCATCGTAGTTAAGCGAAGATGCATTTCTGCAGCCGCGCCTGCCCTGCTGCACTCCCTGCTGCCAACCCCCAGTCTGTGCTCAGCTCTTACTCCAGGGAGCTCAAACCCATCCGCAGGGCGCAGGAGCCAGCATCCCTGGCACTGAGAGTCGGTGCCACCACGCTATCCCTCACACCACGGCAGGTCTGCAAAGCCAACAGCACTGACAAACTCTGGTGGTGCAGCTTTTAACACGGAGGGAAATACCCTCCTTCACTGCAGCCCAAACTCCTTTGACCAGCGTAGCACACACAAGCAACTATAAAGCCGCGGCACTCCATTTTCCAGTGAAACGCTGAATGAGACACTTTTAAAACACACACCACAGCCTTACAGAGCTCCAAATTGAGCAGGGTTATGCCGCATTACTCATTTGCAACTTTTGACATTCAAGAAAGCACTTGCTGATACAGGAACGACTTTGTTTTCCAGGGTTTCTTTCATTTTATCAGAGATTCATCCAGTTTTATGTTTAAAACAACAGCAATGCTAAATTGAAATTCCCACAGCACATCCTGCATCATGTGAGCCCCTGTAAGCTGGGCGTTACGTGTGACTGCCAGTTTGCCCGGGGAGGCAGGGAGCAGTGGTGCTGCCAGCCAGGCTGTGGACTCATAAATCAGACGACAAAGAGAATTTATGAATGTTTAAAATCTCATGAATTTTAACCAAAGTTGTTAATGATTGATTAAATACTCTTTAAAAAAAAAAACTATTTAAAAATCAATTTGACAGTAACATTCACTGTTTAGAGTAAAGCTGCTTGAAAAGCAGTAAATGGAGACCTAAATTATACCTAATAGTTCTTTGCTTAATAGTGCAGATTAAGACAGGAAATGCACTTTGATAAGTTTTTATTATTAAATATGGCCAGCATGTTTCATAAATATGATTGCAATTTTCAAGTAATGGTTTTACACATTTTAGTTGACTTCTAATTTCATTCCCATCCTTGCACCATATAAGACAAATCTCAAGTGAAAAACCTCCATTAATGTGGAAGTACGTCTTAAACCTTTTCTGAAGATTTCAAAAAGCAAAACCCAAGACTCTGGAGCTAACTAACTGCACCCACAGCTGTGTGAGATACAGTATCACTTTCTGGTTAATGTACAACCGTGCCAAGTTTTACAACTGTGTGACTAGCTGCAAGCCACATATATTACTCTTCCTAATCAACAGGAATGAGTTCTCACTTAGGAAAAGTTCAAATTACTTAAATCGAACTTCCTTGTTCATCACTTGTATCATGAGCACCGCCAGCGATTTAAATCATTTCAGCTGTAGAGAGCCTTTGCTGACTGGCAGCCAGCACCGTAAAAGCTGTGGGGCATCAGTGGCTGATGGAGCGTTGGCACAGCGAGCCCCGGCAGGGCGTACGTCTGGCATCCAGGAGAGCTCCGGACCCCAGCCACGTGTGGGGCCACATGGAGCCAGCTCCAGCTCTGAACAAGGCACTGATGACATGAACGCTCCTGTACTGGAGCAATCTTTTTTGGTAGTAAATACGACACAGTGACTCAGGTGGGTGCCTGCAGGATCAGCGCCCAAGTTCTTTTAAATGCACAAAGTGGCCAGTACGCATCAGGTGGGTGCACTGACCAAGCAGTAAATAGAGCAAAGCAGCTCCTTCACCTGTTGTAGGATCTGTATTTGTCTATGTATTTGTGACAGTAGCCCTGGTACTCCACCAGGTGCAAAACCACTATCTGCATATTTTGCTAAAACTTTCATTAGCAGGTCACATAAAATCTCTGGGATAAGGATTCCTAGTTTACAGGACAGGATTATTTGTGCTCTCCGCACGCTAATACTAATACACTAATAGTGCATTAGCTGCCTAATTTACCAATTAGAATAAACCTATTTTTTAAAAGAACATGTCCTCACAAAACTGCCATTTGGTGGAGGATGCACGTGCCTGCAGACAGCACGTCAGCATGGAGTTTTTGGAACGTGGTGCTTCCTGCTACAGGTCAGCATCATGCACATGCTGACATTTATATTACATGACAGTGCCAGCAGATCTGCAGTGATTTGCTGTAACAAGTATTTGATAATGAGAATCTTTCAAGAAAGAAGAAGAGTAGGTACAAACACAAAATCCTACATTGTGACGTACGCCCCGTCACTGGTCATCATACAAGAAATTTTATTTGCCAAATGCACCATGATAAACAGTGTCAATAGTTATCTGGATTGAGCAACTGCCTGACAACGCAATAAAGAGAACTAATCCTTTATGTATATCTTCATATAGAATGTAGTCTGGAGTGCCACTTGTATTCATTTATGATAATTCAAAAATAAGCAATGTTGCTAATAAGAGGCATGCTGTTCCCACAACACCCCTCCCCAGGCTCGGCCAGCCGTGCAGGAACAGCTCACCCACTGGCCACCCGCCCTCAGCTCCTCTGCAAAAGCAGGACAGTGATGCTGCCAGCTCCCAAAGCCACCGAGCATCACCTGTGCCTCTGGCTTCTCAAAAATTCATGCACAGCTCCAAAGGCTAAGAGCACATTAGCGAGGCAAACCCGTGCCTTTGGTTCCAATCAAAACTGAGTAAATACATCCTGTTCCTTGAAAGCAGCAAGCTCTCCAGCCGCTCCTCCAAGACCCCAGAAGTCACTAAATGTCCCTTTTCTGGGGGACTGGGGCTCCCAATTCGTCAGGGTGCCCAGCTGCCCTGCCAGGCTCCTGCTGCCTTGTCTTTCTAGATTTTACTCTTGCATGATGGCCCCTCAGTTCACAGATGGAGATTTTTCTCCTATTTGAAATGCTCATCTTGGTGGAAGTCCAGATAAGTAATGACGCCTAAAGATGACCTGTGAAAATACTGTTTCTCTCTACCCATTAACACTACTCACTTGGTTCATATACGCACATCTCAAACTTTAAGAACCAACTAACCCCTCTCCCTCAAACACCAAAACCCAAGTAAAGGCAGACCTCTGATGCAGGACAGAACTGCCGTGGGGACAAGTCACAGCCCGTGGTGTCGCACATGGTAATTAGCACATCTGTTGCAGTTTATACACAAAATTAATCTTTTCTCAAAGCAAAAGAGTCCACTATCCTCCAGCCTGTTATCCCTACATTATTGAAGGCTCGTGCCATCTTGAATAAAATCTTTTCGGGAAACAGAAAACCACATGAATTAGCTTCTCAGTGATGGCTGAGGACAAAGTTGGAGGACCCCTCCTCACCTTACCACACGTGCTCCAAGTAATACAGGCACATCCTCCCTACACTCACCACAAACACCACACGTTCAGCTGTGTCAGCCCAGTTCCCTGAGAGACTGTAACCCAGCACCCATCACTGCCCATTTCATGGCTGGGGCTGGGAACCAGTGTGGCAGACTGGGCACACTCGGCACAGGCAATGTGCAGAGCTGGGGAGAGATGAACACCAAGCCTGCACGTTTTGCAGATGCGGTAGCAGCAAGCCAGCATCAGGAAAGCAGGCAGCTTGCTCTCTTCCCAAACTGGCATTGCTAATTAATCCAGGTCATTCAGAGCTCATCGGCTGCGACAGGCAGGTTCTGGTGCGGGCTGCCAGCACACGCAACCAGCAGAAGCGAAGAGCCTGTTTCAACTTGCAAGGGTGCAAAACTCACAGCATGAGGCAAGCAGGTGGGTAATGGTTCCACTTTACACCTGAAGAAACAGCCATGGAGAGGTGAGATGGCATCCCGGGATAACACAGCCAGTAGCAAGCCTGGAAATAAACTCAGATCACCTCATTCCCTCTCTAGCTTTTCTATCACTATCATTGCAGGGAAGTTTTATACCAGATATACCCAGGGAAGGTTTCGACTATGTGAATTTAAAAGGCTAAACCAACAGCTGAATATTTGCCACTCAACAAAAGAGACTATTGTAAAAATTAACAGTCTTTACAGACCAGAAAGCAGCTGCTGGTGGTTTTAACAACTGCCCCTACGCGATGTGGAGGAAAGTGGGACAGGATGTCAGCCCTGCAAACCCCCTGCCTGCACCCAAGCGCTGGTGCCTGAATGCACGTCTGACCAGAGCCACTGGGCTCCACAGACCTGGGCAGCTCCTGTCTGACCTGCAACACAGAGTCCTCCTCACGCAGGCAAATCCCACAGCAAAAATTACTTGGAAGGACAGAGAAGCAACCCTAGGCAGGAAGGTGAGCGCAGAGAGAAGGGGGAGGTCTTGGCATCTGTTGTACACAAGGGATGGGAGAACCAGCGCAGAGCAACAGGCTGGGCTAGCAGGGGGCAACTGCACTTGGGTTTTGCTCCTCTTTTTTCTCTCTGTAAGAAGGAAGTGCAGGCACCCCTTAAACTGCATTTGTCGGTACTCTGCTAGCCAGGCCCTGCGCTGCCGGGTGGTGTTCCCCACCGCAGGTGGAACCCCGGGTACATAGGAGGGTACAGCGAACAACCGAAAAACCCTGACAGGTAGGAGAGAAATTACATCATCCCCAAAAAAAGAGAAAACAAGAAAGAGGAACAGCTATTTTTAAAAATATAATTGACCAGAGGTCCTTCTTTTTAGTCTTTTAGCTGTTGAAATTCCCATTTTGTAGGCAGACAGGTCTCCTCACAACGAGGTTGAAAAGAAGTGCTGAATCTGGCAGCAGCACTGATAGATGGAAGGGCGTGCAACTCGTGCAAATAACCAGTGTCATGATTCTCTGGTGCCCACTTTATACTAGATTTGGTATCAACTTATCTGCAGAAATATGCGAAATTCATGCAAAAAAATCTTTTTAGCTCCCTTCTTTTACAGGCATTATTATTTCAACTGACAGAATGTAATTAGCAAAAGTGCTTCTTGCATTTGTAAGAAACATAATAGTTCCACTTACTTCAAAAAAATTAAGAAAAAAACCTAGCTACCTAAAGAGGAATTTTCCTGTTAAAAGCACAGACGTTAATTAAGCTAATTTTTGATTTGTGGCCGAGTTAAGTCCAAAAGAATAAATCTTGAGTACAAAAGTTCTCAGTATAAAAATCATTGTAACATTTGTGAGGTCTCACAATACCATTACACCTTTATGAAGTCAATATACAAATTAAAAGGCTTAACTTGGGCAGGGAAAAAGCTCACACTTTATTTTTGGGCTATCTCCAGAGGGCTATTAATCTTTCAAGACACTGTGAACAAACACTCACACACAAGTGACAGCAACCGAGAGGATCCTCAACTAATCCTCCACAGGTAAGGTTATTTATCAGAAAAAAACCCAAGCTGTGAGACACATGTGTGTGAAACTGGTCGTGTTACTCTGATTATCTCAGAGATTTTTTCCTGCGAAGATGCTGAAAGAGGACGCATAAATTTGCACCCCTGGGTAATGTTTACACAGCCTTCCATTGGCATAGGGATAAATTCAACCCCTATTAAACTGAAAAAAATATTTGTACTCTGTTTACCTCCAGCACCTTTCCTACCCATGCTGACAAACGAGGCTGCATCAGCACATAAACAGACCCCCAAAGCCTTCCTGTTTTTCTGGATCAGTTAAAAATTACATCCTCTGGGTTCGCCCCAGCCCCAGTAGAGTTAATGCTTTTAGCACAGCCTCTTCTGTGGCACAGTGTTTGCATTGTAATATTTCAGCGAGAGATTGCCACTGTAAATTGAAAGCGTAAATCTTGGAGCGGAGAGCCCAAGCCTGTAGGAGCAGGGGAGCAGCCTCCCTCTGTGCCTCGCCTGGTGCCAGCACCGCCACCCGGCCATGAGCCCAGGGAACACCGGGTTCAGGGTCATTGCGGCTCCCTGAGCTTTGGCTCGCATGCGTGCGCCAAAATTTACCCCATGCAGCCAGTGGTAGGAAAGATGAAGCGCTGGCACACGCTACCCTTGCGTTTCACACGTTGGGGGCTGCTCTGGAAAGCTCTCGGCAAGACCCTCTGCTGCAGCACAGGGATGCTCGGGCAGGAGGGAGCCCACAGGAGCTCATTACAGTGGGGTGTAATTACCCACGGGTACCCCACGTGGGGGAAACGCTCAGCTCACCCCCACAGAGCACACATTGGCTTCTGCTTCTGTCAGAGCAGCCCAGCCGAGCCCGAACAAAACCTCAGCTCTGCCCCACCATGAATTTTCTCACACACAGGTAACACACCATGGGGGGGGGGGGGGGGTTGGTTTGTTTTACAAAGGAGAAATAAGGACCCGGTGTACAGATCTGAACTGTGTCAAGCTCCTTGAGCACCATCCATAAAAATAAAGTAAGAGGCAGCACTCCTCAGAGCCCTCACCCACGCCACAAGCGCTGCTCAGGAGCCCCCAGCACTGGCCTTGCTGGGAGACATGAGATGTCAGCAGCCCCAGTTGCTCCCGGTCCTCTTCACCCCACATCAGACAGCATACACATCTACAGTCACCATTGGTGAGAAACGATCAAAGAAGAGAAAGTAACGTAGACACAGCTCTGGGGGAAGAGAGCAATTTATTTTGCATTTGTAAACCAGCAGAAAAATCCTTTAGCATGCTAGTGGAATCTTTATCATTATTATTATTAATCCTTTGCATTATGTCTTCTGTGTGGCGGAAGGCTAGGGATACTTGGAGGTTGTGCATGCTATTTGGTGTTTGTTTAAAAAACAAAGAGATTAAATGTCAGAGGATATACGATCAAAATACACTGTACCTACAAAGAGAGACTGAAGTGAAAGACCACTTGTGTGTCTGTGCATGTGCAACCCACTGACACCACCAGGGCAGCATCTTTATGTTCAGGACTTTTTCTCCTCCCATGCTGTAAGAATTTGCATGGCAAATGAGGTTGCCTTCGCACAAAGAAATCTGAAAAGTTGATTTTATTCAGTAGCATAATCAAGGCCTCACTATTGCAAAATAATATGATTAAACACTCCATTATTTCAAACACCACAGAACTAAGTGGATCTTTGGAGGGGAGTACTTTTGTGCAGTAATCCATGCATGTAATTATCGATATGCTTTCCCATGCCCTATTCAAATGTTCTACCCTGAGGCTTTTCTTCCACTTATACTAGGAGGGGGGAAAGCCAATCAGTTCAGTTTAAAGAACAAGTTGTATAACTTTTTGATCTACTGCCTAAAGGATCAAACAAGGAATTCTACCAACCGTAACGTCAGAAGCAAGCGATAGGGCTTTGCCTGTCCCAGTGGCCACCACTACGTGCAGGCAGCACGGGCAGGGCACGGCGTGTGCCCTGTGCTGGTACACGCTGTGCCCAGAGATGCTGCCAGAGCACCTGGGCTGACAAAACACTCGGGTCTGAGCGCTTTATTAGACTGCAAGGAAAAAGGGTGCCAACAGATGGTTTAATAACACAAGGATGCATGCCTCTAATGAAATTTAGGCATGTAAAAATTAAAAGCAATTAAAGAACAAGCAATTTACTCCATGAGAGATCAGAAAGATGCAAACCAATGCCCGCACTGGGTTTTTGGTACAGGTATCAACTTGCCTGTGTTGGCAACAGCACTGCCATGTTTAAACAGATTTGTTGCTACCAGCCTCCTCCTAAACAAACTGTCTAGAAGACAAAAAACACGAAACGTAGTCAAGAACACCAAAGCCTGTGTATCAAAAATAGTAAAGAGAGGTTCCAGCAGAAGTGCACCCCCTGTGCTCACAGCCTGGAACCCCCAGATGCAGTTGGGAAATGTCAAGACGCTGGGCACAAAGGAGCATGGCTAAAGCCAGCGTCACTCCCCACTCAATGCAGTTTAAATTAGACTATCTGGAAAAAAAGCAATTTCCATTTTCTGGCAATTTTAATAGACTAATACAATCAACAACCAGAATATTTTGGTTGCTGCTAGCACACAGGCAGCACCTCTCTAAGGAACTGGAGGACACTGTTCTTGAATCTAATGTATTTACTAGCAGCCAGTAAGATCATGCAATGACACATTTCTTCTGCTTCAAGTTAAAAATACAAAGGAAATTTCAAACATTTAGAAGCTAACGTTATTCACTTTAGTCTTTAAAAATGTAACACCACCTGCTGCCATCAGATTTACAGTACAGATTCTCAGATATGTACATTTATTTGTTGGTATAAAAAGCTGTCAACAACCCCAGTGCAAAAGTGAAGATCCTCTAGTAATCTCCTGAGCTTCAGAGAGAAAAACTAAATCTGAAAAACTTAACCAACAGGTTATTCATAAGAAACACAGGACCTACAAAGCGAAATCACTACTCCCCTTGCCACAAAAAAACCCCAGTATCAGTAAAGACACAAAACTAAACCTCTGCAACTTGCTAAAACTTCAAACTCTGCAAGTTTGCAAGTAATATTAGGAGAAACTTATCCCAGAAATTCCTGAACCTCAGTAGCCACCTATTTCTGATCCCTGCAGTCCTGCTCCCTGGGGAACTTCCAATTTCTGCATGCCAGTGCCTCCAAGCTTGTGGGTTATGCAAGGTACAGGTTGTACGAGGTGTGGGCTACGCAAGGATTTAGTTTCAAGTATCAGCATTTTTCATGCAATGCAGGTTCTATAACTATGGGCTATAATGCAAATATGCGGAAAAAATGACATTCTCCTGTCAGCAGAGTCTCAAAATTAGTGTGGGCTGGCTGAAAATTTGTAGAATAAACAAAACATAGCACACATTCTTATTATAAACTTATTATGTAGTATGAGTCTGGGTAATATGTAAAACCAAACAAAAAGTTCAAGTTATTTTCTGGATATGCATTAGCCATTATAAATCTAAGCCAAGTTTTAAGGGGGTAGCAGTCCTGAGCAGCCACGTGAGGACACGCAGGGGCTACACTTGCCCGAGTGGTCAAAAGTCAGACCCCTTATAGTGTCAGTTTGTTAGTAATTTTAAAATCAAAAGGCCTTGACCTTTTTTCAAAAAATTATTCATTCTGCTGAAAAGCCATCTTCTTACTCTCCTGAGGTCAAACAAGAGATGTTGGAAAAATAAATTCTTACCTGTATGATGTTAATGATCACATTTCTCATGCTTCTTACATCTAGGGTTTTGTGCCTTGGAATTTAATACAACATGAGAGGATTTAATAATGATTTTTTCCCTTGTGACATACTCTGTCATGCTGATATTTCTTGATTAAAAGACTGCAAGGAAATCTAGCTTCTCCTTATGAAATTAAGGGTCTACTAGACATAAAAAACCAATTAGTGCTACAAAAATTAAGGCATAACGTTTTCTCAGTCTCATTTACACCAATATAGACTTTTTTTTGTTTCTGTCAAGGGTGAAGGATGCAGTGAACGACAGGATTTTTTCCATCTCATTTACATATTGATTGTAATAAGGTCAGACAGGTAGGCCTACACAAGTGCTGATTCTGTCAGCAGCCAAAGTTGCCAGGACTGTGAATATTGTCACTTATAGATTGATAAATGGACTACATGGACTAATTGTATTTCAACATCCCTGGACAGATGGCAGATCTTACAGCCATATGGTGATTATTTCCACTGTGCTGAAAGTATATTAACACTTACTAAAATGTTTAAAGTGATGAGATGATCTAAAATAATTTTTCCATGAGCTGGAACAAAAACGATGGGTTCAGATGGGCTGGCACGCTGGGGCTGCGCTCTCTCCCAGGATTCCTGTTCGGTGCAGGCTCAAGGGCCTGCGGGTATCACACAGTTATTGATAAAACTGGCTGTGCACTGGGCCCTCAGCTGGAGTACAGCGCTGTTGTGACAGCCAGGGGATAACATGCCTCATTTTAGCTATTCTGCCTTGCCCTTATTTAGTTGCCACTATTTCCTGCTTGATACGCTGGCTGCCCTGTGAGTTGGCAGCACTGATACATATACTTCCTTTTCCCGGTATTTTTTTCCTAAATCCTTCTCTGTTCTCTGGTTGAAAACACGTGGAAGTTACTGTCCTGTTTTTAAAAGGAGCCACACACCCAGCCCTAGCCCATGCAAAACGCAGTGGAGGACTGCCCAAACCACGGACCGTCAGGGTTTCTGGAGCAGGACTCTACATGCACTATACACAGCTAGCTGTCCCCATGCCTGCTTCCAAAAGAGGTATCAACTGGGAGAAGGCAGAACGGTGCCCCTGCAATCCTGTGAAACAAAACAAACTGGCTGGATGGTGACCAGAGGCTCATCCTGCTCACTGCCGACTGGATAAGCCATTGGTAAGTTCTGCAGTGCTACTTCAGCACAGAGCTGGAGCTCATCGTATTTACCAAATGCAAACAAAGCACTCAACGGATAATACGTCACGCTGATACGCATCCCAGATGACACAACCTGCTTATGGCTGCATCCTTTACTAATACTTTTGCTGCGGGGCTTTGAACCTTTTGTGAGATTTATGCAGCAGTGAATTCACCCTTCAAAACAACAGGACAGTACATGCAGGGGACCTGACCCTCTTCTGCTCCAAGTTACTGCTTATTTATACCAAACAAACGTGAGCAAAACCAGCTCATAAATTCTAGACAGATTTTCATACTAGACTAATAACCCATATTACACAATTTAAATGACTTTTGACCTTATTTTCAGAACAAAATTGTGGGTATTTTAAAATAGGATTAAAAATCATGGCTTTTATTCCACAGTAATTTGTTTTGAGTGCACTCTCATGGTAGGAGATTCCTTGCTAGCGGAAGCAGACACCTCCCTTGCTGGGGGAGAAAAAAGTTTATGTACCAGTTTCCCCTATTTGCCGTAAGTACATTACAGCAAGTCAAGAGCTAGAAACTGCACTCTTCATAGTCCCTGTGATCTAAAATTAGTGCCTGGTGTCAGTATGCAGAATGGATCAAGTCCTCACTCAGCCACTGAGGATAAGGTGCCAACTGGTGAGAAATTCTTACTATGCTTTTTGCACGTTCACACTTTAGCACTCTAAGAATTAAATCAATTTGACTTGTAAGGCCTCTATTACAGATCTCTCTAAACACAGTTTTCTTTTAGGAAGCTTTACTACCCCAAAAGGCAGTAAAAGAGCATTTTAGTTGTCCATTTCTCCCTAGACAACCCAGGCTTGCCCTGTGTTTTTCCACGTGCCTCCCCAGCCAATGCTCTGATCCAGGCTTGGAGCTGCTGGCACCCTGGGCACTCCTCCCTGCAGGGAGCTGTGGCAGCTCCGTCACCACAGGGGAAGGAGGAAAAGAAAAGGAGGAAAAGTAACTCAGATCCAAGGTGCAAATTTTGGACCACGCTGTTTAACTCGTGGAAATCAGCCGTTCTTTTACTGAATAAGAGGCAGCACCGAACCATCCCAAATCATTCCCAGCAGTTGTGTGACTATTTTCTCTTCTGGCCAGTAATTCAGAGGTCATCCCGTAAAGCAGCTGAAGAGCATAAACTCTTTCCAGTACAACCTCACATCACACTAATTTAACAGTTATTGGAAAATGTGTTGCAAATCAGCATAATGGTACTTCGATATTTCATGGGAGAAGCCTTACAGTGGTGCACAATATTGCTCTACCTCATAAGGACAAGGATGCCAATTCATAAGGCAGGGAGGAAAGACCAAGCAGGGAATGCAAAGTGGATTAGATATTCTGATTCTGTTCCAAACTCTAAGCTTAAAATATAAAAAACTCTGGCAACTTCTCCCCCATAGAATTTGAAATGCTAATTTCTAACTCAATGGAGAAAAGTTCTTGCAAAGATTTGAACAATGCATATGGAGTATTACTGCTCTGAGACTGAAAAATTCAGAACACACCTTCTCTGTAGAGAGAAAAAGCAGGTAACCACAACTGCAGGAGAGGCATTTACCCCAGGGGTCATAAGGAGTTCAGTTCTGCTGAAGAAGGAAGCCTTCTGCAAAACTGTAAGCTTTGCGGAGAAGTCTGGGGAGGCAAAGCAGGGCGAGAGAGATGGCTGGGAGCATCCAACTGCATCTAAGTCCTTGAAAGCTGATGCATCTTCCATAATATGCAATTTTGAAGGTCTCAAACACCAGCTGCTTAGAACTTTCTGTCTGGGGAACAGCTTTGAGGATCGCACAGAAACTTTAAAGACATTATTTGTCCTTCAGATCTCTAAAAAGAGAAGGTGGAATTTCGCGTTATGCACAAACACCCATTCCCCTGCTCCAAATCACAGAGGAAGGTGGAAGAGGCACAGAGGGGAAAGGGAAGTTTCCCGAGGAAGCATGGACTCATGCAGACTTATGGATCTGCCTGGGAGGAGGAGAACAGCCTCCCTGCCGACCCCAAATCACTCCCAACCCAACATCTCCCTTTCTGGAACCTAGGGCCTGACCCCTGCTCTGCAGCTATTGTGTTTCATTGTAACTGAGATTGGAGACTCAAGGTTTTAATTGAATTTCCTTGAATTTGGGTGGGTGAAGTGACAAATCCCTATTCTCAGTCAGGCCAGTTTCTGTTCATCTTGAAAAGGACCATAAACCAAATTAGACTCCTTTTTATTCATTAGCATTTTTAGAAGGTACCTTAAATACAACTTTATAAAGACCACCTCTATAAACAACAGGCAACAGAAAATCAGCTGCCTCCTGTAACGGACTACGTAAGTGGCAAACAGCTGTCAAACACAAAATAATCATGAAAAGAGAACACTCATTCACCTGTGTGCTGTAAAGTTTTAGGCAACTAAATCTCCTTTATTGTTTCATAAAAGAATAATTTTCTCCCTACCCCTGCTGTAGAAGAGGGTATTATTATGACAATCATTGGATTATACCTGTACATAAATAGAGTCCGAAGATGCTTTTAGCTCCTCCTTGTATACCCAAGGGCAACAGTTGTGCCCTTGGGTGTATGTTGTGCCCACGAGCACCTCGGGGTTGTCCTGTCTGGGTCAGAAACCTCCTGGCAGCTCAGGGAGGAGTATTTTGGCTTTGGGACTACCAGGGGTTTGGACTACGTTAAGGTGTAAGAGATGGGGGTGTCACCTGGAGGGGCACTGCACAGGTACATCCTGGTTAGAGATGGGGTGATGTCAAGGCAGAGACAGGGGAACAACCACGCTGTTGCCACCTTTGCACCAGTGTCTGAACTACCTACCAGAACAGATCTGTTGATTCATCTTTAGACACCACTATCTCTGAAAGGAACAATAATAAGGTGTCAGACTCTCCCCACGTTTCCCACGCATTCTCCGAGCAGCCTGGAGCCTCAGCGCAGCCCAGAGTGCTGGTTGGGGACATTTTGCACGTCTCAGCAAATTTCTGCCGTTATTTTTCAAATGCTCTCATTGACAGTTTTCAATATCACAAAACAGATCACATGTTCCCACTTAAACAACTGCAGGGAGACATTTTAGATGTCTGCAACAGATTTATAATGGGAATCCGGAATGCAAAAGCCTGATAAAACCAGGGAATGAAACAAAGGCAACAACAAAGTGCTGCCATTACAGGTTACAGAGCAACTCACCAAAAGCGATGAACTTGAGTCAGTCACTGCAATGCAATTAATATAAGCAGAGACAAGTGTGCATCTTGAAGGAAAAGCCTTGCTGAATACTCTCAGCTCTGGCTACACTACCTGCCCTTCTTCTAGGGAAGAAACAATAAGTAATGAATACCAAAAATAAGATGCTCATACCCCCACATAATAAAAATCAACATTTCCCTTCAGAGCTACGCAAGATTTAAATTTGTATTTTTTTCCAAAAAATACAGTGTTCCATATCTGAGGAGAATCTACTGCAAAGTGTTAAGCAGAGGCAAACGACAAGTATTTACACAGTAAGTACCCATACACACCATTTCACAGTCTACAAGGAAGAATCCTCAGTACAACCAGAAGCAGCTTTAGGGGAAAAAAAAAAAAAAAAAAAAAAGTACAAGCTGGCTACATATTTTTAAACATATTCCACAGAGGCCTTTGCTGTCTTGCTGCATTGATGTACTAAACCTCGCCTGATAAGAATGCAGTTGCAGGACTTCTATTACTATAATGCAAATGCTAATGGGGAACAGCACCTAGCAGCTCCCAGGGGCTCTCTCAGAATCCCTGATGCACAGGCAGAAAAGTGCAACTTCTACAGAAAATTTCCTTTTGAATTGCAGCAGGGTTCAAGTTTCTAAATCCTGTAGGCTGCAGTGAAACTTCCAGACGGAAAGAAAACAGTTTGTCACTTCAGAAATTCTTACAATCTTGCATTTTGATAAGCCACGTCAAATAAATAAAATCAGACTAGCGTGTGGGGGAGGCAGGAAAGGAAGATGCATTGCCACTGAAGTGAACAAGCTTTGCACAGTAACCAGCAGTCACTTCTGCTCACACCTCCATTGCCAGGCCCTCTTTTCCCCTGTGTCAAATCTGCTCGCTCTTCATGATAAAGCCACAGTTGTTTTGCAGCTAAAGCTCCTAGTCTTGCCAGCCTTCAACATGAAGCCCACAAATCCTAAAACACCTACACAGCAGAGCCTCCTGCTCCCCTATGAGTCATTAAGCAGGCTGTCCCGCTTGGTGATGTCATCCAGCAATATCCTTTTTTTTAAAAAAAAAAAAAAAAAAAAAAACAAATCCTAAAACACCTTGAACATCAATTATTCAAAATATCATCTTCATCGTAATCCTCACCCCAGTGGCAAAATTATCATTACGACGCATTTCCAATTGATGCAAGAGGGTCCAATAGCCCCTAATAGTTGCTGCGTCAATGAGAAGTAAGCAGCACAGAGCATCCAAGCCAGCAGCAGCGGGCAGATTTCTCTCTTACAAACAGGCAGAGAGCAGCTAGGATGTGTCATCAAAAATATAATCAAAGATCAACTGCATCATCCAATCTCATCTTGTACATTCTGCATGAGTACATATTACACAACCCCTACTCACGCCGTCTCTAACCTGTGCTGGGTGATGTGTGGCTATGGCACAGCAGAAACCTTCCCTGATACTAATGGTCTATTCCCTGCCTAATTGCGCTTGCCATTAAAAGTGATTCTTTAATGCTCAAGCTTAAACGCTTCCTGTCTTCGTTTGAAGGCAGTGCCCTTGTCACATTCTGAGATTTAATAACAGGATTGTCAGCTATTTACAGTGTACAGCTGAATTATCACAGAAACATAGTTGAAATATGTTCCCCTAAGCACATATACATCCTAAAGAGCCATGACCAAAACACAGTATAAACAAGTCACAAGCTGTATTTGCAGCGTACAAAGTGCACAAAGGCGACAGACAACACTGAAGGTGAAAGCAGACAGAGATCTGACCAGGCAGCAACCTTCAGGGTCAAGGATCTTCTCCCTCCGCACATGCCCTATCACAAAGTCAACAGGAAAACCAACAGCTGATTCAAAATGCTTACGTGTTCTTAAGTAATGTCCATGGGCGAGGCTATTTATTGTAGGTACTGCATTAACAGAGCCAAATTAATGAATACAAATACACAGCGCTGCAGAAAATCTAGATGCAAAACCAGGCTGATGCCCTTGCTCTTGAGTTCTCGGCAAACTCATTGCTCCTCTCTGCCTTTTTCAGTCATGCTGGGAATACGCTTCAACAGTTTAAGACACACCGTCAGATCCTGAACCAGTCAAAACTATTTTCAGTTTAAAGGAACTGAACATCAAATAATTCTTTATTTCAAATGATGCCTTTATTATCAGAAGAGCTACCCACCATCCTCTTTTCAAACAGAAAGAAAGGCTTGAGGGACATCCCAACTTTGTGGAGTATATTTATATGTTTCTTCTCAAGTGAAAGCAACTTGACTACGATCATTCTCTTAACATTAAGTTTTCTTTCTACAGTATTGTCTATATGCGCAAATTTTGGCGAAATTTGCACCCAGGCACTCAAACTAGTTGTGGTACTGGTAGATTTCTCCTATTGTAATTTGCTGAACTTATCTCTAGCAGACCCTACAATTATTTTCTTAACCCACGGTCTTTTTCATGCGAGTAATTTCTTCATCATTTCTTCCCGCTACTCTTATTAGCTTGTTTCATAATTTCTCCCAATCCCATGTTTTCCTTGGAGCTTACTGACACAGGAGATTTTTGCCCAAATTCAGTTATGTGCATCTATCTGCACTATACAAACTCCTCACAGAATTGTGTGAGAGGCGACAAGGTCTCTCACTTGATGGCAGGCTTGGATGAAACACTCCAACATCACAGGTTTGTTCACTCACTTGAACACAACCACACCAAAATCCTAAACATACACAAGTTCATATGATAATCTTAACTATTTGCTCCTTTTTTTTTTTTTTAATTCCCCACACCCCACCAAGCTCCCTGCCTAACCTTATATAAATTGTGTTAAATATAAGAAAGGGACTACACTTAACAGGTTTTATACACACTGTTGAGGTCAACTGAGTTTTACCATCCATTTCAGTGAACCCAACATACTGCTCCAGAACTCAAAAGTTCTCTGGACCTGACTTTTCCGCTGGATTTTGTACAGACACTTTTACCATACACAGATATACCAAGTTCCCCAAGTCAGAACAGCAGCTATCTATATCCACGCTGCAAAATGGGAATAGCTGCATAAGGAACCATGGCTGTGAGGAATCAAGCAACCCCAGCCAGCTGCTTCAAAAATCATGAGATTAACAGCTTCAGCATCTATCAAATCTCAGTCGCTTTCCTTGAACACCAACACCATCAGCAGCTGGGCGATGTCCGATACCACCTGCCCCCCCGAGCTGTGTTAGGAACTGAAGCCGCTGACAGAACCTCAGAGAAGCCCCCGAGTTCACAGGACTGGCTCAGCTGCGTTTGGGCAGCCACTCACCCCAGCCCCGCTTTGAGGGACACTGGCTTTGCAGTGAAAGCCAGGTGCCGTTACCTGCCCGCCATGCCTAGGGTCCCAGGATGCCCCCTTCCCTCGCAGGCAGATGGCTCCAGTAAACTTTGGAGGGAGCTGGCACAAGATTCCCGTGGATTTCAGCAGGAGCTGGACGACAGCCAAGGTGAATTTCCTCTGCAACGCGCTACTCCACGCTCCGGAGCTTCTTAGGCAAAGCTTATCACCATGGTATCTGAAGTAGTGCTGGTACCAGGAAAGGCCAGCTTGAACACCGTCCAAAATTAATGCCTTCCTATAACACTAGCTTCTTCGCATCTTCGGCTTGTCTCACCGTCTTCTTTCCTTGTTCTCTCCCATTCATTTGCCTTTCACTCCCCAAAGAAAGCCATGTGTTGGCTGATGAACATTACTATTGCTAACAGCAGGAGAGTGCAAGGTGGGCTTTTCTGATGCTCTGAAACGTCACTGCATGATAAAAACATTACATATGCCTGCGCTCAGAAATACAGACCCCCAAGTGCACCTTTTCATGAAAATATTACAGGAGGAGCAGAGTTTTGTTCATCAGTCTAGTCTCCTCAAGATGAGGTTACTTCACTGCTTGATCCAGGCTTGGAAATTCGCCTTTTCCCACCTCCCTGGAGGAAGGTGGGGGCTCAAAGCCCGTCTGGGGGAGGTACAGATGGATCCCAGCTGGACAGGACTCATTTACCATGTCAGCCCCCATGGAAGCAGCACCGAGAAGCCATCTCATCTCAGCCAAAAGGAATGTGTGCTGCAAGCTAGTTCATCATTAACCTGTACAGCGCACACTTCTACACCGTTGTACAGCTTTCCGCAATAACTTCTAACACTCAGAGGCCTGATTTTCATTTTGATATGATTTATAAAACAGATCTGAAATTCAGTTTTATTGCTACAGGTTGTTTAAATTAGTTGAGTTTTAATCCAACAGATAATATAAATAACAGCTTCAGCAGCGAGTGATTTACAGGTCTAATCCAAACTGGATACTTGTCACACGCCTCATAACAAGAAGTATTTTTTAACGGACAGATAAAGAAATACAAAGACACTAAAGAAATTAAAATAGTAAAATAACGTAAGCACAGATGAAGCAGCTATCCAATATCTTCTTAAATCATCTAATAACTAAACCTGAAGCATCTTTATAACTGGAAAGTTAGCTTAGACTGCTTAAATTGAGGCCAAACTGAATCCAACCACAGCTATTAGAAGAGTAGGTACAGCTCACGAAGAGGCGCAGACCAGGGAGCCACCTTCTTGGCTGTTAGCCATTGGCTTGCAACACAAAGAGGCAAACGGGGTGGTATTTTCTGACAAAGATTTCTGCATTACACTGTGATTTTCAAATACCTAAATTCTAAGCTCTGACACTACTGAAGTAACAGCAGTTAGCAGATAAGATGGGTAGAAGAAAGTGGTAATTCAGGTAAAAATTTGTTCCCTTTAAAGTAAAAATTTGTCCAGTGAGTTCCTTAACAGTGTCTTGACCCAAAGACAATGGTTTTCAGCCAACAGAGACCTTCACATTGACTTTAATGGGCAATGAAGCAGATTTTTTTTTTTCCCTTTGTCTGGACCTCTTTTTTACAACATTGTTTTCACATTCCCTGAATTAACAGGCATTATTTTTTGAAAAACATGTAAATTGCTTTTGTAAAACTTGACACTACCTTCCTGCCTAGTAAGTTGAACTAAAACAACAGTTTAAATAGCTCAGCTCACAGCTAATAAGCAATTTAAATAGCTTAGCTGAGCTCGAGTAACTATATCAGGTTTCATAGCACCACCAGTCACTGCCAAATCCATAGGCAGCATTTAAATGAACCATTAGCAATGGTCACCCCCCAGGAAAGAAAAAAAAAAAAGGGAGGGGGGGGAGGAAAAAAAAAAAAAAAGGAGAAATATTTTAAGAGCTAAGAGTCAAGTTATTGTCACAATTTCTGTGAGAACATGCCCCAAAAATGACACCAAAACGTGCCCAGGAAGCAAATCCCACTGGAATGCCTGGGACAAAATATATTCTTTCAAGAAAGACTCAGCTTTGTGCTCTGATCACAATATATTTCACAAAGAGAGATGAGTAAAGAGGTGCCCATTTCACAGAAGGAAAAGCTGGAGCACGCAGAGGTGAAGGATTTGCCAGCAGAGGTGGAACAGGGAGGAACCTAGGGGAGTTGCTCCAGCATCACATGTGCTGAGCCATGGCTGCAGTAACACAGTCACAAAAGCACTTCCACATTCTCTGTTTCAGAAAGGTGAATGGCAAGATGATGATGTGAGACACCAGCAAAATGCATATCCAAAATCCACCTTGGCTGCACTCTGTACAGAGTGTACGAGTGTGTACAACCCACGCCGAAACCCTGGGAATGAATGATGCTGGGAGCCTGAGCTCACGTACGCCAGTGTAAGACTGAAATAGCTTACTTGAAATGAAACACATTAAAACAGGATACCAAACTAAATGGGTGAATGTGCCTCATACCTGTACAAGTCCACATGACCCAACGCAGCGTATGCAGCAGCGCAGACACAAGCACAACCAGAGCATTCAAAAGCCCTCAAGTCCTTTGCAGCCTGAACAGCTCTGGAGGCAGAGCAGGACCACACTGAGCCCAGAGCTACGACGGACTTACAAAAGGGGGTGGGGGACCACTGTGCCTGTCCACTCAATTCTCTCCAAGCCACAGTTAAGCTTTTCAGCTAACCTGATCTACCAGTATGGAAATGGTTAAAAATGACCACAACAAAAACACCTGCCTTATGAGACACCCAAGTAAAGTGACGGACACAAGTTTTCCTTGGATGGATCTTTCTGACCATCCTGGACTCGGCGGCACAGCGCTGCTCCAGCCAGGTTTTAATGAGTCCTTCTCCAGTTTCTGTTTTATTTTCCTGTGCAACTTTACATAGTTAAGAAGCAGAGCAGCCCCTTGTAATCCTGAAGTGAAACACAGGGAGATTCTCACTTAGATCTTATTTCTCCCTCTGTCCTTGTTAATTCCATTCAGTACTCCTGGGTATCAAATTCTGACACATGCATGGCATTTTAATTCATTATTTATCCATATTGTCTTTAATTATATCACTTTGACAAGAACAAAGAGATCTATAGTAGGAGTTTGCATACTTGGAAGCGACATGAAGCAGCTCAGGAACTAGAGAGCGCTTCCTTGCCACATGGGGGTGAGGAGAGGCAAGGAAGGGAAAAGGTGTAAGAGAACATAATAGGATAAAAATAAAGCAAATTAAATGTGTGGGTTAGGAATCCCCCAAGACACTCTGGTCGAGAGGATCTCAAACCTATATATAGATCAAGCCAAAAGCACAACATTAACCCCTGTTTCCTGATACTTATTTCACACGCTGCTCAGATGCCAGCATATGGGGTTTGCCCCCTCGTTAGAGGATAGGGAAACCGCAGGGCTGATTTTGGAATTATCACGATGAATTCTCCAAGAGGCCATCACATGTGATCAGCGACTTTTGGCATGTTAAAAACATGAAACAAAGGGGGTGGGGGGGGTGGGGGAATATTTGCACACATTAGCGAACAACTGGCACAGTTCAGGCAAGTTTATGGTGCCTCCAGCCGCCGAGGGCTCCCGCTGAACCCCAGCGCGGCACACCGGGCCGTGCCCCCGCTGCCCGGAGCGGCGCGCACCCCCCGCCGCGCCCTGCCCAGGGACCGGACCCCGGCCCGCACCCGCCCCGCGACACCCCCGGCTCCTCCCCGCTTCGCCCGGCGGGGATCCTGCCCCCCGCGACGTGCCGGGGGCGGTCTGCCTGCGCGGCGTGCCCGCTCGCCGCCGGCTGGGGCGGGAGCCTCCCCGCCGCCGCTCCGAGCCGGCGGGAAACGATTAATTACGCTGGAAGCGCCGGGCGCGCTGGCGGGGCGGCCGGGCTCCCCCTGCGCTCCGCGGCGGCCGGCCGGGCGCACCTGCGGCGGGGCCGGGGCGGGAGGCGGCGCCCACGCGTGGGTCGGGGCGCGGGGCCGGGGCGCCGGAGGCGGCGCCCACGCGGGGCCGGGGCCCGGCGGACTCACCCCATGTCTCGGCACCTTTCGGCGGTGGCGGCAGCACTCCCGGGCGGCTCCCCGCGCTCGGCGGCCAGCGGCGGCCGCGTCCCCACTTCGCACATGCGGCCGCCCCGGCACCGGCACCGGCTGGCTGCGGCTGCACGGCGGCGGCGGCGGCGAGGCGTCCTGCTCCTCCTCCTGCCGCCTCCCTCCCCCCTTACATAACCTCCCTCCCGGGCGGCGGCGGCACCGAGCAGCCTCCCGCGGCACCCGCCGCCCTGCCAGGCGGCAGCACGGGGGCGGCGGGGCGGGGCGGGCCGGCGGTGCCTGCCCCCGGGGCCCCTCCGCCCCCCGCCGCGGGCCCGGGCCGGGGGCGAGAGTCGCGCCGCGGGGGTTCGTGTCCCGCCCCGTCGGGAGCCTCCCGCATCTGGACCCTCCTCGTCCCGGCGCGGGCACCGCGGGGGCGCGCCCTGCCGCGGGGGGACGGGTCGGCGAGAAAACTTGGGTGAAGTTGCGGGGGCGCCCCCCGAGCGGCCCCGCCCGCTGCCGTGAAGCCCCGACGGCGGGAGGGGGCTGCCCAGACCGGGAGACCGGCCGTGCCGACACGGCTGCGGCCCCAGAGCGCGTCCCGGGGCTGCCCGTCCTGCCCCGAGGCGATGTCACCGCCGAGGGACCCTGGCGAGGCACAAGCCGGCGACTCCCTCTCACCTTCCAGCCCTCCCCACGTCTTTTCACGCTGGGAATCCCTTTCCCCGGGGAAATGACGGGAGCGCAGGGGCTGCGCGTGCCCGCCCGGCCGTGGCGGGGAGCCTTCGAGCTACTGGGCAACTTCAGCATCGTTTGGGCAACGGGCCCTGGCGGCTCAGCCCCGCGGCCCCCAGCTCGGGGGCTCTGGCTCGCCTTGCGCCCGGCAGCGCAGAGTGCATCGGGAGGGCTGGCTCCCCTCTGGCCCTCCTCTGCCCCCCCGCGCACCCCGGCCGGGCACGGTCCCAAGCTATCATTTCCCTCCGGGTTCCGTGACAGTAACGCGAGGTGATGCCTTTCCGCGGAAGGAAAAGCTGCGCTAGTGCGGGAGAGCTGTGTTATAACTGCCCAGCCACAGCGGTGACAGTGACCTATGATAAGCAATTGCAGGACACAAGTCCATAGGAAAGCCATGGACCTGTTCCATTGGGTATTTGTAGGACTGTGCTGCACAGACACAGTTATTCTTTTGTGGGAAAAGACACCAAACCCACTCTAAGAGAGGATTTTAACTTCTCCCACACAGAGTTATAATTAATATCCTGCCATCAACAGTGATCTGTTTCATCTTTTTTTTTTTTTACATCTCACATTGATTTATCCTTTCTTTCAAAGAAAGTTTAGAAGGTGTGAGAAAGGCATTATGTCTGCTTGCTTTAACTTTGTGTGCAATAACTGGGGTTGTCCCCAGCATCACCTGGGGACCTCATGGGAACCCTCAAAGGGACTTAACCAGCAACGTGACACCTTCCAGCTATGGTCAATAAAGCTGTCTCCCACTCTGACAGACAACTATTTCCTGATGTCTGGAACACCAAAATGGAATTTCAATCTCTTACACTCAAAGTCTATGCCGTGGGGTAAAAAAAAAAAAAAAAGCAGGGTGAATTACACGGACATTTTCACAGGCTGTGGGATGACACCAGTCCAACATACCCACGCTCTTTACTTGCGGTTAGGTGGTTACTGTGGATGCTGAAGAAGACTTAGCTCCTTACCTAACCACTGATGTCTAAACACTTCCCATGTCCCATTCTGCCAGCTGAGGGTGAAGTTCCATTTTCTCCTGGGATAATCATGGCAAAAGTGACAATCCTTTTGTGTTCCCCATGGGCTGCAGCCTTGAGTATTGCTTTGATAGGACCTCTCCTCTCTTCCCGGGGAAGTGGCAAGGGGTAGCATTCTCTGAGGGGAAAAAATAGCAGCGCAGCAATCAATGTTGTGGAAAAAACTCCCACCATACATCAGATTATTTTATCTCACTCTTTTTACACCATTTACTTCATTTTGTTAAATTACGTACTCCATTCATCAGAGAGGAGTTGTCTTAGTCCTCTCTGATTAATTAGCTCATTTGGGTGAGTATCCGAAAGCTGTTTTATGAACCAGCGCTGTATGTGACTCACAAATAATCTAATGGAATTGGATCAAAATGGGGTAATGCACTTACTACATGTCTCATGATAAGATGAAAATTCGAAATTGGAACTGCAGTTGCCTTAGCATTTTCTAATGTTTTAATCTTTTCCAATCTTGTATTCAAGAGTGTATTTTCATCCCCAATTATAAAAAAAGCTTAACTTTATGGAAGCATAATTGGCTGTGAAATTCACACGATACAAAATTTTGTATATTGCTTTTGTTCATAAGGTTTTCCCATTTGATTTATGGCCTTCTCAGAACTGTCTTCTAGAAGAGACAGAGTTGTGGTCCCATTTCTCAAGGACCCTGAGCCATTCAGTCTGGCAGACAGCAAGTTAACCCAGTTTTCTGCTCATATTTGCGTTTCTGTAAGTGCATTCCCTTTGCCTGAAATTCCCTCTATTCTTCCAAATGGAGATGTTCCTCTTTCTGAAGTGTGGCACACTGCTGTTGTCCTCTTATCTCTGCCAAAAGGAGGATGAAGTCCTGTCCTCAATTTAAGTCAACGGTAAAAGTCCCGAGGATTAGAATGAGGCTCAGACCTCATGCAAACCATTTAACATTACCAATATTGAATTAAGTGGTTGTTGTACAGTCAGTTCCATCTTGAACACCTCCACCATCACAAAGAGTCCTAATTCGTGTATAGTTTCCATTGATTTACATTACTTTAGTATAATTTAGTTTTCCATTTGCTTAAAGTACTTTGAGTTCTCTGTAAATGAGAACTATAAATATGGTATCAAAATTAATCAGTTCTTAAACTTTCATATGTGACATGATATTTCACTTCTGATTTGGCTTTGATGCAGGATGTGTGCATGATGGTAATTCGGTCCTCATTAAGTATTCACAAGTGTGCTCTTATTACTGTGGCACGGTTAGGAAGCCTCAAAATACTGAAGGCACAGAATCCCTCAGTGTGATTCAAGCTGAGCAATAAAAATACCCAGTCTGTAAATGCATGTAACTTCTTTAGATGAGAAATTTGTCCTATTCCCATGGGCCTCCTCAAGATACAATTTTTTGATTCCTAGATACAGGGTGAATATCCTTTTCAGAAAACCGATCTAGCAATCAGGACTATGTACCCAGTCTGCATTCTGAAAAGCAAAGAGCTCTTCCTATCTCTCAGTGTTTCTGTTCTCTCCTTTTGTTTGGCTTCCACTGTTGCTGTCTTTTGACACTATTTTATGTAAGATATAATTTTATTTCAGAAAACATGCTGTTTAGTCTTTTTCAACTATTATATTTCAAGACAGTCTTCTCCCTATTTCCCCATGGCAGATAGTATTAAATAAAATATTAAATACTGTGATTTTCTCTTTTTTCCAACTAGACTGATGAAATTTGCAGTTTTTTACTCCAACAGAAGTGTGCCATTTTCCCTTTTTTTTTTTTTTTCTTTGACAAATAACCAACCATTTTCAAGCTTTAAATGTTATCCAGGAGTTTAACCAAAAAAAGCTTTGGGGAATTCTTGATTTTTACATTTGAACAGAGAATTAGTTTCAAAATCCCCTGACAAATGGAGAATTAATGTAATTATAATATCACTGGATATAAAATTTTAAAGATGAACAACTGAGAAAAGAAAGGATTTTAAGTCGGACTGTTGAAAACACTCTGATTTACAATTTTGGTTGTTAAAACCTACTTAATCCAATATCTAATAAACAATTTGGACAATGGATCTATTTGTTTTAAAAAATCAACACTCCTGTCCTTTCAATTAAAATGTCAGAGCTCACAATAAACATCTGAGACCTTGAACAAGTCCTCCAACAAGACATGTGATTTCTAAGGTAAAAGCAGTTTTCCTCTTCACTGTTCCTCCAGAAATGAACCAAAATAATATAAACCAACCATGTAGGACTACTTTCTGCGTCTTTGAAAGTAAAAAAGGAGAAGCCCATTTAAAAGCGTTTTGTCAATCATCTTTAAAAGAGTAGGCTGAACGTTCTCTTATTATTCTTTGCAATTTATTCTTATATATATAATTACTTAATGCCAGGAAGTGCCTGTCTAAGTGGAGTAATAGAAGGTACACAATTGGTTTCTACCTCACTTTTAAAAAGTTGTCCTGAGAAATATGCAAATACCAGCTCAAAGCTGACTTTTATGTAAATGCAAAGAGCCGTCGTCATGCTGTGGTGTACGCTGCCTTCTCAATGAAGACAAATACACAGCTAACAAAAATAATATTAAATAAGATTTTAGAGAGGAAAGATATGGACATATAAAGAAAGCCAGCAAAACCAGAATGCCCTATCAGCCCCACCACACGTGTCCCAGCCCTGAATGTGAGTGCCCAGCACAGTGTTGAAGACTACAAAACTGTAAGAGGCTGATGGATTTCTAACAACACTGGTGTAGTACGAAAGCATCTGTCAGCATGAATAAACAATTTGGGACGGATCCTCTAGGCATACTCTGTACTTTGGTCTACTAGAAGTCCAGCCTGGACACATCCAGGAGTGCACATTGAATCTGAACAATTGTAAAGGTGGTCCCATACTTAAAGCAAAGCTTGTTCCCTTTAACAGACCTATTTCTTTGCACTTAAAATGTAAGACAGAGAAAACAGATTCTCCCAATTCTTCTCAGTGTTTTCATCAATGATTGAATGATTCCTTTTACTATCTCCACTCCACTGTAGAGTAAATAAGGTTGGTCACTCCTCCAATGACAACTTTTTTTCTGCACCCAGTGGGTCTTGCTGCTTTTCTCTGAAATCATACTAATTTGCACAGGTTTTGCAATGGACAGACTGGGACCCTGCAGAGTAGGTGAGGAGCACTTCACCTAACAGTCTCCTTATAGCTTGTATTTGAGTCTATGCATTTCTTTCATATACATCCTAATACTTGGGGTTTTTTGGGCACACATGTATGATTGGAGACCTTCATAAAGCTACTCAGAGCAATGCACAGCTCTGCCAGCTGATGAGCTGGATCCTGAATTGCTCCTCAAAACTGTACCAAATGTGTTCAGTTTTTCCCTTACAATATGCAGCACTTTGCATTACATATGTCACTTTAGAAGTTATCAGATTTTTCACTCAGTTTATTTTGGTAATTTGCTTTTTAAATCCCCCAAAGAAGAAAAAAAACCCCCACCATTTCATCTGCAAGTACAGATGATGACTCTGGTTTCCTTCCAGGCTTATATCACAACATTCCATTTATTTATGATTTATAAAATGGAAGTTAAAGCAATCAGGCACTGGTTATGCAGATTGGGTAGATTAGTTTTCTTTTAAACTAATTCAGATCAGAATTTTTGGTCCTGGCAGGCCAAACTGTAGAAGAGATAGGAGAAGGAAAGAACTATATGTCTGTTTGAAACAGGACCCTCATATTGCAACATGGCTGTGACGATGATGATGACAGCCAAGGCTACTAGTAGTGAAGCAGACAATACAGAACGGAAAAGGGAGGGGATGAGAAGGCAATGTGGGATGTTCCTAGGGGCTGTGGTGAGAAACATACTTTCTTTTTGCAGCCTGTCCTCCTCCAAGACACCCTACCTCCTCCTTGCCTTTCTCCCAGGGTCCTGGACATGCTAACAGGCAGGTCTCCATCCCCCAGTCACCTCTCTGAAAGGTCACTCCCCACTGCATCCCCACCGTAAAGTCCTCCAAAAAAACCCCATTATTCCCATATAGAATAAGACAGAGGAAGAGAGGCTAGGGTCAGACTTTTCAGAGCATTTTAGTTCTCCAGAACTGCTTGCCTTGGCTGCTTGTAGGAATTCAAACTTCAGACTGGTGCTAAATACTTCATTCTTTGTGTTTCTTTAGAACTTACTCATCAGTGGACTTTGCCCCTTAATCAGCTCCTTGCTTGCCTTACTGGAAAAGGGAGACATTTCCCTGGGTACACCAGAGGTCTGATTCACTTACATGAATGCCCAACGGCTTGATAAAGGCTTATGTGCTTCCTTGTGGGCAGAGGCATCTGGATCCCTTGCCCAGATGAATTTCTCCAGGAACTGGGCAGTACAGACAGAGTGCCAGGTGGCAATGGAGCCGCATGGGATTTCAAGCTTATTTACAAAAACTGATGGTTGAGGTATAGTGGCGAGCACCCCGCTCTCGCTAGAGCTCATAAGGACACAAGTGGCAACACAGCCCAAGATTTCTCTCCTGCTATTGTGGGAAATCTCCTGAGCTCAGGGAAGCCAGACCTGTCTCACAGATACGAAGCTGGAAGTGCCCAGCTATGGGTGTCTTTTCACAGACAGGAATAACTTTCATTTGAGAAAAAAAACATGCGTCACCACAAAAACTACACTGTGCACCATTCTCTGAGAAAAGTGTCGAGGTTTTCACCCTGCAGACTGTCCTATGCAAAGCAATTAAGATGCATTTAAGAAGTACGCTAATATTTTTATGCTTGCAAAATGCATTAGAAAAAACCAAAACCAACAAACCCTACTGGATTTAACTTATACCACTTTCAAATAAAGTTAAAGACCTTGGCTTACATTGGTCCCGCTAAACTATAATAATTAATCAAAAATAGATGCAAAGCCAGAAGGCCACAAATCATGCAGAATTTGTTCTTGCTTTCCTACACTAATAATTAATATCTGGAAAATAGTTATTTGACAAAAGAACAATGAGAATACAGCTCCCATGAAGAAAGATGCCAGGAATGATGAGGAAACACTTTAAAAGAATCTACTGGGTGGCAAGTTGGGCTGCATGTCTTCTCTAGATAATGGTAGCTCAAGGGGAGCTTCTGCATTCCTAATTCTACCTAATATAACTTTGCTCTACAACAATACTTGGATGACAAAATACACAAACACTACCAATCAGTTAAACAAACACAATCAGATTTTTTTCAGCTCCATATTTTGCTTCTGAGAAAGTATTTACTGTCAACACTCTCAAATGCAATCCTATGTAATTCTACTTAGCAGAAGTTGTAAAAGTGCTCATATCTCATGGTAAACAGATTCCACTTTTCTGGGGAAATTTCATAGTCCTTGGAGGGTGTATAAAATCCATAGTTTTTGAGAAATCAGAGCAAAATTTTTAGTCACTGGCAAATATTTAAAAAAAAAACATTTTAGGGACATGTCTGCAGCTCAAACACCTGGAGGAGCACTCTCTAGATCCAGAGTGCTTACTTGGGTTTTGAAGAAGCACCAAAAGCATGGCAGGCAGCAGCAGCCATGATTTAATATCATATTAAGTCCTTCAGCCATAGTTCACTTAGGGCTTTGGAGCCAGCGGAGGGATCACAGTGCACTACCATGGGAGATGCAGTTGCAGAACTCAGTTTGACTCCATGGGACCTGGTGGAAGGTGGAGCAGAACAACACAACTTTCAGAAAAACTTTGACCATATTTTGTTTGAAATTAATCTTTAGCCAATAGAGAAATATTAATAGACATACATCAAAACCTTTTCTACATACTTGAGAAAATAAAGTGAACACTACAAAGTAAGGATGACATATCCTCTATTTTTCATTTACTGTTTAGTTGCAGAAGAGCACATGATTTATGTTGCGAACGTACCAACATTTTTCTAAGTTTAATGTGATAGTTTCCCTGCAGGAACAGGCTAATCTTCCTCCATACCTGCCTTTAATAATATTTATTACTGTTCTTCTGCTCCTCAGTGGCTGACTGAATATTCTCTCTGTGTCCATCTGGTGAGTACGCTTTTCCCAAAATAGTCCATGACCACTCTTTCCTATATTTGCATGAGAGATACACTATTATTATATTTGCATGGAAGAAGTTAGGCAGTCCTGCAAAAATCTTTTTCAGTGATGTCACTTGTCCAACTTGTAAACTGATTTACAGTTTGAAATGTGACATTGTAAGTGGCATGTGACAGAAGACCTAAGCAGGAAATATTCTGCAGTAGTCTCTTAGAAATCTAGCCAGAGTTGCCCTTTTTTAGATCCTCAGTTTGTTTGCCCAGAAGAATTAACATTTGGTCAGAGTACAACCTGCAGCTATTGTTACTCAGAATTCTAATATTTAAAACTGAATTATCAATGGTTTTAAGAACATGGCTTCTGAGGTACAATTCCACACCATTAGCTGCGTTGGGAAAAGAGCAGGAGCCAGCCCTGAAAGTGTAACAAAGCATCTTTTGAATGCATGGGACATGCAAAGCCACAAATGCCAGCCAACCAACACCACATGCTTAAAGCCACATTCAATGAACCGGAATTTCCTCAAGCACAATAATGTCTGTTGTGGCAAGTAACTAGACTCTTGAGGAAACAGCCTTTAAAATGCATTTTCCTCTACAACTAAAGGAATTCTCAAGACACCTTCATCAAGGTAATGCTTTGCATTTTCATTTGTTTTTACATGCAGGTATCTCAAAACAATAATATCTACACAGAAGCCAGCCCTGGCACCCACGATGCCAATGGAAAAAACCTTTCTTTTGACTTCACCGGGATCATGATTCTGTCATAATTGATTAATCCTCATTCCATTCCTGTGAGACAAGAGAGAGATATAGAGAGATCACTTCACACACACAAACACTAGCATGGCTGTTTCTGGAAAACATCAGCTGTTCCAAAACAGAGGGGAGCCGAGCACGCAGTTTGGAACAGGATGCAATGGCCAACACTATCTCCATCTGGAACAATACAGGAAATGCTGATAGCCAGGGTGGCATCACTGAAAATAGATTTTGGCCAGTATACGGGGATTAAGAGCCTTACTTTTCAAAAGGTGCACTGGGACCTTTAATAACCATAAATAGTCAGGACTTCGTATTTGTACCTCACTGGAAAAATGGCAGCACTCACAGTACGGTGTTTCCTCATACCGTGCTGACACATTGCTTCATTACTGGATCATCTGCAGCTTTCAACAGGACTGACGTGACTTCCGAGTCAAACGGAGAGCCACAGCAAAGTCCTGACCCTGCTGAAGGCAAAATCACAACAGTACTTAGAACCAGTGGAACAGGGATTTCTCTCCCTGGAAATAGTCTGCAAGATCTGGCAGCAACATTTCCCATCAGATAGCAACTGTGAGATCTTTGATATCTTATGTAACTGCCATCCTTAAATAAAATGTATATCTAGTTCATTATTTTCTTCCCTGATTTAATTAGAATCTTGCTTAGTTTTTCAGGTTGGCGAAGTCTTATCTCGCAATATGCTGCAGATGCTACTGCTTGGAGATTAACATTTGCTTTTTAATTAGTTTTTACTCAGGAATTTTGTGATACCCCCACACCAGCATTTAAGACGAAGAAAATAACTGTGTATTATTCTTAAAATGAGCAGCCATATGAAACAATCATATGCAACATTTCGCCAAAAATTTCTGTGTGGTTTTCATTTATGTGTGAGATTTTCTGAACTTGTTTTTAAGGAACTCCATCAGAGGCTACATCAGAACGTCGCATTTTCCAAGACAGCATCTCTCTCATTTTTAAAGTTTAGACTGTTGAGTAGTCAGCATGTTCTTCTACACTGCTTCCCAACCCATGTTAGAAAGCAGCATTCAGCTGAGCACTAGCACGGTAAGCAGCTGGTTGCCACCACAGCGTGGCTTCCACAGGCGGTGCAGGGATGGGAAAGAAACAGCCACAGCTCAAGAAAGCCATGAAGAGAGACCTTAAGTTGGGAGGGTGAGCAGGGCCACAGGAACAGAAGCACTGTGGAAAGGTTCCGGGAAAGGAAACTGCTGCAGGAGTCTGGGGCAAAGGTGGAGAAGGAATTACTGCAACGCTGGGGGCAGGCAAGGACGCTGTGCCTTGACATCTGAGGCAGAGGTCTCTGGGAGGGCTGGAGGGGCCGCAGAGGGGTGACAGCCACAGCATAATCTCCTGAAAGATTAGGAACCCTTGTCTGCTGGAAAGAATGATCTCCAGTCCTAATTTAGTAACAGGAGGGAGAGTTATTACTGCTAGGAGTAGTGGTGACCTAGACCTCCAGACAAGGACCAGCCCCAGTATAGCACAAACATAAAATGATTAAAGACAGTCCCTGCCCGAAGAGTTTCCAGATTCTGTGTAGCGCAAGGGAGAATGCAGGGATGCACAGGGGAGTGCATGGCAGTAGTGAGGTAATGTCAGAACAAGGAGCGGAGTGCTCAGTCCAGCTTTTCAAAAACCCTGCAGGCTTCCCTGTAGCTCAGCTAACTCAGTTATACCTGATTTCGTTTTAGCACAGTGTGGTCTCAATACAGATTTGTATGTCTGGAAAATTCTGAGTTACAATTTTTTAAAAAATTACTTCAGAATAAGAAGACACTCCAACCCTGAAGTTGTACAAAGTTGGCCTATACTTCAGCCCTTGCTTTCTCTAATGACCCTTAAACTTAAGAGGAACTGCAGAGAACATTCAAGAACTCCCCTTATATGCAAAGAGAAGAGAAAGGAGGGAGACAAATTTCTGTGCTAACAGCCTCTTGGTAAAGCCATCTGGGGAGAGCCCCATGTTTAGTATCTAATGGAGGGAGCATTACTTAGACCAGTTCCACTGACCTTGAGAGGGAAAAAACCCTGAAATACTGTTGTATTTCATTGCCTTTAGCAGAACCTGAACACACGCTTACACATCTGCAGTGGCTTTGACACACAGAAGCAGGAGGGCAGGTGTGAGCAGGACCTTTTTGCACATCTATCTGCAAGGCTGGCAGCAATGGCAGACCTCGGAAAGGACACAGGAGTCCCACACAAGGAGCCTCATGGCAATGCTCCAGTGCCTGGGGAATGTCACCATCCAGACAAGGGAGACTATGGGAGTAAAATGGGAGACCCTCTTTAGAGGTTGAATATTTGACTTTGTATCTGAGGCAATTGATTGGCGTGCAACTTGCGAACTGCATAAACTATCCGACCCAGGAGAAATGCTAGACGTTTGCTAAAAAGGCATAACCACTTCCTTCTGCTAGATCCTAGGTTTTGCAGGGATCTCAGTTTCTGATTGAAACGTAACAGAAATTGTTACCAAATGTGCATGTCAGGGCCCTGAATGCACTGACAGGCCTTAATTGCCGCAACCAGCCCCGCTGGGGCCTCCCCCACACCCCTGCCCTGGGCACAGGGGCTCATGTAAGCTCAGCCCTGGGCCCTGGGCCCCTGCCCAGCGCTGCTGCGGCTGTGCCGGGCTTCAGATCCAGCTGCGCTGCGGCCGTGCTGTGGCTGGCCACCGACCCTGCTGATCTGGGCAGTGACCCGCTGCCTGTCTGACTTGCCTTGGACTTGTCTCATCCCCACGCACTTGTCTGGTCCTCTGAGCGCTCAGCTGCCGGCCCTGGCCAGCTCTGCCCGGGGGCAGTGGGATGGGCCCCCTACCCTGCCAGCTGTGCTGTTGGCTCCCCATCCCTCTCTGCTCCCCAACAGCAACGAGGAAATTCTCTAAATTCCCCTTCTAAATTCAGCTAAGTGCTACTAATTTGTATCTAACTTACAAGCTGGTGTTTCAGTACTGCAACAGTTTTTAATGTTTTAGACTGGATGTGGACACGATAAATGAGCCCAAATTAAATATCCAACTATAAAAGAAAATTGAGTATGAATAAAATCTGGTCTTAGAAACTTCTGCAAGTACTGTCTTTACATTTTGCAACTATGTTAACAATAGGCAATCCATGGTAGCACTGATTCATACATCCCCACTTGCAGGATTACTTGACATCTAAAAAGCATCTGAGTTGGAGTTTAGACAGCCTGAGGAATATGATGAGTTTGATATCTTAAGAGTTTGGCTACTCCATTTTCTGACTTTCAAGCTGTTCCACAGAAGCACGTATCTGAATATTCCTCCCACATTTTTTTCTTTTTTTTTTCTTATTTTTTTTCCATTTGTACAGTACCTACATCTGGGAAAGAACATAACCTGTGCACCAGATGTGCTATGTAAAAACTTCTGCCTGCCCTTCAGCCACAGCATGTGTGCCTCATGGGGTCTAACCCACCTCCACCCCAAATGAGGAACATATGGAGCACCATGAATGGCAGAAACAAGACTTCGCTTTGAACCACATTCCTCCTATCAAAGGGCCCTCTGTCTTGCCGCCTTCTTCTCTGTTCCTCCGGGTAATCATGAGGAAAGAACTGAACATTTGGATAAGCCTCCTGGGGACAAATTCATTTCTAGTGTAACTCTGCTGAAGTTAATGGTGTTGCACCATGGATTAAAATGGCACCGTAATATTGAAAAACAGAGACAGCATACTACTCTGTAATTACTGTCTAAGAGAGCAAAAATAATAAAAATGATTCATTCTTACAGACCCCAAAGGGCACAGCTGGCTTAGTCAGTTTAAAAGGTGAAAATAAAAGAAGGCAGCTAGAATGTAGTGATTTAAAATTTGTATATATGTATATAGATATGTATAAATGACAGTCAGATAACACTGCCTGTGCACTAATTTTAAGAACAATATGCTAGAAATAGAATTTAATGGGATTGGGAGTTTTAAAAGCTGACAACAGAAATAGCTCTTAGGAAAATTAAAGGCCTTCTTTCATACTGGCATAAATTAGGAATAAATTCCTTCTAATCAAGTGTTACATTATTGTAAGCTTAATGCAAAGGAATTGGGCCCTACAGCACCAAAACGATTATTCTGTTACACAGTGAAGCACCAGGAATTGCATTTTCCTCTTTTTTAAAAAGGACAATGTTATTTTTTTAGGCAGTTAACATTTAAAGGTCATTGTTACGGGAAGGAAACACTTCTTGTATTAAGTTTTGTGAAGTTGGTAGAAACAGCGCAGTCTGTTCCTTTATGGACTTCACTTTACAATACCATATGGAGATATGTGAAAGACACTCTGAAGCTCAGCGATATTGTACAATATAACAGCAAAGGCAAGGCAGAGATCTGACAGAATGACTGCACGGGCTTCAGAGGCATTTGTCAGTAACAGCTGTTACATCTCCGTCTTCCTTGTTATTTAAGCGAGCTTCATCTAGGCAATAATCCTTTCCAGCCAAAGGAATAATACCGTGATGAGAACTATCTTCCGAGCACAGGAGGTCCTAGAGAAAGAGCGCAACTCCAAATATTTCTGCAGCTTGGTTAAAGAGTATCTCTGCTTACCTATCTCTCAGGGCAATGAATGTTAGAGCAAATACTGTGCAGTAATTAGTTACTCAGATGTCCCCTGGTGATCTTACAACCTCTTGTGCCCACAGAAACACAGCTTTCCTTTAGTGTGTAATCAGTAACGAGGCTGCCACACACACCCTTTGTACCTGCCTTTAGCCAGAACACAAAGTCTTGCTCTCTCTAGCAGTGCCAGACATCACCATTTCCTAGAATAAATTATCTGGGGAAATCAGGTTTCATTGTACAAACAAACCAGGCTTTCAGTTAGACTGTAACCAAGACACTGAAAAAAGAATGAGGGGAGAGGGGAACTGACAGTAAATTACTGAGCAGATTCAGCAAGCTAAGAAAAAAAATCAGTTTCGAAGATAAATAATTTTTTACTAAAATATTATCTGATGTATTATTTTGTTATCAAAAAACCCAGCAGGATCCGTAACAATCTATGGAGGTTTCTCTGCTTATTCATTTATAGATAAATATTTCCTCGATCAGACAGGCCCCAGTTACAAGGGATGTTAGTTCCTTCACTGACTTCTCAATGTAGGTATTAACATCGAAGTAGCAGGGTCCCTCCTGTTTAAAGATACAGAAATGCACAAAAAATTTAGTTCTTTTCTCCTGCTGCTGAGATACCGGCTGACTTTTCATTAAAAATGCCACAGCTGTCAACCTCTACTGAGATAAACCAATGAACCTAGCCATAAAGAAATGGAAAATTCCAAACCCCATAAGATTTTAAACAAATAAAACTTGAAGAACGCTTTCCTTTTGCTTCTTGGTACAGGCTGGTTATCCTATATGGCAGACTTACTTCTTTTCCCAAGGGCATAATGGCAAGGGCTAGAAATTAATTTTTAAATGAAAGCTGAGTACAATGAAAACACATGAGTCCAGAAGCTGGGGATTTATGTAAAACATCAAATAAAAATTATTGCAATGGAACAGTAAGAGTTACCAAGACTAAATAATTAGAAAAAGAACTGTCATTTTCCATTGTTTCAAGGCAAACAAGATTTAACTAGTTTTAGTGCATGTTCCTTTGTTCAGTCAGGAAGATCTGTTCTACAAATGCTTCATTCATTTCCAATAGGCTAAAAGGAGTAATTCTTAGTTTAAAATTTAAAAGATAAGGCTTCATCTAACAGTGCATTATTTAACATAATGAAATCCACAGAAAGGAAAGCAAACCCTCTGAGGCTTTATCACACTACAGTAGACTTCAGAGATGCTGATTACGAGATTGTGTTAGTACAAAACCAACACATTAATTACCCAGAGCGGCCTTGAAGTGAGCAGAAAGATTGCAAGAGTGGATTATCAAGTCCTCAGTCCTGACAACACTTGCAGCTAGACCTTTTACGTACTTGGGCACCTACTATGTAGGTATGTGCTATGTGAGGCATTTAATGGGTGCTGAAAGTCCTACTTGGTGACAATATTCATTTTTGAGTGCCTTTATTCCCTTAAAAAACACCTGTCGCTTTGGGTTTTTTACATGCAATTTGAACTTCAGTATAACATCTATGGGAAATCTTAGGATATTGCCACCTGGATCATGATCTCCTACTTGATGTTATAAACCATAGCAAGCATAAAGACATGTAATGAAAAAAGATCCAAAGCACAAGCATCCTATATAAATATATATGATATATATAATTTAGCCATCCCCTGTAAGTGTTTTTCTATCTGGAACATGCTGATTAGAGTATCTTAGCAAAACTAATTTGTGAAGTACACTGCTCACAGCATTTACAAGGGGCCCATGCCTTCAACAGAATTTATATATATAAATATATATATATATGCACTCAGATTATATATATGCTTAAATGTATGGATTATTTGAGTCTATAATTAAAAGTTTAATATTAAAATAAGATTGGCCTTTTAATGAAAAATGTCACCCATAAAACAGCAGACTAGAGCCTCAAAAAAAAATTACTAAGGATCATCTCATGAATTTTATGCATGAAATCCTCTGTAGACACACCTGAAACTGCAATATCCAGCGGTCAATATGAAACATGTCTGGGGAAGAAATAAAATCCTACTTACTTCTGCCCGTTTTAACAGGGCAGTTAGTAGAACAGGGATTATATGGGGAAAACTTAAGCTAAAATATATTATTTTTCAGCCACAATGACAATTTCTTTGGCTTAGAACTAGCTATCCAGGCTAAGATATTTGCATTAGGCTCTTTGGATTGAGGTCATTTCTATTCTGCAAGTGACAATACACTGCTGCTATAGGTCATGCAGGAGAGCAGACTGTAATTATTGCTGTTTATATCAAACAAAAGCGCACTTATTCTGGTCTAATATTTTTTGAGAATTGGATGGCACTATCGCTGTTGCTGGGGTATTTTGTTTCAAGTGACGTACTTGATTTTCAGACTCTGGTTTGCTAGTACTTATGAGAGCTTATGAAAACATCGCCTTCTGAAAGGGTCCTACAAAAAATCCCATTTCCTACACACAGCACAAGAGAACATTTAAAAATCATTGGCTTAGGAGTTGTGGAAAATAAGTCAGCAATGCAAAGATGTCAGCGCTGTGGAAACAAGGCAAATATGGGTGCCAATAGCAATTCTGCCACAGGAAGGTCTTGATGCCACCAGTCATTCAGAGGAGAGAGGCAACACCACATCCCAGTGCTGCAAATCCTTTGGGCAGCAAGCTGTTAATAACTGCTGCGGCACTTCATAAATTAGTAATAACACCCAGGGTTGCAGAAGTACAGGAGGGAAGGTACAGTTCCCTGCCTTCAGCTATTTACGTGCACAGGACCTCGTTTAGCAAAAGTTGTGATGCTTACACGTAACTCCATGTATTAAAGGTGGCAGGACTAACCAGGTGGGAGTATAAATATGTTGCTGAGGCCAATGCCAAAAGAGAACTATTTTGGTTTATGCAGATTTAGCTGCCAAAAAGGCTTGCCATCTTGTTTTTCTCACACAGTAAGTAGTCAACACATCGCTAAGATTTTTAATGCCTGAAATACACTTACATTATCAACAGCCACAGGGCTATGGCTGTAGGTGCCACTTTTGCTTTACCCTTTTCAGTTGCACCTTCCTGTTAAAATCGGAATATTTCAGGTATCACCTCCTTACAACCCGCGCAGGAGCCAAGAAAAGCGCCCCACAAATCTCAGTACTACTCAGGTCAACGTGCTTTGTATCAAATACTAATTTGGGGGAAAACAACCCCTCCAGCGCCACAGGCTGCCCCCGACGGCGGGACGGTGTCGCCTCAGGCGCCGGGGTCCCCTCAGCGAGCCCCCGGGTACCCCGGCCAGCTCCGCGGTGTGCCCCTAGACGGCCCCGCGGCCCGCTGAGGGGACGCCGGCCTGAGGCGGCACCGCCCCGACGGTCGCGGGAAGCGGCGGGGCCCGGCCCGGAAGAGGAGGGCTTTCGGCGGCGGTTCGGCGGCGGCTGGCGGCGCTGGGTGAGGGGGCAGCGGTGTTGGTGGGGCGGCTGTGAGGGCGGAGGGTGGCGGGAAGCCGAGACCCGCGCCTTCCCTCAGGTACTCCCGCGGCGGGCTGCGGCTGCAGCGGGGCCCCGCCGGCTGTGAGGGGACAGGGCACGGCCTGACCCGCCGTGAGGGGAGCGGGCTCCGGCGCGGGCCCTCCGGAGGCAGCGAGCCCCGTCGTTGCCGTGGGCCGTGTTTGGCCGCAGGCGGGGGAAAGTGCCGGGCCTCCCGTTACCGGCCCCCGTGGGGTGAGCACTGATACTAAAATTATTAATGGTGAGGAGAGCAGGTCCCGCTGCTCTCCGCAAAAGGCTGGAGCAGTATGTGCTGCGTCCCCCGCGCCGTGTCACACACCACACCCGCCCTGCCCCGACCGAGAGAGCCCCTGAGGAGCAGAGTTCCTTGGAGATAGCTCATAATAAAAGCTAATGAGGTTGGCTCGTTGCAGAAAAGTCACTGGACGTACTGCAAGGAGAAACTACACCTGCTTCAGAAAACTCTGCTGCGTCGTTGGGTGGAAGGGGGAAGGCTGCAATGGGCTCTGGAGGTCACTAGACGCTGAACTTTCCGAAGCTGAGAAAAGTGGAGTTCAGGCTGCAGAAAGAGCACTGCGCTGTACGCCCCATAAACGTCCCACTTACTGTAGTTTGAAGCTGCTCATGGGTACAGCAGGGAGAAAAACTGAGCTTGGTCATGGAGGGTATATATTTTAGTTCTCAGGGTCCAGAAGAAACAAACCTGTCTCCTCTTTCCTTCCCTCCATTTTGCCAGGTGAATGTTGGTCCTGCTTGCAAATCTTCAGGAGGCAGCAGAAGAGTTTAATCTGGAAGTCTAGAGGCAAAGACATTTAATGCTTTAAATTACCCAGGGCTTGTCAAAACGGTAGGTGTAGAGCCTTTCTCAGCATCTGCTATTAGGCCCAGACTTTTACTGGTGGACAATACTAGATAGCACCAACATCTGAAGGGCAAATGTGTATATAGACAGATAGTAAGGAAACTAAGACCTTAATCACAAATCCCATTAGGGGGGCATATTATGAGGTAATTCAACATCCTCTTAGGTGCTGTTCTTTCCCTGAATGAAGATACTAGCACATAAATTATTGTGAATAAATCTTGATTATTTTGCTTTGCTGGCTATGTGTATGTGTAGGCTTTGCATGATATTCTACCATAGCAAACTTTTCAAGTTGATTGTATTAATGTTTTTCCTGTCAAAAATGGATTAGGAGTAGATTGGGAGTGCATTCTGCAGAAGTACTTTTCTTTATTAACCCTCAGAAACATATCTTTCTACCATGGCTGCTCTGATCTAGGTCTATGAAAACTGATTCCAAGATGTTGCTGTGTAATGGCAGGTATTAATTAGGTATTAATCCGAGTTGAACATCTCCTGTGTGGATGGAGTCCCTTAAAACCACTCCCAGTGTTTAGACAGATCAGTGTCTGCATATCCAGTGTAGATGTCCAAAGACTGTACATGGAGTAGGAATTGTTTTCCATCAGCAAAAACATCTTCAGGAGATTTATTTACAGTCTTAGATTGTCAAAACTTCTGAGTTAGTCATCTATGCTGTCTGCCCAAAGGTTAACTGCTGTGTTAATCTGAGTGTAACTTTTCATTGGCCTTCATTTGTCTTCATTTGTCCTAAGTGGATTTTGGTAGCTATTATAATAATATTCTTCATATACTGCTAAAGCCACTTTTATTGTGTTCACGTTCAAAGTTTTCAGAATGACTTCCTTGGTTGACATGCCCCTGAATTATGAAAAGATGTTTGCTCATCGATTCACATCAGATGATGAAGAATACCAAGAATACCTGAAACGTCCTGCAGATCCTCCTCCTATAGTTGAAGAATGGAGAAGCAGATCTGGTGGCAACCAGAGAAACAGAGATCGGTACTGTTTTGTTTTTTTTTTTCTTCTTAATTTTAAAATCTTGGTAGTTTCGCAGATTTATAGTAAGGTGATCACTTATTTCAGAAGAAAGAGGAATTTGTTCTGTTAATAGAAGTATCTTACTAGTTCACAGGTAACTATGTTTAAGAGAAATAGTCTTCTCTGAAAATAATTAGATTTTACATTTTCTCTGTATTGACAGTCAAAATTTCTGCATTGTGTATAAAAGTATTAGGTGATTTGCTTTTTAGTAAGGACTGACCTGGAACCAGCAAACCCATTGCCCAGGAGTTTGTTCTTACTCAGCCAGGAACATTTTGCCAGAGGGGAAGGCTGGGAGTTCTGCAAAACTAAGCAGCCTGTCTTCTGTTGGATAATAACTGTCAGGAAAATGTGCAAAGGAACAGGCTAATAATGTGATTATCTGTTGCTACCTGTCCAGAAAATGTTTCATTTGTAACCTAAATGCTTGCTGTACTTTGTTAATTAGCCTGTTACTTATTTTATCTAGTAGAAATGACTGAAAAATCCATCATCCAATCTGCCTAGCAAGTGCAGTGGTAACTGCCTACTGCAAAATTTTTTGAATTACTTCTTCTGGATGTAATTGCAGCTTTTTACTGAATTCTGGACAGTAATACCTAATTTTGTGTGACTGGAAAACAGTGATTACAGCATATAGTATGTTTGGTAATACTAACATCAGCCTTTAATATAAAGTAGTTAAACTCCAGTCCAATTAACAATTGGGAGGACTTCTTAGCTACATAAATAGAATTTGTGCCTTATCTGAAGAAAAGGAGGACAACATTCCCCCTAGAAACCTGTCATTAAGTTAAACACGGAATCAGTTTCTACAGATTAAAAAAAAAAAGGTGATTATTTAATAAGATGTTCTTACAAAACTTTGTGGTTCTTTGAACTAATGAACTCTTATATCTGCTCACAAAGTGAACCGCACGTAAATGTTGTTTGTGTACACCACACCACGGAGGTATCCAAATAAAATGACTGTGAGGCAGCTCAGGTGTTGATAGGAATTGAGATACAGCCGAAAAGCCAAAATGTAGACTGAGCAATGGCTAAATACTGGTGAAAAGATACCCTTTCTTGAGTATGGAAACTACAAGAGACCATGAAACAGTGGTAGTATGTATTCTAAGGAATACGCAAATTCCAGGAGTCTGTGCTGTTAGGTAGCTGAATTGTACTTAAGCCTGCCTTGCCACAGCTTTCAGCTATGAAGCTACTGGATTGAACCTGGCTTTGATAAAGCTACGGATCTATCTTCTGGTTGTTTTTTAGATATATGTCCTGTTTGACTCTCTGCTCAAAAGTTCCAACAGTTCACCTAATGCCTGTGACTACTTTGTGTTAGAAAACAGATCCTTCTATTGCTTAGCAAATAGTGTGCTGGGTAGTAGCGAGAAATTAATGATTTCAGATGACTGTAGGTATGTCTTCATCAGTTTGTCATAAAAACAGGGAAGTAATTGAGTGTATAAACTGTTACGTGACAGTTTTCATGAAAAGTGTAGAATTTAAGAGTTAAGTATCGTTCATCTTTTTAAAACCTCACAATTTATGTGAATCTTTGACATTTTTTTTCATTGCAGGTTTCAAGATGGTAGATATTTTAGAGGGGACAGATACAACTGGCAAGGTGACTATAGATCTAATCAGAGGCCAGAAAGAAGTTGGGGTAATAACTACCAGCAGCACAGACAAGGACAATCATACTCCTCCCACTACGGACAATATGGCTACAACTCCTACAATGCAGGGCCTCGTTACCATCCCTACTGATGATACTTGTGGTTTGAAAGTCCAGTAACGCAGTGTAGCAAATTCAGTTAGACTTCAGTTTTCTTACTTTCCACAGTTTTATAGATAACTGAAGAGTCAGTATTGAGTCCATTGCTGTTTATGTGTAGTATGAGCTTGAAAAGGGGATACCTTTTATGAATAAAAAAAAGTGTATTATACAGAGTTTGTTTAGAGTCTGTAGCTCTTAGATTAAATTTCTATCTCATTCTTTTGTGTGAATACATACTAGTACACTACTTTTTTTCCATCATCTCTCTTACATTTTAGAAAACGTAACAGGTCAGGGGAAAATAGCTGTGGTTTGTGTGCAGCCTATAGCAGTGGCATATTGCCTTAAGATAGTTCTTACAGAAAGTGACATACTATGTCTTCCTCTGAAGAGCTTATTCTTAGTTTGGCTTTTGATAGTGAGAAAAGCTCAGTTTGGTTTGAATTTCAGATGCCTTAAAAATGAGAGGAGAGATGCTATTACAGAAATATTTTATGGGGTTGGCATAGTGTCTTTTGACTCAATGGCTTCAATGTTTTTGCATTAGTCCTCTTAAAGCATGGTCTAAAACTTGCAATAAAATGTAAGTAGTTTAAATAGGTATCTTCTTACTATAGTAGTTCAGTGATATGCAAGTTTTACCCGAGAAGTGATATCAGACTTGGATTAATTTGTATCTTCTTAATATATATTTGGTATGTGCATAACAAATTTTGGAATTCCCATTCCAATAAAGCTGTAAAACTTTGATGATAATAGTAATTAGTTTGTATTAAATACTTTATGCACGTTATAGAGGAAAGGAACCATAATCAGTACTGTCCTGTACTTCTTTTGCATGAGAAAATAGCATAAGCAGTGCAGAGTGTTACTTGGTTCTTAGCATTTAAGTTCTGTGGGGTTTCTTTTAAGTATTCACACAATAAAAGTACAGTTCCCGTGTAAGAATGTTTCTGAGTATTTTTGAAACTTAGTTTTGAGACATTCAGAATTGCAACGCTGTCATCTCGGCTGACAGCTGCGCAAGCAGCAGTACCAACAGTGAAGTGCTAATGCTGGACAGCTGCTGGCTTAAGTTGAAGAATGGCCTACTCAGCTACAATCAAGACGATGAGACACATTGTGATTAATTAGAAGTCTGCAGTGTTAATCCACTATCTTACATTCTACTGTAATAGGGTCAAAGTTCTCTATTTCACCATTTACATGATAAGCTGATTTGTGTAAGGAGAGCAGTGCGTTTCTTTGTACTTGACATTTTCTTCAGCTGTTGTACAGAAACACAGAACCATCCATGCTGACTGTTGTAAAAGTCACGACATTATATGATAACGAGCACAAATTAGCACATCTTGATTTAAAACAAAGACTAAATATAGAAGACAAAAGCACAGTCCCCCAGCTTTTAAGGAGCTTTGAAGAGCTACAGAGTATGTTTACTGTTGATCTTGGAAATGCACACTGTATGTAGCTTTTACATAGTCTGTGATACAAAAGCAAACAAGTGTCTCCACCTACTTGCTAAGTATTTCTGTTTTCTGCTTTTCATATAACAGTTTAATATCCTACTCCCTGAATTATCTGCCTTGAATTCAGTTGTTTAACTTTAGAATTTAGTGAGAGGTTTGTTTTTCTTTAAGGAGCTCTACTAGATGAAATGCACCCTTTTTAAGCTCTAATAGAGCAGAGCTGTTAACGCTGTGGGATAGAAGATCATGCAAAGTTCGTGTCTGTGCACTCCAGAGAACCTGCAAGTTGGTATAGCGGAATTCCCTTTTAATGCAGAACCACATGAGAAGTGCCAGATATCCCACCTCCAAGAAGGGAGCGCATTCTTTCTGCGAAGAGCCTGACACTGCCAGCTATGCCACGGAAGTTGGGCTGTGCAAGGATGTTCTTCCTTACCATCTGGACTAGCATCTCAGGTTGAAACAAAACCTGGCAAAAGGAACGGATTCTCTCTTATCTGTCGCCTTTCCTCAAGCCCAATAACTATTTTATTTTCAGTGTTTTTCAGCTAGTGAATAAAGAATCATAGAACGGGTTGGGTCAGAAGGGACCTTAAAGACCACCTAGTTCCAACCCCCCCCCACGGGCAGGGACCCCTCCCACCAGCCCAGGTTGCTCCCAGCCCCATCCAGCCTGGCCTTGGGCACTGCCAGGGATGGGGCACCCACAGCTGCTCTGGGCAGCCTGGGCCAGCGCCTTGCCACCCTCACAGTGAATAATTTTTTCCTAATATCTGATCTAAATCTTCCCTCTTTCCCTCTTTCAGTTTAAAGCCATTCCCCCTGTCCTGTCATTACATGCCCTTGTATAAAGCCCCTCTCCAGCTTTCTTGCAGCCCCTTTAGGTGCCGGCAGGCAGCTATAAGGTCTCCTGGGAGCCTTTTCCAGGCTGAACGACCCCAGCTCTCTCAGCCTATCTTCACAACAGCATGGCAAAGCACTCAAAAAATGCCACGTGGTGTAGACATTGCAACCAAACTGTAGAAGCAGGTAGAGTTGAATGGCTGAAGTGGAAGTTATTAACTGGAATCACACCTTTCATGATCTCAGCTCTTATTCTGAGTTTCCTAACTGTGAGACCAGGACGAACACAGGCCAGTGCAGCTTTATGGTTTCTGTCTTTAATGGGTAGGCAGATGGAAGGAATGTAGAGCTCTCAATTCAGCTTTTAGAATCTGTATGATTTACAAAACTTTTCCTTGGAACAATTATGGCAAGAATCTAATTTGGGGGGCGAATACATTTCTAAATAAACGCAAGCCTTGCACTGGACAGAAAAGCAAATAGAATGCAAAATATGTTACCTCCAGCTTAGACAAGTTAGTATTTATGATAAAGTCTGGTTTACTGTTTCTGTCAAGCTAAATAAAACCAGTAAGTATTGCCTGCAATTAGGGTTTGTGCATTACTGTGTGTTACAGATGAAAAAATGGAAGCTGGGTAACTTTTAACATTTGCAACTTCAAACACTACAGTAACAGTTTAACTATGCTGGAGACTGCAGGGTAAATATTAAAATTCAGTGTCTGGAATCTGACTTTAAGAGATCTCTTCCATCTGACATTTGCTCAGACATCATTATTATCATGAATAAAACAAAAGAAAGGTAAGTGTCATGTATTAAAAAATGACTGCCACATTACCAAGAGTTTGAACACCCCAGAAGTTCTCAATATGGCTCTTGCAGCAGTTCTAAATCCGTTACTGAACACACACAGTGAGTTTGGACAAACTGTTAATTGATACTGAAGAATTATCATGCTGTTACAGGTGCTGTGACAAACTATTAAGAAAACTCAGTACCTTTTATACAGTTTCTTAACTAGGATTTTAGAAAATGCTAAGGGCTTTCAAATCACAACTAAGCCACTAGATACTTGAAGGCAAAACAAAGTACACAGTAAAAAAAATAAATAAACTTAGTGTGATTTGTGAGATACAGTTTTACAAGTGTTCACTGCTATTCAACCTCTATTTTATCTTAGCTCTGCAGCTGGGAATTGAAATGTGCAGACGTGCTTTGAACCGTTAGAAGCTGAACTACTCTCAAGAAGCTCTCTAGTAGAGATTTCAGACAGGGGAGACAAAGTGTCAATTCTGATTATACATATAATCAACATTCAACTTCTAGAACAAGAAAGATATTTAATCTACTGTTTAAACATGTTTGAATATATTTAAACTTGTACTATTAATTTGCTAATAAATATCCTGCTTAACCAGGAAATACGTTCACATTTGGTTTTTATACTGAGATGTTGGAAGGAAAATTCTTTTTTGTATCAAATTTAAGCTAAGGTTTTGCCTGCCACCACCCCTATTCCTTAGGAAAAAAAAAATTCTCTGAATTACACAACTCTGGGTGAATTTTGTTAGCTGATCTAACTTGTGCAGTCAGACCTTCTCTAACTCTGACAAACAAGACGGGGTAGGAACATGGAGCAAGAAGGAAGGGAAAACAGGACTGCTCCTTACAGCAACTGCTGGTCGCCTTGGGAGCAATTTCATGAAACTGCATCTTCCTTTGCCTTTCATTTTCCAATCTGGAAAAATTACTATAATCAATCCCCTTGTCCCTGTATGTTAGAAGAGAGCTATATAACCCTGCTTAAATTATGCACAGCACTGATACTTTAATGACCAGAAGCTAAGCAAGATTATAGGGCAGGTTAGGTTTCCCTGAAAGCACCTAGAAAATAGGCAGCTTGATTCGAGGCCCACAGAGGTAAATCCTAGAGATCAAAGCAAGAGTCCAGCAGCTCCAGCACTGCCAGGAGACTGGATGGCAGCCGTACTACAGTAGTGCACTATGATCTTGCCTCTCAAGAGAATTATATTTCCATGAGGCCCTGCAGGCTGGAATTTATTTTTGTGTTTATCGTGGCCTGTATTTTGCTTCAGTAAAGCACAGGCTGCTTTAGTTGTCAGTCCTCATTGACTTATGCAAAATAGTCGTGGCAAAGTGTTATTTCTATACAGCGCACCTCCTGACTTTCAAAGCATTCTGTCCTGTTAAAATGCAAATTTATTACAAGAGATGGTGGAAACTGGTAATAACTATATTTTACTACAAGTCTAGTAAACACACAACAGGATAAATCATATTATCAACCCCAATGGTTACTTTTTGTGTTACTTGTGACTAGCAGAAATACACATGAACACTGTCTTTCTCCTAACACAAAAATGCTTTTTTTCAAATAATACTTCAGCAGCTGGATTACTTTTTTTTTTTTCATAAGTATGCGCTTGGGGGCCCCTACAAGTATGGGCCTTCTCTTTTCATTTTTTGCATATTGTGTAATTTAAACTTTGCTTCACTAATCAGATGTATCAATAACAAGTATCAAAGATCAAAGCTGCTCCTCACTGTCTGAAGAAAAAAATATTATCTATTCAAGAGATGAGATAAAGCTAAGAAAACAATCTATTTGTTATAGAACTACAAAAATAACCAAGGCCCAACCTTATCTATATTAAAAAAAAAATAATCTTCAAGATGCAAGCAGAATCTTCAAACAGAAACATGTTACATGTTAAAAGAATGATTAAGACACTAGGCTTTTTCAAAGCTCTTGTTCAATGTGAGGAAAGACAATTGGGTATTTATATATCCACATAAATTAAATACTTAAGATTATAACTAGTACTGTGGAGATAAAATGTTAAAAAACCAAGCATAACATAAGAAGTTTCACACTGTTTTTCGCCACCATGTTCCAAGTTTAACATGATCAGAAAGTGGATGTTCTTTGTGTGAAATCATGTCTGAAGTTTGTTTCTGAAGAAATGCCTGAAGTTATAAATTTACTACTGAAAATGTGCTCAAGAAGAATAAAGTAACGGTCATAACTGCCAAGTGCAACCAGCCCCAAATGACTACATACTCTTTACAAAGTAAAACTATTTTTTCCATGGCAAAGGCCTAGTTTTTAAGTTTTACCCTTCTGTAGTCATCAAGTCATTATGATTTATGAATGCCACTGAGACCTAAACCAAAGTACATTTAAGAATACTGCTTCAGCAATTTTAATGGTATGAACATTTAAAAACAGCCTATGAAACCTCTGGGGTTTAGATCAGTTCAGTGCAAGAGCTTTGTGTAGCCCCACCTTCTCCTCTGATCAAGCTCATGTTACTCATTTATAAGCCACACGCTTGAAACACCTGCTATGGAATGAGCTGATGGAGCATCAGGCTTGGTGTACCCTTCTCTAACCCCCTGCTACAGCTAAACTGCTATAAGAACATAGAAGAGCTTTACCTTAAATTGCCAACACGGGCAAATCCTATTTCTCCTACCCTGCAGCTCAGAGGATACTTCCATCAGCAGAATTACATTTTTTTGTTGTTCTAAGATAAGATGGGAGCGGATGGGTACATTATACAACCCTGGCAATGACGGTAAGGACCAGTTGTTTCCTCCTGTATCCCCAACTCAGTGTTGAGATCTGATTGTTGGTTATCAGGTGACTCTACTGCCATGCTACAGCCTGGAGCCTGGGGCAGGGAGAGGAATTCTTTCCTTCTCCACAGACTCCAGGGACCTCTGCAGCACAAAACAAGCCAGCAAAATACGGACCTAGGCATCTGGAAGCAGTTAAGCAGCTGGCTCATCACACTGGTGGAGTTTAAGTCCTTAAATAAGGTGGAGAGATCTAAGGGATGATAAGCAAATAGCTATTGATCACATACCCTGCAGTCTAGGTAAATCCAATTGAAGAACCTCTTTAGACCTCACCAGCAGGACTGTAGTTTTTAAGAGACAAAACGGATTTAATGCAAGGTAATAAAAGATTGGCCTAATCTTACTTCCTTCCATACCTGCATTAGGCACATTCTTACTACTGGCCTAAAAATGTTTTTTAAATCTGATAGTGTTTTTACTCTCTCCTTCCTATCACTATGTGGGTACCAGCCTATTTATTTCAGATCTGTTCCACTAGTTCTTCATATTCTTGAACACTCCTGAAAAGAAGACCTACTAAAGCTACTTTAAAACTCTAAAAAGACAATTTTGCCATCGTGCCAGTCATTTTACCTGAACTAAAAAGAAAGTTCAAAGTATGTTTTCAGAGACAGAACCAGACAGACATGTTACTTCCCAGCTCAGCTACAAAACACTTTTAATGCTTTTGTGTCTCAGCTTCCATCCAGAAAACCGTGTGTCTGCCCTGTTTCCCTCCTCTGAGCTCTGTATTTCGGCTACAAACCCTCCCAGGCAGGGGATACTCCATTTAAAGCACCGGTGTGGGCTATAACAATCTCACTTGGGGTTTGGGGTTTGTATGTCCCAACATAACACATTAGAGACATTCCAGTGAGCAAATTAATTTTTTTTCTGATTTTTTTCAATTTTTTTTCTAACTAAACCCAAACATACAGATACTATCAAGGCAGTGACTTGATTTAAACACTGCCTTGACGTCACTCCGTAGTTATTTAGCATAGTATTTATAGAGATGTATAGCTGTGATTCTGTGCCCTAGCAAACTCTCAAAGCTAGTCCTGCACTAAACAATAAGTGATTCTAATTCTATGGGTGTAGTAGAAAAGCCCTTCAAAAATATAAGTAGGATAAAAACAGCCTCATTGTAGCCAAGAGGCAAAGGTAGTCCAATTTAGTTAACATTGAATTAAAGAGAGGTGAAATTAAAAACAAGGGGGCAATTATACAGACTAGACCCACATCCATGAAACTTGTGATAGTTACTCTATTGAATGTACTATTCATTTATATTTAATTGATTTTTAAAACGTTCATGCACACACCATGCAATCATGGCAAGAGTGAGTAAAATCCCTGCCTTACGTAAGTATTACAGTGCTTGTTTTCTTTTAGATCGAGTAGATGCAAAAATTTTAATGCAAACTACTAGAATTCGTAGTTAAGTATCTGAGTTTCAAAAACATTAAAGGTCAAGTTGTTTGCACCTACAGCAAAAGAAGAGGAAAGAAAATACAGTGGTCAGGGGAGGAGTGGATGAGTCAGCTATGATGAAAGTGGGGTGCAGGAAAAGGAAAGAGTGACAGAGCAGCCAAGGCAACAAACATGTCTTATCAGAAATAAAAAAGTCAGTGGAAAGGTCAGTGTCCTTAGCAGCTGAGAAAACAAAAACATCTGACTGAAGGTATAATACAAATCTATTTAAAAGCCATTTATGATTGATGAGAACTAGAAGACAAAGATGGCATCACAGTCTCTTGGCAAGAAAATTCCTCCAGATGGCATCTATTTCTCATTAATGCTCTGGGGGAGGATCCTAGACATGCCAGCAGGTCCCGTCGTGACTTTGGATTCAAAGCTGTCCACAAACTCAGCTGCTCTTTGGCTAAACACCACTTTTGCTGCACATGCATATGGCACACAGCAGTGCTACAGGACATTGGCAGATGAATGACTTAACTGTTAATTTCTGTCTCTTTAGATCATACCTGTACTATGTTTTAAAAAGCAGAAACCTGTCTGTAACCATGCCACCCAAGACATGGCTCAGAAAACCTTCTCAGGCTCTTCACGTTTTCTGCTGCTAGTATAGAAACTTTAAGGATTGCAAGAAAAGACTAAGAATTGTAACACACACAAAAAAAGGAAATCTTAACAAGCGAATGTCAGCACATTTTTGGTTATTCATGCCTCCCAAAGTGACCAAAGATCAAGATGACCAAAATGTCAGCCCTGAGTTAAACTTCTATCAAATATCTGCATCTTGGGTTTCATTCGGCAAAAGCAAAGCAGGGCTTTAAAAAAAGTCTCTAAATGGAACAGTCCCGGTCCATCACCAGCATCCTCCACTCTACCTGCTGTGATGCCACCACACCATCATCCCATCCTTCCACACACAGGATGTTTGTAGTTGGGTTTGGGTTTTTTTGTCCAGTCTGACTTTAGATGCATTGAGGGACAGATTTTCCACACTTCCCTCTGAAAGCTATTTTCTGGACTTCCTGGAGCTCATTGCCGATTCCTTCTTTCTTAACAATGGCTTAAATATGGGACCTCTTCCTCCTGTCATTGTTTATCATCAGCTATGGTATTTGTTACTTTGGGACAGCTCCATTGTGGAATAGCGTGTGGCAGTGACCTTACAGTATTTTTGCCCGCACCACTTGGGATAAAGGCAGCTTGTTCAGAGATCCCAGCTGAGTACAGAGAGCCCGGGACACCTACCAAAATCTCTGACGAGCTCCCCTACTATTGCTTGCAAGAGAGGTGCAGAGTTTAATACGGCAATCTCATAGTTAACTACACAACAGTGCCTCAGTTTCAACAGCTGAGAGGTTATTTAACAAAAGAAAATGTAGGTAATAAAAAGTCATTGACACCTCACTGGGATTTGTCTGGCTTAAGGCAGGGGTGGAGAACACTAGGGACCTGAAAACAAGCAAAGGGTCCAAAGAGTAGAATTTATTTGAATTCCTACAGATTAAGCTGCTAAATAAACCACATTCTTTTCTGCAAGCAGAACAAATATAAATATATAGGAGCAGTCTGCAGCATGCTGAGAACCTAAACAAACGTTATAATGCATGAAGGATCTTGTGCGTATAACATCTGCATCACAACTGGGGTGGGGAAGTGCCACGCTGGGTCCGTGCTGTTTCCAAGGCTGACGATGCCCTGTTTGTCCCTGTGACATTGCTGGCCCGCAGGCAAAATTGGAGAGTGCACAATTTGGTAACGGGGCTGATTATCTGCCAGCAGATGATAAACTGCAGATTCCCATGCAGTAACGACAAGGCATTCTATTTTAACTAGCAAAACACTACGGCAGAATCACTCATCTATAGTTACAGTTTTATTTAATTCAATAAATTGTTTATTTTGTGTCCACATCTTACTCTGTTTCCAAGTCAAATCAACACATCACTTCAGGTTACGATAAGCAATACATCCCCAATACTGATACAGGCCAGAACGTGATTATACTAAAATCAGTTAATTAATCCTTTTAATTGGCTCTTTGTCAGGAATCTTCATTATACTCAAGAAGAAGTAAAGGAATAAACCAAAATCAAACCTAGTATGCTTAAGGAACAATTAAAATGGGTATTTTGATTCATCTTTGTAACCTTCTAAGAGCTTTCAGATTTATATGGCTTTAAATGACAATGATTTTGACAAAACCCATTTTTTTCCTCTGTGAAAGGAATTAGCAGAAAATTGAAAAGCTGAAGGAAAATGAAATTGCATTTTTCACATTTTTTGTGAGCCTACTCCAACTGTGCAGTGGGAGAAGTATTTATCATGCATGGCCCGTCCTTCTCTTTGGATTCTCTCTTCCAATTTGGATTGGAAGCACTGTTTGTTAAAGGGTCATTAACCAAAGTCACATACATCATCTCTCCCTCACAAATGAACACTGTAAACACTGCAACAGCCACAGAGACAGTGTATAATCGGGGCCCAGTGTAGACACTGTGGCTCACACAAGACAAGAGCAGACAGACTAACATACCCAAAATAAATCTTTTTTTCCCTAAAACATACCCATCCCAAAGAAAGGGCAAGGCAATGGCCTTGCAGCTGCTGAAAGACTTGGAGCTGCTCTATCTCATGTGCAAAGCACAGAACCTACACACGCACACCTCTGGCCCTGTGGGACCTTGCCACCATAAGTCTTAGCACAACCAATTTTATTACCTGGCTTCTAGATGGATAGTGTTCTTATCCCTTGTATTTACACAAACTTTCAAGTACGTAACAGGAGCTTTACACTGTGAACACATTATGAAAAAAGATGGGAGACAAACACCACCTTACACCGGCTTATACAAATCATGACGCTGGGACTGAGTATTGTTTCATGAAACAAAGGGCTGGGTCATAGACCTGTATCATATAATGTTTTCACATCAGCACACTCAAAAATTTTTTTTGAAATAGAGTTGTAACACTGGCTGCATAGATTTATAAAGCAATCAGATCCCATGGTGAGAGGTATACCGAGGTATATGGAAGAACTGCTTTCTTCAGTTATATTCCTGTCTCTGGGCACAAAAAGCAGTATCTCTGACTACTAAATGCAGCTAGACACAATGCCCTTTTAAAAAAACATCAGTTTTCTGTAATTATGGAACTCAGTTCATTCCTGTTTAGTTTCTCCCACATAAACCTGTCTTTTATATGGCACTCTTGGCCCCCCGCACAGAGAGGTTGATCTATGCCCCAGGATTTTGGAAAACATCTTAGGTTGTTCTTTTTGCCATAAAAAGAGAGGAATGCAATGTCTGGAGTAGTGAAGAAAACGGCAAGATTTTCATCTCCTTCCAGGAGTCTCATGATCTACTTTTAAATCTTTTTCCATTACTATTTAATGGTATTATAATTACTGTAAGTCTCTAGTGTTCAGAGTAACAACAAAACAAATACAACCTTGATTATGCTCTTATTATTATTTGTATCACAGTGGCAACAAGAGACTTTGAGCTTTACCAAAGGAACAGAGGAATGTGCATCTCCAAGAACCTGCATTGTAATCCAGAATGAGAATTTGTAGGTTATTACACACAGAGAAGACTGAGGAAAAGGCACAAAACAGAGGTTGCTATACCTAGTTTATACGCTCCTAATTTCTTACTTTAGAAGAAATCTGACATTCTTCTTTGGAAGATTCTGTCCTTCATGAAACTGGACACAGAGATCATCAGCAGAGCAGTCCTAGTCTCTAGAATTGGCTCAAACCTTATTGTTTAGGACAAGTTCTTCTCTAAAATCCTTAAATACTGCTGTCTCCCCTGCTGCCAATCCAACATTCACAACAGTCTTGATAGCTTATTCTCTGCTGCCAAACCTGCCTCCAGTCATACATTTTGTTGCAACTAAGAAGTCACAGATCTATTTATCCTTGAAAACTGTGGGCTGTATTTATCCTCTAAAACTGAACAGGCATGTAGCAGTAGATCAAAGGTTCCTTTGCGGAGAAAGCACATAATATTGGCAGAAACAAAGACAGGTGGCTCTTCTGCTCAATGCTGTTCGGAGACAGTAAAGCAAAAGAAAACAAGTGTTTGATTTACCTTCTCACATACTACACTGTTGAATGAGTCAGTTAATCAGAAGACCTGATTTTACTTAAACCTGGAAGTGTCATCCCCTTTTGGTATGGTACTTTTTCTACAGTGGAAATTAATACAGCAGAAGGGCTAGGTCTAAAATTTGGAGATGAAAGGTGGCAATGATGGGTATGAATTTCTCTGAGTTCAAACTTCTCTTCTAATTAGAGTCTTAGTGCTTTCTTTTCTGACACAGAAAGAACAGTGTCTCATATTTTGAAACAATTCTTAATACAGTCCACAGCTATCGTCCCCTGCAGAGCAAACTCTCACCATATCCACTAACCTGAATGAGCATTTCTGGCAGCAGCTCCTCCCGCTGCAAAAGGCTGGAGGCTGGGATCCCAGGGCTGCCAACTGGGCGTAATGGAAACCTGTGGGAGACTTCGCAGTACTTTGGACAAAGCTCTGCAGCTAAGACCAGACCCTGGGAGTTGCAGTTGGCTGACTCTGGTGTCAAGGGGATGTGCCAGCAATTACAAAGTGTTAGTCCTGACTTGCTGTGAAGGATAATAGTTCAGTCACCAAAATGAAAAAATACTGGCAAACTGTAGCTGCCTTTGTAGAATCCATTTACTTAAATGAGATGGAAACGCAGAATAGATGAACTAGTTATGAGCAGCTCACCAACTTTTCCATGTGAATTTGTATTTTAACCCATGCAACCCTAAGTAACAATAGCATCAGTAGATGCACTTTCTGTATTGCACATCAATGGCCCTTACATGAATTTATCATTCTAGAAGATGAATCTTTCCTTCCTGAAAATTTTCAGATTGGCATTTAAGGGCTCAGGATTCACACTGAGAGCCATAGGCGATATTCTTTTCCCACCTAGATTCATAGATTACAAGTAAAAAATAGCTGTGAAAGTTACATTGCAAATTATTAGATTTACAGTCTTTGAAAACTTGACAGGTTTTTTCCCCCCTTCTAACTTGAGTGATAAACAGTAGAGCAGGTGCTATAAAATATCTAGTCTATCACACCCTCTGTCCTGTGCACGTTCCTGCCCAGCAGAGCTTAGAAGGACGTGCAGCAAATACTTCCAACAAACCAAGCAAAATCAATCAAAGGTCATTTATTAGGCTAGGAGCAATGTAAATTATTCTCCCCTCCATATTTTCTTTATTTTTGGATTGGAGAAGTTCACGTAGTATGCAAACTCAGGAATCTAACAAACAAGTTCTGTTTCTTCAGAGAGTTTAACCAAGGTACCTCCCACTGGATAAGCTGGAAATAGCTCAGATCTGAAAATGAACTAACAGAAATTGCATATTTAAGTTTATAAACCCAAGCGTGTAAGACTCGGAACACTTAATTAAATTCTTCCCCAGGTAAAAAGACCAAGTAGGTCCACTGAAGTGAGCACGAATCATATCCAGCTGAGAAACCAAAGGTTTTCTACAGAAAAGGTTGTTAAACACCATTTTCCATAAAACACACTTTAGTGGAACCTCCCTTCACAGCCTTGTGAGATGAAAAGTGGTGCAGAAAGTTTTCTGTTTCTTGTGGAGGCTTATCTTACAGCAAGATCAGAGAAAAAATACTTTCAAATTCAGATTTGCAATGGCAACCCCATCAAGCTGGCGGAAAGGCTTATGACAAGCTCTAGTAGTACAGGTTCTTCTTATCTTTGTTTCTTTAAGTGCATAACACGTATATCCAACACCTGAAAGCTAACTTATTTTTGCAGATTTAGGATTTATATACTGACTACTGAAAGTTCTGTTTAATTAGCTCTAATTTTACACACAGGCATTTGGCTACTGAAAGACTGGCCTTGCCACACATCCACAATTGGATGACAGCTATTGTCAAATTAGTGTTTTCAGATGCTCTAATTTCACAGTTACCTTTTGCCAGAAATATTGCCTGGCACTGTATTAAATAAAGAAAAAAAATTATTCTAGGTGATAAGTGACAGCAATCACCACAAACAGAAGTCAAATAGTTTGAGAACATCATTATAGGCTGATCATCTTTTAAAAATACTTAACAAAAAGCTCCTGGGTCTGCTTTAATAGCTGAACCTGAACTCAGCAAGGACATGACTGAGCAGAATCAGACATTCTCATTAAGTAAAATTAGCCAAGTGCAATTTGCCTGGCTGGTCCTCTCTATGTATTAGTATTTATATTCAGCCAGTGATGAGCTTAATCAGGTTTTTCAAACAAAAAAGAAAAAATCCCCACCTCCTCAACCATAAACCTATCAGGTTTATTAGTAGCAGATTGCACTTCAATTGTAAAAAGGCAGCTAAGAAACTGAAGAAAATTGTCTGTTCAGAAGTGCATCCTAGTAGCTAATAGCAATCTTCCCCCATAGCAGGAACATGACCTCACATACAGGCTAGCTGATTGCTGTCAGATTTACTGAAGACAAAAGGACACATTTTTTAAAGGGCAAGTGCCAGGAGGCTACACAGAGCTGCCACAGGCCTTCACTGGAAGGGACAGCTTTGCCCTCTGATTGCAAGGATTATATCACAAGGTCTTTTTTTCCCCCCTTCCATAACGAAAGCATCTCTAACAGCTGTCAGGCCCAAGAAACAGGAAAAGAAATGCAGCAGCATCTAAGGAGATAAGCATCGGCAACAATTCTGATGTGACAAAGAGCAGAAACAACCCCAGAGAGCTGGTCCTGCTGGAGGGCACTTACCTGAAACAACAGCAGCAAAACTGAAGGTGAAAGGCAGCCAAGAGGGCATATCAACCCAGGGCCCAGAGACACCAGGAAGGCGGCTGCTTGAGCTGAGCGTGTGTGCTGATATCACTACCAAATGTAACCCTGCAGACCTTCTGAACATCAGAAAAGAAGCAGAAAATTTTGTAGATTTTAAGACAAGCTATTGAAAGTAGCGCTGTTAAAAAAAGGTTCCATTATTAATAGCTTGTTTTTGTAAAATTCAACTTGCTAAGGCCCCTTTCAGACAGATGGGCACCAAGTATGTCCTACCATGTACTAAAAGCCTTGAATTTTTTTATAAATTATGCCTCAATGCACCCTGGTTTGCAAAATACTACAGCAGTGAAAGCTGGCCAAAGGAACAACACGCTGCAGCCCTTTCCATGTGCACTGCAGGTAACAGAAAAAAGGCAACTTAATGACAATGACCCCACAATTACACTTTGTAACCCCAGTTATTCTCTTAAGGCAGACAACTGCTTTATCTGAGCAGCACAAAATGAGGCTTTGACCCTCTGTTGTTCATTCCAGAATTCTTTTCTCCTTAAGTCCATGGTTAACTGTTCTCTTTACAGCATGTTTCTATAGCGACCAACTGCTAAATTGATTCTCAATACATTTCCCTTTCCACCTGCCTTACTTCAGACTTGGAAACTCAGAACGTTATTTAAAAAATTTTCCAAAACCTGAGCCTCAAGCTAGTAAAATGGTATGGTAGACTACTTCATCACTAACTTCCCCAGCTCCTGAAACAATGCAAAAACAAATAAATGCAGTATTTATAGATGAAAGCAACATTCTTCATGGCTCACTAACAATTACTTGAAAAGCTAATATATAAAGGACCAGGAAGAAATTAATTCCCAGTACCTTAGGAAAGTATCAGACTACTCCTTTCAGGCAAGTATTTTACTTCTTCAGCAGCTTTTTGACTGTTTATTGTGCTTTGATTACATTAACAGCACTTTGCTCCAAGCACAGCAGCCTTCCTAGAAAATAATAACCAAGATATGCCTTACATGAGGGTAAAGCACTGTGTTCCAGAACAGAAAGGGGAGCACATTTTTGTAACGCCTAACATGGCAATGAATCATCCTCCTAAGATGAAGACTAAAAACATTAAGAGGGGACTACGGTAGGTTAAAGTGAACAATTAAAAAAAAAGGGCCTCAGCTGGCTCAGGTTTTGCATATGCAAATAAACATTACGAGAGAGGAAACACAGAGTGAGACCTGAAGTAATGAGTAGAAAGATCAGGTGTATCTATCCTCCTGGAAGCTGAAAGCAAGAAGATATTAAACTGTGCTTTCTGGTAAATTGCCACTGCCAGTTATTGACAAAGTTGTCAATTACACAGGATTATTTAGACTGATGATACCTGGAGAAATGGGGATTTAGAACCACTTGGGACTAACAGGAGAGATAGGAATGCACTGCAGATGATAAATGGAGTAGATTGAAAGTAAAACAGCAAAGAGGCCAGCTTCAGACGGTATAATTAAATACCCTTAATTAGCATATTAGAGTACTTTAATGAAACCATATACCTACTTTCAAAGTTGGATTTTAGAAAATAAATGTAATCGAGTGGACGAAAGACCAAGAATATTCTATGCCCTAAGACAGGCATAGAATTTATTCAGGTAACTTCTATTTTGCTGATGTTAAAATAATTATATAAAAAAATGCACTGACTGCCCACGTCTGTAAGCAGTAAGATATTAAATCATCATTAGACAGATTTTACTGAAATCGGTCAATGTATTAGGAAAAGAGGACAGTGCCTGAGTCAGTAGTAGGATTTCAAGTAGCTGAGTAATCATGTAGCTTAATGCACAAGGATAAAGCAGAGACCAAGTAAAAGGAGGGTAGCAACCAGCACCACAATGTATTTAAACAGGTCTAAAATTACAAGTTAAGTTTCATTTTGAGACAGGGCACATGAAAAGTTTTTTGAAATTCTTTGAAGAAGCCTCCTAGAATACCACAAAGTTCTATTCTGTTAAAAACATACGCTGGTGAAGAGTTAGGGATATTTGCTACCACAATTTTCTCAATAGAATGAAAGATATTTCACTGTCTCACTCATGAAGAAATAGTTGGCAGGTTAGGATTTTAATAAAAGATTTGAAGGAGCTAGGCTTGTATCAGTTTCGGCATTGACCTGTTTGGTCACGCAAGCTGCTTAACTCTTCTGTACCTCACTTTTGATGTACAATGGACGAGCAACTCCTGCCTCCCAGGCATTTCACCAGGATACATGTATCCACAACCAAGATATTATTGATATAATGGGAAGACTGCATGAAAAACTTTGATATGAGAGGCTCTCAGATATTACATATGGCACCCCAGCGTTATTTATGCTACCTTTCTAAAATAATTTTGGTTACTCAAATAAATTCTCTGTTCCTAGCACATAACAGCTTTATTTGCCACAGTACTAGCTAATCCGCTATTTCGATCTTAAGTGAGTCAGGGCACTACCACCAGGAGAATTTAATTTCCACCCCTCTGCTTCGATTGCTACTGTGACATCCACCTGCTGTGGCTTTTTTTACACAATCACTGAGGCCCCAACTAAGTAATGCCTTGAGCAACAGAAGCCAGGGCTTCAATACGTGCCATCAATATTTCTGCTTCCTAAGAAACAAAGCTAAAAACCTACCAACTGCAACAAGTTTTGAAAAAATACTGTATGATGACTGAACTGGACAGATTGAAGTGAGTCTTAAATGCCATATTACAATCCAGACAGAAGCAGTACTTGGCTTGACCAAGCAAAAAATCAGTGTTATATACATGGCTCTCCCCTTGTAAATGCTACGGAAAACAGAAATGCAATAGGGAGGAGGGCACAGTGGTTGTTTTCCCAAGGACTAATAAACTTCCTAACTGAACAGTACTTGTCTTCTGATGGACAAGTGATGAATATGACAATATGACTGACTCACATTACATAAAAACGACAGCGTAATACACAGAAGGCACCCTATTTGTCTTCAAGTTACTTTACTGATTAGGATGCCAAACGCCAGCTGAAGGTGTTTAGGAAAGGCTTCAGGGAACCTCTGAAGCAGAAGCTAGCAAAGACCAGGCAGAACATTTTGGCAAGACACAGAGGGAACGGAAAGATTAAACTGGCCATCATTGTAGATAATCAACCCTGAAGACCAATGTACTTCAGAGACTGTACCTGCCTACCCAGCCCCTACCTCAATCTGGGTCTGAAGTAATGCAAAAGTGTACATTATTTCAATATAGAATATAATACATATAATATAGCACATGGCATTAGCTTCCAAAGAAATCTTCATAATGACAGTTACAGCATCCAACTCAGAATATAACTTCTAAATGCAGGATTTCTCAGCCTTTGGATTGCTTTCTCCACTCACAATAAAAAGAAGTTTAGGAAATGCGAAAAAAACAAAACCACCACCCACGTTGCTTGCTTTGCCTTAATTTTTCTGCAAGACATGGTACCCCCCTGCTGGGCAAGAACAGATGAAACAGCAAGGAGTCATAACCCAAAACTGAACAGTAAAAGCCAGCCTCACATAGACTGAAAAGGATAAGTAAAGAGAGTCAACTGAAGCAATGCATGGCTGACCAAAAGCCTGAGAAAATATGGAGCCCAAATGCAAACCATTAAGCAAACAGCAAAAAACCCTGGAGACTTAGTTCTCCAAGCAGTGTCCAAACAAGACAGTAACATTTTTCGTAACAACTTTAAAATGAGTCACCTTAAAGGAGCTGTCATCTTGACAAACACCAGTTCTCCAACTCTAAAAACAATGGTTGCAATATTTATGAAAACAGGAAGCAGAAAGAATCCCCTAAAGCAAAAGACTTTTGTCCATGAAAAAATATATTATGAGCTGTGAAGTCTGCACTGCATGAAGCTGGTAAAGAAATTTAGCTGTAACTTATGTATTCATAACATTGTTTTCCAGAAGAAGGTATGACAAAACTTAAGCAAAACTTCAGAACAGCTTTTCTTTTTTACTTTAGGTATTATTTTAATATATGTGTGTGTATATATATGTATATATATATAAATGACAACCATAATAAAGATAGAACAATTTCAGACATCAGCAGTGATGCAGACAAAAAAGCAAACTCTTACCATAGACATGTAAGATATCACATATATTTTTAGGAAATACTAGTTAAATCCTACTCTGACATCCAAAGCATGATAAAGAGAGGTTAAGCCGCCTTCTCATTAGCCCTGAGACTGGAGTACAGTTGCCCATCTTGTTTCAGACTTCCTGTTCTGTTCTACAAATGAAACTGCTCAGTTCTCTACATGTCGGAATATTACTCATTTTTAAACCAAGGAAAGAACGCAACAAAGCCCTGTTTAAAAATAACACTCCAATAAGTGACTTCTAGGAACCCCCTTTTTTTTTTTTTGCTAAAAATATAAACACAAAACAAAATTGATAATATTTTTTGCCCCTTTTATTAAAAACAGTCATTACACTTGATATACATTTGGCAAAGATAAAAAATTGTATCTCTACTTTTCAGGAAACTAACTACAGACTACTATAAAGTGACACCGTGTATGCAATTACCGGGTTCTGGGTCGGTTTCTCATAGCGTAAACTTGATTTTGTTGCAGTCCTTCAGGCCATTCTGCTTTTACCTTGCCTGAATGATCAACAATAGCATATTGGCTTCAGGTATGTTTATTTTAGATGACATATGTGCATAGCGCAAAACTGCAGCCAGTACCTGCTATTAGACATTGAAGAGAATGTTCTTCCAAGGTCTTTACCGTTCAGGCAGACTCTTCCTTTTGTACCACTTTTCACATTGAAGCTTGTCACTCCAAACCTTTCACTTCGTTAACCAAACTTGGTTTCACTAAGAAACAAGTTTTCTAAACCATTTGTTTAGGGACCAGGGAAGAGGAAAAATCTTACCAACAGGAAACTATCCAGAGAGGAAAAAAAAGTCTGTAGTGACAGAAGCAGATACAGAGCCTCAGTAAAGGTGAGTTTTTCTAACCAAACCTACACAAAACCCTCAACTACACAGCAGTTACATTAACAAGGGGGGTACTGAAAGAAGGATCTTTCCCCAATCATTACTCACATTCTCAACATGACCAGATTTACATTAAGAGACAGTATCAGTCCATTTACCAAGATGCGTTGTCCCATTTCCCACTCTTGTTTTAGGTCAACTGGAAGCTTCTTTTTTCAGTTTTTCTAAGATTTCATCTGGTGTCATTGACACCAAAATCTTCACCACTTTTTCACGTGATTTACCACCCTGGTTTAGACACACACACACAAAAAAAAAATCTTTCAGAGAATCACCACCATATACACATTCCAAGAAAACCTCACTGTAATGCCAAACACATCAGGTATTTTAAAAATAGTTCTTAAACCGTGGGTATGCAGGATTAACAGCAGTAAGTGATAGTTCATCAATGTCCTTTCTAGTTATTTGAAAGGTAGAAAACAATGTCTTATCTACTCTCTTTTTAAAATAGGATACAGGTCCCAAAGCACGCCCTGAAATGATGGTCTTTTTTTAGGCTAGAACAAAAAGCAAAGAGTGACGTTTCCGTAATTCACTTCTATCACCTAGAATCAAGACTCCAACTAACTTGCATTTTTGTTTTTTAAAAGTGGGTGTGTTTATATAGGTGTGTGTGCATTTGATAACTGCGTTTTCATATCTTTCTTCAGAGTTGTCTCCCATAGAGTATTAGTTACTCTTAGGCTGAATTCTTGGGTTGGTAATATCAACTAAATGAAAACAAATCACATCATATATAATCTAGAAGACATTCAGATTCATACAGTCGTTATTAGAAATATTATTGACCTGTTTTTTTATTAATGAAAAAAAAAGGCTATTTCACATAGGAACTGGCAAACCTGCAAACTCATTTCATATTGCCTGAAGACTTTGAAAGTATTCAGTAAATCATGAGAAACAAGTTGCTTGTTGATCTGCAGCCTGGTGAAAATTTTGAAAATCCCACAAGGGACACCCTGAAGGAGGAAAAAGTCCTTAACACCACTATACAGAAATATAGCATGAGATTTAAAATTTAAAGTAGATTTTTGAAGCAGTCTAGCCAGCTGGTGATGAAAATCAAGGCCCTTGCACAGAAATCTGGTAACTTCAGTTTTATACTGGATCATTTCCCACCAATTTTCTGATTTAGGTTGGTTTTGTTAATGTCAGCACTTATAAAGCAAGTAGCATGTAAGAGAGTGATCAGTACTAAAAATCACTTGCTGTTTATACCTAGATCAGGACAGAAAAAAAATCTAAGCCACAGGTAAAATACAGACTTTATGACAAAACTTCACAGAAAACAAACAGTGGCTTGTGAAAAACAAACATTTGCATGTAATTATTCGGACACCATAGGTCAGAATAACTGAATCAAGGTCAGACAACACTGGCCCCTTTTATGCTCAAGTCCACTTGACACTTATGAGAATGATCTAATTAAACCTGAACATCCCTATAAGGTAGGAAAACAATGTTATCTGTAAAATGTTGATAAACAAATGAAGCAGTTTGCCCACGATTCACGGAAAAACAAGACCCAAATCTTTGCATATCTACCTTTTGGCAACATGCTGCTCAATTCATTGATCACATCGCCATTTACCACTACCCTTTAACAGACTTCTACAACTACTATATTAAACCAACAGACAAAACCAAAAAGCGCCATTTTTCACTGTGCTCTTATGTTCATAAACGATAAATGAACGTGGCTGGAAAAACTGACTTTAAGTACAATGAATAAAACAAATTATTTATTCAGTGCAATGAATAAAACAAAGAGTTTCCACTTGCCAAAGTCAAGACATGTAAATTCTAACACAAAGAAACTCGAGGCCCAGCTATAATCCAACTGCTTATGTGTGCTCTTGCTTATGTGTGACAGTTGTCAGAAATTTTTCACTCAAATACATGTTACTTCAAAAAAATTAATGAAAAGCTATTAATAAAATGCACATTCCACAAGTTTTGTGAGCTGCATTTGACGTGAAAACGAGAATCTTTGAAAAAAACAGCATGAACCACACATACTTGGAAAATACATCATGATGAGAATTGTTTTGACTCAAGGTCAGCTGTGGTTCTTCATACACGAGGTTTGTTCTCAATTAATCATTCCATCAACTTGACTACACACCTTTACAATGTCTTTTGGACTGAACTTGGAGAGAAGCTCCCTGTACTCAATGAGCAGGTTTCAAAGTCTTGAATTTAAATTGCAGTAGGGCAAGACTGAAAGAAAGGTGGCAAAGGAAAATAAAGGAAGTACCTTCTCTAAAATTACTTCACTCTTCTTCACTTCTAGCACCTTAGAGAGGTAGCGACACAGCTCTGCATTTGCCTCCCCTTCTGATGGAGGTGCAGCAATAGCTACACCTACTGCCTCAGCTGTCACATCTGCAACAAATATTTTAAGGTTTTTAAGCTCAAAACATTCAGTTAACATCTCCTAAAAATGAATGTTTACGCCTTCAAAAGCTTTTTAATTTAAAACCAAATAAAGTTCTAGATTAGCAGGTAACCCCATTTTTACACTTCACAAATTCCCTGAAGTTAAAACTTAATAGATGGGCCAGGACAAAGCCCATCAGCCGATACAACGAACAGCGAAGCCCTCAGACCCGGATCTGAGCGCAGCCAAGAATTCTCAGTCGTCACACAACCAGGGCCCTGTTCTGAGCCCCCCGCACCACGCTGCCTGTTCTGATGCAGGTGGAGCCCAGCTCGGCACCACGTAGCGTAACACAAATCACGTCACCCCAACACAAAAAGCACGCTAAGGCAGCCTGCCCAGCGAGCTGCGCTACCATCACCGCTTTCCTTCCGTTGCCAGTCGAGCCTGGATACTCCACTACAGTCCACCACGTTAGTGTCATGCACATACCTGTGTAAAAAGCAGGTTTGAGTTTGTGCATAAGCAACTCCGCAGTTGTAGAGGGAGAATGTGTTTCATTAGCTCAAACGCCTACAGTTTGAATAAAACCGCACAAGCTCTTGCGATACAGAGCATGCACGAAATTACAGGTCACACTGAGGCGCTGCTCGAGCCCCTTTGCTGCAACTCCCCGCAAAAAAGCCCGTTCGGGAGCTCGCACCGCGCTCGCTGCACCACCTGGCCGCGGCAGGCCTGCAACCGCCGCGCTCTGCAGCTCGCTGCGGGGCTCCGGTGGGTTTCTGGTTGCTTCTGGCTTGCTGGGCTGTCTCCGTAGCGCAGGCGAGCGGGGCCGGCTGCAGGGCTGGCCAGAACGCGCAGCTTTCCCGCCGCGGCCTCCTCAGGCGGGACGGGCGGCCCTCGCCGCGCCTCACCGGGGGCGCCCGGGCCCCGCCGCGCACAGCCCCCCGCGCCCAGCCCCGCGGCGGCGGCCGAGCCCCGCTCTGCCCCGCGGGGCACCGGAGACAGGCCGGGAAGCAGCCCCGCCGCGCCGGCGGCCCCACCTGTGACGGCGCTGCACCGGGAGCCGGGCTTGGCCCGCACCGCCACCCTCACGCAGCCGTCGCCCGTCGCCACCACCGGTCCGGCGGCGGCGCCCGGTCCCGCGGGCTCCTTCCCGGCTCCTTTTCCCTGAAACAGAGGAACAGCCGCGGTCAGCGCGGGCGCCACCCGCTTGTCCCCCCCGCGGGGCTGCCCGCCCGCACCTTTCGGGACATGGTCCCGCCGCGCCGCACCGGCGCCGCCAGCAGCCGCCGGAAGCCGCCGAGGGCCGGCATGGCGCGTGGGGGCCCTTCCGTCAGCGGCCGCTGCCCGCCTCGGCCCGCGCCTGCGCGCTCGGCCGCCGCCGCTCGGGGGAGCCCGCCCGGGCCCGGGGAACCGCCCCGTCCCGTGGGCTGCGCTAGGGCCTGTGGTGTGAGAGCCGAGGCGTGCGCGACGACGGGTGTATTTGAAGAGAAATTAGGGAAAAGAGGGTGGTGTTCTTTTTTCCTCCTGTGTTCTCAAATTATTACTTTAGTATAACTTAGCAGAGGGGTTTGTACATGAAGGCATTCTACTACTACACAAACATGGTACGAGATGCTGAGTACTATATACATACAGCAGTTGCATCAAATCAGTGTATGCAATCTGTAAAACTAGTTGCACACAAATAATCCTTAGTTCATACTAATTTCTTAGTATTACAATGTCCAATGATAAAATACCATCGTTACAAGTCTTGTATTCTCATTTTCACATTATACATTTTCTTATAGGCACATATGTATATACAGTGGCTATTTCCATAACCAGCTTTATGTTCCAAAACAGCCCTTCTGAATTAAGAGATTGTGGAAAGGGGGGTGTTGCTGAATTTGACTTTGTATTTCTTCAGTGCAGCTGCACTCTTAAGTACTAAGTCCATTAATTCTCCACAGCTCATCCAAAAGTCAAGATGATAGCAATGCGAATCCAGCTTTGCTGACGTACTTCAGAATACTATAGTAGCAATTAATGTCCGTAAGGTGATTCCAAGGTCATTGCAGAAAAAAAGTGGAAGCTTGGACTACAGCAGCAGATTTACTGTCCTTTGAAGACAAGTTGGGGAAAACATATGCAAGAAGTTCATAATGAGTAAGGATTTTCCAGTTCCAAAGAAATGAATTTTACTACACAAGAAATGAAGGGGTGTAAATACAGAGCCATCACAAGACACCGTTTCAAACCATCTTTTCAATATACAGAGCACTTACTCCACTTGACCATGAAAAGATATATTACATCCTGCCAATAACAATGCAGAGAAAATAGCTTTTCTGGTACCTCTCAAACAAATTGGTTTTGTTTTCACACATTCATGTAATTTCACAGAATTTTTTAACTGCTGCCAATAGTGAGCTGAAGTCCACTGATATACTGACACATTTGAGATGATCATGTGAAATTATGTATAAAATATTATTTCTGGTATCTGTCCATCTTCTATCGATGTACCATTGTTGTTACCGGGTGAACTATAGAAGACAAAGCATGTTTTGCTAGCAGTAGGAGATTCATGGATCACTTTCTTCAAACCTTTTGTTCCATAGTGAGAATCAGGACCCTGAAAAACATCAGAAGAGATTAGCAACTGATTGGAAGTGGGCAGGAAGACTCCCAAGATGTTGAAGTTCAAACACTACTAAGATTATTTTAATAGTACAAAATTTCTGACCCCACATCATGCAAATTATATAGAAAAATCACAAACAGATGCAAGCGTCCTATGTCTAAATAACAAAAAAAATTTTAATCTGGCAGCAGATTTAAACCACTTGATTTTATCCAACTAGTAATGAATAAATACTTTCTAGTATTTCTCCTTGTCTTACAGGTTGTCTATATTCCTACCTAGTTCCCTGCCTCAGCTTCTTTTCATGTGCAACATTTTTTCCCCAACCCACTCAACCTTGACTTCTGTATAGGGAATTATATTTAAAAGGATATTAGAAGATTTTTTGTAAAACACTGAATAAAATTCGTCCATAACATTCAGGGGAAACTTTCCTAGAACAAATAATTCTTTCCTATATTTCAGCACCAGTATTTAAAAAGTGACTGAGGGGGGGAGGAAAAAAAAAGCTTTCAGTTTTCTTGACTCTAGCTAGTGGTTAGACTATCCTTGATAAAAGAAATCCAACTTACATTTTGAAAGAGAGCTGCCAGATTAAATAATCTAGATAGTACTTTTGCTCACACAAAACCAGCAACTTCCATTACGACTCAACCTAACTCTTACATCAAGCCAGAAAATCGGAAGGCACAACAGATCCAGTTATGAATTCTGTGCTATGGCACAGAAGAGAGGTAGCAGTCGTACAATTTACTGTAGACTTGAACTACATCCTTCATTAGCACTAAATTTAAAAGAAATTCAAGACCTAGAAGACACTTTCCCATCAGAAGACAGATAAAAGAGCAACTCTTGCATCAAAGTAACATTTTCTTTTGTACTGTTAGGATTCTTACTTTCAATGTTGCGCAAGCTGTGTAGCAAACTGTTGGCAAAATCTCTATAGGTTCTTTGAACATAACTCTGAACGTGCTGGCTGTTCCATCACAACTAAATCCAGTATCGTTTTGTCCTAGCGTTTGATTCTTCTCATAATCAATTATCTGTACAAAAACATGAAAACAAAACATTATTTTTAGGTTTACAAGCTTGAGAAATATTCTTACCGTGCACATACTAGAACTAGATTACAAGCAAACACTTGCCTACTCCACCCAGTTTAATTGCAAGGATAGTGCAATCTCAGAACTGCGAAGTAGGTGAAATTTCCCGATACCATTAGGGTTGACCCAGCAGCGTGCTGAATGATGGCTTGTGAGTTTTACACGGGCTGCCCCAATCTGTGGGCTAGATTCAACACTGCTCCAACCAGGTTATACGATCTTTGCTTGGGAGACAAAGAACAGCGCTTAGACCTTCAGCTTCTGACCTCCACATACTACACGTAATCCCGTACTTAGATCTGCTGATCTTTGTGTACCTACACGGCCCGCATGAGGGAAGGATGTTTGCTGGCTGCAGCTAATTTGGAAAACAAGTTTTTACTGATAATATAAGAAGTCAATGACACACTCTTAAAAGAACTTGCACTGCTATGTTTTATACAATTCTATTCTATATTCAGAATAAAAACTATGCTCGCATTACATATTATTTCTTTTGCCTTCAATTTTAGCGGCGAAAAGGAATCACTAGTGAAGATACAGTAATAGCAGATAACTCATTTTTCATTTTGGGTAGCAATCCTGATCCATGCTGCAGAAGATAGATATCAGAGCTTCAGAGTAACACGAACATTTCTCATTATCACTGTGCTAACAAGAATCCCATCAATTTTAGTATTTTATTATGAAATTGCCATATAATTTTTAGTAGTGCACAAATTAGGTGAAGCCCTATTCTAGGCAAAATGTGCTCCAATTTTTTCCCCCAGCCACAATCGATAGCAATATTAACAGTTACAATGCTGAAGTCTTAAGCCCCTTTCACATAAAAGATGTATTTGCAATCCACACTATCACTATTTTAAGATGGGCATTAAATGTTTAATTCTCTGAAGCTCTGCTAGTACTGATGCAGGTCCAAGAAAAGTAAAGACACAGGACTGAAATACCCATCTGAAAAGATGGTGACAAGAAAGTTTCAGTATCACCAGGAATTGGGGATACTTCCAGAATAAAGAGAAACTGTGCAAGATGGATGGCTTTATCTGAACCACAAAGGTACATCTGCCTTTCAGTATGGATCAGGAGCTTGTTTTCAAGTGAATCTCTTTTTCATTCCCACTTAATATGCTTCAGTTTGCCTTCTAAGAACTACATTATTTTCTGATGGAATAAACCCAGCAAACATTCTGAGGGAGCACACCAAATGCTCTTATCTGCTAACAGGAATTTAGCCAAGAGAATCAAACAAGAGTTAATGCAAAGTAAAAATGCACAAACAATGTGTAGTATAGCTGCTAGATCTTCAGTACCAACTCTTTTGTTCTGAAGACCCAATCTAGTACACCATGCTATTCATTTACACAGAAGTATAGTTTTAGAAAACCAAACTGATGGTACTTCAAGTCAAGGAATTTGAAAGTGAGTTTTTAAACTGAGGAATGCGGAAAAGCCAACCAATTCCTTCAAAACTTCATTCCAGATACGTTTTGTTTGGAACAAGGTAAGAGGAAAGGCACAGCATTATTTTCTTAAGAGACAGACACAAAATTCCTACCCTTAAGTACAGGATGGTCAGAGAGTAGTAATCATCAAATAGGAAACAGAAGACAAACTGTCATTTAAATAGGATGCCCAGAAATGACCTGAAACAGCAGTTCCAGCACATGCTATACATCTATGAAATCAGATAGAGACAATGGAATTTCTGTCCCCAAAATGGTTACAGACTCTTTGTTCCACAAAATTTCCCACACACCTTATATACCGATGTGATAGTACCAGGTTACAAAATACACAGCACAGAATAAAACTCTGCCAGTCATGGAACGCTAATACCTTGTTAGAAAGCTTAGAATCAAATCAAAACTGATCTCAGCAAGAAAGAGAATTCAAATGGACTGAAATTCCGTATTAAAAAAGAAAAAATATATACTGCTGGAACAATATTAGAAGACTACAATCCTGACCAGAATACGTTAAGAGAGATCAATCAGGCTACAAGAGCAGGAAATACAATTTTAGTGGTGTCTCCAATTACCCACTCAGACCGGGCAAGTATCACATCAAGCCATGAAGCAGGGGTGACATTTTTAGATGCTATCACTGACCGTTTCATGGGCTTGCTAACCAATTGCTCAGTAGGGAGAAATGCAACCCTTGCTTTAGTATTGAGTGATGAGCAGGATCAGATTCAAAATTTCATAATGGAAACACTACGTAACAGTGTCCATTATATACCTAGAGACAATGGTCCCACGTGAACAACAGAAGCAAATCCATAACAGCTGTGCTAAATTTCAAGAGAAAAATGAGGAAGCTTGTTCAAAAGAAGCTAAAAGGAACAATTAAGGAAATCAAATCCTTGTAAGAAGCATGCAGACTACTGAAGGACATTGCATGCCCAAGTACAGTATCAGTACATATCACCTATTAGGAAAGGCTTGAGAAAAGGGGAAAAATGCTGGCATGGCTGGTCAGCATAAAGGCTATTACTGGACATAAACAAGCAAAAAAGAGCATCCTTTAGAAATACGAAGTTGTATACAGATTAAAATAGGTCAAACTGACACGTTAAAATGTAAAATATAGAATTAGGCAGCCCAAAAGAAGGTTTAGAAACAGTTATCTGAAAGCATCAAAACCAATGTTACATCATTCTTCCAACACAGCAGTAGAAAAAAGCCTTATAGACGCTCCCTGGCAGGCTAAACAGCAATGAAGATACAAAATGAGTACCAGCAGGATAGTCTTCACATAGGAGCCTGGAGAACAGCAACACAAATAAATCATTTACCAGCAGAAGAAACTGGGGAGATTTCCATGCTGGGACAATGTTTTCAGCAAGCCTAAAACTGAAGTAACTTTACAGAAGTAGTTACGGTTAACAGTAACATACAACCTCCTGCCTAAGACTGAATCAGTAGCAAATAAGATGTCAGTTTTCCCCAAAAGCTCTAGGCAAGGACAAGCCCCTAAGCCCCAGCACATGTACCAGGAGAACTAAGAACGTAATGAATACCCGACCAGAACAGACAAATGGTCCAGTGCGCTCCAAAAGCAGCAAGAGGAGATGCTGCTGAGGGTAAGAACAGAAGTCTGGACTCTGCTGTCCATTGCCCCAGCACCCACATCTGGTCTACTAGGGGTGCTACAGTGTACATCCCCCTCCTGTTCCTTCTGGAATCTTCTAATGGATCTGCTGTTGATGAATGAACATGTTCAAACACCACCAAATTCCAAACAGCATATCCGCTTCCTGAGGCAGTATGTTAGTATCCTCTGCATTAAAAAAATACCCTGATCTGTTTTGATCTTCTGCTAGTATCAGGAAGAATCTCCTGGTTATATTCTGAGGTTTGGTGAACTGAACAAACAGTTCTGCATTTACCTTATCCACTGCCCTCATGATTTTAGCAGCATTGCTCACACTTCCCCATAGCCTTCTCCTCCAGAAACCGAAGAGTCCTAGCCTTTTTGGACTCCCCTCATAAGGAAGCAGCTCTATCCCTTTAATCATTTTAGTTACCCTTTTCTCTACCTTCCACTTCTACTGTGTGAAACTGGGAACTGCACAAATTACTCAAGATGCGGGCATACCTTGCTTTCATACAGCAACACAATGTCACCTTTTACCTTGTTTTCGGTATCTTCCTGATGACACAGCAGCTTTTTTAGCAGTCACTACATGTTATGTCACTGATTTCAGAGAGCTGTTGGACAAATCCAAGATCTCTTCCCTTAATTACTAGAAACTTTTATTAACGGACAGACTTTGTGCACAACTGAACACATTACAAAGCTATGAAATTCCTCTGCAGAAACCTTACAGGAATTCAAGGTTAGACTGGGCAAGTATCCAGAGGAAAGCTTCACCGGGAGCTACTAAATAGAGAAAATAATCTGTCTCAGGAAACACCTATACTGAAAATGATTGAAGGACAGAGGAATACAGCAGAAAGGGAGAAGAGTTTCATATTGTTCTTACATTTCCCTAGTCATCTGCTTATGATCACTGTTGGGGGAAAACTACAGATTAGATTTCTGGGCTATCAGCTGCTCTTACCCAAATACACACTAAACCTTTTGCAAGTACTACAAGTGTAGTTTTTGCATAAGCCTATTTAAATAGGCTATACTATACCTGTATGTTAACTTGATAGTCTGTGGGTCCATGAATAGATCCGTATAATCCGAATCCCACTATGGAAATTCTTCTATTAACTGTGAACCTAGTAAGACACAAGCCAAGAAAGGAATTTATACAACTGTGATAGGTGCGTTACCTTATTTCCAGTTAAGCACGAAAGACTCCCACTGAAGAGTAGGGAAGTAAACTAAAAATGACTTTTTTTTTTCAATAACACTTTCTATTTAGATTTCAATAGTAAAAAATACATTGTAAGGTATCAACTTTATAGGTTAAAGCTTTGCTAACTACCCCAAGATACTCAGTATGACTAAACAAAAATTGAACAGATTCTTTTTAATATCTCTGAAATAAAAACAGATCAAGACTTGGTATTTTTAAAAGAAATATGCAGCTAACACCTAATCACACTAGAATACACCCAATCCTCCAGGACTTCATTCTTTGCTGCTTTCTACTTTATGTGCACAACAGCTGAAGTTATTTTTAAAAATACAGAAAAGATCAAACATGCCCAAACAGAATCAGCATGATTGTTACTGTATCTTATGCCAAGAAGTTGAGAAATTTGTTTGTTTCTTCCCACACAGTTCTCTGTTTCTCCTCCTGATAGTTTCAAAAGCCATACCTAATTCGATCACTTGTTCCACTATAGCCCCAGCGACTCTCCACTTGCTGGAACCTGTTAATGCTGCATTCTTTTCCTCTAAGGCAACATCTTGGTCGGTCAATATAATCTACTTTAGGTTTAGGATTGACAGTAAAATGCAGAAAGAGATTTACTACTTCCCTATCTGACAAAATTCCAGATTGAGCAGGACCTGTGAAAAGAAAAAACTTCTAAGATGATTCAAAGAATTACTTTGACTGTTTTATTTAAACCACACATATTTGCAAACTGAAGATGACAATAACATTACACAAATGAAAGCATGTTGGAAATCACATATTTTATTAGTACAGTATTAATAACAGAATAGCGTGTTAAGCATCTAAACACTCACAAACAAACATCGCAGAGATATCATCTAACATTAAGAAAAAGAGCCCCAAAACCCACCTGCTGCAAACTCTTCAATAGTCATTAATGGAAAACGGATTAAGGAAAGAGCTCTTCCAAGGACTTTTTGTTTGTTTCCAAATGTCGGAGGCAGTTGTTGTCTTTGACATTCTGCTTCTGCCCAGCGAACAACAGCTCCGAAGAGTCTACTTTCTCGAATACTAAGGGTATCTCTTTCTAGAACTGCACATAATGTGTCTGAAGAAAAAAAAAAAGTTAACAGATTTAGGTCAGTTTTCATCCAAACCCGTAACTGCTGCACATGAAGTAAGCTTGAAATGTTAAATAAACACTAAGAACACTGGTAATAAGACATCAAAGATAACTTATGTATAAAGAAATCTCCCAACGGTGTACAGATTCCAAAGTAAAAAAAAAAATTTTCCTGCTAGGAAGGCAGCATATGAACTTCCTTCCTGACTCCTAAGTGTGTTACTATATATAATCTATGCAATGACAATCAGTATCCTAAAGAATTTCTACGGCTAAGGCAAGATCAAAACTGGAAGTGACCAAGCGGTGAATGCACACTACTGAAAAAACAAGTTGATCATAATGACACTCATATTCTCATCCGAGTAGCCACCTGTCATTCTGGATTAACTACAGACCCAAGCAGCAGTGGTGCACACGAAACCAGTTTAAAGACGCATGAAAGTCATCTTAAACATTGACGTATTTGCCACCCACAAAGCCTGAAGGCGAAACACAGGATGTGAGGCAAGGTACTCTCACGTGTTTTGCAAAAGCAAATTTTCTTGTATTTCTTACTTCTTCCAGCATTTTATGAGTAACAAGTATGAAAAGATTATCACAGAACACAAGCCTGAAAAAAGACGTGCTTTCATATTCTGAATCTTCTGTTGTCTTTCGGAATTTTTATATGCCCTGCATTTAAGCAAGGCATGATTACAATCAAAGAAAATACCATATTGGAAAGTCAAAACAGATTGGGACTTATCAAGAGTAGAGATGAACACTCATAGTCTTGGTACAAATCTCACTGAACACAAGTTAACGATGACTTTACTTAAGTAAAGAAACTTTAAGCAGCTGGAATACCTTCCTTCAGTCTGAGTTTTTCACACAGTCTAGCTGAATTGAGTAAAACCTTAGAAACATATAGTAGCACTCAAATTAAGTATGCAAATTTACAACTGCTAGCTTTTCATACAAGGGAAAACATAGAAACCAGCAGTTTAGATATTTATTTCTTTTAAGCAGATTTCATAAGTTGTACCTGATGGGTGCAACTCTGAATAGAGAAGTACCATGCAGCAACAGAACAGTGATTCCCATTACACGTGAAAAGCAGGTGTGGATCCCTCAGGGAGGAGGCACAACACTCAGCAAGTGAAAGCTCTGGCTTTAGTGAAAGTGTAATGTTACCACAGTGGGAGCCTCCGGACACTGCCATTAATCAAATGGGACCCCAACGCAATGGAACCCTGCTCAGGAGCAAAGCTCAAAGGAAAGCAGTGCAGGGGTGGGTAATCAAACCTGCACTGATTAACATATCATACATATGCAATGTACTATTTTGCTCATTAGCAAACTCACTGATGTAATGCAGGTGCTGTTTTAATCCTGAGATCCACAGCTGGCTGTCACATTGGTGCCCGTGCAAAGGTGGGTGCAGAGGAGGGGGAAAGCAAACCATCCAACGCTACCACGACAAGGGGGTAAGATGTGCTTGGGACCCTACATACTTGGCTAGGCAAGGTGAAGTACCCCAGGTTACTGTAACAAAAGCCTTCTCATGTCCTACAATTCCCTTCAGAATTTAATGCTTACCTATATCAATATCAGTAAAGCCTTCTGCACTTATTGCATCCATAGTACTTTTGTCTATTGTGTCAAGACAAAGACTAGCGAGCTGAGGTTCATCGAACAAACGAGCCTAAAAAGGTAAAGAAACACATCTTAAGCATAAATTGACAAACCACTTACCATAAAAAGCAAGTATTTTTACTCTAGTATAGATCCAAATTAAAATAGGTTGATTTGTTTAGGTACTCTTTGTGTTTATACCTTAAAGAGCACTTAAATTTTCAAAGTAGTACATAAGGAGAACTTACTAAATGCAAATTTTCCTTCATGCTTATGGTTTAATATTGGCAATATAACTAAAAAAAAAAGTACGCATCAAGTCCACTGTAGTGAACTGAAGCACAGCCTTAATAAAAAACAGTTACGAGATTCATGCAAATACACTGTAGAATAAACTGGCTCCACTTGAAATGGCCCAGTCCATTGCATATGGAAAAAAAGGAGAGAGAGAAAGGAAAAAAAAACCCTTTCCTCCACATTAAGAAGCTGAGTCTGTAAAAATGCTAACAGACCAACAAGACATTTTCCTACATAAATGAGACAATGTGATAGCAAACCCACTGTGAAGTAATTTCCCACCAAATACAGATTTTCCTAGTAAATAAAAACTAAGCTTAAATTTACCTACTTGAGTAAGCAGCATAAAGGCATTATCTGCTCGGAGGTGCTTCGTTAGAAAATCCACACAATGTGCTTCCAGGGCTGGGACTGCATACTTTTTAGCAGTGTATAAAGTAGTCATGACTGTTTCTGGACCAATTTGAACTTCATCTGAGTAAAGAAACCTAGAAATCAACACACAAAACAAAACATATCTTGAGGAGGGCACTCAAGCACCACATAACTGTCTCTTTGCATACAGCAAACAGGTCAAAGATTTGCACTGTGAACATGCACCAGCTGACCATGTAGCATTTTTACAAATTAATAAGCTAGGTAAAGGGTTGAAGAAAGGCTATTACGTTAACCTAATGGCATACATTTGTTTTAATTATGTATTACTCCTTAAGACTGAGCTGGCTGTACTAGTTATACATAGCTACCAAACTGTAAACAACAGCTGAGCTGCAGAATTACTTAACATACGAATGCATACTCTTTTGATTCACTAGAAGGGCTGTACTTCTAAATATCAATACGTAACCCTCTACGGCTGTATTACTGAACTTAATTTACTGACTGCACACTAGCTTCCCCGCCACGAGGAGAACAGTGTCAATGACTTATACTGTGACAACAAGTCAAAGTTACCATTCTGTAGTGTTCAGAGGATAGAGAAAAGGGAGCAATATTCTAGCAGATGACCTTGACGCTTCTATTCCTGCCATAGCAAGACATTCTGGCTTGCCTCCACTGTTTGAGGCTAGACGATTAGCTGCAATTTTAGCACAAGCTGAGAACCAAAAGATAGAAGCCTCCACCAAAACCAGGGAAAAAAGCCTGTTTCCTGAGCAGCTGTTATTCGAGACCAGAGAAGATAAGATTTATTTTAATGTTCTGTATGGAAAAAGATGACTTTTTAAAAATAACTTTTCTTACAGGTGACATTGAAGATAATCTTCGCCACATTTCAACAGTTTTTCAGATAATAATCAAGAATAGCCTGTGATTTACAAAAATACATTTGTCCTCAACACACACACGATTAAACATAATAAACCAGGGCACATTAGCAAATGCGGGAATTCCACAATGAAGACCAAGCCTTTCCTTCATATTTCTTAAAATTTTTTGTTCAGAACCTCCTGGAAACGAATGGCAAGCAACAGAGATGAAAAAGGCGTGTTTAGAAGGGTTTTAAAATGTAACAATATGAAGTTTGTATTTAACAGAAGAAACCTGTGGAAGTAACAGACTCAAACAACGGGGAGATCCAAGTAATAGAAACCAAGAATTAAAGCCTCAACTGAAGTTCTTTACTGTATTTCTTATACTCCAAAAATAATTCTAATTCTCAGTAAGTGCTAACACAACTAAATATGGCATTCAATATTAAATTTGCTGCCACTTACCAACAGGTACATATTTACCATTACAATACTCCAATCTATTCAAACAGTCAGCTCTCACATCACTTAGAAAATGTGATATTCTAGATTAATTCTTTAAACTGGATTTACATCAAACAGCTTTGAGAAAGAAAGTTTAATTAAATGCCAGCTTTTTTTAGTAAAAGCTTCATACAGTTCTTTTAGAACTGATTTATGAAAGCTATGAATTATCTGTTGATGAGAATGATGGGCTGCCTTGCAGGTCAAAATCAGTGACAAATTTACTTTTAAAAACCTGAGATCTCACAAGTACAGAAGCACAAGTATAAAAGTTTGTATACCAAACTGGCAAGTCGTTCATTAAAGCACTAAGATAGTGCTATTAGATTTTGCTTTAAATGCCCTAACCTTCCTCGTATGACTTTTTAGGAGCTTGAAGACCAAATCACACAGGAGCTGAACATTAACAGGCTGTAAAAAAACCCAGCACTATCATGCAAATTACATTACAAATTTTACTTAATTAAAAAAAAAATAATCATCAAGTTGGTTTTGGACTATGATCTTGATTTTATTCCTTAAGTTGGTTCAATCTGAAGCCAATGAACTGACACACCAGAGAAGCTTATCTGGCTTGTGGTTCACTTTCTGCTACACCTTCTTAAGAATCAGGCTGCAGTTCCAAGCTGCGCTTTTCTGATCCTTGCTTTCCCAAAAATTTTGCAATTTTTTCCTCACATGATCAAAAAAAAATTACATGACCAAATGACAGGAAGTCAAATGCGGCAATGGGACATATACAGGTTTTTCATTCATGTGAGATCTAAGAGCTACTAGATGTTTTTTCATCCTATGAAGGACACACTTGAGGCTCTATGCTCAATCCCTCCCCTGCCATATGGCTAGATATACATTAAGAGACACTCCCCAACCTAAAATGCATCCATGACAAACTAACAGGACTTAAGCAATGAAAGTTCTGACAAAAAGTTTGTACAGCATCTCAAAACAGTAAACAAAACATCAGAAAGGTATCAACACTATTTTCAGTGCAAATCCAAAACATAGGCCTGTACAAGCTACTATGAAGAATTTAACTTTATCCCAGCCAAACCCAGTACATTCTCCAACCCTTATTGCATACCAGTTACGTCATGCTCAGGTCCCACACTATCGCAAGATATCCTCATCAACCACCTCTCCCCACGTAAAACGCCTGTAAAAAGTACATAAATATCCATAAAACATTCATTGAGTTCATTTGGTCTATGACTTTGGGCTCCATCTGTTATGATAATTACTCAGGACAGGAGAGATGGTGTGTTGCATGGAGTTACTGGGCACTATTGACCTCATTATCTGTTTCTAGACATCCATCGTCAGTGGGGCATAAGAACTCACAGCTACATACTCAAACTGAGAAAACTCATGACAAGAAGTGTCCAAATACATTAAGATAGTCACACTGTCATTTTTTTGTATTTACTATTTACAGTTTTTGACAACACCAATACTTTTCTGGGATTTTCAAAGCCAAACAGTATTCTTTTGCAAATACAAAAAAAAAGTGTGAATTTGCAAAGTTAAAAGGTAGCTGTAAAAACCATGAAATATGGTAATAAAGTACATTGCTCTAGGATGCTGTATAATCCCATTTCCTGTAAGTATACAGATAGATGATAATGATGCATTCATGTACTCATAGAAGAGGAACTCTCTTCTGCCTAAAAATCCCTCTGCTCACGTGCCAAGAACTCTGTCTCACTGTTAACTCTCCTATTTGTGGCATGCCTGAACCAGCACACCTTTATGTTTATACCACTACTTTTCCTTCACTTAAATCAGTGGGGCTCAAGATCACTTACCCCTCCCCCTTGCCTTCTTCCCTCCTCTATTCCTCTTTGAGAGACTTATAGAAAAAACCTATTTAGACATCAGTTAATTTTACTGTCATCCAGAATGGGGGTCTGTGTGTGTGGGGGGGTGTGTATGTGCACAGTGGAAGAACACTTGTAGCGACCAAAACATTTTTTCCAAGTGACCACTCGATCATTCACTTTACATAAGTCTCCCATACATTTTATGCCACTTTTCTTTACTCTCAGGTTAGCGCTTCTTTCTCCCCTAGTCTTAGCATCTTCCCAACAGCTGAAATATTTTCACCATTATAAAAGCACAAAGGAATCTTTTTCCAGTTAGTCATGACTGGACCCCTTTATGTACTGCTTGCCAAAGTCCTTTGCAAAGACATTTGGAAGACTGCTAAATCTGTGTGATGTCGTCACTTTATACTATGATCAAAGGACAAGTTAACATACTGTTAAATGTGAATGAAATTTTTAAAAATCTAATTTAAAAACAACAAAATGAAAACTGAAAGCAGAATTCCACTAAGAAATTTAATTTCCTTGATCATTGCTATTCAGTTTGCACATTTATAAACGTACAAAAAAAAGCTTTAATTGGGAAGCAGATTCTGACTTTGTGACTGATACTATCTCAGCTCTTAAGGATTTATCTGTCAAACTACTGAGGTAGTAAGCTGCTTATAAAAAACTCCTGTGTCTCAGGTTCTAAAACTCTTAAGGCAAGAGGAATACTGGATGATAAGCCAAAACACACAACACAGTCATTTCTAAGCCTTTGAGCTCAACCAACTGTTCCTAAAAGTTCTCTCACCTTCCCCAGCCAATTTTAAAAGGCTCCCCTTCAGCCATCTTTCCAGTTAAGATTTTAGTACACAGACAAGCACAACTACCCACCTTTCTCTAGGTGGGGAAAAAAAAAAAAAAAAGAAACCCTGAAATGAGAATTACAGTGGTACTATCAAAGACTCAGTCCATTATTTTAAAATACCTTAACTCTAGAAATTTATTAGAGTCCTCTGTCAGAAAAAAAGTAGCGACTGTAGCCCATTTTAAATTGTGTACGAATAGATCCAAAAGAAAAATAATTAAAAAAAGATGTCACGCTACCTTGGTGACTATCAGATGTTTAAATTGTTCTAACTACCTTTTTCTTCCTTATAAATAATTCTTGAATTACCATCTGTTTTGTGACAAAATGCTAACACTGATAAAAGTTTACATCACAGGACAGAGAAATGACACTTGGTCTCACCAGACAGATACAGACGAAATGAATTTTTAAGAGAATCAGAGAAATTTTCATTAAAAAAATCTTGTCTTTTGACTTTAATTTACAAGCAGCATTTGTTGTAAAGTAATCTTTATGAAGATAATAGTAGACTTCATAAAGTAGATCTTTATGAAACATGTCAACTACAGATAGTACCTAACAAAACACACAAGTAAACAAAACTGGAACAAGCTGTGGAACACTAAATAATGGGTAAAATATCCCTAAAAGTTTTTGTATCACTTAAACATTTCCTTTACCTTGATGTTCATTTGCTAAGTATATTCAAAGATGCCACCTTAATTTCTAGCCAACACACTTCAAACTGGTCTTTACAAAGATTAAAGACAGGTCCTATAAAAAGCAACCATCACTATCTGACAATTTACTAATGACAGACAAAAAAGACCCAACAGTGCAAGTTGTAAGTCTTGCCTCCTCTGGCCAACACCAGCAAAAAAAAAACAGGTTGTCTTACAGTTGGTATACTTTCAGGACAGTGTATACAAGCATGAAGTCATCCAGTACTGGTATGTAATGAGGAAGTTCTCCTCAGATATGTTTTTAACAGGGCGTTGCAATGTATATTTATGCCAATATAGGCTCAAAATATGGAATGTGGAAGAATGTTCTATAAAGCTGCCATGTATTTCCTATGAAAGAAGACATCAAACCTGAGATGTTTCAACAGTTCATCAGTCTGGTGATATTTAGACAAGATACAAGTACAATCAGTTTACTTACGTAAGTCCCCTGGCCGTTACGTACTAGCAGCTCTACCAGCACAAGGTGGCTTTTGTTTGCTCCTAACATCTCTTCATTCATTTCTACAGCTTTCAAATACCACCTTCTTATCTTTGCTTAGAACTCTCCCGTTTCCGTGTTTATATTTTTATCCAGACAACCTTTTTCTCCCACCATATCCACTTTCACCATCCAGTGTTTTTTCCACATATATACAGACAAACACATATACGTGCACATTTACTTTTAACCTGGGAAACTATTTAGCTTGAGACACACTTACCCACTGTCTCCCACTCTGCTACAGAAACTTTTCACCTTGCCACTCATTCTTCACTAAGAATCCGCAAAATAAACACAGTTCATTTGCTAACAGCAACAGAGAGACATTGCTGCTGCCTGGTGGTTTGCTGGGATTTTTTTTTTTTTTTAATTTGGTTGCTGCAGCTCCTGTGTCCATGATAACTAAAAGGACTACGTGACTCTTCCTCTCACTGTTCTTACCTGTCAGGCCTCAAAACAGAAAGTTGCTAAGACTTTGGAGCTTTTTCCATTACAGAAATCTTGGAGACACTACATATTTATTTCGAGGCAACATTATTACTTGCTTCCCAAATGTTCATTAAAGAAATCTGTTTCATATATTTTATATAGGTTTTACCTAGCAGAAGAGTTTCTTTGGGAAGAAAGGTTAAGCAGTTTAGTTGTATTTATCACACCACAGCCTGACGCACAAAGAAACTGTCAGTAATTGTTTCCATAAACACCATAAATTTTATTTACTAGACTGTATAAAAAGAAATGGTAGATATACTCATCTGTTCCGTTAGCAAGAGAATTGGCAAATGGCAAATAAACTGAGTTCTGTGAGCATGAGAACCGGCAGATCCTGTTCTGCCCAAATTAGAAATCACTAACCTATTTTACACGCTTTTTGCCATCACTGCACTCATGGTCTCACTTGGGTGGTTTGAGTTTAGAAATCAGTTAGTTACTACTGTCCCTCTACACCCAAAAGCATCTGAAATAAGTGTGATTACAACGGGTATTATGCTAGTGAAAAGATATAACAATTTATTACCACCGCTGAAAAAGAAAAGTGGATGAATAAAATTTCAAAGTAAGTAGCAAATGAAATGAAAAGGTTGGTACGACAGCCTCTGCCCCTTCTTAGCCATGACCAGACGAAGGACGGGTAGTTGCAACACTCAGAGGGACCACGGATTCCCTTCATCTTACTTTAAAATTAAAAAAAAAAAAAAAAAAAAAAAAAAAAAGAGAGGAATCAAACAGCCAGACCAGCCACCTACCACCAGCAGAGAACTTTCCTGAGTGGACAATGCGCTGCCTAGAATGAGGTCACTTCTCCCGGGAAGAGGATGCAGAGGGAAGAGCAAGACGGAGCCAAGCGGTGCTGGCGGGCGGCGTGACCTTGCGGTCCAGCCCGCGGGGCGCCCGCGCCTCTGCGCTGCATCTCCCTCCACCGGCCCGGGGCACGGCAGGGCTCCGCGGGGAGGGCAGCCGGCGGCGCGGAGCGGGGAGATGACTCCGGCGGCCGAGGGCGGCGGGAGGACACGCCCGCCCCGCAGCCCCCACCGCGCCCGGGGCCGCCCGCCCGCCCCGCAGCCCTCACCGCGCCCGGGGCCGCCCGCCCGCCCCGCAGCCCCCACCGCGCCAGGGGCCGTCCCCGCCCCGCTGCGGCCGGACCTCAGCAGCGCCAAGAAGGCGGCGGGCTCCACGTCGGGCAGCTCGATCTCGGCCGAGGTGGTGGCCATGCCGCCGTTGAACATCGCGTCGAAGACAGCGCTGCCGGCCGCCAGGACGAAGCGGTGGGCGGGGATGCGCTGCTGGCCCGGCCCGGGGGGCGCCCCCCCACCCCCGCCGCGGGGGCTGCCCTTGCCCACCACGAAGTGTACGTCGCTGAGGAGCTCGTTGGAGAAGAGGAAGGCGAAGCGCTCCCGCAGCGAGCCCTTGGTGGCCTGCCAGTTGTACAGCGGCTCCCGCTGCAGCACCGCGCCAGCCTCCACGGCGGCGGCGGCAGCAGTGGCGGCGGCGGCGGGCGTCTCGGCGGGCGTCTCGGCGGGCGCAGCCGCACCACCCCCGGCGGCCGCCATCACCACCCTGCGGGGCCGGGCCGGGCCGGGCCGCTCCGTCCGCCGGCGGCACGCGAACCCCCGCCGCGAGACCCGACGTCAGCCGCTCGCCGGCCCTGCGCCGCGCATGCGCCTCCGCCTCGCGCAGGCTCGCGGGCGGGCGGCGAGGCTGTTGCGGCCCGGCGGCTGAGGGGCGGGGCGGGCGGCCGAGGGGCGGGGCAGGCGGCTGAGGGGCGGCTGAGGGGCGGGGCGGGCGGCTGAGGGGCGGCCGAGGGGCGGGGCGGGCGGCCGAGGGGTGGGGCGGGCGGCCGAGGGGCGGGGCAGGCGGCTGAGGGGCGGCTGAGGGGCGGGGCGGGCGGCTGAGGGGCGGCCGAGGGGCGGGGCGGGCGGCCGAGGGGCGGGGCGGGCGGCCGAGGGGCGGGGCGGGCGGCCGAGGGGCGGGGCGGCCGGCCGAGGGGCGGCTGAGGGGCAGCTGAGGGGCAGCGCGGGCAGCTGAGGGGCGGCGCAGGTGACTGGAGGCCTTAGGACAGGAGCGTGGTCCCCCAGGGGCCGGCGGGGTCCACTAGGCTGTGATTTGGGTCGGTATCACTTATTAGTTTTGTGGGGGTATCTGATAGCTGCATGTGCGGCACTTCCAGAGCCACGAAGAGGAAAACCCAGACGTGCAGAGCACTGCGACAGTCACAGAAATTCATGTTGTTACATATGGGAATGAATCAATCTTGCAGCTTGTCTGTTTAGGCACATGACATACAAACTCGTTTTTATAATGTCTGAGTCCTGACAATAACAGCCAAAAGAAGGATTGGTCACCTATGTCAACTGTTTCTGAAATACTGTTGAAACATTATTGACTGTTGGCACGTATACCTTACAGTTCTTATACAAAAGAAATCCATGCACCATGTGTCTTGACGTGGTGTGTTTTAAACTGAGGAGAAAAAGCAACACTAGCAATAGTGAGTGTAGCAGAGGGGCAGCGTTTGTGCCTAACGCAGTAGCCATCAAATTTAACCTCCTTGGACTAGGGCATGCAGGGTGATGAATTAATATGGCAAATTCTGACTAGAAAAACGGGATCATTTTTAGCGTACTATCTTGGTGGCCTTTGGGAAAGAAAAAGTATCTGCGTTTTCATAGTCCTGTCAAACCAGACGCAGTCAGATGAAAAATAAAGTGGATCATTTTGCCATCTGCTGGAGTTTTGCTGTAAATGCAGCAGCGATTTAAATTACGGAGCTGAAAGCTATTTATCATAGCTTCTGACTTGTCAGCGTTTATGGAAGTGTATGGCTAAAAGAGGAATGGAATATGTCACCACTCTGCATTTAGGTTTATAATTAGGACGCAACTGAGACGGAGCAAATGTGGTCTGCTTCGCAGAACAAGTTTTAGAGAAACTTAAGCAAGATGGAAGCAATTTCAGCAGGATAAATTATAGTGGGAAAGGGGCACAAGAAGGCATCGTATACCAACCAGAAAGCAGCAAGCAGCTTTGCGCAGAGGCTATATTTAAAAATAGAATCATACTGCTGACTTAGAAGAATGAAAGTATCACCTTTGTGCTCTTCCTGTCCTGAGGTTGGCAAAGTAGGGAAACTGGAGAAGTCCAGATTCCCTCCAATAGCTTAGGGGTGGAGATGAAAAAAATAATGAGAGAAATGGTGACACCATGGATACAAAAAAATAGTTTTCTGGGGGTATTTTTTTCAGTCACAGGATGATCTGGGTATTAATGAGAGTTTCTGTCATTGCCATCTTTCTGCTTTTACCTTTTTGTGTTCACTCGCAGGTTAGTCTGTAAGCCAACAGCCATGACTGCTCTGCTTACAGAGAGCCGTGTTTGTAAAAGGTGAACATATTGCCAGTAACAGGCTAGAGGAAGTCAACAAGGATGGAAGAGGGTTAAGAAAAAAAGAGGGAAAGGTACGCCAAAGAACTAAAAGGAGGGTGGCTGGGGCAGAGTATGTAAGATAGCTTCAGGGATGAGAAATAATCAGAAGAAGAAAAAGCTATGCAAAATGGAAAAAATGGGAAAGACCTACAAGATGGGCTGAGAAAGCAAGCTGAGAGAGAAAACGAAGGGAAAGAAACAGAAATAAAAATAGTATGAAAGAAATGAAAAGTTTGAAAAAAGAAAAACAGGAAAGGAGGCAAAGAAAAGGAGAAATGTGACCTGGATGCCCATCAGATCTGATCAACTAAAAGCCAAATGTACTAATCTAAACAGTTTTGGAAGTAAGAGCTAAGAAAATATTGACAGATTTCCTTTTGAAACTGGGCATTTCTGCATGTAGACAATAAGCCTCAGACATTTGTTTCACCTTGTAATCTTCATGCCAGCTTCCTTCCTAAAAAAAATTCAGCCAGTTTTTCTTCGGCATTATCAGTAGGTGGATCACAGCCATTTTTAAATATGACGTCATAGATTGTATTCACTGGTCCAAATAAGAAAGAATACACAATGCTTTTCCCAAAAGGGGCTACACATGAATGTCACTAAAATGCTGCTCTGTTGTTTGCTTTCTTAGCATGCTCAGTTTTTGTCTAGGAAATACAGCAGAAATTAATACAGAGAAAAGTATTTACATAACATAAGCTGTGCAAATTGGCTCAAGAAGAACTTTTTGTTTCATCTCATGTAACAGAATGGCTGTAAATCAAGGGCTACAGACAAAAGTTCAACAGTATTATATTCTATAGCTGTGAAGGTTTTCCTGATCACTAGCCAGCAAAACAGAAGGTCAGGGAGTGTCTACACTTCAGAACAACTCATTTTCAAGGTCTGCATAATGGCCTGAGCAAGCTCGTGCTGACCTGGTGCCTTTTTCTGTGGAAATTCATGAAGGAAGCACTCTCCAAGTTCTGAGGTTCCTTTACCTGTCAGCAGGGAGAGGGAGGAAAGAAGAACCAGAGAATGTCATGATCAAACTGGAGTTCTGGGATACTTCTGATGCCAGGGGTGTCCCAGAGCCACACTAATGCCTGCCCAGTTCTGTGAGAGCCATCAAAAGCATTTGGGTTACAAAGCATATTGTTTTCAATAATTTGTTCCTGAAATTATTTAAATTCTCCTCCCTTTCCTTCTTTTCCCCACATGAACTCCGCTTTGTGTATGTTCTAAGGAGCTGTTTGTTGTTATGATCAGAGTTTTTGAGCTGGCACATATTTTTACAGCGATTAACAATTGTTCTCATGAACGGTTAGCATCCTTTCTCTGCTTCAGGGGGGAAGAGAATAATTCAAAGTACCTCACAGATTTGTTTCTGATTAAACTTCCTGGTTGGGGCCATTTGATGACATCTCTTCCTTTTTGTGCTCCATTAGATTATTAAAATCCCCTACATCGGACCTGTGCTGTTTCTGTGAATGACAGGCATGCATATTACCATTCCTGTCGCTGAATTACTAGTAGCATTAACATTACTCAAATGTGGAAATATGTAATAACCATGCTTAATAATAACAACAACAATTATTTTATTATTAGTATTAGTATTACTGTTATCTCCTTGGGCTTTTAATTATGGTTATTATTAACTTATCTCTAGTTTGCATTAACTTGTACTATTGTGATGTGGGGTCTGCAGGCAGCGTAACCTTGCAGGTTTCGGAGCACTGTATCTATGCATGCACAGAAAACAAATTCAGAGTCTTAGATTTGAGAAACACTAAGGGAAGAGTTTATGGTTTTCTCTTATGTCTTGTAAAGTGCCTACATAATGTTGATAAAGAAGCCATAATAAGAGCAATTGTTATTTTTTCTGTGTTATAAATTCAACTGTAATCTAAAACTGACCATAATAACTGTGCAACCTCCTCGGAATTTTTAAAATTCATAATTCTTTGCCCTATCATTTCTACAAGTAATTCTCGTATGTGAGCACTTTACTGTGCATTTCAGCTGTGCTGATTAGTTGTCCTGGAGTATTAAGGTTGTTATGTCTCTCTTGTGCCTTCAATTATATTGATACACTTTTCTGATTTTTAGTGATAATACTTTTCTATATTAATTTATGTCAATATATTGTAATTATTGCTTACAATACACTCTTGCAATGATCATTCCTGCTAATCAAAATATTTCTGTGAAAATTTTCAGAATGCTACTTAGAGATGTGTACAACTGATGCAAACATCACACGAAAATTTTTAACCACTCCAGTTGTGGAGGTAGCTTTTTCATTTTTCATTCTGCACATTTATATCTTTCAATATACAACAAAGGGCAACAGCAGCATTCTTCACATCTCTTCTCTGAAAGTAATTACAAACCAAACCCAATTATTTAAGTCATAGAAGATTCTACTCACCTCACCCCTATTTTACATATAATGTCAAATACCGACATGACTGGCTTATGAAAAATCTTACACTTTGACATATTTTTTAAATCATTAAGTATGTTCTGTTACTGCATATCTGGAGAAGCAAAGGAGGGGAAATTCTGTTATTAGTTATTATCAGCATATTTTTATGATTGAGGAGTGACTATTTTGTCACGCTATTTACTCGTCAATCCCTGCTAAATGTGTTGAGGCACAGCAGAATTCCAGACAGAGCACACACTTCCTTCATTTCCACCAGGGTATTTAGCTAGCAGTTAAATTTCCACACAATTAACAAGATTCTTACTGAGAAGCCACCTTTGCCATTTACAGTTTAAAGAGCACAATTGACATACTCCCTTTTACCATAATGTCTGTTAATTTTACTCTGACATGTCTCTTCCCCTCTTAAGATTAATTGTTGGTGAACAGGTGGGCTGTAGCAGAAAAAGCAGCTTAACTTCTGAGGTACTGATCCTCAGTTTTGTAAGTGGAATGAACACTGATCACTTACTCCTTTCTGCGTGATTCGTTGGTGCTGTGATTGCTGCTGGAGAATCCCCTCAAGTCCTCAGCAGTTCATTGTACGTGGCCTCCTGACCCCCAGTGCATACCATATGAAGTACATTATATTGCCTCTGGTGCACCATGCAGCCTGTGGTCTACCATAGAGCATCATTTATTAGGACTTAGACCCTCAACTAACAAGAAATTCAGAAACAGAATAGATTGGCTTTAAGGCTGTTGGAGGATTGCAGTCACACATGGTCTAAGCTGCTCCCTCAGCAAATTAACAAGTTAACAAAACTCTCAAACATGAAGCTTTGAATTCATCTTTAAATTCACCCTGTAATCCGTCTTTATCTGGACTATTGGTTACTGACTTCTCTTGACTTAAAAACTCACTTGCAAATACAGGAAGTACACTCCCAAGAATCTATCAGCTTAGTTAATAAAAATTGAATGACACAAGTTGTTTTGTACCAGCATGGTATTTTGTAGCTGGCATAATAATGCAATAAAGTTTGCTGCTTGGCAGAGCCATATGTGAACACATGAGCAATGCTTCCATGAGCTATAAATAGCGTCTCTTAATCCTTGCATTGATCTTCCTGTGCTTGCTTAAGGTTCACCTACCTATATTTGTATAGATTAATGTCATTTCTTTGATTTAAAATAAAATCAGCTATGTCTCAGTGTAATGTTAAACCCTACAATTTGCCGTGATTTAACAGGCAGTTATTAAAGATAAGCGCTCTTTCCCAGACTAAAAGTAGAAACAAAGACCTACTGGCCAGTTAGTCTCCCACTTTGAAGCTGACCATTAATAAATAAGCATTTTTACGTCCTCCATGGTATTCTTTTTCCGGCACACTTACAAATGCCTCCTTAGTCCTGACAATCATGATTGATCTGGCACCATTTAGTAGAGAGCCTGAAGAGAAACATCTTCCATATTATAAATACAGATTGTTGATCCAGTAATGCTCTAATCGAAAAGCTGATACACACAGCCCAAGCACATTGCTTGCAGGTTGAGTACTGCCAGCCGAGGGGCCACACAAGTGGGCCTGGCTTCTTGCTGCGATCAGGATTCCCAGTGAGGAATCTGTCATGTGGCGTAAGGCTGGCTTACCATTTCAGAGAGAGTTGGACTACCTATTTTAAAATGACCATTTAGACAGAAATCATGCCGTTTCTGACACAGGAATGTTACAGGGTGCTGAAGGATCATTGGTTTTGACATGGTGCTGCTGAAGGGATTGTTTTTCAGATGAAACATAAGATCCAAACTCTAGGAATCTCATGTTGTCAATAAATACGATCCTCTGACAATTTCTGTGTGGGAAGAAGTCTTAATTTTCTTGTTTTCATTACTCCATTTTGCTTTCCTAAGCTTCACTGCAGCTTACGTAGGATATATGCATTTCTCAATCTTATCCTGACATATAATATTGCTAAATAGTTGAATAGTTGTATGATTTTCTACAAGTGATGGCATCCACGTGCCTCGTGATGATGTTACCATTTATAAAATCCAGGAAAAAGCACGAAAAAATGATATTGCAACATTAAGAAATGAATATAATTGAGCATGTGACAGGAAGCTGAGAGGTTCTGCTTATTCTGGTGATGGCAGGTTATCAACGCCACTTTCATGTAACATTTTGATTAGTAATTAAGTTGTTAGACACCCTATTCCTACCATCATTTTTGTATTGCTGTTCTGGTACATGTGAACAGAGGGTGGTGTTACATACAGTTGAATTCAAAGTTCTTCTTTCCCCTTCCTCCACCACAAGACCACCTAGAGCTTTCAAAGAAATACATGTGTTAGTTTTTGAGGACCCCTGCTTTTAAACTGAGGGTGTTGTTTGATCAGTAAGACAGCCTGTTGTTTGACTTAATTTCTGACTCAAAGCCAAATTTTGAACTATTTGCCATTGGGGAAGTCGGTCAGCGGTTTTGGGCTGTGCTAACTAAGCAAGTTTTCCCTTTTTCTCTAGAATTGTTGTCAACTATACAAATAAAGTCAACAAGAATGCTGGGGATATTATTTTCTTCATAAAACTGAAATAGAAGCCAGGATATTTTGGCACAGAGAAGGAAGGTTGGAATCAGAAGGATCTGTCGCTACTAGGAATGAAGTTTTCTGATATGGAAAGCGTGGGATACCAGAATCCACGTGATCAGCACTGTCATGGGTGGGCTTGGGGGCCTCCTCTGTCGGGAAATGTAAGGAACAAAGGAGCTAGAAGGCTCACTAGTGCTTCTGTCACAGGGTGAGAGATGAAAATGAAAGGAAAAAACAGGCCCCTTTGAACAAACGCTTCAAACATTCCATTTGAGGGGTCTTTTCTGCTACCAGACACTCATTATTATTTTTTTAATCAGAAATTGATAGATCTCAACACAATAGACTCAAACACTGCACCCCGTACAGGTGAGTTGCTCTTTGCCTACCACACGCTGTGCCCTGACAGTTTCTACTCAGAAGCTGAAATGGGACTTGGTCGACAAGCCCAGTGCAAATCTGTGCTGCAGTTAACGCCAACAGAGTGGTAAGGACGAAGCTTCCCATGTAGCATTTGACTTTACGGACACAGGAACTAAGCAGCAAAGCCTGAGACATGAATCTTGAGACTGCACTGTGGCAGCTGCATACAAATAAGCAGCCTATACATTTGAAAGCTTGAGAAGTAAACCGGCTGTGCATTGAAAGGTAGGCATTTGGAGGTGGTAAATTTAGCCCTGACTCATTCAATGGCAATTTTGACACTTGGGTGGACTAAATTACTTTTAGGAGTTGCATCATGTTTTTACCAGATAGTTTGATTGAGCATGGTTTAACCCATTCATATACCTGTGGCCAGATTCTTGACCTTTCTCACTCGAAATAACTATGCAAGAATTTGTATATAATATATAGGTTCTGGGTGACCACATTATCTTCTGTCAGAGGCAATCACATTAATTAATGTATTGCTTTAACTTACCAAATCACGTCTTAAAACTGGACTTTTTTTTTTTTTTAAATTCACTACTCCTATTGTAAAAGACTTAGAAGACCCTTTACTGCACATAGCTAAAAATCGGTTTCCAAAACTGACTTAAAGTATCTTCACAATTTTGCCCTTCAAATTAGAGAGTTCTTTCCTCTCCCTGGTGTTAACTCCTCAAGTATTTATGGAGAGCGCTAGCGTGCCAAGCTCTTCAGCCTGTTCCTGATGGACAGGTGCCCCGTTTCCCCAGCCACCTTAGAGCTCCTTTGTATCATTTCAACACAAGGGAATCGGAATCGTGCCCGCTACTGCAGATGGTTCTTCTACAACAGCATTAACACGTCCTGATCTCTACCAGAACGTGCTTGCCTGGCATGCTAGAAATGCATTTGCTGTTTTTCCCCAGGCAACACAGGATGATCATTTTTCTCTTGCCAATGGATTTAAATGCTCAGTAACTTCCAGGAAGAGCGGTTTGCATTTGTTTGCCTTCCACCTTTGCACAACGGCAGTTTATAGTGTTGACACTCAAGTATAAACAAAGTTTGAAGCCAGAAAAAAAAATGCTGATGGAGAAATTCAGACATATGCCTAACTGTTGTTACTTTTTTGACATTTAAACGGAAAAGGCGAGTTCACAATTACAACATTTTTAGAAGGTGAATGCCCTTGTTCTTAATAATCCTGCTAAATTCTGATGCAAAAAGAGATGCAGACATTTTTTCACTGGTTTATTGGCCTCCTGCACTGGCTGGAGCAAGGCGACCCCTCGCCCACCGCCACCTCCCGTGAGAGCAGGTGGCCTCCGCCGGGCACCGCGCACACGGCCGCTCTGCCCGCGGCCCCCTGCAGGGCCACCGGTCACTAATTAACCTGCGACGCCTCTTTCACAACGCTCAGTTCAACTGTTGCAGCATCGCTCGGCGGCGGGCCGCCGCCGCTGCTGCCGGTTACCGGTGGGGCTGCCCCCGCCCGGACCGCGGCCTCCGCCGCACCGTCGCCCCGCGCCCCCGGGGCAGGGCGAGGGGAGCGCGGCGAGCCCCGGGGCAGGCGGGAGGCTGCGCGGCCCTCCCCGTGCCGCCGGCGGGGTGCCGGGAGGCTCCGGTTTCTGCGGCGGATTTAACCTTTCCCGCGCGGGCGGGAGGGGGCGGCCGCCGCGGGGCGCGCGCCGGCGGTGGGGCGGGCGGCGGGCACGGGCCGGCGGAGCGCGCGCGGGCGGGCGCCCCCTGCGCGGGGCGTGAAGGGCTGAGGCGAGGCGGCGCCTGGGGCGAGGCGCGGCGCACGGCGGGGGCACGGCGGGGGGCGCAGAGGGCGGCCGCCGCCTCCCGCCGCGGGGATGAGCGCCTCGGCGGCCACCGGCGTCTTCGTCCTCTCCCTCACCGCCATCCCCGTCACGTACCTCTTCAACTGCCTGGCGGCCAGCGGCAGGTGAGGCGGGCGAGGCCGCCCTGCGGAGAGGGCAGCGGGCGGGCGGCCCCGGCGGGTATTTTTAGCGGCGGCGCAGGGAGAGGGCAGCTGCGGCCGCGGCGCTGAGCGGGACGGGGCGGGAGGCGGAGCGGCGTCGGGCCTCGCCGCGGGCAGCGGCTCGGGCGGGAGACGGACCCCGCTCCCGGGTCCCGCCCGCGTCCCCTAACGGGAGCCGTGCCGGGATGCGGCCGGGGAGACGCGAGAGGCTCCTGCCTCGAGGGCCCCGCCTGGCCGCCCACCCCGGGACCCTCAGAACTGCCGGTTTCGCATCACCTGGAGCCTGTCCCGGCGTCCCCGGAGCTCGGGTCACCTCCGGGGCTGGCTGGCAGCGCCGAAAGGACAAACCCGCCCGGGCGGCATCGCCGGGCCCGCGGCCCCCGCAGCGCCCTGAGGCCCGGGGCGGCGCGGCCTCCCGCCGCCTGCCCTGCAAGGCGTCCGCCAACGGCGTCCAGTGCTGCTGGAGAACGCATGGAAGAACTCACCGGCCTCGGGAGGCTCCGAGCCGCACGCTCCAGGCACCCCATAAGACGTGCGAGTTTTAACTGAAAATGTCCATGTGCCTTCGTTCTGCCAAAAAAATAGGATCCCGGGATAGACCGCAGGTCTGGGAAAGAAAGGTCTTTCCTCATGGAGAAAAACCAGTGTACTCACAGCTCTGTGTGGTATTTTGTGATCCCACAGCCCGGGGTGTTCTGCGACTTTACTACACAAGTATTTGCTTCGTGTTTCTAAGGCTTTGCCACATCTGTTCCTTCCTCATTTTCCTCCTTCTGGCCGATAACTTGTTTTGTTTGTTTCTCATTGCTAGAGAAATGCTGAATAACGCACACTGACTTACTTGATTCATTGCCAATGTTTATTTCAAATTGATGGACCGCGGTGAAAAGTCACTGCAGTATTAAGGGCTGTAATGGTATGAAGAAATTAATCACGGGGAAAACAGACTAGCAAAAGGTTCAAACAGTAAAATAAATCAATAAGCTAGTACTGCTGAGCCTGACTCAAAAGTCTTTGTGTATATATTCTGAAATATTTGATCTTGCAAATTTTTTGCAGTAACTTTTAAGTCACATTTCAGTAAGGCTGAAATTGTCATAGTAATATTTGTTTGTACACAGTTTATTTTCTTGACACACAGAGTGGTACTGTGTATGAAGTCATGTACCAAATATTTTTAGCTTATACTTGTGGACTTTACCTGACTTTCCCCTCCTTTTTTTCCCCCTGCATGAGCACAAAAGTGAAGACTGAGAAATAAAGTCTTCAGAGAATTAAATACAATTTACGCACTCCGAGCTGTAAGCCAATATCAAACTGATTTTCTTAGCTGGCATTTTCTTGGGGAAGGAGACAAATCTGCTTTGTGCCCAACTTTTTTGTGCTTTTCTCCGCTGCCACTTTACATGCGCTAACATTATAGTCCCATCTTCAGAGCAAAGGTCTTTTCTGCTGAACCTGCTTGCGTTAATTACAGACACCCCACCCCCCCAACCAATCCTGCCTTGTAGAGCTGGAGAGACCTTCGGTAGCACTTCCAAAACTGGAAGTTAAACCTAGATCCATCATAGGCACTCCACACTGCTACTCCCATTCCACGGGACTGATGTGTTTTCTTTGTGAATATGTAATTTCCTGAGTAGATAATTTATTGCTGAGGTTAGACTAAATGTCCCTAATGATCCTTTTCATCTGTGAAATCTCTGTTTCTGACTTTCACCTCTTGTTGGCCTTTAAGTTTTCCATCATTTTTGTTTATTTTTGCAGATACCAATATGAAAACTGATTTTAGTTGAACAAATCTCGACTCCTGCATATGTTATTTATCTAGCTATTTTTGTATTTTCTTTTTTTAGATGATCACATGTGAAAAGACAGGCACATAAATTCTGCAAAACTATAAAATGAATACTATGACAGACTGTGCAATGGACTTTAAAAACAGCCTTTTAAAGTATTAAAAGTTACTTCAAGAGTAGTATTTGCATTTGAGAATAGATGGTAGGAAAAGCTGAAGAAAACAGCTCTGTCTCTTTCCCTGTCTTATGAATTCTTTTTCTTTTTAATACTGTTACAGTTCCTGGGCAATTGTTGCAGTTGGACTGCTGGTTATGGTTTTTATTGCTCTGTTGGCTCGTGTTCTTGTCAAAAGAAAACCACCAAAGGACCCGCTGTTTTATGGTATGTCTTGGTAACAAGAAATCTAAATTCAGGAAGTGTTAATTTATATAAATTATAATATATGATGGTTGTTTCAAATTAAATGTTTAAGAGGTGGCTTCAGAATCCAGTCTGGTGAGGTGCTAAGGAGCCAGGAAAGACAGACTGGGGAAAGAGGAGGAGAAAGCATGCTTCTTTTGTACCTTTTTACTCTTCTCAAATAGGAGATCCAGCTTAGGGACAAGACAGACCTCCTATTTGAAAAGAATAACACTCGAGTTGGGCTGTGAAAGTGTTTGAAATGCTGTCTTACCCACTTTGTTGAGATCTTCCTTGTGGCAGGACTTGGGCACCACAGTAGACCTCTTGTGAGTTGACTCATTTGGGATTTTTGGACCTTTGGCCTCCATGGCTTGGTTCTTCCTGTGATTTAATTCCTTAATTCTCCCGTTTTCATTAGGCTTCTGTGTTAATTCACCTTTGTGACATGTAAGAAAGTTCAAACCACCCCAACTCCTTGCTTGGGTTGTCTGCAGACTTGGGCAAACATTTCTATATTGATACTTTGCCATAAAAGAATAGAGATACTGATTACCTTTTAAAAGGAAACCTTAGATCTAGATTACTTTATAGCAAAAATCTAGAAGAAAAAAAACACTGCTGTTTTCTGAAGTTTTACAAGATGGGCCCACAGGCAAAGCAGCATACAAACCACCTGTATTTGCCCTCTGTCTTCCTCCTCATTACAACTCACAGGCATCTGTCCCCAGTGTCCTATACGAGGCTGGGAACTCTCAGTTCACACTGAAATAAAAGGAAATAAGTAACATAAACTTTCTGCAAATAAATTTCCTGTCTCAAAGGAGTGTCTCGCTAACTTGCCTGATAGGTCCTCTGGACTGCTGTGGCTATATCAGTTTGCCTTGCTCACCTTCAAAAATGGCAGTTCACATTCTCCACTTCTTTCTTGTTGTCCTTTCTCCTTTCCAAGAGGTGACTACAGTCAAGGTTGTGTACTTTGTGTGACCAAGATTTTTGAAAGACTACATAGTCCTTGCTGCAGACGCTGGCTTTCCATGGAGGCTGTGCCTACAGCTCTACAGAACTGACGTTCCTAAGTTTCCCAAGAACTTTGTTGACTAACCACTAACTAAAAAATACTAAGCTATGTGGGAAAGTCATATTGTATGTTAAATATCTGTGACCTCAAACTACGTGCATCTAGTTCAACAGATCTCTGCCTGACTGAATTTATTGGACTGTGAAGCAACTGCTGATCCCAAGTCTTTATCCCCGCCCCCCCTCCCCCACCTTTATCTTATTGCAGTTTATGCCGTATTTGCCTTTACCAGTGTAGTGAATCTAATAATTGGACTGGAACAGGATGGAATTATTGATGGATTCATGACTCATTACTTGAGAGAGGTAAACAATTGTTTGGCTTACAAATGTAAATAAAATCTTTGCTATAAATAACTTGGTATAGTATTTGTCACAGAAAAATAGCCACTTACACATTCAGGGTCTTCCTGGATTTGGCTATTGACCTGTCATTATTGTTATGGACAAAACCTCCACTGACTTGAAATCACTTGACTAATTTGGGAGAAATGTCATACCTTTCAAGTTTCAGTGTTATTTCACTTAGTTTAGGTAATACCATTCTGTATTAAGTTCTGTGGGAACTGAATAAACTGTAGATGTTCTCAGAAAGCCATAGCTAGCACTCGGGAGAGGATGAGTACTGCAGTCCCTAAACGTGTTACCAAGACGGAAACAAAAATTGCTCCTTTATTTTTGCCTAATCACTTTACTAAAAGGAATTAGAGTTAAAACTCCATGATGCCAGATACCTAGTCAGCAGAATCTGTTTGCTGCTGAATATCAACATCCACCAAAAATAGCTCAGTAAGAGCTTGATACGAAAGTCACTGAAGTAATTGAAAAGATTCCATGAACTCTAGCGTGAAATGAGTTGGACCTTACAAGGTTATACATTGTCATCAATATATTCAATACCATTGTAGATCTCTAGGTTGCTAAATATATCTTTATTTGTTCCATGTTAAATTTATCTTTATTTTGTAGCTTTTATCACTAAAATACGGAAAAGTAGTATTTCCATAATACAGCAGAACAATGCTGACAGTCATGCATAGACGTTTTCCCTTCCATCTTGCACCCCATTTTGCAACTGTAGAAGTGATTTAATTGTACCTGATCCTACCTAAATCAGGTTTGTGCTTGGAAATGTGTATTGTCAGTCAAAAACTGTACCTCCGGATTGAAAGAACATCAGTTACTTTTCTGAAATTGTTTCTTGCTGTTCATTAATTATTTGTTATTCTTCCTCTGATCACTTTATCTACTTAAAAATAAATACTCTCTAGGGTGAACCGTATCTGAACACTGCGTATGGCCATGTGATCTGCTATTGGGATGGCTCTGTTCATTATCTGATGTATCTGTTGATGGTGGCAGCTATTGCATGGGAGTAAGTAATTTTGATTTGTGTACTGTTTTGCTTGCGTTCTTGTACAACCTACAAAGGGCTTTCTTTTCTCTGCAGTATTTAGATTTTTCTTTCAGGACTGTTTAATGTCTTAGGCCAAAGCAACACTACTGAAGTGTCATTGCTTTCAGGAATTGTACCCTTGGTAACTTACTCGTTCTCTCAGCTGAGTAAGCCTAGCAAATGCATTGAGTTGTAGTCTTGTCTTCCTCACTCTGCAGCAGAGATCGTAGCCCATCTGCATGCTTTGTGCTAGTTAAAAGGAAAGCTTAAAGATGATGCATGTTAAAACCATGTGTGAAAACACTTTTTTTTTTCCAGATAACATATTTATGATAGGAATAGTGTCTTGCTTAGCATGATGATGATCTCTTGTCCGTGTCAGACACAATTTCTAGATATTCTTATGTTTCTTGCTGTTGAATAAAGAGTTTGAGAAAATACGTACTTAAATTCCAGAAGTGAATGCACCTGCTGGTAATAGAAGCATTAAAAAAATGAAATTAATAATTCATTATTAATTCTTTTATAGTTTTGTACAGCCTGTGATGTGCAAAATCATGCAGTCAGCCTTTAGATGAATGAAACATAACAGCAAATAACTGAGTATGCACAAATGCTGTACTGTTCATGTGATAACTTTCTCACACGTGAATGTAGGATTTCTCCACATCCCCCTCTCAGAGGCAAGAATCCACTGTTGACTTATGGTACAGATCTTAAAACCTTTACTTACTTGAATACAACCATGGATATTAGTATAATATTTGAGGGTGATTTGGGGTAGGGGATTTTTAGGGATGGTGCAATAATTATTTCGTATTTCCTTTTTTAAACAGACAAAGCTATAGAACCATCGGCCTCTACTGGCTAGGTTCCATTATCATGAGCATCATTGTCTTTATGCCTGGAAACATTGTGGGTAAGGACATAATTTATATGACTAACTTCTTCCTGTGAAACGTTTTCTAAATTTAGCATTAGGTTATCTATATTTTACTGCAGCATTGGTTCCTTTCTGTAATAATATGAAAGAGGAATTTTAGGAATATCAGTAGAGAGATGGAAGATATTTTGAAATTTAAATATGAGGAAGGAAAGATGGAGACCAGGAAAAAAAATCCTTTCAATTGACATTGCTCTCGAGGAAAAAAAAATAGTCTTTTGTTATACCCATATGGCTTTCATCCAAACTAGGTTTAATTTAAGCAATGAGACGATAACCATCTCTTAGTATCATAAAAATATAATTTTTATTTTATATGAAATTTCCAATTTACTTAATAGTCTGACTTTCAAGCAGCTTACGAGAGACATCCAAATCACCTATAAAAGTGAAATCTGGAAATTATTCTATTTTCAAAAGAAATATAACATTCCTAGATTTCTGACAAAAATCAGCACATAGCTGTGCTCCTAGAGGTTGAGAATTTTAATAAAATAATTTTACATCATTATTAGGTAGGTGGTCCTTTAAGAGTGCCACTCCCCTCAATTAAAGATTTCCTTTTTAGCAAAGCTGAAATTGATGCAAAGTTGATAGGTGTTCAACTGAGAAAAATATTAATGTGTTTGAATCCTGTAGTCAGCTTTATAAAAGCTTACTCTGGCCCTCCTTTTTATGACAGGGGAGGAATATTCATGGTGCAGCCTGGGGCCAGTCCAGTTCCCTCCTTTGTAGATATGCACCACAGAGAAAACAGCAGATTTAATGTGACAATATCTCTTCCTCTTTCCTCTAGGGAAATTTGAGAGAATTGTTCTCAAGAGCATGCCTTCTGCCTTCCTTTCTGACATAGAGAGTAGCCAGTGTAAAAGACACAGATTTTCCTGATTTACCTGGGCTGAGTATAGCTCTCTGAATTTATGCTTTGTCCTCAAATATTAGTACAGGTCTGTAGGAGAAATCAAGACTTTGGAAAACAAATGCAATATTAGATCTTAAAAAATGGATACGTTAATTTTTTCCATTTTTTAAAGAGTGATGTCTCTATTTGAAGCAGGTTCCATTAAGAGATTTCAAAGCTGTCCCACATTATAGGATTACCTAGTGCAGAGTGACAAAGGTGGTTTGCCGTCCCTGCAAAACCCCCCTAATTTCTAAAATGGCTTCTGGTCTATTGCCTCTCTGTCACCTGTGACTCTACGACTATCCTGAGCCCGTGATTTTCAACAAGATCAGTGTGTTGCTTTAACAGCGATTTCTAACACTTTATGTTTGCATTACCAGAGCTGCTTCAGGTTTGGTATTACATATATGTTTTAGCTTTTCTGCAACACAGCTTACAAATTCTCATACATCTTATAATTATTTTTTAATAGGCAAATACGGAACAAAAGTATGTCCTGCTTTCTTCTTAAGTGTACCATATATTTGCCTTCCCATATGGGCTGGGTTCCGAATTTATAACCAACCTTCGGTGACTCACGACACTCCAGTCAAGGTAATGTTGTTGTATTTAAGGTTGGCTATTGTTAGGAAAACTGAAATATGCTTGCTGTTTCTGCTGAGTTTTATAGGTCCCTCTGTGAGCATGGAATGTACTGTAAATGTTCACTGTTACGACAATTGCTTCGTGGCTGTGTAGACACTGTAAAAATACCTATACTGCAGGATCATTTCATTATGGTGGGGTAAAGAAAAAGCAAAAGAATCTTATGTTTAGAATAAAGAACCCATTTCTAGGTGTAATTGTGTTACTACCCTCTATTCAGTTTCTGACTGTTTCAGTTTCTTAGCTGATGAAAATACTGACATATACCAGCTTCATAAAGCACCACAAAATCCTTGTAGAAGCTCTGCAGGAAAGTATTCTGCAGACAACTTACAGATTTCATGTAATAATTTTTTGTATGTTCATTCTGCAATATTAGATTTTACAGGTAAGACATTGTACATTAATTGATATGAGAATTATTTACATACTTATTAAAAAAAATCTGTAAAAATGTTTACTTAAAACTCCTTAGATCTTTGCCTTTGAATTTAGTAGTTGGGCTATAATGAGATTAACTGAGCAATCAAAAAATGCAGTAAGTTTATGAACTGTTTTATATTTTTAAAAAATCCCTGCAGTACAAAGCACAGAACAGATCTCTAACTCTTTGTTGCTATAAGCAAGACAGTTTATTGCCACAGCACACCATATCAGTTTTAGGTAATATAATCAATTAATAGTTTCGCATCACAAGAGCTCCTGAGTCTCAGTCAGGTTCATTCTGTAACTGAAAACACAGACACAGATGAAGGAGTTAGTTCCCATTCCATAGCTAATAAACAGTCAGTGTGCAAGTGGTGTAGCCTATGGCATAGAATAACAGCAGATGATGCACTGACATTTTCCCAGAAATGTATGAAAGGTAACGTTCAGTCATCCATCTGTGATTTTTCAGTAGGAAAGAGGTATAGACAGATGTTCTTATCTCCTGAAGTATGAAGAACCACTACAGAATCACCACTTTTAGGGAAAATCTCTTTGAAAGGCAAATTATGAAGGGCAAATTGGGGGACACTTCGGGTGCCAAACACTCTTCTACCTTCCTGTGTAGGCTTATGGGAAACAGCGTGTCCCATACCAAAGCAGTTTGAGCTGATTTACTTAAAGGCGTCACTAATTCTGGCCAGAAACACATTCTTTAGAGTCATCAGGGTAGAGGAGTTAAGTTTAGTTAAAGGTAGTGATGGCAATTTTTGCCATGTGTTAGTGAGAACATCCTTTGCATGAAGGACGAATGAAGATTTCAGTTTGTTTTCATAGTACTGCGAACACCACAGCAATTGCTAGCATAGAAAATATGTGTTAGACTGCTTATCTGCTGAAATATAGCCACGTCTCCTGTGCTTATCAGGAGCTAAATTGCTTACCTAGTTTTGATATTTACTTTGGTATGTATTTGCAGAGAAACCTAGTTTTTAAACTCTGTTTCAAAAAGAGAGTGCAGAAAGAGCTGGTGATCTGAGAATTTAACATTGCACTTCTTAGTGAGTCCTTTATTGTAAACTTCAACTTTGTTGCTCGGAAGGTCATAGAAAAAGCCTTGATGCCTTTCACTGGGGCCTTCTACCCTTCCTAAGTTGTTTCTTTTTTAGAAGTCATATTTTATCTTCTCAGCTAATTTATCGTCCATATCCAAGCATGAATACCTGGGTCCAATAACTGTATACCTTAAAATGCCTTTACATCTTAACATGACTACTTCTGAATTTTTCTTATTTTTTATACAACTCCCTCAGTCCTAAATGAAGTATTGTTTTCAGGAAATAATTGTGTCTAATGCTACTATCAGTTAGCTAATCATTGTAAGTCCCGAAAATATTTAGTTCTTTCAATAGATCACTTGCAATTAGCTGTGAACTTTTAACTTTTTTTAGCTATCATTATTCAGAGTTGGTATTAAAAGGTTTAGGAAGAATATGTAATAATGCTTTTAAACATGATAGTGCAAGTATATGGAAAAATACGTACATGAAAGCAGTGGAAGCAAGGGATTCATTGCTATAATATTATTATAACCCAGTTTAAAAAAAAAAAGTCGCTGTGGAGACAGTTAATGAACTTTTGGGTGTTCTCTAGTAGAGGTGGCTGCATGGGAGAGAAACGGAGTTACACCCTCATTTAGAATCAAACCAAGCTGTGCTGCAGTATTTACAAAGCCCAGTAGCTTTATCTACAAGTATATCAGCTCAGAAAAGTTTAATGTAATTTAAAATTCAGAATTAATACATATAAATTCAGATTTGCACATGAATTCTGAAGGGACTGACTTCTGTGGACAGATTATTCTTGTTCCCTAAAACAGTCTCACAGAGGTTATGGAAAACAGCTTTTTCCTGGAAGTGAAATTGCAAAGCGTGCCTACACACTTCCTTGCTACACAAAAGAAACAGCAGGGTTGGTGAGATCTGTGCAGAGTTCAGTGTTTGCAATAAATGGGCAACCTGTAGCAGGTCATCTCCACTCAGCCAGTGTACTTAACATGTAATTAATTTTAGCATGTATTGATGTGACTTTGCTGTGTAAAAGAAAGGCAAGGCAAAATTGCTGCATAGCTGAGGTCTGATAGCAAAGTGCACACTGTCTTTCAAATTCTTGCTTCTGCTTTTTTTTAAGCTTTTCATTTTCATTTTGCTTGTAAAAATGCATATATATATGCATAGAGAAAAAAGGTGCAGCTTTTCTGTACCTTGGCAATTTCACAAACTCATACTGCACCAAAGGTTGTTTTCACTAATAGTGGCTTTGTCTCCAAAACCTCCAAGTACAAAGTTTTATTGTTGCTTTCTGATTACAGTAAACATACACATTCATTTAACATACCTTTTGAAACGAGGAGTGACATACATCTATATAAGCTTCATACTTAGACAAAGTGGAAAGAAAATATATCAACCCTTCAATTTTCCATTATCCTTAGGTAGTCTGCATCTGAAAATGACTTGCAACTCAGCAGCCATGGGAGGCCTTTGTCCTTCATGGGAATAAATATTAGAATATAGACATTCTTTGCAAGTAATACTGTGAACATTCCTACACTGGTACTGTAAATACTGTGAAGTGACACCATACTGCCAAAACAGACCTGTTATTTGTGTTTGAAAAATAAAAAAGCAAAGGTGTCACTTTCTTTTTCTGAAAAAGAACTGTTAAAAAAAAAAAGTGTTTTATGAAAGGAGATGGCCTCTGTGTAAAATAGCCTTATTTTTGTTAAACTACAATTCAGATCTTGCAGTTCTTACTCAGGAATTGTGCTTGCACGATTGGTTCTCCTGTTTCAATAACTTTATTGTGAGTATCTTGATCCTGAGTGCTTTTAACTATGCCTCTACATCCTAATTATTGTTTTGTGCTTTGGAGACAATTCCACAAGTGTGTAACAGGAAGGAAATTGGGTTTTTCTTTTGCTGTCTGCATGACAACACATGGCTAATAAAAAGGAAGAGGAAATGAGTAACATATAAATGGGGAAGTTTTCCCTCTGAACTACAGAAAGATACTTTGGCATTCTTATAATTTTGTCTGTGACTACATAGTGATGAAAATGTACCTCAAACTATTTCCATGAGTCTTTTTAAGTTTTACCACGTGAGCAAAGAGATTACTTTGGTTTTTCCAAGCTATCTTCCTTGTTAGATACCTATGTGGCCTTTGCTACTGTAGAATGTGAACCCCTCATGTCTGCCTGTGCAGTGCAGCAAGGGGATTCCTGTTCTGAGGCTGAGGAAAGGAGGTACAGAACAGATCAGATCCAGATGCCAAGAAGTGCTTTGGTGCCCATCAGAGGAATCCATAGCATACAGTAATGAATTAAAGGAGGGTTTTCCATGTGTTCCATACATGCACACACATATTTCATTCTCTATTTCTGCATTACATATTAAGATATATTATTTGCTCACTGAACTCAGCAGAGAGCTCAGCTGCCCACAGAAAAGCTTTTATTTTGTGCCAATGATATGCCATTAATTTCAATACCTGTCACAGCCTGCTGAAAACCACCATTCGCTATCAGTAATAAGATAGACCCTTTTTTTGCTGTCCCTCCAAACAGTCCTTTTACAAAGCGTATTAGATTCAACTCCAAATGTTTGATACAAACCTACATTTCCAAAGCTTTTCTACAAAGGGACATTCAGGGAAATTAATTCATTCCCATTAACAAAAGACACAACTTTGAAGAAGTTAGTTATGCTGCTCTAAAGCCTTATGTGATTGCAGAGTTAGTGTTCATTTGATTTAGGTTGCTTTGAAAATCACTATCAGTAATAAGATAGATCCTTTTTTTGCTGTCCCTCCAGACAGTCCTTTTACAAAGTGTATTAGATTCAACTCCAAATGTTTGAGACAATCCTACATTTCCAAAGCTTTTCTACATAGGGACATTCAGGGAAATTAATTCATTCCCATTAAAAAACCCACAACTCTGAAGGCGTTATGATTGCAGTTAGTATTCACTTGATTTAGGTTGCTTTGAAAGTAAACTAATCTGTATTGAAATGGCTTTAGTTAGATCCATCCATTTCTAGGGTTTATTCAGATTAATTTTCCTCACTACATCCTATAAAGTCTGAAGTCACCTTTTCTAAATGTGGAAATCTGTGTCTCTCTGAAATCAGTGGATAAATAGGGTAACGTAACTGAGAATTAACTCTGTCTATCATAATTTTTCACCACTATCCCTTCTTGTAGTGACTGATCTGGAGTTAAACATGTCATGTGGAACTGGGATGTACTCACTGCACACGTTCTGTGTTGCAGGTAGTTCAGGAAGTCCAGAAGAAAGGACTCCTAAGACGACCAATAGATTTAATGTTAGCTGCGTACCTCATTCTAGCAACGGGGTTTTGCATATTTAGGGGCATGGTAAGTTGAAGATATTTTAATATTCTGGCCTCTAATTTTCAAGTCAGAAGTTTAAATTTGAAATCATTGTGTCTGTGTGAAAAAGTATGTACATTTTGGTTAAGGGAAATCCTGTAACTTTCAAGGTTGGAATAGGCCTTAGATATAAAAAGGACAAATTGATTATTTATGATAATTAGTGGTGCTTTGCTTCTTAATTTTGTCCTCTCTAAAGTGTGTTTTTCAGAAGGAGGTGCACAATCACAAGTATAAGTAGCATCCCAAGTGCAGATCAACATGACGTAAAACTGTTTTCATTGGCCTGGTGTTACATTTATGGCCAAGAACACTGAGACAAACCAACTAAATTAAATCTGTATTCATGTTTTTCTAAACAGATGCATAGTTAAAAGTATATAGGAAACCAAGTTAATTTATATTGCATGAGATAGAGGACAACATTTCCACCTGAAAAAAAATATGTCCACCTTACCTGAACAGCACATGTTGTTTCTATTACCAAGAGCTGATTTTTTAAAAAATGTTTGCTTTTAAGCATAGTTGGTTGAATTAAAAATTCTGGGGGAATGGATCAATACTGAAAATGCTTGAAGTGGTAGTAGGTAAATCCAGTAGTAGGTAAATCTAGTCCTTTGTCAGCTCTAAAGCATTTTCTGTCTTAAAGCAGAAGGGAAGTTGTGTATCATTCAGTGATCAGAGCTCAAATGTTCAGGTGTCTTAGACCACCACTTGCATGCTTGATTTGTAGATCTGATCCTGTCTAGAATAATTCTAAGAGGTGATGAAAAGTACCCAAGCAACATTTTATTTACCTAGTGCAGACTGTCCTTTTATAGTTCTGCTGCTCACATTATTCTGTCATCTTCTGCCGTTTCTCTGAAAACTTGCTTGTCAACAACATTTTTTTCTTCTAACTTGTCACAGACTGCTTTATTTCTTACAGATCATGCTCCTTCAGAGCACCACTGATGCAGGTTAATCAGCTGGTTTACCTGTAATTTCACTGTGGGCAATGTTAATCTCATGCTCTAACACCTCACTTGGTTTGCAGTCCCACTTCTTAATTTCTCAGAGGATTTTTTCTTTGTTGTTGATTTTGAGAGTGTGGTCATTTTCTTATATATTTCCTTTACCAAATGGGAACTGTTTACTGGCCTTACTTACATGCAGAGATCAATGGAACATCTCTGTGTAAGCTGCAGTAACTGATTTTGTGATAAAGTTAATAAAACATAATCCATTATAGTCCACTCAGACCTGCTTCTTGGATGCCCATGTTGGAAAAGAACAGGGAGGAATATCCACTGTTTGTAAACCTTTTTATTTCCCACTCAAAGTCACACAATGAATACGCATGAAATTAAGTCGTGCAAAACTTAACTGTTCAGTCCTGTAACTTAGGCATTTACGGTGCTTCGCCATAGAACACTTAGAGTGACAGCTGTTGACATGGATTGCTAACTCAGAGTAGTATTTTTTGTTTTAAGGGCTACTATGGAAAGGAACTACTTTTGCAATTGAGTCCATGTTTTTTGGGGATTTTATTCTTTCTATAGGAATGTAAAATCCAATAATTTCTCCTTTGCTACTCTTTTAAAAATTACTATTATTTCGAGTAACACCCGTCTCATTGCTCTCCACCGCTACCTTGCCACAAAGCAACTCTCTTCTTTGTACTACATCCATAGCTTGCTATCCTAAAATTGGATGCTTAACCTGAAGTTTCCCATTTGAGCAATTTTCCATTGGAAAGTTCACTTGCTGGGATTAAAGTCTGTTTTTCAGAGCAAATCAATAACAATTATACTTTTATTGCAGCATAGCCAACTGACTGAATTCTCTTCAGTCAAAATCTTTAAAGCAGGCTGTCAGTATTTCCTCACAGACCCTCTGAGTAGGAGCTGAGAGGAGGCTGTATTTCAGTTTTGTATTTGGTGATCAAGTGGATCACCTTTGTAGTGGACTTCGAGCAAGCCTCCAGGCTAGCAGTACTGCAGGCCACTAAGTAAATATTTAGGGCTGGTAACAGGTTAGCTCGTTTTTCGAACAAATTCGTTGTTCACGGGAAGTTTTAAAAATTCTTCTTAGATTGCTCTGGATTGCCCTGCTGAACTCTGCCGGCTATATATTCAACTTCACGAGCCTTATATAAAAGATCCTGCTGCCTATCCTAAGCTTCAGGTAAAGCATTGACTGTGGAGCATAGAGTGTTAAGTGACTTGTTAACTGGCACAAATATGAAGCTATGGGTTTCACAGGTGACAAGATCAATAAGGGAAGTATTTGTTCACAGCAAGTTAAACAGTATTTCATATTTCGTACTACAGCCATTACAAGGTACCAACTCTTGTGATAAACTCAGATTCAAATCAGTTACTTAAGAGTTACACATCCCAGTTACTCAGGCTTCTTTTAATATAGTCCATGAAACAGAGCTACATGCTTTTTATCATCATTCTCCTTCCTTAGAAGGGCAAAGTAGACTTTCAGTCTGGAATAATGGACCAAAAAGGGGTGTAGTAGGACTAGATTCTTTAAGCTGATGTTAGGCTTCTGTCACCAGTGACACTCCTTGAAACATAACACTTTCTACAAACCCTATTTACACAAGCGTTGCAGAGGAGAGAATGCTGTTGCTTTAGTTTTGTAGCGCTTGCAAGGTTGCTGTTCTTCTGCAACTTTGGCTGCTACATGGGAGCAGGGCCTGAAGCAGTAAGAGGATTCACGAGTGAGGCAATGAGCAGAAACCAAATATATTTCTGCTTGACATGTTCTTTCTGGGATTGAAGGGGTGGCTTGGGTATATCTCATACTTCCCAACTGAAAGTGCCATGGAGCTTGAGAAATGGACACTCGTGTTGAGTTAGGTCAAGCCACGCTTATTGGCATGGTCTCAAGATGGCAAAGGTTAGTGAAACATGTCCTAGGATGAAGTGGATTTGGATGTGGGAAAGAGAAACAGGCATCAGTATTAGCGGAGGCCTTAGGGTATCTGGATCCAGTCAACAGCATCCAGGTATGAAATTGTTTTCTCAAAGAAGTTATAGCTGCATAAAGGCCTGGGAATCATCGCTGCCAGGAGTGTAGCTTTGAATAGTCACAAGTCCTCAGTCAGCAGTTGGCTAATTTTGAAATGCATCTCCCTCACACTACAAAGCAACTAATACTTCTGTTTAAAATGCAGATGCTGGCATACATGTTCTACTCTGTGCCATACTATGTGATTGCTCTGTATGGCCTACTGGTGCCTGGTTGTTCCTGGATGCCCGATTTAACCCTTATACATGCTGGAGGACTAGCTCAGGTATTTCTTTGTAAAATGTTCACTCTTGAATTACAAGTTAATAAGTAGAGATCTATGGAATAAATATGGGGCCCAGGGCCTGATCTTCCCATGCAGGTTTTATGCCATTGTAACTCAGATCACCTTTTGTATCTATAAAAAAAAACCAAACTAATTTAAGGGAGTGGAGAATCAAACCTATTACTTGCCTCTAATGACTGCGTTCTTGCTTTAGGAGACTTCTCTCCTGCAGAATCTTTTTATTGCGCTCATTTAAACCTTATTAAGCACAAGGCACTCTTTAGCTGAGACCATGAAGGAAGATTGTCTTAAAGTTGTAACAGTCAACCATGTAAAAAAACACCAAGCACAGCAAAACAGTACAATGCATTGTTTCCATAATATGTGTTGGCAATCTAGGTAGTTTGAAAAATATAAATGGAAAAAGTATTCACTAGTCACAGAAAACAGACAATTATGTTGATAGAACACGGGGAACCTCCTGGGCCACAAACCACAGCAACACTAAGACATGTTTGTGTTGCCAGAGGCAGACCAATGATCATACATTCTCAACGCATTTTGTTCTCAGCCTTTTAAGGAACAACTGTAGTTAATTACTAGATGGTGCTGATGCTTATGAGAAGACTGACTGAAACAAAAAAAAAATTCAACAGCAACTAGTAAATGACTTCTTATGACATGTAGATGACCACTGAACAGCTGAGATAGAGGGACAATTGATTTGTGCTGTATGTAGGAAATGAAATATGCTCTGATCATCCAGACAGTGCAGAAAATACGCACATAATACTGCAACAATAATGCAAATGTAGGGACACGGCAGTAAGTGTAATCTAAATACCGCTATTACACAAACACAGACCAGTGCTTTGTTCCTCAGGCCTGAGATAACAATCCATGGATACCAACCACAATCCAGCTTAACTGCCCAGTAAGGAGGGGGGGACTGCCATTTCATTTTCTGTTTGTGAGCAGCAATGGAGAATATGACTTTTTTTTCTAAACAGTTTATAGAGAACCTTGAATTACCAAATGATGTCAAAACAGAATCTGGCAAACAAGGAGGTTTAGATGCTCAAAAGGTATCACAAATATTAACTAAACTGTGTTTAGCCTAAATCTAATCTAAAAAAAAAGCACAAGCCAGTATCAGGAAACTCTCTCTACTGACAGATTACTCAGGTTTCATGAATTCCCCAGTCAGTCAGGAAAGAAACCGCTCCTTCAAAGACTATTTAGCACAAGGAAAAGAAGTCAAGAGTGTGCTGACTATCACAATCTTGCAAACTTAACTAAAAGCTCAGCATCCCAGATTGGAGGTGATTTTTGGTTGGTTGGTTGGGTTTTGGTTTGTTGTTGGGTGTTCTGCGCCCTGCCCCGCCCCCCTTAAATATTTCCCATAACAAACACTCATTCTTTTCTTTAATGGCACATTCTGCCTTTGTGCCTTTTGTATGATTAATACATGCAACATTTTGTTGCTGAAGTCTAAACCCTCTCTGTTGTCCATTTGGTTTGGCTTCAGGAGAATGCCAATTTACACATTAGACAATGAGAAGAAAAGCTACTGGAAACCCAAAGCTAACACTCAAAATTCCCCATTTTACTCTCTAAAGCTTGTCATAGACACAAGTGAAAACCATGGGCTGACAAAAACTGATTAAAAGAACTGTACATTGCTGTACACTCTGCACATTTTATCCTGATTCAAAAAAAGTTTCTTTACATTTGGGAGGGTTTTGTTTGTAGTTTTTACTTCAATGCACTGCAGAATGAACTTCAGTCATCCCACAACTGAAGATGATTTAATTTGATTCGGTGAACTGTGAGCAACCTGGGATGAAGAATGTGTGAGACAGTGAATTGATGACTCATGTTATTTTTGGTTTTGGTCACTTTGAGACACAAAACACATTTCCAGGTTTGTCTACTGTTTTCTCAGGTTAAAACATTGTAATTCATGATTAAAGCATATGTAGTTTACTGAAACACATTTTTTCTTCTATTATGCACAAAGGTCCAATACAGGTAAATACCTAACAACAAAACAGTGAGCATTGCTTCCCTGGCATGAACACTGCTCCTACAGATGGGGACTGTGAGATTTTAAGTATTTTTATTTCTATCATTATGAAGTATTAACTTTTTTTACAAAAACCAGGTGTCAGAATACCACATGATGCATCTAAACTAAGAACCTCTAAAAGTGCCTAGCCTTTCACACAGAGAAATATTTACTGTTTTTCAGAATTACATACAGGTCTCAGCTTGTATTATTCTGTTACTAACATTCAGACTCCAAAACCAGGTTGTGACCCTTATTAGACTTCAGGAGCTTCAGGAAGAGCTCTTTAAATGTCACACGGCTAAAGTACCAGGAGCTTTGATTACACAAAAGGGTTGGAATAGCCTCTGAACTTGATTAAATTGCTATTTCCCTATGCAAGTGAGCTACATGAGAAGGGATGAAGAGCCATAACCCTGCTATCCAAAACTATTCTGTTTCACCAGCTCTGCATAGTCTGCTTCCCTATTCTCTCAGACATAGAAAGTTTTCCCTCTACTTCTCCATCCAAGTGTTTTCCTTAATCTTGCAGTTTTTGGTGGCTAGCTTCTGCAGTGCCTCTTGCCTACAAGTGAACCTAAACCCAAGGAACATCTTTTCTAGGTTACTGCCTCCCCACTCTATTTGATGGTTTCTTTAGGCTCACAAGACCTGGTCCAAACCCCTCCAAAATAAGTTGGAGTCCTTGCCTGACTTTAGTTGCTTTACAGAGAAGGTGCAGAGTGAAGTATGACTCCTAACCTTTTCCAGGCCCTTCTCTGTCCCTAGCTGGAGGCTTTGTTGACTGCAGGGTAAGAAATATTTAAAGTTTTGCCTATGATTAGGCTACAGGCAAAAAACACTGTAAAAAAAATAATCCAAACCCAAACTATTTCATACAGACAAGAAGCTTAATGAGTAGCAGGCATACACAAATTCCAGTTGAGCTGTGCCACGTCTGGCACCAGGCAGCTTCCAGTTGCTGTGGGATGGCCTGAGCAGAAGGCCGATGGAGGCTTTGAGGTTCAAAAAGGCTGCATGTTAAAACAGTAAGGCTACCTTAGAAGTTTACCTGCAGCATCTCATTTGGCCAGTTTCTCAGCCAGGGTTTAGGTGTCTGATCTTTAAAATTCTCTAATTAAAGAGAGGGTTCAATAACAGAAAGCACCAAGACATGGCTGATTTGCTAAGAGGACCTGATTACAGTGAGTAACAGAACAGACTCAAGGTTGCTCTCACCGCAATGCCAGGCCGTTTATTGCACAACAGGCAGAGAGCGCTGCAGGAACTGACAGCTCTGGTCTTGCTGCTTAAAACTTTGGATTTGGTGCAAGTCCGCCTGGTACTTAGCAAGAGCAGGACTGGGCTACTGGTGAGTGGCAGACCTGCTTTTAAGACACACACCCTGCCCCAAGGGAGGGAGAAAAAAAAAATGGCAGAGTACTGTTATAGAAAGCAAACACATGAGATTAAAAACATAACACAATATCCACAGAGGCAAATGAAATAATAATAAAATAATTCAACAGACCTACATATCCTCCTTGGTAATGAAAGGAAAAAAAGCAATTGTGTTATACTGAAAAACAAGTCACATAAACAGTAACTTCATTATATGGTGCACTATTAGCTAGTAAAAATCTTCATGGGCTACAAATAGAACAAAATGTTTCTGCTTTTTCTTTTTATAAGGCGCAAAGCTCACTAATGTGTCACAACTCTTGTAAGAGACAAGACCACGCAGTAAGGCTTAGATCTTCAAAGGCAGCTAGGAGGCTGCGGGAGCTCTGGGTCTCTCAGAAGCAGCCCCTTACTGCTCTTTCTGACAAGGCTTACTATGAACTTATGAGGAATTTACTATCAACTTACTATGATGCACAGCAGGCCATTCTTGGAGACAGGCAGGCCTTGCAGTCTTCCACAGAGAAGTACATAGCTGAGCATCTTGTTCATCCCAGAAGAGGCTCTAAAATACTACCAGGAGGCTGTTAGCATCTAGGAAAACTTCAGGCAGACCCAGGCCTCCTATCTGAAGCCTGATGGTGGCTGGCTGGCTGCTGAGGAAACTGCTGCCTCATGTAACAAGAGGGCTTTGGTGCTGAGCACTTGTGCTCTGGCTGCCTGGGCTGAGGTGGCTGCCAAGGCGAGGGAAGGTAGCAGGGGTCTGAGCAGGACCACCCAGGTGCCAAAGGCAGCTCCTGCCTGAGACAGGTAAGGACAAAAGGGCTGCAAGAGACAGGCTGAATGATGAGGCTGATATAAAAAGGCTGCTGATAGCATCCCCCTGAACATCTGTTTACTCTGTACCTATTTACAGCAACATGCTAAGTGGCACTCTGCTGAAGTGTGTTTGTGTTTGATTTCTTTGATTACTCCGTTTCCTGACTCCAGCTTGCTAGATCAGCTCTCCCTATTCAGTGGAGGTGATTAGAATCACCTGGAAACTTGATTTCCATTTCTGTTTTGATGTATGGTCTCAGCCTAACCTTTTGCTAGAGGGGGTTGTATTAAAACACCTGCACTGTATTTCACTTTCTACCATGCTAACTGTGAACAGAACTGTGTTCTTCGCGAGTCCAAAATAACTCCTGCTGAAGCCAGAACAGAGGACGTGATTTGGCCATAGTGTACTCCCCTGCATTGCTAAATTCCTGGTGTCCCTTTCTCCTGCTCTGCTTAAGATCAAAATGATTTTTATCTTCTTGGACCTCCTCCACTGCTAACTAGCTAAATAATCATAAAAAAAATAAATAAATAATGGACACACAATAGTTAATGTGAATGAGCTGTGGCTTGAAATAGCAGGTAACAGATGGAGACAAAAGACAGCGACTATCCTGACGCTTCTATCTTTAAATGTTTGTTTATGCTAAAAATATGCTTCAGCCCAGCAGGCTTGTCTTTGCTTATAACCTTCACTCTAAACTTAACCTATACCCAAAAGCCAAATATTGCAGACAGTTTCTGAAATCAGGAGTTCTGGGATCAGAATCTGGAAGACTGGGATTAAGATTTAAAAAAAACTAACCAAAGCCAGAGCTAACACAGCTTCCAAGATTTTTTTTTCTAACTTTATTCCGAGGGAGTGTCTGTCTGCTTCCCGTTGATGGCAAGGACAACATTCCTCGGTAGGCGGGTGCAGGTCCTGCCCCCACTGCTGTGCTGCAGTTTAGGAGTGCCGACCTTTACGGTGATGCACACTTCAGCGGCCGTTTGCCTGGGGAAGGATCGTGGACCCTGTTGCATGACTAATCACTCAGAAGCCAAGGGTGAAGTCCTCTACCTGATGTAAAGATCAGTGCCACCACATGCATAAAGTGAACCTCCTACCATGCCACTGCTGGTTCCGTTTATGCCTCTTATGCCAAAATATTAATGATCTTTGTTCAAACTGTATTTTTATACTGAGGTGCAAAAGTATGATGGAAATACCTGAAATAAAAGGGCTGGCTTGGAAAATGTCACTGGAGATGCATACTTGCATGCAGATTATGCCATCTTTCCAAAATACACATCAACTTTACCTTTTTTTAATATATACATTATGTACACACCACAGGCTCAATTTTCCCATATCGGTGCTTCTCTTCATGCTCGAACTCCTTACATCTACAGAGTCCCTGAAGAAGCAAAACAGTTTTTCCTGATATTGAACATAATGTATGGGATTCTTCCCCAGCTGCTGGCTTACAGGTGTGTCAACAAGCCAGAGTTTTTTATGAAAACAAAACAAGAAGAAAAAACAGAATAGCACAACTGTTTTGAGCTCCTCTTTTTGGCTATGTATATAATTGGGCTGGGATGTAACTGAACTGCTCAAATGAAACCCAAATGAAGCGTGTAAGGTGTGTAAAATTGTGTAATGTTGCACGGTCTGTTTTGTTTATCCTACTCAAAAAGGGAAAATAAAGATGACTGCCTTCAGTACCACTTCGCAACATTTTGACTTTGTGCTGCAGTGGAGCTGCTAGTTCACGGAGCTATTTTTAAGTAAGCTGCTTTGACAGTTTTAGAAATACTGCATGAAGTTAAATAATAATAATGATGTCAGTGTTTAGCCTCCACACACTGAGGAACATCAGTGCCAGCAATCCCTATACAGAGCTACTGTAGAACGTGAAGGTCAACATTCTGAAGTGTGAAAAATTAACATACATAACTCTGTCACATGCACATGTTTTATTTGTCAAAAAGTATGTCTTGTGGGTCAGCCTTGTTAAAAATCCCAAGAAATCTTTTAAGAAGCAATCAACTCTTACGGTAAGACTCCATATATGATCAGCAAATCATAGTTTTGTTAATTCCTTTAAGGATTCACTTCTGCAAGGACCGCTCATCTGCTTGAAGTTAAGCACGTGCTTAGTAGCACTCCTGAGCTGGGCACGGAGGGCTCGTTGCCGTGAGCAGCGGCGCCTTACACCGTAGCATGCATTTTTGGAGAGGAGGGGGTTTTGGCCACATTCTTCGCAGCTACTTTTGCTAATGCTGCTGGGTCATAAACAAGTAGCAGCAAATACAGTTACCTTGGTTTGTGTAATTTATGTTTCTGTTTGCAATGGCAACTATATTTCTATGCCTTCTATGTGTATTTATATTAAAAGCGGTGCACTTTGCACCTTTCTCACAGATGGAATTGGCTGATCCATTGTAACTGGAAAGACGTTATTTTGGGATCTTGACTTTCGGGCATTTTGATTTAGAGAATTTTAATTTTCTTTTTAAACCTAATCAGTAACAAGAAAGCATCAGCTCATGCGCATGTGTGTTGCACCCTGCACCATCAGAGCAGCAAGAAACTGATGCTTTAACGTTCCCACTGAACACTGAGGTGCAGCTCACAGCAGTGCTCAGGAGAGAACCCACGGGTTTACACCTCCAGCCAAGGGGGCAGGTCCAAACTCACCACAAGGCATCTCATTAATGTTTCTTGGCAACAAGGAATTTAGGGATAGCTTCCTCCAGCACCCAGCCTCCCTGGTGTGGGCTCCTTCTGTGTACGCTAGAATTCGGGATAGCTCCATCCCAGTACATCTTCCCAAGAAAACAAGCCCAGAGCTGTTGGGCTGCAATAGGACATGCTGGCTCACAAACATTTGAGCCTCCGATGTTACTTCTAATGTTTTTAAAGAAACTGTGAATACATTCAAGGTGAATTTAATAACCTCCTGTTATCCAGAAAAGGCAAAGTACAGAAAAAATAAAGATCTCACCTGCACTTGTATCTATTATGGTCAACTCATGTTAACAGAATGTTTTGCTTTAATACTTGACTTACATTAATACCTCACATTATTACACGTATGAAGCCAAATATGACGCTAACTTAGTTGCTTACAACCTCAAACCTTACTCCCAATACACATTCCAATAAATTTATTCTGTAAAAACAATACATTTTTTTGTTTCTTTTTGTTTTGTTTTTTTTTGTTGTTTTTTTTTGTTGTGGTTTTTTTTTAGTTTTTTACAGTAAACTCATCAACTACAAACCTTGAATACGCAAAAGATGTTCCAAGGACAAGCATAACAAGGATTGATAAAACCAGACTAAATATGTTTTCACAATAAAAGCTGGCATAAAAATAAATAAAAATCTCTATTATCACAATAGCAACAATAATGTACACAGAATAATGGATTTGGAATGCTTACTTACTAGTCTAGTTCTATTTCCAAAAGGAAAAAAAAAAAGCCAGAATGACAGCATCCTTTTTTAAGCCTTTCATTATTTAAAATTGATGTTTTCTTTTGGTTTCCCATAGGGTTCTATATCACAGTAAGCTTAAAAATGGAAAGCATCCAAATGAATGATTTCAAATTGAGTTGGCATTGGAAAAAATCCTTGTATTAATCTAAAGAAACACAAAAAGACTTTCACTAACTTCACATATAGGAACTAAGTCAGATAGTGTACATTACATCATGATTTTGAGAAGTATTAAGAGTATAACTAGCTAGGTACTTCTAATAAGGAAAGGTATTTTTATTACATTATTGAACTTGGTGGTGATCTCAACTGAAGAAGAATTTTTCTTTTGTGTTGTAAACTGATCAAAAATCAAAGTATGGATATAGGGAAATCTAAAATCATGTTTGTACGTGGAAGATATTGTAGTATTGTATGGAGGGGACTCATTTCTAAGATTTACTTGTTCTTAAAAATTGCTGATTTAGAATGATATAATTTGGAGTTACACCTTTTCTATCTAGAAAAGGAATCTAAATCATGTTCAAGTATGCGATATCTTCATAAACCTCAGCCACTGGTAAAGGGCAACTTCATGCAACCAAATAATATGAAAATCAAAAAGTAACCCTTAGAAAAAAGGGTAAAATGTCATTTCTGCAAACACAACAGATAGGAATGTGAATAATGTGCATACAAACTGGGATGCTGTTGATGATAGTAATGAACAGATGTGGTGACTCATATCAAATCCAAGAATATTAGACAACCAAACATGTAACCTTCTTGTATTTTCCCTTAATATTCAGCAGTCATTATGTTGGTTAAGTCTGAAAGAGAGAGAGAGGAAAAAAAAAATCACATTTAATGTAAGAAAAAGCATGTTGCAACAAACTTGATATAATTAATGCCTTATTCCCACACTTCAAAGTCACAGGTACAAGTAACCACCTGGTCTGTTCGAACAAATTTTTTTCTACAGAAAACGACTTATGTTACATCAACTAAACATACCACTATAAAATACTAAAGAACATACTTTAGAAGTAAACATTTAGGGCTTTATTCAAATAAGCAGCTCCAGTCACGTGTGTGGGTTGGTTTTTTCTTTTCCCCAATCACTTAATTATGAATCACTTACAGCATACTTCATGCAACCAAATTTTGCATTTTTCCACTACACTACATCGCTGACAGGCTTCACGCAAAAGCTCCGGCACTGCTGTGCTCCTGGACGCCTTGCGGCGAGAACGCCCTGCTCTTCCAACAAGCAAACACTTAGCAAGCCCAAAGAAGGACAAACAGTTGTCATAGTTAACATATCTGATTTTGCTTGTGAAAAGGAAACAGTTTGGCTCAGAGTTCACTGTAAGGTGATGACAGAAAAGGAAGAAACTCCCACTTCGTGGCTGAGTCAAGGTCAGCTCTTGCTCCCACTGGTATTAGGGTGAACAGGATCAGACTGTCCTCACGTGATCATGCCAAGTGTCTCCAACTCTCAGTTTCTTCATATTAAACAGAAACAGCAAATCTCACCTATAGGCACAAGGACACGCTACTTTTGTCCAGCAACACGATGACATGCAGTGCTACATGACTACCTAACCCTGAGCGAGGCACCCCTGCTCCTTCGTAAAGAATTCAGAGTGTGAAAGCTTGTCCACCCACACACCCACGGACGGAAAGAAACACAACACACAAGCAGTGTGAAGGAATCAGTACTGTATTTGGTGTGATCATCCAAGAAAAAAATCAACATTGAGTGGTGGTGGTGGTGGTGGTGGTTAAATCCACTGAGGTGGATGGAATTCTCATTTTACACAAGATCCAGAAGAGAATACGAAAAGATGGCTTATTTTAACATCCCTGCACTAGGAGTTTGCTGCCTGAGCTCTCTCCCGCTCTGGCCCATCATACCTGCTGTGTGCGATGCCACGGCTACAGCAGACTGTGCTTCCCTGTCCCTGAGGACAAGAGCATACGAGTGCCCGCGGAGCAGCCTGGGGTGCCAGCCTGGCTACTGCACCTCTGAGCTACGGGCTGCGTTTGTCCAGCGTGGTGGTTCTCCCCCACGACAAGGGCTTTACAAAGTGAGTAATGGAAACCTGCACATTCCGTGTGGGAGGTCTTGGTACATCCTGACGGACGACACTTGACAAGGGGTAATTATAAAACGCTCATGCCTGTAAGGACGGCTGACAGGCGCTGCCTGAGCCCTGCCTCCCCCAGAAGGTGTGACTGCGTGGCTCACCCACAGCTGCACTTCCACCGGCCTCTCTCCTCCGCATCGGTGAGATGATACTTCCAGGTGCTTTGGAGATGTGGCTGGCAGGGGTTTGCTGCTGTTTCCCTTCAGAGGGACACGCAGGCACCCATCGAAACAACTAGAAAGGATTAGTGGATCACAACATGCCTGATGCTGAAGTTCGTAATGACTGACAGCTGCTACCCAGCGCTGACGGGCAGCGTGGGTGGTGAAACGGTGGGTCCCTACAGTGCCACTCTCCGATCCAGCCAGGAAAGCTGTCCTTTTGGAGTGTGAAACCTTTGCACTTACTAACAACCATTCCCTGCTGGACTAAGGCCAGGAGACTGGTGGGCACCATTCTCGCCTGGGCGCTGGGAATATTCACCCTTCCACTCCCCACTGGCTGTGCAGAGACGCGTCCATCGGGCCACAGCGTGGCACAGGAGGGACAACAAAGAGCCGGGTGTGCACATCATCCGTTAGGATTTTCACCTTTACCAGTACCCACTCTGCACACTTTGTCCCCCAGAGCAGTCCCAGGTGCCCCAGAGGCCAGCAGTTCTCTTGTCCCCAGCTGCCGGCAGCCCCGGGGCCAGCAGGGACCTTCCCCCACCCAGGCAGCGCTGCCGGCCCCCGCAGCACCCATGGAACAAGGATGGCAGCAGCCGCTGAACAAGGATGCGGCAGAGCTGAGCGGTTTCCATGGTCTCCATGGTTTCATGTCCCTTCAGACACGGACCAACCCTCGTCATCTTTGTTTGAACAAGTCTCTCAGCTGTACTGCAAGATACGGTCCCTGTGCCGCACTGACCAGCGCTACTGCACACAAAAGAAGCAGCACACAATCTGACTGGAGTGAAACATCGCAGTCATCGGCAAAATTGAAGGCCAGAGAACACAGAAAGCAGGGAATAAAAGTAAATCCACAAACGGCTTTGTTTTTTCTGGCACTGAAAATTTGTTCTGCAACTGACTCAGCCATCCTGTACTTTAAAAGCTCTTGATGGATGGACAGAAGGACAGTTATTTACTTGCTCTATATGATCATTGTTATTCCATGTTGGTTTGGGGTCAAAATGGCTACAGGATTCAATGTACACAGAGATGCAAAGAGCATATTTCATCTACACTGGCTGCTTTAATCTCAACTTGCACCCAGACATGGATGTTTCTCCTGAGTTATGTCCCATTGCCTTACTGAGAAGTGCTGTTGTGCTGTTGTCCTGAGCTATAGGAAGGCAGCAGACAACACATCTCTTTGCACCAGAGTGTGTGCCACTATTTGATTTTTACATGGAACTTTTTACTGTGCAACAGTTAAACATATTTTTGCAAATGCTGTCTTTTTTTGGAGGGGTAGATTTTAACTTACTCAAATTGCAGGAAAAAAAGATCGGACAAAAATACATACTCTGTTTTCATTTTCTGGAAAAATGCCCACATAAATGCTTTTACCTTGAATAGAGCCCTAAATGAATGTTGGTAAACCCCCAAACCTATTATGCCACCTAACCAATGTTATTCTTGAGATGTAAAGAAAGAGTGAAGGAACCGAACATGTCAAAACCACATCAGAAGGCCACGGTGAACCTGTGTTTCTCTGGCCAGTTTGGCCATAACACTTGTCTTTCACAGCAGTAACTGGAATTGTTGCTACCCCACAAGAACATAACAAAAAATTATGTCCTGGACACAGGGCATTTTAAATATGTTCTCCCAATGGCAATAGTATCCGATGGCAGTAATTTTGGACCAGATCTTGATCCCCTTATTCATGCTGGCAAGCAGTTGCCTCCACAAATAGATCCACTGACTCCCATGTTAGTAACTGATTGTCAGTGTGAGTAAAAAGATCACAGTCCTTTAACCCACTTTAATATTTGGGCTGTACCAGGAGCAAAATAATGTATTTAATTTCCAACAAATCTATTATTTTTCAAAGACTCAGTAAAACCATTCACCTCCTGAAAAGCAACCACATGCGTCTGTACACAAAGAGAATGCCTTGTTTACCAACACAATGTCTGGACTGTAACCAATATAATACCAAAAGAAAAACTTGCCACATACTCTTGAGTGCTGACCTTAACATCCAAACACTCTCTAACAGGGCAGGGACTACCGCCAGCTTTCCAGCGTCGTTACACGCCTGGCCTGAGAGTAAAAGTAAAACGCGACTTCGGTGTTTGGTTATAAAGATTCCGAGTTATGCCACCCAAGAACCAAACACACAAGTCACCAGAGATTTAAATGTGGAATGTAAATCTGCTGCCATGAATTCACTGATTTATGAGCTAATTTTGGACTACAGAAAGTAAACAGCACAGAGCCATGAATACCTTTCTACTGGAATAGTCTGTTGATGTGGTGCTTTGAGAAAGCCAAAACAATTTAGTATTTAACAGCCCAGGACTGTCATGGGGCAGGGGGGCAGTGTGCTGTGACTTTTGACTTGAGCAAGCTCCAGGATAGGCTGTCTTAGCTGTCATGTTATTAATTAATTAATATTAGATAATAAAACCCTGAAGTTCAGGTTTTGCATCTTTCTGGGGAAAGAATCAGCTGAAGAACAGCGGCCTGAGGACAGGTAGTGGCAGGATGCGATTATAAAGTGTGGCTGAGTCTGAGGAAGCGAATGTCTCTTCTGTGGAGAGTGCCTGCAGTCCTCAAGAACAGTTGAGAAATGAAGGGATGGAGATAAGAAAAGAAAGCAGCTTTGTCAACCCCAGGGATGAAAAAAATAAATATCACAAGTCGAGCCCTTGAACAGTATGAAATTGGCTGAAAAAATATCATAGCTTTGGAAGTACTTTTATTTGCTCTGGGCTTCAGTCTTTAGGAAGCCATCACTTCACATTTTCAAGCTTTCCGCTACCACCTGGAGGTTAGAAATTTCATTAAAAAATATAGGTGAAGACACTCCTGCAATCATTTGACTTGAGCTGTTAACCCTTTGAGAAGATCCCTGTAATGTGAAGGGTAAGAGCGTGCATAAAAGGTACGGTTCCCTCTGATCTGGAGAGTAGATGTGTCTTCACCCTGCGGTCCAGGCATTACAGAACGTAACTGCTACCTCATTATTATTAGCATCATTATAAGGACAGTTGCTTGTGTCCTTTAGGCAACTCTTGCATGGTCAGACCCTGGAAGGTGCAGAGCACAGGAGGCAGAGGCTCCCCAGGACACACCGGTGGGGAGCACTACCTGCAGGACAGCTGAGCCCCCAGCCGCCTGCCCACCCGCCTGCCCCGGCTCTTCCCAGCCCCTGCTGCCGGAGGCTTTCAAACAGCTGGTCACAGTGGCAAGACCAGGGCAACTGACTGAACTCCTGCTTTTCTTGTCTCTTTGCCTTCGCGGTACCTTTCTACAAGTTACTGTGGCACAAACTTTCCTGGTGTGAGTCTCAGGCAGCCCCCAGCCCCCTACCTTGGGGGAGGGAGCAGGTTTGCACCCCAGCGCTCGCTGTGGTGTGCCCTCAGCGCTGTCTCTTGGCCGGGTAGATGCCCTGAGCCTGCTGGCCTGGCAGGACAGCGAAGCGGTGACTATGCAGCTCCTGTGCTGCATGCTGGGGAGGAGGAAGCCCACTGCAGGCTGCGTGTTGTGGCTCCAATGCTCTTCTCACAAGCTAAATGATTTCAAAAGAGACCACAATCTCGTCTATAACGGTGCCTTTGAGCAGACCTAGACATTCTTCTGAATTCATGCACATGAACAAGAGGACCATATCCCAGCTCTGCAGGCACGTGTTGGTCTTTTTCGACCTTCCTTTCCATAGAAGAGAAGCCCAGGCGGGTGGGCTGGAGGAGCTCGCTGCCCCCATCAGACTCCCGGTCTGGATGCCCGGCAGAGCGTGGCCCAGTACCCCAGCGGGTCAGTCCAGGCACACTGTGTAACCGGTGTGCGACCGGCTGTGTAACTCCAACTGGGAAAAAAATTCCCATCACTCTCTCCCCGAGTGCCTTGTGTCTGACAAGGGATGGTACCTTCTAAAATGACACCTAGTCTGGCTCCGAGGACATGCGGTGTCCCCTCCTGGTCCTAGGAGAGAATTGCACCATCGACAACAGCCCAAAGGAAACGGGGAAGAGGGTTTACATGTGAAACGCTGATTCTGCAGCACAAATCCAGATGAAATCTCTGGATCAGGATATGAATTTCTCCAAACTTATCAGTGCTTTTATCTCAAAGTGCTCTGAAAACCATCTGTCCATCTCTCCTTGGTACATGCTACTAAAACTCCGCCTTTCCCATAATGCTTCCAAGATCTAGTCTAGTTAAACAGCGGTCAAGCCCCAGTGCTGGGGTTGCAGAGGTCGAAGCAGAGCCAGCTCCTCACATGGGTATGGCAGTGGTGACTGTATTTCTGTGGAGCTGGTGCTGGCAGGAAGGACAAACTGTTGAGATTTCAGCACAAAACCTAAAATACCCACAATCCTGAGAACACTGAAGAGGACCATGATGTTGGAGCATGCTGGACTCTACCCCCAGAAGGAAGAGCTGTATGAGTGTCACCAGCCAGCCAGCCAACATCCTATGGGACTTTTTAGCCACTTAGTCTGCGACTGACCTAACTCAGAAAGAATTTGGTCCTTACACGGAGAACGTGCCTGAAGTTCATGGGCATATCCCTTGCCACTGCTACAAACGTGGGAAACAAAGCAGGCCCCCTGAACTTCTTGCCACCTCAGATGGACCTTATGGCCAGTCTTCTCACTCAAACACCTCTTTGAAGACATGAAAGCGTCACAGAGTTAACTAGCCAGAACATGGGCAACACGTGCGCTACACACACCACACTTATCAGCCCCAGACCCTCTGAGTCTGTGGGTGAGGTGCTGGGAAGGCACCCCCGGGCATACCGACTCCCTGTGTCAGTCTCTGGCTCAAGGCAGCGGCTTGTTCAGAGTGAACGCAGAGGCTCAGGGCACATTCCTGACCCCATGAGCCACATATCAAAGTCTTTATAAGGTGAAGAGCCACGAAACACATAAACTGCACGGCAGAGAGACAAGGGGAGAGGAAGCTCTGGGAGAAGTCTTGAAGCAGAAGCCGACAGCAGCTCCCCAGAGGTTGTGCTCTGTGAGAAGGGGTTGAGGCTGAGCACGCAGCTGGGTGCTGAGGCACCTCGGCAGTGTCAGATGAGAGCCTGTGCTGGCTGGCTTCCTGTCACACCTGGGGATTCGTGTCACTCAGCAGCTCCTGTGACAGCCCAGCCCAGCTGCTGGCCATGTGGCAGAGCCTTGGCACAGAACCTGCACGAGAACTGGTTCTGAGCCGGAGCTGTAAGTGCTGGAGCAGGGAGGCCAGTGCTGCTCGAAAGGCTCAGAAATAGAAGTGGTTGTTAAAGGTGGCTGACGATTAACCAGTCTCTGTGCTAATTCCCCTGCTCAGCAGCCTTCCTTTCTGTCGTTGTGGTCACAACAAAATAATATTGATATGAACACACAACTGACACAAACATACAAGGAGACTGTATGAAGCTGCTCTGGAGCAGACAGTACTTTCCCTCCTTGGAAGGTCATATCCCAAGGCAGGATCTGCCCTGAAACCCACAGTGTGCCGAGTCTGTAATGTGCACATGAACCCTCATGAACTCCAAAGAAGTCAGTGGGACTGCACACATTTTAAACAAGTGTGAAAGGATAAGCAGGTTCCCACTGTTTAGTAAGCCAAAATGCATTATGCAAACAGTCTGATTCTGCTCTCGCAACAATTTTGCATCATTCCAGCTCATGGTTTTCAGTAGTTGCTCTCAGCTGACATCCATGCAAGTGCTGGAACAAAAATAATGCTTATAGCATCTTTTCTCATTCAGTCATTTCTCTAGAGCAAAACTGATACCAGTGCAGGGACCGGTCTCATGTTTCTGTTCTAGACACATTCTGAGCACTGAAACGCAATGTAAAAAGATCGCGTGGGGTATGCACAGGTCACTGCAATGCAACGCCTTTCACCCATAGCTCCAAAGCCCCCCGGTAGCAAACAGCGTGGGAAGTGAATGGTATTAACAGAAGATTACCCCTTCACTGGTTTTCTGCAAATCTGAAGAAGTGTTTCTTGTGTCATTGCCTGCGTCCCCAGCATCAGAGCTGCTCTTATTTTCTTCCTCTTTGCAGTCCTTATCATCTTCATCTCCAGGAGATTTCCGTGACTGCTTGGAGGATTTCTAAAATGAACAACAACAAAGTGAAAAAGTAAAAACTGAGCTTCAGTCACAGAAAGGCACTTTTGAAACATATGTGGAATGCTGTCTGATCATGCGGATCCCTGTCCAAGGTGAATACTGGGGAGGATGTGTGGGGCGAGAAGCATTTTTCAGGTGAAGCAGTTGGAGTTACTGCCATCAGTGAAGCAAAAGGCGAAATTGGGTGTTTGACACAGGTTGGCAGCACAACTGACTGTAAGACAGACACAGTAACAGGAGATGGGTATTAGTGTTGGGTCACCTGTAGGTTTTGTTAGTTAATGAAACAGATGGTGCCAGCTTGACAAAAGTTTTGATTAAACACAGAGATGTAAAATGAGAATAACATTAGCAGAGCTGCTTTCCATACTTTTTTTAGTGCTGTCAGCTTTAATATATTAACATTAAAGCCATGTGGAACCAATATATCTTTTCTGCTCCCTTTATGTTATGCAATTCTACAGTACAAAAGGATAAATTGTGGCATTAAGCCACCATTTTCCTAATCCTCTGTTTGCCCAGAGTCTTCTGGAAAGAAGATGGTAGACCAGACCTGAATTTGTAATGTAAAACACATAAAGGGGGTGAAATTACTTAGTACGTTTTGTTCAGTTGATGAACCATAGAAATCCCTGCTCTCCCCCAAATTGTACCTGGATCAGATTGTTTGCTTGCTTCTTCTCATTTAATTTCGTTTTCACTTACAGAGAAGAGTAACACGAATGTGAGTGAACATGACTCTGCCACGCTTCCCACAATTTTTTAAGCCAAGTACAGAACCTGGAGGCACACACAGAACTGGAGGAAGTGACTATAACGCTGCTCCCTTTCACCCGGGTGAGAAGTACAGCTGAACCCAAAGTCACTACGCAGGTGATTACATTCAACAGCCATTACCAGGCAGTCTGAGACACAGTACTCCTAAGGAGGCACGCTCCTAAGGCTTTTTTTTTTTGCTCTTCATGGAGAATCTAAGATGACCAAACCTATCAATCCATCTTTGCATGGATTTTCCTTCCAGCCCTTCTCAACTCCTTCCCATTCTTTCACCTCCTTCTCAAAGTGTGGGCACCAGAACAGGGCAGAGTATTTCAGCTGCTGTCTCACCAAGGCCGTCCACAAAAGCAAGAGCACTTCCCCTTGCCTGTTTCAACAGCATCGTTATGGTACTGGGTTCAAAACGCTAAAGAAGGAAGAACAGATTGCCAAAAACTGGACACTAATTATAAATGCATATGGGTAACAATGGAAAAACTGAAGACAACCTTTGAAGTGTAGGATTTTTTCCGTTTTGAGCCTGCTTTTTCATTCTTTCTTTTTCCTTTTCCATCCTCTTCTACCCGATCACCTTCCTCCTCACTGCTGGCATCTGCTGTATTTCCTCCTTCTCCTTCAGTTTCTGAGGAGCTCTGTTGCTGAATTGCCTTTAAAATAACAATAACAGTAATAATACATAAACAACAAAAATATCACTAAAACCTAGTACTTATTTTTTGTTCTGTATTGAAGATAGGAATACTGGTAACAAACAGCTTACACTTTAGTCTCTACAGTCAGGAAGAGCTCATGTTATTCTTGCAATTATCAAGAAAAAGGGCTGCAGAGGCAATTTTCTCAGTCACCACTTGAAAACAGTTATCAGACGCAGATTCTGGGATAGCACGTTCTGAACGGTTTACACAGAAACAGAAGATCCGATAACAAAAATGTGTTTGCTGGAGAACTAAGGGCTGCTTAGCGGACAGACCTGGCGTGTTCTACTCTGGGCAATACTGTGGAAAATTCTAGACTTCGGCTGCAATAGGAGAGACCTATTCAGGAGAGAAGATGGCTGTTACACACACACACACACCCCCCACCCCTTCACAGGGCAGGAGCTCCTTGTTAGGAAAAAAGCAAACGCTGACCAGAAGGCTGAGAGCTCTTTGACAGTCCATCTCCCACAGACTATTCACTAGATTTTTTTAAATCCCCAACTGCATGCAAAACATCTGTAGGGCTGAAAATATGAAACAGGAACCGAGAGGGGCAGCAGCTTGTCTGCAGGTGGTCCGCATCGCTGGTTTGTAAGGTTTTGTGCTAATAATGTAATAGGTGTTTGCCTTCTTTTGGAGGTGATTTCTACCTTCAAAGGACCACATTTTTTTAACGAGGAAAGTTCTTTGGCTTTATACAGCCCACCAACTACTCCTCTCCCCCTCCAGCTTCCCTGACTTTTTGCTCCGGACATCCAACAGGGAGAGCTGTTGTACAGCAGCTACTATCTCGTAACGGCAGCGTAAACCTCCACCTTCTCACCCCTCACAACTTTGGCAGCGGTCTCCTACGTGTTGTACATTACCAATGTAAAAATCAAAAGTGCAGTGACCTTAAGGTCTGTGTAAAATACACTGAACCGGACATAAAAATAAACAACAGAAAGAAGAAGTCAGAAATTACTCATGTTTATACTGGAGTAAATAAAACCTTCCATTTTTAATTCAACTAAATCTGCTGCAGGTTTTTGCATTTCACCACCCCAGAATATCGCAGAAAGCTAAGGGCTCTTGCAGTATGATTAAAGTTCAATTTGTCACAGAGTGCAAGACCACAGTTGTCTTTACATTACACAGTTACAAGAGCTGTGAAACTTTATAGCTCCACCAAACCCAGGACCTTCCACACCACTCAACAATTTTTACATTGACAAGAAGTCTTCAAAGAGGAAAGCAAGAAAGGTAAGGAGGAATAGAAGTGAAAGTAATTTACCTGATATCCAGTAAACTTTACTCCAGGGTTGTTTTCTATTTCCCACAGGCCTTCATTAAATCCTTTTCGCTTGTTCGACTTCCCAAACTTATCTTTATATTCTTTATATGGGAAAAGGTCTTTGGGCCCCAGGAATGCACTGCATTTTAACAAAGGTGACATTCAAAAAAGGACTTAAATTCCTCCTCTTCAAAAAAAACCCAAACCATTAACAGTGCAAATGTCTTCCCTATTCTTCTCCTCATTCCATCATTTCTTTCTCAGTTTTGTTTGCTTGTTTATTTATTTATTTAACACCGAGTTACTGCTGTGACTCTGATTTAATGGCATTGGCTCACCATCCTTATGTCTGAAGTTGCAAAATCATGCTGGGTCTCTCTAGAAACAACTAAAACAAGTCTCATTTGTTATATTAACTACTGCTGGGAACTGGCACTTGAACAGTTTATGAAAGGGATTATATGACGTAATTGCCTGCGATAGCAAGGGACCAAACTTCCAATCCTGTGTGTTACAAATCCAGAAAGGCCTAAAAATACCATACAGAAAGTTAAAGCATTTAAGGAGTGCCTAGAACCCACAAGCCAGAACTTACCCCTCGTACCACGGGACAGAAAAAGCAGTGGCATTTACCAGTATCTATACTGCTGGTATGCCTGGGACCTTCTTTCTTGGAATAAGACCCTCACATGCTAGATTTTGTGCAAACACAATAAAAATGCTCTTTCCCCAAAATCTTATAATTTCATATAAGACAAGAAACAATGGGTGAATATAGGCAGATGAGTCATACAAGGAAACAATGAGACACATGGTGCTTGTGGCCAAATTGTGTTTTAGACAGCACAGCAAAGGAGGGATTTTGTGCTCTGCTGCTGCTGCATAAGTCAGCTATGCACTGGGCCAACTAATTTCAGGCACAGACACCACAAGGCAGAAAACATAATTACAAAAAAAAGAAGAGTGGTGATTTATCCTGCTTTTTCTACATACCCTTTTTTTTTTTTTTTACTTTCAATAAAACTCTGACTTCTTATATAAAACTGAAGAAAGCATCAGTTCCTTTTCATTGGGTATCTATATCCAGTGTGTTTACTTTGCTCTGTATCACAGTACTGGGATGGCTAATGGTAAGTTAAATTAAAAACACTGAAGGCAAAAACCCCCTTTCATTCCCACGTGGAAGATTCTATGTCACCAACAACTGGAGCTGAGCAAGTCGCAGTGTCCTTCACTATAATCACTGTCCTACTTTCCTGATGATCTTTGCAATTAACGTTAACTCTATGGTATCCATTACCATGGGATCATGGAGCTCCACCATTTACAACACATTTATACTTGCAACATCACCATGAGGTTGGGAAGTTGCCCCTTTTTTGCAGATGGGCTTCTGAGGCACAGAGATCTGCCCAAGGTCAAACTCAAACTGATAAAAGAGCACAGAGGAAAACCCAATTCTCTCCAGTCTCAGTCCTATACCTTAATCACAGGGTCATAGTTCTTCCTTGCTGTAAACATTACTTCAGATTAATGCCCAATTTGTGCCCTGATTCTTCCCAGCACTTACAAATGTGCAAAATTTCATTCACTTAAGTGATCCCACTGGCCAAGAAGTTTGCCAGGGTGGCTAAAGGCAGCAGCAAATGCCAAGTCTCTGGGGAAGGAACTTCCTTTGAACTACGCAGGAGACAGAACGGTATCCACACGCAGTCGTCTCATTGAGAAGTATCTCAATTATATAATTACAAAGCCAAGAATGCATTTCTACCTGAAAGCCAAACAGCGATTTCCAAACTAACAAATGTCTTGTTAATATTAAAGGCTACAATAGAGCAAGGGATCTGAATAAATTGTTTTATGAATGCTTTTGCTAATACTAGATGTCTCCTTGTTGCCAAAAATACATACAAACAGTTCTAACACAAATAACAAAGGAAAACTGAATGAAACTTACCATGGGCTGCCTTAATTTTCCACAACAGTAATGTATGGAAGGTTGCCTTTTATGTACAGGCAACACTGAAAAATGGTGTACATCCTTGTTTGAAATACATCTGTTGCTACCGGGAGAGTATAACAGTTTCCACTGCTCTGCTATCAAACTAAGGAGCTGCAATCTACAGTTCATTTTTAGCAGGTATGCTTTTTAAATTATTAAGGTAGTAACTACAAACGTTCTTCCTGTTTCAGGTGCTACAGTCAGATTGTGGGCTGACAAAACCCAAACCAAAAGAGGTTAGCAGTGTGGGATTCATTCAATTCAGAATAAAAGTGGTCAGAGTTTTTTTTCTCAAAATGTTTCTCGAGAAAAATGTTTCCATTAAAAAAAAAAAAAATTATATTTTGTGCTCTGATTTTAAAGCATCGTAAGTTTACTTGAACTTTATTCTTTTTAGATTAATTTGTGACAGTAATAGTAGATCACAATATATCAAAGTATCAGGTTGTTTCACTACAGCAATAGGAAGAAATATTTTAACTAAAGAGGCTGCTTTGATCTTTATTAAGCACAAACTGCCTTTAAAGATTTTTGAAGTAAAATGTGATGTATGAGCTATGGGGTTTATTATGTTCTGGAATAATGTTAAAATTCAAAAACAAACAAGAATTTCTAATAAAGCTTCAAACATCTAAAATTAAATTTAAAATGTCATCAGAATTTCATTTTTTTCCTTTTTATATTTCCTAGGAATGCTAGAAAACATGTTCCCCACAAGTGGGGAAGGAAAAGTTTTAAAATGTAAACATTTAATGCAAAATAGAACCTGTGATTTATTTTTTTGAACTACCTCAGACATAGTTTAAAATAGAGACATGTACATTATAATTTTGAAGCTCTGTACTTTGTAGCAATTACTATAAGACCTAACTTACTCTTTCTGTTCTGATTCCTTTCTTTCCCTATAAGCTCTGCCAACTCTGTTCTATTACTTCCGAGAAGTCCATCCTACAGTGCCCCCAGCACAGATCTCACAGGAACGCACGTTATTTTAAAGCTGTGTGAGGACTGTGTGAGACTCCGGGCTCTGCTTCCTTTCATTTTACAAACTACCAAGTGATTTCTCACACAGGACAGGAACCCAAACGTGTCTGAATACAGCAGCTTGATCTCTGCTACCACGTACATCCAAGTAACAAATTTTTGCCCATGCATCTGACGTCAGATGACTCTTTAATAAATACGTGCCAACACTTTTCTTTACGGGAAACACAGGCACTACTTGTTATTTATGCTTAGCCCATAACACACCATCCAGGCAGCAGTGTTCCCATCTACTTTCACGTGTTGGTACAAATGAGTTGGGCTCATAGGACCTATCTCTAGGCTCCCAATGGCTTCAGTCAGGATTTGTTCCAATAAAATCAGTGGAGATGAAGTTAGCTGCAGCGGAAGAAGATGTTTTCAAAGGAAAAGACCATATTCATTCACTTACGTTTCATGAGTCCCGAAAAAGAAGATGGGGTATTTATTTGCTGGAGGCTTCACGGCTCCTTCAGGGAGTTCATCAATCTGTGAGACAGAAACGGAAAAAGGATTACTCCCAAATGTGGTGTCCCTCATCCAAGAATCCCCACCAAGCCGTGGGAGCCGTAGCGCAGGTATCCCGCAGCCCTGGGAGGTTCCCACGGTGTGCTGGCACGGGGAAGGGGTGACAGCTGCCGATCTGTCAGGCAGGCAGGTCACACGCCGTCAGCGCATGACAGAAACACTGCAGGGACACGACAGAAGAGCAAGGAACAGACAAAAAGTTGTCATGATTTCATGGGCATTATAACACACAAAGGCAATAAAATCAAGCCTGCTTAATTTAAGTGTTAACTTCAGATGCCGCCTCATCAAAGGCACCAAAGCCCAGAGGGTAATCCTGTCTGTCTCACACAGCCACCTAAATAACTTCTGCCACAAATGGGGAACAGATGGCACCTCTGCAGCCGGAAAACCAGACAACCTCCATCGGTGCTTCCTGGTGGCGATGGTCAGATGCGGCGTACAATGCGTAACGCGCACCAGGGAGGAGGGCCTGGGACTCGCCTTCCTCCAGAGGTTTGGGTCACCACTCCCCTCTGTACTCCACTGCTTCTTTCACATTTTACCCCGGCCTCATATTTCTCAAGATAGAGCTGCAGAGCTGCTAAGGGAGGGATGGGGAGGGGGCTCTCCTGAGATATAGCTGGGACTGGGATGAAGCCCCCAGGCTAAGCGGTGCCCAGACCCCATCTCCCAGTGCTGAGAGCGCTGGCGGCGAGGCTGGAGGTCAGGGTCATAACTAAGTCTTGCCTGTATGGAGTTTTTCAGTCCTCTGCAGGAGAAATAGGGTCCAGGTGCCTCCCCACATCAACCAGAACATCAGCACAGCTTTGAATAAGATCTAAGTGCCTGCCTTGACAGAAATGGCACTTCTGAGCATATGTCGGTGTCTAAAATTAAGCGTCCAGAGAACTCTCCAGCTAAGAGGGAGTCTAATGAATGTAAGTATCATCTATAGGGCAACACCAGAGAGCAGGTGAATGGCTTGCTGCCTGGGTCTGAGGGAACTCATCTCAACATAAGCATATTGAATCCTGCCAAATGTCACTGGAACTGAGAGCAAAGTCTGACATACCAATGCTACACGAAATCTGCTCCTCAGCAGAGCATGGGGATGGAACCTGCATGTTTTCACTCAGGAGGCCAGGCCCACATGTGCTTTCCTTCTCTTTTCCTGCCGAAGGACCCCAAACACTGAATTCTTGTTGATTAATAAACACCAGATTGTTTTCAAAGGATGTTCTCTTTCACTGTAAAGCATCTGCTGGCTATGTAGCTCTCAAAGGAGTACGAGTCTTTGTAAGAATTCAAGTACTTTTGGTCTTTCTGCAAGGACACCCGTTGGGGACAGAGAAACCAGAGCCACATGTGGAGCTGTAATGTCACAGGACTCCTTTCTGCAAAAGAACTGGATGCCTATCTTTTAGGTCTAAGCAGAGCACTCTCTGAAGCTATGCCAAAATCAGGGGATAGAAGAGCACTCCCAAAGCATCCCCTGTCTCTTCTCTGCGGCACAACCCAGGGGTGCGGATGGTGGGGCTCTGGCACACTGGGCCACGTGTCACCTACAACCCAGCACCGACTGCAGGAGACAATCCATGATAGTCAGAGGTGTCACACGCCTCATGGGCACAGCAATTACCCACCTTTTTCTATTCAACAGAGCTAATGAATTGATAAATAAGAGGTGAATCTATTATTTGAATGCACATAGAAGGAAGACAGATGCTGTTGGAAGATGGAAGCACGCATTCCCTTTTAGTTCAGCTATGTTTAAGAAGGAGCTGAAACGACATGACAGGCTGTTTGGTGTTCTCTTCATCATCAGGAATACACAGAGGAAAGACTGCCAAAGATATTTTTTCAGAACTCGTTATTTTCTGACATTAACTATTTGTTCTTAAGTAAGTGCCCATAATGTGGTTACTTTCTCACTAATTCATCATTTAAATACAGGTGTTAGACTATAACAGTGATAAAAAGACTGCAGGGGAATAACTCATAACTCACTTCACAAACTGATAGCAAGTCAGGGAGATAGCGTGTCCCACTCTGCAACACATTTCATGCTTCCTTAAAGATGGAAGTATCTACGCATCAGACCAAAAAAGTGCTGCGCTGGCAGTTTGCCAAGTACGGGGTACCTCAACTGTGGATGCCATAGCCATCTTCCTCTTTATCATGACAAGGAAGATGTCCAGAGAGATACCAGACCCCAGAAAAATGTGGGCCTCTGTGCCTGAGACAAACAATGTCTGCTGGGACGCGAGTGTGAACCTCATCTGGCCACTTGAAAGGCGGCACCAGCTCTGGGCTGCATTACAGAGCACTGCAGTCCAGTTACTGCCTCAGCCCTTTAAGAATTTCTCATGAAATAAAGCAAACAGCTGTAAACAATCAGTAAAGTGAAGGAATGAAGACATGCTTAGCAGGGAATGCTGATCAGAAGGGAACGAGGACCTTACATCAACAATGTGCTATGCTCCAATGCAGCGAGGATCTTCTAAGCAACATCCCAAGTGGAGTTAAGCCTCATGTCACATTCCCAGCACTTCATACTGTTAGCTAAGGAGCAGCACCAAACTGACAAAGGACAGCACACACATCTGTCACGCAGCTCACCTGCTCCCCATTTCGTGGCATATTTCTTTATCCATCTGAGTATCCCCTCTGACTGTGTATCATCACAGGAAACCATAAAAAAGCTTTTCATAGCTTTTGAAAGCTGGCATACACATACAAACACACGCAATATAAATCTGCACTAAACAGCTCAAGGATAGACGGTTAATGCTCCCACTCTACCATTTCACTGTGCAGCTGAGCTCAAGACTTCTCCTGCCTTCACCGATTTTGCTGTGAGCTCCCCAGCTCTCAGGCTTATGTCGCCAGTACTGTAATGAGGCTGAATATGAAGTGACAGTGCTATCTTATGGCCGTTTAACTCCGCAGCAAAAACTCCACAGAATTTAGTGAAGGACGAGACCCTCTCTGCCAATAAGGAATATCTCTTCCCTTTTTACCTGTTTCATGCGAATCCCTGCATTACAGACCGTAAGAGGAGAGCTTTGCACAGTCCAGCCATTCCCAGCAAAAGCACCGTAGCCCTTTATGCATGCTGAGCCCCCAAGTGCTTATTTAGCTGCAGAACAACCCCAGCACTCCTTGATGATTGCCGCTGTTCTGTAGCAACAGAAAGCAAGCGGTACGAGCAACCATACTGCAGCCCCCTGCTGCTGCACTCAGTCGCAATTTATTCCCATCCTACAAGATGTTTTGGTTAAATATGCCAAAGATTTGGATCTGATATTTTTCGCCATATCAGCAAGCTCAAAGACAGAGAGGGAGGGAGGGAGGGAAGGAGGGAGAGAAAGAGCAAGCGCGTGAGCACATGAGCGAGAAAAGCATCACTGCTTCGAACCAGGAACAAAAGAGGCAAGTGCACCCATACTAGGGCACAGTGTTGTAGTCACAGAAACCTCACTAATGACTAAAGCATCTATCAGGGAGCCAGACTGCGATTGCATTTTGCTTCTGGAAGGAAACAAACAGATTCTGAAGTACCCGTTATAACCTGCAATCAAACAGGAGATCTATCCTCGCCCCAACCAGAGCACACAGTGGGCTGGAGCTTGCTGCCACAGAAATCACTGAGAGCTGTGCATGGCGCGCGAATCTGATACGTGCATCAGCAACATCATGGGCAGCCGCTTCAATTATGGCTAAAATTAAAGCAGGTGGTTTCAAATTTCAAGTTTTATCCCCCTTGCTCCCGTTGCTGTCATCTGCTTAATGAATAACAATTGCTTTCTCTTTGCACAACCTCAGCAGCGCTGCGCTGCCCAGCATTTGTTTGCCAACCAAGCAGCACAGCTTTAAAGATGTAACTGTGCTTTTTCCCCCACCCCTCCGGTAAACAAATGCCAGGCTTCTAGGGTCAGGAACACTGAAAAAAAAATTTCAGCCTGGCCCTCTCAAACCAGAGCAGGGCTTTATCAAATGGTGTTGCTAGGGGCTACCAATGTGCAAGCAAGAAATCTGTCTCCTTGCGTTGTAGTTTATAGGCTAGGATGTATATGCAGCCTGAGTATTTTGCTCTCAGTGGTGCTGAGCGATTGGTGACTTCCCAGGTAGTCTGGTTCTCACAGGCTGGGTTTAGCAGTACTGGTGCTGCACCGCTTCCTTCCCAGTTGCCGTGAGGTCAGGGACCCTGGGGAGGGGGGCGCTGGCTGGGGTCGCACTGGAGCTGCAGAGCCGGAGCCCTGCAAGGAGCACAGCGGTGGCTCTCAGAAGCACAAATCATCCCCGTGCCTGCCTGTGGGATAAGGTGGCATATTCCAGACAGGCAGAGGAGCTCCCTGGGAGGGCTGGTGCAGAACCAGAGGAAGCTGCACCCCTCCTGGGTGTTCTGCTCCAGAGAGCTCCACGTTCCCTGCAAAATGGGAAACCGGCTCGGAGACACTGGGAAAACGGCAAGCTTTGTCTCTCTGCTTGTCTACGCAGAGCAGCTTTCTGTGGAGGTTTATGTTACTGCAGCAGTCAAGAAAGGGGCAGTCCTGCTCATCAAGGCGGAATGGCAGCCCAGATGTGTCTCCTTCCACTTGGAGGGACAGCAGGTGTCACCTCGTATGGCTATCACAAAATCTCCCTGCTGCTGCTAAGCTGCTGCTCAGAAGCAGGAATTTCAGGCTGTCCGGGTGGCTTTCGGCCCAGATCCTGTTCCGTTATATTCCAGCGGAATTTGACACTGCGAAAAAACAGGTACTCTGCAAAAATACCTATCGGGTCCACATTTACAGACAAGAAAGCTTTCCTTCAGCATGTGGAGATGCTTATGCAGGCCTTGAAACCACAAGAACATGTCCTTTTATTTTGCAAAAAGAGGGCATTAAAACTGCAGAGCAGTAAATCACTGGTTGTTTTGACACACTATAAATGCCTTTGATTGGCAAAAGCACACAGAAGCATTGCAGAGATCAGTATCTCCCACTGAAATCCCCGGAGTCACTGCACAGCAGTCAAGCAAAGGCCTGTAGTATTTTTGCTGGAAAGTGGTTCAAGTTGCTTATTATTGCCCAACACAGGCAAACAGCTTGATCTTTTGCAGTTAGCTTATTAGCAAAACTCTAGATGGATAAAAGCAATACTCTTCAAAATCCATTATTAAAATAGGGTATTTTGCTTTTCTACAACATTTTTATTCAGATGGATTTAATATGCTTTTTAATAGCTAATGCTACCGGGAGTCAGCAGTATGGCAGTATCTTTTCTAAACCATTATTTAAAATACTGTTCTGTAAAATGTAAAATATTAATTCTTTTCTTCCCCCAGAGGTTCCTAAAATGTAGAGGGGAAATAAAAAAAAAAAAAAAAAGAAAAAAAAAAAAAACAACCTCCCTCAAGCTAAAAACTATGACTCAAATTCTGTAGTCCTTAAATTGAACAGCAATCCAAGTAAAGCTGATCGGAGACTGCAGAATTTTTCTCTCATTTATCAGGACTATATGATATTTGAAGCACAGCTCAACTCCTTCCCCGATGTACATCACATACTAGAACTCCTAGTGTGGAATGCTGGCATATGCACTTTTTCACCCATTAGAAAAGATAACCTTGTGAAGGGTGAGACTAGAAGCAGAATCCAACTTAATAAGGTGGAACTGCACAGCTACAAAAGTAAAAATTAAAAGTCTCTGGGCATAGAAAAGAGCCACCAGCAAAAACAAAAAGCAAAACAAGATTAAAAACAGCAGAGCATACTTTTGAGCACTGCTGAAAATGGCTGAAGGGTATCCTGCAGACAGCCAGAAATGACAATATAAAGACATCAATCCTCCTTTTTTTCTGTGCATGCTCAGGACCTCAACGAGATAGAAGACAATGAAGGGTTAGTTGGGAGTCCAAACAATGCTGGCAGGCAGTGTCTCACTAGGAAAGATCAGCAGTCTTGCAGCTGAATTCAGCCCCTTTACATCCCTAATTAGCAGCATATTTTTAAGACAAAGTTGAAATATACTTTCTGCAGAGCTGCTTTAATCTTCAAGATGGAAATGGGGCCAAAGCTTAGTTCTGCATGACTGGTATCTATATGCATGACTTTGGAGATAACAGATCTATTCATGTGATTCCTCTGTGAGCTTTCACGGCTGGTGGGCAGAAGACTGTCACAGGAGGAGACTCTGGGGCTCCAAAGACTGGTCCTATCTCCTGTATCGGCTGCTAGCTTCTGGGATGACCTTGGCCACATCACTGCACCGCCTTCAGTCTCACTGTACTGGTACAAATGGGGTACTGATCCCCATAAAGCACTCGAGGTCCACTGCTTAAAACAGTAGCTAGGTGCAACTAGTAGCAAGTACTTCCAGCTCTGTCAGAGAAGGATTCCAGGTTACCAAACTGTAATCCTCCCAGTGAGCACACCCCAAAGTTAGACTGCTGCAAAAATGCTCCATCTTTTCCAAGTGAAGTGCTTCCCTGCCACTGTGAGTGAAGCAATGGTGCTACCACTGGGATTTCCCCCCCCTCCAGTCTGTCCCTAAGGAAAGGAAAGGATGTGCTCACAGTATTTTCAGTCTGACTTTTACCTGCAATAACTCAGGGACATGTCAGACAATTTTACCAAACCAGGCAGAAGGAGAAAGGCCAAAGAGGTACTAGTTTCCCCATGTTTTGTGATAAATAGGCTGTCCATCAGAAGATGGACAGATAAGTAGTCCATGTGCTAAGAGACAGCTTGCAATGCAGGCTTAACCAAAACATCAGGCAACAGGGAATCCACATAAAAACAAGCCAGAGAAAAATAAGCTTAAGTTTCATGGCTCACAAAATTACTTTTTATTTGTGGGTGGATGGTGAGAGGTTGTTCATTTCCAACAGAGATTGCCAGCTTTGAGGCATTTTGTGTTTATTTTTCTTCCCTTTAAGCATAGTTCTTTGTCTGAATTATTCCTCAGATATCAAAATACTGTTTGCAATGTCCATCCACCTGAGCAAACCATTCTGAGCCCGCTAACACCAACTGAAAACAGTTTCTGATGACAAATCTGGTTATCTTACTTTATCATCTTACTACAAATATTTTTGTCTTGAAATACAAAAGTGTGCAAGAAGTGCACATAAAAAAATGTGTTTGGAAGACATGCAGCAAATAAACACTAATTAACCAATCAAGACATCAACAAAAGAGAAATTTTGGGGACTACACACTCACAAACACTATTTCTCTCCTGCCACTGTCTTCTCATAAGCCAAAGGGACATGAAAAGTCATATCTTCTCCCCAAAAGCCTCAAAGCAGGCTCAGATAAACCCTGCCACCTTCCATATCGCATCTGCTAGAAAGAATGGATAAATGGAGTAACAACTCTATTAGACTGAGGAATATTTTCTGGCCTTCCAATATTTACACTTGAATTTTACTATTTCATTGATTTTGTTTGATTTAAGGAAAAATGTTATATTCATGAGATAGGATTTTTTGGCCAGTCAACTTCATCAAAAACTTTTCAGTCAGATACAGTCTGCCTAGAGCATTGACATTTGGTCAAATATACACAACCAAATTTTATACTTGAGACTCATCTGTTCCACATATCCCAGGCTCCATATTCCACTGTCCAAGCTTTTATTAAAAGAAGTTGTTGCTAGTCCTTATACTCTATTGGCACACTTAAAGCCAAAAGGTAAGCAAATTTCTGGAAGATTGCAGTCTCCTAGACTTGGCTGGCTTAATTTACTATTTCTTTTCCAATGTAATCTACTTCCTAAAAAAGTCAGTTAAAAAAATTGGATTGGCACAGTATTTCCAGGCTGAAGAATACCAAGCGCTCCTGTGCAATATTTGGTCCGGCTTCCCACAAAGTACACAAGACCCTGTTGACACTACAGTTTGCAGTTAAAATCGTTTTGAGTAAGGATACGTGATCGATGGAGACCGCAGGTCCCAGACACGAGCCTCCAGCTTGCGTCAGGGTGGACACAATCATACTAGAGACAAAGGGAACAATCTGCTTCACTTGCTGCAGCTCACAGGCCCCTGCTACGGAGGACTCAAGCTTGACACTGGAGGTTGCAACTATCATCTCGGCCTTTGGGTACAGAAAACCTTCCTGCTTGTCTCCTCTGTGACTTGTTTTGCTACCATCAGTTGCAGCTAAGGAGTGTAATACCAGGGGCCTGAAGCATTCCTTGTCCCAGAACAAGTGCCTGCACAGAAAAAATACTGTTTACATGGGGAAAGAACACAAAATCTTTGTCCCTTAAAAGCGCAGAACATTTTTGGTGTCCTGCACCCCTCTGAGGTTTGGGTGCAGCAGTAGAGATGAGACTACGTGAGCGTCCTGATCAGTGCTGCAGAGGGAATGGAGACACAGCTAAGCACGTATTTGTCTTCATTAAGTTGCTCTCCGTGGACCCACAGACCATAAAAACTCCTGGTCTTAAATACCTGAGTGTACGTGTTCACACCAGAACATCTATTTGCAGGATTTAAAGCAACAACTTCAAAACATAAACTTCTGTTTCACAGTACCATAAACAAGGAATTTACCTATTACCTACCCACCGTTCTGCAGGCACAGACAGCCTGCACCAGCTGGGCTGCGTACACAGCACCAACAGGGAGCTTCTGCAGCACCAACAGGGAGCTTCTGCAGCACCAGGTACGGTGAAGGCCCCTGAACAGATCCCACACCCTGGCGCTGAGGACTGCAGGAGCACATCCACGCTCACAGCACCAAATCGCAGCACTGAGGGTGCTCACATGCAGGTGGTGGCCTGGGACCCTTCAGCAGGGGAGATGCCTCAGTCCAGATTTTGGGGCTAGGGGGTAAGTATAATCACCAAGCATCACCACCGGCTCACAGGCCAATTATTTTGCTGTGATGCAAATAACACATACAATGACGTGTGCACAGTCTGGGGGGAATAAGCAGCAATGAAATCTAATTGCAAAGCCCATGAATGGAGTGATTTGCAATAATTTTTCAAAGGCAGGTTTTCCTGTTTACTTGGCTGACAAACTGCAAACTTGTACCTGCAGAAGAGCTCAGAGTCTGTAGAAAGCCTAGGGTGGCTATAAACCTTGCAACTGTCTGTAAATAATTGTTTCTATTACTCCTGCAGCCTTAGCCACCACCTATGATACAAAACAACCAATTAAACTGGCATACTATTTTGCTAAGATGAAGCTTTTGCCTGTGTCGGCTGAGTTGCTAAAACCATGGAATGAGAAGAGATTCGTGCAGTCACAGTGGTCTCTGTGCAGCACTTGGACCCAGCTTTGGTATTTTTACTGGGTTTGCTTTCAATCTCTGCTCAGATTTCCAGGAGCTGTCATTACGGTGTCAAATACCTTCTTTGCAAAGTCCCCCAGTCTAGGTTAAACTCTTAGGAATTTTAATCTGTCTGCCTAAATAGACTCAGGAACCAGTTTTTCCAAGCCAAGTCATACTCTCCCCACCTGCCTGTTTTTCTGTTTCCAAAACCTCAGGATGAGAGTTTTCATTGAGTTTTGACCAAAATGTACGTTGCTGAAATCTACTTAGATAGTCCCTAAAAGATTAACATTTTCCTAAAAGTAATGATGATAATAAAAATCTTAAACAGCAGCTTACAGGAATGAAACTTTTTATATAAAAATATACAAAGCACTCCATTATGTACATGCAGACCTATGAACTTGCATCCTAATTACTAAATCATGTTAGAAAAAAATTACTCAAATGAAATAGTAAAAACATGAAAGATGAAAAGATGTATTTTTAGAGATTTAAGTGGCATTAATGTCCGAGAGGAAGATGGTCAATATGGTAGTGACCAGACTTGCTAGGGTGGCATGCCCATTATTCTAAAAATATATATTTTATATCACAAACACTAAATATGAGTTTTAAGCATGTGAGTACTCTACTCATGGGCTTGAAGTTGCCTACATGTTTACATACTTGTAGGACTGCAGATTATAACATCTTTTCTTTCTGTCCAATGAGCAATGTGTAAGTATTTTGAATTATTTTCAAATAACCTCTCAGAATATGGTGTTTCCATGACCATTAGTTATCTACAAAACCTAGTGACTCAGCTCCAGTTATGTTACAGAAGACACAAAGTTTACTCCAGAATCTGCTTTCTTCCAAAAGTCTCTGATTTTCTTTGACTTTCCTTCTCTGAACAAGACCAAGGGCTTTTGGCCATCACTCTCTCTCATTTCCATACTGCACTTGGAGGGGTAATCAGAAGATTAATTTTAAAGGAATGGTGATTTAAAAATGATACAGGCTGTCAAGAGACAAATTGCATGTGTGGAATTGTAATAGCTGTTTTCCTGCATACATTAATATTAATTTTTTAAAACACTCGTTACCTCTGAATCAGGAATGGCATCCATACTAAGCACAGGAGCTTAGCAGTCTCCCCCAGCAGCTCAGTAAAAAAAACCATGTTTAAAATCCGGTTACCATTTTGTTTTAAAAAGCAGCTGTAAAGAAACAGCATATTATTCTGACTCATATTGTGCAAATAACTGGGAAAAGGCAATTACACATAAAAGAGAACTTGGTTAGTGGAGACATATCTGCAACTAGGGAAGGACGTTAGGGAACACTGCACATATGAATTTGTCCTGGGATCCAGATACACCTCATACAAATCAACAAAATCCAATCAAGCACCTTTCAGTCAGCATTCCAAATTTTAATTCGAAGTGTCACTTGCCTTTACTTCCTAACACACTGGTGATGACACATGATGTGTCCAAACCGTGCTCCACAACCAAAGAGTTTTAGCTCACACTGCTTTTAAGTGTCAAGATCCCCAGTTCAGTCTTACCTGCAGCACTGGAGACACCCCTGACACCCCTGCTGCTACACCAGGGCAACTGTACTGCTGACATCCGACAAACAAGTAAACGAGCACCTTCATCTAGCAGCAAATGCTTCAGAAAAAGTGTAAGCATCTCATAAAAATATTGTTCCCCTTGCTCCCACATCTGCTAAAGTTGTTGGTGTTTCTTCTTAACAAACTGCCACTAAAATCTTTATTATTATGGGCTTCTAAAAACTTAACAGCTAGAGGCTTGATCCTGCAAGCACAGCTGGGCATACAGTTTGGCAGCATAAACAAAGCCATTGTCTTTGTATGATCAGATCCCATCCAGCACAATAACACAGGCAATTATATATGCAGGTGAATCCATTCATTTGTAAGGCAGGAGATGGCATAAAACATCTTCCAAAAGATAAGGAGAAAACATTCACAGCATTTTAATGCTGAAGAGCCCTGTCTGCTGAATGTGTCTTCTCTAATCTGTTCTCATCTTTTAACGAGGAATTCTTGTCATTTTACCAGAAGTACCAATTCAAAAACACTGCTCAGAAAACTGACCGACTCCCTTAACAGCAATAAAAAGCTTCAAAGCAGAGTCTTTCAAATAAAGGCTAAGAAAACAAAATATTAACAGATAGAACAAGCTTCTTACTGGTGATATGTATCTTAGCAGACATGAAAATTCTAACCACAAGGCTTGATAACTTTATGCTACCTTCTTCTAAAAGCTGTGATAGAAATGCTGACTTTGACAAAGAAAAATAAACTTTGCACAAGAGGAAGATTTTGAAAAAGAACTGCTGATAAAAAGCAGCAAAAGGCGCACCTGAAAATGTGAACATATGTGAGTCACCTGATCCAGACACCATACGAAAAGAATTACCTGTTGCGTTTGCTACACCGCTATCTTTCAAAAGCCCTGGTATGTAGAGAGGCACTGCAGTAAGGAATGTCATCTTCCCCCCCCCCCCCCCCCCCCCCCCTTTTTTAACAGGAATATCTGCCTTCTCCCTTAGGTTGTGGTCCTACTTTATGTTTCTACAGGCACGGCAGCACACATGTAAGAAGTTTCATTGAAATCAAGGAATCTTTATGCAGTTGAGCTCATTTGCTGCCTTTGGGACATGGTCTTCAAAGGGCAAACTAATGGGATAGGTATCCCCTTCCTTCCGCTATTCCGTAACAACCAGGACAGCAAGCTCCAGCCCTGCGCTGGATCTGTGCGGGGCTACTCCTACAACACATGAAATGCCCAAGCTGGTGCCTGGAGGATAATGAAACGTAGTGGCAACAGTATGCTGCTAAGAACACAGGAATCTCAATTCTGCAAACACTTCCACATGTGATTAATCCTGAATGAACGCTACCTAATTGGATTCCAGATAGTAGTGTCTGAAGAAATCTTTACAGAAATACAAATTTACACTGGCTCAGATGGAAACTGTGACATCTGGGCTGAAAACCAACTAGCAACTAATTAGTTTAAGAACAAGATGACAAAAATGCTACTACGGTAGGGCACAGTGCCCCTGGCATGAGATGCCTTGCTTAGGTGTATTCCTTGCCAGGATGCGCCCCACTTAACACCTTATTCCACATTCTGGGAGAGGCGCCTGGGGCAGCAAGCTGGGAGCCTTTGCAAATATTAGGAGAAAGATAGTCTCTTATGCTCCTATGTATGTATGTATAAACATGCAGTCACTTCACTACACTCAGTAATGGTAAAACCAATGTGACAACTGACTCACAGAGCCCTGGGTCTGTGAGAAATATGAGCTGCAAGTAAACCGAAATTCAGTTTGCAAAAGGAAAAAGCTAACACATCTGGGAAAAAGGATTGGCAACGTAAGAGAGAGAAAGCTGGAAGCAGCAATACTACAGGAAGCCAATAGTGGACCACAAGTTACATTGGAACAACCAATGTGCTGCAAAGGTCAAGGCAATATGCAGAAATCCCCATATGCAAACACACATCCTGCCAGAGAGCTGGCAGACAAGCCTCACGTGGTGCAACCGCACCCAGGAAAATTATTTCAGCCCCGTGCAGGACATGGCCGTACAGGCTGGTAACGAGCTGGAGGAAGCTAAAGAAAAATACAGAGACATTTATGTCAAGCACACACCAAAAAGCAATCAATGGGGCCTGAGATTACTTTACACACAGTGATGAATAATAAATTATATCCCAAGGAAGGAGGGCAGGCCATGCATGGATAGCCTCGCTTCCTACATGGGGTGCAAATCACCCTCCCCACGCCTGCTGGCCCTGGAGCCCCCCTCACCCTTGGTACCTGGGTGGTCCCTGCACAAGCAGTAGGAAAGAGAACGGCAAAACCTGAGAGTTCACAAACCACCTCTTGAGGCACGGTGCTCTGCTTTCCGGTATCATCTTATGCTGCTTTGTCAGGACGGTCAGCCCATGGTACATGCTAATCTAAACGCCACTCCACCAGTGCCTTCCTCCCTTTCCCCCATCCCACAGCTGCTGCAACAGGAAAATACTGGTATGTGCAATACAAAAGGTGAACTGTAAGTGTGCCTTACAACTAAAATTTTCCCAAAGGATCGTGGAGGAGCTGGAGGAACTGCCTTCTAGTTACCAAACAATAGGTTAGGAACTAGGGTAACAGCCAGGAATGGAGACCTGGATTCCTGTTTTCTTCATGTGGAGGAGACTCCAGCTCAGGAAGATACCCCATCCTTCAGGAATTAAAAGAAGGTGTTCACAATACCCCTCTTTCATGGAGGTTTGGACATAAGATTTGTGGACCCAAAGAAAAACTAGCAAAAAAAAAAAAAGCATTGCCTGTGTCCAATGACTTTCTATGCAAAACACAAACTTTCAAGGGAAGCAACTCTAGAATGTTCTTTGCAACTCTAGCATTTGCTGCTCTCTACTTTCCTGGTTCTCCCCCCTGGGACTGCATCTCCAGACTGATGCTACATAGCTCTGTAAGGTCACTCCTCATGTTATTATTAAGTTTCAATATGTACTTCTATTTACTACATTTAGTAATCTAGTCTGATATGGGACTGATTCCCAGAAATAGTATGTGTTATTGTGTAATAGTGTCTCAAGCTCTCCCAGACTTAAAGTTTCTTCTACTCACTGCCTCAGTGTGGTTTTACTTTCTGTGTTACAAGGGGTTTCACAGGTAGGTGCTTTCCAAGCCCAAGGAGTATAAAGTTACTGACTTTAAAGACTGACACACTGTTTCCTGGTTGACTTTGGTGACACCACATTGATACCTGTGATGTCCCTACAGTCTGGAATTTTTCACTTTCTCCCTGGCCCTACTCACTGTGCTGTACGTAGGATGCTTTGTTAACTGATGGTCTCAAAGAAATTATTTGGTGTATGATATTCTTTGCCCTGTTTTTCCTCTTTTGTTACATGATGTCTTCTATTCGAGCAGCCAGACTGGAGCTGGCAAACAGCCTCTCTCTAGGTTTTTTACACGTTGCTGCAAGGCAAAATAAACAGTTGTTTCCGGTTTGCATTTTTGGGGCTACAGATGTATGCTAATTATCCTTTCAGCCTGCTAATGGAAACCTGAAAGAGATTTAAATGTACTTTTCTAAGGCAGAGACCAAAGTCAATGGACACCTGTCCTTTCTAACGCTGGGCTTAGTGCTGCCCAGAGCACAGCACGATGTCATCTCCTCCCTTTATGTTGACTCTGAAGGCGTTTTCAGATTTCAGCAGGTTTTTAAAAAAAGACCAGGAGATAGAAATTAAATCCTTCTGAAATTTAAGAACATTATGTGCCTTTCTGGAGCAGTAACGATGCCAAGTATAACATTTGCATTGACCTGAGACCATCTGAAGGATGGGGAACTTCAGAATGGGGCGATAAGAACTACATCATAACATGGGAAGTTCATTGTTTTGTTATGATGCTGTAGTATTTACTCAAATTTCTTACCTGCTTTCTGTTTTCTAGAACAAAAAATTGATATAAACAAACAACCAACAAAACCCAACCCTAAAGCCAGGTCTCATATACCCTTCAAGTAAAAGTAAGTATTACCAAGACTGTCGTATCAATGAGGAGAAGAAAGGAAAACTGGAAATATACCTGCAGTTTATTTCCAGTTTCTGTATCAGGTTTAGAACTGGCTGTTACACAAATGAATGAAACCACCTCAGGTGTGCAAAGCCAGTAATGCAGAGACTTCCCAAGAGGAAGACACAAGGATCTGTTTCCTTCTTTAAGTTTTAGAAGCTTTAACTCATGATACTCACTTGTTTGCCAGATATTTCTTGGAATCTTTCAAACAACTGTTCGTTCTAGTCACTCCTATTGTGCTTCGGCCAAACTACTGGGCCCTTCTCTGTTGATGCTGCCTCTGTTGGAGTCCAGAGCCAAGTGATGTGCTACACAGTCATGTGCTACACCTATGTTTCAAGCACCTATCTTTCCTGTGGGAGTGTGTATACCTACGCACAGAACAGGTATGTGCGTGTACACACACACATATCCATGCTATGTAGAGATCAGAGATACAGATGATGCAGGGCAGATGTGAAAAGTACCGAGGCACCTAAAGACACGGCAAAGTACTGATGCTCAGCTAATTCCTAACACCTTTAAAAAGCTGGGTCCACAACCTCTGCCTGCCTGCTCCACACAGGCTACTTTCCAGTGTTTGTTGCTGTATTTAATCACTTCTCCTTCTCCTTTATGCCTCTCAAGCATACAATGGAAAGGTCTTCACTGCTCAGACACCACCATTTCAAACAGTTGAAATGTCCAAGCTCTCCACATTGTCATCACTTTTCCAACATTATCAGGAAATTCTTTCATCTATCCTCAAATGACAATTGTATATACTTACTGTCAGCAATCACTTGCTTACAAGATTTTTATTTCCTTAAATGCAGGAAGACTTGTTAATGCGTTGTTATGATGGGGAGATCAGGAAATGAAGAGTTAAGACTGAAAACTCAGCCTTCATTTTGCTGCCCATGCTTACAAAAAAAATCATTCCAGTTGGGGGTCCTAAAAGGTTCTTTACACAATAATAAAAAGAGATCTGTCAATTAATGTAATGGAAACTAACATTTCTCATACCTTTTTGCAGCAAGAACGTACCAATTGACTTGACTGGCTACAGATTTCACTGAAAGGGGCAACCTTCCTTCAGACAAAACATACATCCAATGATTTCCAAGACATTAGTTGACGAAAATTATTCAGTAGCTTCAAAAATGAGAAGGAAAAATATCTAACAAAAACGTCTGTAGAGTATGGGTATGAAAAACTTTAATTGCTTTTTGCCTCAAAACTTCTGAGACAACTGTCTTCATTCTGCGTTAGCTTCATTTGGACTTAAAATCGTAACACTGCAGGAGAAAATGTATTCATCTATTGTCATTTACACAAAGAGATCAGACCTGCACATTTGGGGCTAGTTATTTAAACTAATTAAAGAAAAAAACCCAACAACCAAAACAAAAGAGAGAGATTTAAAGAACTGAATTTTAAAGTTTTCCAAAATATCCCTGCCGTGCTAACAAAAACCGTAGAACATCTTGGTCCCAAAATAATTCATTTGCCAAACAAGAGCAACTGGAAAGGTTTTACTGTAGGCTATGGTTCAACTTTATGTATAAAAATTACTCCATTTTACGCTACAATCCTCAGATGAAATCTGTTTTTAAGTCACACTTAAAGCAGAATGCAGGAGCATGGAGGCAGGCCATCAGCTGCTGAGGTTCCTTACCTTCCAAACACTAGGAGAATTCACACTTCACTCCTTGTTATTTTTGCTTTAGGAAGTGAAGGAAACGGTACTCGATGAGCCGATGAAGTCACTGAAAAGGCACTCACACCTACTCTAAATACGACCAGATATCTGCGAATAAAAGTTTAAATGCTGTCTAAGCAACATGTGTTAACCTGGTGCAGAAGGTTCAGAAAGTAAAAACCCAATTCCGTAAAGGACTCACTGCCTTAAATGGGCTCTTTAGATGCACCAGAGCAGAAGTCCTGGGAGTGCTGCCCGAAGAAGCCACAACTTCACCATTAGTCCCTAGGTTAAGAGAGACCTTTGCAGTGATCAGCAGATCATGTCTCATCTCGGAAAGGAACAAACAGAGACCTGCCATGAAAAATTGCTTGCAGATCTCCAAGGAGTGATGTACGAGCGAGGTACATAATTAAAGAGGGAGAGAGATGGAAGAAGCTCTGAGTTGGTAAAGAAGTCACAGGAGACTCATATTTAGTAACACAGCAGAAGTGAGGTCATAAACCAGAGCAACCAAAAGGGGAAAAAGGAGAAAAGCACACAGTGAAGGACTGGACAGGTCCCAAATGGCCGAAGAGAAAAGCTCAAAAGACTGCAGACTGAGTTTTGGCAGAAAAACACAGAGAAAGATCTGTTGTCCATTTCTGATGGATGCTTTGAAGTTTTCTGGATCTAATCTGATTTTTGTCTGTCATTCTTTGCCAAAAAAGATAAACCCTGCCAGGGAAAGCCTACCTTCCCATAGCCTTACAATAATAAGAAAACAAATGATCTGTTTTAAATATCAAACACTTAAAATGTAGAATCTTTCTTCTATGATGTGTCTGAGAGCTTGATATTTCCAAGCTGTCACGGTTGCAATTATAACTGACCAAAGTTGTTCCTGGTTAAGTATCTTGTATTTTAACAAACTATGTCAGAACATTGGTCTAGGTGCTCACTGAGAGCTTCAACACAATCAACCCACTAGCTCCATCCATACTTCACTGAACTGGGAGCAGGACGTTCATTTACTATAATGCCTGTGTAGAGGTCTCCAAAATACATTTTAAATTTATTTTACTGATACTGAAAATCTTCTGGAGTTCTGACACTTTTTAGTCGTAATTTCTTTTAATAGTCTCTAATACTATATTACACTATAATACTATAGTGTTATTAGCCTTATCTTTTTAGGCTGTAGTCTAACAAAGTCTTCAAGCATAAGCTTACCTTTAAGCCCTCTCCTTGGATTACTGTACCTCATACTTTAAGGTGCCTTACTTTCATGCCTTGCTGAATGGGGGACATACTCAATAATACTGAAAAAACTCACTCAGCTTAAAACTATCATGTAATCGTTACATTTATGATGCTCAGCCTGCCACAGACACCAGTTCCCATTAAAATGACAGCATTTACTATGTATTACTCTAAGCAATATACTGACAATTTCATACCCATTTGCAACTCTAATACGTTAAAGTGCCCCAAATACTATTTTGCCATTGCTATTGTCAGATGCTTTTCAATAGTGATATTCAGATGAGGACTGTCAGCTAACCAGCAAATTTGGAGTTCAAGTAGGTGTTAATTCAGAGTACCAATAAAAGAACTGGACAAGACAAACAGGAGTTCAGAAAACAGAAAATTCACCTTCACAAGACAGTAAATAATACACCTTCATACTAGTTAGTGTGACACTGTTACTTTAACGGCTGTGTTCACCTCCCTACACAGAATGTTCTGAACAGCTCTAAACATCCACGTGTTTTACACTAAAATACATTGCCTTACCTGCTTGGACCTCTCTTGAATTGTCCCAGATCCACTTTACCATCCCTACACAAACTACCTGTGTTTAACCAAATACAGTTCTTGTCTCCCCAGATGTATGACCCTAGATTTCTGTTCAGTAATGGCATCACCCATTTACTTGGGTACACTCTAATTTTATTGAGGTCATTCCAGACTTTTTCCCTCCGCTCTCTACAGTTGCATTAACAGCTTCCTTCCTATTTTTAAATCAGCAGCTAATTTCAGCAACTAAGTGCTTATTGTTTCTTCAGGGTCACTCATAAAACGAACACCATTATTGATCTTTCTGAATCTAACACTAGTTTTTCCCTTTTATCTCATCTGAGTGACTATTCAAGGGGCAATTTCTCAGTAAACCAGGACATCTATCCTAGATAAACTAGGGTATCTGAAGAAAGAGATTTTTCTGTCTGTGTGTGCTAATGCAGCTCCTATCAAGGCAGTAGCCAAGCAACTCATAAACGTTACTGATTTTGTCTCTACAACACCTTTTTAAAGGGAAAAGTGTTGTTAACTGCCTTTTACAAACGGGGAACTAAGACATAGAGGTATTCAGTTCTTCAAAGGCAAAGACCACTCATGGAATGTAGAATAAATTGAATCCTTATTTCCTATATTTTACCACAACAGCATCTTCCCTCAATTTCTGCGCACACCTCGGACACACAATTGCTTATTTACTGGATTACAGCGACTGATGACCTGGCCAGCTGGTACTTGTTCTGCATTTTTGATGAGCATCTGAAGACAACTGACATCATAGGCTACCATAAAAACCGTGTTAGACCAAACTGCTGCTGGTATTTTATCTACTGTTACTATTAAGTTTCAATACAATTCTTGGGGCCTAAACCCTGAATCCATTCACTGTCCTCCAGTTAAGCTAAAGGAAATCTTGGCTTTGCCCAAGAAAACATGATATCAAAATGCAAAGCAGCTCTTCCAGGTAATAAGACCTATGTGACATCTTTCAGACACCACGTATCTAAAAGCATCTTTTGAAGAGAGTGGTTTTATTCACCAATTCTATTTTAACTGGGTATGTAAAGATAAGATTTACTGTCCATTACCATTTTGGCTAAGCGTGGCAAGTTCCGTCCTTTTCATATTAATTCTAGACCAAATTTAGACGAAATTTTTCGATGGTCCCTGGGCATATCATCACTATCTGACCACTTTCTTCACGGTTTCCTTCATTCACAGTGAAGAAAGTCAGGCTTGCTGGTCTTGCTCTTGCTGATCACTACATCAACGAACTTCCAAAGAGAGGGAGTGGAAAGCTAATGGTCCAGGACTAAAGATTGCTGCCTACGCTGGCTATGTCTGCTGTGCTGTGCCACATGGAGCTGGCCGAGCCCACAAGCGTTACGCCTAACAAGAGACAAGAGTAACTGAGCTAGGTGCAGATCGGCACTACCGCAGCTGGCCTGCTTCTGGGAACAGAGTTAGATTTTCTGTGTGACACCACCCATGCACACAAAAGTATAGGGCTGGTAATAAGCCAGGCCAATTATGTCTGCGTGTTCATTAAAGGGTCGGCAAAGTCCTTCTGTTCTGCTTTAACGCTTCTCAGGTTTATTAAGCACAGTTTAAGAAGTTTGTCCCTAGACAGGAAATTCATGCCAAAGGTCTCAGAGATGCAAAACACCACTTGGTAGGGGCAGCACACTGTCATGTAAATGCATTGCTAGTGGTATTATTAAACTAGGATATTAGCATGAAATATGTAAGTTTTTACATGAGAATACAAAGTCAAACACACTAATTGCACAATGAATAAAGAAGTAGGTAGCAAACACTCAAGGATCTAGAAATAAGCGAATCCCCTGGTTACACGGCATCCAGTTAAACAAGGCATCCAGTTAATCAGAGTATCCGAGTTGCCTTCTCAGCTCAAATACTTCTTTTCTTCTTATTTGTATATAGCAGTGTTTTCTGGGAAACACAATAAAGACTTGTGTCCTCACTAGGTTTTTCCTTCACTTAAAGGAAGTGTGCATCAGGCAAAACTTGGCAGCCAAGACGAAGAGAAGCCCTAGTAAAGATGGTATGAACTGTGTTTTTCACAAGCAACACATTAGGTTCAGGCAGACATCAGCCTGACCGAACATGAAGTTGTATGTAACTCCATCATGGGTTACGGGACCACATTCTCTGCCTCTGGAAACTCACGTGAACTAAACCCCAGTGCTAATGCTCCCCTAGCCCGAATGCTCTCTTCCTACCCGATGACAGACTCTGGACTCTTTACAGTTTCTACCTCCGCTTGCTAAGTCATGTTAAAAGCAGAGACTGCTTTGTCTTCACTTGAACTTTACATCCTGTTAGTCTGCACAAAGGAAGTATGTTATGTTAACAGCACACCTATTTTTCCTAGTGACGATGTACTCCGTTGGATATTATCGCCATTCAGATACCTATTTAGACATCCAGGCAAAGGCTATGACCAGCTGCACAGCATATAATGATTTTTTTAAAGGAAAGAAAATACCATTAAAACAAAAGGCCCTGTTCTGCTTCTGGGTAAACAAATGGGAGTTTTACAAAGGCTCAAAAAGGAAAGGAATTAACATGCTTTGATGTGGTAATAGTCTCAACTGTTCACATTAAAATTTTCACAGTAAATTAAACCATGACAGAGGTAGGAAACGAAGTCAATTATCAGTGACTCGTGCTGTTCTGCTGACATAAATTGCCATTTTTTAGGTAGTACAGCCACTAACCTGTATAATCACAGAAAAACAAAACTGCAACCCAGCGTTGATTAAGTTTGGCCTTCTGCATGCTAATTTTAGCCTGCTCTGCCAAAATAATTGAATGCACTACCTTATTTACATGCTTCTAGATATTTAGCACCCTCTCACTATTTTTTCTTCACCAACCTTTGCTTAAGCCTGCGGTGTTGGCCATCCCTCCTTGGATGGTGTGCCTGCTGTCGCGCCCCGCTCCTCGTGCCTCCGCAGCGACACTCGGGCACCCTTCCACCACTACAGCAGCCTCCTCCAGGGCGCTCTCGCCAAGGGGGATGCTTGGTGTCAGCCCAGCTTTACCCTGCCCATCTATTGTTGCACGCAACGCCTCACGCTCCGGACGGCCGATAAAGACCGGCAACTTCCCTTGACTAGAAGGTGATGATGTGATGCGCTGCCCAGTAGTCCCAGTAAGGCTGGAGAAGCCCAGGAACTTGAGGCGCCCGCTGGCTGGTGCCTGCCGAGGAGTTAAGGCAACACGTGTTACGCAGCCGGTTTACACCACGGCGAGGGAACCGGAGGGCTGGGCCAGGCCGTGTAAGCCCTGCGGAACGCGCTGCTCCGCGTTATGGCAGCGGCCCCGCAAGCGGGTCTGTAAGTACAATGGGGCGCTTCTCTGGCCGCCCAGCGCCCACGGTGCCTCTCCACCTCGGGTGTATCATGGCAGCGTCAAACGGAAAATGACAAAGGACTGTGAAAGAGGGTCAACACGGTACACGGCAGAACCAGGCAGAACGCAGCGCCTGCGTGCGCAGGGGGGCCGCAGGGTGCCGGCCCCCGCGGGGACCCCGCCGCACCTCGGGGCCGGGCCGCGCCTCACCTCACCCAACCCCGCCGCCGCCGCCGGGCCTCGCCGCCTCCCCGCACGGCCCCCCGGCCCTGCCCCTGCCCCGCACGGGTCCGCAGGCCCGGCCCGAAGCCCGGTGCCCGGCCCGGGCGCTGGGCCGCGCTGGGCCCGCGGGAGGCGGCCGCCCTGCCCTGCCCTGCCCTGCCCCTGCGCCGGCCGCGGCGGGGGGTGGGGGCCCCTCTGCCCCACGGGGGAGCCGGGGGCCGGGGCGAGGGAGGGCGTATAATAAACAGCATCGCTGTCATGCAGGCAGGGCTGCCGGCTCCCCAAGCCTCCTCCCCGCGATAACAACCCAGGTACAGCCCGCGCTCGCCCCCCTCCCTCCCTCCCTCGCTCCCTCCTCCTCCTCCTCCTCCTCCTCCTCCTCCTCCCGGGGGGCCGGGGAGAAATCTGCAGATCAAAGAAAAGATGCACAATAATAACGGGGTGGGCGCGCACGGCGGCCCCCCGTCCGGCGGGGCCGGGGCCGGGGCCTCTGGCGGAGGCTCGCCGCGGCCCGGCCGCTCTCCGCCCGGCGGGAGGGCGAGGGGGGCGGCGGCGGCGGCGCGGGGCCGGGGCCGGGCGCCCCCGCCGCGGTACTCACCCGGGCCGGCCAGTGCGGGTACCCCTTCATTTTGGCGAACACCAGGTCTCCAGCCTTGTATTCTCGGGGCCGCGGACGAGCCATCGGGAGCCGCCGCGGGAGCCGCCGTGTGTCCCCCCGCCCGCCCACACCCGCCGCCCCGCACACGCCGCCCCGGGGGCAGCCGGGCGAGCCCCCGTGGGGTGCGATGCGCCCGGGCGCGGGGCGCAGCCGGGAGCGGGGCCGGGCCGCGGGCAATCCCCGCTCTCTCCGGCGGCGGCGGCGGCAGGAGGAGATGGGGTGTGCGTGTGTGAGTGTGCGAGTGTGTGTGTGAGTGTGTGAGTGTGTACGCGGGGGAGGGGGAGGCCTTGGACACAACCCCAGCAGCCCCCGGTACCAGGGAGCCGGCTGGCGGCGGGGCGCCTGGCCGGGCGGGGGCGGCCGGGGAGCCCTCACCCCGCGGCGGCGGGCGGGCGCGGCGCTGCCCGCGGCCCCCCCCGTGCGAGCTGGCTACGCCGCCCGCGCCGCCCGCTCCATCCCCGCCGCAGCCGCCGCGGCCGCGGGAATATGGAGCCGTCTCCTCCGAATTACTCCTCGGGCAGCGACCGAAAACAGGATCTTCTTATCCCCCCCACCCCCCACCCCGCGCCTCCCCCCCCGCTTTTTCCCTTCCTGTTATTTTCTAGGTACACAGATCGGTTTCTATGAAAATAGGAGAGCAGAGAGCGGCTCCAGTCCCTCCCGGCCCTTCCTTCCCAGCTGAAGCATGACACGGTTCTTTATGCGCGCCCGACATGGAGGCTGGGCGGCCAGGGGAAGCCTGCCGGGCCCGGCTGACTTTTGCAGCGGGGCCCCCGAATTCCCCTGCCCAGAGGCTGCCAGCCCTGGGGCCTGGGGGGTGCCGTGCGCCCCCGGCCGCAGCGAAGGCCGGTTCCGGGGCTCAGCGGCCCCCCGGCGCGGCTGGCGCACCCCCTCAGCAGGCCTCCCTGCCCCGGCGCCGCCCGCCCCGGGGTGCCGCAGGGCCGTGCCCGCAGCGCCCTGCCTGCCCCCCGGCAGCCCGGGGCAGCCCGGCCCGGGCCCAGGCCTGGCTCTGGCACCGTGCCTCGCAGGGGCCGCAGCCAGCCCCTTCCCCACCGGCAGCCTCTCCGCCTTCCTCATCAGCCTCCACAAACCCACCCCTGACCCCCTCAACCACAGAGGCCTGGTCCTGGGGGCTGCCTGAAGCCGCGGGGGTTCCCCCCAGGCCTTTGGGGCTGGGCTCTCGCCCAGGACACCGGTGGTCACCAACACGCCGCTGCGGGAGCCAAATGCTGGGAGCTCACAAATCCCAACCCCCAGAAAAAAAAACAACAACCCAGATGTTTTCACCATAATGTTACCACTTAAGTTGTAATGCTCAGAAATCAATTATTATTGATATTTATTATACCAGAGTATTGCCTAGAGGAGCAAAACTAGGAAGGCACCTGTGAGCTGGGCCGCAGGCACGAAAGCTTAGGAAGGGTTTTGCAGCGGGGGTTGGCTGAGACCCCTGGCAGTGGGTTTCCCAACCGTTCCCACAGGCAAGATGGCAAATACCCTCGTGGGTTTAGGGAGGCAGCTCTGGCAGGGTGCCTCACTGAGCCCCCCCGGAAAGCAGCTGGCCACAGGCAGTCCCTGCCGATGAAGAAGGGAACGGGAGGCTGAAGGCTGTGGGGTCCATGAGGGGACCATAGAGAGCACTAGCACTCTGCGGGCCGGTAACGGCAGAGAAAGAGGAGAAAGAAGCGCTTCTGGCATCTATCTGTTCCTGGGCTGGAACAGAACCAAGAAGACTTACTGCTTATGGTGTCCCCAGATGTGGCTCTGGTACCCAAATGCTGCTGTTGGTAGTACAAGTCAATAAAGTTTGTCACTCTGGGACATAAAATAGAATAAGCACTTCTTTACCGGGGGAAGCACTACCGTAAAATCATTAGCTCAGGTATCGGTAGCAGACTAACAATGGGGGGGAAAAAATCCAAGAAGCTGGATAAACATTTAGATGATTAGCCTGCACTGTGCTCGATGCTGTTATCTGTTTCTGAAGTACTGAGATCAGTGACTGGGTTGCCAACGCAGCCACCTTCTGTATAGACATGTGGCCAAACAGCTCACTTTCACTTTCACATCGGTTAGGATGTTGCATCCTTTTAAATTGATACCTTATTTCAGTTCAAATTCCCTTCAGAAAAATGTAATACAAGATCTCTGAGTATAGGAGCTGGGAACCCTGATCTGAGTTTGTCCAGAACGCTCCAATGTGCTGTGTCTTACCTCCCATACCTCTGTTATCTCCCCAGGCCAGCCTTACCTCCAGAATACTTACTGGAGAGGTGGAGCCACCTCTTTTGTTAAAAAAATATATTATTTGCTTTTCATGTCAGATATGAATAGCTCTTTCTAGTAACTTATTTAGTGACCTTAAATCAGAAAGAAGTGGGATGTATGCCAATTTCTTCCAAAAGGAGACAGTACACCTTACATACACATCCATGCAACAATGTATTGCTAATGTCAGAATAGTGAAATTCAAAGTGTTACTGAACCGAAACATCTTGTTGAAACGCCTGCGTTTTTACTTCCTTTAGTCCCAGCATTGGTGTCTGCAGAGAACGCAGTGAATGAATAGCGTTTCTAGTCTGCAGTGAAGATAATCACACGCCAGAGCTCCAAAGAAAACCCATCCCATGGACATGCAGGGGTGCAGCTCTCTTTTCCTCTTGTCTATAGACTGCAAAGCATAAATGAGTTGCCAAGGTAAGAACTCTGCTCAGGTTTGGCCAGCTTAAAACTCTTAAACACACTTTGCAGACAGTTCCTCCATCAAGCCATGGTTTAAGGTGCTGGGAAAGAATGGAGAAGAAGCAGCAAATTTCCCTGCTGATAAATGAAAAGCCAAACTAAATGTTCCACACATTAACAGCACAGAAAACCACTTCAGTACAAACAGCAAAAGAGTTTCTTAGTGTGCATAACCCCATCAGCCTCTCAGCACAGCATACAAAGCCTGAGATCTCCTGCTATGTCACTTGTATTCTGTTCCTTTCTCTTCTGTTACAAAGGGGAGTTCATCTGCCCCTTCTACACAGAAGTGGCAACAGAGAAGCGAAGAGAGTTTCTTCCAAACACTTCAAGAGCAGTTGCAGATCATAACTGTGAATGGAGGGATGCAAAGGCTTGCTAATATATATGCTACATGTGTATAGGCCAGATCCCAAGTCTGTAGAAGTCAACAGCTGTGTCTGCTTTGTGTTCAGACAAAGATCAGCAGGTCACAGAGGCAGCAACACCACGTTCTTACTGAGCAAGGGAGACCTGCAGCAGGGATGGCTCTCTCCTTTCCCCGAAGCTCCCCAAAACATTAAGACCAAGTTCCCTCTCACTTCTCATCCTGCCAGACAGGTTGTATTTCCAGCCCAGGGCAGTATATGCAAGTGCGAGCAGGTGAAGGGAGTAAAGCCAGAGGCCCAGCAGGACCATACAGAGAGGTGGCAGGGCCAGGGGTGTGGTCAGTAGTGAAACCGTGAGACCCAGGACGGACGGTGTCTGAGGTAACTGTTTTGAAGCCACTACTATACCATTGAATTTTGCTTTCCCAACAATTCTAGGAAACAGTGTTCTTAAGCTCTTGAGAAGCTTGAAGCTAGTCCCTATTCATATGAGGAGAAAAATAGCTACATTCCTGGTTGAAAATTTTCATAGAGAAACAATTCCATTGATTGGGGAAAAGTGTGGAGCAATCTTTAAGAAAAGAGCATGTGGACAGAAAAGGTCTAATTTCAAAAGAACCCTCCAAAGTAATGAAAAAAAATTTTAAACATACGTTGTTTTACATGAAATACTCCATGATCATAGTTTTGCACACATATATTTATATGTCAGCTGTCTTGTATGTGGACCCTATTAATGCTGCCATCTCACACTTGCTGTTTTGTGAGATGCTGTCTGTATTGTGTCCGTAGAAGCCACACAGATTATTATATTTGACTCTGTAATTCTGTCCCTGGCCACCTTAAAATTTTTGCTTTCCCCACTCACATCCCTTCTGAGATCAAGCTATAAATGCTCTGCAGGATGGCCACTTGTATAATCAACTTTACTGTAAGATACTGAAATAAAATTATTTCTTTTTACTTATCCGTCTATAGCTGATATCATGTTCTTGTCTTCTGTATTTCCTTTCCCTGCATGCAAAAATATGTCAGTGATGATTAGTATTTTGCCTATGTCCACAGTAAGCTAGCGCTTGTCTGTTAAATATTTTAATAAGAAATTGTTCTGAGTCACAACTGAGCCATTCCATGGTGCAATACATGTCTGAGAGCGCTGTCTGAAATTACAGAGCTACTTCATGTCAGGCAAACAGAGGCCATGATGTTATATGTCCATCCCCACATGCACAGAAAGGCACTTACCATGCCCATTAGGATATTCTTAATTGCTGAGATAAGAAGCTCACCGGGTGATCTCAAGCCTTCTCTGTAATAATGGTAGAAGGGAGAAGGGTGTGTATCATAGCTGGAGCAAGTTATCTATACTCAGTGTCGTGAATCTTATGTTATACACTGGAGCAATCTCCTAATCATATTAAATTAGACAATCTTTAAGGTGATTGCTTTACATGTTGCAGAGGTGTGAGCATGTACCCCAGAGGCAGAAAAGACCAGAGCACTTCAGTTAAAATTAACTTCTTCTCTGGTTGGGAACTTGCTCCTATGAGCTGAAAAGGTTTGTATGGGATGGAAATGTTATCAGCAAGTACGCGTTGCTGCCATTCCTTGTTCTCCACAGGCATTTCAGCTAAAGCTACACCAGACAAAAGATGCCTGCCGTCAATGCTGCTTAACAAGTTCTGATTCAAACCTTTGTTTTCAGTTCCTTGATTACTTCTTATTGTTTAACCATTAGAATTGAAATTTTCCATGACCATAGTGTGGCTAAAAGTCAAAACTCTTCTGAGAATGACAGTAGAAGAAATAATTGTAAAATTACCAGATTGCCAGGTACCATATAAATGTAGCCAAGCTGTGAGAGTCTGAAAAGCGTTCATATGCACTCAATAGGGGTTGGTAAACAAGTCTCAGATGGTCTGTCTGGACTAAACATGCTCCAGGCTAAAGTGAATGTGATTCAGCTCATGATGGGAGATGACTGGAAGCAAAGCTCGTGAGAGGAAAAAATGGCTGTCTCCCTCCGAGTACCTAGGCAGTATACCGGGGTGGAGGGACCAGATGTGCATGCAGGGAGAGAACTGGGAAAAGCTGGAAGGGGAGCAGGAGCTAAAGCATGGGAAGGATGTGAGAAAAGCAGAAAGGGATTAGGAGACAGAGGTAAAAGCAAAGCAGCCACGAGGGTAAGAAGACAAAGATTTCTGAATATCTTAGAATACATCAAAAAACCCCACACTTTATCTAACAAAATTCTGTGGCCCAGTACACCTCATTCTCTGGCAGTTACTCCTTCATCTAAAGACTAAGATCTCTTACTATGCTGCCAGTTAACTCATCAGCCTATGTGGAAATCTTGACACTGCATTCAAAGGTATTGGACTCTGTGACCTACTAGAAACTCTTCAGTGATAACCAGCCTGAGATTCTCTATGGCGGGGAAAAAACAACCAACCAACCCAGAAAGAGATTATTAAAGATTGTATCACAAACCGCCCAAGAAGACAGCAGAATTAAAGTTGCACCAGCAACCTGAGCCCCAGTATTTCCCAACATTTGACTCCCTGACTTTGCAACTTCACTGTTCTTTGAATTTTCTTTTGTGGCATGTGAGATGCTTTAGCAGCCGTTTGTTGAGAAACACTCATCAAAATCTAGTACTTCCATTAATGTGCAGTAAACATTACATGTGATATGAAGATTATCTATTTGGACAGAAGTTGCACAGTCTACTTCTCTGTTCCCATAATTTTAGTGTTTGGTAGAGACATCATTCATTACAATGAAACTAATGACTTCTCAGCTCCATTTGATATACTAATCTATAAAATGCCTCTTCAAATGGCCAGGTGAGAAACTCCATCTCTAAAGCTATAAAGCCATAATACCTAGGAAAGAAAACCTGCAACAGACATTTCTCCTCTGGTGAAATATTTTAAATGTGTCATCTAAAGCCTCAGAGATTTATTGGGTGAGAAATATGTTGAGAGTTGACAGGAACAGTAAATTTAGTGCCAGATTCATGACACTTACCCCATCGTAGTTTCCTCTCATAAATACCGGAGAAAAGGATTTCTCTCACATGCCCTCTGCTACATTCATCAAAGTGCCTTTTGGAATGGGACTTAATGAATAATTACATCCCAACATGGACAACAGAACATATTTATTTAAGGAGCTTTGTAACTTCATTTTTGTGTCACCTGAATGACAGTGTCAGAAGCTGAGGAACAGTGAGAAATAATGTGGCTAGCGTGCACCTTCTTGAAGTTGTGGCTGTTTTGTACCATGAAGTCGAAGGCATTAGGCGGTGAGGAGAGCCCTCAGGCTGTGTGGCTGTGGTGATGCTGAGTGTGGTGACCCTGATGGGTGCCAGGATGAAAATGAGCATGAGGAAGTGCTTGGGGAAGTAGATACAGATGATACTGCGCCTGGTGGGTTGCAGGGGAAGTCAGTCATCACTGACCAGGCAGAAATGGGGCAAGGTATTTTCTTTCCCTCCCTCATTTGCAACAAAGAAGGTCCCCGCTCTCTGGGCGGCTGCTACTTTCTCCTCCAGGGAGTGATGGGGAGCTGGAAGGGAGGGACTGAAGCTGCCGAATCCACCACCACCACACTTGGCCTGAAATGCTATCGCTTAAGCCTTCTGGTATACTCTGAAAGTTCAGCACACCACCCTGCACAATGCAAGAACTGGTTCCAGCTGGCTCCCGTGAGAACTTCTTAAAAGCACATTTCTTCACACATTCCACATACCCACTACCTCCAGATCATGTTTCTGGTGATGGCCTGCAAGACTGCCCCTTCCTACTTTACATTCTGTCATGTGGCAGCCACATGTTGATTGTTTCCCCATTAACCATGCCAAACCTAATATCCTGCTCACCTATTTGTCTCTCGGAGATCTCCAGCCTATACTCCCTGCTCGTGACATGTCCTTCATATCCTGCTTCTCAAGAATCACAGCCTCATTTCTTTTGAATTCCTTGCCCAAAACTCCATCCCTCCCAGACACCCAGGACAGCTGATTAGGTCTACCACATCTCTAATGAGCGAGGGTTAGCATAGGAATGTAAAGAGCCTGGAATTAAAGTGGTATATAGGACGGGAAGAAAAGATCACGAGTAGGATGTGGAGGAGGACAGGAAGTTAGCATGCTTAATAACAATTAAGATTATAACTTGCAATTAACATCACCTTGCCTGGCATTTCAGTCATCCCTTTGTTGTATAATGTATCCCTTTCCCCATAGTCTGACTTTGTTTTCCTCAACATTGCCATCTTCAAAGGCGGCATGGTTTTCTTCTTCTGAGTTTGGAAAGTTACATGTTTATAAATAATAAATAGAATAATAATAAATCAGGGCTACTGCACCTGCTAGCAAACAGCCAATGCGCACTAGGTCTCTTAGAAGTCAAAGAGTATGTTTCTGCTGCTGTTTATGCCATTTTGCTTTGGATACAATGAAGTTGCTCCTGATTCATTTCACTGAGAAACTGAGTTGCTAAAATGTAAAATCTCAATAAGATACAAAGACAATATAAATATTACAAAATAATACACATCTTAACAGATTTTCAGAGGAATTATTATGAGTTAGGAAATGTACATATTTGTAGAGAAGTGACAACATCGCTCTTTAATTAGAACATAGTGATTGGTAAGGAAATGGCCTGTTTCTGGCCACTTATTTTCTTCTTTAGCTGTCACTTATGTTTAAGTGGATGCTATCTTATCGAACATAAGCACTAGTTCAAACCTCCCCACTGTAGTTCAGAGAACTACAATGTTTCAGAATAAACAGAAAAATGATACCTATCTTCACTGAATAACAGCAAGGGGCTTAGTATATTGCTGGAAGACAAGCATAAAATATTTAGGCTGGTTAGTATTAAGAAAGTCAAAGAGAATATTATGAGATGAAGCAGCCAAACAGAATTGGCAATGATAGCCTTATAATGGACAGGTATTTATAGACTGGTACTCCCACTGGACATGATGCTCCTCTCTTACTCAGGCAAACCTCCCACTGAAACTTTCAAAGGGCATATTGCCTGTCTAGAAATGAGCAGGGACTTTGGGACCGACAGTGATACCCAAATCTTCTGTCCATTCTATGGTGCCTGTATTAATTACTTGTATTACATCTGCCCTCCGCAACTTCATAGGGTCTGACAGCCTGCCGTACTGGGCAGATGCTGGCCCTATGAAGATAAAATTCAGTCTGTGTTGCCATGTGGCCCATGGTGCCCAGAGAGGAGAAAGTCTGAACACTCGCAGCTGCTTTTTGTCATCCAGTGATCAACGGTGAATTTCTGGAGCATAGCTAGCAGAGGAGTAGTGGAAAGGCAAGAATTAGTACATCTGGTTAGGCACCACAGGCCTTTAGTTAAATTGTGCTGCCCTTAAACTGAGGTCTAGCTCTGGACCTATGTGTCATTTTGGACCCCGCCAACAGGAAAAGATCCCCTTTTCCATACATCTGTGTGAAGGACAAACCTCGGGCAGCAGTGGCATGAAATTGAAATGAGCTGCAGTTTGCTTTCCCGTGCTTTGTCCTCCTCTGCCTGCTGCCAGCCTTCCAGGATAGTTTTTGGTTTACAATGGTAGCTTTGGGAACTCATAGCATGTAGACTTCAACATCCAATACAGAAGGATTCAAACCAATATAAACTATTTATCAGTAATGCCTGCGTAACGTAAAATGAACATTGTTAACGAGGGATATGAACAATTGAGATTCAGGACAGTAATATAAACCAGTAACAGCAGGCTATTGTTTATAACTGAAAACCATAAGCTGTTTTATATCTAGTACTGGCCATTATATAGACTCTGTGCAATTTGTTTGTCTGTTTGTTTTAGCAATGGGACTGACAGGCAGAAGATGGTTCCATTTTGTGCTCATTTTCCAAAGTTAATAAAATGACAACAGGTATATGAATTAAAGCAAGGAATTAATTTCTCAACAAAAATGTAATTTGCAATAATTGCAACGAAGGTCTATTTGACCAAAAGGCCAAATGCTTTTGGTGCAGCTCTGCTGACACCAATAGAAGGAATAATTTGGCCAGTGTATACCTGATGTACCCAGTCCTCTGCTGCACAAGGCAATGAAAGGGAGCACACTCACACAAGCCTGCCGAGTGTAAACTCTATTAATTCTGACTGCCCACTTGCACGACCAGCAAGATTCTGCATTTGAGTTCTCCAGACAGAATTTCAGTCTTATAAATACCGTGTAGTTCTGCACATTTACAGACCACTAATGAAAAATCGGAAGATTAAATTTATACTAAATGTTACTTAAACTGTATACATACATTATATAGAAATGTATTCAGTGAAGGATGCACACACAAAGCTGATGTAAACCTTCAGACATCAGGAATGTCATACACATTCCTTTATTTCATTGAATATGAACTCGTTCTCTCTCTCACACACGTTCTCATACACACACACACACACACACACACACATACTATAACGAACCTACTGGTTCTCACTGATCCAGAGAATCCCTGAAGGGCTGGGCGGAGGTCCAAATAGCCGTCTCATAGTAGATCACTCTGCCATATGTTTGCCTTTCTACACAAACATTTGCCAGGAAATCTATCACCGTCAATGCAGCACCATCATGTGACATGATAATAAAAATGTTTATGTGCAGTCTCTCTCGGCGTTTTGCAGAGGGGGAAGTATCTGTAGGAATAAGGATACTGCTGCACCCTCTCTTTTAACTAACACATTTTTTTTTGGCGACAGCTTTGATTGTCTCAGTGTCCTTCTTCTGTCAGTAACAACTCTGGTTTGGATTAAGGACAAATGCTCCATTTCTCTCATTTTTTCTTAGTGAAGTGCCCCTGCAAGCTCCTTTATTTGAAGCTTGTGCTTCAAACACTTAAAAACTAGGGCTCTGAGCACCTAAATGTTTGTCCTTAGGTTTGTGGCGTGTAGTTCTTTGCCAGATGTGTCAAAGGCTGTTGCCCCACCAAGCAGCATGCTCAGCTCCAGTCTTCCACTGAATGGGCAGCAGCATTCGGAGATGCTGCCGCAGTAACAAGCCAAGTCAGAACATGTACAGCTGTTATTACTGCAACCGATGGGAATCTGGGTTATGTTGTGATGTTCCTAAAGGCCCAGAGCTTTATTGCTACTGTCTATCCATATACTGGCTGAATCAGTCAGGTCTCCTACAGAAAACTCCAAGAATAGTGACTGAATGGTATGGCTGTTTTAGTAGGGACACCTCCATATGAAAAATCCTACAGAGGCAAACTAAAAATTCTTACTTGAAAAGACTGAAGATGTTAGCTCTTGACGTTGTGTCACCATGCATTGGAATATGCCTGTGCAATGCCAACAGCTGAACCTCTACTGAATTCAGTGGAGCCTTCCTTTTCTTGGCTAACAAATCTGCTGGGAATGGATTTGCTTTTAAAATGTTAATCTATTCCATCTTTAAGGCTGATTAGTCTCAATGCTGGGCTTTTGTTTTCTGGTTGGTCTGAATTCTTCATCTAGGAGAAGGTGTCAATCTGGGGACAAAAATGGTTTCACTTCTAATCCGTAAAATCTACACAAATCACCCAACTTGGTTCTATATTATCACATACACACACTCACTCTTGACGCATGGCTCTTGCTATTTAGAGGGAAAGCTTTTTTCCAACATTTTGGTGGGTTTTGCACTAGAAGTCAGGGAGGCCCAGCTGGGGGTTCCTGCACTATTTAAAAGGATACCGCAGGGCTGTTTTAGAGTAAAAGTAAAAACAGGTGACACTGAGAAAAGGGCTTCTCACTTGCTTGCCAAAAACTCTAAAATTTCAGAATTAATCTATGCATTTTTTCGTAGTCATTTCTGCGATCATTTATAACATACAAATGCTTTTAAAGTGGCCTCCAAAGAAGACTTTCTAAACACTCTTGCTTTCTGTTGTACTTCTAATCATCTTATTTCTAGTGTAAAAGGATGATAATGTTGGCTTTCTCTAAAATTAGCTTGCTTTCAGAAATACAGGTGGTATGGCTCTTGCTTTCCTTACAATGGTAATGATGTGCATAAACAGGTAAAAATACTAATAAAAGCAATGGAAATTTTAAAGGATTTGATGGGCTACACGTTCCAGCTGCAGTCTCAATTACTTCATCAGAGTTGACCACGAGAATGTAAGAAAACTTTTGCCTAGTGTTTGATCCTCTGTGAAATAATGGAGTAATTTTGAAGCTTTGTGCTGACGATCCTAAGCTGGCCATGTGTTTCTTTATGAACATTGCTTGTACTGTCAACTTCTATCAAAACCTGCTCAATTTTTTTTCAGTTTGTATCACTAGACCTCAGAATATTTTGGAGGATGACATGGCAGCCAAGCACTCAGAACAACTTATTTGTATTCATTTTCCTCCTTTGACACTAAAATGGCCACCAAAGTGCTTAAATAACCTGAAATGTCAGTGCAGATTGGCATGCTCACAGGGCTGAGCAATACAAAACCAAGGCCAGGCACAGTGTTTGGAAATGTTATGGTGGAGTGCACAGAAAAATCAGAAACTTTCTTGTTGCCCTGCTCATATCTAGCACCTAGCCCAGTAGAGCCTATGTCTGTGACAAATCTTTGTTACAAAAACTAGATACAGGTTATGAAAACTTCCTGTGTCTGGAGAAATGAACAACACGCAGGCCCAATATCATAGCAAGGGTTATTTTATTTATGATCAGTAGTAAATAATGTAAAACTTATTTGAGTGATTTGTTCTGGCATGTCAGGGAAGATAATCTGTATGAATGCAACTCCGTATTTAAGATAATATGTTCTGTATATTTTAAATATTCCAAGACCACATATTCTTTTTACTATAGAAAAATGATGTTGTTAGTGTAGATCAAAGAAGAGTGAAACGATGTGTTAGGAAGGAGGTATCAGAGGATCATCTGCCTCTTAAACTTCACTGAAATGGGTAGGTCAGTGGGCTATTTGTGCAAGACAAAGGTGGTAAGACATGGTTTCTTCTAAAAAACAAAAGCCAAGCAGCTCAGGAATTCCTAAGATATATCTAATTGGTGTGAGAAGTGGTTTGTCAAAGGAAGAGAGACAGGGCTGAATAAGAAGAGGCAGAACATGAAAACTCACTGAGAAGGAATTTTGAACAAGCAGTTTCGTATAGAGGCTGGACGTTGGGGTGGGGTGCCGGATGAAAGAGCTTCAGGCCAAGATTATCTGATTTCTTCTTCAATCAGAAAATCTGTGACTCTGGATGTTCTTTCACATAAAGATGTGTGTGATCTGAACTAGTCCACAAGTATTCAATATTGGCTATTCGGGCTGATAGGAGCAGGAATGTGTTTGTATGAAAATAACTGAAAGAAACTTTAGCAGACAGAACCATAAAATACTACAAAGCTAGGATTTCTAAACTGGGCTTTGGTCTGAGAATAAACCAAGAAAGTTTGGGCAAATTTTTCTAAGAAAAATGAGAAGTCCACTGGGAAGCTTTAGTTTAAAAGTTAATATCCCAACCCCCCCTGTAAGAAGTCTGTCAGAATGTCACTCACACTGAAAACTTTACTACCATTCCTTGTACACATGGCCACCAGCTACACTCTGCTTAGTTTAAAACAGAGAAAAGCTGCAGTTGTAAATGGCCAGGGAAACTGTTAAAATGTGACCTACTATATATGCATATTATGTAGCTGGTGGAGATGCTCTGTCTGAGCTCAATCAAAAACTTGAAGTCAGTAGTGTTGTCTAAACTCCCAAATTGCTGAACTCTTGATTTAGTGTTTAACCATATATTAAACAAATCTGTGCACAAAGTTTAGATCAAGCTGACCCTCCAAAGTCGTCAAAACTGAATGAAAGGACTTCTAATCAAGGGAGTCAACCTTGGGAAACAAAGAACAGATTGTGAAAAGAACACTGTTATCTAAATTATGCAGAAAGAAGCCTCCAAGTGAGAAAGTTTTGGCCGCAAGAGGAGACAAGCTGATAAGGTGTTGCAGTCCACAGAAATCAGTTGAAAGTAGGACAAAGGTAATTGTGGGAGTGGGAGATCCTGACCTCTGACTCAAATAGTGCCCCCCCAGAGGGCAAACCCCGCTTGGGGAGCATTCGTAGTTAGTAAAAAGCTTCAGTAGTGTTATCAGAGGATGCGTACCAGTTTGCATTAGAAGCGAGAAACTGGTAACCAGTCCTGTGCGTGAATGAAAATGAATATATAATATACTGTGAATATGCAAGTACTCTTGTATATAATGTGTACCCTCAAGTAACTTGGTGTGCAAATCAGGAGGAAGAATCCCCCATGCACCCAGCACTGCAATAAACCAATGTCAGCTTTCTGAACTATCATTTGGTTTGGAGAGTTTTCCTGGTTACAATTTTTGGTAACAGTAGGAGTCTTTCCATTAACTAATAAACTTCACATGAGGGCCATTCTATAGCAAAATTTACTCAAAATTGCATCGATTGTACTGTTTGTAACTCTGTACCATGCTAGACCAATGGACTGACTGATCAACTCCAAAGAATCCAGATGCTTCTAGACATTTTATTGTGCCTTTTTATGAATTTGGAAAAAACCCCCAAAACATCACATGCTTATGAGTTGCAATTTCCATGAGAAATGTTCTTTTATTTTTGAGCTTGAATCCTATTGTCAGGAGACAAACTTGGGACTCCTCAGAATTCTGCCTCATGGACACTCATTGAACCTCAGGAGCTTTGGTGGTTTGCTGCTTCAGGTGCTGTCTCAGGGCAAAACCAGTTTCTTTCAGAAATGGAAAGCCATTGTTTCTGACAGCTGTCTCCTGGGAAAAACGATTGGCTCATGTCTCCCTTTGGTTTTGTACAACCTGCGCTGAGATGAGAAGCTGGCAGCGTAGTGCTAGCTGTGCCGTCACTTCCCAAAGCACTGCAATTATTAATAAAAGAAAATACCAATAAGGACGCTTCTGCAGGACAGACTAGCACAGGGGTTGTGGCTTCAGCATTCTGCCGATGCAGTTAGCATCTCTCTCTGAAGCTACTTAGCACATGCTGGTGCTACTACTATGGTGTGTAGTTGCCAGAAAGACTTGTCCAGCTGGGCTTTCTCTTCTCCCTGGGAATCCCGCGCATCTCCTGCATGGCTCCTGCCAGCGCCATGGACATACAGCTGTCTGCCAAGACACTGCTGGGTCAAACGGGCTGCTTTTTCCCAGAGGCCATCCCAAAGTGTTGCCATTGTTGTACTGGTGTACAGATCCAAGTTAGGTCATTTTTTTTCTTTAAAGAGAGCTGTTCAGCTCTCACAGAAAAGACAGAGAGAAAAGCCCCATCAAGAATATCTATGCTGCCGTTAATGTAGTCCTTCTCAGGCCTCTGACCTTTCTCACCAGGAGGATTTTCAAGCTTTGTTCTAACCGTTAATAGAAAACTGTGTTTCCCTGAAGTACTGAACAATTTCCAGCAGAGGTCTCTGCCCACTAATAATTAAAGTTTGGCTGGGCTGCTCAGGCACCACAGGGTTCAACAATCATTGTTAGGCTTTGTCCCTCCGCAGGATTAAGAACCAAAATCAAGACTTCATGAATCTAAATGCCTGAGAAATCCTCGTCTACTTCACAGGGCAGTAATGCCCGTCTATTGATTACATACACAGAGCTTCTCAAGAAAGGTTTCCTTAGGTAAGATATTTTGAGTCACTGTTGAGGTTTGCACAGCACATGTAGCCTATATGGAAACCCAACACATTTCAAAGAAGTAAAGAACTAAGAGCTCCTTCTGGTTAAATACAGAGATTTATTAAACTGTAGATATCACACTTTTTTTCTGGATGCAAAACAGACAAGTTCGTTTCAAGCAAAGAAAAGAAACTTCTTTCTTCTCAGGGTGTGCTGTGATCCTTAAGTTGAGATTTAACTATGGTCAAGGGCAACTGCTCCAAGGGACATTTAGCTTTCACGCTACGATCTCTTTGCTTCTCATCTGGCTCTAATACAAGTGTACTGTCTGCTTATGAGGAAGTGATTTATTTTTATGCCTACATTGCCGTGTCTTTAATTTTATTTACTAACCTACTTCACTGAGTGGGATGCACTTATAAAATGCAAGGTGCTAAAAAAAAAAAGATTAATCATTTCTACCTTTAGGGCTGGGTGCTAGTTGCTCTGTGCAGCATTTCAGTTTACCAAGAGACTTTTGGAAGTCTCAAACAGAGACTTTTTTTGAAGCTCAGTGTCATCAGGGTGGAGCAAGCTCCCTTCCTCAGGAAAGAACTTTACCCTCCTCTGTGCCAAGCCGTCTGCTGGTGTGTACATTTTGTTATGGCAGAGAACAGTGTGACGTGAGACTATTGCAGCACAATCGCTGTGATTTCCCCAGCTCATACTACGGTTGCAACACCTTCTTGTGTGCGAACATTAAAATAACAGTGGTATTAACAACAACAAAATACTACTAATGGCTGTTCACCCTGAAAGTTTCTCGATAAATATCCTGGTGTAGTCTTTCAGCTGCGATGTGAAAGGTGCACATTCCCTTAATCTCCAGCTTTCCAAAAATCACAGTTCCGTATTTCAAATCGAAACAAGGTCAGTGACCAATCCAGCACATCTGTGTCACAACCACCAGCTTCGGTAAAGGGAAGACCACTGGGCAAATACCACTGGATTTGCCTGCCAGTCTCGGTGGGGGAGCTCACAGCAGTCGGTTTTGTGAGGAATGCCTGAAGAATCACAAGCCAATTTCTTAATAGCTTTTACTCATGTCATAAAATCTAGCATTATGAGATGGTAACTCTACATACATAGATGCTCACACTCACTTCATTTCCACAAAATATTACAAGTTGGGTCATTGAGGCATACTGGAAGCTGCACGTATAGCACTGAGAACAATACTGAAAACAAATTTATCCTTAAAACGTAACAAGCAACAATTGCAAAATGAGAAAAGGTATTATGCTCTTGGCAGCACATAGCACAAGATCTACGTTTACCTTAGCACAGGAGCACGATTTACTCCGATCTACACCAATGTAACCATACTGGAGTTAAGGTGGCATTATATGGATGTGATTGCAGGCTAAATTCCAACAGCATCATCACTCTTTGATTCAGTCCCTCCTGTTCATGCACAGCTAGCAGAAGGTGTATATAGTGAATGAACAGACTGGTAACGTGCTCACTTGCTCAGTGTCCCCGGCTACAGCAAGTGCTTTGGGACAAAGTGAAAGAGAGGAACTGCATGTGGGTTTAGCCCAGGGAATTCTAATCAAACAGCAAAAAGTTCCACTGTGTCTCAAACTGAATGTTTTAGTCAAATCCATGTCTGCACCCGTCTTCTGCTTATAATTCACCATGAGACAGAAGTCCCTTGGTACTCCAGTAGATATTCTTGCAGTTCTTTGAAAACACTGACTTGCAGCTCACTAGTTCTTTGATTTGCAAACTCTGGATGGAATTTGATTCATGTTTCACTCCCTCTTTCCCAGCAAACACCTGCATTCCAGATAAAGCTGATCCTTGTTTTGTTAGTATTGTCTCCGATTTAAGATGGTATGTAGACTTTTTGGGGAACTCACCATAATCCAATCTGTCTTGCTACCTTGCATTTAGCTGAAAAAGTGTATTGTGATTATGATAATGGGGAGATGAGAGGCAGACCTGCTTAACCTCTGGATAGCAGCGTTGAGTTCCAGCTCTGGTACTTTTCAGTTAGATGCTTTCCTCCCACAGAGCTCCTGGAAGGCTGGATGACACTGTGGATAAAACCGCTTCCTCTTTCTACCCTGCCAGAGAGTCTTATAACTGAAAGACCCTTGAAGAAGCTACAATGGGAGGCAGGATTGTTTGGGAACAACACAAAGATTTAATTTGGATTTATGGATGTTCAGAACCTCTGAAAATTACCCAAAAGTCATTACAATGTTAGAGACTGTCTGAGGAGACTGTCCTTTCCCTTCTCTAAAGCAAAGGATAGCCGTAATCTCCTTTATCCCAAGAATGACAAAGACCATTTCATTAACACCTCTGAAGCTCTGGAGCTACCACACATGTATCACTGTGGTCTGGAACAGTAAGTACAACTGACCATAGCCCTCCTTCTTACTGCTTTTTTTCTTAGTTTTCCATAAACATTCAATATTGTTCCAAAATGTTTCCATGAGCCAACACCTTCTGACCAAGACCATTCAAAAAGCTTACATTAGGAAGAAATCAAACAAATGGCAAAGAAAATGAACTTAGGCTACAAGTTCAGAGGCACATTTATCATGCTTTGCCCCTGAAGAAGCTCAAAGTGAGTCTATTCAATGTAAAGCTCATCAGAATATCACAGACTAAAGGTCTGCCTTGAGCTCTTCTATTAACTGGATTTTAAACCATATAAGGGACGGGGATGTAGAATAAAAGTATCAAGAAAAGACAAGAAAGAGAAAGCAGAGAAAAAGATGCATTGGCCCTGTTTTGTGTCCAAAAGTGGCTCTTGTGTTCACTTCATGTGAAAGAAGCAGAGAGACTGAGGAACTTTCTATCCTTGTTTAGGTCCCTAAACAAGAGTTAGGTTCCTACTTTCTTGCTGCTTCAAAATTTAAGGCCTTTCAGTAGGCTATAGCTACCTTCAAGAAATGAAAATAGGGTAAGAACAGACCATGAACCCAGTAGAAGGTGATGAATAATCCAACCAGTAGTGGGTTTGTGTGTCTTTTTTCTTAGCATGTGTTCTTTGTAGAAAAATTCTAGCAGAGAAGTTCAGAGCCATTTTACCACACATCTTCCTCCAGCACCTATCCTTCTGCTTTACACCTGCTACAGCAAAACATGGAAAGGTGTCCTTCTATTGAGAAAGCTCAGCATTGACCTGGAAAAAAAAAATAATTTTCCCTGCTACATATTGCCTTCAGCTGAGATACACATTTGTTATGTGAGAGCAGAAAATGGGAATAATAGAAACAGAAGTGCACAAATTATACAAGATCCTCACTTTAAAACTTGGAATGTGGTCCAACTTTTAACACAGTGCAAGAACACAACAGAAGAAGAGTTCAACAACAGAAAAAACATTGCTGAACAATGTGGACAAAGGAGCAAGTAATAAGGTTACCATACTCTGTTTTTGGAGCCATGAACATTAAGATCTCAGCAATATTTCAATACCTGCTGAAGAAAACTCACATATATTCCACCTGTCAGATATTCGGCATAACACTGCCATTATTTAGCTGTTTTACAAAACTGAGTGCTATTAATTTAGTTACCTGCAGGTGTGAATTCAAGGCTTTCAGCAGATTAGATAGTATAATTCCAACTGCCACGGTCAATTTCATGCATGATAAAGTTGCACAGACAGCATTAATTTTTTAAAATTAAAAAATAATACACTCCTGTGTACTGCTTCTCAAAGTTAGCACTTTTAAAATGAGTCATCTTTTCAGGGCAAAAGGCCTGAAGAAATATGTAGGAAGGCTATGATTTGATCATGTGAATAATCTTTCCTTATATCGCTGTCCACATAAGAAAGATCTCACATCATAGTCCTTGAGTAAGGATGCAACACTGGGCTTGGTTTTTACACTGTAAACAAGAGATAAAAATGGAATATTAACCTTGGAATTATAATGTATTACCTTTTGGGCTAGGTGGCTGGAGGAATATAATGCTAAATATTTGACTGTTCCCAAACCACATTGACGGTGGCATGCCAGTGGCACTAATTGCTGTATATTTGGGTCCTTTTTCTTACCTTTCTAATTCCCACTTAGCTTTAGATTCTTTAAGAATTCTCAGGACTGCAAATAAAAATAGGTTTGGTTTTTTCTCCTCATTAAAACAGATTATATTTCTTAAGTTTTGCATTGGTGCAAAGGAGCCACATAGCACCTAAGTAGAGTGTATCACTTGGTGGCAGGATCCTAGGCCGGAAAATTGGGATGAAAGTGTGAGTCATTGTGTAGCAAAGAAAAAACGTTAGAGCACACCCAACACCACTATACTATTCTGACACATTTTAAGCCATGCAGTTTGCAATGAAAATAACCCTAGGTGCATGCCCTCGTATGCCTTAGGACACTAGTCTTTAAGACACAAGAAGGCTCTAAGTTGACTGTTGCACCGGCTTGGACACAGGATCATGCACCTGGATCCAGAAACTTGGACTATCCTCCAGCCTAGACATAGCTTCTTTAAAGCATAAAACTGCCTTGAATATCTAACTGCCCCTAGCTATTTCTTCCATACAGTAACCTTCCTCCACTAACATGGCAGCATACAATTATTTTAGACCGGATCAACAGCAAATATAGCATTCAGATTCTACTTGTGACTCAGTCTGTCCTGGGACCTCAGAGAGGCTGCAAGGCCAAAACACTGGGGAGGGAGCTTTCTCTTTCCAATGTGTGTTTCAATTTCTGTACATAGAATTAAACATTTTTATCTTCATTTGAAATGCCCTGAGACTCTCCTTTGATGTTGAGACAGGAAAGGGGTTCACTCTTTGCTGTTCCCAGAATTTGTGCAATTTGGGGATTTTCAAAGGCACTGTGTTAGTTTTCCACTTACATTCATGTTAAAGCACAGAAATACATCTAAGAAACAACTGTGATTTAACAGATAGATAGAAACTATAAATACAAAAGGAGAAACTGGAAATAAGATAACTTCTCTCTTTCTAGAAGAACACGACCGCTTCATGAGCTATTCTAAATTTCAGCAGCAGGGCACCAAGTAGGGTGATATTCCTGGTCTGCTCTGCTAAACCATGTTCTGCAGAGGTTTCTGGGACAGAGTGCACTCAGTTTGCAGGATTCTTTGTGGTATTTATATTAGTGCAAAAGTTGTTGATGTAATGTAATGATGGTGGTCTTCTACCCAAATCCAACATGTAATTAATGTGATGAAAAACACAACTTTTCAAAGAAACTTTGGCATGCTTTTGTAGAAGGGTATGCAGACTTCTCGAGTTTACAGTACATATCTGAATGCAAATACGCATGCTTGATTTCCCCTGAGTGTTGTGTGAACAGTTATTATTACTGACCTGGAAATTTTTCTACTTTCTCTCTTTGACTATTGTTTTTGTCTGGGTTATATGCATCCCTGAAACCAGATGTGCAACACTTGATATATTTCCATTACTTAACATGATTGTGTGTATTTATTATCTCAAAGTTTGAAGCAGCAACAATTGGTTTGTGCTGCACGTTTCATGATCTTTGTCTGTTACAATGACCAACAGGCCTCATAAGGCAAAATACAGTGTGTTCTAAGGAATCTGTATCAAGTTAGGTATTGCCTGGGATTTTACGGCTATGAACCTCTTGAAAAAAGAGGAAAGAAAACTTACGATTTTATTTTTCTAAAGCAGGCCGGTGTAGATTTTACACAGGCATCTACCATGTGGTGGAACCAGAATCACCTCCCGTTGTCAGCAATAAAAAAGGCTGGTCTGACCAGTTCTAATTCCATCCAGAAGAGTGCAGCAGTATATACCCATGCTGAACAAGTCCTCACAGGACAAGCTCAGAAAATCACCAAAAGAAAAAAGAAAAAGAAAAAAAAATATCACCCACCCCCTGCAATAGTAGCCTGATGTGTAAAACAAAATAAATGCCAGTTTAACAACAAATTGATTTCTTTCAGTCATACAAAAGGGTAATAGGGGATGGGAGTTGACATCAAACAGTGGCTATTGCTCCTTAGCTCTGAAAACAGAGTAATTTACTTTTTGTTGCCATTTTGCTGTAAACAAAAAGACTGGTGATGGAGGAAATGATAGATTATGAATACTGAAGATTTTTTTTAAAATAAGGAATTAAAGGGTGGGGGAGGATAATGTCATCCAAAAACTACATTTGCAATAATCTTCCATAGGGACACAAAAAGGATTTTATAGAACCGGATTCTTACATGTTCTGCAATATCATAGCATACGTCCAAGCCTTTATTAGCTCAGTTACTCTCACAATCTTCTTATGAGGTCAGAAACTACTGTTCTGACTGAGGCATAAAATGCCTTTGCGGATCTTTGCTTAAAATTAAACAGAAAGTGGAATTACGGCTGGAGTTCTCATGCAGGTCTCCTGCGCTCCAAACCAGCTCAGTTACCTGTAGATAGCCCTTCCCCTCCTCCGCATGAAGAATGCCTCCTCCGAGCACGTACCAGACTCACGTTACATCTGCTCAAGGGCACTAGCAAGAGAGCAAGGAGTGTGTAATGCAGTGCTGGCAGCTCGGTGTGAGAGGAGGCACTGGTTTTATTTTCCTTACAGCTGAACTGCATGGTCTGAGTGAGGGGAAAACCCTCGTTTCTCTAAAGTGTTGCACAGATATGGTTGAGAAATTGTGACTGCTTTCTAACTGTCCCCTTACCAGAGTTTTTTCTTCTATCGTGACAGAATACAGGAGAAAGAAGAGAGAGTAGCCTTCTCAAATACAACAGGGAGAAGAGCAGGATCAGAGAAAGCGAATCACAGAATACAGACATTTTTCTTTGCATCTTCAACATGCAGATCTTCCTCCATTCCTGCTTCATCTCCCACAATATCATCACCCGCTCACTGGCAGCAGCCGTTCATGCCCACACAGCTTCCAAAATGGGTTCTCCTCCATTCAGTTCCTGTTTCCCTCAACAAAGATCTCCTCCCTTTTTGCCACAAATAATACTCTAGAAGGAACTCCTCACAAAAGATCCTCTCTCTGTGAATGGTGATAACTCACAAAAGTACACAAACATCACCCTCATTAGTAACTATGTGCTCCATATGCAGTCCTGTGGTTGCTTTCCAAATTAAAGCCCCCCAGTTTCATTCCCAGTTTCTGTTTTTCTTCATTCTTGTTTGTGCAAGATAAGGCTGACAAAAAGCAAAAGGGTCTGGAGTCTGGAGAATTTTGTCAAACTCCACAGCAATGAGAGAACCTCAGGTGTGCGCACACCCCCAACCCCCCACCCCCCCCCCCCCCCACCCCCCCTTGGAAAGGAAGGAGATGAAGAAATAGCTGAAGGGTAAGGATGGGCACTGCAGGAGCTCTAGTTATCCATCCTTTGTATACAGAGGGTAAAGGCATGTTTTTTTGCTAAAGCAGGGGGAGGCAGAGTGCTGGGAAAGCAAGTGAAGTAGATGATTTCACTCAGATAAGTTTTTCCTGCATATGCCTAGGAAGGCAGAGAGACTTACAGTCTATAGGACATTAGGGAAGGCTGGAAGCTCTACAGAGTGACTTTCTGAAGAGAGATAAGCCCTCATATTATTAACAAGCCCTACATTATCGTGCATATGATAGCATTAGGCAAGTTGTTAGTCCCAAGCACACTCTATTCAAGCTGTTTGCAGCCTGAGAAGCCTGCATATACCTCTGACTTGCACATGGCCTCTCTGTGCTCAGGAATCCAACGTAAGGTTTATATCATCCCACACAGAGGTGCAGATGTCGGCTTCCCAGGGCAGCAATAACGTGTCTCCTTTCTAGTAAGTTATGTTGTTTTCCTAGCATCTCCTCTGAAGTCACTCTGGCTGCTCCTGGTTCTTCCACATCTCTATACGCCATACAATCACACATTCTGTTCCCTTTGAGAATTTTTGACTGAAAACTCTCTGAATGTTATAAGATATATCTGTCCAGATTTTGAACTTGCCTAAACTGGCAGAGCTCACTCCGGAGTGAGTGTTTTACTTCTACACAGGATCCGTCTCATGCTATCTTACCAGCAAAGGTAACACTTTTCATAGTACAGTTGTTACATTGGTCATGTAGAAAAATAGCTGCAAACTATAGTAATTTATAGTGGAAATGGGGGCATAGAAATTAGTAAAACTTGTTTGTTCTCTCAAAGTGTTATATTTTGACCTGCCTCAGTAAGCTAGCAATTACAGAGCAGTATAAGCAGCCAGCATGAGCCTAGGTACTCACACATGTAACTTACGGTCCTTGTTGAGACGTGACTCCAGTATTATATGCCCTGTTCTACTGAATTAATTGAAATTACTCCCAACTTACACTACCATAAACGAGAGTGGAGTTAGGTTTAACATGAATATGCAGCCCTATGCATATGCAATTATACTATGTATTGATATATGTGTGCATAGATTATCTATGCATGGAGTGCACATACTGTTGTTCTTATAAATCAGCAGATTCAGATAAAATAAATATTTTTCTAGAAAAGGGCTTGTGTGATGACTATAATTAAAAATAATAATTTTGGAATTAAAATGAGAATTCTGATTGAAATCTTTTTGCCTGCTCAGTTTTGCTGCAGTGCAAGTTGCTCAGTACGGATCTTAACAATAACGTGTTACTTGCAGCTCAAGGATCAAGGATTTTTTTTTTTTTTTTTTTTTTTAATTAGAAAGCCATTGCAGTTTATCATTGTGACTGAACAAATGTTAGGACTGGTTGTTTCTAAATTTGAATGGATACAAAGAGGAGGTGAAAAAAAATTCCGGATTGGTTCAGTTCATCCCTGATAGTCATCTCACTGGTAGCTGGTTTTATGGCTTTAGGCTTCAGGGAGAAGGGCAGGCTGGGCTTCCGGACCTGAGAAATGCTAGTCTGTGGTAGGAGATGTGCAGACAGGGAATGAGTAGGAAACATGTTACACAGCTTAAAAAACTTGAGTCTGGCACAAAACCTCAAAAAATCAACAGGAAAGCTTCACAGGTACTGAATTCTCTCACTTATAATATGACAGGGAAGGCTTGGGCTTTTTCTGGTACATGGGACTTCTAGAACCTTTTTTCAAGCAGCATATCAACATGCTTTCCCAGAAAGTGGTAAATAATTTCCACAGTCCATCCCTGACAGTTTCTTGGACCTGCAACTACCTTCTAACTGTACGGTCTTCAATGATTGCCTCTACTTAAATTTGTAAGCAAGATTCAAAAATCTTCTGGAATTATTAAGAAGAATTCTTAATATTAAGAAGCTTGTTATCTTAAGCTTCAAAAGAGTGGTAGAGGTGGGAACTAACGATAACAGTAATAAGAGGACACATTATGGAAATCCCTATGCTGAATGAGCAGAAACTATAGAACAAGATTAGTGACCAAAGATTTAAAAGACTGAAGCAAAGACGCAGCTCACACTTAAGACATGTTTGAATTGGCCTTAATTTATTGAAAAGAAAAAAATTCAAAGAATTTTAAAAGGATGCTGATATATGGTACTCCTTACAGTTCAAACTTATGAGAGTTTTGCTAGACTATGGCAAGCACAAATTTGACAAACTCTTTTAGTACTGCACTCAGGAGTTAAAAGCAACTTTTCTGCTTTTTAAACAAATGCATCTACGGCAATAATGGCAAGTAATTCACAGTCATTTTTACCAGTTTAGGATAGGAGCTACAAAGACACAATAGAAAGGGCTACAAATGCTTCTATGAAGTTCTAAACTGGTGTAGAATCAGATGAAGTGCTCACCAGAGAGGAACTATCACTTCATGGCATTACCTTTCTTTTACCCTTTTATAGTACAGACATGAAAGCTGAAGGGTGCTCACAGGGAACCAAGCTATCAGGGCTACAGCTTAACAGGGTGATGTTTCAACAGTACATTTGCAAGTTAGTAACTTCATGTAATCCGAAGAGTGCCAAAAGACACGGGAGCCGGGGGGTGGGGGGTGAAGGCAAGGGGAAATTAAAAACCAGTCTACCTTCAGAAACATGTTTGCTAAGGCCACGTGGATATCTCACCAGCCAGAAAACTGTTCAGAAGAGAAGAGTTTTCCAAAAGTTTTCCGAGTAATTCAAAGCTGACTTGATCATGCTATGCATACTTAATCCAACTTCAACCCTTACCTTTTATATATTGACTTGCCCTCCCCTCAAATGGGGGGACCGGCAGTAAATGCTGCTCTGAACAAAACCTGTAGCCAGGCTTTCTTTACAAAACCTCTTTGATCCAACCTTCCTTCTCTTATTGCATTGTTGTCTCCTTCCCAATTCAGAGTCAAACTCTCATTTCAGTTTGGAAATGAATGCTCACTTGCAGGCTGAATGGAATCCTTATGGGCTATATCACAAGCTCTAAAGGTATTTTTAGTTTAGCTGTGTTTCTTAAACCTATGCTTGCTGATTAATCAGAAGCTGCTTTTGAACCCTTTTCAAGGAGGACCTGGCACCCTATTTAAAAACCCTTGGATGAAGTCCAAGTAGTCTAGCTGTTTTTTAGGCTTCCCTATTCAATGCAGAGCATCAGACAGGTATTTTCAGAACTTGTTTCTCCACTTTGCTGGATCATGCACTGTAAAACTTCACTAAGATTCACCAGAAACAATAACCTCTGGTTTTGCCGCAATTCTTTTCAAAATACTTAGAAAACTGGAGCTATAAAAACAGATCCCTTACGCTCCGTTCAAGATGGATTTCTGCAAATACTGCTGTAAGCACTAGGACACTCATTGTTCCAGAGTGATATAGGCTTGCAACCCAGAACTATGCAAAAATACCTTATTCTGAGAAACTGGATGCTCAAACGTACAGAGTGGCTACCCCGCAGCGTGCATCTGTGCCTTCTTCACAGAAAGATGACAGGATCTAGTTTTTGAGGCTCTTGTTTTCTAATGGGGGAAAAAAAAAAAGAAAACAACAAATAAAATGGAGCAACATACTTGAGCAGCAAGGGTGGGCACATCCAGGCCCAGCTCAAATCTCACGTAAAGATCTGAGCCTCCAACTGTACATACAGCATCACAGAGGTAAATATCTCTGGAACTGAGCCTCAGTCAGTGGAAGCTGCTTCAGCTTTCCAGACTGACCCTGAAAAGCTTAAAAAATAATGGTACTACTATTCTGAAGTGAGGTTGCTTCCTTCAACATCTGTGGCGAATATGTGATACAGGCTGCTATAAGCATCACACATATTTAAAACTAACAGGAGATGTTGAGGCTTGGTCCAGCCACATTGTGGTCATTAGGAGGAGGGAGCTACACAAATGCTTCATGAGATACATATGCTGCACTAGGGGTACTAACGGCTTAGCCTATTCTGATAAATCTCCCATTCTGTCCAGATTTTTGAGAAAAAACAAAAAACCCTTTCCAAAATATAAAGTATAAATAGGGTCTGAAATATCTGTCTTGTAGCACAGTTCTCAATGATATTTGCCTTCTGTTTAGCTGATGGCATTTAAACTAATCTCTACCCTTGCCTACTGCACGAAGAAAAGAAAAAAACCCACCCTTCAATAAAATATCTGACAAGATTTATTACTTTATTTCTAATAGCTCGTTAAAATAATGACACTTCCTTATTATAGAATAAGTTAGCACCATTGTCAAAACAGTGCTCTCTGCAGATGGAATGTGTTGTCAGAATTATTTTATAAAAAATAAAAATGAAGAGTAGTATTTTTTCAATCACAAAAGCCTACTTTTCTGAATCAACCAGAGGCATTATTATTTGTTTTTATTAACACATACAAAATTATTAGGGTATACAAACGTGTTTCCTTTTTGGACACAGTGAAAGTTGAATTAACGGGCATTACAGCATTCGTTTACATCACACTGTTTCAAAAAAAACCACCGTTTATGATTAAACAAATAGGTTTTTAAATCTATCTATCTATATAAAAAAGAGCTTGAAATAGCTGGATAACAAATCATTGATTTATACTATCAAAAGGCCGGGAGCAATTGTGTTTCCTATGATTGTGTCCTTAGCTTTCAAACCATGATTTCCACTGATATGAGTTCCCATTCAAAAAACACAACCAAACACACCCCACCCAACTCCCCCCAAAATAACACAGAACACCAACCCTCCTCCAAACACAAAAACTCAAAGCAATGGCACAACTTTCCTCAGGCTAATAATTTTTCCTGACAGCTTCAAGCACAAATGGATTATTTTAAATATCACATAAACCTACTGTAAATTAAAAAAATAGAAGATTACTTTTCACAATGCATGGAAACCATTTCTAGTGAGCACAAACATTTACAACTGTGTCATGTTTTTTCCTTGCATAACCCATACTCACACACAAACCAGTTTTCAAAAGAATTAGCGAAATATTCAGTCCACTTTTGTTTCTTTTATACAATATGAAATGGTTACAATACCATAGTATTTTTAAGAATAAGTTAAACATCAAGACATATGGCAATAGCATTGTACTATTATTTCTACATACATATGAAATCCAGAAATTCGGTCTATTTTTATTCAGTCACAAAAAATGAAAAAAGACTAAGATCCAGTTATACTGGAACACTAGACTAGTTCTAGAAACCACAAATACTGTAAGCGCTTTGGTATAATATGTACAGATTGTGCTGTCGATATCATGCTTGCATACTAGAATTGATCAACAGATTTCAACTGGTGAATTAAAGTAAAAAATAAAAGGTACTGTAAGACTTGCTTTCTTAGTTCTTTTTCTTTTTGGAAATGATTCAGTCAAAGAAGATGCACCACAAGCACACACAGAGCATTTGTATGATGTGACTACAAATTAAATATTAAAGTGTTTTTTAAATACAATGCAAGAACAGTCTTCTTAAGTGCATAGAACATAATGCAGAATACTGTTAATTACAGGGACAAGTACAAAGATATTAAACATTTTAAGATACGGAACAATGTTCTCATAAAAAAAAAAAGAAAGAGGTGTGAATGAGAATAAGCATTCTTCTATTGTTACAAAGATCAATGTGTTTTTTCCCCCACCAGTAAGAGAAACAATAACTGCTGAATCATGAAAGATACCTACTGCATCCATTTTATCGCTGTCTCTCAAAGGCTTAGAATTGCTCCTTCAAACTCTTAAGCAGTTTGGGTATTTGGTTGGGGTTTTTTTTCCCCCCAATTTTTCTTTTTTCCTATTTTTAACAAAAACTTTTATTTTCCTGAAAGTGGAACTCAGAAAGTGCATTTTAAATTAAAGGATTTACTTCCCCCCCCCCCCCCCCCTTTTATGGATGCATTTGCTGTGCTTTAGAAGTTTTAGCTTAACCTATTCATTCTTTCTATCACTACAATTTATCAGAATGTCTCAGATTTATTCAGGCAACCCTCCCAAGTTAGGGAGCCCCTCCTTTTACAAAGCAAATGGTATTAAATTCCAAGAAAGCCAAAATACCGCAGTTTTTACTCAAGTGAAATGTCAATTTAAAGAGTAAGGACTGCAGGATTTTCAGAAGATTTGGACTGTATGCAAAGTCTTCCAAAATTTGTATTTTATCTTTTGGATTTTGGGATATAGTAAACTGCAAATATTATGTTCAACTAATACTGCAAGTCAGCTTCAGACTGGGTTCAGACTATGGCCTCAGGAATGAAATGGTAGCCCCAAAACTCTCAATGCAACCAGAGGAAACTCACCCCAACCCTTACTAATTTCTTACATGACACAACAACTCATTTAACATGTAAACACAAGGGATGATGGTTCTCATTTGAAGCTCCTATTGTTGGCAAGTAATACTTCACAGGTATCAGAAATACTTTAGTTAATGTCTCCCTATTTCCCCCATTTCTAAGATGCTTTCATTTCTTTACAGAAGCTTTAGCTATTTAACAACAAATCAAACAATTGCACAAAAACTACAGCACCAAGCTTTGCTAAATGAAACTGCTGGCGAGCACACACAGGAGAAAAGAATGTGACGGTGGTTGTTGAGTGGGCTAGAAGTCAAATGAGTTTAAATAAAACTAATGTTAACACATTCCTTAATTGAAATGATTAATTCTTAGCAGAAATAAATTAAGATCAGCATGATCTTACTGTAGGCTAGTTGGTGACGCAGCCAGACTTTTGTGCAGATTAGGGTTTTGACTGTGCCTGTTCCGACTGCGAACAGATGAAAACATTGTGTTGCAACCCGGGACTTTACATTTGTGGAGCTGGCGGAGATGCACAGTTTTGTAATGGGCCCTGAAAGTTCCTTTATTACTGTAAGTTTTTTGACATATATGACAAGTTATTGGCAAACTGGAAGGTAAATTTGTAAAGTTTTGATTAGCTTTTTCAATTAAAGTACAGTCTTGGTAGAGTTCATCATTGGGCATTAGGCTGGGTCCTTCACAGCTTTCATCACTATCATCCAAGGGCATGGTGCATATTTCACTTCCTCCGTCAGAATCCCAAGAAGAATGAGCACTGCTCTCAGATTTAATGCTGGAAGTAGTGCTTAGATCCAGAACAGCTCCATCATTCAATGGATCGTATCCATAACTCTCAGAACAGGGTTCTCTAATTTTGCTCATTGGAAAAACGAAGCTGCCTGTTCTGTTCATTCCTTTGAAGATTACAGAAGTATGTCCAACATGTTGTTTTAAAGACACATCTTGGCAAAACTCCTTAGCCATGTCTTTCAAGAGGTATGTTGCATTGAAATGGTTGTTGAATTCCAGTGTATCTTTAGTCAGAAGCTTATGATGAAGATTTAGGTTTGAACTATGTCTAGAAGAACAAAGACAAGCTTAGCAAGAAAGTGTTTTGCCCCACTTAACAGCTGTTTCATAATGATCATTAACAAAGAAAAAGAAATCAATATTTAGTAGCATGCATGCACTGTATACTTCTAATTTGACCCACTGCCACACTGAGAGTGCACATGGATGATTCACACGTGACTGGATATCTGAACTTGCTGGCACTGGCATATACCAGAAATAACTCTACAGAAATCAATGTTTCAGATTTTCTCCTGCATTGTGGATAGCTGTCTGCTCCACTAGATCAAGTGCTGGGCCTAAAAGAGTTGGGGGACAGACTGAAAACCTGTATATTGAACTGAGATCAGAGAATGGACTGAGCAGGGGAAGAAAAAAGATCCTTTCCCAATGGACAAAACAGGAAAGGAGTGACACCTGAGTCTGCAAAAAATATTGATCTTAAGTACTGTAACTGTGTGCCAGGATACAGCTGTACGTATCAGTACAGAGCTTTTCCTTGGAGAAAGGAATATTGCATTTTATGCAACTTGCAGGTTTTGAATGGGCATCTCCAGATCCATTTTAAAACCACCAAAAGATAGAAAATCACTGCTCCTCACTGAATAATATCAATCAGCTTACTGGGAAGAAGTTCTAGGCCCTGGCTAGAAGATTCAGTTTATTGCAAGACAGGGAAAACATTAATTTTTCCCCTTGCCATCATGCTTTAATCAAACCATGAACTGTTCAAAAGGGCACAGAAATATTTTACACTTGCAGTCACAGCACCCTATGTTAAAGTCTAGAAACTTCTGCAAAGTTGTTGCAAATAAATAATGTTTTCCACAAAGCTCATGAACTTTCTTGCGAGTTGACTTTTTTTTTTTTTTTTTTTTTTTAAATAAACCATCTTCCAAAAGCACCTATGTTAAAACTTAACTGAATACATTGGTGTGGGAAGGAATTTGTGGCATGTGAATGCAAATCTTACTGCTGGCCTTCTTTCCTGTGGCCCATATCACAATTACAGTGGAGAGGAATTCACATCTGGGAAGACGCAGGCAGCAGATCAGGGTATGAAGCCCTGCCAGCAGCAGATGAATCTGTGCATCTCAGATGCAGCAGCCAGTCCTCAGAGACTCATCCTCTCTCTGGACTGCATCAGCTGGCTCCAGGACTCCTAGCAGATTACAGACAATCTAAACCTTGTGTCACCCTGAACTACTATCCAGGCACGCTTCCTGCAGCCAAAAGCTGCTGCAACACTGTTACAGGGGAGTTAGAAAACCTAACAACACTTCATCACGCTTTCACAGGTTTGTTATCCATCACTTATCAATTCAGATGCATAACTGATGGTCAATGATAAAGCTTCAGTTCTTGTTTCTCAGCCTATGCGCATAACAGGCTGAAATAAAATGATTTACAGCAACACAATACTGCAGCTAACAGTAAACTGAATCAAGCTCATAGTACAGTTTAGGAATCAGTACACAATCTCACCAAAAAGCACTACCAATGCGGATGTACACCAGATAGCGTTAGTTCAAGTAGCACTGAGTAATGTTACTTTTGTACTGACACAGTAATCTCGCTTTTCTTATGGGCTTTTCCCCACCAGTCTGTTCTGTCAAAATCCTTGAGTGAAGCAAGGACAAGAGCAAGTGAAGATTTCCTGAACTGATCTCATTGCTTTTTCATTGAAGAACACTGTATACATTAAAATACACATGAAAGTACATATTAAACATGTAAGTCCACACATGCATCTACTGGAACATTGCTGAATTCATACCCTTGTGGCTTTCCCTTTATGTTCTAAAGTATTCTTTCAACTATTGCAGTCTTTATCAGTTATGAAATTTTCATGGCTTTATTTAATACCTTGTAGTCTAGTGGAAAGGAAATGTTTCTTTCAATGGATTTTCATTTCATGAATGTTCTGATAAGTTATCGTACCTGTTATACGAGGATACACAGAAAATCTTTGCAGGCTCCATTCCTCAAACACTCATTTTAATTTCAAATTAGGCTCCATTGTGATGGTAAAATAAATACAATTTTGTTTATAATTTTCTTACCTGTCTCGACTTCTACGAGAAGGGAAAGCAGCATTACAGCCCTCAACTGTGCAAATATGCATTTCTTTGAGATGTACATTTTTAAAATGCATTTTTACACTGTAAGGGTTTTTAAAAGTCTTCTTACAGATGTCACAATGAAAGCGGCTTTCTTCCTTCTGAATCCCTAGTGCATGTTGACTGACATGATCCATATCTTTAGAGTCTTCAAAACAAGGAATGGCAGCACCCCTGTTTGACAAAGTGCTGAAAAAGCCCCCGGTCAGCAAGTGGTGTTGCAATTCAGGGCAGTCATTTTTAGGAATCCTGCGCTTTGACTGCTCTTTAATATACATGGGGGGTTCAGTCACTGGTTTTATAACATCATTGTGGTGGTGTTTTGGATCTTCATATATAATCTCATGGGAAACTATTTTTAATGGTTGATTTTCTTCTGGTTTAACCTCTTTCTCACAGTGATGCAATTCATTCTCAGAGATATCCTTGATGTATTTGTTATTTGGCGTAAAGACAGATTCAAAATACTTTGGGCCCTCTACCCCAGAGACAGATTTCCATGAATTACCTGAATGGGGGTGCTTTTCCACCCTGTCGGTCACCCGCTTCTCTATCTTATGCTCACAGGTCTCAAGCTCTCCATCGCTTACCACTTGCAGACGTGTATCATCTTCAGAACTGGCAATATCACTGCTTTCATTAGGTGCCTCAACAGCTTCTTTCTCTATCTTAATAGGCATGCTTGATTTACGAGATTTCTTCTTGGGTAGCATGTCAAATGGCAATTCATTTGAAACAAGCTGCTCTGGTATTGAGGAAGAAACAAGAGGCAGAGAAGGAAGAGTACCTGGAGTATTAGCAAGCTCAGCTGGTGTGACTGGACTTCGATAAAAAGGAAGAACAGGCTGTACTGTCTTCAGGTTTGGAAAGAGGACACCGTTCTGTCCAATACTGGGAAATCCAGCCTGACCCTTTGAATCTGTACAAGAGTTGGCATAGCTAGTAATAGTTCTGCTATCTGGAGTTAAAATTGTAAATTCTGTCCTTTTACTATCTCCAGGTCCAGCAATGGTCAAACCATTTCTTAGATCTTTATCCCTGTTATTTCTATTCATTGGCATATGGAGTCTGGGGTTAGGATTTGCACTATGACGATTTCGACTACGCAAAGAGCTAAATACCATATTGCAGCCCTCAATTGTGCATTTGTGCTTTATCTTCAGATGAACAGCATTGTAATGTATTTTCAAAGTACCTTTGTCATAAAATGTCTTTTCACAAGCAGTGCAGAAAACACGCCCTTTCCTTGGCCCGGTGCCATTTTTTTCCACAGATTTAATTTTGTTTTCTGGAGATAGTGCTGTCATTTCAAGCTTTGCTGCTGTATTATGTGAACTGGAATCACTTAAAAGGGCATCATCTTCTGTTTTAGTGGTGATATCTGGACCATTTATGCTCCTCTCATTTTCAAGTTGAAATGGCGCAGAACTAGAAGTTAAGAAGCTGCTTTCAGAAAATGGTATCTGAACATCTTGTTTAGTTTCATTGCTATGGTCTTGACCTTGCTCAATCAAATGTCTTTCTGGTGGTGAACCTATCAAAGGTGGAGGCACTGGGCTGAAAAACTGAAACGGCAGCATGAAAGCCATGTTATTTACAATATTCTCAAAGGGATGAATGTTGGTGGGACTCATTTTGTCCAAGGAAGCAGAAAAATTAGGACTGTGTTGATTGCAGCTCTCAATGAATGCCCTAATATCCAAATTGGCAGTCGGTGGTGGTATTATAATCGATTGCCCTTCTTTCTCTTGAATTGCCATTAACTCTACAATGGATTTAGTTTCTCCAAAACGAAGAAACTGCTGCAAAGTAGCCAGTTCTTCTTCAGTGGTCATTATGCTCCAGTGATCCAGCACCTTTCCTGAAGCATCCTAAAGCCAAAAATATTTAAATGAATCGGACATTAGTTAAGGCAAACAAAAAAACCCTCCCCCCAAATCTCACATTTTTTTAGGGACTAAAAAGTCTTCTCTAGTGAAATGATAACATCATTCTATTTAGTGAGAGATTAATGCAATCTGGTGGTACTTTCTTCCAAATTTTACCACATTGGTGATATTATTTCTTTCTGAACGGACGGTAATACTTTCCAATAAACTATTTTTTCCCACAAAAATTAAGACGCATCATTTGAACAACAGTTAGTATCATGTAAGTACAGACAGCAGAGATGAAGCAATCAGACCAAGATTTAGCTCCTCATTTAAGTCAAGTATTCTTTCATTGCAAGTTTAATAATCTTCCAAGCAACTAAGATCAGAGAACAAATGAACCTGTATTGATCTATTGCCAGTGTTCACAGAGCACAGCTGTAATTACACTAGAGTGTTGGAGTTCTTTCAAACTCTAGCTATGCCTAACTTTTCCCAATAACTACAATAAATATTTTATCACAGAACATGTATTTGATGGCCTACTGAGATTTTTCACAGTGCATGTAAGAGTTTCTAAGATGATGAAGAACGTAACATTATAAATTTTTCATGTGGTAGAGGTTCAAGGTAATTGATTCCATATTTTTAATCCTAACACTAAAAAGCAAGATTATCAAGAACATTAAATATTGATTCGTGTCATAATGTAAGATCATAATGTTACTTTACATAAAAGGTAAATTCCACAGTGGCAAAGACTAACATCAATGTAAGCACATAGGGCCAAATTCATCCTTGATGTAGCTCCAGTAAGGTCAGCAGCACTACACGAGAGATGGATATTGTCCCTGGTGTTTAAAGTGATGGTGAGTTTATTTGTCAATGTATTATTCTGCTGTATAAAAGTAAACTCACTGTTCAAGTAATACTAGAGTAAATTCTGAAGCCTTTACTTTGATACATTCCCAGTAATTTGTTCTTTTTATCTTGGCTTACTTTTGTTGATAGATTTAGGCAAAGTAGGAAGATTTCAGTTAAGCCTGCCTAAGAGGAAAACAACGACCAAAAATCCACACTTTCTTTTCTGGCACTGAGCTTGTACAAGTCTATTACTGCCTATCAGATGTACCACACTGTTAATGCATTGTGAACCACTGATAAGACTGAGCTAGAAATCATTATGAAATACTACTTAGCTATCATATTTATATAAAAAAGTCCCTCTAAATACCTGTAGCACATATCCACGTATATAATCCTGTAGTGTCCAATCCAGAGCATGCAGAATCTGTATCACCTCTTCCTGCTTCAGAACACTGAAAAGCCGATCTAGCAGAATTTTAAGGCGCACGGGAATGGCTTGGGTTCCATACAACATGAGGCTACTGATATCAAACACAACATTGGATTGAACTATTTCTACCTGGCTTGATGGGTAGAGGTTGGGAATCCTTAATTTGCTCAGAGCTGAAAATAAAATCACAAAATATAAATAAACTTGAGTCACAAGAGGCAGATAAAATTGAATGTAACTCATATTGGAGGTGTGTGTGGGGATGAGGGGTGACATCAAATGCATGCTTTAGTGAGGAAGATCCTAAAAGGTTTTATATAGATCGTAAGAACAAATATTACCATGTGCTACCCATCCATGCCGGCATTGGTCACATTGTCGCTGATTTATTTTCCCAGGTTTGAAACATTGACAACTACAGTTCACCAGAGTGCATCGGATAGCCTGGAAATCAATAGAAAGGATAATAGGTAATATATAAGCACCATCTAGAGCATGCAGATTATACATATACAATACACCCATAAAATCCATATGAATGGACAGAGTTAACATAGCAGCACATACCTACCAACATGCATATAGATCATCCAGGCAAAACCTGAGTTTTTCAAGACCACCTCTGCTTTAAAGAGAATCGGTCACCAGCTAGAGCACTGGAATATTATGGAGGCAAAATATTTAATAACATACAAAGCAACACTGCTGTGAATTTATTTAGGTTGAAGTGCATTTATAACAATAAAGAAGTGCTTTTTCACATTCATCTAAGCTATGATCTTCATGTAAGATCACTTTGTTCAGGAAGGTTTGAAAACAAAGACATACAGATGAAAGTCCCACTCTCTTCAAGTTTTGCTGGAGCTCCATGCTGCAGTATAGGAAGTTCTAACGAGCAATATGTTAGCTCTGCATAGGTGCCATCCCTTACGTACAGCAGCATCCACATAGAATATATGTATCCTGTCAAAGATACCGGAGTTCACTAACACTTCTCAGTAACAAAGCTCACCAAAAAGTACTCCAACGCCTCAAAGACTATAGCAGTCACATTTTGTAAGGGAAATGTTTGAAAGATAATAGGCCAAACAGAGCACAGAAACAGACAGCAACCAGTTGCACAGTTCAATTTGTGCATTACTTTACTCTCACCAAGGTCATCTATAATGCAAATCAAATTAGTATTCAGATGTTCCTGATCAACAGGGTGATATGAACTTGCTTCCTGGAATATATGCTTCCTTCTGTATGTGCCCATCTGCTGCAGAAGGCAGGCAGACAACTCTGAGGTCCTAGTTAAAGCTCCGTAGGGATTGCTATAGAGCAAAACATTTGTAAGCTTCTGTATTGCTTAGATCTGATACTGAGAATAGTTCCTGCACAAATGGAATATTTATTAAAGAAGGAAAAGTGAAGAAATTAACATGTAGGAGGTCTGCACTGGAATACAAAAAAAAAAGTTAGATTATGAAGTTGTAATATGTCTGCATTTTTCTGTTTTTAAACCAAAACTTTTCACATTTTAAAGTACAGAGAGGCAAGTATGAAGTAAGGCAAAGGTATGCCCACTATGGGCTGCTACTCCTGCTCCTTGGATCTTATGCAAAATGGCAACTTCCACTACTTATTAACAGCCATAGAAAAGAAAGACAAGACTCAAAGGAAAAAGTAATGTCTTTTCAGGCATGCCCCCATTGGCACTTTTGGGAAACATACAAAGCAGCAAGTTTTTGGACCACCAGGCTAAGAAAGATTGATGCAGGAAATGTTTTAAATGAAAAGGACATGAGAGAAAGGTAATTTAACTTAGATTTGCAACAGGCATTTCTTTAGGCTTGAAGATTTTGACTGACTTGGGGCAGAAGAGGACACTACATAAAATAGTCTACTGTGAACAAGCATATGCAGGACATTTGGATGCCTAGTGCTTTACATGATTGGATTTGGACTGAGATTTTAAAATCTCAGCAGCTGGCTTAACAAGGAGTTAGCTTACATGTACATCTCCAAACTGCAGTGACTTGATTCCGAGATTCATCGTTATTTGAAGGATCAGAACAAGCGGCAACAAGGCTACTGAAATCTCTGAATCACTCTGCCTTTAGTTTTTTAAAGGAGCCATTACAAAATACTGAATTCTTGAGAAAAGCTCTGTGCTCCCCATAAAGTCGTAAAATACACATCAGTACCCTATGCAGTCTGAATTACTTCACTTTAATGGATGATATATTTTCACTTAGATGCTAAAATACTTTCATATAACAATAAAAAGCCACAAATTTCTTACGGAAAAGTTGGACAAAAAGGTTATAGGTGGCTGCTAATTCAGTTCTATCAAACAATAGCAAATAATATGATATCAAACAATAATACAGTTCAAGCCTTCTACCTCTGTACATATATAACATTTTCTAACTTGCACAGACTGAACCCCTTCCATAGGCAACTCTGCTAGGTTTGGTAAGCATTCCATGAATGCATCTTTTGCAGTCCCTCCAGACAAAATTACAGGAGTACTTCCTTTTTCTGCAAGAAGTAACAGAAATATGCACAATGAAAAAAGCTGTCATGATGATAAGTTAATTAAGATTTCAAAATTTTTTTCATTCCTTTTCCTTTGGACCTGTTCCACAAACCACTGACCCTTTTTCTATTTTTTCTTCTTAATTTGTGTACTTAGACAAGAGAGATATACCCCACAAGATCACAAGATCTTGCATTTCATAGCTTTGTGTAAGATCTTTCCTCTATATGCTACATCTTTTATTTTGTTTTCCTGTATATGTGTAGAAGACTGCACATGCAAAACCCAGAAAAAGTAAAAGGAAGACATTTTGTTTTACATATAGGAAAGCGGTTATTAAAAAAAAAAAAAGTCCAGCTCCCCTTTTATTCTAAATATGGAATTGATCCCTGCTCAAGTCAATACATTGCTGCTTCTGGACATCCAGTCTTAGATGTAGTTAGGTTGCATACTGCTAACATATCAAAGGTACACCCTCAAATCAGGGATCTGTTGCTGACTTAAAAAATTACTTGTATGAATCCCTGAGAAGAAAGAAGCGTGATTTTCTGATTGGTATAATTTCCCTTCATTTGTGCTTGTCAGATTCTGTCTCCTAAAACTTTTCTAGCAACATTTGTGTTAATATAGTCACAGAGAGTATATAACATGGCAAAATTAACTTTTAAATCATCAGTGACTCACAATTTTAAATCTCCATTCATTGTTCGACTTAAAAAAGCACTTGTAAAAGAGGGACTTTGATTATCTCCCAAATTAACTTATATCACTTTAATGAAGAGAAATTTAGCAAAACTTCATGAGATTAATACACTTGCCTTTTGCCTGTTAATCCTACTATCCTTAATACGCCTATTCTAAGGTACTGTAATTACATCAAGTCATTTAATGAGCATTATTTTCCCAACAAGTGAAATGTACACACAGTTTCATTCTACAGAACAAAGGAATAACTTTCTAGATTGCATATATGCAAAGCTTAAAAATCGCAATTAAAGGATTGGAAATGCAGATGGAAATTAAAGTGGAAATTCTTTTAAGTGCAATACTTTCATTCAGGTCTATTTTTTAGTTTCATTTTCCAGAAACTTAAGGCAAATATTTAAAAATAAATCTTATGCTATCATCAAGGATCTTGTTACTGCTTTCCAGTCACTCTTTCCCTCACAAATGGATCTTTCCAAATCCATTATCAGAAACACTTCATTTTTGAAAAAATAGAGTTGAAAATTCTGATCAAAATTTTCTGTGGTTTTAGCAGCATGGCTGTGGGAATCTGAACATCAGATTTTTAATACAAATGATTCCTCATGAGGAGAGACAGATTAACCATTAAACTGGCTACTGAAAAACATTTAACTACTAATCACTGAAAAAGAAATCTTAATATCTGTTGCCTGAAAGTCATGACTGCTGACATCTTTTTTGCCAGATACTGATGTGGCTTCGATTATGCTTTAAAAGTTACTCAACGTTTCTTTACAACTCACTTGCAGCCTTCACAGCTAAACAAAAATACAAGCTAACGGAACAAATTCATTTTGATTCTGAGTTTATAATCAGGCTTCGTTGCATAAAGCAAGTTTGAGATCATCTGTGGTCTCCTGAAGTCTTTTGGGACCTATGCTCACTCGCAACATACTAACAGCAGGTGTAAAAAAATGCAGCAAGAGAAGGGCAGTATGACTGTACCAAATTTCATTCACTGTGTAAGTGCGTTCTGGTTTGACAGCACTTTGGCTTAGGAAATAAAAAGTCAGCAAATACTGAAGACCCTGTCAGGACCAAATTAGAGATCTCTGCTCACGCTAGAAAGTCAGTCTGACTCTCTGCATGTAGTGAGAGCTCCAAGTGCAGACCCCAGTAAAATGGAAAAGCAAGTCCCAGATTATCCTGGTAGTATTCAGTGTCAGTAATGCACAGGACAGCACCCTTGCTTGTTTCTGGCATCCAAGAAAAACCTTTGTCTTCTTTGCACAAAGCTACCCTCACTTAGAAACTGCTTTTTTTAAGCTGCTGTTATCACATGAAGAGCATGAGAGCTTTGCTGCTCTGCTATAAGGATTGCTGACAAAATGGTGTTGTTGATGTTGTGTTACAGGAACATCTTCTGAAAGCAGGGGTTACAAATTCCTATCAGTTTAAAACATAAGTTTGAAGAAGAAATAGGAGTTACATGAAAGAAATGTGTGTGAGAAACTTTCATTAGGTGAGATACAGCAGGTATCGCTTTTCATGTCCTTTACTGAGGTATTCAATCCATAAGGCCATGTCTCCTATCCCAGAAAAAGTAATCCTGCTGAATATATGTAACCCTCTGAGAAAGGAAAGAAGTGGGACAGGTCCCATTTCTGCAGAATAAACTTGCAGTGGCTCCACAGTGAGAACACTTGTGGAAGAAGAGACAAACTTTATAAGGGGGGAAGAAGATCAATCAGTAAAGCATTAGAATATTTCTTATCTCTCAATCAGCTAAAACATGAAAGCCTTTTTACTTCTTAGAGTACAGGTAACAATTTTCTCACATATTAAGAATAATCCATGGAAATTAAGCTCTCTTTTTGGATTGTAGAAACAAAATTAAGCATGGTACATATGTCTGGTTATTAGGAAATATTTTTTTGCTTACACCTTGTAAAAGATTTGCAAAAGGAGTAAAAGGATGGATACATTTACCATCTCTTAATTTAGAAGTACAGTCAACAGCTAAATCAAAGGCCAAATGCAAATCCACATGCATCTTTTAGTAAAGAAAACAGTAACTATACATGAATGTGAAGTTGCCTTCCTGTCCAATTTGTTTTCTTTCCTGTTTTTACTGTTATCCACCAAGTTTCTTGTGGTTGCAAAGTTTAAATAAGTCTTCCCTTTTCATCACCCAGTTAAATTTGATTAGTTCAGCATTTGAATCCTTCGAGCAACCACTGAAAGCAGAGACAAATTTAAAAAACCTTATCTTGAGCATCTCCTTCAATGCTGTACTTTTCCACATATTATAATGAGAAAAGTTTTGCTCTGTCCATTTTTTGTCAGGCAACTTTTGCTGCTTCCCCTAGGGATATATTCCACTGATAAATTATACCAACTGTCAGTTTTTTCGTGATTTAAAACAAATTTTCAATTTACATTTTGTCCACCTTTCTTTCACTGTATCACAACCTAGCTGTGCTTATCTGTATTAAACTAATAATATCTGGTTTCATCTATCCCACATGTCTTTGTATCCATTCTGTCCACTCTATAGTACATATTTAGCCCTTGTGCATGTTCTTCCTAAACACAGTTTCAGGTTTTGATACTCTGTTGAGCTCCCTGCGGTTTATTGGAACTAAAATATATCCCAGTGTATTTCAAGTACAATCACAAATGGTGTTGGGCTGCCCCAGATGGTGCAAATACTTGTTGAAGACCTAGCCCAACAATTAAGCCTAAACTACATGTTGATATTATATCTGTTAGAGTTTAGATTAAGCATCTTACATCTCTGTTGTTCCTTGGAGGGCCCCTGCAGCATCTTCAGGGAAAAGCTCTGGGCCATCTTCTTCTTCCCGACATGCTCACCTCAAAGAGGAAATGGGTTGCCTGGAGGATGGACAGAATATGGAAACCCCTCGCTGCCTGTAAGTAGAGCTGGGAGGACACACAGGGACCGGGGAAAAGGGGGACCCTCACCAAGTAATAGTGCACTGAAATGCACTGAAACATACTGCAAGTACCGGTCTTGTCTGATGGCAGGGCCAATTTGAGAGTTACTCTGCACAAAGCAGACTTGGTCCATGCTGCAACCCGAACATGTTCAGCTCAGTATTGTGGTGTTTTCTTCTGTCATGTGTTTAAGGTTCTCAGTTATGGCTGTGGTTAAAGCTATACTGGTAAGTTACATACCACCAATAGTATACATACACTGCCCGCCTTTAACAACTTTAGCCCTTGAAACAAAGGGATTTCCACTCCTGTACATTTATGCCTCCTCAAGGGCATTTGGTTGTTGCAAGTTCTGCTGTTTCTACACTAAAGTTTAAAAATCTTGAAGACTAAAATAATTACATAAAATTATTAGAACAAGGAAAAGGTCCTTGTAAGATTTTTAATTGCAACGGGCTGAATGCTGCACACATTTCCACAGTCTTACCTCACAAAAAAAATGTTTCTTACAAAGTAACAGCTGCTGTTAATACTGTTATTTAATAAACATAATAAGTAACAAGTATCTTCCATAAGAAGCAAACAAGTCTTACAGTTTGTTATATCCAGACAAGAGTCTGGTATCTTCCATGTTTTGAGCTTTTAATTAAATAGAGAAAAGTTGCACATGGATGTGAGAGAGTAAACAGCACTGACCAATAGCTCCAACCTTCTCCATTACAGACATGTTTAAAATGCTAGTGCCCTAGATGATTCATTTGACAAACTGCTTATTAACAAAATAATTTAGCAAAATTCTTGCCTCCTGCTTAAGAGACCAACTAGGAGAGAGATGGGAAAGATGGAGATGAGCCACAACTTGCCTTTTACAGTGCCACTGAACACAAAGTTACACTCACAACTCAGTTCCTAAATCCACAACTGCTCCTCAATAACTAGGCTGGTTTTCATACACATTGACCGTGTACACACCTACCAAGCTGAGGAGATGCAAGAACCTTTGAAAAACTCAGACACAAAGCTTTTGTTTCAGAGGCCAAACATGAATTTAGGAGTTGAACTTAACACCTACTGTGCTGAAAATTTTGGCTGGTGCTGATACCACTCAACTCCCACTTATCCCTTCTCTGTGGGGAAAATATGTTGTGATTTTTACTCCTAAAAGAACACAAAGGCCACAAGTTGAATACATTTTCTAGATAAGACCACAGAATACATCCCATTAATTATCTGGATCCTTATGTATATATTCATATTGTTTATTTGGGCTCAGATACCAAAACCTGACCTCCTTTTAAACAGCCACAGCCTGAGAATACACGTAAACAGAGTATTTACAACCCAGATCCTGCAGCATGTTGCATTGCCCCATTATCCTCTCCCTCAGTGGGGCTGAACAAAGCCAGTTTTGGCCTGGGATTTGACTGGATCTCCCTCTTGTGGGTGCAGTCAAGCATCTTGAGCTGAAAATGCTTATTTTTCCTTGCAATAACTGACTAAAGCACCCCGCAAAATAGCCAAAAAAAATGAAGGAGGGAAGTAAAAAAGCTTGGTAAGATTTGAAATTAGGTAATACCTTCACACAACAGCAACACCGCATCAAATCAACCATACTTGTGGATTTAAAAGACAGTTTTAGCTGGCTACTGAATTGCGGGCCACAAGGTCCTCGTCACCACTTTGTTAAAAAGTTTTTTGAACTGTGAACAGTTCTAAGAGCGAGGAGCGGAGATAAGAGACTAAGCTAAATACAGACTCACAACCCTACAGCCAATTTGGGCTCAGCGGCAGCTTTCACGGCTAACAGAGAGGAGCTCTGGGCAGTCTCGGGCAACGCAGCTGGGCGAGGAAGCCAAAGGCAGCCATTTCTGAGAAAGGCAGCATGCTATAAGGCCAAACTTTAATCACAGCGTAACTTGTGGGATGAAAATCACTCCTCATGCATGTCACTTACCCTAAAGGGCCCCTTAGGGCAGCTCTTATTAATGGCACTGTCAAAATAATTATAAAGAGAAAAGAATGTGCGTGTGCGTGTGAGCACACACACTCAGACTGCTACTCTTCAAACAAAAAGCACTGGACAGTAAAACTTAATTTTGCTGTTCAGCAACGTGCTTGTAGATACATTGGCTTATGCTGCAATTTATCTTACTTGTTAACAACAGGTGTGTGCTGACAGACAGCTTGGTCAAGCCCAGGAACATATTTAGATCCCCTTTTATTGTTTGGTTTGGAAAAGCAAATAAACAAGAAATACAAACTGAAGAATGAAAAATGTCACATAATATTATCTTACAGTTGTTATTTACTTTTGATTCTGAAACACACTACAATGCTACAGTTCCCATGGCATACCTTCCCTAGCCTGCATGGGTCAGGAACATTTTGCTGAGTATTAAGTAGTGCCTACCACAAGATATTGAAGTAAATTCCCTTTTTAATAAATTTACAGGAAAAATCTCTCTTATTAGTGCATTTCAAAAATGAGTAACATATTGCTCCATACTGTGAGAAAAATTGGTCAGGCTTTAGGGGTAAAGGTAAGTCACTGAATAGAAATGGCATGAAATTTCTTATGATAAAGCACTAGATGCTATTTAATCCAGCAAATAAATTGCGCATGTACTATTTACCCATATTGACATGTATGCTTATCATATTAAATGTTGAAACTTACAGACCTATCCATGAACCAAAGTTTAATTAAATATTTAATTCCAAGCCCTACATTAGCAAGAAATAAATGTTATAAACACAAAATCACAAGTATCAGAGAAATGAAGAATATTAGTATAAATCAACTGCAAGCCCTTTAAAATATGTCTTTAACTCTTTACCTAGTTTATAAAATATTATATGGGCGCAATGTGGGTGAGTTAATGTTTCAGACAATCCTAACTTTTTCAGCTCCTCATACCACTGCTTAAGTCTCAAAGCCATAAAATATGCATGCCTAAATTTTTTTCTTTTTTCATGTCACAGAGCGAAGACATAGATTAAAGGATAAAAGAAAAAATAAAAGTTCTCTGAAATATTTAATGTTGCACAATTTCATTTAATGCAAGTTCATAAGTTTTAAACCCAAACAGTATTTGTACATATACACATGATACTATCTATGGTGCTACAGTTATGCAATATTTTATGCAACAGTGTAGCTCCATTGGTTATTTCACAATTTAAAACTTAGAATTCCTTTTTATTGAACACAGGTGAGGAAATTTTTAAGTGGCTTTCAGACAGAAATAGGCTATTTTCAAATGAAAAAAATATACATTTCTCACTGATAATCAGCTATATTTGAAATTTGAATTCAAAAGTTTGCTCTTTTTTTTTTTTTGCTATTTGTTTAAAGAAACTATTTTACCATGGTTTTAAAGTGTGGAATGAAAACATCATTATTCTTTATTCTAAAATGACTGAAGTCTGAAATTGTCACTTTTCCTTATTCCCTTAATAATTTTATTTTTTAGCCTGAATACTGAAATTTCAGTCCCTAAGCAGAACTTTTAGATAGCAACTAGCAACAAAATAATAAGAAATAAAAACTAAAAAGAAGAAAGGTGATGACAATTGCTGTAAAACTTCAGCTGTAGCATCTGCTAGGATCAAAACGGCTGGCTGCCCAGCACATAGGAACTGTAAGAGTTCCTGCACCACTGAAGCCAGGAAGGGCAGGGGATGACCCAGAGGGCCAAAACTTTTTTCTTCCCTGCATTTGGTGGATGTTTTGCTGAAATAATGAATTCAAGATCCATACCTGAATTTTAGCTTAAATCTGCATGAAAAATGTTTTAATAAATGCCAAATCATACAAAAAGTGCTCTTAAAACATGCATATGTAGCAAGACTTGTAATCTAAGATAAAACGAGAACTTTTCTGTTCTTATCAGAGGTCTATTTAATATTATTGTAATGAAGTCTTTATTACTGAAAACAAAATAAATCGCTGGCTTGTTTGATTGGAAATGGAATGACATGCTTAATGTTGTATGAACAGATTTTTTGACAATATCATGAACAGACACAGAAGCTGGAAGTCAAGAAACTCGGTATCAAAAGGCCAAACCTTATTGCAGCCTAAGTAGGCAGAATTTCATCTTGGCTATAGTAAAAGCCCATGAAATGGCCCAGCACTTGTAATAATTTTTCCTGTTTCTGGGACTACTTAGCTCTCCTTCAGGTTTGGATATATTTGCAGATACTGTAAGTTTTACAGTTCTGAATAGGTTGTAGATGGTTTGGTAGTTCAAAGAATAAACAAAACAATTACTTTTTAAAAATCAATCAAGCAAAAATCCATATATATTAAGAGGAACAAAAAATGTATTTTCCATAACGTAAGATTAGTTACTTTTTAAATGTTCACTTATTATTAAAATAAAAGTCTGATTAAGCTGCAAACTACTAAAAACTTGAGTTTATTTAAAACAGAAATGCACAATTATACTGATTATAAGGAAAACTTACTGGCATTATAAACATAATGATAAATAAATCTAAGGGATAACACAATACTTTCTTTGAAAGTCCATATTTTTTCCCTTTTCTGTAAAAGAAGCAATTAGAAAGGTATTCTTCAATGTATATTGTTCTAATCACTAGAACAAAGAAAACCAACGGCCACTGTTGTTAGTAGTTAAAAATAATGCTAGTCCTACTTTGCACCATGACCTGAAGTGGAGTGAGGCTCCCCACCTCCCACTCCTCCAGCACTAAGAGCTAAGCCACAATTTCAGTATTTTAAAACCAAAGTACAGAAACAGAGACTTGTCTAACATAACGCTTGCATATTTTTTCAGCAAACTGCAGCAAACAGAACTGTATTTTCCAAAAGGATGTTAAAAATAGAAGCATATGATCTTTTCCCACCTAGAATTGTATCCTTACAATTAAAGACTATTAGCTGGCATCCCTTTTAACCGTCAAACTCAGACAGTGGCAGTTCTATAGCCACAAAGAGCAGCAGTAAATGAGAAGAACATGTTACTACACTGCATTTGAGAAAGTTTGGCTCCAAGCTATGCACTGATTAATATCAGATCTCCTTCTTTACTTGCCTCTTGACAATCTTGTCACATCTGGCTGACAAATCCTTACAAGCTTATCCAAACCAAGGCAGCCCAGATCATGCTCCGGGAGTAGCTTGAAGGAAACGGCAACACCAGCCATGCACTGATGTGCCATCATGAAACTAATGAAGCTGACTTCACTTGCAGACTGCAGGAACACGAAGAAACACAACATGCCTCAAGGTTTTGCAACATAACGCAGAGTTAGCTCACCAAAAGATAAGACAAACAATCAGCTCCTAGGTTCAAGAAGCCAAGTAGTTACATGAATTACAAAAAATTATATAGAAATCGCTTGAACAACAATCTCAACTAAATGAGCACAATAAACTCCAACTTCAGATCAGCTGTGGAAATTGACTGCTAAATGCTTTTCAAACAATGGTTTGTTTTAAATTAAAACATAACCAGTTTATTTCATTTTTTCTCTCCCACATCCCCAAAATATCAGACTGTTGCCTGCCTCACAGGTTATTCAACTGAAAAATATTCAAAAAAAAAGAGATGGGGGGAAGAAAAAAAAAAGACAGGGAAAAAAAATAAGTAGTGTCACTTTTTATTCATAGGATTTTACAGAAGGATAAACCACAGCCTGTGTATATCAGTAGTCCTCCCCTGGGTTAGCGATCTGCCCTCTCCTCATTTTTAAACTCAGGATTCGTTACACAGAGGACTAGAAGTATTTGGCTAATTAATAAATCAGAAAGTAAAATGCTCTGTCTTAAACACAACTAACAAAACCTCATTATGTATGAGCTGACAATTAAACCATGTTTATTTTTTGCTATGTGTTGAAAAAACAATCAAAATAAATCAAAGTGTCTTTTATTCTGATGCATTTAACCTCTTAATTAGTGCAATATATTTTAAGAAACCGACTGACTCTCCCCATACACACACACAGAGACTCATTCTCTCCCCCCTGCTCCACCCCCTCCCCCCTATCCCCCCCCTATCCCCCCCCCCCCCCCCCCCCCAAATACGAACAGACTGATCCTAAGAGAAGAATTACCGGCCTTATTTTCTGGAAGCTAAATAGTCAACAATAAATTGTATATAAAGGACAAACATTAGACTCCACTTTAGTGGTAATTTCTAAAGAACTTCGTAGTGAAATTACATTGTTGTCTGCTCTCCAGTGCATTTATACGTCACGATAATGATAATGTATCTGCTTAAAGCACTTGACTCAGAACACATCTGAGTCACAAATCATAGAATTTATTGCTATTAATGTATATTGAGGACTTGTACAATTAAACATTGTCAAGTATTTATGATTTGCATGCTACTACTTCAATTGGAAAACAATTACACAAGTGATGGCTCTGCTTATTATAATCAGCCTGCAATTCTGCATTACTTACTGTAGAACAGAAAAGTCATACAGTTGTTAGTGCACAGCAGAAAGAAAAACAGGATTTTTTACATAAACTAGTTTTCTACTTTCACAGTATCTTTTTGTGATTAAGAAAAGGAGAGTACAGCTCCCTACAGCTCTCATCTCCATTGTTCATTACCCAAAACAACACCATCGCAAGATTTTTTATATCTCCACAGTGCATAACCACAAATAAAAGTTGCACAGTAAAAATACACATTCATATAGAACTGCAAAGAACTTTCCTTACCTCAGACATTCTTACTGTGCTTATGTTTCCAGAGCTATAAAACAGTTTCCCATTCCCTCAGTGAGTTGTACAAAGAAGTACTGGAAACACTCCTGCCTGTACAAGTACTAAGGCAGAACCATCACACGCCTCTTTACTCTTGTCTGACTCTGAGCACCTCAAGGTCTGATGTATGCTCAGGCTGTGCACAGGGGAGTGAAATAAGATCCTCCCCCTTGGTGTTCTCCAGACCTACAGTACGAAGTTGTGTCTGCCTCTCACCTCTGCAGCCAGCTCTCACCTCGCTGCCCCGGAGTGGTGTGCTCCAGCGTGCTCCTCCAGTCGCAGGGCAGTCCCCTCACAGCTGGCTTGAAGAGGGCATGACACTCATCTTTCACAGAGATTTGATCAAAAGGAGTCACGGAGGCTTGAGGCGCTCCTAATGCAGTGCGAGGAGATTCTACCTCTGCTCTGGCAGCCTAAGTAATGCATTAAATCAATGCAGCTGACCTAAGGCCTATTACAGTTTTTTTTTTTTTCTTCTTCTCAGACCGTACAACTATCTGCAAATAAGCTATGAGGTACTTATTAAAATTACTTATTTTGAGCGTCAGAGTGTTGTTTTTCAAATTGCAGCTGCTGTGGTGTTTGGTTTTTTTTCTTTCTTCTTTTTAAACATTTGCAGGTTTCAGAGGTTCACTGAGTGGGGCGTGTGTTTTTTAAACTTAAAACATTCCCCCCTATCAACTTACTTTTGAGTTAGGGTTGAGTTTTATTTCTTTTTATGAAGTTGAAGCTTCCTATTAACAGAAGTACAGGTCATAAAGACAGGAGAAGAATTACTTTCTAGTAATTGGGCCAAAATCTGGTTTCAGTTATTCAGGTGTTGGGTTGCATTCATGAGTTAGAGCAGGATTTTTGTCATAGTCATTTCTCACCTGTTTAAAAAAAAACACAAAATAAAATCCCAAACAGAATGCTTCTTGCCTCCTCTCTACTCTTGATTCTTGTAGACAATTTCTTGACGCTCTTCTAACCCAGGAATACACCGTACTATACTCAGAGATAGTCACATTGAACTCAGTGGGAATCCTTGTAGGAACATACCAGGACAATACTGGACCACACGAATACCTGTAATCCCATAGGAAAGACAGCAGGAAATAAGATGGCTGTAGGGAGAAGACAGCTAACATATTATTATTGTTGGTTAATTTGTTGTCTTCTTCTAATCCTATTTACTGTTTGCTAGATATATGCACAATGCTTAAGGAGACAACCTAATTTATAGTTTACTAAATACTGGACTACAGTTAATGTTAACTCCAGGGCAGTAGCTGGAACCAGGCCAGGATAAAGCCAACGTGATACCAGAATCTGGTCCCATAGAGCACGACATGAAGCAGATGCTTTCCCTAAATCCCTAGTTTTCTCCATCCTATACCTTATATCTCCCCTTGAGCTATTGAACAAGATGGAAAAACAGAGAGGGAGATTTAGTTTCATAGTATGGGCTACCAGATACTTCTATCAAAAAACACTGACGTATGAGAAGAGCCAACCACAGGTGGTGGCTTGGTTCTTCCCCGGCAGAACTCTACACGGGGCTCCAGTGCCACCTCTGCCCCCTGCAACATGCCTGGGCACTTCTCTCTTGGGGACCCAGGACAGTTACACACAGATTGTCAGCGGTCCTGTAAACTGTAGGAAAAAGGGCCTGAGGAGTCATAGCCAACATCATGCTGTTTGAGGTGATTCTTAACAGCCGTGTTTTAAAAGCGTATGTTCTGTGATGAGGACAAAACCTAACTGCTCTCTCATGATGATCACTTATAGCCAAGGGCACACCTTGTTACTAAAATCATATTCCCTTCTTAATGAAACAAGCAGTAATGTAACTAAAAAGGACTCTACCTGATTGAGAATTCTGCAACAAAAGTGGGAAGAGTGCCTTAAGATTACATAAACCGCCAGAAGCTCTGAATTGACTTCAAAATGATAAGTGTCTAAAACTTAGATGCGTGGAGAGCTGTTCTCCCCTCTAGCCAGTTCCCAGGAAAAAAATGTTTACTAGCTGTCTGCCATTTGCCTGGAAGATGATAATTCTGATTAAATGGGCTAACTATCCATAGCAAACAATTTAAAACCAATTTATTTTTTTCTTAATTAATTATCTACTAACAGTCTTTTATTTTAAGCATTATTTTCATTATTCAAGCTTTTTCAATGAATATTTTATGGGAACATATTTATGCTTTGCTCTTTTTAAACTATTCACTATTACCGATTAGCAATTTTTCCGTGTTTTACTATCTGTGCACCTTTTAGTAAACATTTGATGATCTCTAGCATAACATGACACATGCAAGGCACAGTTTGTATCTACAGGTCAACTTTTAAAGAAATACTGGCACATCAACAACGTTTTCAGTAATTTCAGTTGATTTGTAGTTCAAGCTTTCTTGGACAGAACAGTTACCACAACGTCTCTTGCAGAATGACCAAAATGGAAATCAAAGGATGACCAGAGGGTTTACTCTTCCAGCAGTAAAATGTAATGGAAAACCAGCTTCTTGTGGAAAGAAAGAGACATCAGGACAGGGCAGCAGGCTTGAGCCAGAGGTCCTGGGCTTAATCTGGGGCTCTGCCACTGAGTTGCTATTTGACCTTGGGCAAGTTATTTCAATTCTGATTTTTACTTCCTTGCTTCTGCATTATTATTTGTTTTTAAACTATTAGAATTGTAAGCTCCTTGAGGAAACCATAGCATCTTACTGTGTTCTCAGGCACAGTGCTGAGAGCAAAGGAAAGGGGTCCCCAGGTCTGAAATCCATGTAAGTCATAATGTAAATACCTAGAATCACGGTGTGACAACACAGCCCAAGGAAAGCTGCTTTCTCCTCCCACCTGCCCCAGCCTGTTTCTTCTTCTCCATGTCTCAGCCTGTGTGTTCAGAGCAGCATAAACATAAAGGGATGTAGGGCAGAATGTGAAGTGCTAAACCTACTTAACCAAATACAAGAGTATTCATAGTTTTGAGAAGAGCTCCAACACATGGAAATGCCTATAAACAAAAAGCTGCTGCTCTTACCTGATTTTATTGTCTAGGATACTTAAAAAATGGATATTAATCCTAGGGAATCACTGCAGGGGAGCCAGTGTGATACAGCACAAAAGCACAATACAATCCCCAAGAAAAGATTTCACCTGACTTTTAAATTTCAATCATGATGTCAATTTTGGTGTTTGATTGCAAAAAAGAAAAAAGTAATAATTCTAAAAAGAATATTAAGAAACTAATCAAGCACCGACTAAATGTTAGGAGTAGGTTTGGTCTCTGCTGCTGCATTCTGTAGGCAAACAGACACATAACTTCCCCAGCCACATGCTGCCTGCTTCACACTGTTGCTACCAGAGTTAGCTGCAAAACGGTATTAACCTTCGTGTCCTGCCTGCTTGGCCTAAATTCCAAACACATAATACACTATGTCCCTCTTACTTAAATCAGTGCTGGCAAAGATCTTAGCACTAATTTAATGCTCTGCTCGCTTATCGCCTTGGAGGTATGTGTGGATTAAACATTTCACCTCTCAGAAGACATGTGAAGCAATGGTCAGGCCCATGATCATACAGATGGGCACCGGGTCACCTTTCAGGGAGAAAAGCCAACAGGAGCAGGAACTGCTGTCCAGGACTGAAGGAACACAAGATTTTGGGGAGGTAGGAGGGGAAAGAGGAAACAGACCTTGAAAAATGAGGAGAACTGAAGTCCTGTCAGCAAAAGATAAAGGCAGCTGTGGATTTCAAACAACTTCCAAGGCCAATGTTTTTTTTTTAATTTAACAAACCTGTGCACATGAAGATGAAAATAGTTTTAAACTTAGTGTGCTGCAGCATAGGTTTTGAGCACTAGTCAAACTAAAAATAGGCCTGCTAAAGCCATAAAGTACTTGATAAAATTTCTTAAGATCTGTGGAAGGTCAGGTAGGGCACACCAGTTCTCATCTAAGCAACAGAGAAACCCAAATCTCTTGTTCAGTATTTCCAGGTAGGCTGATTTTGTAAGGTGGCCCAAGGAGATAATACTAAGCTGTCCAAAACTGTTTTCCACTAACAGTTTAACCAGAGTTCAGGTGTTGATCCCTGTCTTGCTATTTACATCCTCTTTAGTGAAATTAGACAAAAAGAACCCAACAAGAATACAAAGTATATTTAATACTACCTGCATTCACACCCCTGCTTCAGCACTGATCTTCACCTCACTGTTCACTGCATTACGTTTCTTCTGCAGCTCAAAACAGCAGTGAAGTTAAGTGAGTATTTGGCATTACAAAATGCCAATTTTTAAAGTCGTGCTTATGGCAGACCCAGAAAGGCATCACCAATTCCAGATCGTACTGCTGATCCATCCCTGTGAAACAGTGCCTCTCCACTGAAACAGTCACTAGGATCAAGAAACCCTGAAATTAACAGTTATTGAAAAGACCTGACTGAATAGTAAATTTCTTTTAACCAATTTTTAATTGTTGTTTATGCTAAAATGTATTCATCTTTGAAAAAACTGATTCTATAACACTTTGCCATCTAATATAATTTGGTTTTTTAAGTTACATCCTTTTTCAAGGCCAATTTCTCAGCAGGAATGGTACTATATTTATACAACATAGCTTAATTATGCACTGCAAAGTAAAAGCTTTTTAATATACTGGTTTAAAACATGTTGCTTTAAAATGTGAAACAGAATAAAGCAAAGGACTTGGTTTGACCTCTCTGTGCTAATCCCTACATTTGTTCATGTCATATCTATTAATCTCTTTGCTAATTTAAGCGGTCCTGTTGGTGATCCTCCCACCAAAGCCTTCCCTGCTTCCAATGATTTCTATAATTGTGTATTTAGATTCTCTAAATTTCATTCTTCATTTTTTGCTTAAATCTTTTTTGAGATTTCTTAGTGTCACCAGAAGGGATACACTGCCCCACTTGACTTTTTGACAGCATTAATGTACTTTAAATATTACTCTATTCCACTCTTACTTTCTAGCATTTTAGTTTCCTCCCTTTAATGCTGTTTTGTACTAAGCAAAAGAGACACACAACTTTTAGCATATACTTGATGATAAACAGATAAATACAGCATTTTCTCTCTCCTAATGAAAGCAATAGAGGTAATCCATTGTTCATATATGCCATACTGGTGAGTTCATCCAGTTTTGTGATAACTGGGCCTTTCTGTTGAATGCTTACAATTTCATTCCAGGACCTGACAGCATTTACAAAAACTTCAAATTACTTCTTTCTAGCATGCTCTACTTTGCATTTTTCAACAGTTTTATCTGTTCTTTAGGTAGGTTTATTAGATCCTTTCAAAGCACCTTACAATTCAGTCTTAATGAGTCTAAAACATGTATCTTTTCTGCAAGCAGCATTACTTCTGTGCTCTCTCCACTCTCCCCAGCTTTTAATAAACACCATCTGACCCAATGTGGAGCCTGGAGCACCCAGCTAAACTATTAGCCATTTACAAACTTGTTGGTTTTTCCTATTGTTTGTTCTCTGTCTTTTTGCCAGTTTATAATGTTAAAGTAAATAAATTACCTTTAACCTTCTTGCTTAGTAGCTTTTTATACTTGAATTTCAATATGCACAACCAAAGAATACAAGAAATTATAGAGAGCTTACATAGTACACATTATAATTTTTAAAATGTTTTGTAAAGCAGATCAACCTCCACAAAATCCAAATTTCAAGGAGAAAAGGGCTTCACAATCCAACCCTGTATTTGTAACTAAAGCTTGCAAATAGGCCAAAAAAGCACTTTGAAGTTGTCTAACCCCTAAAAATATATTTACTTAAACCCACAGAAATAGAAAAGTTTTGTATATATATATATGCAGTGAATATCAAGATTGGAAAAGTTGTTACAAAAATATGAATCACAATACATCGCTATCCAAAGTAAGCATATTTAAAGTGACTTGCTGAATCAAAACAGTTTTAGACATATACTGAAGGACTTTTTTTGCTTCCTCCTCCTACTCCCCCTCACCCTGGGCTGTAAAAAAGAAAGCTGGCTTACTCATTGGCCCTGTTCTCTACCTTTGTAATTTTTTTTTTTTTTTAAACTACAATGAAGTATGCAGCTTCCATCTAAATGGATGGCAAAAGACTGCATCAATTGGTCATACATGAATGTCATATGTACAAGATAACTACCCAACTAGAGATACCACCCTGAAGAGGGAGATGGGAATGCTGCAGCAAGGATGGGGGTACCCGAGTGTTCTTGGCAGCTCTGCCCATCTTTCTTTCCATGGTCTGTCTAGTTTGGGGTGGGCTTGCATGAATATGCTAGCAGAGAATATGAACCTGCAAACCTTTGGGCTAGACAATAAAGGTGTTATCAAGTGAAATGCAATTCTCAAATATTGTCTAATAACCAAACAATAATGGGAGCTGAAGTCCTTTGCTGTCAGGGATTAAGAGGGGAGCTGTATTGGCTACACATTTCCCTTTCTGAACAATTCTACCATCTGGCCCCTCATCTTGCAAGTCCTGTGAAGAGTTTAAAACATTTAATTGCTAACTATTATTAAGGAATCTACTTTGTCAAACTGCAACTCCTAACAACGTTAAGTCTCTTAGAGCAAATAAGTTTTGATACTGATGTTTCTCAGAGGTGCAGCATTTAATCCTCAAATTACAACACAAGTTTTAACAGGCAGATTCTGTCTGTCACCAAGATTTAGTAATTAACAAAAAAATTCAACCCCCTTCCTAACACTAATGGCTTATCAAAAGAATACCAGTAATTTCAGTTAAGATATACTGATGAACCAGGCAGAAATACAATGGGGAGACAGGCATGTTTACGATATCTGATTGAAAGGGCTGAGACAGAATTCCAGAGACTTTGTGTTGTCATAAGCGTAATAGTCAGGAACCACGTTTGTGCCCCCAGGGCCAAAGGGTGTGACATTGGGCCAGAGGTGTGTCAAAGTCAGAATAAAATGCCTGCCATAAAACTGGTAGCCACTCATATTCACATGGTTAAAGAAAAGGAGAGTTGGCAATATGATACCTAAACCAGTAATGCTGTTGGGTTCCCCCCCCCCCCCCCCCAAAGACAATCAAGTCCTACACCAATACAGGAGACACTTCACCTACAGTATGGAGCTTCATATTTATTTTCACAGCCTTCAGCATTTTCCTTCCTTTTGGTTGGTTATTTTTTTTTTTTTTTGGTCTTTCTTTCTCCCTGTCCTTCTTGTTCTTTAATACCAAGTAGTGGTTTTCAAACGTTTAAACTATGGCATATAATAACTGATGAGTAACGTAGCAGTAATACCAGTGGTGGCAATTTTGCTTTGTTTCATGGGAGTGTTGGAGTATTAGAGAGATGACTAGGACATGTCTCAATGGCAGACTGATAAAATGAAAGATGAATTTTCCCTGCCTACAAGTGTTGTCAAGTTTTAATAATAAACATCACACAGGTTAAAGGACACTTTTTTTCCCAGGCAGTGAAATAAAAGCAAATGTTCTATATGTTGTTAAGGAATTTTTGTATGAAGGATTATTGCTAAAAAAATTACCATAGTATCTGCAGAAGATTTTTTTTTCCAAGCTCATAAGCTACAAATTTCTGACCCAATGGTTGAGTTTAACAACCATTCCTATAGTACTGTTACTACTAGGACAATCAATGTTTATTATGGAGGCTTATTTACCGGTTCTCCCACTCTGCTGAAGGCTTTTTTACAACTTTATGCTTTAGCCAAAACTTTCTTCACCATTATCTTTTCCTGTCTACAGCCCCTTCTTATTGATTGGGAGGAAGAAATTTCAATTCCTATTTTACAGTGACATTCCAAGAAAGCTTCCTTGAAAGGGTCACCCATCCTCTACTTAGTAGGTAGATTCCTTTAAAACTGCCTCTTTTATGAACTTACCCCAGGCACGTGCCTGGGTTTTTTTATGTCTAAAAATACATGTTGAACTTTTGAAGTTTACCCAGGAGCGAAAGCCAAATGTATAGCAATGTCCTGGAGTAGCATCTGACTACCCCCTTCAACTGGGATAGCACATCGATACCAGGATGGTTTGCAGTGAGCTGTTTTTAATGGACAGCTCCCAGGTGACACCAGACACTGCTGCTGCAGCAGCCGCAATATCATACATCCTTGATTGAACTTTGATTAATTTTCCAGACTTTCAGAGCCTGTGGCAAAAGGATCCACAGTGGTAGCTGCAGCCATTAACTCCATCTTTTGTGATTTCTCCTTCTTCATTATGTTTGGGTCTTGATTGAACTTTGTTCCAAGTTAGTAGCTTTTGGCTATGGACAAAGGAAGTAAGACTTTAGAAATGGACTGCAGAAGGATAATATGTGAAAAACTTGCAGTAAAAGCTGTCTGACTAGTTGGTGGTAGGCTTTGGATATACCTTGATGATATGAGCAGCATTAACAAAAATGTTGGGAGTTCTGGAATTTGTGCAGCCATAGTCCAAATGTCTTCCAACATTTGTGCATAACGGATGCTATTTTATTAAGCTGAACAAATTCAAAGTTGCCGCATTCACATAATGAATAAATTTATCATTCCTGAGCAAAGCTGGAACTTTACAGAAGCACTTGTTTAAAATACATTAATAGTCTCAGTGGCTTCCAAAGATTATTTGCAGAGTGTGCTGCTAAACGGTGTGAGCAACTATCCCACTATTTGTCTGCTCAATAGGACAACTTTACACTGTAGAGTGAACCTAGAGGCTGTTCTATTGTCTTATCCAAAAAAAGCAGTCTATCTGTAGCTAGGACAGATCTTAACAGTTCTTGGGGAAAAAAACTAAAACTAACAATACTTTACTAAAAATATTATACTGAATTTTCCCAAATGACCCTTCATTGTTTTCATTACCTTTCTCTCTCTCTCTCTCATTTCGGTCACAGGATGTTTAAATACTTTGTTAGTAAAGGGATGTTTCAATTCTAAGATTACTTCACAAAAACCCAAAACGAACTCTGGTTTTCCCACCCTTTTTTTCACTTAATGTTTGAATCTACTACTGTGATACATTCTCAGAATCACTTATATCTAGTTTTATTGCCTGCTGTTGGTATTTGCCAATGGTGGTGTATAGAAATGGTATGCAGAAGTGGCTGTAGTGATCTGTAGAAATTTTTGCCAGAACCTACAAATGCTGTGTAAAAGCCCCTTTCAGAGCTTGAAAACTGAAATTAACTGATGGGGAAAAAAGTATTAAACTATTAAGGGTGATTCAAAATGTGCTATGAATCAAAGATTTACATGATGTTTCCATAACATCTGACACAATGGGGCTTTGTCCCTACAAGAGGCCTCTGGGCATTCCTGTGATATAAGCAATAATAGATTTGTCTCTGTGAAGCTTTGAGTTATTGTGGCACCTCCAATACAGGCAACCTTTGAAATAATTGAAAACCTGGAAATAAAAGCAACCTTTTAAAAATAAAATACATATGTACATATACATACACACACATATATAAGTAAATATAACTCTTCCTTGCTTTAACCTTTTTATTCATTGCCAAGAATAGCTGGCTGAGGAATCAGCATCTGCCATGAGCTCTCATTTATTTTCCGATGCTGCCTTGCCCCATTGCCCAGGTGGTCTCCGCAGTTCCCCTCCCCTCATCCTCTCACCACTTTGCCTTCCCCTGAACCCAGGATACAGAGCAGCCTTCGAGCACAGAGCCTTTCTCCACTTTTAGACACCCAGGCTTTCCAGCCCTTTTCCTCCATCTGCCAATCCCTGTCCCACTGAGCTTTCTGACAGGAGACTGCTTATACAGAAAAATCAGAATCTTTCTGCTACCTGGTATTTTTTGGGCAGCATTAATAACAGACTTTTATACTGGAAATTATTAGCTTCAGTGTGCTCAGACTGGAACTAAATTTCCTTGTCAGATCAAGCTGTATCTAACTGGGTGATCTGGACACTAGACTTGGGTAAAGTGGCTAGGATGCTTATTTAGACAGCTACCAACTTTGGGAACTAAATAACTTGTGGGAATGTTTGAATGTTGCAACAAGCAACACAAAGTTGCTATGAATAAGTGTTGTGTTGGCTACTGAGTCCCTTAAATTTTAGCATCCGTGCTGCTTGAAATGCACTTGAACAAGCATGAGCCTATTCTAGGGTGAGACCAGAACTGCCCCATCAATAATTTTGAAGCACTGTACTGGTTACCAGGGCTTTCCCTCCATTTATACCCTGGTTTAAAATAATAGGGGAATATGCATAGCATGAAAAGTGGAAAAAAAGAAAAGTGCTTCAAGACCAACCACTTTTTAGTGGATGCTTGGGAATTGCTTGGAGGTGTGCCAGGCCTAGAACACGGTGCGAAATCATACAATTAAAAGAAGGATGGCAGGTGTAAAACAGAAGTCTCTTATGGAGCAGTGGTTTGGGGTATAATATCTGCAGGAAGCTGACTGCCAGACCGACACAGAAGTGATTGAAGGAGGAGGCCTGGCAGGATTACCACAAGGAAGTAACGAGCCTTCAGGTATACTAAACACACACACGGTTTGTGTGACTTTTCACAAACCCCCTTTTCTCTTTTATGTTGTCCTAATGTTAAAATAAACCATATAGTGGTGGTAAGAAGGAGCCTGAGGCTCCTGTAGAGAAGAGCTGAATGGTTGTTGCCCTATAGGATGTAAAGACGACTATACTGCAACAGACTATATTGGAGCAGCATGAGGTTAATAGGAGTTCAGGATTACTTTTGATGCCTTTTTCAATGGCTTGGACAGGTGTCCCCTCCTGCTGAGGGTCTCCACAAGCTAAAGGACTTTATCCTTCCTTTGCACAGCCAATGTGACTTGTGCTGCTCGCTTCAAGGGAAGTAGGATCAAGCCCTCTAGCAGTAACTGTGAGACATTTTTATTAGTACGTCCACATGCCTTGTTCCAAAGCCCCTGGCTTGCCATAAATTTTTTCTGCATTAAACTCTTCACCCAGATATGGCTCTACCATATGCAGCTTGTCCAACAGATTATCAAGAGAATATTGGTTTTGAACTGTCTTTTCTACAAGCAGGAGATGCAGCGGGCATCTAAACCTCTATGGCTCTCTAGTAAAGGAGCACTAAACCTCTACATTGATCAGACAAAAACCTGAACAGGGACAAAGCACTAAACTCAACATAAGCGTTTAGTGCTATCTTCTTTCGAAACATTCACACTAAAACGAGGCCATGATATTGTTGGCACAATCTTTATTAAAAAAACTGTTGCAATTTTAAATAGAAATTAAATACTTGGTGTGATTTTTAATTTTCCCCATAGTAAAGAGGGACTACTAAGAAGGAAATGCCTTTTTGTACTCTGAATATATTCAAATCCTCGTTGGTATAAATCAGTTTAGTTCCAAGAAATGCAATTTATACGAGATCTGTAATAAATTCCATATACCTCTGAGGCCATTCTTTCAAGTAATTTCAATGCATTTTATTAAAAAAACACCAATAAAACATCACAACCCTGACTGTAAGCTTAGCATTATCTCCCTTTTACAAACGGGTAAATTTGTGATTTAGCCAGTTATATAATAAACCTGTGACAGAGCCAGTCTGTCATTCAGGTAGTTCTGTGGCTTCATCCTCCTCTGAAGAATAGCACTTTCTCCTGACCTCCATTTTAGCAAGTGAGTGACAATTGCTGTTTATAAAAATAGCAGAGTATAGGTACAATCCCTGTCTTTACAAACTCTTCTTCTATAGACTTAGAAAAAGACTTCTTTGTGCAGAACCATCATATTATACTGGCTAGTAAAGAGAAATAGCAGAGCCTTTGCAATACATCTATTAAAAAAAATTGGCTTCTTTAGAAAGCTCTAAAAACTCATTTCTAGCCATAGAAATTGTGTATTCTGTTTATCAAGATGCTTTCTCCATACTCCAAACTACATTATCTCGATGGCATTCATTGTGAAGCATCACCCTCACAGAATGTGAAACATGTGTTTACAGGGGAGGAGGGATGCAAGCTACTTCTATATACAGATTTTGTCATGTAAATAAGCTGTTGGAAAGCCAGTTTGTGACAATGCCAGTATTTGGTGCTTCTTTAGTCTAATTAGAAACTGCTCTACACAGCTCAGCCATTAGCAGTGGAACACACTGCTTATTTTACTTACCAATTAAAGTGTTGCATCTCACCTAGCAGTCATAATTAGAAAAACTGGCACAATGAGCATAAGTAAACAACAGTTGTGATCAGAAGCACAGCAGATACCTACTTTATTATCTCTCTAGTAAATAAGCGCAGTTTGAAACAACGAGTGTTTATCAAAGACCTGCAGTTTGCAAACCTCAGCTGACTAACAACTCTATCCAGGACTGGAAATTATCGACTGGGCTCTTACCATCTCTACTGAGCTCTGAACACTCAGCTAACTTTGAAATGTAGCTGACAAGTAAATGAGCGGATAAAATAACAGTAATCTTGGTTGCAAAGACATTCATAGTAAAGAGCATTTGCTCCTCCTCCCTAAAATTATACAGTTTGTTACCAGGAAGCACAAGTATCACTCAAGCATACACCTAGGGAACACAGAGGGAACACCAGGTCCAGCACCCTGCTGTGATGTTTTAGGCAAAAATACACCCAATTACCAATCCCAGTACCTCACACCAAGCAGGGCTGCTTAGCAGGAATGACATTTGTACTGATCTTTTAACTTTCCTATAAGCATTTATGATTTTTCTTAATTTATAATAATTGCATTTTTAAAAACAATGAACTTGAATTTTGCTTAATACTAATAGTAAAAAGATTGTCAAGTTATTTTCCAACTTGGAAAAAAATAGTTTGGCAGCTCTTCATAATTTTATTTGGGTCAAATCGCTTAAACTATGTCAAAAATATTTTATTTCAGATTCAAATGTGGTTTTTTTAAGGTTAAATTTAAGCATAATAATTATTTTCAAAACATTAACAATCTTAACTGACTTGTGTGTTACTTTTAAATTTCCATCCTACAAATGAAACTGCCCAAAGGATGTCACTGAACCTGCAATTAAAAACCAAATGAACTAACTTCAACCACATGAGAGAAAGGTTTTCTGTACTCTTGCAAAAAATTCTGTGGCTCCTCAGACAACAAAATTTACAGGCCTCACGATAGTGCAAGCAGATATTTGAAATTATGCCTTATTTTAGCTGTTGAGGAAAGGCATCAAATAGACATTTGAGGGCCTGCAGAGAGCAACTAGGTGTGTAAACATTCCCGTCCTGTCCCACATACCACCCAAATCTAGCTCTGGAGAGACCAGCTCCAGAAAAACATCATCATTTTTCACAGCTCACTCAAATCCTTGCTTTCCCTGATCCTGCTGAATATGATCTCATTTACCAGGGGGATGGGGGAGGCAGGGGAAGAACAGAAGAAAAGATGGTAGTTTCAGCAATGCATACACCTTCCCATGTGAGAGCTAAACTGAATCCATATGGGAACCGAACTGAGACTTATCAACTTTCACTTCTACATGGTGGAACAGTTTCCAGTCATCATTATTGAGGTTAAAGCAAGAAGTAATCCACCCAGTTTTAAAGCTATCTGTACTATGTTTTGTGAAATTCAGTCTGCTGTGCAATGATCTCATGCAGAAGAGTGATGAGCCACAGGTTGAGTCTTAAATGCCAACATTTTATCTCTGTGGGACAATGATGTTTTTTATTTGTAGACGATATATTTCATCTCTTTATGCATAGCAACACCGGTACACTATTGGAAGAAATATCGCACTTTTCCTTGTCCACTTACATAGCTGTGCAAGTGACTTTAGGCACTTTTTTCAATTATACCTGGATTACCAATGATCTATTAAGAACAGGTGAGAACAGGAGGGTGAACTTGAAAGTGAAGCAAGGCAGGTTTTGGTGAACCATTAAATACCTTTGTGCTTATGCTCACTTATTTTACCATCTGTAAAAGAAACCAAGGACCTCTATCCTCTGTAATCACTGCATTTCACATTTCCATCAGTAATAAGGCAAGGACACCAGCTTTTTGATGTCTGCAGACAATAACTGACACTAACTACAAAAAATACACTGGAAGAGGGACACAAAGCACTGAAGAAAAGGAATTACACCAGTGATGTATTTGACTTGCAGGTTTGCTTTATTTATTAGGTTTGTTTTGGAAGTTCACTTCCTGCATGCTTCTTAGCCAAAGTTCTTTGGTTTTACTTACATGCTAAAACACTCTCCCTCTCTCCACCCACCCCACTTCTCCTTTAAAAACGAATGGATGTGCTCCAAAGCATACTCCTGGGCAACTGTTTGTACCCCAGAAAATTCTGCATTCTTCTGTCCTCATTACTGTGACTGTAAAGGCTGCTAAAAGGCACGGGCACCTATTTCAATCGGCAGTGTCACATTAACAGGTAGATAACATTCAACCATAGATCTATTTCTCAGTGCCTGACAGACAGGGGACTTTATGAAACAATCTGACTGTGACTCATTTCAGATTATCTGGAAGAGATGGGGTTTTTTGGCTGGAGAAGTATTTGGAGGACTGAGTAAAAGCACTGCCTGCTCTGCATATGCACTGACTATTCTTGGCTTACAAGGTTTATATACAACAGTGCTCGTCTAGAGAGCTGCCTGTTTATGGCTGGGGAAGAGACCATGCAGATTCACCTTGCCTTGGTCACCTCTGTAAAAGATTAATGCAGTGCATTCTTCTTAGCTGGGCTGAAAGTTGAGCAGGTGCAGAAAAGCATCTGTTTTCCCCCAGAGCAGAGAGAACCTCTGTGAGCAGGCAACACCTGCACGCAGGCCATTCACTGTGCTAGAAAATTTTCTTTCAAGTCCTGTGTAGTTCTAGACTCAATCATAAGTGATATCCTCACACTGAAAGTACTGTCACAGCTATTTAGATCTGCCAGGAAGCTCTTGCTCTAAAACTGAGGTAAGATCTCCTGGGACTGGCAGGCTCTCAACTAATAGTCTCAGCCTTTGAAATGCATTCCCTTTGGCAGCTTCCCAAAGCCAGATGCTAATGACCTTAGGCATGATGCAAGACCTTTTTATTGGTGTATTTTTTTTTTTTTTAATTCCTGAGGTAGCAACGAAGCCAGACATTTCTTGTCTTTGGAGAAAGTGTCCATTTTAGCTTTGCAAGTAACCATGTAACTTTTGCAGAAACACTGTCTGAATCAATCTTACATGTAAAAAAGGTTATTCACTCAGCAGCATTCAACAACAAAAGTTTTTAAATTGTTCTTTATATAACAAGGCAAGACTTTACGATGCAGGTTTAAGCTCAAATACCTTTGGGCTTATATACATGTATTATAGTTTTCCAGGGAATTTGGCACCATGGGCTAAATGCTGACTTTGGACTTGAGAGACCTGGACTGTATTTCCAACATTCTGCTAGATGACTGTGCAACTACAGGCAGGTGATTCCATTTCTCTCTCCTCCCTATTGCCTGTGCAACAGTGTTTGCCCTGTCAGTAGAGTACCTTGGGCTGCACTGCTAAGGGCTGTTTCAGAACCAGATAGTCTAGTGCTTTGTTCCATTAATTAACCTCTTGTAAATCTTTGAAAACTCTATGTTCAAAAGAATGAAACTTGAGTAAACTGACTTTTAGCACGACAGTTTCCTGGCTTCTCTGGTAATTAGGATGTGTCAGTAGAGGTTATTCTAAAAGATTATTCTCTCCAGGCTTCCTTTATCTTCAGTGCAGAGGGAAAGGCTCCTTCTGTGGGTGTTTCAAAACAGGAGCCTAATGCAGATATTCTGCATAGCTCTGCACAGTCCTCTGCAGAAATGTTGATACCTGGAGCCTAGGAAGATTAGATTCACTAGGCATCATCTTTCCTCCCTTCCCTCTCTCTTGCCTCCAAACATATTGAAGAAAACTACCAAATCAAGGTAATGTCATAAACCGACAGATTTCTTAGTTTAAATTCCCTTTAAAGCATACTTAAAATTAGATCCCAGTATGTTATCAGTGTTAAAAGCAGCAACAGTGACTGTATTCCCACACAAAGATACAGTAAATATTAACAAGACACTTTGATATTCTATAGTAAATGAATTTTAGTTTGAGACTTAAATATCTTGACCGTTTTCTTGGATGTGCATTTTATAACAAGGCCACAAATGCGATCTATAAACCTTCTCAAAGATAAGTTCTTGCTCAATATTTCCATCACCTTCCATAAATATAACAAAACCATCTGTGACTGGTTTTCACCAAAAAAAAAAAAGAAAAAAAAAAAAGGCACAATAAACAGGTTTTCATCTTATTGCAGGGAACTTCAGCTTCCAAACAGACAGAACACCAAACTAATATATAACAGACAATGAAGGACTTGCTTATGTTTAAAACAGCTCTGTAATTCTAATCAGAAACAAAGACACTGACATTTTGCTGTTTTCCAGCTTTAAACTTAAGGGAAATAATTATTTTGGGGGTAGATTGTTTAGTTTTATCATCTTGGCATTAGGTCATCAGTGCACAAATCCTCAGTGGCAGTTACAAAGATGCTGCAGTGCTAACTAGGTGAGCACAGAACAATGGAGTCCTTCACACCACAATCGGGAAAAAAGAAATCACCACTTTCAATGTCAAATCACGCACTCACCAATGGGAGGAGGCAAAATATGTTTTAAATCCCTCATCCCTAGATATTTTCACCTGCTGACAAAACACATCTTTTCTGAATGGGCAAATAATTTATTCAGCTATGTCTGTAAAATTCAGCGGACTGCATCTGTTCATTTGCTCAAGGAACCTACACAGGTATCAGCATTAAGCTACAGTTAAAGGTTTGGAAAACAGCTATCGCATTAGCTGTTATCTGGAAATGAGGTAAGAGCATGAGCTCTACAACTGGAGCCAAAGGATGGAGACTCATACCGCATTTCAGTGGCAGACTCCTGCTTTCTATGCATTAAATAAATGTAACCTCAGCTGAGCAGTGGGGTTATACTGGACTTCCTGTACTTGACTATGAGAAGTACCCGGCACAGTCTGCCACGCTAATGTGGTATTTAAGCTCTTTGCAAAGGTTGTCCCCAAAGACATGACTGGGGACTTGTCCTACCCTGCTTTTACACTGGCTGGAGGAGCCGGTGCAGCAGAGGCAGGCAAGCACTTGCTGTTAAATATTCTTTCTCTGTTAGGCGCTGCTGCAGTACTCTGTAGGATTCTGAGGAGTCACACTGCTTTTACAGTTCAATTGTGGATCCTTCCACAGTATTTATAATGATCTATTATTAATTGCTAAGAATTACATTCCAGTCTTAAATTCAGAAGGCAGAGAAACTGTGCAGCTTTCAGCTGTCAAGAACAGTAATTCAGTACTTAAATCATAAGCGTCAGAAGTTGTAAGTGGGCTGATTTATACTAATTTGCACAACCCTGTTCATCTAGGTGAAATCTGTAAATAATGAAAGAAAAACAGGAGAAGGGCTTTTCAGTAAGTTGGTATCCCTAAACCAGCATACAAGTGATTAAATCAATGAAATAAAGATGTGCTGCTGTTAGTATTTTGGTGAGAAGTGAGGACTACAAGCTTACCACAAAGTGTAAGGAAACTGTATTTGGAAAAGGTCAAATAAAGGGGAAAAAAATAAAATTTGCAAGCCACATCCTTAGTATACATCACAGTGCATAAGACCACTGAGGTCAGTTAAACTGTGCCATTTCCCACCGACTTGAGGTTTTGTCCTGTGTTTATGTAAAAGAAAATGACAATGTTAACTAGTTTGGGAAAAAGACCTAGCAGATCTGCAAAATGGTCTGCTGCTTGACTTTTCGGTTAGGGTATGCATTCCATGGCTGCATAAAGAGAAGGAGAAAAAAAAAAAAAAGAAAAAGAAAAAAGAGGACTGGAAACTCCACCTGGATGCTATCAGTCTTGCCCAAGTAAACAGTACTGACATTAGTGCTAGCCTGCTGAGTGGTACAGGTTAGGAAGGGTCACAAAGGCAAAATGGTGACCAAACGTGCCTTGAGGTAGAGATGCTCTGGAATCTGTCACAAAAGGAGAGAGCTGAAAGCTCATTTTATCTAGAAGTCATTTCATTTTAGAGTTCAAAACAATTAAAGACATTGAAAGAATTGTACAAACATGGATTATAGCAAGACAGAAACAGCCTCCTTTTTCATATAAACATGCACTCAACTACATGCATACAGTGTGATCTGTATTGTTCTTTAGATAACAGTGCAGCACCCCATAAAATGGCAAGGGAATGTATGAAAGATATAGGAAAAAACCCCCAACCAACCCCCCCGAAAAACCCAAACCAGGAAGTTTTTCCTCGTAATACTAAACAAATACTTACACCCATGTAATACCACCAAGAGTTCTTGTTTAGGATAAAAAAAAAAAAAGTATGCCTTTAAGAGGCAAATGCTATAAAAGAATTTCATTGTCATGTCTTAGTAGCTAAACAAAGTTTTTGCTGAAGCCCCTCGAGATAAACCTTCTTTTGACACTCAACTTGTTGCATCCAAATCTGCAAACCAGATAAATATCTATTTTTATGTATTTATCACCGGGTTGTAGTAACTGTTTCATGAGGATTTTTTTCACATGGATTTAAATTTACTTGAAAAACCTTACTAAGGGAAACAGCCTACAATTACTACTCACTTGAATTTTCTAGTTTGTTTTCTTTCTTTTCTGTCTGCAAAAGCAACTGTGAAACTACACTTGGAAGCCCCAACTCCTGAAAAATAAATTTTACCAGTAATACTTTTTTGTAAGAAGAGCTACACAGATGAAATATTTTTCTTAATAACTCTTCTAGTTCCCTCCCAATGCTTTATTCCATACCAAGGAAACAGAACAAAGCATGAATGATACTTGCATTTAGCATTAAGCAAGAAGACTCAAAGCATTCACATATTTTGACAATTGTCCAAACCTACAACCACGGTGGGAGGCTATGGCTAACTTGGAAATGAAATGGTTAATAAATCTTAAACACTGATCCTTTTCCAGGCATGTTCAAATAACACAGTAAAAAAAAAAATAATCCTCAACCGTAAAGTGAAGTTCTGAACTAATTTTACTTCTCTTACAGCATGCCAGGAAGTGTATTACATGCCATTGGCGAGATACCAAACCTGTGACTCTGGGGGGATGACTGAAGGAATCCTCACAATTCTACATCTTGGAAATAAATTCTATGCTAGAAGGAAAAGCTCAGTAACACATGCCATCTGGTACCCTTTGCCTTCTTTTTATGAAAAGGGAGAAAAGAGAGAGAGGCTGCTTCCTCATATATAGACCAAGACACAGTGGGCCAAGACCAGCACTTGGTAAAAGTAGCAGAAACAGCAACTCAGCTGGTGGCTTTCCTCTCCCAGTTGCATTTCCGTAGAACACAGTCATTTCCATGTGTCCCAGTATCAGAGTTATCTCAGATTTATATCAGGAAGCCTATTATAGTAACTGGGAATGTCATTTAGCCCATTAATTGCAGGAGAATAGCATCTAATTGCACTGTAAATGGAAAGGGTTATGCTGAAGCCACTGTACTGCATTGACCTCAGCTCGCAGCTGTTTATATTTTAAAGGAAAAATCATACATTTGTAATGGCTTATGCAAAAATCAAAACTGTCCAAAACTAAAAATCAAGTATTTTATTTAACTTTAAAGTAAGTACATAAAAAGCTCAACTGAAGTCAATATTTTATCATATACAGAAAATCCAGATGAGAAACATTTACTACTTCAGAATTTACTAATTCAGGATTACTACTACTGAAACATCCTTTCATTAATGCTTTGAAAAAACCTTACTTCAAGTAGATACAAAAAATTTAAATATAAATAAGACTCTTATCCAAATAGGTAAAGAACCGTCTACCATTCATTCCCGCTGCCCCAATAAGCTGTCCTACCTACGCTTCATCCTGCTAGGAGTTAAAGCAGAAAAGGCTATGAGCCAGTGTGAGTTAGCCCCAAGGAAACTCCTGCAGAGAAGCAGGAAGCATGCTGGGGATGTGGCTTCAGCATTTCTGCATTCCAACTTTCTCCAGTGGCTGTAATGACCTAGTGGGGTCATTTGCAGCCACATTTCAGTTTGGGCAACACCCAGGCTGCTCTAACCTGGCGTATGGACTGAAGTACCTCATCTGGCTGAGGCTACAGATACCGAAGTGATATGAAGCACCCTTCCTTGTATATGAAGTACTGTACTGATTCAGTGATTTATCTGGGTTGTTCATTAAACTGCTGAGGGACTTGATCCCTATAAGTTAAAGTTAGTGTTCAAATCTCATGAGGTAAAGAACACCTCATTTATACATTCTTAATGATAGGAAATCACCAGCAAAATAAAAATCAATACTTCATATCATAAGTCCTTGCAACACTATTGTAACAGTTTGTTCCATAATAAAGCAGTAAAAGCTATTCAAGAAGCAATGTTTATTTATATTACATAATATAACCATAGTTTGTATCATGACTAGGGTCTATTTTCCTCTGAGTGTAAATATTTAACACCCATTAATGTTAACAAGAGGTTACCTAGAATGTACTTTGGAAAGAGAATAAAACCTGAATTTTAACATTAATCTTAAGCAAGCTTTCAACTTGAAATAATCTTGAGAGTACCTTCTATTAACACTATCTTAATTGCTCTGAAATCTGGATTTTGCATGAAGCATATACACAGATAAAAACAACCCATGTTAACTTCAAATCGTACATTTTAGGATAATGGGAAATAATCATGTGTCACTCTTCTGTAAACTGCATAGCTTGCCCTATGAAGGGTCTGTTAACAGAAACAATGATAAAAATCTTTGAAGAATTTTCTTGATTTCTGAGAACATTTCTTCCCTAGCCTTGTTTTACAGAGGAAAACTAGCAGTATTTTTCACAGTAAGGATGATGGAGGAAATTCCTATTATATTTGAAAAAGAAACAACTTTTTGGCATTCTCTATTTACAATTTGAGGAATATCCTTGTTCACATACGCACTCTCACTGAGGACAGTGAGGTAGTATAGATATATACTGCAAGTAGAATCTGGCCCTTTTCATTTTGTGAAACTGCTTTGATCATGACTCTCTCAAGACATTATTTTAAACTAGAATGCAATTGACCGCTATTGCACCATATGTTCCTTATGTGTGAGCTCTGTCTTGTTCATTAATTTTTATGCCACTACTGTTGGAATTCAGCCAGTGTAATGTGGAGGCAATTAGCAATGTCAGAGTGTTCATGCCAGCATATAATGAGAGAGAGAGAGAGAGAGAAGAAGAGAGAGAAAGAGAGAAGCAGGGAGATTATGCTTCCTGCTACAGGCAAGGGTCCTCTTCAGAGGGCTTGCTTTATTTTTTTTTTTTTTAATGTTATTTGAAAACTGAAAAATCTAATAAAAACAGACTGGTGACAAGAAATAAAAGTCTTGTTATGGAAGTCAGATTTACTCACTTTCAAAAATTCTACCATAGCTTTTTAATATGTTCACCTATTTTCAGAAGGTGAAACTGAAGACGCCCTGTGGCCTGATGACCTCGTCTTACAAACAGTGCAGTCTGCTTTAGCTCTGTATCAAATGCTTAATTTTAGCCTAAAAAAAAAGATGCATGCATATACTAGAACAGAAATATACATTAAATTATACATGTTCCTATGGCATAGCATTTACTGACAAAATCTGTGGCTTCTTGTCTTCTTAAAAACCCCCTACTACTGCAGATCTTGCCATCTGAGATCTAAGGTATTTGCCATTCTTTTTGCTATTTGTGTTCTTTAAATTTTCAAGATGAAAAAGTAAGATGTATGCCTGAAGTTCTATGGAGTACTGGAGACCTCACTAAAGCACCAAACCTCTTAATTTTAGCCTAAAGCATTACACACAGACAGACATCCCCCTCTTCCCTTCCAGTGAGGAAATGGGCCAGTTTCAGAATATAGTTTCTGTCTTATCTCAGGATACAAACGCACCTAACATAAATGCTGCAAAAAATCCGCAGTATTAGAAATCTTGTGCACATAAATCCAAAAATACAACTCTACTAGAATTACATCTCTCATAGCACCTTCCTATTGAGCTCCATATTATTCTCCCATGAGACAAGATTAAAAAAATCACTATATACACAGAAACCCCTTATAGTTCAAGACTTGTTAGAACTTTGTTGTTCTTGTGTAAACATCTACATGTATGTTTACAAAGTAGATAACTCAGAAAAACTGATCAGAAGAATGGCACAAGCTGCAAATCTAAATCCATATTCTCCTATACTCCTTTCTACTTCACATCATCAGTGATTCAGACCCAGGCTTGGGTTTCACAGTCCATTAAGGAGACCGACAACTTTCAAGTTCGCTGGGGACACAATTTTCAGTTCTATAGTGTTTAATGGTTTAATTATCTATTTGCCTATGAAGTCATTAAGCAACTCTGCACTGGTAATATAGTTATTAAGAGACACCTCCCACTGCAGTCAGTAGCATGGTGCTGCTTGTGGTAAGGGTCTTGTTGGCTTAGTGGCCGTCTTTTACGTTTGAGAGCTTGGCAAGTGTATAAAGGTTGTTTGACTAATTCACCTTAATTTCTACTGGGTATTTACCTTCATCACAAAAATCACAGCATCTGGCTGTGTAACAAGTTCATAGTGTAACAATTATCTTTAAAGAATCCCACTCATAGCTTAACAAAGGCATTAATGCACTGAATTAACACACATAAAAGTCTGATTCAAAGCCCACTGAGGTCCAAGTCATGGCTTATCGGGCTGAGAAGAAATATATACGCTTTGGTAGTACGGCCTGCCTAGGATCCAGCTACTGTTATTTGTTCAAACTCCAGGAGCAACAGAATTCAGTCAGAGTTTTTAATAAGTTTCTAAAGTAGCTCAGAGAAGTATCAAAACCTTTATGAATCGGAAGTTTTAGTGAAACTTAAGTCAAAACTGAATGTTTTGGTAGCATGATATTAGAAAGTTTCAGTGAAAAGTTGGAATTAATCACTTAATCCAAATTAAGTGATGAAATATCTTGGTTTGAAAGTGTATTTCTTTTGTCCAATTCATTTGGACTTTTATATTACACATTATGTTTAATATTGAGAAATAAATGTGGAAGAAAGCAGAGATCTTCCAAAAGGACAGATTTTTGTAGCTTAGCAGCTTCCACATGCCCATTTGTGTCTTCTTCAGTGGATGCACTAAGAGATCTGCACAGCTATTTAAATCAAGAGCTAACCCCACCTTTACATCAGAGACAAAATTGTACCTAGTCATTACTGAACATTACTTATTCTACTAGTAAGGGGACAAGTTACGTGCCCGCATAAGTCAAATGAAGCCAACTAAATTATCAGACCAATACAGTTTAATTGATAGGAGTGAGCAAAGCATTGACATTTGAAAAGCATGTGCTTTGCTTACTTTCATGTTGTTTGCAGTAATAATGCAGGGAAGTTTCACTTTAATTGCATGTTAAGCATAGAAAAGAAAGAAGGCTTAAAGTACAGTCATAAAGTGATTAGATTAAGAAACAAATCACAGCACTACCAACAGGGTAATTATTCAGTTAAATGTTATTTGAACAATTAATATAGTCCCCCCACTGCAAATTAACCCAGTGATTTCAGTTTCCTCTGTTAAGTTTGTTGGGTGTTTTTAATGATACATTTGCATGTAGCATGCCAGAACAATTTAGAAAAAAAGCCTTTCCTAGCTTTACAGAAATCTCACATTAGTAGCTAGATTTTGTTCACAGATCATATTAGTAAATGGTGTCTCAGACTGTCCTCCACCTTTTCTGATCACCCAAGAACAGTGGCAGTGAACTCTGTTCACTGTCTGTGCAGTCGTCTGCCCTGTGGCTCTCCTCCTCTGGCATTCACTTCCAAGGCCCTCCTCCCCGCAGTGTTCCTAATGTGTTCAGACACCCAGGACACAGGGAGAGGCTGCGCATTCAGCATGAGGCATGACAGAAATGCCAGCTACAATCACAAACTTGCCCCAACCAATTCTGCTTCCGATAGAAATTGTGCGTCAGACACAGAGTTGGCAGGAAGCAGTTTCATGGGCAAATGGCAACAAGGGCAGCAGAATTCTATTTCTGAAGCAAATCTCTACTTTGTTTCCTCCTGTCCTTGTCTAGAGCTCTCTCCAAGGCCAAAGTATTCAGGCGGCATGAAAGACAAACTCCAATTTTTCAGCCTCAAAATCTAAGGAATGTGCTGCATGCTGCAAAACTGCAAATGAAGAGAAATGGTGCAAGGAGTCAGCCTTTATGAAGGCCTAGGCACAGATAACGTTTTGTTGCTGAAAAGATAACCTCCTAACTCGTAATGTGTAAGCCTTCTGAATGCCATAATATGCATACAGTGTGACCCTGTCACCTACTTGGGACAGCACCAGTCTCTCTCAGCTTAAACTCACGGATATTTGATACTTAACTTCAGATTCCCTTCTAGCTATAGATTTAGCACCCTTCTTCTTGAGATCCCCAACCAACACATACCCAGCAGATACCTTGTATCTGTTCTGACAGGTTGGCTGAACTCCGATCATTTCTTCCCACTGCAGGATTTTGTGTATCAGGCCCCCAGCAGCACTGGACACAAGCAGTAGCATGCCGAGCGGTGTAGGTACATTCCCACAGCTACTGCCTAGGTATTGCTGCTGTGTAGGCTACTGTAGTTTCCAGTCTATACACTGGCCACATTTTTCAGGCTTTCTCCCTCAAAGTGAAGACCAGAAAGATGCTCAATTCAAAATATGAGCTGAAATTCTGAGGCAATCAATCAATTTCAAAAGATGACCAAGACACAAACTGATGTAGTTACGCCTTAATGTGATCCACAGCAGCTGCTGACAGAAGAAAAGAAATCCTGGCTTCAGAGGTCATCCTTTTGCCCACAGTTTTCAGAGGAAGGAACTGTGATATTTACCTTCTATCCTAGTTCTGAAATGGATCTGCCATGCACTTTTGAGCACATTGCCTAAAATTTCCATACCTTCCTTTTCTCATATACGAGATAAACAACATTATCAGCTGGTCCATTGATCAGGCTGAATTCAGTTTTTGTGAAGGACTTGAAATCCTTTGGGATAAGGTGCTGTGTATGTGAAAACTATTATTACTCCATTCTTGTAATAATTCCCGAACATCCCAGGGAGTCCAACAGCAAAGCTCTCCCACTGAACACAAAAATAATTCTACAAGAAGTAAAAATTAAGATAATAAAAAAATAAAATAATGAAAAATCAGGAGAATTAAATAAGAGACTGGCTTGTAGTTTTCATGTGCAGTCATCTGAGTCAGCTCTCCAAGGAGTGCCAAGGGCTAAATTCATCCTTGAGCTATGCTGGCTTCTGCCAACGTAAACCAGGACACGCGGCCTCTGCCAGCAAAGCAGGGAGAGGCTGCAACAGTGGAAAGCACCCAAAGCCTTCCTCTTTGTTGGGGGTCTAAATGAAGCAGCAGTAGCACTAAGAGTGAGCAGCCTGGCCAAGGCAGGTTCATAGCTACAGCATCCCAAGGTGTCATGGTCTAAGCGTCTTTTACTGTGGGCTCCATTGCAGAGTTTCAAGCAGATTTTAAAGCAGTCTCTGGCAGAGCCTACTGCAACAAGGAATAATGATGACCAAACCTCTTAGCAAATCAAGGCAAGGTGAGCTTATAATGGAAATGTCACCGCACAAAAAGAAGTAAATGCACCTCCTGGGATTTTGTCCACTTCAGATTTTGCTGTGCAGTTTGTATCACTGGCCAAGTTTGCCAGCCTGTGTTGCATAACACAGCTTAATGTATAGTCAGATTGAGCCTGTGATTTAACTGGGAAACAGCTGTGTGACTCAGAACTTTTAAGGGGAGGGCAGAATAGTGTGTACAGAAAACTGTCCTCATTCTACCATGAACAGAATGGCAAAAACACAGGCACCTCCAGCATGCCAGCTATATTGCTGCAGTGTAACAGTCCTCACTTGGCAAGATATAAAAAAGGAGATTAGCAAGTATAATAGCATTTTACGGTGCTCTTTAGAGTGAAAAATCATTTGTATGTTACCACTGCTGATGGTCCAAAACCACAATGCTGAAACTAAACAGGGAATCCAGATCCAAACCTTCATCCAAACCCCACCCTCTGGGTTCAGTCCTTTGTTAGATCTAAGACTGGAAGGTACCTATTTTCTGAGAGGCTGGCATTTTGCAAAGCCTCATCAAATTCATACACTTCACAGCTGAAAGTCTTGGGAGGAGAATCTCAATTTTGATTGCCACAAATCAGACTTGCCAACTTAACTGGCAACCCCCAAAATAAGTCTCAACCAGAAGCATACACCCCTGCCCTGTCTCTCCCAGGGTGGGGCTCTGTCAGCAGAAGAGGCCAGCAGCCGCCCAGGTATAGCTCCATTACATTAGGAGGACGACTCCAAGTTTAATCCGAAGGAATACACAAAGATTTGGCTTTATGTAAAGGCTAAGTTGTGACTGAGTGTCTCATCTTGGTCCCCGTTGGAGTGGAGCCCGAAACCACCACACACTTTGGCACTGTTTGTTGTACTTGGCAATCTTTGCTCAAGCTAGGTGGGTGCATTGGCAGGACTTGTGAGGAACCCCTCCTCTTTAATTGGTGGGAATGTACCTGTAAGGCTGAGCTGTGTTTGGTAAGGCTAAGTGTTCCCGCAAGGGAAAACGACTAAAGACAATGCAGTTGGTGTTTAGAGTAACAAGACAGAGGATGACTGAGGCACTCTTTCATGTTACCTGGAGGGCCCTGTTAAGCTCTCTTACTGCTTTGTGTTGTTTCACCATGAAACTGTGTCCCTTGCTTTTGTTAAAGAGAAAGCTGATGAAATACTGAGACAGCCCAAAAGAGGTTTTTCCCCAGTAACTGAGAGAAACCCAGACCATATCTAGCTTCGGTCACCATTTTGTTTCATGTCAGAAGTTAAAAACCAATACAAATGCATTTTTTTGCCATGAATTGTCTAAAGCAGAGAAATTAAAAAGATGCAACTGCTGCTCTTTTTAATTTATGAAATTGATTTCTTACAGACAGGAAGATTACATGAAAATTAAACTTTGTTCTACTTACAGGCTGCCTAGTGCCTTTTTTTTTTTTTTTAATGTGACAAGAGTTGGTGACAACTGTACATTTCCTAAAGCTAAGTATACATTTCATGCACTGATTTGAGAGCTATTCATTCCCCATGGAATATAAGGGGTTTAAGCTGTGCTGCGATTTTAACATTAGTGTTTTCTCCAAGCCCCATGCCTTTGCACTAGATGACAGAGGGCTGTATATCACTTCCCACACAAAATTAAAGATGTTCAGAAGTATGTGACCTCCACTGTCTGAGCTAATGAGAGTCTCAGATACCTCAAGACTGAAATTTTTACAAACAGATAGATGAAATATCATATCTCATATTCCATTCAGTAGAGGGCAGTGGTAGATAAAAGCCATGCACACCTATTAACCTATTTAAAGTCCTGTCTCCAGACTGCTCGGCTGTCATGAATCTAATGGCAGCAAACACACTGGACATACCATACAGAAGCAAGAATCGTGGATTCAGTGCTTTTGGTCATGTTCCTCTGCTCACTCTCTCCCACCTTCCCTCCTATCCCTGCCCCCCACCCCTTTTTGTTTTTCTTCTGCATAGGATGGTATCATCAAGGCCAACTGTCTTCTACAAGGTGTTCCCCCTGAAGAGCCAGCAGGAAATAAAAGTGCTCAGAACCATGTGGGATCAAGTTCTTAATGGCTCTAAATGAGAGTAAACACATGCACATGTGCTTGCATGCATACACACACACCCAGCATCTATTTGTCAGAACTTTTTACCAGACGAGGAGAACACAAGTTTGAAAAAGACTGAGTGCCCTTGCAACAGAGGCGGGGGGGGGGGGGGGGGGGGAAGTAAGTTTTAGTGCAGTCCCTGCACACAGCAAATTGAATTAATAAATTTATTATACAGTGTTATGGTTGTAGTAAAATATAAGTGCCAAGAAATACAGCAAGAAAGTTACATTTCACTACATTAGCTCACAATTACACAGGCAATGACACTTCACAAACACTGATTTCTCAACCTGTGCAACTGAGTAGGAACGAGATGGATACATACTGTTAGAGTATGTAGTGTTGTGCATTTAAATTTACATACATGAATATATATGAACAACTGTACATATTCTAACTTTTCCTGATCTAAAATACCTTATCTGGCAATCTTAAAGCATACAAGAGAAGAGGGAAAATCCTACTGAACAATGGATAGATTCCAAGCGGGAGCATAAGACCAAAGAAATGGGGGCCAGGAATACTGGAAACAAGAATTTTGGAGCAACTCTTACTGTATTTGTTTTCAGGGAAAAAACCCAAACAAACTTGCAGCCCCACTTCTTTTATTACAGGTAAGGAATAATTCTGCCACAGTGGAGTATATTTTTGTATTTTATTACAATTACTGTTGAACGTAAGAAGCGTGGTATGTGTATGTCTTTACATACTTATACAAGCTGTTAAATGGTGAATAGCAAGACATACTAAGTCATTAAAAAAAAATGAATGCCCTGAACCTAAACTAGTGAGGGGAAAGAGGCAATGACTACTAGATGCACAGATTGACATAAATACCAATTCCTGCAACACTTCTAAAATCAGACAGTTTTACCTGCCTGGCTGCAGAGTGGACAAGACATGCAAGAGGCACACCAGTCTGACTGACGAGTGCTGTCCTGTAAGGCTTTGCCTCAGCACGCCTGCACCTGCGTCCCCTCTTTGGTTCTGTAGGCTTCAGGTTCAGTTTGGTCTATAGCCTTCCCAGAGACCTATCTACAACTGTCTGACTTGATAGCTGTTGAATGACACTTACTATCAGCAACTACTTAATGAAAGAAGCTTTCCAAGAGAAGGATCAAATGTCAGTCTACTTTGCCCTTCTTCTCTTCTGGAAAACCACATAGGTTCAAATGAGAAAGACTGTTTAGCTGCCATCTCACAGGATTCCACTGCAGCACTTTAAACATGGCCCAGTTTCATCAGTGGGCTCTTATCTCTTCAGCTAGAATGGATTCACTGGGGGGAAAGTGCAACAGCCTTTCCTGCTGCCCCACAGCACTGCGGAAGGCACTGTTTGTGTCTTGGGTCACATGGAAAAGTCATAGCTGAGTAGCTCTGCCAGCCCACACCCAAATGATGGCTGCACCTAGCTCTGGTCTTCGGAGCCCCATCCTACTGCCTTTACCAACTGTCTTCTTGAATCAGGAAATATGGCTGGGAAAGATCCCAAATGTGTAATGAGTTTTTTTAACAAATGCAGATTATGCTTCGCTATTCTAACAGCGGAGTAGAGCTTTATTCTCCTCTCATTTCAAATGTTCAATGTTTTGAGCTAAATTTAGCTGAAGAAATTTATTTGCACTGAGGAACAAACCCCATATTTACTATGCTAAATTATGCTATTCTGCTTACATACGTGTTTGTATGTAAGCAATAATGTCATTCACCCTTATCTCCAGTAGACTTTAAATGGAAAATATCACAATATGAATAAATGCATGCTGGTACAATCTACTAAAGCATATGCTGAATTCAGGTACCTTGTAACAGGAGTAAAGAGATAAAAAGGCAAACAAAACCAACACATAACTGGTAGAATTAAACATTTGGTGCTTAGTAGGATATAACTGTCCTCTTTGCCAGAGTACCAAAGAAGTGTCTTAGCAAGTTGGCAAGACTTGAAGTATTATTTCCTGATTAAGTTGATAGCTGGCATTCATTGCCATCATTTGAGGATATCTTAGTATCCTGTGCAATTTTAACTCCTCCATAGAAGGAAGCCTTGCAGGCTATCTAACATTGACTCAGCTACTTGGTGACCAGTTGCTTTGCTGTGGTAGCAGTAAACTGCAAAGTCCTGTACTTGCAGAACACTAAACACCAAACCTTTGTAAATACAGAAACAATACACTCAGCAACTATTTATTTGCTGCCTTGTCTCTCTGGGAAAAGCCCTGCAACTTTCTCATAGCCTGCCTAACAAAAGCCCTGCATGGATTTCCTCCTACATGATACCTGGAAACCTACTGCTTTCTCAGAAAGAGCTGTAACTTATAATCTTTGCCCAGATTCCTACGTCCAGCCATTGGGCTGGGTCTTGGCAGTGGTCAGTATGCAAAATGCTCCCACACACAACTAACCTCAGAGAGAACATTCATAGAGAATCCACCCCATGTAGACTGCAGAGGCAAAGCGCAGCTGTCTGCAGCTATCCAAATGTCTCAGGCTTGGTCATCTTGATGTTTTTAATGACCCCGCATATCAGTAGAATACAGGTATCAGTTCAAAAGAACCTAGAAGCTCCTGACGGAGCAGAGCACACATCAAAGCAGAGTGGGTCAGATTCTGCCCTCACTACATGCATTAATTCAGAATAACTGAAACAAAATCAACAGAATTATCCATCCTTAACACTACAGTAACCAAGAGCTAGATTTGCACTGTTCTCTTTTCACTGCAACTTACACAGATGTGCTACTTTTTGTACTTTGAAAAATCTATATGCTTTATGGCCTAAGTATTTTTCATTTTCCTGTGTTAAAATAAAGGGTAGATTCTAAAGGCAGCAAGAGACTGACTATATTGCTATCAGAACATTTGTTGCTGGCATTACTAAAATGCCAGCAAATGCAACAGATCTGCAACACATCTCTGGGTGCAAAGAGTTAATATCCTTTCTTGCAGATCATCTGCATCAGTCCAGATGCTTGGTTGGGAGGAAATGTAACCCAAGTGCCTGGTCTAGTGCAGCAGCCTAAAGAATAAAAATATTTTTATGTACTATGCTTATAAAATATTCTATTTGCTGTGTAGTACCAGTTATGTTTAGAACTTTCCTTCAAGGATTTGATTTTCACATTGAGAAAAATAGATCCATACACTCCTTGTTAAAAAACACTCCTGCCTAAATGCCTAACCTCCTCTGTGAAAACTGATTCTTTGCTGTTGGTCTGCACCTTTACTGTGCCTTCAAACTTATATGTTAAAATAAACCCAAGACAATGGAAATCGCAGTACAGTGCCACTTAAAGTCAATGTAAAGTTTATAATCCTTTGCAGTCCATTCTTATTATGCTGATGACAAGTTAATTTGGGTGATAAAATGGAAACAAAAAGCAAGGAAGTAATCCTGTTTTACAGAATATTATTCAAACAATAATAGCTTCCTTCGCATAACACTTATTTCATTCCATCATTACTACTATTATTACTACTATCTTAAGCTATGACAGATTGTGAAGGGTCAAAGATAATTTTTATCAATCAGCCTCCCTTTGTCTTTGGCAGGTTTAATCATGTCACTTGGAATGTAGCATGAGGGGCCTGATGAAATTGGAAAAGCATGTGAAGATAAAAATCACTCTCAGATGAATTCAGACACTTCCTGCCACTCTGCAGATGCCACAGTGCTGCAAGCCACCCTCCCAGGAGAGATGATTCACCTGGAAGGAGGGCCAGGCTCTGCCAGATGTGTAGGAGGCTGCCTGAGACCCACATGCTAACACTGTCTCAATTGTATGAAGCATATGCTTTCAGTCAAGGGTGAAAAATGCAGGCACCAGCACATGCCAAAAGTCTTTCAAGCATGGCCCACCAGTCAGCCTGAAGCTTAATGCACTGATCCATCGAGTCAGCAGATGTGTGTCACCACAGTACAAGTTGAAGCTGGTTAAAGCTATAAAAGAGTGAAGTGACCTAATCCAGACATTCAAATCTCACAAAGAAAACCATATTGTTGTCACTTTGGGGGGCTGAATGTGGGACTTTAAGCACAAACACTGAAAGCCTTCTCGGAGTAAAAAGTTATGTTGCTGCAAGAGCATAAATCCCAACCCTGAGCTACAGTTGTACTGATTTCAAGTTGATCTGATAAAAGCATAGCATGGCTTTCTTTTTTAGTACTGCTCATACAAAAAAGAACATCTGCAGGATTTTATTGCTAGAGCCATAAATGCTCCTTATCCGCTTGGTTTGAGGCAGAAGTCCAAAAATACCTGGATAGAAAGTTTATTTGCAGAGTACCACTACGTACTTGGTAGAGCCAGTGAGTTATACAACATATTCTTTCACTCCTGGCAGAGTGCTGTCGGTGTCAGCTAGGAGTTCGGCAGCAGAGGCTGGCTCCGTAATGCCTGGGAACTCCTCCCTCCTTTTCATTTAATAATCATTTAGTGGGTACAGTATTTCCAGACACACTCAAAGTCAAAGCACACTTTACAATGAAAATATTCACCTTGTTCACATGCAGAACGATTTGTTTAAAGAAACCAGATCTCCTTAGCACTCAAAGACAACCCAACACTGGACGTGTGCAAACCCACTTCACTGTCAACAGCAGTTGTTTCAAATAGCTTGTTCAGAGGGAGGTGATAAGATGTAGTTCTCACTGGGCAAACACAATTAGGCAGATGTAAAGATTTTTCTTGAAGTCTTTTCAGTCTATCACCTGGAATCCAGTTCACAGAGCTTTCTTAAGTATTCCTGTCTGTAATAGCCAGGTCTCTGGAAGAATACTGATGTTTCACAATGACCTCATTGTGCTTTGACATAGTTTTCCTGAGCTGTGGCCTGTGGCAAACACACACCTGTTCCATTTATGCCCAAGAGGCTCCCCCCCACCTCAAAAAAAAAAGTAACTTCAAATACTATTCAAGTTCAAACAACAAGCAGGGCTCTTCTGCCTTAATAAAAGTCCATCCTGCAATCCATTTTGCAAAAAATGATACCTGGTCATTTAGAAGTTAACTCTTTTAGTAACCACCATAGATCAGAGTTAAGAAAACCTGTGCTGGCTTAAGGGGGGAAACACCCACTGTGCATCTGAAGTTGTTTCCCCCCCCCTATTTCTTCATTTGTAGGCATTGAATATTACCATTGCATAATAACTGAGGCTTTCTGTAGCCTAAAATCAGGATTAAGCTGGTAACCGCACTAGGACTCATACATATGTATTATGAAAAGAAGGTCTCAAGACCAAAATCTATGTAAGTTAAGTACAGGATGAGAGGCAACAGAGATACAAGACACAGATGGTACTGCCAGGAAGAGAAATACAAAGTAAAAAAGTATGTACATAAATATACACCTATACACACACACGTGTCTTGTGTTACACCTGTCCAGATAATGAAGGATGTTTTAAATTATGTTGATCAAAAAGATTTTGAAATAAATGGGTTGGGTTTGGTGGTGTGGGTTTTTTTTTTTTTTTTTTTTTTTTGTTCTCTTCTGGTTTTTCCATTGCCCTGCTCACCTGCAGTTTATAGTGGGCCAAAAAAAGATTTCTGGCAACTACTCTTACACCAAATACCTTTTGCCTGTCATCTATACAGTACTTTGCATCATCCATAATCTGCATTAGCAAATTTGCCCTTTCACCTCAATAACACCCAACTGCCATTTCCAGAGCTTCAGAGCTCCACCAAAGCACATTTGGGGCTGGTTTCAGGGCAAATTCTTTGATTCTGGTGCTGGAGCATTAGTGAGAAGAAAAAATAAGAGAGAACAGTTAAGTGGTTTCAAAAGAAAATGAGTAAGATGGAAGTAGAGTCCCATAACTACAATTTTTTCACAACTCCTTCTCTCTTGCATCTTTTGAGAAAGGATTGCTAATTCTACTCTCCCTACCCAAAAAGCTTTTGTTCTTTGGAGGCATAAAGGATGTACTGTAGCTCCTATGGAAGAGTAACTGGTGGCTACTAGAGCAATTGAAGTGAAATGGTCCTCAAGACGACATCCCCTATGGTGCTTGAAGGCTTTGTCTTTGACTGCCATGGCAAGACTGGATTCAGCAGAAGCCAAAATAACAATATCAATACTTGTGCAAGATACCAAAAGTGTAAACAGAGATGGGAAGGAAACGATAACAGTGAAACAACAGAACATAAAAAACAAGCAGGTATCAAGTCAAATTTTCTTATAGTACAAGATAAAACATGGCTTTGCACTACCTAAATCCACTGAAACCTCACATGGTAGCATTTGTTTTCATGGTTTTATATATGCTGCCTAAGTATTAGCTAGGTTAAGATTAAATTATTCTTAATTTGTAAGATATTAATCAATAATCTGCACTATGTGCCGTATAACCATTCATTGCTCATTTCTTTTTGGGGACTAACACGGAGAGAATAAATAAAGAGCTCTACCACTTTTTTCTCCTCCTTGAGTGTGTAGACACTAGTGAGCACAACACTAATACTGCTGTGACACTACTATCAGCTCATGCTCCTGAAAAGTTTAAGAAAATAAAAAATTCTGCAAAAGAAAAATACATTAAGTGATTGAGATATGTTTATGCTTTTTTGCAAAAATAAACTGTTATTAAAGAGTTAAGCCACTGTATGTGTGGGCGAACTGCTTTCTGTAATTGCTATCTATATACAGATCTTGAGAGAGATGTTGATCTTCTGAAATGAAGGGTGCAGACGCAAGTCTTTTTAAACCAATAAAAAACCCAACATTTAAGTGTTTCTTTTTTGCCATAGATCCTTTGTATGCAAATCACTCAGGTCAGATAGAAAACTAAAGACTTCTTGGACAAAACATTGTCATCTGAACTTCGGAAAATACATGGCTGCAAACAGAAATCTAATCTGTATTTGAAAAAATTCTCCACTTTCCCATCAGAGAGTCTCATTATATGTTTTATATTTGGAATTCACACATATTAATGTTAAAAAAAGAAATCATGACTGTCGTTCTCCTGCTTCTTTGGAGTAAGCTATTCTATAGCATTATGTATGCTATGTTCACCACCAAAATCCTCTGGCTTTTCACTAAAAAAAAAAATCTCTCTCCATCTACCCAGGGTGGGCGTGGGGTGGGGATCTTTTAAAACATGGCCCCCTCATGTCCCAATCAAAACATGTTGAAGTGTGTACACAGGTTCAGAATTATTTCAGATGGCTCCGAAATAGCCTAAATAAATATTTTTAAGTGCCTGTCCTAGTTGTGTATATCAAGCAGTATTTCTCTCTTGCAGTGGAATAACTATGTAGAAAGAGGTTAAAGACTGAGAACTAGACCTGACTGCTGCCAGTGTTGGAACCTCTCTTCCTGCTCTGTTTTCCAGAGCTCTCCTTGTGTAATACCTTATTCAATACAACTTCAGCGTAATATCCACATGCCTTATATCTTATATTCAATGTGACCACACATTTTCCTTTCTTTGAGCTTGACCTTTCAAAACTTTTTCTTCCATGAGTAACCTTCTCTCACAAAAGGTGCATCATGGAGGTCTGTACTCAAGTAGGAAAAATACTGCTTCTGAAGATGGAATTAGAGCATGAATGCCAAGCAAACAGCTGGTGGGCTTACCTAGCCTGCAAAATATCTCCTGGCCCATGGACTCCCCATGAATGTTGGCTCACGTCAAAACTGCATAGCAGTGCATGGGCAGAGTGCTGACTCACACCCTAAGATTTCATGAAGCTCTGCAGACCTGTCTGGAGGTACCAGTTCAAGCCTGGAAGCAGTAAAGTCACATTTGCATTGAATCTTCCTTGTAGGGGTTTAAGCTAGGGTAGTTATGCCACTTCCCCAAAGCAAATCAGCCCCAAACCGGTTCAGACAGAGCCAAATATCAAGGAGCAGTATATTGTATGTATATATAGCTTAGATTTTATCTGTATATAACTGTGCAGAATTTAGTAACTTTGCTGTAAGTGGCCGTTCTACGTGCCAGAATATAAAGTAGATTTGGCATCTTTGGATTATAGACTGGTGCCTGCAGTTTGCAATTCCAGTCTGCTTTGAAGCTTCAGCTTTTTTCCTTGCAGTGGATTGACAATGGTCATGATTCAGCATATCCAACATGCTTAGATCCAGCTGGCTTTTCCTTTATCATTTGGAACTGAAGGAAAACAAGGACTTTTTCTAGCCCTTTATGTCACATTAATGGACCAGTTAGATTTTACAGCCCTTGCACTCTTCAGAGGACACAAACTAATTCCTGCTCCTTCCTTGCACCCCAAAAGGAGTGTTATAATCAGATATAAATGAGTCTCATTTTTCATCCCACCAGAACTATGAAAGTAGACACAAGATGGAGCAACACTTGTGCTACCCAGGAAAGCCAGACAGTATTCAAACAACACTCAGCAAAACCACCCTGAGGTGTCTTTTTCCATATTGTTCCCAGCACCAGACAGGCCCCCAAATTTTCTGTGATCCCTTCTTTCATTGAGTTTGAATATGAGGTCAGTAGGAGTTGTCAGGGTCAGCCTCCCTACATTTGTGAAAGGAAATATCTCTTTAATATCTCTTAACTATCCTACCTGTAGACAAAACATTTTTTACAGGTTCAATTAATTAATTAGACTATTCTCTTCAAACCTACATTAATTCACTGACTTGACTCCAGTAATTTTCAAAATACTTTGTTACTCTTTTTTTCTATGGCTCTTTATTCCTACACAGTGATCTAGCTGTGCTGTTTGTAGTTTTCTGACAATAATTCACTCCAAAAAGTGCACCCTCTGCCCAAGCGTGATTAATGACAACTTGATTTGTTTACAACTAGTCTAGTACAGATTATTGGATTCTTTCACTTCAAACAGCCAAAATTGCAATGATGATGAACATGCTGCATATTTTAGAAAGGACCATTTACAGCATAGGACATAGACTACATTTATTTCCCTGACATCATTGGGTTATTTTTGGGGAACCTTCTATACTTTTGAATGACAGGGCTGCAGCTAGGCCTGATATATATTCTGGTGTTTCTAATAAATTATTTGCATCCATATACACATACTGCTTCTATAGAACATCACAAAATCAGATTATGGGCAACAAAAAACTGTGCTTCTACCTTAGGGTTACACTCATGGGAGCAGGAGAGTTACTTACAAATGCTCTTGTAACTAGAGAGAGCCTGCGGGAGGAGACAAACCAGGGAACAGTAATAGGTTTTGGGATTTTTACAGTGGTCTTAGGGATACAGTGTTTCAGTTTAAGACTTACATTTCACTTAAGCCTTTGCAATGTCCTTCACGATCCAACTGCAAACTGAGTCCTCACAGCTATGCTGGTCCTGCAGCCAGGCAAGCTATCCCAGCTTCAAAAGAAAACATTTTTTTCCCCATATACTATGATGAGGTACAAATTTTGAAGTCAAAGTATTATTAGAGAGATGCCAAAATTGACTTCATTCCCTGCTGAATGCTGATCCTCCAGGTACATTCAGCAACTGCTATAACTAAATGCAACTGGCCACAGTTGGCATGCCCAAAACTACATTTGTTCAAACAGATATTCCACGTAGACTGATGCCAGAACACACGCATGTTCCAACAGTGAAGGCTGTGAAACATCAGGTTGTGACAGCTGGCTTTAAAATAAAAACTGTCCAATGAAATATATGAATACATAAACAAGAGGACTCTTGTTAGCCCAGGGGATTCAGTCGTTTTCTCAATGCTAGTTTTAACTTTGCTATGTTTATCAAATTTATACCTTTAATGCATACATAGTTCCACCTACTTATGAAATTAACAACTGAGTACAAATCAAAGAGTACATTCTATGCAGAGAAATAAAAGATAACATCTCTCAGCTTCCTCATTACTTTAATCACTATCACTTGCACAAAGCAAGTAAAGAGGTCATCAAAATGCTGTGGCAGCGTTCCATGATGATGTCGCAAATCCAGAACCAGGAACTTCAAGGTCATACTGCTTGCTGTATTTCTGCTTCTCTCAAAGATATCCGCTTGCAGAAACTGGACAGAGTACAAGACATACAGTCATCTACAGCTTGAGAGCTACAAGACAGTAAGGCATTTCATGAAGAACTGCTATTTCTACAAAAGTTCACCTGCAGACAACTGAGTACAACCACTCATCTGATGCAAGATCCACAAGACTGGTTGCTTTCACTCTAGAAATCTCTTCTATTCGCTAATCAGAAAAAAGGCAGGCAGCTTGAAAGCTACTGCCAGCAAGCAGATCATGACTGCAGTTAGGAAACCCATGACACTCCTATAGGCCTCTTCTGGGAAAAGAGCTCAGAGTCAAGTCTCCAGTTTTCCAAAGATCTCATTTCAGCCTATGACATGAATCAGGCCTTTCCAAGGAATACCTACACACCAGTTTTTCATTTTCAAGTACCTTCCCTGCCATTTAATAATGCAGTATCGCTTTGTGAGTAAGGCTTGAATTTCTATTAGATGCCACAATTATCTTTAAATTTTCCTTTAACTTAATCTTTACTGTGCACCTTGTATACCATCTAGTGCTACAAAAATCCCCAAACAAGCTTTTCCCCTGGGGTGTAAAAGACCAAAGGGAGAAAACCCCATCATAAGTCCTTACCTCTTAGAATGAGTAGTTACTGCAAAAGGACACTCAAGCTTCTGAACAGCAGCAGTTTCAAAGAATAAAATCACATAACTTACAGTCTTTTCATGATTATTTTTGTCTAAAAGTGGAGCTCCTCTAGAAAGGAGGGTGATCGTTAAAAGTAGAATTGAGAGACAACTCTGCATAATTATTTTTTCTGTCTTATAAGCCTCTTTGGTATTCATTTTTCCAGTCATGAAACATCTATTTGATAATTCTTTTTAATGTGACATACAAGAGTGCTTTCTCTTGCCTTACAGCATCATCCTAAATGAACTACCCAGCACTATTTGATTCTTCAGCTTAAACAAGAAACATATGCACCTCAGACTTCTTCAACCCACAAAAAATTCATTACACAGTATCCTACTAAACATGATCCAGAGAAGATCCAGAGAAATAGATTGAAGTTGTTACTTCCCTTCTGTCCCTTCCAGTTATTCCTACTGTCATTTCTGCCACTTACATTCTGAAAACATAAATATCTACTTTTGAGGCTTATTATATTATTTTTGGGTAAATAAAAGGGAATCTTGAGAGAAAACTTCACCAGGAATCCAAAAAGAAAACCTATAGCTTGTGAGTTTTAATAAGGGTAAGTCACACGAACCATCAGTTCAAAGCATATAAATGATTTATATTTTTGGAAGGAAACAAACCCAATGTCCTAGCTAACAATTTATTGAATGAGATGATCCAAAATTATGATCTTTCTATTAAATATTAAAATTTCTTCTAATAAATATTTTATTAGCTTGCAAGCTCTGTTCTGTATACACAGACAAGTATTGTACCTGTGTCCTGTAGATATGATGATAGTCTGATAGAAAAGTTATAGGCTATGGCTAGAAAAGAAAAGCACTCTTCCCAGGAGAAAAACAGTTGCAACTATGAATGTATTAAGGGTATGAATAGAGCAAATGGTCAGGTTTTGCTTATTCACTTAATAGGCTTGGGGGCAAATGTTATTTGTTTGGCCTGAGCCCATTTTCAGTGGCAAAGCAAACTCCTCTGGAGCTGTTTTACCAAGGACTCAGGTGGGCTGGGGCTAAGCTGCTGTTCCCTGTTGGGTCCCAAAGACTCAAGGAAAGGCAGACAGCAGGGGATAGATGCAGTATTTCCCCCACTGAGTCAGAGAGCCACAGAAAACCCTGTGTGAGGCTCCCAGGTGCCAAGAGAGGCATCTACAGAGTCCCCTTTTACATCTGCAAAAGATATTGTCCGTGTCCAAAAAGCCTTCACTGCAATAAAGTGTGGGACACACATCCAAGTTCTTGATTTGCACGAAAATACAGCTTTGATGACAATGGTGATACCTTGGCTTCAAAAATGAGTGGTTTGACAGACCTTTGCTAGAATTAGTAAGATAGACTTTATATGTGTTTTATGCTGCTATTGTACAGTGCATTCAATTAACAGTACACTTATAAAATCTAGTTCAAGGATGATTTTTCTAACTTTGAATTAGTACCAATTACACTGGAAAGGTGCACGCTGAAATAAATATTAGAGGTCTGTTGCTACAGATTGTATTCTTCCTTTTATACAATATTTGTTAATATCTATTCTATAATAACCAATAGCATTATATTTATATAAATACTTTAAATGAAATCAGACATCAATACAGTCCTTACATTTTATTCTTTAAACTGCACAACCATGGCATGTTTTTGTCATTGTTACAGTAGAGCAAGTCTGGTATTTCAGATCAAACACGGTATGTAGTCCAGATGTGTTAGCTGTCACTCTGTCAGTAAACATTTCTGATGGACAGAGTGTTAACAACAGATTATTACTCATGGTGTTGCATCATGGTTACAAAAAGTCTGAGCGTCAGAGATAACACCAGTGAGAAATGCTGGTGGAAGTGATGCAGACTGGTATGTTTACAGTGATTTCTGTCATGTACCTCCCCCATTTACTCTTCAAGGGAGAATCAAATACGATTTGAACAAATCCCCATATAGACTATGGTGAAAGCATGGAGCTATTTGATCTGAGGGGCAGGATTCACACTGAAGCAACAGCTATCAAGGAATGTTCAGCAATGCAATATTGAATTCATAACTGTGTAGTTAAACTATTAAATACATACAGGTTTGACTCAAGTGCTAAGTATATTAATTTATACTGTCATTTATGTGCCCTTTTAAGGGGATACTTGTGAGGCATCTTAGGTTAAACATTTTGTTATTTAACATATGTTATCAGTCCATACAACAAAGGCAGGACAAGCAGTAGTATCTGCAGTTTGTTTCTCTCTGCACAGAGTAACCTCAGCACAGACCAGAAGAGACCCTTCCAAGACAGGGCCACAATTTATCTTCTATCAACACTCACCCTTCAGTTTCCCTTCTGTCATAGGGAGAAGGGATATCCAGCTGCTACCAAGGTATTGTGCTATTGTGTCCTTGGCATATCGCTAGAAAACAGGATGGAGGGACAAGGCATGGCATGCGGATCAGCAAAGTCCTGTAAGTGTGCAAAGTGGGCATCTTCTGTCATGCATGTACAGGCCAAATGAAAAAGCTCTGCTAGATCTGTGCTGGCTGCTTGTAGGGTCAAGCTGGGTGTGTCTGCACTTTTTTCCTTGCACTGGAAGTGGTGGCAGCAGAAGGTTTGAAAGATTGCCCTTTTCTTCTAGCCTGGTTAGACTATCAGCTAACTGAGAACTGTTAGTATATGTCCCTAAATGGCCCTCATCACCATAACTTCTGGCTGTTGAGCTGAATACAGGCCATTTCAAAATACATTCCCCCCACCTCCGCCCACTGCCACTTTTAGCGTATGACTCTTGTGATATTCTGCTCCACTCGTCACTCCTGACAACTGAAAGTAACAAGCAGCATCTAATATGTAACTATGTTCCTGCCAAAGGCCTGGAGTCCCAAGGCTAGATGTGTTACACCATAGAGAATTACAGGTGATTATATAAAGAGCTATGTATTCATATGCTAACAAGTGTCACGAGACATGCATAAGAAAAGAAGATGACACTCGTCTATTTTTCTTCCCCATGTCTGTCACTATACGACACAAATTCTGACTGGCAGGTTATAGTGTTCTTGGGACCACCCAGCAGCTCAGGCCACTTAGGTCTGATGTAAGATCATGATCCAGATTCTTAAAAAGCAGGTTTATTTTTCTTGAATTCAACAACTTATAAAAAAGATAAGGTTTTGCATAAAGTGTGGCTAAGGAAGATGCCCCATTTTCTTTAATAAAGAGCTGTTTCCTAGTACAAAATGGGACTTGAAATTTCAGCTGCTGTCAGTATTATTGTAGACAAAACCCCCATAACCAAATGTACCCAGCTATTCCACCTGAGAAAACACAAACTCCCTACATGTTACAGACCCATGCTTTACAAATTTATTATGCCACTATCACCTCAGGCTAACCTGCACAATTTTACTGACTCCAGTTGAATGACACTGATTCATGCCAACTGAAGAGATAGCTAGTCCATCCTCAATGCCACAAATTATAATTTTCAGATTTTTTATGAAAATATAACAAATTTAGAAAACTGCAGGAAGCATAAAGTCCACTGTCTAGCATACTTGGGATTCATTTTATTCTTAAAAATTGCAGCAACATATGCTTCTGGTTATGGAGGTGTGCCAGTTGTGCTACAATTAGGGTTGTGCTGTCACTTCAATTACAAACCCAATTTTTTGAGGGTTTACTAAAAATCCAGATTAAAAAGAAAAGCTTGCTGCAGGCTGAAATGTTTTGTACAAGATCTCAGCCAGGGGATAACTTGTTTTCAATGTTCTGAAAAAAATTAATCAGGTGCTTCAAATGTTAGAATTTAAATCTGCTTGAAGAGACAAAACATTAAAAAAAAAGACTGTTTAGTTATGAATTTTTAGTGCAAAGCAAATTGTTTTCTGGTTCCTATCAGAAACACTATGCAGAAGCATGACTGCAGATTATGCAAGTAGTGAGGAGGAATCAGGAAAATCCCAAATGTTGTGGGTTTTTTTTTTTTTTTTTTTTTTTTTTTTTTTTTTTTTTTTTTAAACAAGTACCAAGGAATTTTGTAACTGGGACTAGCTAGATCAAAAAGAGACAGTGACCTATGCAATTTTAAGGAGGGAGGAACAAACCACCTTTTTTAAAAGTGAAAAGTAGGGCAAAGACCACATAGACAATGTAGGCTTCCCTCACTTGAGTGAGGGATGAGCCAGAAGCGTGACAATTATTACACAGGCACACTGTAGTCCATGGTATTGGCAGCTAGTGTCAACATGCCTCAGACTAAGTTTAAACCAAAAATAATCTAATGGAAGATCCATAAAGCTAAGTGTGGGCTGGAAAATTCTAGTGAGCAGGCAGTTTTATACTGAGATTATTATCTTGCCCTGAGCTGTTTGCTGAAAACACTGTATCTGAATAAGACAGTTCTTTAAAACCATCCCAGTTAAGTTTGCATTCACGTTCCTGACTGCGGTGTGGGCATACTGTCCCAAGCTGGAGACCATTAGTTAAACAGAGAAATGGTACCAGGTATTGCATAGTAGTGGTTTCTTCACACTGTCTTTGCTCTCTTCTACAAACACTTCTTACAGAGGAGGGATATCTTTTACCCTGAAAATTTATTCCTTGATCTCTCATGCTGGCAGGCTGGTGACACTGACACCTCTTTGCTATTGAAACAACTATAAAACACATCCATGCAATACAAACAGACCCTTGTTTCTGCACCTCTTGCCACTTAGAAAGTTCCAGGTCCCACACATTCATTTTTGCCAAATTGGCAGTTGCTAGGAAGCAAAAGAAAAATGCTGGCAATGGTTCTGTGGGACTGGGGAACATGCAGGCGGTTTTTATGCAGCACGGGAAACAGACAGGAATTTTCAAATGACTTTCCAGGCCAGAGACATCCAGGGATGTCTACTAATAAGGAAACCAAAGTAACTGCAAGGGGATGATGGGAATGGGCTAAACAATAATGATGCAGCTTTTGTAATGAATTTAAATTGGACACCTTGATTTAGTTACCTACTCTAGTTGAGGTTTCTGTAGAGGCAGAGAAGTTAAACATAGATAGCCTGCACAGTCTATCACTGCATACTAGAAACAAGTTTTGAGGTGGGAAGTAGTCAGCCTGAGCTGAAATATAAAAAGATAAACTGGAACTGATAATTTCAATTAAAGACTCCCATAATACATGAGAAACAGTTCAAGAACTACTTAGACAATAACCCAACAGTGCATTGCTGCCACACTTTAGCAGCAGTTTCTCTTCTTACACAGAGAAAAACAGCACCAAGCAGAAAGGCTCAGAAACCTGCAAGGTTAAAGGTATACCAATAAATGGAAAGGTCAAAAGCCTATTTTTACAGAGCACTGAGCCTAGCTATTTATTGCTTTGTACTTTTGGGAGAGGGAGGGTTGTAAAAAATAAATAAAAAATTTTATCTATATATCTGATACCAAGACACAAGATGAAGCAACTGTATCTAGACAGCTGTTTTCTGAAATATTCCTCTCATACAATAATGAAAAGTCACACGGGCAGCTGCACTTGGTAGCAAATTAAGTGCAACTGGATTCTGCCCATTGAAGCTAACAGCAATACATCACAATGGTGAATTCTTGCCATTTAAAATAGGTGATTTAAACATGTAAAACATGATTCCAAGTTCCCTTTATATATTCTGTACATAATATACTTTTATCTTTGATTACAACATACAGTAATTGATTACATCCAGCCCACTACCAGCAAAAGCCTCTTCATTCTAGCTGCCCGACTCTTGCAAGAAGGTTGGTCCATCAGGGCTCAAAGACAACCATAAGCTTCACACTCTGCAACAGCAGAGATTTTGCTCAGGGTGTTTAAGAATCTGCAGGATTTTTCCCCCTCTCCACTTCCTCCATAGTGCTCATTTATAGTAAAATAGGGAAAATGCTGTTGGCAAGAAGATATAAGAATGATTTCCTTCTCTCGCTACTTTGATGATTCCCCTTAGGGGACACAGAACAAAGAAAATCAACACTGGTGGTAGCAGAGAAGATCCGAAAGTCTCTTTTAGGGCAAAGGACACAGGTTGTGAAACAGCTTTCTTCTTCTGGATCTATTCAGTGCAATTCAATTGTAAATGCCATGTACCTAACTGCATCGTCTTTTTGTGTTGCTACAGTGCCTGATGCCTCACACAACAGGGCACTGCGTGACATCAACTGCTGACAACACACAAGAAAATAAAAAGTAGTCCCATCCCGTCCCCCCAGTAAGTAGAGAGATCCTACAAAAGGCAATTAGGGAAATTTTCTTGCTTCAAGTAGTACCAATATTGTCTCGGATTCAGGGATGTTTGTAGAAATTCACAAAGAATTACTGTCTCTAGTGAAACAACCATTTTAACACTACAAACATTGAATACCTTCCTTAATCCAGGCTTAAGTTGACAAAATATATACAAGTAATACAAGTGATCTTTAATCTTGCAAAAAGCAGCAAACATCTGAAGGTACACATTGTTTTCTTGCTAGCTCTTGACCAGAAGACACTCACTGTCTAACACATAACACATGGCAAGCTAATTGGGGAAGCACAGTGATTCATGGGACCTCCAATCTTGCAGAGTGCTGTATTTGCAACACTTTCAGAAAACTAAAGCCTGGTAGTTCAGAAATACTGCTTGCTGGACTTTCAGCTCTGTGATGTATATGCAGAAATACTGTACCACATCTAACTTGTAAAACCTGTGATGATTTAATAGTTACAGTATACAGCAACAAGTCCCTTTCAAAAACATAAGAAAAAAATTCTTTGGGAAATCTGTCAGCTTTTTAACTTGGAGCACCAACATCACCAGCACATACTCTCAGTCAACTAGCTGCACCAGGAAAGGCCAGACTAGTGGAATGTATTGCACAGCTGAATCTTTTTGGTCCTCAGTGAGACCCACTGGCATGATTTAAAGTAGGTGTCCATGAGTTCATAAATGGACAAAATATTTCTTACCGATCTTCAAAAGTAAGGATTCCTGATCCAAGAGTTTTCACAAGTTTTGAGAAGAACCAAAGCTAACTAAAAGGTTGAATTGATACAACAGTGTTGAGTCAGAAACCCCACTTAAAGTGGTATAAACGCAGAATGAGTAATTCAACTTGTAAACTCATACCCTCATGTCTGTTTGTATGTGTGCACATATACACAAGCATGCTTACACACATGAAAAATAAGTCCAAGACATAGGGCTACTTGAAAAACAAAAGAATATTCATGTTTTGGCAAAATACTATTTTGTTTTTACTGGCATGTAAGACCAGGCTGCACTAGGCATATTTTAACAATAATGATCAAAGCACAGGCTTTCCCTGAAGATTAATGACTGGCTAAGAGGATAGTTTGAGGTCTGTTTACCCCAGCTGGTCCTTAATTCCCAGGAAAAGCATCTGCAAAGCTTATTATTGCTATAAACTTAAGATGGAGGGAGGGGTTATGCAGTTTCAAATGATATGTACAATGACTTTTTAGAGACTTAACATCTTGTATATTAGCCAGACTGTTTAAAACATCTCTTAAAGAACTATTCATCTTGAAAGTAAATAACTTCAAACTTCCATAGCAGTGTGCTTCATGTAAGCACTGCAAACTCTTTTACAACCAATTCATTAAAACTCCCTCCCCATTTGCCTCTGTAGCAAGTGAGGAAAGAGATATGCAAGGATCATTTTGCTCTTCATTGAAATACAGCTACATTTGGGTGGAGAATGAAAGCTATTAACAGCAGACAGAACTCCTACGTAATATTTAGGATTGAAAACAAAGAATACCATATTTACTTTAAACTGAAGAGGATTTAGCTACATAGAATCAACTGCTTGACCTAACAGAAGCTAATGTATAACACTCAGAAAATATGCATGTGGTTTTTCAGACAGATTGTGAATCTCTTATCCACACTGCTGAACAGCTACTCAAAGGAATAATTTCACTGATTTAATGGAGGAACAGTTCCAGTTTGAGTAAGTAGTTTCCAACCTGAATCTTATTTATCTCAGTGGTCAAGAATGTCATGGCTCACCAGAAGCTCCCAAAAGCCTGCACTTAAGATAGAAATGTTATTCCTTATGGAATTCTCAATTATGATGAACGTGCATCTTAAAATACAAAAAATAAACAGCAAAGATAATGCACTAAGCTTAAATTCACGTCAAATTCTGGATTATTAACAGTAACTGGCCCAAGGAGAGACTATGGATTTTAAGTTACTGTAACGTGGCAACCGAAAGGTTAGATTCAAATCTTGAAGGTGTTTCATTTAATTGTATATACGTTAGCAATCATGTTTAGACTTGAAGTAGGCTATATACTATACTTTCCTGTATATTTTCCCACAGACATAATCTAAACAACAACAAAACAAGTTGTTTTTAGCATCATTATGAAAAAAAAAATAACTGGATGTTCCAAATTAAGCATGTGATTCAAGCAGTCTCTTTATAAGGGATGAATAAACCAAACAGGATTAAATTATTAAGACTCCAATGATCGAAAGCCTATTCAGGGCTAGCAAAAATGGGATTTGTTTAAGACAAACATATGTTTTAAAACGCTTTAACTGTTCTTGCACAAAGCTGCTTTGCTATGTAGAGAGATTCAGAAAAGCGTGTAATAGTTTTGCCACTGAAAACCTCTTTCCTGTTTGTATCCTACTGCATTTTCCATTTCTGTGTCTGTTTTAAAAAGACAGATATAATAATTAATACACCCTCAGTTTAGGTCTCTGGATTCTTCATTTTCAGTTTGCAAGGTAGAGAGTAGACTAAGTGAACAAAAACAACCCAGTGGAAGATGGTGCAAAAGTGTATTTTAATTATTTGTTCTAATTATCTGGAACAGAGCTCTTAAACAAATGCACTAAACTTCCTTAAGTGCTGCATGCGCTTCGGAAAGATGTGATTTTGGAAAGATCCAAAGATTTTAGGAAAACCAGCTTCCAGCGTGTTTGAATTTATTTGTGTGCCTAGATCCTTTCCTATAATTATAAGGGCCTTTCAAAGCACGAGCCCATAGGCTTTCTGTAGCTAGTAGGAATGATCCTTCTATGACAACTTTTAGCTTGTTCCAACATATCTCCTAAATGAAGGCATCCACAAATGGAAAAGAAGCTGACCTCATTTTTGCAGGTAGGTGTGATGCAAAACAGCAAAGTAGCCTGGTTGTTAGACAGCCATACCTATACTTACTCTTTGGACACTAAAAAGGGCCACTGCCTGATCATGACAAGACATGAGTAGCATAATTCGTAAGCATAGTTAACACATGGTATTTCTAGTCACACACACAACTGTGAAGACACCAAAGGAAGCAGGAAATTCTGCTGGTACATGCTTTCTCAAACCATTTATTTTCATGTGTGCAGCAGGGTGGCAGATAACAAAAGTAATGCTTTTGTTTATGAAAAAATGCTGATTTTTATGTTTTTATAAACATAATATGTTCATGAAAATGCTGGGTAGGCTGACATTATTTATTAGCACATCATTGTGTGATCTTATACTTCATCACTTTGTTAATTTCCTGTTTTATGCATACCTAATGAATCCATGTAGCTGCTTTTTTTTAAAAAAAATATTAAATTCGGCCTTGTACAGCTGAGCCATTTTCTCTGGCTTCAGGCTTCCTCCAGATGTCCTGACTAGTCCAAATCTACCTAATTTTGAGAGAGAATACCTGTGATGTTGTGATACTCTTTTTTTTAGTTTTGGGGTTTAGTTGGTGGGGGTTTTTTAGTGGTTTTTTTTTAAATTTCTATTACTGGTATGTTCTTTTAGTAAAGTCTTATTGGCTCCATATTCCACTATTTCAGATTACTTCAGACAGTTATAGCTCAGGTGGTACTATACAAGAACACAAGAAGGCCAAGATAAGATTATAGAGATCCCAACAAATATAACTGAAATCAAATGACCTGGTAATCCAAACAAGATTCAGACTGCAAAGATAATCAGAAAGATAATCCACAGAGTAACACATATTTGATACCTAAGTCTTCATTGCTCTTTAGCTTCTATTGCATCAGGTATAACACCTAGACCTGTGCAAAGTTAACATAATAAAGCCATGCCAAGACAGGCTTCAGTGTACCAGGAAAGCAGCTACTTCACTGCTTTGAAGCAGGTTAATGTGGAATCCCAATACAGTTCTAGCCACAGAACACTATAGAGAACATTATAATATGTCAGTAATGTTTCAAAAAACAATGCCACCTTAAATCTCAGAAATTACTGCAGATTTCAAAACACATTTGACAAAACATCTCTAAAAACAGTAGTCTCACAGATGTTGCTGAGTGTATAAACTGATTTGTAGCATTTTTATCATACATCCGGGTGTGTTAAGATGAAAAGAAGTACCCGGCTGTCAGTGTGAGTAACCGTGTCTGGCAAAAAAAATTCCAGTTTAAAATACCTCAATAACAGTACAGCACTACTTTTTTCCTTTAAAAAAAACAATTGCAAGCTTAACAAATCAGATCATAAAAAGCCAGGAAAAAAAAATATCTGAGTTTAAACATATTGTTTTATGTATTAAATATAACACTTTAAAAACCTAATTGTGGGGGTTTTTTTTCCTCAATAAGGATTTAGCACTGCTCTTGCTCCATAGTCAATATGAGTTTTACTGTAATGATAAGGAAAGCAGGATCGGTTCTTCAGGTTCTGTTATAAGATTTATCCTAATACAAATATAAAAAAAAATAACATCCCTGACTTCAGTGCAAATACCCTTTATGCCTAGAAATGTCATTCATAACTGAATCCACCACAATGCCTTTCCCAATTTGGAACTTATTTATTATGAATCAAGCTCCAATTTCAGCATCAACTGGATAAGTCAGAACTTATTCAAGCATAGATATCACATTGAGCTCTGAGCTCTTATGACATTTTTAAAGCAAGCAGTATTTTAGAATTGCAGAGAACAGTTTAATTCACTTTGAAAATACATGACTTTTATTGAAAATAATGGAATTACTATCCAAATAATATATATATGTCCAAAAGAATAGAACTTTACCCATAAAACTTTATGTACATCATACTATATCAGAAATTTTTTAAGATACTAGATAAGATGTTGATACTTAAGTATTAACGGCTTCTATGACTACATCTGTATTCTACCAACTTGAAAGCGCCATCATATTTATTATTATGCTTTAAGAAAGTGAATCAGGAGAAACAATTTTATGCTATAAACGGGACCACAGCTTTTGCACCAATTTCTAGAAGTCGGGGTTATGCTTTATTTCCTGAGAGAAAATTAAGAATACTGGGAAAAGCAACAATGTTTATTGAGTTGCTTCCAATAAGAATAGCAAATGTTGCTTCAAGAGACAAAAATAATTTAACCCATCCAACTTATTTCACTTAGTTAACATTTATTATATGGTCATTTTTTGACAAAAATCCACTCATTTTGATCCAACTACTGTAATTATTGAATAGTTAACTGTACCGGCATAGAAGAACGTAAAGAAAAAAGTAAATTTTATTATGAAAAAAACCACTAAAGCTAAAACTTAATTTCCTATAAATGTCAGATTCAAAGATGCCAAACCATGAACAAAATATGCTTACATTTGAGTGCTGTTAACCTATCAGTTAATTATCCAAACTCTTTAGTAAAGACAGTTAGTGCCTTGCTTTCTTCATCTATGTAGCCATTATATTTATTTGCAAATGAAGGACCAGAAAGTACATTATTTAAATGTTATTTACAAGCACCTTCCATGTGCCTCCAATGTAATACATCATCAGCACAGTCTTTGATTTAATTGTTGCCATCATTCATTTTTGTGCACTAACACATGTAGGAGTTCCAAATGCCAAAATATTCTTGCTTTTTTTTTTTTTGTGCTACATACCAGATTTTGTAACTTGTGTCAAGCTACCTCCGATGCTTACAACTTGTGAACAGAGGCCAACAATGAGCCTCCCCAGACACTAAATCATAATCTTCATGTTTTTCGTATTTCACATTCTAGCCACAGTTTCAACATCCATACCCCATGACATTAGGGAAGGATAAATCAACAAGGATGACAGCTCCCTTGTAGAGACTGGTACGCCCTGGGATCTGCCACACCCAACACCCACAGCTTCTGCCAGATGTCTTGAAGAGTTTTGCGGTATTAACCCCTTCAGGAGGAGTAACTAAGGGGTTTGTGCTGAACCTTTATTAAGTAATTGCTCTTTCTTTTTTTGTAGAAAAAAGAAAAAAAAACCACCCCTTGATCCAGCTTAATAAAACTTTGATTAACTAAAAGGCAGATAGCAGGCTATCAGTAAAAATTAGCAAATCAGTCCTTGCATTTCCTTAAAGCCAGGAACTAGGAGTTAATTGTGTTGTACAACATTCCTTCTTTCATACCAATCTGTGGTTCCACACTTATCTAAAATGACCCAGTAAAAATTTCAAAACAGTTTTATGTTAACTTTTTCAGACCTAGGACACTGCTTTACCTTCTCAGATTCAGAAAGCCCATTAACTGCCCTTCAGCCAAGCAGACCATTCACGCCTTAAATCAACAGGATTTCTAATCCAAAATCTGTACGGCAAACTCTACAACTGTTTCTCTGGGTCTGATCTGGCCCCAGGGACATAAATTTGCATGCAGCTTCTAAGTTTGTGAATAGTCCCTGGGCTTACAGTTGCACATGTGCTTAAGTACTTTGTTCAATCTGGGTCTAAGTCAGCTACTTTACAAGGAAAACAGAAGCCCCATAAAGAATAACATTGTTAAAAACAATTTTCCTCTGTAAATATTGTACAGAAGAAAAAAAATGTAACAAAAACAAACATACTGAATCCTAAAAGCACATACTGACCTAACAGTAAGTAAACAGCTGCTAAAAAGCCATCAGACAGTATTAATGCATGCCACTTCACATAAAAGGGCAGAATCAATTTTATTTAAACATAATAAGTTTGAACTGTACCCAAGATTCTTTGTACACTGTTTGCAGGTAAAAGTATCTGTGGATATAAACAGCAAGCAAGTGGTCACAGGTCTCAGAGTAAGACTGGCCTCTATTCCTCACCTAGTTTATTTTGTGAATTTCAAAGTATTTAGTAGGCAATTTCATTTCTCTTGCCTGCACAAAATGTGTTCACCTCTCCAGTTTGTGTGTGGCTTAAAAAATGACTCAGTAGAGAGTATTGCAAGGCTAGCACTATTGACGAATGTACTTATGAATATTGTACTTCCTAAAGCTACTTATGATTTGCTTTCCAATGGGCTAGGATTCAAGTTGAACATCAGTGTTACTTTAAACAGTTACAAGGAATCCATTTCAAGTTTCCATCATTTGTGGAAGCAATTACATTGAAAGTAATAGTTACTTCAGCTCTTGATGAAAACATAAAATAATCAGTGTTGACCTTGGTCAGAAAAAATTAACATGCCTGCAACTATTTTTCATTTGGGGAACACGTCAGTGATGTTAAAAACCGCTTAAGGTAACTATCCACATTCACAAGAAAAACTCAGACGCAGTTTTTACAATTTAAATTATTTGCTTATAAATATCAACACTGATGGGCTAAGGGCTTGTTCTCATTTACTAACCTTTCAAGATGGTGAATTAACATTTTATTGCATGGTTCACACCAATATCTTGAGAAGATTTTTCTTCCCAAGTTTGTTCTTTGCACATGTGCTATATGAGTTAAAGGGTTAAGTAACCATATTCTAAAGAACTGTTTGCCTTAGGGCTATCTCCTCCTTGCCTCTGATGAATTGCCCGACACTTCATGTATCACACACTACTTTTCACTAGGAAGTAACATTTGGTTGCATTCATGGCATAAGACCTGACTTTGGAAGTATGAAGCTATATGGAATGGACAAAACCCAGAATACATCATAATCTACTAAACAGTCATATTCAAATTTATAAATATGTATGTTTGTACTTAAAAAATGGGTATAGAAGTATATAAAGAGGAATTCTATGCATACGAAGATGAATAAAAGATCAACTGTGAGAATCAATATTCTGAGTGACAAGACACTTTTCTGGACTAGAAGTAAAGAAATGCTAACGTTATTGAGGGCTTTGCACTGAAGATGTTTGTTAAATATAAGCTGAACACAGGCTTAACACTAAGTTATTTTTTAAAATTATTACAAACAAGATTTAAGTAGGAACAGCCCAACAAGTCGTTGGCAGAAACTGACCTAGGTTTCAGCACAAAGACACAGCATTAATTCTTTCCAGTGTATTCTGCAGAGGATAGTAGGTAAAACTCCTCCTTGTAACAACAGCAGGAAAGCAAAAGCAAAAATAGTGGCATTTACTTATGGTTTAGATTTTTTCTGTCACAAAACATTTACATACTTATTTCAAACACAACCCTAGATGTGTTGTCACTTGTGTGTCAGAACTTGCTGATGAAGTACAAAGGCAAAAAAACCCCAAACCAAAACCAATAAAAATTTACTTGCCAGTGCTCAGCTTTTCCAGGCTATTCAAAAGCCAAATTAATGACTTCTGAAAAATCTCTATAAAAATGTACTATCCAAAGATACTATATTAACTTTGTGAACACTTCAAAAAGTACTCCAGAGCAGTTTACAAAGCTTTGCAAATATTACATGAGACAGCAAACCAATCTTTTATAATTAAAAAGGGTTTGAAGCTTTTATTAAGCAGAGACTGAACTTGAACAGTTAGGCTTACAGTTTTCTCTTAATTTTAAATATATTTTCTCTTCATAGAATCATAGAATGGTTTGGGTCAGAAGGGACCTTAAAGACCATCTAGTTCCAACCCCCCACCATGGGCAGGGACCCCTCCCACCAGCCCAGGTTGCTCCCAGCCCCGTCCAGCCTGGCCTTGGGCACTGCCAGGGATGGGGCATCCACAGCTGCTCTGGGCAGCCTGGGCCAGCACCTCGCCACCCCCACTGTGAAGAATTCCTTCATTAAATCTAATCTAAATCTACCCTTCTTCAGTTTAAAGCCATTCCCCCTGTCCTGTCATTACATGCCCTTGTATAAAGTCCCCCTCTGGCTTTCTTGAAGACCCCTTCAGGTGCTGGCAGGCAGCTATAAGGTCTCCCCAGAGCCTTCTCTTCTCCAGGCTGAACAACCCCAACTCTCCCAGCCTGTCTGCACAGGAGAGGTGCTGCAGCCCTCTGATCATCTTTGTGGCCTCCTCTGGACTTGCTCCAACAGGTCTATGTCCTCATTATGTTGGGGGGCCGGGAGCTGGATGCAGCACTGCAAGGCAGGTCTCACAAGAGTGGAGCAGAGGTGGGGGAATCGCCTCCCTTGACCTGCTGGCCATGCTTCTTTTGGTGTGGCCCAGGATATGGTTGGGCTGCAAGCACACATTACTGGGTCATGTTGAGCTTCTCATCCACCAATACTCCCAAGTCCTTCTCCTCAGGGCTGCTCTCAATCCATCCTCTGCCCAGCCTGTATTCGTGCTTGGGATTGCCCTGACCCACATGCAGGACCTTGTACTTGGCCTTGTTGAACTTCATGAGGTTGGCACAGGCCCACCTCTCCAGCCTGTCAGGGTCTCTCTGGACGGCATCCCTGCCCTCCAGCGTGTCGACTGCACCACACAGCTTGGTGTCATGCAAACTTGCTGTGGGTGCACTCGATCCCACTGCCCATGTCACCAATGAAGATGTTAAACAGCGTCAGACCCGATGCCAACCCCTGAGGAGCCACTCATCACTTGTCTCCACTTGGACATAGAGCCGTTGACCGCAGCTCTGTGAGTGCAACCACCCAGGCAATTCCTTATCCACTAATGGTCCATCTGTCAAATCCATGGCTCTCTAGTTTAGAGAAAAGGATGTTGTGCAGGACAGGGCAATGCTTTGCACAGGTCCAGGTAGATGACATCAGTTGCTCTTTCCTCATCCACCAGCACTGTAATCTTGTTGTAGATGGATGCCATATTTGTCAGGCATGACTTGCCTTTAGTGAAGCCATGTTGGTTGTCACTAATCACCTTCTGATTTTCCATATACCTTAGCATAGTTTCAAGGAGGATCTGCTCCATAATCTTGCTGGGCACAGAGGTGAGACTGACTGGTCTATAGTTCTCCAGGTCTTCCTTTTTTCCCTTCTTAAAAATGGGGGTTATGTTTTCCCTTTTCCAGGAAATATTCTCCCTTTTCCCTAATCTTGCTGTCCTGCTTCCTAGCAAAACCTACACTTAATGGATAAGATTTATATAATCCTGCATCTCATTACTTACTTACCAAGCTCTGCATTTCAGGATATAAATATCCACCTGTAAGATGATTAAATATATGGAGAGTAAATTCAGGTGAACGGGCCTGGAACTGTATGCTGCTCCTTCCATTAACTATGCATCTGATGCTTCTATGATGGAGTACTAAAGAAGGAACGTGATTTAAAGAGAAAATAAAAATCAGTAGACAATGTCTATCCACTGAGGAAAGGGGACCAGATGGTGAAAACACAGCTCTTGGGTAGAAGTTCTGCTCCCGAACTTGGCCCAATCCCCTTTGTGATCTTGGGCAAACTGATGGTAAGACACTAGGGGCTTCACATGCAGCTCCCACTGCAAGTGCTTCACACCTCTGAATCATGAGTGCACCTTCCTCTCTCTTTTCTGTGGATGGGAAAAAGAATACTTCCTTCCACAGCGGTATAGCAAGGGTTAATTCATAAACATTTATAAATCACTTGACACTGCAGGAGCTCTGGACTGCAAGGTATGCAAGGACTGGACATGCATTTTAATCAAAATAACTCTATTAAATGAAGGAAGTAGCCAGTGTAGCAACAGGTACCAGAAAAGAGAGGAGAAAGGATGCCGTGTTCAAAACATTCAGATGGCATAAAAGAAAAAAAAAAAAGTTGCCTCTGTTGTGGGGAACAGAGGACAAGAAGCATGCTTAGGTGACAGACTTCAGGGGAAACAGAGGAGACAGGAATAGATGGGCCAATGCAGAAGGGTACAGAGCTTAGGAATGTAGATTTCTTAAACAACAGCTGTCAGCAAACAGCTACAAAATACATGTACAAAACGTTAGTCTAATCTCCCCCCAGTTAGCTTATTTAATAGGCTGTTTATTGTTACGAATAAACCCAGTGAAGTGAAGATCCAATGTGTGAAGTTCCTTCTACAGGCTTTGCCTGTTAAATGCTATCATATAGCAAATGAACACTGTTCTGTGGGTTTTATTGCATTTTTTTTTGCTTAAGTGAAAAATAACATTAAAATACATGTTGGAAAAAAAAATACAGGTTGTAAAGTTGAAACTTCCCCTGTTAAAAAAATGCCAAAAGGCTTGCATATATGTTTGCATCACAATTCAGTTTCACTTCTTACAGTATGATTATCTGATTATTCCATTAAAAAGGACAAAAGACATATCAAAGATCCCCAATAATTTGGCATTATCCTTTATGCGTGCTGAGTGAACCATGTCCCCTGGAAGGCAGATAACAACACAATAATTAAATGAGTACCATAATGCAGAAGGTGGCCAGATTAAGATTGCCCAAGCAAACACCATTCCTAATTTGAGAATCTGGCTTTCCAGCCTTTCTTCTTTTCCCTTCTCTCAATCATGCAGCTTTCTGCATTAGCAGATGGTCACATATCTGGGATTGCGGGTGGCATTCATGAAATGCTGAAAACTTACAACCAGTCTTCTTTTCCACCTAAGAATTCACTTAATTTAAAACTTTCCAAGCTACTTTTGGCATCTGACTTTGAACATGGCATTTTGTGATTTATCTGTCATAGGTCCTTGTCCAGCTATATGTTTGCACATATAGCTGACAGACTGCTGTGTTAGCTGGAATCATTAAATCTTGCATGTTTGTATTTTTTGTTATCCCAACCAGAATTACTAGCACTCCTTTTCTAATTACAATGATTTAAAAAGAAAGGAGACGATGAAAAAAGCTGGCATGAGTACAGCCAGTATAAGCACGAATAGTTGAGGAAATAACCTTTTATCTACTCCTTTATTCACATGAGACGATAGAAGAGCCAGAGGACTGATGAGGTTTTTTTTGGTTGCCTTTTTTTTTTTTTTTTAAGTAGAAGCATCCCTGAAAGATTAAAAAACCCTCCGCTAATTCAAAACTGCCCTTCAAAGCAGTTGTACAGCAACTGAAGAAGTGACCAACTGAAGCACACATCAAATGAAATGGTGTAATTAAAACAATCTATTTCACAGATAAGCGGTTCAGTCTTTTGAAGGTAGCATGCACTGATTTGGCTACACGAGGAATTGTGAAAAGGGTTCCAGGAGAAAATGTATTAGGGCATAAAGGAAAAAAAAAGGATAAAAGCATTTTTGCACTTCTCTTAGAGTTGTCTTTTTAGTTTGTAGAGACCTTTGTAAATGAAAAGGTCATGTTCACCTATGAGTAATAAACATAATCACAAAGTTTGCTCACAAGAGAGCTCAGCCGGGTTCCAGCCTCTTGGTCACTGAGGAAGACAAGGCACTCCCAAAACACAACACGGGGTGTTTGAATGCAGGAGGAAAGAAACCTTAAACATTAACTCAAGGCAAAAATCTAGTGTTCAGGTAACTCATCAAAACGCAAGTAACAAAACTAAGTCTGTGAATTTACCTTAAACAGCAGAACATGTAAAATGAAACCAGAAGGTCTTCTGGAAGATACCTGATTGCAAGCCTATTATATTGACATCAATTTCCCAGTGATTTCACATACATACATGTATATTTCAATAACTTGCTATGACCACAGAGTAACTGCCTTTACTGTTATCCATGTCTTTCAAAGGTAGCGATTAACTACGATCTAAACATGCAACACTTAACTGTCCTAATTGAAAGGGCAAAATATCATGTCCTCTGGCAGTTTAAAAAAATCAATAATGAGAAAATGGAAGCCACAAGCAACCTCCTACCTTCCCGGAGCACAGGTAAGGGGAATCTAACCGCGCACGGCCTGTGAGGCGCCCACGGGGCCGCCGCCGGCCCGGCCCCAGCCCCGACCCCCCGCCGCCCCGGCCCCGGCGTCGCCGGCGGTCCCACGTGCGGTCGGCGCGGTGCTGTTGCCGGGGCCTGCCCCAGCCCCGCCGGCGCGTCCCCGTCAGGCACCAAGCGGCCTTCCTGAAGGGCCGCTTCAGCCGCTGCCCCTTTGCGGAGGCTCCAGCGGGGTTTCCCGCCTCGCCAGCGCCGCGCCACATGACCCCGAGGTGCAGTCACCGGCCGCGCTGAGGGAGACGCCGCCCGCCCGTCCCCGTTAACCCGCCGGGAAGGTACTTACGGGCTCCATGTCCGACGGGGCCACGAAACAGCCGGCTCACGGGCTGGTCCTGAGGCGACCCGAGCCTGGCGGCAGCGTCCTCTCTTCTCCCGGGAGGGGTGGCTCTGTCCCCCTCACGATTTAACGCCCGCTCCCCCTGGCCGGAGGAGGGTGACAGGCTGATTGTCACCTGCGCGGCTGTCACCCCCCGCTGGGCGGCCCTGCTCCGCCCCGCCACACCTGGGAGCGCTTTGCAGCCCCGGGCCGCAATCCCGGCTGCTCGTCCCACCGGCTCCGCCGCCGGCGCGGCCCCCTCAGCCGCCCGCCCGCTCCCCTCAGCCGCCCGCCCGCTCCTCAGCCGCGTGCACTTGGCGGCACACTCGGGGGTCTCCTCACAGTGGGGCTGAGCGTCCCAGGCTGAGGGCGCTGTGGCAGGGGGGCCGGGGGGTTCCCCCACCAGAGTTTCAGAGCCACTTTGGACGTGGAGGCTGTGCATCTGGTTTGAAGGCCACAGCTCGGGTACAGTGAGGAGCACGGTCCTTGACTCCTCCAAGAAGTCTTTGGTGGGGACACGCCACCCGTGGGACAGGCTCCTCTGCAGCCCCATGCACCCACTGAGGGAAGGTGCTCAAGGGCCCGTTGACAAGAAGTGGCCTTTCCTGTCAGTCAGTGCATCCACACAGGAAGAGTTTCATGAAAAGTATGAATTTGACTTATAAACCAGTGTGGAGTGGGAGTGGTCCCACATCAGTGTGTGAAGTGACATTGCTGTAAAACTTGGGCAAGTGGCAAGAGAATTAACCTTGTCCTCCTCTCCTTCTAGAGGCTTCCACAGCTAAGAGAGGCCACCAATGTGGTCTGGAACAGAAGCCTGAATAGTTGTCCGAATTCCATTTATCTTCGCAAGAAGATATACTCAGTTAGAAATACTGACTCCAAGGTATGGATCTGATGTATGAAAAGCCTATTGCATTATTCATTGTGTGCCATATGCAAATTATATTTGTACCATATATGCAGAACACAGGGGGAAAATATCTTAGCACCTTCTTGCCAAAATAACTAGTATCTTTTTAACTCGGCTAAAAGATTATTATACAGTTCTAGAAGATCAGTTTGCATGGATGTAGTTACACCTTTACAGTTTTATTGGGATCACTGTACATGATTTCATATAGCAACAGGCAAATAGAGTTAGGTGCTTATATGATGTACAACATTTGAACCCTCTAATCACTTTATGCCCTCTGTGATCTCACTGAGTCTTACTGAAAACAGTAAAGTCGACCAACTATCCACAGTTAATCATATGAGAAAGTGTTTATGGAATCAATTTACTTACCAGACAAAAGTGTTCAAATAATGAAACAAATTAAGCACACTATAACAGGCCAATTGAGGATGTAATATGAGGGGTTTGATATATATATTATCTGCACTGAAATTCTTTAATGCCGGGTGTTGTTATAGTTCAGAAAACAAGCAGCTCTGGGGGGGAAAGTTGTATTGATTTAATGCTAGAAGTGAAGTTACAACTACTCTTTATTTAGTCTTGAAATAAAAATGTGGGAAATACACAACAGAAAAAAGTCTTTTAAATGAATCTTTTGTAGATGTTTAGCATATGATCAACGAAATAGTGAAGTTCACTAAGCCATGATGTTTATTCTTCAAGTAAATGGGTCTTTTCAAATTCAGAAGGTTTAAAATGCATGTGAGTAATAGAGATCTTATAGACAACTCATTCTATACACAACGCTCCTGTTTTATGTCATGATCATCATGATTCTGAAACAGAATCAAAGAATCTTCAATTCTATAAACAGGAGTTTAAAGACTCATTATTTTCTTCTTTGAAATGAGTCGATGCTCTAAAAGCATAGTGCTGAAAGGCTGCCAAGCTAATAGTCCAGTGAGCACTAGGAAGAGATTAATTTTATACCTGGAATGACTGTATATAGTTTCCATTCCATTTAGTGAAAGGGCTGGAATGTGAACTAGTGTTTCCTTCATGGTGCAGTGTTGTGTTAAACCCTGGAGTAAAGAGTCAGCCTCTACATCAGAGAGTGTCCGGATTCAGGACTGTGACCAGCTACAGATGTTAGTCCACAAAAAGTAAATCAACATGGGATGTTTGAGATGCTTACTTGCATTTTTTTTTTTGCCCAGTATTTTGTTGAATACTGGTACTGGTACTCTAAAATCAATTTGAATATTTGGGAATGCAAATATGTTATGAGCACTTCTGTTTACTTTGAAACATGCATATATTAAAATAGAGAGGTGTGTGCTAGCAAACGTGGTCTTCTCACTAGAGAGTTCTGCCTGAGGTGTAGCCAGACTTGTAATCTCCAGGTGTGTTCTTTCTACTTTTCAAAGGATGCCTGATCATTAAAAAGAGACAGAGTGTAGGTAAAGCAATGGATCTACTTCCACAAAGTAAGTTAGCCAGCAGTAGAGGAGATTTGGAGTTCCAGATCAGTTTTGGAAACTGCCTTTAAAGGTTTTCTGAAAAGTTATATTAAATTGTCTTTTGTTTTCCTGTTGTTCACTGTTGACTGTTCAGAACCCCAGGAATGGATTTCTGAAATAAAAACCCAAGTCCTTCTGATTACAAATACATTAATGTATTTGGCACAATATATTGGCTCATCCTACCAGGACCCATATATTGGGTCATCCTACTGGGATAGTTCAAATTTTGTCATTCAGTGTGAAAAGAAGTGTACAAGGAATGAGAAGATGACAACTCCTCCATACCTTTCCTAGGGCAGCTGGAAAAGAAGGCAAGCATTTCTTGCTTGGAGGAGTTCAGTCTAGGTTACTGAGCATGAAGAGCAATGCTGAAAGAGGGATTTTTCCTAATCAAAACTGTGAGTAAATTATATTCCTGAAAAATTATCAGTTCCTAACTGATGTTCTTGGTGAGAATTAAATTGCATATGACATCATGAATATTTGGAATGTTAAAGAATGATCAGAAGGAACAAAAGCATTATGAGAGTTGTTCCTTTATGCTGCATGTCATGAGGTTGCTATTTCAGACAGAAACATACTGAAGCAGGTGACCACACCTCACATTTTTGTGAGAAGAAGAGACATTAGGTCATCCGTTTTGTCCAAGGCAACAATTACAGCTGGTTGGTGTAACAGGGTATACCTACAGACTTGCACAAGTAAATTAATTGACTACTAAATCAGGAAATTGATAAGCCAAAGAAAGGATAGAATGGGTGTGCCTAGTGGAGTGCTTAATGTAACACTAACTTTCAAATAAATATCCAAACTGCATGGCTAATTTTTATATTTGGCTGAAGAAGGAATGTGAGGAACTATACCTGTAAAAGGTTTTGTCAAGAATCACTTGTCAGTTAAGTTGCGTAGGGATTAGTATTACACAATACTAAATACAAACCTGGATAAAGTGTTCTTTTTTTCAGGCTCTTTAAACCTTACATATGACTAAATACAACTCTGAAGTGAAAATGCATAGACATAAAAAACTTGAGGCCAGAGGTTTCATTAGCTTATATTGTCCAGATTCCCAAACACCAGAAATCATTACCTTTTATTCTCACTCTTGTGTTTAATTTATTAATACACTGCCACTGCAGACCCCAGCAGCCAGAGGGAGATTCTGGACCCCAGATCAGATTGTTTTCTGACTCCCTTCACCCTCTGGTTATTTTCTGTTCTCCAGCTGTGATGACTTCACTCCATTGTAGTCACTCAGATGCTATTATGTACTACATATGGGAGAAGCAACATTTGCCCATAATTTGTTTAGAATTGCATTAGAAAAAAGGAGAGTTGTGCTTATCAGAAGAATAAAGGGATATAGGGGTAGTTCTGCTGTGAATCAGTTAGCCTTGTCACATAATAATTACTGTATTGTAACTTCATAATAAACATTAGCTATAGCATTTAATAAACAAAGCTGGTGAATTATTTGCTTTCTGAAGTCTTTGGAAAGAGTAATCACAGATCTAACCACTGGCAAAAAAATCACGTGGTCCACGCCAGCTGCACATTTTTGTTGAGACACTGAAGAGTCTCCCTGCATGAATCTGGTAGAGGTAGGATTTTTATCATGTATCAGTATATAAATTCAATAGAATGAACAGCAGCTCTCTCTCTGTCTTTTTTTTTTTTTTTATTAGTAAATAATTGACTAATGCCACGGTGACCTCATACAGCTATGTTTTGCGCTTTTGGCATTTTGGCTCACCACAGCTAGTAGATAAGTAGGGTATATGTCCAGCTGTGAAGAAATAAACAGTCTAATCATACTGCTGAAAATGATATGGTGCTGTTTCATTTCTGGTTCATCTTGTTTCCTCTCTTACCTTTATTGCGGGGTGAACATGTAAGGTTATGCTATCTTTCAGCTAAACAACTGGGTCATAATGCCATGCCAACTACAAAGTCTCTGCCTCAAGCCAGCTGACAGATTCTTTCTGTGGGGCTGTAAATGTGAGTAGCAATGGCAAAATCAGGAATCGCACAAAACAATACGTTCTTGGTTTGTCATTCTGTGGTTGGCAGTCGGATTACTGCATCATACAACACACCATATAAAATGCAGAAAAAAGTGACATAACAAAGAAAGTATTAATGAATAGTACTTTTCATGAAGATGCCTGAGTATCTGCTTTTCAAGGATATTAATTTGTTTTGGTAATGTCAAGGGGTATCGATCCAGAGGAAGTAGCAGGAGGCATTTTGCTTGTCTGCTGCTGTGTGCGCATGACTATACTGATCAGTTTTGTGAGGACCAGGTCCATGGGCCTTTTCCTTTCTACTGGCTGTCTCTGTTAGAAACACAGCAAGAAAAGACTACTCTGGAATTTTGCTCTCTTCAGGTTATACAAAACAATTGAGACTCCTTGTGGGCTCCTCTCTGCCCAGGCAGTGGGATGGCTCTTTCAGAGCTGGCCAGTGGTCAGTGTAATTCCAGTGTTTAAAAAGAGGAAAGAAAGCTTGAGTCATTGTGGCATAATAACTCATGTAACACTTTCTGAGGCAAACGAGGACTTTCCTAACTATTACAGCTCCACAAGCTGTATGTATTACAGCTCCACAAGCTGTCAAGCCCTCACAAGCTATATGCTCTTCTATATCATTATTTTATTTCACTTTGAGCTTTCTTTAATAAAGATCTTACCATGTGGAATTACAGATGAGTTAGGCTGTTTTCATCTGTAGGGAAGATACTTAAAAGAATTCTAGCAGATTAGGAGGAGTGTCTAGTAAAAGCATCCTTCAGCCTGATTAGTTGTATACACATGGTTTAGGAAAAAAGAAGTCATGCTTCACTAGCCTTCTGGAACTCTTTGAAGATAACACTGCCAAGATAGGGTATACCATGGACATTATATTTTTAGATTTTCAGGAGTCACTTGACAATGTTTTGGCCAAGAGATTAATGCTGAAAGAGAGAGAAGTGAAGGGGCAAGAGAAAAGTTCACTCATTAAATTGAAAAGCGGGTCTAAGCATGAACAATAAGGAGCGAAAAATGTCATTTTTACAGACTAGGGGAAACAGAATTTGTAAGGCTGCAGCACTTCTGTGTATCTAGTTTACTTGCTTACATAAATGGCTTCGATGGATATACTCTTTCGAAACCAAAATAGGCTCATTGTCATTCATTTTAGTGCTAAGACGCCCTAATAGGATTTTTAATCCAGTGTGCTGAGCACTGTATATGTTGAGACTGTCCCTGAAGCCAAGTAGACACTGTATAATAAAAGTAGAAGGGAAGTATTATTTTCCTGATTAAGTGAAGGAGGTTCTGAGGCCTGGGCAGACTTGATCCCAGCCATAGGGTAAAGTAAGCAGATCTGATGAGTGAACACATTTTCTTAGTCATGAGACCAGATTTCTGATCTGGAGATTATACTTTAAACAAGAGTAAATTCCAAAGAACAGCAAAGTACTTAAAAGGAAATATTGCCATCCCAACAAATGTGAAATGTATTTCCAAATAAATATACATTCTAACCAGAAAAGAGATTTAAAGTTTATTTTAAAAGTGTATCTTTTAGTAAAACTTATGCATCTTATGTAAAAAATGTAATTTTTATATACGAATGACTTAGAAGAACATATTTAGAAGAGTTATCTCTCCATGATGTAAAAAATCTTGCAAAAAATGGTGCAACATTTCTAATTAAAACTTGCTTGGTTCAAATGTAATTTTCTAAGTTAAAGCCATATCTTAATTATTCCTAGATGTTACAATAAAGGAACTAAGCTGCAAAGAGGACTTATTTTGGTTCACACCATATAGATAATGGTACAGCAGTGACAAATTGAGTGAGTGTGAGAACCACTATGTCTACAACTTGGGTTTGAAATATTAAACTTTGCAAGATGTGAACACGACCACACACATCAAAAGGATGTTCTAAGATGCTGGCTGTCTCTTTCTATGCATCAACTTCCCAGCATACTAAGCTTAAAATCATAAGTGGTACATGAAATTTTCAAAGGAATTGCCTATACTGTAAAAGAAAAGAAATAAATTCTCTTTTTAGACTAGAGATCCATCTTGCATTCCAACATGCCTTTTACCATATACCTCGTTTAAATACCCTCTTTTAAAAAATGAGACCCTACCCTTCTGCTTTCTTTTTGAACTCCTAGGGACCTTGCCCAATGATGCTTCATGATGCAGTATCTGAATTTACTCTTGCAAAGGAGACTTCATAAGATTTCAGCATAGATAATCCCGATTTACTGTGCTATGAAATGGATCACATTCAGATCTGTCATCTTAAGTATTGCTCCTTTCTTCCCATGCTGCTTATCTTACCCACGCTTTACCGAGAGTTCTTGGAACTACTCGATGCTCCTCTCTGCCTGTTTGTAGTCTCCTTGCTTTACGCATATAGACACCTAACTGGCACCTAACTGTGGGAACAAATTCCTGTGAGGCAAGTTAGGGTGGTAGTTAGGGTATATGCTCTTGCATCTTGGTAAACATAAAGTAATTTTAGGTAGTTTGCTGCTCAATGGAAGTGGGCTAAGAAACCTTGTACCCAACACAGGAAAACAGTGCATACATTAATAACTACCAGGGATTAGGTAGCACAATGTAAATTCTTACTTTTTCTTACTTCAGAGTCAAAGCTTGGAAATAACTTGGTCTGGTTGCCATGCCTAACTTGTTGAATGATTAAGTGATTGTAAGAACTAATCCATTCATTACCTAAAAGAGCTCTTCTTCAACTGGAGCTGTACAGGCTAAGGTTTTTGGTCATAATGACGAAGGTTCTAATCCTAGTTGTTTATCGATGTGATTAATATAAATATGTATGTTTGAGACCATCATATTCTTTATGCAAGATGACTGCGGTAGGGTCTTCTGCAGTAAGACTCTGATATAGACCTTAGCCATGCTTAGGTTGGAAGTGCCACACCTCTTATACAGTATAAATAGGTATCTAAGTTAGAAAAGCTGCTCAGTGTGCTGTTATTGCTTGTGTTATGTCCTAAAGGAACATGAGTCAATCAATAATTAAGCCACAAAGTACTGCCTGTTGACATGGCAACATGTTCACAGATATGACGTGAACTTAATGTCCTTCTTTCATGTCTCCTGTGAAAGTAAAAGTCTCCTAAGCTCACTAACAAAGAACTGGAGCAGGCATTGCCAGAGGAAAAGGAGAAAATGCAAAAAATAGATGATTTCTTTTATAAAAATGGATGCCTTTGAACCTCTTCCCTCTCAAATCTACTGTATAAATAGTCTCTCTTTTTTGTAGTACAGGGGCCTTTCCCTAATCAAAAAATCCCCAATTGCCTATTGCCAAATCCTCTTTAGAAGCATGAAATGAACTTCCTTATGGATCGTTTTCATGATTGCTTCTTTCCCATGTATTTCACCCCACCCACATTTTTAATGGAACTAAAGTGAACACAACTCCTTTAGGTTACTTCTGTTTAGGCAAGACTGTCTAGCTCCAAGAATAACATTAGTTGCTGCACCACAGATTAAGGATTGGCATGAAGGTCCAAATGTGAAATTGTCATCGTCAGTTGATGCCTGTTCTGAAGACAAAAGAAGCACGAATTCGTGTGACATCAGCTTCTGTATGTTGGGATCATTTTGCTGGCTGTTTCTGCAGCTTCTCTGCACGTGCTCCCACTCTCACATACTCTCTGCTTGCCAGTTACCCTATTCTCCTCTTGGCTTGCCTGTCTTTCTTCCAAGCCTTCTGCAGCAGATGTTAAATGGGCCTCGCCAACATGTTTTGTTTGCCACATATGTTGCTACCTGTGTCACAATGGGCGAGGTTCATTTTTCTTTTTTTCCAGGGCATCTTTTTACTTCTACCTTAGTTGGTCTCTTGATCTTTCACACATTAAAAGTTTACTGCACTTTTTTTCCTTTGGGAGCTCAGTGTCCTCTGTGCAGAGGACATGTCCAGTCCAGCAAAACTACGCTTTTATAAGATTGCTTCAACACTGTTTGTGCAACCACTTTGCAGAACTTTGTTATTCATGATTTTATCTTGCCACTTGATATGCATAATAGCTTGAAGGTGCCGTTGATTAAATTTTTCCAATGCTTTGATGTACCAGTACTAGCATTTCCATGTTTCTCAGCTCTAAAGTGAGGTAAAAATTAGTACACTACGGAAAAGCTAGGGTTTGGTCTTATGTCTAACAGTGTGCTAGTTTCAGCTTTATTGGATCTAATTCTCCATCTCAGTTCATCTAAATATATAAAACCTAACTGAAGTATAAAAGCCAACTGTTTTGAAACTCATGTTAGGGAGAAACATTAGATGTGGAGTTTTAAATTATCATGTCTAATCCTTGCCTTTTAAGAAATCAGGTAACAGTTTTGATAACTTACATTTGATAAAAGTATCTCAGATGCAGGCTACTGCACAGCTGGGCAGTCTGAATGTTTGGTGGACCATATACCCTTCAGCAAGTATTAATCCTAACTTTCCAGACATATGTGGAAAACGACTACACAAGTTCAGTGATAAAAAGAGGCAGGCAAGATTGCTGAGACAGCAGGATGACCTCATACACTTCATCAAATATGTCCCTTCTTTTCTCCTTCTCCGTTGTCTTTTTAATGTATGTTCTTCAGTGTCCTATGTGATTTCAGATCTTTGAGCAGATGAACTATTTTTAAACAAGAAACCTTTTTCAGCTTGTATCACTTTTCAGATCAACTTTGATTACAAAACAATCAGCAATATATTTTGGGTAGGGTCAGGAGCAATTCAAGAACTTAAGGTCCTTGACAGCAATTTTGGGTTTAGGTCTGGACAAAACATGCAGCTGAGTGACATGTCTCCTGTGCCCTGGACAAATTGCTCATTAGCTGTGTTGCTTGCAAACTGACATCCTTTAGGCAATGCCCAATTGTCCTTTGTACTATTTAAAAGGCAGGTTCGGTTAAGCTGGGGAAAAGGGCCTAAATCTCCATTTTAAAATACTAACATGGCTTCTGGTTTTGCTATTTTTATTTACTGAAAAATAATATTGTAAGGCTCTTTACTTGGAATTCTTCTGTGAATTTTGAACACAAAAAATCAGTTCATAAACCTTACAATACATATAATTTACAAACAAAAGCTAGACATTTAATGGGATTTCTGCAGGCACATTATAATTATACCTGAACAATAGTCAACAGGGAAGGGAGTGATGGTAGCACCATTAGGAAAAGAGAAGCATGACTGCTACCTATGCAAGACTTAACTTGATGGGAACCCAGCTATTCCCATGGCAATTCAAAACACTGAAATTATACTGATTTAGTACTTGGTGTGCAATCATGACACCTTTAATTTTTTTGTACATATTTTTTTTTCCTTTGGTAGATCTTACTTGAAAAGTGTCACGTTGACATAAGTGGGTCTCATTTCTGGAAGAGATTTATCTCAGGCAATAAAATTGGAAAGATCAGCCCCCTACAAGAGAAATGAACATGTGTAATAACTTTTAGCTCACTCTCCAGCACATGCATGCTTTTTTAAAAAAATACAGTAAGTTATTGTATTATTGAACGCATCAAAATATCTTCTAAGATGTAAAGTATACTTTATTCTGTCCTTTATTACTTGGAGAGTTTCATTATTTCGTAAATTGCACTGTTTCTGTTCCGTTCATGTGTCTTTAATAGCCCCATCTGCTGGCTAAGCACCAGGTAAGAGAATGAGCACATGCCTTTGAAGGTCTCTTGTTCTAACAGGGCTTCCATGAACTTGCTACTGAAATATTCTGTTTTTTTCCAAAGTGAGACAAAAGACATAAAATTGGAAAACTGCATTTTATAGGTGCATATTACCTCACAGTGCTGTGGAGTTTATTTTTGTTTACAAAGTCCTTGGTTTCTGCCAGTGTCAGTCTGTTTTACTAATGATAAATATGCACTTTTGTTGTAGGATCTTAAAATCCTAAAACACTTTACAGTTTGCTAAAGTGAGAAGACATAAACCTGTAGAAACTGGAACAAAATGTCAGATTAAATGTAAATGGCAACACTCACTGGAAAAGAAACTAAGCAAAGATTTGCTTTCAGATGCAGTGCATCAGTGGCACTGAGACTGTGTTGTGTTCTGCAGAATTTGACTTATTGCTACTCTTCCCTAGCATCCATTTATGTTTTAGATAGGCTACAGGACAGGAGGGAGTCTTGCTGTGACTCAGTAGGCTCATTTTCATGTTCTAATGCCCTTGTAATGGAGATAGATGCCACAAATTTTCCAGAAATAGCAAGAGGGTGTGTGCTTGATTCATCTCTTGTTCTTTAAATGGAGCTATACTGCATTGCTTTTGGAGGGAAAGCTTCTGATGTTACATGTACAGCCACAGTACCACTCATTCTACATTGGTGTAAAGGAGTAGCTTAGAGGACAGCTGAGGAGTTTGAGCATGTGTTTCTTGTGCATCATTGCCACTGAACACAAATTTGGTTTTGCATCTACAGACTGTCCTGCATAATTGTGCTTACTATAAACCTGTGATTTATCTATGCATTAATATAACAAAAGCACGACTAGACTTCAATGTATTAAAGAATTGAAAAAAATCTTATATATAAAAAAATATTCTCTACAAAAGCTGTCACATGGCCTGGCAAAGGAAAAAGAAAATCCTGAAAAAAACTGTGTTGGGAGACGATGTTTGTTGGAGAGGTGTCCCTGGATGTAGATATCTGTGGTCATACTGAAGAAACAAAAACTTGAGGGGGAAGGGAAAAGGATTAATGAATGTACCTTTGCTACAGTCAATAAGAGAGCCTAAACTGCATTATAATTTCTGATGCTGTCCGTTGCAATATAGATCACCTTAGTTCTTTTGCAATGTTCAGCAAAGACAGTCTGCTGAATAAGAGTAATCTACCTTTTCCCAAAGTTTATTCCAGTGACTGAAGACAGAGAGAATGATTTAACAGCTTAAAAAAGTACTAACAGAAAGATAAGTTACCATAGCCATCCAATTAATCTGTGGATTCTGGTCTGATAAGATACTTGAATGTTTTTTAGGGCAGTGGAGTCGACACAAACAAGACAAACCAAAATCAGTTATGATATGATGGGCTCACCAATATAGCGATCCATATTTTCTTATGACTGTGAAGATGTTGAGTCAATCTTTGTAAGGAAATCCCAATGAAACTATTACTCTATTAGTAAATTCATGTATACAAAGCCTTGTGAAGTCAGACTGGTAAGTAAATGTTATCTTTCCTTGTAGCCTGGTCTACAGATACAGAGGGAATGAGTATGAATAGAAAAAAAGATTTATTTCACATATAAAAAGTACAGCGTTGTGTTCATGTTCTTTCAGAAGGTCTTTCAAAACTTGGTTGCTGAAGTTTTTAAAATACCTAAATGTTTCAGGTGAGTTTTACTGAAAGTTAAAAGGGCTTGTGGTCCCCATTCACATAATTGCTTGTGAAAATATCAGCTCCTATTCTAGTTCTATAATAAATAGCACATGACTTAGAGGACCAAAGGATAGCTTCCTGCTGAAGATCATGCACAAATACCAGCATACCATGGAAAATTTTCTGCTGATGTCAGTGTAGAAGATACAACACAGGATGCCCTTAATTGCATTAAAACAACACAGATGATTTTAAAAGGAAACCTGGGACATACATCGATCATATGTTCAAGATTGTAATTTTCCAGTTACTAGGAGTGTTCACGTAATATCTTTCCTATTGTGCAAGAAGCTGCTCTTTTTCCTTCCAAATGCGTTTAACATAGTCACCTAAGTAAATCCACCCTGATGCAGCTTTACCAGCTGCTGTACTGTTTCTCTCCTGCAGAGGTGTTGTTTAATGAACACGTTTCTTGTTCACAGGTAGTTAGCTTTATGCCTGACTGCATTTCTTTACAGGCTTTAAAACCCAAAGCCTCAAGGCACAAGTGCCATATGTAAACTGGATGGAAGCTTGATCCTTCATTGGACAGCTCAAGCGATTATGAATTACTCACTTGTGAAATCCTGAAGTGATATAACCAAAAGGACTGGTGGATCATAAAAACACTGATTTCTGTTTTAAAAAACGATTTAGTCAATTTAATCACACAATTTTAAAGTTGCCTGAAAGATTTGTAACAAATTTTCCTGTCTACCTTGACTAAATAGATACATGTATAAAGGCCTTATATAAATAATTGTTACTTTTTAAATATAACAGAAAGACATAGGGAAAGGTAACCATCAAAGAAACTGTTATAAACAGCAGGCCTTAAACTTTGTTTTGGTAGGAATGGCAGCTAACACTGACCATTTCCTCTCAGCAAAGATCTGGATTTGTCTTTTCCTAAGACTAGCTAATCCTTGCCCTCTTCTTCAGCAACTGTGTTCACATCTTTTTGCATTCACTTGACGAACAGGTGGCTCAGATCAGCCAAATCTTAATCCTAGCAGACCTTGCATTTACTGGAACACTATTGCTCTTCCAGTGGGCTTAGAAGCCTTCTTTCTTTTTCCTGTCATTACTGTGATTAATAATGATCTTGACACACAGACACAGATGCATTCGTATATACAGTAATAAACACAAATAGAAAACATAACAGATTGAGCTGTTAAAAGCAGAAATCAGTCAGGAAGTCAGAAACCAGCAGTTTTTTTAATGTGGTAAGGCAAAAAAAATATTAAAATTTACTAAAATTATATTTTTACTAAACAAAGTCAGATAGTCTTACAAGTCAGAAACAAATGCTCTTCATTATCCATTGATTAAAGGAAAGACAATTTCCTAATCTACATTAATTTTCTAAACAGCTGGACAGATTTCCAAAACTTGAATTATTACCAAATGTTTTGAAATATACTGTGCTTTGCCTGTTTTAAGTCTGAATGGTGTGCAATTTGATTATCTGAGATAACCAATTTGTACTCAGAGTAGCACAGTGCCTATGACAACACATCTCGTGATTACCCATACTTAGTAACCGTTTCTAAAATCTTAAACTGCCCACTATGAGTCTTGAGTACTGAGACCACTTACAGACACTTTTCCAAATTATGACTCATTACATTAAGCCTTCTTTTCATGAAACTCTGCTTAACTGTGCATGTGCTTATTGTTTTCTTTGTCATCTGACTTTCAGACTGGTTACTGATCTCCTTTGATATACTGTACATGACATCCTAACAAAACCAAGTCTTTAATCAAAATGATGAGGATTCAAATGTGTGCCACTGTCAGACAGCAGGGTAAGGCTAACATGCAGCAGATGTGTACTTGCAGGTCAGATGGAATGAATGGATTTAAGACATACAGTTGGTACAATCTTTAGTTTAACCCTACATCTGACTTTAAAATAGAGGCAGAATATTTTCACAATGAGCTGTGTTGGTTTTAACTGTCAGCTGGCAAAAGACCGGCACAAATATTTTATATATGGTGCAGACTTGACAAGCCTTGAAAGTCACAATCTAGAAAGCAGCAGGAATTTGTTGCAGAGAAAGAGAAAAATGGCTCTGTTTTTTGCTTTATAACAAAAAATCATCTGCATTAGTAGTTCTGTGTAAATATTTTCTCTTTCATTCTGCTAATCCACAAGATGTGGAAAAGCAAAAGACACAGCCACAGGTGACTGCTTCTAACAGATTTCATTAATGCAAGCACAAAACACCGAGATTGTGTAAATGAAATCTGCAGCTGCGAATCAAAAGTAACATACCCTGGTTAGTCAATTAAGGATCAGGAAGCACCAACAGCAAATATGTCAGAATATGATCTGCTTTTATATATTAAAAAAAAAAAAAAGCGTGATGATTTAAACATTTAATTGTTTAAGTTGAACTTTCTCAAGAAAATCTATGAACTGTGGGACAGATGGGCAGATTTTCATCCTACACATAAGCAGAAGTTTTCATCTTGAAACATAGTGTCAGTTTCACTGAGCTTAATGAGAGTTGTGGTGCTCCACACTTTCTAAAAGATGCTTTGCTGCGAACCAGTTCCAAAGTGACTGATGCCACTAGTGTTTAAGCCACAGCATGATGGATTTTCTCAAATTTGTTACAGAAATTGATGTTATGGTAGTAAACACTGTTCAAGGTACTTCTATTTGTTACAGCAAGCATTACCAGATAGTATTTTTACTTCATTGTAGGAAAGTACGGTAGATATAATTTAATGGACTATAAAAAGGGAGGCAGGTTACAGTTTTTGTTCTGCTCTGAGAAAATAGAGGGTTTTATGCACTGCAGTGATATTTATTTAATGCTGTTGATTATGAACTGAATGAGTCCTATCCCCCCATTGCTATTGGCAGATGCCAAGAATTTGTGGATTCAAGCTGTTCATTGGTTGATTGTAAATCCACTGAAAGATCCACAAGAAATGCTGATGGCAATAACGCTAAACTGAATAAGCAGTTAAGCACATCTTAACAGTTATTGTGTTGATGAGTCCAGTAGAAATACTGAGATAGATAAATTGATCAGGGGCTAATCCCTGAGTCCTGCTCAAAAGCTCTGAGCCAAATGGGGATACAAAGGAACTGGACAGCCGGTAGGTATCTCCAGATGTTTATTCCTTTTGAGTAAGAACTTTTCATATACAGCAGTTTCAACAGCATCACTTGTGTGTATGTCTGTTGATCCCCAGATGAAGCATCAGTCCTTTGATGATTATAGGTAAAGGGATTTAATTCACAGCAATCCTAATTGTGCTCTAACATATACCAGACAATGAAATGGCCTTTGTCATCCACAGCTTTGAGAAAATGTTACCATTTGCAGCTTAATCTTTCACTGAGAATAGTTTTTACTCTTCAGCAGAGGTGAATGAGTCCACTGAGGTTAATGAATTCACAAACGTGAGTCAGAGGTACAGATCAAAACTCTTGCCTTTATCCTCTTACCGTATACTGAAGTACTTATACAGTCATTGCTTTCCTTTTGCTTGGAGAGAATAGCATAATGATAGATTTTTTTTAAAGATAAAAAAATAAGAGTAGTATCTCTATTATTTAGCCATATGGCCTAATGGGTCTACCAAATAATGAAATTTGTATCACAAATGTCTTTCAAGAGCACTCAGAACCTACATGCCCAGTTTTGTACTTGGGTACACCACTCAAAATCAGTAGACTTATTTTCAGAGAAAACCCCATGAGTGATCAGTACCATTTCCTTTGCGATGGTGATGCTCCATACAAGTTTTGTATGAGTAAGGGTAACTACTGAAAATGTAACTCCACTTTTGTGATCTTAGCACATTTTCTTCAGTTGTGTTCAGCACACTGAAAACTAGCAACTGGAGGTCACAATGAGAATGTGCACCATTATGAGAAAAGTAAAGCATAACATGCAAATGCACAGTGTAGTTGAGGATGGGAAATTTATTTCTGGTTTTGTGACCACTGTAGCAAGGTTATATAACATACATCTTAATAAGTCAATATATTCACATATGGCTGAAGAGGTATTATGTTCCACGGTATTTATATATATAATCATGGAGCATTATGGCATGTGACCAGATAGTCCCTATATTATTCTATTCATATACTCTGACATGTCAAGTGTCTGTATAACCTAGAGGTAACTTATGCCACCTGTGTATATGATGTCCAACAGTAGTGAATGCCAGTGGAAACTCCCTATTTCACTATTGCAAAACATTCTAAACGCAAATCCCGTTCTTGGTGACATCTATGCAATTGTATGGCCTGTAGCAGAGTCGACATAGCATGGTCAGTGCAGGATTTGCCTTTAAAGTGCACTGTGGAAAATTTCTGTTTTACGATATATATGTTCTGCAGAGAATGCTGTCTTAGCTCTCACTGTTGCCATCTTTGGTTTCTATAACTGAGTACAGACCCACTGACTTCTAACTGAGCATCTAACCTAGAGGTCAGATTCTCAGATACACATTATTCTCTTAAAAATCAAAAAGGAGGAGTTGCACACTGTTGATAACCACCAACTACACACCTTCCCTGTGAAAAAGAATGTTGTCATAAGTCAACACCTACACTTTTGCCTTTTAATCTTGTGTCTTTGTACAGCTCCACGATAGCAATATCGGCTACTTCTCTCATGTACCTTATGATTCTTCCATCCAGGACCTCAGATCTTCCACCTGTGCTTTCTTGTCCTCTCTTGCTGTCCATGCACAGTATCCTGAGGTCTCATTGCTGTACCTAATTACTAGCTAGGCAAGAGGCAGCATGTCCTGTGGCTGGTTATGAGCTGTATGTGTGTTGATTGTCCAGCTGGTAAGCCAGACAAAACAGAACTTTTGAGTTCACGTTGCAGTTTTTCCCTTAATGAGGTCAGTCATCTATCTAGTCATCAGTTTTTATGTAGCTGGGTAGACCTTAATATCGTTGAGATCATGGCTCTCCTATCAAATTTGTTTGAGATTGGCCAATAGATTCAAAAGTTAGTGGGAAAGACAGAAAACACAGTTGCACAAGCTTGGGATGATCAGGCTAAAAACACAGTAATGATTTCTGAATACTAGGCTAGGCTAGTGTACTACTTAGGTGTGTACTCACTAGCCTAAACTAGACAAACAGATTCAGAGATCAGATAGTTTCCTAAACACTGTAAATAACACTATCCCAGGAATGGCTCCAAAGAGACCTGCTTATGTCAGCATACTCACGTTGCCTCTCCTTCCACATTTTGTATCATGGAAATAACTGTGAAACTAGGACAGTCTCTAGGCTAATTATCCTAGAATCTAGGGGAAAGTTATGGCATTGTGGAAATGTGCAGCGGAACCCCCATATCTGCATTTGGGAAAGGATTTCTGAAGAAGCTGTAATAAATTCAGTTACTTCATTTAGTTCATTGTTGAATGAGAACTGTCTTTGGAGTGCTGGTTGTTCAACTGGTACATAGTTATCCTTCAAGTAGGCAGAATATATAACTGAATTTTATTTGAGATTTGAATGCTCCTATGTACTTGCTCCATAAAAGATCACCATCTTGGAATGACCTCTGTTATGCCAAAGAGAACAGGCCAACCCATTTGAAGAAAGTATATAGTGGGAATTCTTGCTATAAATCCACTGCAACCAGTGGAGTTAACAGTAATTACAAATGTGACCCACAAAATTATTTTTTTCCTATACACATTCTGTAAACAATATTTTGAAAATATGCATTAAACTTCTCAATATCAATATAGTAATGTAACATCCCATGCTTGAACTTTCTGCCTGTGAATTTCTTTATGTAACAAGTATTTGATGCCTTGATTCACCAATGTGGGGGTCACCAGATGTTGTCTCAGTGCTGTTCAGAGGTTTTTTTTTATTTTTCATTTTTTCATTGTCAAGTTTGAAAAAAATATGATTTCTCACAAAATTATGGTGTGTGCTAGACGTGTATTTTTATATATATATATATATATACACACACATGCATATGTACGCATAAATTGGTATGTATGTTTTGACTGGCATACCAGTACACATCAGTTAACAGTAGGATCAAATCTTTATTCCGTTTTGAGGATAGCATATCATGTCCCAGCTATGAAGAGGCCATAGTCTGAAGTTTTGAGATAATATTTCTAATGTCTTTGCAATGGCTGTGTATATACAGTTTTTCATTAAAAATCATAATCTTTACTTCATACAAAGAGCTGTTACTAATGAGCCTCTTATGCTGAAAAATCTGTGAAGATGCAAATTAGTCAAAGCAAAATGAATGCCTGCTTGACTTAGTGAACAGCTAATTCAGTTCTTTTGAATTCGGTTTTACTGAGCTGCTTCTCTCCAGTCTTATATGATTTATATTACATGATTTGAAACAGCATGAATATACAGACACATTTACAGGACTGTTCCTGTAACAGCAGGCAACTATGGTTAGTTTAGTTGGAACCACCGTCTTCAATGCACTGTTTTAACTAGATTAGTTATACTCTTATATAAAAACTCAGGTAGGACTTGCTGGTAAATTCTATCTACTACATTTGTCTCATAAATTGAAAACTTTATAAAATTTAGGATTTATAAGTGGGTAATTAATTTATAAAAGTGGTAGACTTCTGTTTACACCGTAATTAATTAGCTTGATTGTAAATAGGAAACATTTTTTAGGTCTTCTGCTATCACAAAGAGACTTTATTGCAAAGTCAGCATAACGTAGTGTAAAAATGTCAAACAGAAATCTGCCTGTCTTTTTTAGTCCCCTGATCACCAGATGTGCCTGTTTCCCTGTTTTTCATTGGGGGCGGGGGGTGTGGAATAACGAGAATTTTTGACCTTCTTTTGTGCTAAAATATTTCATTGCTCAATTCCCATTTTTTCTTTTTTAAGAGATAATCATAGGTAGATCACAAATTTGAAGGTGCATATATTGGACTCACATAAAGCGTCACAGAAAGGCAAAATGCATCTGTTTCTTCAGGTTATTTTATGTAGGAGCAAAATAAGTCAAATATGTAAAATTTAGATTCAGAGTTCACAGACTGGACTTTGCAGAAGAAATGAAATAAGAGCTCTCTGAATAACCCAAATAACCAAACCTCTTCAGTGATGGATGTCCTGAATTTAGCTGAAAAAGTTAGCAGTTTGTGTTGGGATCTGGTTTATATTAATGCAGATAGAAGGCTGCCATCCTAGAAATGTCTTCCTGTATCAACAGCAGGATTTATTTGAGTAACTTGTGTTATGCTTTGGGCCTTTATAGTAATTGATTTCTGGGATCAACTCCACAAATATATCTACTGCAATTCCATGTTATAGAACTAGACCTTTAGTGTACCAGTCCTCTTGAATAAGTAAGAAAAAAAACCTTCAATGAGATTGGAAAACAATTTACAAACACCAGTGACACTTGTTTTGGAGCAGTTTCGGGGTTGGGGGGGGGGGGGGGGGCATTGAGCAATGCTTGTAAATCACCACTATATTTTTGAGATGCAGGAAGATGTGCCTCTGTTTAGCGCAACTGAGAAGTGGAGCTGATACTGCTACTGGATTCCAGTGCAGGACCAAATTCACCGGGCCATTAATTTTGCTTTGCATCAGTTCCTCAACACAACGCAGATTTAATGCTACATTAACTGTCAGCCCAGTGGTTCACAGTGCGTTGGAGAATCCCAGTGGTGCAGCTTTGGTGAAGTGGCTTGTATAGTCCCTTCCTTGCAGTTTCAGTGTAGGTGTAGAGCAATAGAGGATGGGCAAAAGCAAAGGCAGAAGTTTTAAGTATGATTTTTTTCTTAAACTCATAGCGTCCAAATTTCTGTGGTTAGGTAAGAATCTCAGCATTCATTTAAAAATTAAGTCTCAGAAGCCATAAAGTAAATCAAAAGAAAACAGACAGATATTAATCTTGTGATGTTTGATCCAATTTTGTGTTTTGGGGAACTGCCTTCTGGTTTTTGAACACCTGGATTTGGCAAGGCTGCTATCATGCCTAGAACAACATACCCAAAGAGTTTTCTTACTATCACTACTCCCCTCCCACACCTTGTCAGGCAGATGAACTAATCTGGACACAATATTTCAATAAATTTTTTGCTTTGAAGGTGGCTAGGAGCCTACTTTAAACAGAAAGAATACCTCTGAAAGCCCAAATAAATAGCTGAATAATGTGCTTTTCACAAACTAAGTGATCCAAACCTATAATAGAACAAAATATTAAAAATTAATTCCTCTACTTACCTGCCCAAGCCCGAGTTTAGGATTCAGTGTTTCATCCTTGTATGGCATAACTGCTATTCTAGGGGCAATCAGTTCTTATAATTTAATGAGTGTCTTGACAACATTAGGATATTTACATTAGAAATGTTTTATATGGTAGTACAGAAAATGTGGGAAAGAACTTACAGTTCCTAATTTTGTAATATTTATCAGCTTAAGGAGAGTAAAAAGCCGAGTGTATACATTTATTTAAATTAGTTAAGCTTTAGAGACCCTGAATTCCCAGATCTGTTAGAACTAAATCCTAAAATGTGTTCTGGCACTCAGCAGTTTAACTGAACTAAAGCATGCATTTGCAGTTTTTTGCTGGATCAGTATCACATTAGAGGTATCCTGCAGATTTGAGTCCTTTATGTCTAAATATCCTGAAACTTTACAACAGTTCCATATAATCCCAAAACAGAAAACAAAAATAGTGCATAAGAACTTGAAATGGAGGAAAAGACTTTAAAATTCTTAGTTTTTGAATAGTGGGATCCTATTTTTGTATTTGCAAATGCGGTTTATTAATGTCTTAGGCTTTTAAAAAAAAATCTTTAAGACTTTATAGTTTGTCTTATTTTTTGAAATACCTATTCTTCTGTTACAATGTACTCTAGGGGCTTCTATGAATCTTATTCTTTACCGAAGACCAGAGTGACTCACTCAGAAAAGTTAAGGGCTATCAAGTAAAAAAGTATTTAGGGATTTCATTAATTGTCTGTTATTTACTCAACTGACTGGAACTGCTCCTCTGTCTCTAATACCTAGGGACTTCTGTCAATAGTTATTCAGCTGTTTTGTATAAGAAGATAGCTGTATGCTAAGAATGCATTATCAGATTATGAGTGGAAGAATTTCATGCGCTCTGAATGGCTTTTCATGTGGTAATATGCCATGCATGTCTTTTACTGATACACGATTTAGTTTTCTGATATTTTTTTTTTTATTGACTTGTTCTTTTACTTTTACTTTAAGACCTAAATGCAGTGGTTGGTAGGACTAGAGAGCTCACAATGTTAGTAATGAGATATGGAGGCCTTTTCTTCTAGGTCACTGGCATGAATTTGACCCTGGTTAGTAATAACGAGGAGTCATTATCAGCTGGTGACTGTTTAGTGGCCTACAACATACAAGCCAGTGGTTTCACTTTGTGTAATGACCCATGGCTACGTACACATACACACAGTCTTCAGTTAAAACATGTGCAAATAGCCTGTAAAATACCATATATCTCATGTTTGAACTTCAAAACTCAGGCTGAAAGGTCATCTGTGGTGGCAGTTAAGAGTGACAGGCTTTATACCCTGTCAGCCACAGAGAACAAGTTACGCACCAACATGCATACAGATCATTTGCTTCTGCTTGGACAGTGGTACATACCATTTAAAGCAGAATAAAACAAAATTATGGATAAGTACTAAATTCATTCTATACAAGACAAAGCTCTGAAGCAAAGTCCTTCCAGGTATGGAGTCTGTGAGCAAGAAGGAGGGAATCAGAAAATAAAGGGGAAGAAAACCTGGGGAAAAAAGTAGTGGAAAAAGGAAGATATGGAATGGTAAAATAGAGAATATAGAGAAATGTAAATCAGCATATACACCGCTGGCCCATGCTTCCCAAAACGACCTGGCCTCTCCCTCCACCTCTTTTTAAGAATTAATCTACTTCCTGTGAAAAAAAGACTTGTTATATAAGATGAAAACTTTGGCAAACTATTTAAGCACATTTTTCACTTTTAGCATATGAAACATCCTTCTTGTTTCAGCAGGGTGATTGTCATCCTTTGCATTAGGTATTTGCTTACCTACCTTACCAAAGTGAAGTTTCATAATTTGTAGACTAAGCTAAAGGGGTTGGTTATGATGACGGATGGCAGCTTTACTACATCATCATTAAGCAGCATGATGACCAGGAAATTACCAAAGAGTTACAAAGAAATAAGAAGATCCCCATTGATGTGATAGGAACTTTAGAGAGGGTTGGAAAGGCTTTTAGAGCAAACATATGCGGGGTCAGGATTTTCCACAAAATGGTTCACCCATCTCTAGAGTTACTGTTAAATATCTGTGACATACGTGAGTTGATTCAATGGTGAAAGGCTTAAAGATCAGGCTGGGTTGACATTTTTCTTGTAAGGCTCAATATCATGAAAACATTTGAAGTGTAAAGAGCTGTAGAACTGGCTAGTTTCACATGTCATACTGATGCTGTGTGGCTTTGTAAAAGAACTGATACACTTTGACGCTCTAGGCCTGAAGCAAATACAAAGCATAGGACTTCTGAGCATGGTAAGAGACCGTGAAGCAGCAGCATAGAGCACCAGGTAAGATCAAATTCCTGGCTGTCTTCCATTTCCCTGTCACACTGCATATGCTTAATAAACTGTTTTTACAATAGTGATAGGATATGACTGCCACCTGCATGCTATGTAATGTGTATACTCTACAGTAAGAACATTTAGCAGCTGCAAGATATAACTAGTTTAAGCCTAGAATGCCTGGATGTTCTTAGGTGAGCTCACTACTTTCTAAGCTGTAAAAATGCTTAATCCCTGTGTCACTTGATATTATTTTGTAGTTAATATTGTCAGTGGGTTGACAAAGGCACATAACCAGGGGCAGAATCTGGCCTATCACATTTAGTAGGATATGATTCCTCAACTAGAGACACTACAACCTCATAAGGGCATATTCTGCTTTGTTTTCACATCTGAAATGTGAGACAGTAGATCTTGTCTTGCAAACCTTTAACTGCCAGCTCTGCAACAAACATATGTGAGCTCAGTGTTGATACATGATAACTCACAGATGCTAAGATCACGTTTTGGTTTAAGAACTTTAAACAAATAACTGACTGACAGCTTAGCAATATATTCTTGTCTGACGCTTTTGACTGTCATTTAGATGGAAAGTTCTTTGGAGCAGGTAGTCATCTTTTTATTTGATAATTATACAAGGCCCTGTTCCTAACTAAAGTTCTACTGAAAAATTATTATTATATTGTTTAATGATTTTTTTAAACTTAGAATAGTGCAAACACCATAAGTAGCATATAGTAAGTTCTGAGACTTACTAACACTTGTGTTAAAGTAGCTTTCTCCTGTTTACTTCTCGTCTGCTTTCACATTTTGGATTTGCAGTCACTTTTCTTTAAGTTTCAGTTCTATTACCTCACTAACTTTGTCTTGTTCTGCAGAAGCAGTATATTCTGCTCTGCTCAAAGGAAAATCTTTATGCTGTAGTTAGCAGGGGACTGTTTGTATGTAGGTCTTCACTTCCTGCTCATTGTGTCTTTTGGTACTTCTCACAATAAACTTGGCAAAGCTAAGGCTTTTTATATATCTACTATATTTTTATCTTTTGCACTTCTCCATTGCTCAATAAGAAAGCCAAGCTTCTTTCACAAATAGAGGAAGCATCTTGCTGCTTTCCAATAGGTAACTACAGATATTTCATACGTAACCATTGATTTTCTATCCAGGGATATGTAGGAAATCTTACAAAGAGCATGAGTAAGGACGCATCTAATAACATGTCAGACTTTTCCTGTTTCCACACTTGAATGCTCAGTCCAGAATACTGATCCCCGCACCAGAGAACAACCACAGTTTACAAAGTCAATATATACTGCATGAAGTAGCTGTATAGTTATGATAGTTACCACAGGGAATGAAACCTAAAATTTTCAGATGCAAGCAGAGGGCATAGGCAGGATCTGACTTTTCTCTGAAGTAGGCTCAGCTAGAGGAAAAATATTGATTTTCACCACAGCCATCCTTCCTTCAAAAGTTATTTCATGTTTGAAAGGAATGCATGAAGCTATAGAGAAAAAGAAAAAGGGTGATATTTTATCTTAATTTATAATTTTATTTTATTTACAGGATTCAGTTATTTTATGTTTGTTCTTCCATAAACAAAAGAAAACAAAACAGAAGGTTTTCTTTAACTGCAATGTCTGAAGCATACTGCATTGGAAGTTTTTAATTAGCATCTGTCAAATTAGTGGTCATTCATGGCAGTCATGCTTTCTTCCAAATAGGTGTTGCAAACTTTAACAAAAAAGAAATGAAAAGAAATTAAACTTGAAAGGTTCGGTTTGTTTGCGTAAAGGACCCAAATGGTAACAAATTATCTGAACCAACTGCTGAGTTCTAAATCAACAAAGTCTGAAACCAAGTTTTTTAAGACTATGTGCAAACTGCCAGCTTTAGTTCATGAGGTCTTCACAGATTGAAATCAATTGCTTGGTTTCAAATCCCTTTAGTCAATACTAGCTTTTACTAGGAGAAAGGCTGCTGGGCTTGGTGGAACACTGATCAGATGCAGAGCGAGGTTGCTATTGGCTTGGGTGGTTTTTGACAGAACACATTTATGCAGAAATGCAGGTGCTGTCCTTTTAGATGGGGCAAATGAAAAGTGGAGGAGGATGTTGGGGAAGGAGTTATGCACATTACATTCTCTAAGCCCCCTGGAAAATCTAGTTTAGCCTGTGTTCCTACACTCATTTTTTTCAATGTGAACAACTGAAAGCTCGATATTCATGAGCATTATGAAAAAATGAAATAAAATCAGTTCAAAAAGAGTATGACATATAATTCTCATGTTTTGACATTTACTTGAGATAATTACCTGTTTCAGAAATATCGCTAGAGTCATTGTGTAATAAAAGCAGAATTGGACACCATACCCAAATTAAAATATACCTGCATTGTAATATATTTTGTTCATAGGAATTCTAGTATTATTCCTGTACTTTTTTTTTTTTTTTTTAATTTAAACAGTTCCACTTGGTGTTCTTTTTGCTCATGCTTTTGAAGAATTTCTGCCTGAAGCACAGCTACAGTACACTCATAAAACACATCAAGGTATCAGCATTCTCCAGTACTCCAACCACTCCAATCATTCCTGTGTGAACAGCTGAGAGTGCATTTTTTTAATATTTGCAACTAAAAATACTTCAGCACTTAAAAGTGCCCAGTTCTGCAAGCCTTCCTTGGCCTTCTGAAAAGTTAAGTGAAATTCTAAACTTAGTAAGATTGCAGATTCAAAATTCTAAGACTAGTAAGATTGCAAATTCAAACTTGGGGATGTATCTCAGGGGGTAAAAAACCAAAGCAATACATGAATAGTGGGGAAAAAATCCTTTTTTATTTAGAAAGCAAAAAAACCCATTCTTAAAAATATTGACTATCAAAACACATCTCTGTATTTCTGAAAGAGTAATTCCTTATGCAGGAAATACCTGTGTAATTAATGTTTACTAAAGCAAAAGCCTAAACCTGCATTCTTTGGCCATTCCGAACTTCTGCTGACTTCATGGAAACGTAAGTGCTCTAAGAATGTCCTACTTTCTTATAAAAATAAACGTAGATTTTATGATAGTGTAAGGAAGCATGAATCTTACTAAATACAGCACCTATATAAAATTACTGACAATCAGGTAAGCATGGATAGTATGAAATATGCAACAAAAGGTCATGGTTGTTAACGGGAATTAAAATGTGATTTCAGTGATGGACTTTGGCAGGTTCTGCCAAAGAAGGCAGGCTGCATCCCAGTGAGTCCAGCAGAGGGTATTAGATGAACTAAATGCAATGCTAGTCATTCCTCGGGAAGCAAAACAGTTCTACATGAACTAATATACCAATGTTTTCAGCCACTGATACTTGAAAAACTTAATTCTTAATATTTAGAATATTAAATATTTGAATATTAAGTGGGTGAATAGTTTTCTGCTTGTTCAGCTGTTAATAGCAACTACTGATCCTTAGAAACAAACATGCCAAACATAAAAAAGTACAGAAATATGTAAGTTGGGCATATATATGAACATATATATATGATAGAGCACTGTCACAGCAGGAGGTACACAAGTACTGATTCAGTACCTCAAGAGTAATTTTAAGCATGGCAGTTTGTTAATCCTAAAATAAAGTAAAACAGAATGGAACAGTAAAGAGAAACCCCTGACATTTAATTATTTCAATATTTGAAATGCTTGATATTATTATTTGTTCAATATATAAACCCACCACATTTAAATTATCTGGATTTATGTGTAGTTCATCTATACTTACTATAACTACTTACCAATGCAAGAGTTTTTTTAAAAGACAATGAGAAAAATGTCTTCCTCTTTGTTCTTAGCTAATTTTGTTTTGTGCTTACCACTAGAGTCTTGTTTGAACTGAAGGCCCGAAGTTGTAATGTATGAGATATAGAATAATATATTTTCTACATCACCCAACAGCCAATTAATGCATTAAATCAGATTGTGAAAGAAAAGATTTCTATTATTCTTCTCACTGTACACAGGATGAAAAATGGGTTCCAAAGGTTTAGATATTTTTTTTTCAACTCTTGAAGCCAATTAATTTAGGCAGATGAAAAAATGACAGGGGAATGAGCCTTCAAACTGAACTCTTAATTCTTCAGAGAAATTCATCACTGGTACTATGCTGCTACATACAGTGATACAGCCTGAGTGTGTATGAGTTCTTATCTGCTTAGTTGTTCGTTACTTCCACAAATCTATCTCATGTCTCTCGCTTCAGTAGCTCCTATATTTAAGACAAGCCAAAACATGTAGATGGTCAGGGGTCTACAGTTCCCTTTTAAAACTGGTTCACAAAACACCTATGACTGCATCTCATCCATCAAATAATGAACAATGAAAATCCATGGCATGAAATTGGAATTTGTGGAGCTTCTTAATGGAGGCAAAGAACTGAAATAGGAGAGGAAAACAACAGTTTCATTATTAAAACAATAGGAGTAACTAGTCTAGTCTTAAGATACTGTTTATATTCCAACATAAAATGTAAAAAACCCATGGTTCTAGGAGCAAATCTGTTCCAGATTCACATGGCAAGCAGCACTGTTCAGCTGTCGGGTAGGTTTCTGAGCCACAGTAATTTCAATGCCACAAGGAACATAGACTATTAAGTAAGTAGTAGAACCTGGATAATTCACATCAGTGGTTCAAAGCACCGATGTCTATTACTAAAATTTGTAAATTAGTAAGTTATCAAGGAGCATGGCCCATTTTTTCAATTTTCCCATGAGCACTAATGATATTTGATGTTTTCTTAAAGTCTGCTCCTGTAGGCTAGTGAGTAGATGCAAACTTCAGCTTCCATCAAAAAACAGTTCTACCCTTTATGTTTAGAGATAAAACATGAAAACATGAGCCAACTGAACCCTAGAGTATCAAAAACCAGAAGGCAAATAAGCAGAGCCCCAAATATATTTATTTATTTTTTAAAGATCTGGCAGGCATCAAGCGAATCTTTTGATATTTGATGGACCATTTTATGCTTTTTAAACACCTGTAGTTAGCAATATTGAACTGGCACAGTATGAAACAGAAGAGCACTCCAAATAGCATTGTACCAGGTCCTGATTTTGCAAGTCAATAAACACCATCCAGTGGGAGCTTACGGCACTGTGCAAGTTTGAACCTTTATTTAATAGATGCAGTTTAATATTAATTATTTATTAAAATATAGTGTAAAATATTCCTTTTTTCCTGTACAGAATTAAAGTATACCTTGTAATATGAAACCTAAGCACAGCTCTCTAATTTAGCACAGCACACAATTATAGAGTTAAGCACGTGTGAAAATGCTGATTCAGCTTTTTTTCTCTGTGTGTGCTGAGAAATGGGGAGGAATCTCCAGGTTACTTAAAGTTTTATTTCATTATTCATTTAAGAACAAAACATGACAAAAATGAAAAGGACAGCGAGGTCTGGAAGTGTTGGAGGCAGAAATCTTCAAAGCCTGTGACTCATTTTATAGCATGTGAGAGACTGTCAAGCTCCTCGGAACACATCCATGAACAAATTTATGAAGTAAGTTACTGTACGTAGATTCCAATTTGTGCAAATAACAAAGTAACATTTGTAACAGATTTGGCTCTCTGAGCCTTGTAGACCTAGCAGAATATGGCTCATTTTCCTTCAGGATCATTGCAGGAATCTCAGCTAAAACCTTACGTCTGCCAGAATACAGGATTAGACAAATTGGCAGGTGGTAATAGATTCAGAAGTTAAAAGGAAACAAACTGAGCAGCAGGATAAAATCAGGGCAAGGTAATTAACATTCTGTTTATATTTTCAAAGAAGAAACAACAGGAAAAGAACAGATGCCGGTTCAGATTTGTGGACACTCCCAGGAATTTTTTGCTTTAGGTAAAACTGTAAGAACTACCTAGAAGCTGTGGGACTCAACTGGCCACTCTGGTGAAAGAGGTCAGATTGCACTGAGAAGCAAGAGGCATAGAAGGGTGTCATTTAATTCACATGGTTGCTTCCTGCAAAAAGCTGTTTCTCAGCTCCAGATGCGCTTGTGGAAAAAAAAAATAATCAGGGAGCAACTAGAATTTAGAAATTATAATATAAATTAAAAGTGATATCAGAGCTATTGGGAGTTTGTTTAAGGCAGATTTTAGTCTGGCATCATACCTTAACACACCCGAAGATATATAGTCAGTCAAGAGCTACAGGGAAAAGCAGAACAATCATGCAGCAGTCATTTTTTAAAATATCACATGGGGCATATGGCAGAGAACTGAAATTATTCTGCCTACGGTGCATACTGCCAATACAGTGTTCTTTTAGGGGCTGATTAAGAAGTGAGCTTGATGGAGGGGGGATTGGGTTGATACCAAAATATGTAAGATTTTGGGGACCTTACCATAGGAAAAAGACACCAGGTATGAAATGCTGGCCCCAGTAAAGGCTATTTATTGCAGAATTCCCATCTGTCCATGATGGACCGGATCATTAGTGATTAAGTTCCCCTGCAGCTTTGCAGAAGTCAAATAAGCTTCAGTTTCACCCTGTTGACCACAGCCTTGATCTAGTGACTGCTGAAATCTTTGTAAGTTTTTTGTCAGTAATCTCTGTGAGCTTTAAACCATACCCCCATTCAGGATTTGTAGCCTTTCACCTGTAGTGAGCACAAGAACTACCTGTACATCTGATTTTTACTTCTATACAATTCATATTTAAATAATTTTACTGGTTAGTTTAAATTTTATCAGTGGTTTTATTTAGGCCTGTAAATATATAGCAATCATATCTGAATAACTAAGTAGAGGCGATTTCATGCAGAGAGAAAGAGAAATTCTCATTGCTTTTCTCTGATTTATACTAAAGTAGGATTGTCTTCAGTTCTAGGGAAAAGTAAAAAACAAAGTTTAGATGTCAGTGAAAGGAAACGTTGAGACAAAATGCCTTCCAGAATTCTCCCCAAAGATGAGAATTTAACCCCTAATTTCACATGTATTTAGAGTAAAGGTCTGGACAAGAAAGCACAGCGACACACACTTTTCAGTGAGTGAGGTGTGGTCTGAATACCAGGTAGGGGGTAAGGTGTTTATCTGGCTAAGGCATAGCTATGGAATCTGAGAGAAGATGTTCAGTACCCATTTTTGATATCACTTTCTATGCCAAACCCCTCAACCAATCTGTATGTTAGTCCTTCCACTGGTAAATAAAGATCATATTACCCAATTGCATGATGAGTTAAATATCACATCATTCTTAACATTTATAAATGCTTTGCAGTCATTCACTGTGAGATTATATAGAATTGCAAGGTAAAGCATGATCCAAGTACAAGGTAATAAAAGTCGAAGCCTTTCATGCTGTGCTAGGAATACCCAATGCAACTCATTCGGAATAAAATTTTCATTCCAGCCTGTTTCAAACACACATGCAATGCTACTGTTGTGCCATCTTGAGTTTCTTATGACAGTATTAATCTCCTTGCAATGGATTGTAGCATGGTGCTGCAAGGTCTTCTTGTCTGAAAAGGGAACCTGTTGATTTTTGTGTAGATTAATGTGGTGTAGCATTCATGGCAAGGGTTTATTTTACATGAACAGATTTGGTTATTAAGGCAGCAGCATTTGTTTGCTGTTGTCTTTCTATGTTGTTGTCTTAGGTGGTAAAATATATAAAATAATTCCCAACTTTTAGCTATGTATTTTGAAGTTTTACTGAGAATCTTTCATAGTAAGCATTTATATGATTTTTCTCTGAGATGTGATGTTTACATTGGTTTTAAAAAGTCTTCAACTTTGCATTTTAATTTTTTTAAAAATAAGGAATATAAAGGGAGATTAAAGGCAAATTTAGTTTGTACAGTTGATTTATAATTTATTGTTTCTGTGTGGTGCCCTTGCAGACAGCCTTGATATATACATTTTGCATATTATGTCCTTCCAGAATTACCAGTGTGTGGGCACACAGGGAGAAGAAGTGGTGCATAGAGGGTGGATTTACATTCCCCCCCCCCCTCTTTATTTTGTTAAGAATTTTATCAACTTGTTTTTAGCTGAAGTGTGCATAAGTCTATGTTGCATAACATCAGAAACATTTTGTTGAAATCAAGTTTTGCTATTTGTCTACTATACTAAATTAAAAAGGCAGTAATCTTTCTTTTACTAACTCAGTTCTTTCTAACCCAGTGATCCAGATCCCAGTGAGTTTCCCTAAGCTCAGAAATACTATTTCACAGAACAATTTGTACATTTGTGGTAGTTCTACCTTTTATTTATTTTTTTCCTTATGGAAGGTATTTTCATCTGGTCACATATACTTTCTGTTTGTTTGCTTCTATCTTAAAGAAAAGCTAAGATAATAATAATAATTCCTGGTTCATCAACATGCCCTAGTTGGCTTGTCATCCTCCTTTTACTAAATTTTTTGAAGAAATTTAAAAATAAAATGTTATTGATAAATGAAATTTCAGGGCATCATCCTACAGCATAAGAAGCAGAATTAAAGGACATTTACCCAACTTAAATAAGCAGTGTAATGACAGGCAGAAGATATTTAATTTTGTAAATTGGAAGGAAATCAGTGGAAGCTAATTGATTTATAAAATAATCTATTATAATTATTATAAATAAATTATGAGCAGGTATACTGGAGCTTATAAATAAACCCCATATCCCTCTAGATAATTTCAACAGGCTAATCTTGGGAATATATGTATCAGTCAAGAGGACCAAGGATGCTGCAACATATGGATAGAGATCACCTGATATTCTTGGCATTTACCAAATGTTATTTAATTTATGGAAACTAAATTTCAGCACAGACAGGACTGCACTTCGTGTAGTGACAAAATGCCCAATGTGCCATTCCAAAAAAGATGCATTTTTAGACATGCAGAAAAACTGCAGTTAGCCTCCATCTCGCTGGAGGTCAGGAAATCTAAAGCTCAGGAAGTAGTTTTTTATTGAATCAACCTTTCAAGAAAAGTTGAAATAGTAGGTGGTATCAGGGAGGTTTGAATAGCCCCCTTTAAATCAGACCCTACTGTATTCTTTTGCTGAACAAATTTTACCAGTTTATCTGGAATTCTATGTATTGATTTAAGTCATGCTTCAGTAAATATTCGACATGACTTCAATGGATGAGTGAGTTTACATTTATGGTTGCTCAGTTTAGTAGCAGGCAGTACTTCTAATCCCTGTGGAGCTGCTATTAGCCATTGGTTGACCTGAAATTCACATGAGTTGGCTTTAATTCAGAGCTTGGTCTGCTCTGCATGGTTTGCTGGTTTGGGGTGATTTTTGTTTAAATTTTGTCCAGTGGCTTAAGCCAGTTTTTCTTGAGGTTTTCTTCTTATTCTTGAGAATATATTCTTTTAAAAACAAAACAGATTATAATGACTGAGAGATTGTAGACATAATATTAAAAGAAGCTTTCTGAAGTACATAGAACGCACACTTAGGCCTTCAGACTTACATGGTCTTATTAGAACTAACCTTGTATGACTTCTGTTTTGAAAATGCTAACAATTGTCAAGAAAAAAAGCTGAGAAGAAAGGAACAGGCAAACAAGAATGATCATATATTTGAATAAAAATAACAGGACCTACTCATATATCAGATGGAGACCATGATGTTCAATGCCAGTGCTAGCTTTCTTATTCATGTTTTTGTCATTGGACTCTAGGAGCAGAGGCCAACACAGCCCTTTAGAAAAACACCTTTCTACACCCCTGAGCTATATTGACTGTATCTCATCTTTGAATTTTCTCCTCTGTGAAGACATATATCATTTCTCCTTAAGTGATCAACATAGCTAAAAGTTTGCTAAACAGGAATCCGGGGTAATCCAAAAGTAACAATGATTTAAAAAAAAAAATGAAAAGAATTATTTTCTTAACTTATATAGAGTTCACTTCTTGTGAGGCCTTCTTAGCTTAATTACAGGCATATCTTACATCTTTTGAAATCCTCTTTTTTCCTAACCCTTGTAGTCAGCCTATCTCTATTGCAGGGATATCTGGATAGCAACCCTTTTTCTGACCTGCAGGCATCTTACTACCCCTTGTGGCTTGGTGGGGCCACATGTACAGGTTCATCTCCTCCAGTGGTTTTCAGTAGCTTTACGCAAATTATCAAACCCTTTGTAATAAGGGAATGTTATGATTTGCTATTCTGTCTGCAGGACTGATCACCAATGATCTACAAACCCTTGAAAAATGATTAATAAGTGTCTTTTAAAAAACATAACTATATAGCTGAGATATAACTTGTTGCAGACCATGACTTGTCATCTTTGTCTCAGGCCTCTTCAAGCCATGTTTACTTACTAACCATTTTTCCATTTCAAAAGAAAATTGAATTATGCACCAGCTCTAGAGCCTGTGTTCACAATCAAGTAACGAACCCGTAATGACTGACAAATATGCTGCTGCACTGTTAACCTTACACGAAGCTCTCTCCAGCCAAATGAGAACAACAGCAGAGATGGGAGCTCACTGCAGTGGCGTGACCTTTGAAATTCAATTGAGACCATTTGAATGAGTGGTGTGGAACCTGTGGCCTAGCTTGCAGAACATCTTAGTTCCTGCATACACCAAGCTGGTGTGTGCAGGAGCTAAGAAAGGCCATTCTTTGTTCTTCCCTGCCTCCTGCCTGCCAGACTTCCCTCCTTGTCTTTACCATATCCCCAGGGCCCAGCTTGCAGTTCTCTTTTTTCTGCTTGTTGCTAGCTATGACACGTTTGATATTGCTTACCTGTTTATAACAGTCCTTTCCAGCACTCCTTGGATGATCATGCTATTTCTTGTGCTTATTGTCTTTAGGGTTTGGCCAGAGTGGTAGGGAGGGCCAGGGACAAGAGGATGGGCAGAGACAGAAGCAAGAGAGTGCTTTCTATATGGCCTCTAACATCAACATGTTTTTTTCCTTGCCTATGAGGAATACTCTGAGTGTCCAGACAGTATAATTAACTTCCAAAGTTATTGAAAGGAACATTCCACATGTTTTTAATAATGACCCTTAGAAACTTAATGTGACCTTTTTTGATATCATTTGGGGCCTGGAAGTCTAACTTTTGATTATGCTGCAGAAGGGTTGCATTCTATGTTAGAAAAAATTATGTCCGTATATGGCTTGCAGAAAAGTACCTGAAAGCTGTGTGCAATCTTCAGTAAAGAAAAGGTTTCTTTTTAAAATGCTGTGTTGAACAAGAAAATACATTTCCTTCACTTATCTAACAAGGGGAATATTACTGTTGAGTTAAAAGTCTGAGATATTTTCCGGAATAATGAGTATTTTGCTATGCTTTTATTGCAGATTTCTTTGTATTTATCTTATTGGAAACCACTAGGTGAGGGACAAAACTGCAATTTGCAAGATCTTTTTGCTCTAGAAGATCCTAGTCTGTATTCCCCATGTGTGAAAATCTCACTAGCTGGCACTACAAGGGCAGAATCTTAATGCACTTCTTCAGGTTTCTTCTGTAGAGCATTGGTTTGATGTGGCCTCTGCCTTTTTACTAGCTAATCAAGGTCCACAGGGACTGAAGATGGGTAAGTAGCTATTCCACTTATCTTGTGCATGTCCATATACAAAGATACATGGTTACTTACCACGGAGATGGGCAGGAAATAACAGTGAAGGGGAAGATCTTTACCTCATTAGTAACATCACATTTCCTATAGTGCGTATTTTTCATATATTAAAAGTTAATAAGACGGTGTTAGCTTACAAGATTTAAAAAGAGATGGGATCATAGTAAATGTGTCTAGAGGTTCAGAAAATATTACCAAGATATTTTAAAGCATATCCAGAACTCTTTCCTTCATACTTTTTATATGTCAAACAACAGTATTTTTTTGTTCCTTGTTTAAAGTCTTGAGGGCTACAGCTACTATATGAAAATTAATGTTTCATATTATACTGGATATTACCAATATAATTTTTATATTTATTATTGGTTAATATACACTTTGAGGCCTCAGTCTTGATTGTGGCTTTGGGATAGTAGGTGTGGTGCAACACTTAGCAGGATAGCTCCTCTCAAAAGATAGTGAAATGTGTCTGGACAAGACTCACAGAAGGCCTAATGCATCCCTTTTATAGATAGGGAATTGATAGATTAAGTCATGTGCTAAGTTAGTAACTAAGATATAACAGAAATGAATAAAATCTTCATTGGGGAAGGCTTTGTTTATCATTCCTATAGGTATTGTGTATGTTTTGCAGTGGGCACACCGTCAACCAAAGCTAAGTTTAACATGCACATAAAAGGTACTTTGTTGGCATCTTTTCCTTGCCATTATATCAAAATTACTGTAGCTCAGCTGCTATGGCTTCAGATTGCTTCTTCCATATATGAACAAAGTGTTGTTTGTAAGAACAGATAAGAACCAAGAATATATTTGGCACTATATAAATAATACTTAATATTTTCATCCTTTTATAAATACCTCTTTTGCATTCTTCTCTCAAGTTTACACACATACCTGGATGGGGCTCTGTTTAACATATATATTTTCTCCATTGTTTAGAGAAAATACCTAAAGAGGAGAACTTTTCAATTAATTGCACATACTCCAAGAGTTGTAAAAGTTAGTCACTTCTCAGGAAACTTTAGAACTCCTGTAAAATGCTTCAGATATACATAAAAGCTATTTATGTATATCTGAAAATAAGAAGCAAAAAAAAGAATAACAATGGTGTTGAGAAAGAGGATCCCTCAGAGGGTAAAAATGTAAGGAAAAACCCAAGAATGAAAGTAATAGGCATTGTCTGAAGTCTAGCCCTGTGTGGTAGACTCACAGCCTTAAGTAAGACATCAATTGCACTGCAGACTTCCTCTGTGGCAAAGGTTTTTTTTTGGGAAGTTTTTGAGGAAAATCCAGCAAGGTGCAATGGCCTTTGTATTATAGTCAGAGTCTGGTCAGCAGATGCTGTTTATTTTTGTTAGCTCTTAGCGTTAAACACACTTCTTGAAACTAGCTGGACTATGCTCCTTGCATGGCATCTAACTGTCCAGGTAAGTAGCAGTAAGTGATGTGAGGGTGGAGAAGATGACAATAGTCTCCTAACTGCCTCTCTTGTGTAAAACATTGAGTAGAGACTAGATTATATTTCTAGTTACCTGGGTGATTCTAGGTAGTTGGGCATAGAGGCAAAAAAAGCCAATTTCTGCAGAACTTCAGTAGACAGATTAAGTCCTCTGATCAGATTTCTGGTGAGATTTAAGATACTTATTGTAGCCTGTAGAGATGCTACCTTCACTGTTTTGCAATAGATCTAGAAACTTTTGATTTTACTGCAACGTTTTTAATATTGAATAGGCAATATCACAAAACTGATTTACTGAAAAAGGCTTTGTAATGCAATAGCCATCAAGTATACAGGGACTGTAATTTAATCTTTTCTTCTTAGTGTTGACATTGTATCTTTCCTTATTTTTACACAGTTCAGTGGAAGTTATGCTTACAGCAGAATGCAGACTCTTTCTGTGTGTCAGTTTTGAAACATTTTCACTCGGCTAAGTAGTATGAGTCCTGAGAACAGGAGATACAGGCTCACTACCAGAGTAGTTTTACACAAACACTTCATTCAGTTACTTTCCTTTTTTTAAAAAAAAACTTTATTTATGGTGACTCGATTTGGTCTGCATAAAAGTGCAGAGGTAGTTGGAATGTTTACTTTATCACCAAGTTTGTATGATAACATTTGCTATAAACCACTTTTTTTCTAAGGTTCCAAGAGAGTACAGTTGATTAGATGCATATTTTCTGCCTTATACAACAGAACACGCCCAGCTGCACAGCTTTTCTCAGGTAAGCAAACTATTATATATTCCTCTTTCTCTTCCCTTCCCTATCTCCCTTAATTAATAAGGAAAACCAGACATCTATCTGCATGAGGTTGTTTTAAAGTCAGTGCATAGGCCCATGGAAAATACATATCTAGTTACTAGGATTTATCCATGGGACCAGCCAGCATAGATAGCTCTGATAATTAATTTGAAATAGGATTTTCTTACTACACTGAAAAAAAAATAGATTCCTCAAACTCAAAGATAAAGGAAAGTGGCACCCTGGTGGACCAGACAGCCTGTTTGTTGGCAGCCCAGTCACATGAGAGCCTCAGAGGTTACTACCCCCAGTATCAGCGGAGATATTTGTGGAGCTCACTGTGGAGTTTCACATCATGGCTAAATCAGAATACTTAATGATCTGGCACCCAAATTTCACATGTTTCCAGTTTCAGTCCTTACGTGAGCCTTCCTTTCACTGCTTTGGAAGCTACCCCTTTGAGTCGTAAAACATGGAGACACATTCTTATGTTTTGACAACTCAAAAAAAATTAATTTAGAACCAACATTAAGGGACTGTTCTAGCTGTGTTGATGAATTTTAGGTAGGTGAATTTTATTGCAAAAAAAGTATGCTTTCCTCACAGCAGATACTCTGAAATGAGGAGGAAAGATTAACCACAGTGAAATCTTTATTAGTTATGTGTTTTTTCTTCCATCTTTGCTACAACTAGAGCCATTACAGGATATTCCTCAAAAGCCAAAGTTTTTAGATCATTAACTGTTTTTGCGTAAAGTATCTGCTTTGCATGAATTAGATTCTTTTTTTAGGCTGCTTTGATTTCTTGTGGGGGAATGGAAATGTAGGTCAGACATTTGAACCCATTCCCATACACTTTCCCTTTTCTACGCATCCATATATTTGGATTTTGAAAAGTCACAAGAAATCTGAAATTTCTGCATTTGTGTCTCACATCCCTGTTCTAATGTAAAAAGAGTCTCCCCAGCAGTCCATATCTCCTAGAAGTCTCTGAAGCCAAAAAGGCCAGAGTGATGGCCTGTCCTCACTGCTAAAGTAGACTGCAGTGCATTGCAGGAGGTGTAGTTCGACAAGAATTTTCAATCTATGCAGGAGATCAGGAGCCAAGAAATACCTGAATACAGCTCCCATGGCTAAGCAGGGCTCTAAGCACCTCACTTAATCTACAGTGTGACCACTCCCCACCTGTAAATTGCCATATACTTCCTTGTTTCACAAAGGCTTCAAGAGGATAAAAATCTGTGAAAGTTATGAGATTCTCAGATACTGTGATAAGTCCCAGGATAAACAAATATTGAATGCAAAACAGCAGCTTACATGGTACATATGCAAGGGCATGTGGAATGAATTAGAAAGATGAAGAGAGGGAGCAGAAGAATGAGAATGGGAAGAAGCAGAAGGGAAGAAGGATAGACAGTAACAGTGCAAGTCAGGCAGCATGACTGGAAGGTATGGGAGAGTTATGCAGACTCCTAGGACGCTTTTGAGTTAATGTTGCAAACAATCTTCTAAGTGTATCTAAAGCAAACTGAGCTGATGGCTTACTAAACTGAGCTTTTTGCAAAACTATAATGTTGACATTTTTGTGAAGTGGCCAAGAGTAACTTCCAAAGAAGGGACCTTACTGTGTGCATTTAGAGCATGAATGAATATATTAATCCTAGCTTTTATTTAATATCTCACAATCATCTTTTTTTGGAGGGAGAGCAATGTAAGCAGGTTTTTTTGGTTGGGTTTTTTTTTTTTTTCTATACTGTGCCTTATTTTCTCTGCCAGTGGTGTGAGGGAAAAGAGTAAGTCTAGATATATACACATGCATATGTGTAAATAAACAGGGAATAAGGCCATACACCCTTGCTTAGCTGCCCTTTCCCATCCTTTATTTGTGTGAGAGTGCATATTATGAATCTGTGTGCTGCATACTGGGGACAGATTAATGAATTCTTTTCCTGACAATGGAATACAAAAGATTAAACACTTATTAAAAAACAAATCCCTTTTTAGAACTGCAAGTTAAGCAATGTGGATAGATTAGATTAGATTAGATTAGATTAGATTAGATTAGATTAGATTAATTAGATTAGATTAGATTAGATAGAGAAACTGCTGCTGTTTTTCAAAGAACTAGAAAGCTTGGTCAGTAAGGAAGAGGAAAAGCTATATGGCATTGAAAGAAAGAGGTGACAAAATTCAGAGGAGAAAATGTAGGATGCATGCATAGAAAGCTCTTAAGACAGTGATGTCAGGTAGATGGTTTTATCTTCCTACTGGAATGGAAAGCCTGCTATTGGAATGAACAGTATATGTCCTTTTTGTTCCAGAACATACTGGGTATGACCCATTCCTGTGCAAAAGGACATAACTCCCAGCTAAACTTTCTGAAAAGGCTTAAGTGATGCACAGTAATTTACATGGGCTTTCTGCACTAGAAGTTGTCAAAATTGCTACTGGTCCTGCCAATGACAAGCCTCCACTCGACTGCAGTGAAACAACAGTGACTGCAAATTAGGTACACTGATGTTGCAAAACATCTTTCAGCAGCAAGGAATGAAATGGCTTAATGTTAAATGGAAGAACCTGACACAAATAATTTCTCATGATTTGCTGAGGAATGTCTCAGCTTAGAGTCACTCTAAGGTATCTAGTGCTCATCCCGTTTAAAGTGGGGTGCCTTAGAAGCAGGTGAATAGTTTTGTATTTTTTGCTCTTTGCAGTGATATACTTCCTACTGAAAACAATGCATATTAAGAAATTAACTGGCTTAGGTACTTCTCTGTGTCCACTTTGCATATACATGTACTGTAGGCATCTTCCCACAAAACCCCACTTCTCATTGATATTTATAATCTTCAGAAGCAAATTTTAAAATGATATTTAGATGCTTTTGATATTCTATTAGGCATCTCATCTGCATTTGTGTGCCCAGATGCCATTTAAAATCTGACACTAGAAGCCTATGTGACGGTTAAATAGAACTCAAATAATGTTGTCAGTTTTATAGTCTGATCTTCATGAAAAGTATCATATTTTAAAGTTCCATAGGAAGAATCATTAAGAAAAAACCCAAACCACAACTGAAAATAGTGACAAAAGGGAAATGTTAGACTTTATGTTATACTTTGGAAATTCTCTCTGCCAGTCAGTCAGCAAGCAAGGTAGATTTTGGGAGGCAAGGTTCTAAGTCCACTAGAATTAATAGAGGTACTGTCTTTGATTTCAGTGGGCTTCACACCACACCCTTCACTAAAGTATACTCTGTCAGCCTTAAACACTCTGTTTACTGCATTTTATTTGAATGAACGTGAACTAATGCAGATGTCAAGAGAAAAACAGCTAAAAATTAAACACATGATACAGATCTGCTGAATAACTGATGAAGGAGGTAGCTAAGTACCTGAAGGGGTTTGGGAGGGTAAATGCAGATATCATTTGAATAATCATGTTTAAAATAATGAAATGTATTAAAGGTACACACAAGATGTCCTGAATGCCAGTGCAGGGTTTTGATCATAGATAATCTGGAATTTGTCATCAAAATCCTTCGATACAGAAATGTATAGGTTCTAAATGGCATGATGTATTTTCTCATTACGTGAAGGGTTATACCTTCCTATATTCTTTAAGTAGGTTTTATTTTAAAAAGAAGATTGGTATATAGAATTACATTAACCTCATGACTTATTTTCCCCACATATGTTTTACATAGTGGGTTTAATTTTAGGATTTCCCCCACCACTCCCACTCCCCCCTTTCTCCTGAAGCAGGCAGTGGAAGATCACTGCCATCTACAGATTGGAGATAGTATCACTAATATTAAATTGTTGGAACAGTTTCATGTTCGAGCATTTTTTCCCTCTTTGCCTTGAGCACTTGTCTTTGCAATCCCTCCTCCCCCTTAAAAAAACCCACAAAGTCACCCAACACACACTATTGTCTCTGTGGCACCCTGATCGTAATCACCTTCATTAAAGGGAAGAATAGTACTTTAAACATCTTAGAAGCCCTGTAACTTTTAAGTCAAAGTTGAAGGTGGGGAAAAAAAACCCCAGGTGGGATTCACCCACCAATGTGCTTTCCATTACCTAGAATATATGTCAAAATTTAGTATACATGTCAAAATTATAAATGGCTTCTTACAGATTTCTTAGAGAACAGCTGAGAAAAATAACAAACTCTGGACATTTATATAGATGGATTGAGTAAGTGGGTACCAGCTTTCCCTGTATCAGTGCCTGGGTTGTATTTGCAAGATGACCTATCAGGAAAAACAAGCAAATATGGTGCTGTGGGAAGAGCAGAGCTATAGTTTAAGCTCAATTTACTCCCCATATTTTGTTTTCTTTCTCCAAAAAAGGGAGTAAAAAAATATCTGATAATGTTTCATGCAATTTTTATTTATTGCAGAAGAACCACACATTTGCAGCTTATCAAGCCCTGTTACATTTAACATAGCTTTTAACATACACAGGAAAAATAATAAAATTCATCATTTCCCTTCTGTATCTTCCATATTCAGATAGAAAGTTTTTAATTGTAAGGAAAACTTTCATCAAACAAGCCAGACATCCCTTATTGTTATACGATGGCTGTCACTATTTTTTAATCTCTTCCAATGTACACTGTTTCACTGAATCTTTGAAATTAGTGCATAGCTGACAACATCAAAAATATTAGAATCACAGATTAGGCAAATTAAAAATGGTCCAGTGTCTACACTGGGGTTAAGTGATTTGTCAGCTTGCATACAATTTGTACCATGTTATATCTGACACAATAAATAAATTGATAGGCCGAATCAAAAAGAACCTACAAAGACATGACTGATTTCCCACTGATATATCTAAATGTAGGATTGGACTCACTGAAATTATTTTTAACTATGGCTTGAGAATTTAAGTCTGTGAGAGATCATGCAGCTGGAATAGCTAGGCAAAAAAAAAAATTAAAAAAAAATGGATAAGTGAAATTCAGTAGTAGAGTTAAAGCAATCTGTAACTGCAGGGGATTTCAGCTACTGTCTGCCCAAATATTCTTCATGCACTGGAGAAATGCTTATTTGCTTCCCCAGGTGAGAGAAATTCTCTGGCTTGTTTCCCCTGCTGTCTGTATATCATCCTAGCAGCCAGACTAGAATTTTGCTTTGATTTGGGAGTCCATTACACCATGATAATATGATTGCTTTAAGGAACATGTTCTGGTACATATGACATGCTTTTACCTGTGCTAGCAACACCAAACAACTGCAAGTCTGTTGCTGGAGAAGTTCAAGCAATAAAAGCAACAGATAATCTGGTCTGATCATAGGGAAGGAGAGGTCTCTGACTCCAAAAACCTTTACATCATTGTTTTGCAGAACGAATTTCCTCTTTAAAATCCTGTGCCCACTGAAACGCAGAATATATGCTTGGCTTCCTTAAAAACTCTTGAGAATTCAACCCCCCCAAAAAATTCACAAGAGCAGCTTTCAAAAAATACAGTCTGAAAGTCTGGGCCCCACTGAAGTCAGTGGCAAAAGTCCTGTCAGCTTCAGTAAGGTCAGAATTTCATTCATGATATTTATTCAGCTGCCACCTTTAAATACAACAAGTTTTCAGGTTGTTTCTTCAGAAAGTCAATGTCAGGTATGTTTATTATTTCACACTACGCAATTTCTTTAGGAAAATAAGTAGCTGAGTACCTTTACATTTCAACAAGGAAGCTAGGAAGTCTGACAGGAGGCATGTCTGTATTTCACGCATTTTTAACATGAATTTAATTGAAATGGTTATCTGTTAACTGTGGAATGAAAGCTGTGCTTTTTCCCGTCGCTCTCAAAGGGCGTTTCTGTACACAGCCAGAAGGTGGCATTCATGGTTAACAGTTAAAGGAATCAATCTATGCTATTTCTTCTCGGCATATGATGGAGGGGAGAAAAAGGTTTCTTAGTATAGCGGCAGTTACTTAATTAGCCATGATGCTTAAACTAATGCAATAAATTTGATTTACGCATTCTTTGTTTTACAAGGAGTGGCAGAGTTATCCAGTAGTAGACATCAATCTTCATGACGAGACAGCAGGGACCTGGCAAGCTGTATTCATCTTCCTGTAAGGTATTTGATAGTAAAAGTCCTTGTCTTCAGCTACATCGTTTTGTTCCTCCAAATAATCCAGTTTCCAATAATTCTTTGACCAATATAATACCCACTGTTATCAGAACAGTTTGGAAGTTCAAGACCAACAACAACAAAAAAATACTGAATTTTATCCAGTCAATGAATCTTAATCAGATTTTTCAAAGTCTGATCATTCCCATTTGTGATCCAGTTGGTCTATGGAGTATTGCCATATTTAACATCTGTGTCACATCATGCCTTTCCTGTTGCCTCATTGATCAACAGACAACATGTGATGATTCCCAGATGTTCAAACATGGCAGTTCCCAAAAGACCTATTAAATTACACTGAAAGCAAAACAACATCCATGCTGTAAAGGTTTTGTTAAAGTCAGGTATGTCTGAATATTCACAAACGTGCTACAAGATATGTTCTGATATTCAAATTGCTTTTAAACATCAGTCAAATTCTTTGAAATGTCCACATTGTGTATTATGTAAGGACAGTGTGTCACAGAGTTTATATGACTTTCTGTCCTGTAATATGAAGCAAGTTAAAATAGAATTAGGTGTATATTTATATATGAAGAAGATAAACCACTGGATTTTTTGCTTTATTTTTTACCATTTGTCTCCTTTTGTTACATACAGTCTGTGGTCTTTCAGATTTTTACTCAGATTTCTTGCTGATTATGTTTTTTCCCTGATAAAGCTGAATAAATTACCATAAAAGAAGCTTGTGCATTGCATTATCTAAGCAACAAAACTGCACATGTTGTTCTTCTGCGTGTCCTTTTTCCACTGAAAAGGATCATTATAAAGACCAAGACTTATTAAGATTATACTTAAAGCTTTCATCTGTAACTGAAGAGCAGTAACATGAAATTCTAGATTGGATTTTAAACAATAAATGTGATCCATTTTATGCCAGAGTGCTACAACATTCTGCTTTGAAACAGTCCTCACCATGTATGATACAGTAGTTTAATGTGAAGATGAATATCCTTTACACCTTCCTGCAGCTAGCGTTACTCTTCTAGCAACATTTGACTTTCAAGTTTTGTGCTGGCATTGTCAACAATGAGAATGTCATCATTTTCTGATGAACACAGGCAGCTGCGTGCATAAAATTAGTAGCTCTATTTTGTCACCTGTGAAATAGCAGGACAAAACTGAGGTGCAACTTTCTGAAATCAGAGCAACATTTCTGCACATTGCCACATTGACTCATTTTACGTTACAGTTTATTTTGCATTCAGGGAGATGTAGTCCCTTGAGGGAATACAGCCCAGAAGAGAGGCTTAAGTGGGCAAACAAGGTCTTTGGCTTGTGTGAAGTAATGCTGTATTGAAAGCGATGAGGTTTGAAGTTTAAATGAAGTCTGTTATGATTTGGTCAGAAAACTGAAATATTTCCATTTAGGACAAATAGACCTACCCAAAGGAAAACATCCTACAGTTTTTTTCCATGGTTTATCAAGTTAGAAATCTCAACCATGGAGGAAATAAAAACGCTGTGGGTATCCAAGAATAGCACTAACTAATACTCTGTTACTTCTAGATTTTTCTCCATTGTAGAGTGATTTTGGATATTCACATCTTTGTTCTGATTTACATGTGTAGCTCATTTTTGTTGAACAGCCTAGAATTGTCTGCGAGCAGTAAGTGCCTAGGTATATGTCAAGAGTAAAACCTAATTTTTTTTACTGCTACCAGAAAAAACATAGGCATGTAAAAGTTACAAGATCTCCAAGTAGGAGCTGTTCAGTAGTCCATCCACATAGTATAATTTGCAAAAATTTTTACAAGCTGCAGTGTGACAGAGCTGCATACACAAAAAAGTAAGTTGTTGAATTTTCAAAATTAAGCTACCTACTTATAGTATACACATATGTAACTTCAAAAAAAATCTATATCTAGATTTTGAGTTAATCTAAAATGTTTGTATGTCTTTTAAAAAGAAACAGATAATTAGAACCGTATTTATTAATTAATGGTGTAAGACCTAACAAACTTTTGTTTTGTTTTTGACACTTGCAGAACAACAGTGAGAGATTTAGGAAAGTGAGGACAGAAGGTATCTGCAGGATCATGGAGAAGCATGTGGAATACAAACACAGGAGACAAGAAGCAAAGCTCTGGATAACGGTAAAGCAACACATATGGAAAGTCAGCTTGAGAAGAACAATCATGTATGCCAAAAATAATTCACTGTCTACATTTAATTAGGAGATCTGGGGAGCAAACATAAGCATCCTAAACAAATGAAGTAGGTTAGCCAGAGTGTCTACCGGCCCCAGGGTCACATATTCCCGCTCTAACTGCCAGCAGCAGCCGTGTGGAACAGGGAGCTTTCCAAGTTCTGGCCACTGCTGGCTGCGTAGAGAAGACTGACTGTTCTCTTCCCTTTCTTAGGAAATGCATACTGCTATGCAAAGCCATGGCAGAAATGCCTGAGCTAGTTTATCTTCACGGAAAGTGCTGTGATATGCAGAATTGCTTGTTTACGTTATAGAAGCAAAACCATAGCGTTAGCCTGCTCCTGTATACATGAACATATTTTCATATCACCAACTTTTTTTTGTTTTAAAAAAAAAATTAAACTACTTAAAATTAAACAAAAAAACCCCCTTTTTTGTTTAATTTTAAGTAATTGTTTCATTTAAGTATATAGAAAGGGTGCTAAAACAGGTTCATGAGATGTCCTTACTGTTTTGGGCATTTTTTGCAGAAGGATTATCTTCTGACTTTGTTAATGGGGTATTTTGCTGTTGGCATTGTTTTCCTAGTGTCAGCTCCCAGGTTGTCCTGCAACATCAAACCTGGGAGCTGAAACCAGGAAAATAATTAAATGGATGATATTTAGAAGCAATTTTATCCAGTGTTGTAGTCCTCTGGATTTCACTCTGGAACACTGTTATACATTACTTCATTTACTTGGGTCAATACTTAAGCATCAGTGTCAATTCAGTTTATTATTCCCCACTTTTTTCTAGAATTGTCAAACCAGATGAACTCCCACCTTTTTAGAAGAGCACACAAACTTATATGTGAGCCTGCTTTATTCTTAAACCTTTCTACAAGTTTGCTCTGGTAGAGCAGAGTATTGGCCAACTGTTCTTTCAAACTGTATAATTTTCTGAGAGGATCACCTTTTCAGAATGCTTATTTTCTAAGCACTAGTTTTTAAATTTATTCTTTTCCTATGACCAAGAAAGCTACAGCTTATGACCACAGTTTTGACAACTAACATATGAAAAACTAACCAGGTAATCTGCACTGTCATTGAATACATACAGTCCTTATGGACCAATAGCAGCTATCACATCTGTGCCTGAGAGTATTGCTCACTTTTATTTGTCTAACTCTTCACCCCTTCTATCCTATTCAACAATCCTGTGGATGTACCATTTCTGATGTAGCAATTATTTTTTTTCAAGCTGAAAGCCAGAAAAACCTGTAGAAATGTAAGCATTTGGTTTTGTGGTTTTTGGTTTTGGTTGGTTGGTTGGTTTAGGTTTTTTTTTGCTCTTGCTCTTCTGCATAGCCAGTATTCTGAAGGTGAAGTTTGGGAAATCAGACTTCCCCAATATGCAGAGAATTCATGTGTAGTTCTCATTTATTTTTCTATTATGAATCCAGAATTTGGGGTTGCTAATCTCTAATTCAACTACAGATGAAAACCTCCTTTATGTGTCTCTCATAGATTTCTCTCAATGCCCTTTGGCCTTAGTAAGCAATAACTTGATTACTCAGTAGGCTGGTTTCCCCTGTAGTTATTCATGTCCTGGATCATGTGGATACATCCAAAGTCTCCTTCTAATGCCACGTATAGAATTAGGCTGGTTTCCCATGTAGTTATTCTTGTCCTGAATCAGGTGAGTACATCAAGTCTCCTTCTAATGCCACGTACAGAATTTTATTGCAAGGTAAGCTGATGCATAGTAACTTGTTCTGAGTATTTAAGCCTTAAGGAATAAATAAATGCTTTATTTAGATAGTCAGCATGGCCCAGAATCAACTTAATAGAATTTCATCACAAACTCATCTTTCCTCCCCGTTTCTGATGTTTTCTTTTGTGGCAATAACTACCAAAGATCAAGATCACATTTTGCCAACAGATTTCTCATTATTTTGAAGAGACATTCACGCAAACATGGATGTAGTTGTCTTAAAATTCCAAGTAATTTCAACTGCTAAGAAGCCTCTTGATCATTTTTGAAATATTTCTAGTTTTCTTTCTGCTGAAAACCTAATACTTCATATGGCTATTATTGCAATTTCAGCTCTTCTTAAATGTAAGGTAATTTGTTCATTGAAAACCCAATGCCCGTAAGGTTGTTTGCCACATCTTCAGACTGAGTTTCTGCTTGTGTTTTTTACATAGTATTAGCCACACTGAAATCCAAGTGAATTATGGATTTATCTATTTATCCAAGTATCTATCTTGTTTGAATTTCACAGGACCAATTTTAAAGCCCAGTTCTCCCATACAAGTAGCCAGTGAGTATTTTCTAGTCACTGCCTTGATTTGAGCCCAGTTAGTTCTCAGTTTGTACAAATGTCACTGTCCTTTTTAGCACATCTGACTCAATAACAGTAACATGTTGGAGCCATCATCTGTTGTTCTCATGCACTTTGAGATTTTTTGAGTAGTGGGACTGTGATTGGTTAAATATGCAGCTATCTAGAACTTTGGCCCTGAAACCCCCATCTTCCCCAGACTCTGTGAAGCTTTTCTCACTATGCCCATGTAGTACTATGCCCTGGCCTGTCTTCTGCTTATAACAGTTCTTTTTAATAGAACCTTTTTTTTTCCATCATGTCAGCATTTATCTTAACTACTTCCCATAATCTTTGTACTATTTCTGATTTTCCTTATTTTACAGACTGAATTAGTAACTTTTCATAAAAACTTAAGAAATATCATCCAGCAAATCACAATCCCTTTTTTCCATGAGATACAACTATGTCTGTGATTATAAAGCTCTTAGATATTGCTTAGCCAGCATATATTACTGACTACAAGCTAAAACTTTTGCTTATATCTGAACTGAATATGAGTCTCTTTTTTCAGGGTGTCTCTACCATGTCGTTAACACCTGGACTGTTCAAGTTGACTCACTAACCAGGTTTTCACCTTGTCTGTATCATTAAGCAATTAGGCTATGAAGTTGAATTTCCACAGGGCATTTCTCACTTGTAAATTCTTGTATCACTTCAGCAGAGGCAACATAGCTGCTACCCTTGGGTTACAAGCAGGATAAAAAAATAAAAGGAAGTTATAGACATCTAGCCTTACTCTAGTTCTTTATCTAATCCAATTTTACAGCTAACAGCTACAGTGACTCCATTATCCGTTGATTCCCCTCTGCAGTGACTTATTTCAAACTCCTTCCTTCTTTGCTTCTGGTCCTCCTTTTCTTAAAGCCAAAGGTTAGACAAAGCCACCTTCTCTCCCTAAGTCCATGGTACACTAAAAGGTTGCTTTAACACCTTTTATGGAACTCTGTTTTCTTGGTTTAGGCCTTATTTTCTCAGCTGAGATCTCTACAAATGCATCACTAAATGAAGCCATACTGTTTGGCCTGGACAGGTAACGTCTTGCTGCCCATTTTTAGTTAGGAGGAGAAATTGGTGCTGAAATCAGCACCAGGCACCATGCCTGGGGTGTAATCATGTACTTGTAAAGAGGCTGCCTCAGCACAGGTGGCACCAGGTAGCACAGTGATTGCAGACCTCTTTCAAACATTATTCTGTGCAAAAACCTGGCAGGACTTCACCTTACAGTTTGTCTTCCAGAGCAAATGTTCACTGGTGATATCCTCTTTGCTTTCTCTTGTCTCTTCTGCATCTCCTGTACAGGCAGTCCTTTGTCAAGTAAATAGCCAGTAAAAGTTCCAGAACTTCTGAATACGTCTGTCTTTACACTTCATTTCATAGTGGTATGTAATTGTTTCTAACAGGTAGGACAGTGATTCATTTCTCCCATGTTATATCATGACAATTAGTCTGAAACTTCTTTTGTTTTTTGCCATTGTCCTCTTTGTGATTTTAAAGAAGTAACTCAACATAGTCTGGAAATGCCATTCTCTCCCACCCCCCCAAAAATGCAGTAAGCACGACAGTGAGTAACACTGAAAGCCCTGCTGCAGCCAGCAAAGGTTCTCTCTAAGCTGCTTCCCAGGTCCATGCGTGAGCTCCAACTGAATCATAACTCCCAAGTGACCTTAACAGCCAGGATGGAACAGCCTGTCACAGCACGCCTTCCCCAGAATCTCGGTGTAGCCTGCAAGGGCTTTACCAGCAGGGGCATAACCACATCCCATACCTGCATCGCATACTGCTGACGTTTAAGCATAACGACGAATCCATCCTGTAACAACGGAGCAGTGTAGCTCTCCCCAGTATGTTTACTCCTCCAAGAGGGAGGTGTCTGGTGGGAGACTGTGCCTTTCTGAACCTTGAGGAGCATAAATGCAGGATTGGAGTCAAACTACCGAGTGGATTTTGTTCTGATGCACAGCACCAACGAGACACGCTCTGGACCACTGCAAGAGCATTCATGTCTTAAAAGCTACAGTTGAATTACGATGTATTATAACAGATCCGAGATCAATGATCTCCACTAGAGGTGCTACAAGGAAACACAAGAAACGAGATCAGAAAAGGAGAAATTTGAGCCTTATTAGAAATAATGCCAGCCAGCCGAAAGGGGAGAGCTAGCAGGCCTCGCGGAGCCTCGCGGCGGGCAGGACGCCCACACTGCAGCGCCGAGTCCCCGCGGCGCAGCACGACCCTCCCCGCCGGGCGCAACGCCTCCCGCGCAGGCCGCCCGCCCGCCTTCCCCTGCGCCGCGGTCTCCATGTAACAGCGCAGCGTGGGCGTCTGCCAGCTCTCTCATTTGCATAGCCCCTGCGAGTGGCCAATGGGCAGGCGATTCCAGTGCTGTCATTTGCATGGGCCCCGGCGGCGGCCAATGGGGCGGCAGCCGCGGAGCCCGCTTGGAAGGTGATGTTTCCATCTGCGCGGGGCGCCGGGGCTGTGGGCGCGGGTGACACAGCGAGAGGCCCGGCCGGCCGCGGGAGCCGCGGGGACCTGCCGGCCGCTCGGCCCGGCCAGCGCCGCCGCCTCGGGGGGCCGCGGCGGAAAGATGTCGGTGGCGGGGCTCAAGAAGCAGTTTCACAAAGCCAGCCAGGTAAGGGGAGCGGGTCCCGGGGCCGGAGCCGGAGCGGAGGCAGAGCCCTAGAGGGGGCTTCGCTGTTGATGGGCGGCTCGCCCGGGCCCGGCTGCGCGCCCGCCGCAAGGCGCAGCGGGTGCCCCGACCTGCTGCTGAGGGCGGCATCGCTGTCCGCACCCCGGGGCGGTACCGCCGGGCCCGCCCGCGCGTCGGTGCCTCCGGTGTTGCTCCTTACCGGGGAGGTTGCCTGTTCCCTTCTTCCCTTGGGGGCTTCAGGTCTTTCTTTTAGTTATTAGTGTTTGTTATTTGATGGTGTGCGTGTGTTTGTACTCCGACGCCTCAGTTAAACGTACAGGCTGTAGGGTACTAGCTTTCCCCTAAAGAGTTCTTGGTGGGGTTCTCCTACAAACTGCTGGTTTGTTATCCTACATGGTATACCATGTATTTATCCTACAGAGGGTATCATGTGTTTCTAGAGTTTTCCCTCCTTTTCTAGATGCTGTACTCTTGCCTTTTCCTGGGTGAACCTTCATCTTCTCCTGCCCTCTTCCTCTCCTCCTTTCTCTTTTATAACGTGCTTCTCTTTAATACTTTTGCTGATTCCTTTTAAGAGAGAAACCTCTTTCTGTCAAGCAGGTGGACTGATGGCACTACGTAGCGTGGTAGCGCTGCCCCAGAGCCCCACACTGGTGCAGCAGCCTCAGGAAGCGGCAGCAGTGGGGTTCTCACTGAAGGTGTTTGGAACTCTCAGCTGCTTTGCTTGCTTGTTTCAAGCCTCAAAGAGCTGTATTTCTCTTGGCTCTTGGCAATGGTAATGCTGAAGCTCCTGTCTCTAACCTATTCAGCCAGGTTGGACAACTGCTCTTGTCTTGGAGAGGGTGGAGAAAATAAAGGTTTGTGAAGTGCTCAGCTGTCATCTTTCTAGGTCCTCCCTCAGATTTGGCTCGTCAGCAGCCCAAATGCAGAGTGCAGACTTTGGGCACAGAGATGCTAAATATCTGTATCTAATGTTTATTTTCAGTAGTGTTCGTTCTTTCTTGTTATGTACTGATCTTGAAAAATGGCATGAATTTGTATCTTTTAGTTAACTTTCCCTGTTTCTTTGCGAAAATGTGGGACATCTACGGTAAACAAATCCAAGGAGAATTTATAAAAGGTTTTGGCTTGTTTTGCACCTAGCGTATCCTGGTAAGTGATGCAGCTTTTGATATGGTGAGTTTGTAACTCAAGAAGCAGAAGATATTTAACTGACGAAGTTAGGTAACCACAACAAGTGCTGTTCGTCTAGCAACTGGTTGCAGTGCAAGTTGCTTAATCCTGCGCAGATGTAAGGTAAACATTAAAAATAAAAAGGGGGGCGGGTGGGGATGGGATCTCATAAAGGCAGTAATAATGGCAAAAAAGAACAATAGAATATATTGAAGTTGGCTGTACATCTATTGAAATATTGTGGTATGACCTCTTTATTCATTACTGTATGGAACTGCAATGCATAAATCAGATAATATTCTTCTCAGGGTAGGTCAAAGGTGATGTTTCCACTTATTTTCAAATGCAGGACTGAGTGAGGAATTTAAAGTAAGTTGATTGAAAAAGTCTTCAGGAAAAGAAATTCTGTTTAGTAGGAAATTAACGTGCAGGAAAAAGATACTGGAATTGGATATTTTTTTCGTTGCCTGAGGAAACACAAGACACTTCTTAAGAACTCATTCTGGAAGAATTCAGATAAGATGTTGGGCAAAGTAGTAGTGGAAAAATAACAGAAGAAATATAGATCATCGATCAAAACATCCAGATCCAAATAGCTGATCTGTTTCTCTGACACACAGAGGCACAGTCATGCCCATAAGTATAAACGTACACACTAAACAGTTATTGAAACTAACAAAAGTGAAGTGGAATGTGCAAAATGGAAATATTGTCACTCCATCTTTCAGCTAAATTATTTTACAAAATGCTAAAACAAGCAAATGCAGAGCACAAAAGAGGTATTTCGCAACAGAATGTTTATTAAATCTCTGATACTGTAGGATCACTTAAGGAGACATGTGCCTTTGTGTATTGAATGGATGAGAGATGCCAAGGGTAACTGTTAACGGCAGAGACAGGCATTGCTTGGGGAAAGAATGAAATTAATTCCTTTAGTGTTCCCAAAGGAGAATGGGGGCAGATGACAAAAACTGGCAAATTTCCCAGAGGACATTGAGGAATACTGAAGGGAAGGAGACTTGTGCCAGGACATGTGATTAAGGAATAAGAATAATATTTGAAGGCTGACAGAACCTAAAGACAAAAAATCTGAAGGGTGAAGCCAGTGGATTAAGACAGTCTGTATTTAACAGTTCATTCAGAAATGTGAATAAATATCGAAGAAGTGACAAGATCCATATATTTTCAAAAGATACTATTTCCATGCTAAAATGGACTTCTGTTCAACTGAAATAAACCACAGTTCCAACTGAAGTATAGAATAATATAGATACATAGTTACAGAAAGATTAAGTGAAATACAATAAATTGAGGTATTCTATAACTCTGTGTACTCTTAGGCAGTACTTACAACTGCCTAACTGTTGCAGAACTGTTTTTTGCAAAAGAAATGCATTTCAGTTTGTAAAAAGCCTGCCTCTTCTGTGTGTCTTTACCTGCAGCTCTTGTGTTAACTAGCAGTGTGTACGCTTAAATTCCAAGGTTAGAGAGCCCCAGAAAAAAACCAAACAATACTTACAATTTTATACGTGCAGTTGTGGTTTCTGGCATGTTTGTCTGGTGCGTATCAGCTTTGTTTATCTAAAATTACAGTTAAGTAAATAAGTGTTTGCTTTATAAAAGGTCAGCAGCTAACTTTGTAATCACTGAAGCCCTCACCAAAATCAGGCATGACATGCTGTTGCAGACTTGGTGGGTGTAGTAAAAAGTCACCATGTTTCTGTTTGTAATAGATTAATTCACAGTAAGCGTTCCTGATGGTTTTCTCCTAGAATTTTTTACCCAATTGTATTTTCTTTTCCCCACTGAAAATAGCATACGAGTATAGGTTTTCACCTAAGTAGTGAGATTCAGAAGACAGCTTTTGAGTTATGAGCATCTGTTGGAATCACTGCAGTAAAGTCTGCACCCGGGAGTTAGTAACATTTTAACTATTTTTCTGTGTGTTCCAATATATAAAGCTGCAATTCTGCTCCATTATCTGTACCCTAATAATTGCTTCCCCTGGTGTCATGGAACTGATAGACCCAAAGCTTACATATAACCCAAAGGTTATATATCTGTTATGTAACTGATAACAGCTTTTAGGTACACTAGAATTTTCTTTACTATGCTTCTTATTTAGGTTATAAGTTTACATTGAAACACTCAAGTGGACTGGGATGAGGATTGCTTCCATTCTGTCCATTTCATATCAGCGATGATCTCTTGAGTGTAACTCATTTGACTAATGAAATACCAAGCAGAACCCATGTGGCATCTTACCACCTCTCACTGGCTGGTGAGGGCAGGCTGTATCTCAGAGCTGATTAACTCATGTGCAAGCCTCATGGAATTCAGCTTTTTTTTTTTTTTTTTTTTAAATGTATTTTCAACTAGAATTTTTAAAATTAATCCTCAGGGAGTTCTGTTCGTGATGAAAGTTTGTCTCCTGTCACTTTCAGCCTGTGACACATCTGTTTTCCTGTTTTCAGTTTGAAACCTTTGATGTAGGTGGGTGTACCTCTGCCTACTGTTTTTGTAGGCCTTGTTCTCGTGGTGGTTGTGCATGTGGGATAACCCAGATGGTGGGAGGACTGCATCTTCTGATGTATACTGAGAGTATTTTTAGAGTAGTGTTTCTGTTTAGAAAAGCAGTAAGCACAGAGAGTAAGAAAGCCGTAATAGGTGGCAGATGCTATTACAATTTCTGCTGTGCTCTTAAACTGCAGCCTACCTAGTCTCTTGGTGTAAAGATAAATGATTTTTTTTTCAAAGTAGTTGGATGCTTGTGAGCTGAGAACCACCCTCCCCCAGGGTGTTTTGAAAGCTCAGCCATGATGCTGGCCTAGGAAATCTGCTGTTGACTTTGAATTAATGTTTTGTGTTTTTCTGCTTGTTTGGTATTTTTAAATTAATTGTGGGTGAAGTTTCATTATCAACTTACTCATAGTGTATTTCTTAGGCTTAGCTTCTCAGTGGTAGTAGAAATTAATACTTTTTTGAGGAAATATATGACTGCCAATTACTGTGAATATCTTATTTGTAATGAAGGCATCAACAGTTATTGTTAGCCTATGTAGACTGGTTTCTTAAATGTTCTCCTATTGTCAGTGAAGAAAGAGAGGCTCCAAGAGAGAGTGAAGCAGGAGCTGGCTCTATTGTCTATAGATAAAGCCTAAGGATAAGCAGATTTTCAGACCAAAACAACCAAAATCTGTTCCAAATTTTTGTACCTTCTGAAAGTGATTTAACCTAGTGTAATAAAGTAGATGCCCGGTGCTTTCGTCTCCTGCATATCTTGAATGACATTTGTCTTGAAAGTACCACATCTTTTTTTAGCCATGTTTTTAAAGGCTTTTTTCTATTTTTCTATTTTTTTTAATATTTTTGGCTATCATCAGCAATTGCAGGGATGCTTGTTATTCTCTTCCATATTTCTGCTTTTACTCCATTGATTTGTGTGGCATTTTGATCCAATCTGTTGGAACAAGGACCAGATCAGAATCAAGACCTCCTTGTTCCCCAGACAGAATAAGCTTTCTGATCGGGTTTTGGTGTGGATTTTTTTGTTTGTTTGTTCTCTTGACTATTATTTTTTTTCTGTTATGTTGTAGATGAATGATACTAGTGTGGACATAATACTTAAGCCTTCTTTAAAGTCCATGTTGACATTGAGTTAATATGCAAAAACTTTATTTACACGAGTGCGTGCTAGCAAAGGAAGTACTTTGGTAAACTGAGGAAGAGACAAACTTAATACAAAGAGAACCTAAATTTGCCAGTGAGACATGAAAAGAAACTTTATCGACTATGTGCAGATATATTTCTTTCCTGGGACTATAAGCTGTTACCATACAATCTGTTAGATAGTGCCCTTTCACATCCCACCTGAATGGGGCATGATTCAGAGCTTAGTAGAGAGTGCACTTCTGTCCTGTTTCTAGTTTTGATTAGATAATGGAGTGTACTCTTTTGCAAATTTTACAGAATTGTGGAGGTAGGACAGTGGTGAAAAGGACACCAGAATTTAATTTATTCTCTGAGATTTTTTGAAATGGGTAATTATACTTCTTATGTATGTTTGAGAAAGGAGAGTAAACCTTCAGCCACTGGTAAGGACAAAAAATAACATTCACCTATGTATATCTAGTTATCTAATTAGACAGTATTGTTTGCCTTTACTTGTGTCATGGTTGGAGACTGTTATGCAATGTAGTAATTATAAAACTATAATATAGTTTATATACTGTTCATCTGAAATTCCTATGATGTGAGGAGAAGCTGAGGGTTTGTGTAAGTCTTTGAAGACTTGTTAGTTCATGGAGTATTTATTGGGGGTTTTTTTGGTGGAAATCTTAGTGCTTGCAAAAGGAGAAGTCCTCATTTTGCACTTTCTTTCAAAGCAAAACTATTAATAAAAGGGAGGGAAACATGGTCCTGTAGCAAAGATCAGCATGGATTGGGGTGGGGGGTAGAGGCAGAGTGCAGTGAGGGGACAATAATCTGTGCTTCACCCCTTTTCCTTTGGCATTAGTGAAGCTGACTCACTTTTGCATTACATGCGTGACTTCTGGTTGTGCAGCCCATCCTGCTTACACTGAAGCTTGCTTCCTGGGATCAAAGTTTTGGGCTAATAAGTAGGAAATAGGAAGACAGTTCTTTGTGGCATGATGGTGATTTTCAATATTAAAAATACATGGGATGGAGCTGGGAGGAGGGGGAAACTAGCTCTCAAGATTTGGGTTCACAGTTATATTTGTGATTGTATTTATCACCTGCTCAGTAGCTTGCCAGTAAGGCATTACTGCAGGAAAAAGAAACTTTGAGTGCTTCAGTCGGCATACAAAGTAGCAGAAGATAGCAATCATATGCCTCTGCAACCTCCAACAGTGCAGCTCTCGACGCTTGCAGTAGATGGATTGTAATGCTGTAAATTGGGAATGTAGCAGAGATGCAGCTACAATTTGGAAGGAGGTTAGTTATATTTTACACATAAAATATTTTTTATATAAAAGTTTGAATGGCATCGCAATATGAAACAGTGCAGTGGAATGGAAAGGAAGCTGAACTTTCTCCTTGAACGCATCTCCTTTTATAGATCCTTGGCTTTGCTGAATAGTTTTGCACAGGCACACTGAAAGTTCGAGTGAGAGCTGGCACTCCATCCTTAACTCATGCTGTTGCCTGAGTCATTGCGGCACATGCTGGGTAATATATTGCAGTGCAGTCTCTTGAGAATCCTGCAATGCTGAAAAACAAATAGGCAAGTGAAGCACAGCAACAGCATTGCATTAAGATTTTTTTTTTTTTTTTTCAACACAGGTAGCAAGGGGAATAAACAAGAGGAGTTAGAGATGTGCATGCCTGCAGGGCTACGGTTGATCTTAATGGCATCGCTGAGAAGTGGTGGGATAGCTCCTATGACTGGAGTGCTGGAGTGGAAGGTTACTGGCTCTTTAGGAATGACAGGCAGGGGAGACAAGGAAGGAGTGTCACCATCTGTCAGCGACCAGCTGGAGTGCAGGGAGCTCTGGGGTGGATGAGGAGCTGACCCAGAGTTTATATGTCAGGATTAAAGGGAGGGCAGGGACAGGTGACATTGCAGTGGGGGTCTGCTACAGGCTACCTGACTAGGAAGACTGAGCAGAGGAGGCCTTTTATAGACAGATAGGAGCAGCCTCACATTCAAAAGTCTTGGTCCTTGTGAGGGACTTCAGTCACCCCAATATGCCCTGCTGTGCTGTCACTCCAACAGATAAGCAGTCCAGGAGGTTCCTGGGGTGTGTTGATGATAACTTCCTTCTCCAGGTGATAGAGGAGCCAACAAGGAGAGGTGCTATGCTGGACTTTGTTCTCACCAACAGGGAGGGGCTGGTGGGGAACGTGAAGCTCAAGGGCAGTCTTGGCTGCAGTGACCATGAAACAGTGAAGTTCAAGATCCTTAGGGCAACAAGGAGGGCATGCAGCAAGCTCACTGCCCTGGACTTCAGGAGAGCTGACTTTGGCCTCTTCAGGGATCTGCTTGGTAGAATACCGTGGGACAAAGCCCTGGAGGGAAGAGGGCCCCAAGAAAGCTGGTTAATATTCAAGGATCACCTCCAAGCTCAGGAGCGATGCATCCTAACAAAGAGGAAGTTGAGCAAGAATGCCAGGAGGCCTGCAGGGTTGAACAAGAAACTCCTGGACAAACTTGAATGCAAAAAGGAAGCCTACAGAGGGTGCAAGCAAGGACAGGTAGCCTGGGAGGAATACAGAGAAATTGTCCGAGCAGCCAGGGATCAGGTCAGAAAAGCTAAAGCCCTGATGGAACTAAATCTGGCCAGGAGTATCAAGGGCAACAAGAAAAGCTTCTGTAGGTATGTAGGTGATGAAAAAAAGACTAGGGAAAGTGTAGGCCCTCTCCAGAAGGAAACAGGAGACCTGGTTACCCAGGACATGGAGAAAAAAGGGAAAAAAGGAACACCCAGGGAACTATAGGCCAGTCAGTCTCACCCCTGTGCCCAGCCAGATCGTGGAGCAGATCCTCCTTGAAACTATGCTAAGGTACATGGAAAATCAGGAGGTGATTAGTGACAACCAACATGGCTTCACTGAAGGCAAGTCATGCCTGACAAATCTCGTGGCCTTCCATGACAGGGTTACAGTGCTGGTGGATGAGGGAAGAGCAACTGATGTCATCTACCTGGACCTGTGCAAAGCATTGCCCTGTCCTGCACAACATCCTTTTCTCTAAACTAGAGAGCCATGGATTTGACAGATGGACCATTAGTGGATAAGGTATTGTCTGGGTGGCTGCACTCACAGAGCTGCGGTCAACGGCTCTATGTCCAAGTGGAGACAAGTGATGAGTGGCTCCTCAGGGGTTGGCATTGGGACTGGCGCTGTTTAACATCTTCATTGGTGGCATGGGCAGTGGGATCGAGTGCACCCACAGCAAGTTTGCATGACACCAAGCTGTGTGGTGCAGTCGACATGCTGGAGGGCAGGGATGCCGTCCAGAGAGACCCTGACAGGCTGGAGAGGTGGGCCTGTGCCAACCTCATGAAGTTCAGCAAGGCCAAGTGCAAGGTCCTGCATGTGGGTCAGGGCAATCCCAAGCACGAATACAAGTTGGGCAGAGGATGGATTGAGAGCAGCCCTGAGGAGAAGGACTTGGGGGTGTTGCTTCCTATTAAGATAAGAACGTTGTGTATATTCAGTGGCGCCATATAGCTGCAGTCAGTTCCAGAACAAACTGTTCCTGAGGAACAGAAGCATTTTTATTATAATGTTTTATCTGTTGTGCTATCCAGGCACCAATGCTTTCTGTATGCACACATGTAATTCAGGTTACCAAATCACTTCATACTTTCTGTAAGAACCCTATAAACCCCAGACTTTGTCTTATAATAGTATTGTTAACAGCAAACTGCTTCTGTTTATATTAATGCCACTTTCACCCCAGTATATTGCGATAGTCTAATTCTGTACTGAGCTGTGTTCTCACTGTTAGTCGCTTTCCTGTTCATGGAAAGGAAGCCACTGCTGGAGTTCGTGACTAGTTAAGAGTTGAAGATGCAGGCTTTAACAATGCTTTTAATAAGTCCAAGAGCTAATCACATGTCACATTACACCTTTAATTCTATTTTCTTGAGCGCTAGTGTCCTATCACTGTGTACAGATTTCTGTTATTAAAGTTACTGAGTTAAAAGCATTGATGGGAGAATATACCAGTTAATTTTCTGCAATATCTCAAATATCAGCAGCTGTCTATGTGAAACACAAAAATAACTTGGCCTTACATGCTTTCTCTTCGAAGGACAATGCTAAGCCTCTGATGAGAATTAATTCTGTTTCTGTACTACCCTAATTGAAGTACATTATTGATACTGTACCTGTGTTTAATGAACTGCAACGACTACAGTGAAATTAGCCTGGTTAGGAACTGAACGTGATTTTAAGAATCCAGGACTCAAAGGAGATTAACGGGTTCTAAAATTCTGTTTTCTATGATTGGCAGTGTTTCTGTTCTTGTGCAGTCAGGTTATAGATCTAAGGTGAAAAAGCGGGGAAAGTATTTTTTTTTTTACCAAGCAAAAAAGAAATAAAATATTAAAACCAAGTATAAGTGGCCCTAGGTAGTAACAGCCCCTTTATTCCCTTGTGAGTGCTTTTCAAATGCAGGTAGGTCCCACTGTACCCATTGATTTTTTTACAGATGCAAATAAATGAAGTACTTGAAGGTGGCGTGACTTAAAGGTCAAGGAGCTGGTCAGTGTCAGAACCAAAAGTAGGTTATGTGTTTCCAGACTATACGTCCAATGTCCAGTCATCAGAAATTCTGCTTTCAAACTCTGTTGGTGTTTGGAAAGGTGTGTAGAAGAACCGTGTCACATTTTGTGTTGGTTTTGTTTGTGGTTTTTTTTTTTTTAATTCTTTTATTTTGCATAAGGTGTATGGATAAGTATGAAACGTAGAGATGAGTTTGGATGAAATCTTCTATATAAATGTGCTGTAATTCCACTGACTCCAGGTTCAGCAGGGCTGAACATGGTATTTTCACTTAACTTTACTATTTTTAATACCCCTCTGGAACAGACAAGCAATGTTTTAGAAACTAGGATTTTCACGTAATGATACCTCTCCAGCAGAGAGAGAATAAGCATGTGTGTGGGGAAATTTACTTAGTGCCATAAATATGGTGGGATTGGAGGTCAGAAGGTCACTGTTTTGATTCAAAAATTATGAAATTTTTCTTTCATTGTCCTGTTGAGAGAGCTAGAAAGTGAAATGTTGTGCCTGTGCCATCTGCGTGGTCAGATAATGCCACAAACATGGGAGTGCTTTTCCCTTTCCTACAGAGAATGTAGCACCTGCCAGCTTGGCATCTGGGTCACTGTGGATGTGTGCATGGTAGGAGGGGAAGAAACCCTGTTAAAGTAAATTATTAATCAAAGACTATAACTTTTCATCAATTCAGAACCAGCAGTTCCAGTCTGCTGTCTAGAAATCCCTTCCAAAGAAAACAGTAAGATTTTTAAAGATGTGAGGATGAATTCAGCTGTTGATGTAGGCTGCTTGGATGTCTGCTTGGAGGTACTGGGGCATAGCAACTGTTAACTTACCTTTAAGAATAGCTGTTTATAGTTTTATGGCTTTAGCATCTCAATATTCCCTACCTGTTTTGTTTTTTTTTTCTCTTTAAGTTGTAGTAACCACTGAAAATGACTTTATTGGTGTAAGAGGTGGAGCTTTTTTGTTGTTGTTGTTCGTTGGTTGGTTGGTTGCTTTTGCTGGGGGTGGCTAGAGAAAGCAAAACAACTTCACTTCTCTGGTCTGTCCTACAGCTCTCCATGTGCTCAAAGACCACTGACATGGTTCCTCAGTGGGACTTTCCCCTCCTTGTACTGTGTGATGTAAGTTTGTGCTGGTGTCTGTCACAGTATTTTAGTTCAATGGGAAGAAAGTCTTCTGTGGTAAACAGTAGGAAAGGGACATGCATGAGCACAAGTGTATGGTAAGCTCAGGCAGGAAGATAATTGGTTACAGAAATACCTTTGGTGAGGAAATATGTTGCAAAAGAGACTCCAAGATAAATACATCTTTAGTGGATACATATTATCAGTAGTTATGCTCTACAGGTTTTTCTCAAACTGTACGTTTGGTTACTGCTTTCACTTATTTTGAGTCAGCCAGGTGCAGGAGCACTACTCACAAAGGTGCTGAAAGCATGGATAAACCCAAAAGTGGATCAATGCCAGACTTGTAAATGGTTGATGCTGGAACATGGATCAATGCCAGACTTGTAAATGGTTGATGCTGGAACGTGGTGGGTGGTTGCCCCTGTGGGTACGTGTAGTACTGACAGTTAAGGTGAAGGAGGTACTCATCCTTTGTACACCTGTAAGAAGCAAGAGAAAACTCACTTTGGCCACTCGTGTTTGCATCAGGAGCTTCTTTCTGTACCTCATTCTTCAAGAAATCAGGTGTGCAGTTCGCAAACCTGTTCTGTGACACAGATTGGGGAGAATGTTTACTTGTGTGAGGAAAACTGTCAGAAAATAGTGACAGATTGGCTTTGGCTACCTGTATGAATATGCTGTGAAGAAAGTTGACTCTTACTTTTCATTGATTCGTGTGAGCTTTGTTTTGTTTTGTTCCAGCCTCTGACCATTTGTTTTCTCTGTTCCATTTGCTATTGCAACTTCTAAAGAGAAGTTAGTTGTCCCAACTTCATGCTGCCATTCAATATGCTGTCTTGGAAAGATTCCTTTGTTTCCCTTCCATTATGTAAAACTGTTTTAATTACACGAGAGCTCAGACTGTATTTTCAATTGAATGTCTTTTTCTGTGATTCTCTCATACACTTAGAGGGAGTGTAGCCTTTTATATCAGCAAAGTAGATCTTGCATGATTTCTGCAGTTTATTTTCTTTTTTCTTTTTTTTTTTTTTTCTTTTCCTTTTAATACATTAGTAAATTGAGTGTTTAGTCACTGGGATATTTTATATGGTGATAAACTGTTCAGATTTTCTCCATTTAGATATTCTTGGTTTATTACGATGCACTTTCATTGAGATAATAAAAACCTATATTCTGGATCTATTTAGGTGGTGAGGAAAAAAACCCAGACAGTTTCCATTTGAAGTCTTATGATTCCTGTGATTCACCAAAAACGTATTTGGGATGTGAGAAAGCTTTTGACTAAAGGCTTAGTTCAGTCCTGTCACTGAAATCAGTTGAAGGAGGCAGTGAACACTAGATTTTGAGGTGAGCAGACTATAATGTTCTCAACTCTTGTCAGGTTGCTTGGATGTCATCACTGAGCCCCCCAAATAATCTGTAAAACAAGGATGTAAATAAGGTAGCACAAATAGAAAGGGAAACAGAAGCATCTCCAATTGAAAACTTGGCCCAGCCTAAAATGTCTGTGTTAGCGCAAAGCAATCTTAAATTTCCCAAAGACAATGTGTTCTCATTTATTAGTGTGATGAAACCTATAATCTGTGTTCAGAAGTCAGGATCTCATGGATTTATCTGCTGTAGAGTCATGAAATTACCCATGGAAATGTCTGCCAGAGAGTTGGGAAGTCACAGCTGTGTCCGTCTGGGCTAGGAGCTGTGGTCTGCACAGGTCACATGAGGCAGGTGTTTGCAATGTGCTGCTGTCATTTGTGGTTGAGTGCAAGGTTGTTAGGCTTCAGCAGGTTCTTTGGATGTAACTAGTTTGTGGTAGAAGAATGTTTTTCTTATTTCTAGCTTCTTTCTAAAGGTGAAAAAAAGGACTTTTTTCAAAGTGGTTTTAGTTTTATGCAAAATCTGCACTACAGTTTGAAGTATGTATATATTTTTTCCAGTTAATATAATACCAGTAAAATCTTGAAATGAATTGAAATTTTAAAATCCCGAAAACGTATAGTTGTGAACTGTCTTACCTTTCTCTGCCTCTGAAAGTTTTGGGCCCCAGTTTTACTGTGGGTAAATTGAAATTGATAATAGTACTTACATTATTATGTATAAATATAGTGTACAGATATATAACCTGTGTTTCCTCCCCCACCATCTTTAAGTCCTTGGACAGGAAAAAATCCTCATAGACGGCCTCTGCCCAAAATACATTTGCAAGACATTCTTAGAAAGCAAAACCTACCCTTCAGTTTCCAGACTTAACATGTTTGAGCAAACGTTGCTATTAGAACTGAGAATTCGCTGTGTGGAATGACACTTGCCCTGCAGCGCTGCCCTGGCTCGCTGACTCTGTCAGAGGTCTAGGCTGAATTACACAGTTTCTTTATCAGATTTATTTGTTTCTTCTTTTTTGACATTATCTTTATGGAAACACTCTTCAGAGCTTTGTCATTAGTTTTTGTCATACTCCTGAGTTCTTTGCAGTTTAGTGTGGGATTGCAGAAATTAGGCTTTTCTGTGTGGGGTTGCACCCTGCTGCAAAGAAGAATGAACAAGTTCAGACCAAGAAGTCTTGTGCTATTGATAGCTTGCAGAACAGATCTGTAACGTTGCACTTAGCACCTCTTTGTCTATCAGCACATTTGGGAAGCAGCCAGAAGACTTGTATAGTTCACTCTTAACTGTTGAACAAAAAGTTCATTTATACAAGGGGAAAAGATGCAGTAAATATAGCTACTCTTGCACAAAAGTAGTAATGCTTCTGGGAATTGCCTTTTTTTTTTTTTTTATTGTATCAAAATTATATTTGTTAAGAAAATGAAAATGTTTTGTAAAAAAAAAAAAAGTGAAACTTTATGAACTCATGTTGTCACTTTCTGTGATACTTTAGTCAAAATTGTCCAAATGTGAAAAATTATAGTTTTTGAAAAGCCTAGTTTCATGTGGAAGAAGTTTGCTTATGAAGATTGTATGTATTCTTTTAGGACATTACTTCTTTTGTGATCTAAAATAGTAACTGCTTGCCTTTTTGATTACTTCTCATGGTGTATCATCTAAGTGGTCCCTACAGCAGATGTTTAGTTGTTGCCAATATATGTAAGACTGAGTAAATCTTATGTTTTGTTCATCACTTGGAACATGTAAAATACACCAAATGAACTGTCTTTGCTTCAGCACTCCGGCATATATGAAGTTTGACACTAATTCTAGTAATGCATATTATTATTCAGGTGCAGGTGACTGAAATAAATACATGGTCTGGCCAAAATTACTGTTCTAGATTGGTGCAAAAGAAAAGTCAGGGTTTTGTTAATTTGCTGGTTATTTTCTAAATTCAGGTGACTTACATATACAAAAATTGCTTTCACAAGAATTGTTCAAAAGTTATAAAAAATATATTTAGTTCCTTTATTTCCATAATTCAAAAAATAACTGTATAATGAATTAGGTACTGCAGACATTGTTGGAACCCCTGTCAGTTAGGGCTTTAATTTAGGCATATCGTTCTGCATGGCACATCTTAAAGGGGTACCAATCTTACATTTTTTGCACTTTTTCAAGCAGCAATTCCAAATTTTGGAAAACTCTGTGATTCTGTATACTATGCAGTTTAGAGTTATTTATAATGAAGAATACATTTCTATATGTGTACTCTTTAATTACCATATACGTTTGATCAAGATTTAAAGAACCATATCTGCTGCTTTGTTTTGTATGAAGAATGCAAGAATCATGACATTTTCATTGCAAGTGAGTTTTCTGGTGGTTGAAATTTGCCCTTCAGTGATCTCTTCAGCTGTGGTTAAAGGATCCTGTTTCATGGGACTTGACTTGTTTTGCTACTGATGGATTTACTGCCTTTTTTGTAGGAGTTTCTTGCTACAAAGCCGTGCGCCTGTACAGAGGAGGACAGTGCCTTTTGACCTCATTTGCACTAGTGTTTCAGAGCTCATTGGGAATTTCTGCAGAGGTCTGTGTTCTGCATGTAAATTATGCTTGGAATTTTTTTGCAGTTTTCTCTGTCATTTGTTTAGAGATGGAATTTGATAAAGTTTGGTAACAATGAAATACAGATGATTCTGTGTGCATGTCAAGGGAGGTTCTTTTCTGTCCCTCTGGATGAAGTCAGCAGTGCATTTCTGCAGTGCTGTTATTACCCCTAGAAAGAATTGTGCCTCGTGGAGATTCAGGACACAGTGTGTGTCTGTCTTAAAAAGTGTGGCTGGGAAGCCCTATTATGCCCAACTGCATTTTAGTTTGTGGTATTGCATGAAACGTGTTGCTGCCTAAAACCACCGCTATGTTTTGGAGTTATGAAATAAGGCAAAATTGTACAGTGACTTCCTCTCCGGACTAGTCACAGTGAACACAGTGATGAAAATAATCCTTTTTTTTCTTTTCCACTTTTCACTGTGATACTTGGAGTTTTTAATTTTCTATTAAGTGAATGAAAGGATCATGGATTATTTAAAACTTTCAGATACACAAGAGCATTTGAGACTTGTTTGTTCCATTTAGGTTTTGTAACTCCGGATGAACACAGGTTGTATTAGCAAAGGGAGTAAGATATCTTAAGTCCTTTTGTTTTTCACGTGTGTATTGTTGCTTTGGCCCTCACATGGATCCCAGTGAAGTCACCAGTGCTGCAGAGCTGCTGGGGGCACATTGTTGGATTTTTCAAAATGTTTGAGTAATGACAGTGTAACACCATTAAAAGCTCAGTTGCATGCATAGCAGGTGCAGGAACAGGAAGCACATTACTTCACAGTGCTCTAATGCTGAATGTGAACTTAAAAGCTTATGAAAACTGTCAACTAAAATGGCTTTTAAAAAAAACCCAAAGAAACAAACAAGAAACCTCTAAAGCAGAGGAGACAAAAAAATCTTGCTGATTTGGAGGGAAAGTGTAATGCATGTACAGCAGGAACAGGTGGATTGCCTTGAGTAGCAAGTAAAAGGGACTGACTGTGTGGCAGAATAACGTGGGTGTTTAACAATATAATAAAAACAGTGGAAAGTACAGGACTGACAGCTCAAAAAAGTAGGAGTGATGCCACATATCACAATAATGTGCAGTAAAAAGTAAGGGTAAGAGGAGGAGTTGTCAATCCGTTTTATAGTGACTGAAAATCCACAAGAGTAGTGTAAGTGCTAAAATATGTAAGCAGTAGTTAAATAACATTGAAGGACAAATCTCTAACTTGATTATGTGGGAATGGAATTCCATAAGAATTACTGCCTGATGGAAGGTAGTTTCTGAAAGAGCAATAAACATACATTATTTGTCACTTTGTGCAGACAAGGTAGACTTGCTGCTAAACTATGCTGAATTGGCGATGAGCAATAGAATGTTCATGTGGGGAGAAGATAATTCTAAACCACATCAATCAAAAGTTATGATTTTGACCGTCAGTTTATCTGGCTATATACAACTTGCTGTTCTGCTTCCTCTGTACAGCTCACTTGGGGCTCTGTAGCGGATGATCTTGACCTCATTTTTTACTGATAATGGATTCACTAAAACTGTCTCTTCAAACTGTGGCACTGTCATGGAAGTTTTCACTTTAGGTAAATACATAGTTGTATAGTAACTTAAAAAGTAAAAATGGTACTCCTAACTCTTTGCACCATATCTTTTAGTGTTACCAACTCTTGAGTTTAGACAGATTTAAGAATATACAACCCAAATACTTAAGCTTTGAGCTTAAAGCTGTAAATCACTATTCAAAGTGCCCACATCTTGTCTAGTTATTTTTCCTGTGGTTGGTCTGTATTGGTGCTTAAAAGTATTTGCCCAATAATTTATATGACTCAAATTTGCTGCTTGTGGTGTTGAATATATAGTGAGCTGGGTCTGACTTCAGTGAAGATGATGTAAGTACATTCTGACTTTATAGAAATCAGAATTAGGTTAGCCCTAAAACCGCGTAAACAAAACCTGAGTTTTTCCTAGCCCTTACTTTGACAGGGCTCTCGAGGTCTATCAGTTGTGAATATGTGATCTTTTCAGTCTTGCATGTGGGCATCGAGGATGTACTTAAGGCATAAAGTCAGGAGGAGGTGGTAGGTGCTTGGTGTCCTGATGAGGAGGCCCAATGTACTCAGCCTTTCAAAAACAAAAACCCAAAAACCAACTTACAGTTTTAGACCACAGCTGGTTTTTATTTCATTGGGTTTTCAATAAAGCCTGTAATCAGCAGAAATCTCTGGTCATGCAAAATGCAGGAGGACAACTGGATAGTCATGAACTATGCAGTAGTTAAATGTTTTCAAGAAGAAAAAATACTTAAGTGTTTTAAGGATTTTAGTTGCTTACTCTGCACATGCAACTATGATTTACGTGTTGCTCGGTCTCTCTTACTAGAAGAACTAGGATTTATTTTTTTCGTTCAAATGATGTAAGAGAAATAACAAAACTAGTGTATGTTACTTTAACTGAAAAAATGTAGTGATTGGCTGTGCTATAACAAGTCTAACCAAGTCAGACTTCATATGGGACCCAGCTACAGGGTGATACACTGGGCTTTGGTTCCATGAAGCCTTGAAGTATTTGCACAGCTTTACATCCATAGATAGCTCTGTGACTGTTCAGCTGCTGAAAGCTGGCTAGACCCTCCTGAGTTCAGGCCTGTGCTATCATCAGTGATGTATTCAATGTTCGCTTTTGCAGGCACCAGTGGAAGCAGTCTTTCCTGAATAACCCAGGGTAGTTTGACCTGAGAAAAGAGTGAGGGGATCCGTTTTCTGGGGCTGATTCCAGGGTGTTGTGCTGAAACTGATCAGATAATGTTCTGGGAAAGTGAAGTGCAATAGATTCCTCTTAGAAGCTATGAATCAGAGGAGTGTACTCTTCTAGAATATGACTGACAATATGCCAATGTTTTCTAGAATAGGGCAAAGCATAGATTTTCACTAGACCGAGTGAGAATTCCTAGGTGCCATGTGAAGAGGACAGAAACGAAGAGGTATTGAACGGACAAGGTAATGTAAAGCTTTCTTAGTTTAGGACAGAGAGGTTAGTAAAGAAGTCAGACTATCTTGGTGGATGGTTAGATTGTTTTTTTGTATGCATAACTTTCCACTGCCTATGCAATTAAAATGTTTACAGAATTGGCTTTAACAGCTGGATGCCATCAGACTGAGGATGCAGTTGCATGGCAACTTGCATCACCCTAAATCTAGGCCATCATAGCCTTGTTCTACCCACAGAGCAGTACCTTCCTGCCCACTCCCTTGAGGCAGGTCTGAGCGCTTGTGTGATCACACACTAAGCTGATAGAGGCAGCTTACCCATCTGAAAATTAACCCAGCTCAAATGTGTGATTAGCTTTCAGGTGGATTAATTCACTTAAGCAGCTCACGGGATAGTCCCACAAGAGCTAGTACCAGTGCAATGGAAGTATTGAGAATGTCTCGGCAGGGATGAAAAGGATTTAGAGAAGGCTAAGCAGCTGTGGAAAAAAACCTTAATGAATATTAGAATGTTTTGTTCACATTCGGAGTAGAATAAACTATGCTTTGTAAGAGGTTTGTATCTCATTGACATTCTGCATTATTAGCCAACAAGAGAACTCTGCCACCAGTTCCCCCTGGGTTTAGTGGTGACTATCGTGATTATGATAATAGTCATGTGAGGGCAAACAAATAAGACAAAAAGGTCTCTCCATATTCCAGCAAGCCTGTGGTCCAAACAGGGAAAATGGGTGGTTTATGTAAAATGGTGGTCAACCTGCATGTAAGTAAAAGGAACGCTCCTGGTGAAAGCACCACCTCAGACCACGTAACCTACAAATCCTTTGAGTGATAGGGCTTAAACAGTAAGATCTGAGACCCTTCAGTCCGACTTCAGTGGAAGACTGAGAATACTGTTGAAGGAGGTGGGGAAAACACATTTTCTGAGTGCAGGAAAGAGCTGTGAGGAATATTGGGAGAAGGAAGTTCTGCTGTATTAGAGTAAGGACTAGTGTGACAAATGGTGTAGAACAGGGATACAAGGATGTTTGAGGTAGCAAGAGGCAAGCTAACCAGTAAAAAATAAATGTGGTATAACTTTTCATGTTCTCCCCATACTCTTCAGGTAAAACAGAATATTGTAAGGGACCACTGACAATTATTTGTTAGCATCCGTAAAAGCAATCTTTAAATTCAGTCATGAGATGTCTAATGTAGAAATATCTTAAATCACACGGGAGTTGGAGTATGAAAGAAGATAATATAAAAAGCCTTCATATTACTTGGAAAGAAAGTGTGTAAAGGGCATTATTTAAATTGCTAATATTAAGGGTTTTGTTTTATAGCATAATCACGGTGCTCATCTTTGCAGTGGGCATATATGAGTATGTCAAGAGGAAGCCATGCCTTCCTTACAAGCACAGAGAGGAACTTTAGAAAGAGGGATTATTTTAAGGCCAAATCAGGATTGTATTGCTGCCAGTGAATTTTTGCACCGGGAGCTTGTGGAGGGGGGAAGAAGTGTTAATGTGATAACAGCCAGCGGAACTCACTCTGTGTGGAACTTGTCATTCATAGCTTTAGCTCCTCTCCATGCAGAGGAAAGGGGACAAAATATTTGCTGGTTGCTACACCTGAAACAAGATGCTGAAACAGAGGCAGGAAATGGTTGGGGCAGGGTACGTACCCAGCACTGAGTCTTGCTGCTCATCCTTTGTCACCCTGCAGAAGGGCCTCTGTGTGCGTGCCTGCTGCAACCGCTTGTCTGCAGTGCTCATGCACCTGCTTTCTCGGTGGAGTCTGGCTGGATAAGCAAGTGGCAAACAGATTATAGTTTGGAATAAAAATCCCCACATTTTTGAAGACATTTAGAATGTTTTCTTTAACAAAAGTTTGGAACTGAGTGAGGTGAGGAGTTGGTGAAATTGGAAAAGGGAGGAAAGCTATTAAGATTTTTTTTTTTTTTAATGGCCTTTTGATGGCTTTACAGTTCTGGTTTTAGGATATGCTCACTTCCACAAACAACAAGGTTTTAAACAGATTAGGGAACAGTATTTTAGATCTGCAAAATTAAATACTGAAGTAAAAGAGTGATTCTGTCTGTGGAGCTTTATGGTTTCAGGTATATCATTGTTCTTGGCTACATGAAATCTCACTTCAATTAATTTGATTTTTTTTTTATCTTGGTCTTCATCGTAATCAGGTTTTCTCATTAAAAGCACTTGTATCTTCTGAAAAGTGGACAGTTGTGTCTCATGCTTATTACATAGTCTTAAGTAAGCTTGCAAAGAATGTGTCTGTATCTAAAAATTTAGGTAGGTTAGTTTATTACATTTGAATTCTTATGAAGATGTTTGCCATTTGGGATGTGTACAGTAATGATTACTTTCAATTTACTAATTCATAAATCCATGTGTAGGCATCAGTGTTGAGTTCTTTGGGAAACAGTGGAGGTTTGTCAGGAAAGTGTTCAAGGTTTTGCAATACAAAGTAGTTTTTGTTGTACAATGCATGTGCTAAAGAATAGCTTTAGCAGACAAGTTTGACTAAAATGCTCAGTAATACTGTGACGTGTCACTGCCTGGTGCGAAATGAGTCACACTCTATAGAAATGCAAAATCACATTATAGAATCCAGAGTCTTGTACCTTATTCATACATGGACAAGAATGTCCTTTGTCCATGATACTCTTTTTATTCAGTATCTGTATGCATTTAATTTAAATTCATGTTGGTGTATAAACCATCTCATGCTAATGTTCTGTTTGATTTGTATAACTTGCCTGCATTTTCTATGGCTTCAGTATCTTATTGTCCTTTTGCACTGCTCTGTTAGATGTGATTGAAGACGAGGCATGGTTGTCAAACTGGAATGACTGTTTTGTAATATGTAGAAACACTGGCCTCAGAGCTCTATTTATTTGGGCTTGTCTGGAACGATTTCTTATGTTCTGTCTGAACAGTTGCAATGAGTAGGAAAGGTAATTTAGTGCTATTTGGAAGACAGGTAGAAGTCACAAAGGGCACTCTGAAACCTTTCTGTGAAGAGGTCTGAACAAGTTTGGAGAAAGTGTGAGTGATAGTTACTGGAGCTCTGTGATTTATACATGACATGGAGCTAAAGCACTGTGGTTTAGAAATGCCTATGTGAAACCTGCATTGTGTGCTTTTGTTATCTCACTGGCATGGGCAAACAGTTAAAGTAAAAATCGCAGTGTTAGTAGGGTGCACTGGGAAAGCCTGTCTAGGTACCTGGGAAGGATGTTGTCTGATAAGGATTTTAAGTTTAAAGTATTTGAGATGGTGGATCGCCATGTCCAAAGGAAAGACTTCAAATCTCAACGTGTCTCAGAATTGTAGTGCTAGAAGCAGAGACTATGTCCAAGTTCAGCTGGTTTAAGAGCCTATAGGACCCAAAGGTAAAAGTCCATCTTCAGGATAATAGTATTATTACAGCAGATTGTCTGGGTAAGTTACTAACAAGCTCTATTGATTGTTGGGTGGTCCAGCTTATTTGTGAGAGACTGTGGGGGAGCAGTGGTGGAAGAATTGTGTTTGAATTGTTCTTTATTGGAGTTCAACTTCTTTGGCCAGGATGGCTTTGAATAGCAAATGCCAGGCCTCTCTGCAGTTCACCTCTCTGTCGCTGGCATCAAGCTTCTGCTTTGTGACAGCTGCTCTTTTTTCCTTTAAATGTACAACACACATTTTTCATGTTACTTAGTAGCTAGCATTTATGCTCTGTGCTAGTGGTTAAAAAGAATGAAGAACGTGTGTAACTAGGAAGCTGAGAAAGCTGCTATATGTTAAGGGAAAGAAATGAAAGACTGCACTTTTACAACTACAGTTGAGGGTCTTGCCAGAATTATCTGCATATGGTTACCAATTGCTTACTATTTTCTGTCAAAGAAGCTTAGTAAAGAAAATTATCTCAAACAAGCATTGTCTGCATTATAAGAGAATGGACTTAGCCTTTTAGGTTTAGAAGTGGTGCAATACATTCCTTTAAACATTTCCCGCTAGAATAACATTAAATATTCTGTGTGCTTCTAGCTCATGTATTTGTCTAGTAATCTTACCTCATAGAGCTGTAGGTTCTCACCTGGAACTTCAATCAAAAAGTGTTTTGCAGCTGACAGATCTGAAGGCAGGAGGGGAGTCAAGTCCCATTTAAAAATTAAAAAGTTTGATACATGCTGATGACATTTTGTCTAAGTGACAGACTTCTAACCAGAGACCTTTACTCTTGCAGATGATTTAGAACTCACAGTGTATTGCATTTTCCGAACACGGCATTGCAGTACTTTATAAGCCTTTCGGCAAGTAGCTGTTCACAGTTAATATAAGTGGTGATGCTTACCTGTTGTGTTCTTAAGTTCAAGTGTCCATGAGTCTGTGGGAAAGTGCCTTTGCAATTTAAAGGCAGGTCAAATTCAATGAAACAGAGTCAAAACCAGTGCATATCATTGTGATAGAAGGCAAGGCTGATAGAAAGTTGCTTTTCAAGCAAAGGTTTATTGCAACTCTCCTTGAAGGTAAAGGCAGTTGCATCTCTTTCTAGCTCGTTCTCCCCCCCTGCTTTCATTATTATCTGTTTCTCAAAATAATAGCAAGTACATGATCATCTCTAGGATGTTTGCTGCAGTATTTCTGTCCTAGAACTCTTCATTCTTTCAACCTTGAGTTAGAGAATATATAAATTAACAGGATAAACCCATCTTGTACTTTGATGAAAGAACATGAAAGTGTTCCTGAGCAGAGTACTGAAAAGAACAAAAGTAATTGCAGCTCTTGCTGGGAACAGAAAACAGAGACTATAGGGGGGAAAAAAAGGGGGGTGGGGAGTGGCTGGTGAGAGACAATGTTTAGGACAGACGGCTGGATGAATTATGATGATGCACAAAGTAACTGGTCATTCTAAAATATTTCATTTCCTGCATAAGTATAAATTCTCTGAACAATTTAACAAGCCACTGCTTGTAGCTGTGGGAATATACGTGGTTTTTTTCTTGACAATTATGCAGCAAAATGGAACCCATAGTTGGACAGCCCTTTGATCCTCCAAGTTGGGCTTAACATTGGAACTAACATCATGATTACACCTTTTTCTGGTAAATTTTATCTTTAAGTGATTTAGTTATGAATTGTTTCATAGGACCAATATATACTGATGATGGGGCCAGCAGAGACACAAATGCATCTGGAGCAACTCCGTGAGGCCCCCATTCATCAAAGTATCTAGAAATGGCAATGGTCCTGTCAGTAGGCTTTCCTTTTGTGAGCAATCAGTTTGTCTTTAAATGGTAAAGGAACTGTGTTCCTCAGTGAAAAGCACAAGCTCTCGCTGTATCACTGTAAGTGTTAAGATATGAAACTAGTGACTTAAGTAAATATACAATTTATAAACTGTCAAATGGATCTCTAAAGCTGACCTGTCTAATGGACATGGCATTACGTCAATGGGTGCCCTTATTTCAGTCTGATATAGATTTATATAGCCTAGTCAAATTCCAAGGTGGGAGAGAGCTTAGAGATAAAAGCAAAATTACATTGTCTTCTCTGCTATTTGAACTTGACTTGCCCAACTCAAACAGGCTGAACTCACGTTAAAAACAGGCTTAAATGGAATAAAGTATGAAATACACTGTAAATGAGTTCAAATGTCAGTATAAATAAAAAAAAGCTATTAAAATATCTATGTATTTAGAGATCCCAGGGGTTCTTTTGATTTATGTACATTCTTTGTAATTTAAAAAAGAAAACAAACATAAACTCTCTGTTTATATTTGGGTTAGCAATGGAACATTTGCATCATGCTAGTGGGAAAACAATTGGACTACTTGAAGGTACTGTCAAATGCAGAAAACAAACACACTGAAGAAGAAAAGTCTTATTTTCCTGTCTACTCCCTATTGGACTTTTAAATCTTTTCAGGGGATCATTTGCTAATCATAGGAAAAAAACGTAAAATCATTTAAACAATGACATTTCTTTTAGCTGTTACTTTTCTTTTAAATAGAATCAACCCCTCCCCTCCAGGCTGGTTGAGATAGCAGTTAAATTACTGTTTTCACCAGCTGGTAAACAAATAGCCTATCCAGGACTTCTCTTTCATTCCCATGTGTATGCATGTGCAGATGCAAACTGATATCCATATGGCCTGTAGTAATAGGTTCATCTCTAGTTACAGTATGTTAAGGAAATTTTACTAAGAGCAATATTTTCTGTGGCAAAGATGCTGCTGTAGAATGTGCAGAATTTCAATTTACAAAGGCATTTGTCTGACTGAACTTGAACATATCTCTGAGGAGGGAATGACAAAAGGTAATCTGCTGTCCCAAACAAGATACAATAGGAAATATTAAAAACTATATAATAGCAACAGTATAGTAACAACAAGGCACATCCTTACCTTCCTGCGTTTCCTGTATTGCCTTCATTAGTGTTTCTGACTGTGGCCCCTGTGCAGCCACACGAAATGGTATTGCTGGATTTGCAGTGGCAATACACTGTGTAGGAAGAAGACAGGGAAAAGGGAACTTTAGAAGTAGTTTAGAAATAGTAATTGACCTGTTTTGCTTATAGACTCCCATAGCTAGCTGAGCAATACCTGGTTTTGTTTTGGTTCATGGTAAATGCATGTGCATCCCAAAACAAAACGGAACCAGTTAGAAAAAACCAAGCATATCTCACTGCACTGGCTTAATCTCTAGTTGGTTTTGGGTGGTTAATGGAAAATACAGACCATACAAAACCATAAGCCCTATGCAGAGGCAGCGAGTAGGCTTTCCTCATTCGTCTATGAGGGGAAAATTTATTCATTTAGGCTTGGTTTGAGTTTTGGTCTGAAGCTGCAGTGAAGTACTTTAACTCACATCCAGACTTGCACACTGGAGAACTGCTTTTATGTGACATCTGAAGCCTCAAGTCTTGTAGCAGGGCGTATAGCTTGAGTGCCATGATGGGTAGTTGGGCCTTAGCTATGCTAAGTGTAAGATGGAGATTATAAATGTATGGTAATAAGACCAAATGCCTTGCTGTGATCAAAGCCAGCATTTGTATTTTACACCACTGCCTCTTTATTCCATCTCTGTCCTACTGACTTTAGCAGAAAAGCCTTTTTTCTTTTGAAATTTCCATGGTTCAGCAGTGTCAATATTTTGCATGTGAGGGGTGCTTTAGCATCAATGGAAAGTAGACTCTAGATGGTTTTAAATCTAAAACCACAATATCCTGGAATCTGTTTCATGAAACCACCTATTGGAAGAGGTATTCGCTGAAGAAAATTAATAGGGAAGTTTGGTGGAAGAAATTGCCCCTCTTTTCCCCTGAGGAGCTCTGAACTACTTGCTGGCAGCTGCTGGAGACTGGCAGCTCAAACGCTGCTGCTTCCCCCCCCCCCCCCCCCCCCCGCCCCCCTTCTCTTTTTTCTTTTTTCCCTTCCCCTTCACCCACCCCCACCCCCCCCCCCCCGCCCCCCTTCTCTTTTTTCTTTTTTCCCTTCCCCTTCACCCACCCCCACCCCACCCCCCCCACCCCACCCCCCCCCCGCCGGGTGTGATTTGCACAGGTTTTGAGCAGGGTCTTACATACAGCATAGATGGAGAGACGTGTGTGTCAGAAGAAAATAAAGGAAATAAAAAGAAACATAAGGCAAAGAGAGAAGAACGATAAGGAGGCATGAGGCGACTGAGGGGAAAAAACAACTAAATGGAAGCAGTGGTAGTGAAAAGAGACTAAATTGAACTGACTGAATTGAAAAGAAGTGCAGAGGTACCAGTGATTAGTCATGAGGATAAAATGTGTCTCGGAATGCATGTCTGTCTTAATGTTTCTGTGAGAGAGAAAATCTACAAAGCTTTCTAGAAATACTCGAGGTGGGAGAAAGTGACAGCTCTGCACTTCTCTACTGTAATGTGAGGTAAGTATGCAAACAGGACTGCCAGGAAAACCTGACGCAGGAGTTTAGTGCCTTAATAGAGCTGACTGCCCCTGGCACAGAACTGCATGCAATACAATAGCTGTCAGTGGTAAACAGATTTTCTTGCTCTCCCCATTCCCTGCTTCTTGTTTCAGATTTTGAGCTTTAAGCCAAACTCTTATGTTTCTCAATTTCTTGAAGGTGGCCATACTCAAAGGCGAGGCTTTGTCCCTGATATTTGAACTTGTGGCATTGATTTAACCCTGATGGTACGGAGGAGTGTCAATTTTGCTGTCCTTCCCAGGGAGGCAAGCGGTGTTCATGCTTCAGCCTTGCACTGACAGCTTCAGCAAGCTTTTAATTGTCGCTATGGCTCTGGGAACTCAGCTCATAGTGGCTGGCTAGGGAATACACTGAACTGCCACATCCCTTCTTAACAGGGACACATTTCATCCCTGCGCCTCTCTGCCAGTATCAGAGCTGCGCTGGCTGTCAGAGGATGATTGGTACAGCTATGGACCACCTCTCGCCAAAGGCTGTGATACTGGGATCCTCAGGCTGAAAGGAGAAATTGCAGGAAACCTCTGGTGAAAGTAGAGCTAAATTCTCACATGTTCACAAATGAAATACATAAATTTAATGTGCTTATGTTTTAAACAGGATTTCAAATTATTATGAAGCATTAGATGTGCTACCCTTTCAGAAGTAATAATTTCTGTCATGGTTTCCTTTAAAACTTTATTTTTGCAAACTCTAACACTAGTGATATAGGTGAGGGAATTGCCAACTTGAGCTAATTTTACTAGCACAAAGGACTGGGATTTGAGATGTTACAAAAGGAAGGGGGTAAGGGGCTCCCGGAAGAAATTACTGAATCCATTGCAGAAGAAGAATGCTGTAGAACACAGGATTTCTGTTTATAAATTAATACTATTGCATGTGCTGTTTGGGTTGGTAGGATTGCGATTAGTTTACAAATAATTGTAACAGTGTTTCTTTGCCTAAGTGTGTCTGTTTATTTGCAGTGGCAAAGTGCTTCCAAGCCAGGAGCCATTGATCGGAGCTTTGTTGTGCAAGTCTGTCTTCTTTCTAGAGCATTCAATTTCTTGTGTAATTTTTAAACATCTAGCTTATTTTTGTGGAAAAGTATTTGCTGATTGTCAGAATTCTTAATGCCATTTGAAATGTTTTAGGCCACCGTGCTATGCATCTTTATATATACATGGTAGTTTGCAAGGAAGTGGGGGGTCCAGACAGGCACAGGCAACTCTGTAGTCAAGCAATGGTTTAAATGCTGTTAATTTCTGAAGTGTTTCCTTTGTGATAATTGTAGACCATCCGCAGAAGATGTCCTAAACTGTATGTATGCCCTAAAGCATACTAATGGTTCTACATGGTGGATGCATAGATTATTTAAGAAAATACCCACAACATATCCAGCCGTTATTTATGAATGTAAATAAGAGAAACCGTCACTATGCTGTGCTAGAAGAAATGCAAGGACAAACTATTTCCTGAAAAGAAGGCATCAAGTAATAATAATGTAGTAGTAGTTAGTTTAGCTGCTGTCAGCTGTTTATGACTAGAATGTGAAATTAAACAGAGCTCATATTTTTGCAGTGTTGAGTTCTGTGTGCTTCTCAGGCTAGACTCTTAAGAAGTATTTACATGCTTAGAGATTTAGATAAGCACTTGGCAGGTTTTCAAAACCATCCAGATCTCTAATACCTCTTGGGTTTCTTGAGGGGTATGGGGGGGCAGGGTATGTGCGTGCATGTGCATGTGTGTGCATATAAAAGCTGTTGGTTAATCCTGTTCTTTTGAAGCAAAAGCTTATTCAATTTAGTAGGAAATAAAATTCCATCCCAGTCTGCTGAGCCACTGAGTTATTTCACAAATACTGTTTTTCTTGTATCTTCCTTTCCTGTCATTTTTTGTTTTATTCTTGTTTTCCTTCAATTGCTTTTATTTGTGAGGCAAAGAGGAAACTTGTTATTCCCTGCACCTTCTGACTTGCATGGAAATGGAAAAGGACACGTATCAGCAGATTTAATGGCATGATGCTGTTATGTGTCGTATTTATTCCCAGGTTCAATTTTGCAGATTCCAGTTTAGCATGGTTTTGGTGCCGAGCTCTAGCAGATTTATGTTTAAGAAAGGGGGGGAGGGGGGAAGCTAGAAGTGACTAGGGAAAAAAGTGTAGAAGTGACTGAACTAGGGAATACTTTCTAAAATATTGTTCTTATGTTTCTACTAATTGCTCTCTCGAGCAGATTAGGAGATTAATGGATGAGTCTTTTATATTTACGTGCATAATCACTATTTAACATTTTGGTTACTGGTGTATTTTGAAATGTTGCCTCGCTGTAACTGCATGGGATGTGTTTTATGTTCCTTACAAAGGTTCTCAACTTTGTTGGTAATACTTCCATGGAAAGTACTGCTGCTGCATTGGGACTGCAACTGGACGTTGTAGTACCTTGTTGTTTTCTTTAAATTTAGTTTTAGCAGGATTTATGCAGTTAGCCCAGGATCTATCATTTAAAAACCCCCAATAATTGAATCCTGTAACTGCAGAGTCAGTTAAGCTTATGTTAGTGTAAACCCAGAAATTAACTGTTCCTTGCTTTGTGTGCAATTTCAGGTAGCTTTGATACAATGTTTTCTGAAGTTTGGCTTTGAGAGAAAGGTGCTCAGCTGGACAGCACAGTTTATTCGATTTCTAATTGGGGTCAGAAGTGACTCATTTTGAGCAAACTGTTGAACTTTCTGCTAAGCAAATGATTGCATATTTAGACCATGTGCGTATTTTTTGTTAGTATTTTCTCTTTTGTAAAGTTGCAGTTATTTAGGAACTAGAACAGTCCATGATTGCATAGATCAGCAGGAAAACAACATCAATTTGCATATTTTTCAAATTTTGAGTGATAGTACTTTTAAATGTGAAACATATATCAGTTTGAACATGGAAAACTGATATAAATACTTTTCATTTCACTTTTCTAAAAAACTGTCTACGATAAAAATATTTCTTGCACAATTGTACACTCATTTTTTATTTTGCTTGCTGACAAAATCTGCAATTGTGTTCCTACAATAAAGTTTAATGATTGTGCAGTAGTTGACAACTCACAATTTGGATCTCATAAACATAACTTTCACTCACTTTGCCTGTTCAGAAGTACATACAGAATATTTTATGTAAGACAGCATTCTTCATGGCGAAGAGTGGAGATCTCAGACTCTTGTCATTCTATTTTCAGAGTTAACACTTGTCTACTGTGTGGCCAAGGACAGGTCAGTTTAACGCAAATTCACCCAAGTATTAGGCTTCCAGTTCCACCTTCTAAATTACTGGCATATTAGGAGCTTGGATATGTGGTTCATTCTGTACTGATTTGTTCCTCTTTTTTTTTTTTTTTTTTTTTTCCTATAGCATCAAAACCTATCGCAGAGGCTAATAAGCAGCTCTTGCTGAGAGCAGAAGGTCTGGAATCCAGACCTGTGAACAAGCAGTATCAGCAGTACAAGTAGCATGTGGGTTTTGTTTTTATGAGAGACTCGAGACCTTTGGAACGTCACAGAAGGAATCAAACTGTCCATTACAAAGTGAAGATAAAATATTCTGAAGTATGTTAAGAACTTTAAAAGAGTGTGCTTTCTTAGAGGAAAGGACAGCACCCTTCTCAATGTGCAGACTTCTTTATAAGTCTAGATTACACAGTCTATATTTACACATACTTTGGCAGGATTTTGTTAATAAGGTTAATTTGAAAGGCTGCATGATTGTGTGCTGTCTGGATCAGCTGGGTACAGGATTTTGAGTGTTGACCAAGTAACAGTGAGTGCCCAGCATTCCTGACCCTACTTTGGATTTGTTTTCTGGCACAAACTTCTTGCAGAACAACTTTAAGGAGTATCAGAGCTATAATGTAATGTCTGATGTTACCATTAATAAAAAACATAACCAAACCCTAAATTCTGGCAAAAAATACGCATAAGAAATATATTAGAAAGAGCATAGGAATCATATGGGGTAAGTTCAGAGTATTGCTGTCAAAGAACAGAGATATTTTTTTTTTTCCCCTGCAGGTATAGCGAATAACAAATTGAGTCATAAATAATATTTCATTAGATGTTATTGTTAAATTTCATAAACTGCAGGACCATGACTGGTACATTGTCCTGTTCTTACAGATGACTTAAGTGTTTAATGCCAGACTCTTCATCTTACTTTATCAGTTGTAGATCTTTTCTTAGAGCATGAGGCATTAACCGAATCATTTGCTGCCTGCTTTAGAGATGGTGAGTTTCTAGAGCACATACACAGAATCTTACAGGTCTGTCAAGACCTTGGATAATCTTGTGTCTGTTTTTGCCCCTTTTTCTTGAAAGAACAGGAATCAAAAGATATTTCATGCATCTCAGAGTTACGTCAGCAGAAAGAATTGCAAGGATGCTAGGAACTTACAGAAATGGACAAACGCCCACATCATATACATCTTTATGTAAATCACTCATTAGCTTTGTCAAAATGGCATGCCTTTCTCTTTTGAAAAAATTCTGTTGTGATAATACTCCTAAGTGGCAGAATCTTTTGTTAAGACTACACAAAATCATACAGGTTATCCAGTTAATCACACTCTTAAAGTTTTGGTTTTTTTTTTTTTTTTTTTTTTTTTTTTTAAATCTTCCATTGTTTTTTGATTGTGTAAGTCCTTTCTGAAGGAAAGGCAGCACTCATCAACCAGTAACCTCGTTTGTCATGTTCTTGGGTTCTGTGCCTTTTCTGGTTTTCTTCGATGTGATGTCCCAAGCAAAGGCTGTTAGATTGATTAAATACATTTTGACATACACCTAGGTGTCTTCAGCCCTTATTCATTCAAATTGATTTGTTAGAAGAGGTCACACAAAGTGGTACAGAAGAGCTGTACTTAAAAGAATTTAAATCAAGGAAATTCTTGTCTGAATAGTTTTGAGTTTCTAGCGCCATTAGTTTGAAAGCAGAACCTTTGGTTGATCAGTTGGTGAGGTTTTTTGCTGAAAGATAGATGTCTTGGATTGTCTCTGTGAGGTGTGTCTCGATTGCCTGCTGAAATGACTACATCAGCAGGGAATTCTGTCACTGCTGAAACGTGCCAGTGTGTACCAGTGCTTGTAAGGGCTTCCTTGATCCCAGAATACATGGCTTGCACTATTTGAGCTTCCTTTCTAAATAAAACTAAGCTGCCAATTCTGAATCTTTGCCAGAACTGTGCTGTTGCCGCTCAACAGCTGTGGCTGTTCATTGATTCAGTGTGGTAGCTGTGGACCTTACGTTCCGTGATGTGAATGGGTATTTTTTTTCTTTATGAGCATATGGGGAGTTTTGATGGACTGGGTCCATTCTTGTTGATACTGACAGCTGTAGAATTGACTGTAGTGGTCTCGGCTGGTTGCCTGGCTGGGCTTCTCTACAGTTTGGGTCATGCTCGGCTATGAAATGTTTGCTCTATGTTAGAAGGTGGGCTTAATAACAATGCTTGTTATTATATAAATTATATTATTTTATATAAATCTGCATGTGACCCAATAACAGTGACAGGCTTGAAGCTGAGTTAATGTTACACCAGCAGCTTACAGAACATCACCTTGTCAGAAGTACACATACGGAGACACCCTCAGATCCCTTACTTCCCAGGCAAGTCACATTGCAAAAGTATTTCTCTTCTATTCATCTTTATCTGGTGTATCCTTTTATAACTCAGGTCATCTGTCTTCCTAAAAATAATCTACTGTGATCTTGTTGCTCCTGTTTGCCTGAGAAGTTACAAGTAATGAAATAAAGGGTTCATAAATATTAGTGTGATGGGAATGCTCTTCGTGAGTATAAACACTGTTATTCAGAGATCTCTTGGTAGAAAAAGTATGTTTTGCTTCTTGGGAAATAGGCCCTTGAAATTCCTGGTGTCCCTTAGATAGCCTGGGATTTTTTTTATTATGCGAATAGAATTTCCTACCTAAATCTGTGCTCTGAAAATAAAATGGAGCCCAGTTTTTATTTTGTGTGTTTATAAATTGTATGAATTTTTTAAAATGAGGAAATATTTAAGAAATATTTTAATGATATTTATCTTAGTGTGTCCTTAAATGTAACACATTTCTACATATATTTAAAATCCTTCATATTTTTAAACAATACACGTTTCTCTAGTATTTTGATTTTGTTGGCTGCATGGACAAGACTTACTGTTGGGCCCACGAAAAATCTCTTGAAGGAAGTTTCAATGTAGGGCATGCCCTTTCTTTACTCCAGACAGTGTGAGCATAGTCATGAGCTGTCCTTGAAGTATAGGCACATCCTACAGTTCACTCTTTATTTTTCTACTTTAAATATCTGGGAATAGAGAACTTCAGTGAAACACTAGCATGTGAATTTGTGTGGCGGTGGCTGTGGTGTTCTGGAGTCCTGGTTCAGCCGTTTGGCATGGGTAATGAATTACAAGAGAATCATCCAATTGGATGCAATCCTTCTGTGTCTCTCTCCATTTATATAAAAATGTAATCTGCCATAGGTACTGCTAGAATGCTGTTTTAATTTTTGTATCCGCAATAGGATTACAATTTTTAATCAGTCTTAATGACTTATATAAATTCCAAAATATTGTATTACATTTTACAATTATGCTTAAACTGTTAGCAAAAGAGAAAGCTTCACTTTCTTAAATACACATGTACCAGTGTTGTTGAACTCAAAGATATTTTATACCACTCAGGTAGCCATGAGAGCAATAACGAGTATTTGATATTTAGGGCACAGCTTCTTGCACTCTATAATTTTGATTAAATAGCAGTAGGACCCAGTTCAGCTGTTTGATTAATTTTTTCAAAAAAAAAAAAAGGAGTTCTCTTTGTTGCTGTCAGAAATCTTTTTTACTGTTTCCCCAAATTTCTCTTTGGAGAAATCTGTGTTACTGCTAGCTGGAAGTTTAGTAGAAGAAGTTATAAAATGCTCCACGTAAAGGTGATGACCCTTTGAGCTTGATACTGTGAGGTGCTGAGCAGTCCAGTCTTGATCCAGCAAGGCACTTAAGCACCTACTGAAGTATGAACTTAAATGATTTGCTGGAGGTCAGCCAGGGTGTTCCGTATTTGCATGATTGAAACACAGGCACTTTGTAGTAGACCCCTTATTTATTCTGGGGGGCAGAGTAAATCTTTTTTCTTTCAAGTACATCAGAGCAAGAATATTTTTATTTTCTTTGAAAACACAATGTACTGAGGTAATCAAAGAGCTCTTGCCATTGTTTAGTGCTTAATCTCTAAAATAAGAGGTTTGGACTTTCTCCAAAGCATTAGGATAGTATGAGCTGTGTCAATATAATTAAAAGAACAGCTTCAAGTACTGGTACGCTTTTATAACTTGGAGGTTTCTTGTTGCATTGTTTTAAGGAGCCTGAGAAAAATCACTTTTTAGGTATGTATTACCCATTTTCACTTGCCGATGATTTTCTACTTTAGTGGCTCTGACATCCTTGTCTTTGCATGGCTCCAGGTCCTTAGGACATTCTGGGTGCAGCAGGAGAGACCTGAAGAGGCTTCCATTCTCATACCTGCTTGGTTTCACATCCTCTGCAGCTCTGCCACAGGCCAAGTGCTGAGTTTCTTTAGTCTTTTGTTTAGATCTGTGTTTGAAAATGTGCATCTTAGTTTAGTTTCTTAGTGTTGGATACTTTCTTCTGGGCACTCAGACCTTCAGTAGATCTCTAGAAGTCAATCACAGGGGTGTCTATAAGCTGCCCCTTCATTCTGGATACTCACCTAGTCAATAAAGCAGAATATTTTATTCTTCATCTTGAAGATTATTTTTCTATCACAGTGGCAAACTTTGTACAGATGGCTCTGCCAGTGTGTACTCCTTTATTTTAGATGTGATAAGATGCAAGACATTAAGTAAGCTGTGCTGTAGATTCAAGTTCTTAGTCGTGAGCGCTGCATGAACTAGTAGTAACCTTCTTTTTGAGCGTGGGAATTAGCAAGCTACATATAATATAGCAATCAGGGAAGAGGAAAACCAAGTTATATATATAGCATTCTAGTAGAACTTAGAAGCACAAAACAGGGACTTACAGATATTTGAAGTTAAACTACTTTTTGATCTAAAAGACAGGCAAGCACCTTGGTTCTCTAATCTGATGGACCATTCTGGAAAAGGACAGGAAAAGAAAATCTCTCCCCTTAGGATGCTGAGCACTGCAAGGACATTCTATCTCAGCCAGAAGACATCTTGCCAGCCACCTTATTCTTCCCATTGTTTATGACAGACTTTAATGAGATTCTTCAGAAAGCTATTAGTATTGTCGCATTGCATTAAATCCTCTATACATGATAATCTTAACGCCAAATGAAACAGTTACATGGCTGCAGGGCCACAACTGGAAGTTTTAATGATTTAGCATAACCATTATGCATTAAACATACTGGAATGTAGTATTTTGTATGAAGTACTGTGTTTAAAGATATATTGTAATGTCTTTCTGCAGTTTGGCCCAGTTACATGCTTCTGCAGGAAATGTAGCCATATAGTTACATTATTTCCTGACTCCCCATGTCTTAACTTAGGATGAATCTGTAAGTTTTCCCAGTTGATTGCTGGCTCCTTTTTAGAGAGGGGGAAATGAATTTAAAGTATTTTCATAGCTTTGGCTTTTTTGTTAAAAGATTTTTCCTAAAATCTAGGTTTTGCCTCATGGGTTTGACAGTGCATATTTATGACAACTGTAGGAATTTTCCATCCCGTTAAAGTTTCAACAGATAATTTCAGCAGATGTTGCTTTAGAGCAAAATAAGCACTGTTACTTGGTGAAGAGTCATTAAAAGCTCTTAAAGTCTTTAATAGACTATAGAATCATAGAATGATTTAGGTTGGAGAAGACCTTTGATGTCATAAAGTCAAACTGTTAACTCAGGACTACCAAGCCCACCACTAAACCATGTCCTTGAGCACCACATCTACACATTTTTTAAGCACTTCCAGGGATGGTGACTCCACCACCTCCCTGGGCAGCCTGTCCCAGTGCTTGACAACACTTTCAGCGAAGAAATTTTTCCTAATCCCCAATCTAAGCCTCCCCCGGCACAACTTGAGGCCATTTCTTCTTGTCTTATCACTTGTGACCTGGGGGAAGAGACCGACCCCCCTCGCTGCAGCCCCTTGCAGCAGCTGTGGGGAGCGATAAGGTCCCCCCTGAGCCCCCTCCTCTCCAGGCTGAACCCCCCCAGCCCCCCCAGCCGCTCCCCGTGGGACTCGTGCCCCAGCCCCTTCCCCAGCCCCTGCCCGGCTCTGGACACGCTGCAGCCCCTCAGTGTCCCCCCTGCAGTGAGGGCCCAGCGCTGACCCCAGGATTCGAGGGGCGGCCGCACCAGTGCCCAGCGCAGGGGGACGGTCACTGCCCCGGCCCCGCTGGCCACGCTGTGTCTGACACAAGCCGGGCGCTGCTGGCCTCCTCGGCCACCCGGGCCCCCGGGGGGCTCATGCCCAGCCCCCCAGGCAGCCCCCCAGGCCCTTTTGCACCCTGGATGTGACCCCGTCCCGCCGCTCCCTGGGCCCGGCGGCGTTTTACCCCGGGCAGAGCCCCCGGCCCGGCCAGGAGCAGCCGGGCTCTCCGGGAGAGGCTGTGGGAGACGCTGCCGGAGGCTTTGCCCAGGCCCAGGCAGACGCCACCCACAGCCTTTCCCTCAGCCCCCAGCGGGTCACCCGGTCACAGAGGAGATCAGGCCCGTCAGGCAGGACCTGGGCCCGATCCCCGGCTGTCCCGCAGGTGCTGGGTGATGGCGCTCGGGGTGACCTGCTCCACGGCCTCCCCTGGCACCAGGTCAGGCTGGCAGTTCCCTGGATCTTCCTTCTGTCCCTCCTTGTGGATGGGCGTCACATCTGGTAACTCTGCTGGGACCTCCCCAGGCGGCCAGGGCTGCTGGTCAGTGATGGAGAGCAGCTCGGGGAGCGCTTCCCCCAGATCCCTCAGCACCCTGGGGTGGATCCTGTCTGGCCCCATAGACCTGTGTGTGTCTGAGTGGAGCAGCAGTCACTGGCTGTTTCCTCCTCGGCTGTGGGGGGCTTCATTCTGCTCCTCGCCCCTGTCTTCCAGCTCACGGGGCTGCGTACCCTGAGGGTAACTGGTCTTTGCTCTTAAAGACTGAGGCACAGAAGCATTAAGTCGCTCAGCCTTTTCCTTCCTTTCATTCAGTCATTAGACAGTGTCTGATGGTTTTTTGGCCCGTTATGTACAAGAGAGTGTTGCTGGCCAATTAAGGATGACTTCAGCTCCACTTGTTTCAACAGTAGCTGAATAACCACAGAAAACTGGTGGTTCATTCCCAGTTAATGACTGTTGCAAGAGAAAGGCAAAGCAAGTGAAACAGAAGGTCAGAGCGTGTGTGCAAGTATTGGCTGGCAAGAATCCTATTGACTTGTATTACAAAATACCCAGTGGATATATAAAAAAAATAGGGTAATTGTTTTGAGAGTTTTATCAGCTCTCTGTTGATCTGGGATATTTTTGGCAGTTTCTCGTGTTCAGTAACCTTCCTTAGTGAAATATGAAAAAGTACTGCAATTTAGTGGATATGATGTATGAAACATTAGTAAAAGACAGCGTTTTTCTGAAGCTTATTTTTATAATCCATATGAGAATGGAGAAATGCACTGTTCCTGTGCAATAAGAAGGATAAATCTTGACATAGTTAAAATAAAAGTACTAAAAATTACATGAAAGCTTAAGGCTTTTTTTACTTTAGGGTTTTGGTGGGCCATAGATTTCAGTGTAAACTGTAGACAGTTTGTGTGCTGTGTTCATGCTTCATTACAACAGAACAAATCAAAATAAAATTACATTATCTCAAAGAAATTAGAGTAACCAAGAAGCAGTGTGAGAACAAAATCTCAAAATGAGGTTTATAGAAAAAAACATTTTCTCAGAGAATTTCTTGGAATATAAATTCCGTAGCAGATAAATATTTAGTCTTAAAAGACTGTGTAACAAAATTGCAATTTTCATTTTGAACAATAGCTGGATATACAGAACTTAAATAGCAATCACGATATCTGGAGGGGTTTCTTTCAAAACCTGTCTGTTTTTTTCCAGATTTGTCGTCCTAGAAGATTCCATATAAGCCCACCAGAGACTTTTAGATTGTTTATAAGACCACATGATACTTAATTTTTCAATATTAAATAGAACAGTAGCATCTAGAAAGAAGTTACAAGTAAGTTTGTCTACAAACTGCAGTATTTCTTTAGGCAAAAAGGCTATCTCCTGTTAGAGCATGCAAGTTTTACAGTAAAAGGTAGTTTGGTATAGCACGTAACTACAAATGAGAGGTGGTAACACAGTGGCTGAGTTTTTTCTCCCCACGAACTCTAATACATCAAGTGTGATGGAGGGGGTTGCACAGACACATGAGAGGAAGAAATTGTTCTCATTTTACAGGTTTTCTGGGTGTAAATTTTGATCCAGATGAAACCTAATCAGCTCCACCAGAAATATGACTAGTGGATGTCTTTAGCGTCTGACCTGGCAGTGGAATAGTAAGGTAGTGGTGGCCCCCATGGTGGGAACTGGTTTTTTTCAGAGCTCCAAATTCTAACTCTGGCCCTGTCTAGCAAAAAGGTGCTGAATCCGTGGCACCCAGCTTCCAAATTTGGAGATGAAAGATTCTTCCTGTACAAGTAATTCCAAGCTCCCTCAGAGTACACGCCTTGTGTGATGGTAGCAGTTTTGCCTTTGATTAGCTGACTCGTAAAAAACTGATAGATACTGCCACATAATTACACAGCCCCACAGTTGGGCATGCTTCTATTTAAGTTCAAAGCATTTTGCAGCTTGATATAATGCATGTAAATGATGCTCAGCAAATAGTCAGAGAACTAAAACTCAGCAGCTGTCTCCTTTGTGCATCCGTTTTCAATAATTAATTGGATATCCTGTGACTTTTAATTGGGAGAGTGGTGATGCTAGTTTTACAACTCCTAAATTCAGTATGATCAGAACAAAAGCTTTTGTGTTCCTAAATGCAAGAACAGTAAAGCCAATCCTGATTACATAAAGATGAATGAAATAAGCTGTAGTGGTGTAAAATTTAATGATAACCATCAGAACTTGATACCAATTTTTACTGTCAGGAGTGCAGACAGCTTATAGACTTTAAGGAATCATTCTTTATGGCATCTCTCTGGGCACTGAGGTAGTCTCCTTTTTCAAAGGAAATTAAAGCTCAGAGTAAATATCATTGAAGAAGTGTTTTCTTGCGTTAAAAATAGAAGTATTATTAATGTTCATGTAGAACCGGAAAAGTGTTCTTTTTCATACAGTCGTTGCTTTTGCTCCGAGACGTAGGTGTGTGTTAGGTTATTCTTAGTGTCTGCATGAAACAGTGTCAGCAGATCCCGTGGCTGGCTCTGTGGAGTTGCGTTCACATGTTGCTGTAAATACCTGACTCCCATTCTAATTCCATAGGTCAGCAGGGCCCTCCAGCAAGCGTCTACTTCAGCCTCTCCCTTGAAGCAGGGCCTTGTCTAGGCAAGGCTTGAATGTCGTCGAGTGTGGGAGGTCCACAACTTCTCTGACAACTCTGGTGTTTAACCATCCTCTTGGTGTTTATTCTTCTTTTTTCTTTCCTTTTTAACAGGTCTGAATTTCTTGTTTTCCAGCTTGTGACCGTTGCTTACTGTCTTTGTGCATGATTCAGGCTCCAAGTTTTCATACTCCCCCTATATAGATACCCACTTAACCTCTTCAAAATGCTGAACAAACAAACTCAGTGCTCTGTTTGCATGCCATGTGCTCCAGTCCCCAGCTCATATCAGTGGTCTGCCACCAGACTCACCCAGGACGTCAGTGTCTTGTACTGGGGAGGCCAAACTGGATGCGTACTGCAGATCTGGTCTCACAGGTGCTAAATAGAGGGAAATTACCACTTCCCTGGACCTGCTGTCTGTGATGTTGCTAATAAAGCCCAGTGTGGGGCTGGCTTTCTTTACCTCAAGGGCATGCTTCTGACTTAAGTTCCAGATAAGTTGGGGTTTTTTTCCAACCACCTTACAACAGGTGCTACTCTGCAGAGCTGTTTCACAGCCCGTTGTCCTCCAGCCTGTACTGTTGCATGGGGACATTCCATTGCAAGCGTAGGGCAGCTGCATTTGAACTTCATGAAGTTCTGGTCAGCCCATTTTTTTCCAGCCTGTGAAGGCTTTTATGAGAGCAGCCCCACCATCCTGCGTATCGATTACTCCCTCCCATGCTGGTCTCTTCTAGACTCTGAGAGGTATTCTATCCCATCATCCAAGTCGTTAATTAAATTACTCCATTCTCCTCTGCAAATTGTGGATGCAGAATATCTCTCTCTTTCTGAAAGCTGGTGCAGTCTCAGTCGTTCTGTGACTTTTGGGATATAACTTAGCAGGGAGTAAGGAAAGCATGTACTTCAGCAAGTCCAGTGATCCCCATGCAAGGAGTGACTCGGTGTTGCCACAGATATTTTCTCCTTCTGTGAGTGGCATCAGATTTTATCCATTCAAAACACAGTGATGAGTTTTGCAACGTTTCAGAAGAGAAACCAAAACTAAACATGGGTGGCAGCATTTGAGCAGATGTGCAAAGAGGGCGAGCAGGCTGCAGCCCGGCGCTGCGGCGCGTGCCTGTCTGCACTGGGAGCACAGATGCACCAGCCAAGCACAAACCCTTGGATCGGCAGCTGCAATCCTGGCAAACACAGCCACGACACAGGAAGCCAAAGTTTCAGACTATTATTTGAGGAAAGTGTGTGTGACCATGTACGGTCATCAGTAAGCCAGGGATAAATAGCATATGGCCAAAGACATTTACTGAAAACATACCAACTTCCAGTGCAGCTGATGAGAAATCGCATTTTTTCAGACTATCTTTGTTGGCTTTCCAATGAGCCAGTGGAGTTGTTTGTTTGGGGTTTCTTTCTGTCTGGCATTACTGTTAGTGTCTGTAGTTTCTGCTCATCCACTTTTGCTTCTTGTTATAACATTCAGATCTGTTCTCTCCAAGTGCAGGGCGTTTCATTATTTTAGTCATTTGGTGCAGTAATTATTAATTATGCTTTCACAGTTGAGCAGTCATGTTATTTCAGTGCATTTATTCTTTGCCAACATACAAATGGATTATTTGTAATGAGACAGCTATGGATTGCTACTGAATGTGGTTTTTGCAGCTTCAGCCTGGGAAGGATAATTCCCCCACTGCACTCAGCCTTTGAAAAGGGATCACCATGAGAGGTTTCAGGAAACCACAGATCTGTTCATTGCCTGCTGGAGAAAGAAAACATGTGTAAGGCACTGGAAAATGGCATTGATTATTTTAGGAATTAACATTGTACAGAAAGGAGATAGAAACTGCCAGCACAAAGAAGCTGCACAATTTCTGACAGGCTGCTTTTCGTGCAGCCTTTTCATGCACCTTTCTCCCTGCAGAGACCTGGGCACTGTCCTGCTTCGTGTGTGGCCTCAGGTTGCTTCTCTGCTGTGATGTCTTACAGCAGCAAGATGATGACCTGCAGAAACTCACTGGTACTTGGGCTTCTTCATGTCTGTTTTATCTGCTTTTGTGCTTGTTCTGCCAGTGCTTTGGAAGAGAGAGAATCTTGACAAGTTTGTGGTCTGCTTGGCATATATTAAGCATAAAGAATGTAAATCCTACTGTAGAGCCAATAGAAATAGTAAGCAGTACAGCTCTCTTTGAACTCACATTTTCCCCTAAGCAGGTCTGTTCTTTTGGCTGTGTGGTAGTAGTGATATTGATGCAAGGTCAGCTGCCACTGAGCTCCCAGCTCTGCTTCATCAGCTCATCGCTGTTTTTTGGCAAGGCAGCGTATCCCCTCCACACCTGTGCAGGGCAGGCTGTGACTGGGAAAAGGGAGCCATTGCACTACAAAGAGACGTGACCCGTTTTCAGATTATGCAGGTCCCCAAGGCTTTTTTAATTCGGTGAGATGAATTCCCTTTTGAAGGTACTGAGGACGAACAACATGCTTTATTGGGGGCAGGTTTGAGGAACGCCAGCAGTCAGTGAGCTAGGCCTGGATTTTACATTACGCTGTTACAGATTCAGTGGTAAAAGTCAATTAAAACAGAGAAATGCGTAGTTATTTTTACAGGAGTTATCCTAGGAATTAATGTTTGTTGAATATGTGTTAAACCACTTCTGTCATAGTGGAGTGATGCTTTCAAGGCTGTTTCACACCAGGTGGGGATCTGGCTTGCTTTTCACACACTGCAAGAAGCAGATAGCTGAGTTCTGCTTGAGTGCTTACCCCTAGCCAAGTTTACTCAGTGAGGACCAAACTCCTGTCTGACATCCTGGAGTTTTTACACAGGAGTTGGATAATATTTCAGCCGTCTTAAAAAGGCTCACTAAAATTCTCTATTTAAAACGGGTGCTTTGAGTTTTTGAAGAATGCATGGCATTTTTGTTTTCAGCATCATAAAGATGCTCAGTCACACAGGTGGGTCACAGTGCAGCATTTTTCATGAGTCTGTTCCTTCCATAGAACTGCACACAACTCCCAGCAGCAGGAATGGGAGCTGTGTCCCTGAACCTAATGGTACACACGACCAGAACGTATGCAGAAGTACAGAGCTGGAGAGAGATACTTGAAAATGTTATTCTAGGCTTACCTGCAGTCAGATTCTTGTCCCTGTGCCTGAAGTCTGCAGCGTAGGTGATTTTTTTGTTTGCCTGTTATAAATTCATATCGGGTATCTTTGTCTCTTGAAATCAGTGCTTCATTTCCAAGACTAAGGTCACTCTTCTCTTGCACAGTTGCCTCAAAAAGTCGCTGCATATTTTCTAATTGGACTGAATTTGCGTAACTCTGAGATATATATTTTGTAATTGAATAATTATTTTTTTTTGTTAAATTTATCTTTTTACAGTTGTTCAGTGAAAAAATAAGTGGAGCAGAAGGAACAAAGTTAGATGAAGAATTTCAAGAGATGGAAAGGGTAAGGAAGGTTAACGCGTTTTTCAATATTAAGCTATTGCAGAACCAAAAATGTTTCATATTCCAAGTGTTAGGATGGTATTGTAGATTTACCTGGGGGGAAACCCCACCATGTGCTTCCAAACAGAAATGTGTAAGTGCAGATTTGTCCTTGAGCCTTGTCAGCTCAGCCAGGGGGGAAGGGACATCTGCAGAGGCTGTGTGAGCAGAGGAAGCAGGTTCGACTGACACCTTTTGAGAGTGAAGAGAATCTCCTCCAAGAATGGTGCAGAGCATCAGGAGGGACCTTTCTCCTCTGTCTGTGTGGGAGATTAAAGAGAGAAGTCTCCAGTGTTTAGTGAGCCTTTGTAAATATCACGAAGCCTTCACATCCGATATTATTCATGATAAAAATCTTAATTACTAGGGTCAAATTTTCTCTTGATAGAGGATTATATTTCTTGGTTTAAATCCATGCTCAGAAATTTACGTGAATTGTTGGGGAAATTGAGATGTTTGCCATCCACTTGTTAGTTGTGTTACAAATTAACCAACGTTACTGTCAGTTTCTCTTTTTCAGCTTTTATGTGCTTTTTTTTATTGCCCATGTCTCTGTGTGTTTTTTAATGTTCATAGTAGACCTAGGTCACAGCTTTTATTGTTGGCAGACAGAGGAAAAAATTCTTGTAGGAGTTGTTTTTTTCCAACACGTACTTATGAATTTATGCTCTAAACAGGTTTCTACGTTTCAGTTTCTTTGGCTACAGATAATTATTTCCTTTCTCTGCATTATAAGGGGGAAAATAATGTGCAGACCCTAAGGGAGGAGAGGGGAAACAAATCAGAAATGTGATTTTTATAGCATTTTGGAAACTATTAAATGGGAAGACAGTGAAAACTGCTGTTCTAAATGGCCCTGACCCCAGGATTGTGCGGCATATGTTCAGTCTTTTTCACCTGTGGAGAAAAGCAGTCTTGGTGACAACAGTTGGGCTGGCAAGAAAATTGTAGTCTAGAGTGTATTAGTTGTAGTCAGAGAGTGATAGGCTGGAAAGGCAAGCCCACATTTTGATATATACCTTCACTCCTTCCCAGTACTACCTGCCAATTAATATGCTTTTGGTAAAATCCTGTCATGACTATGACATGGGTATTTATTTTAAGCTACAACATTTGCTTTATTTTAAATAAAATTTCATAATCAGCTAGAATAGTATGTTCTGTCTATAATTAAATTATAAACTTTCTAGTAATAGATTTGCTTTTTGGTAACTGTGTTGCCTTTCTTTTTCAGAAAATTGATGTTACTAATAAAGCTGTAACGGAGCTTCTGTCCAAATCCACAGAGTATCTTCAGCCAAATCCAGGTAGGATAGGAGCAATAGGTGTTGGATTTTGCTGAACATTGTTTTTTTTACTTGGAAATTCATCTTGGGTAAAGAAAAGCTAATTAGGTCATCATTGTGAGGCTTCCGGGTGTTCTAGAGAACTTTACCTTTATGTGCAACGCACAACTGTAAAGTTTATGTGCAGTAAGTGTGATCTGAGATGCATTCAACTTGCAGCGGAGTGCACCTGGGCGTGTGTAGATTGTGCATGCATGTCTTGGACAGCTTGGGCCTGTGGTGCTGGATTTCCTGAAATGGGATGTGGATCCCTGAAGTGAAGAGAATGCCAATATGTATTGTTTTTTTAGCAGAGATATAAAAAGCCACTGAATTTAACTCACAGGCTGCTGCCGTCGGAGGTACTGGTGGTTGCATACCCCATGGGTACAATTGTGTTGTTGTGTACCCCATGGCTGTTACTTGCTTACCCGGTATTTGAATGAAGTTTTGTATATTCTGGACAGCGCTAGATCTCAGTGGATTTTTGGATCATCAGTTAATAGAGGTTTTTCAAATGTTGTTTTAAGAAACAGGAAAGGAGACACGTTTACGTTTGTAGTCAATCACAAAATTTATCTGTTACGACCTTGCTTCACTGTCCAACCAGCTGTTGGAAGAACCTTCATTTTTTGAGAACTGTCTTACTGAATTCCTGTTTAGTCGGCTACACCAGTGACTTCAGTTAGCAGTCTCTTGTGAGTACCGTATGAGATGCACGTCCCTGAAGAAGTTTAATGGGTTATATCTACATAAGGATAGTAGGATTCGGTGCTTTGCCAAGGCCCCGCCAGCATGTTCAAGATGAATCTAGTAACCATGGTCCACATTCCTCAGGAATGCCCTGCCCATGGCTGCTACTGTGTTGAAGAAGCTGTTGAGTGATAATAGTAAGGAGTAGATCGGAAAAACGCTGAGAATAAATGCATGTTTTTGTTATGATACATGCAAGATAACAGTAGGTTAATTTGTATGTACCAGGCCGTTCTGCAGAATACATGTCTACTGTCTTGACACTGGAATGAAAAGAAAAAGAGGGGAGCAGGGATAGGTTATGCAAAGTTCTCAAAAGCATGAGAGGGAGGGAGAGCATGACACTGGCTTTGGCTGTGCTTGTATCTATTCCACGTTTGCTTTCTGCTAGTACTTCTAATCAAGGAGTTCACACGCAGAAATAGGAAAAGGAATGTGAGTGTCAGTGAATATACACAGAAGATGACAAGCCCTCCCATGGCCGCTATGTGTCTGTCTGGAGAAGTGATGCTTATTCAGTTGGGAATAAAAACCAGTTTCATATGGCCCGTATTGTTGAATGGAATCTTATTTCAGCTTCTGACTAGGAAGTACTGACAAAAAACTTACGGATCTAACAGACCAGCTTAGTGACTTACTTTGTGACATTCCTTGTTAAATGATTTATTGCTTTAAATATATTAGTTTTAAAAGTGCTTTTACAACTTTTTTTTCTTCTTTTTTTTATGTCTTCCTTAGCATACAGAGCCAAACTGGGAATGCTGAACACTATGTCAAAGATCAGAGGACAAGTTAAAACCACGGGCTATCCCCAGACAGAGGGACTTCTAGGAGACTGCATGATACGGTATGGCAGAGAGCTTGGCGATGATTCTATGTTTGGTGAGTTTGCGTATCTCTTCTGTGAATATTTCAGCATAGTTCTTTGCAGAATATTACTCAGTGAGGTAACTGATGTAAATAGCTACTGCAGGTAAGATGGGAAGTTAGGTACAGTGATCAGGGGTGATTGAGATAATTAATGAAACATGATACTTCTGCATATTTGTCCACCTCTATTGCAGGTGGATTTGATAACACTGTTACTGGTGCTGTCTGATGATTCATATTTAGTTTCTAAGTTGCCAAACCTAAATAATTTAGGGTTATTCTTAGATGCAATGTATTTCTTTTAACCTTTACATAAAAATGTTTACCCTATATTTGAGAAGTAAACCAAGAGAAAATTTTCTCATAGAAAAAAATAAACAGTAACTTTGGGTGATATTTTTTTTTTTTTAAATAACATTCTGGTATTTCTGTGCTTTAGAGCAGCGCATCTTAAATATGCATTTTCTTGTTTTCATGAAAATTAACTTTAGCTCGGCCATGCTACAATTCTTTGGTAAATAAAATCTTACCTATTTCCTCTCAATATATGCTGGTACTTCACAGCCAAAATCTTGATAGAGTCCTTGCTTTCTAAGGATGCATACTCTGTGGGCTTGACTGGAATGAATCTGAAGTGTTGTCACAGAGCTACTCAGTGGGTGCTTTTTGAGATGGCTGGGGTTAAAAGAGAACCTGGGACAAATACATGAGAAAAGGAGAATCCTGGATTGGGGAAAGAGAGGCAAATAGGGCTAGGAGAGAGTCGTGTGGTCTGGGACTGTGCAGAAGCCAATACAGACTTGGCTGGCTTTGTTATGTACTGTTTGTAGCATCTGCGTTTTTACACAGTGGTTGTCTTGAAATAGTAACAGCTGTGTAGGTGTAGGGACCTCACACTCAAGTCCATGTAGGTGCTGCATAGGAAGGATGCTGCTGATAACTAGAGACTCTTGTATTTTCCTCACAAAAGGTGAAGTGGCACAACTTATCTGTGAGCTGCATGTATTTGTGTTTTTGCAAAAGCAACAGGGATGCTAAATAAAACTAGGAAAGGGGAAAGAATATTTCAAACACTGTGCTGCCTGCTGATACTTACATGCTTAATAAAATATAGAACTATGTTAAATAGGTGGTTTTAAAAAGGTAGCAAAAATTTTCACCAAAATGAGGTCTGGGGAAAAAAGCATGTAGTATATGAGAAAGCTGTAAAACACAATTTTGTGATTAAAAAGTTACCCACTTTTTGTGTATTTCCTAATATCACTAACGTTGTACAAATTAATCAGCTTGGTTTGCAGTTCTCAAAATGGAGGAGGTTTGTAACCTAGGCAAATAAAGTAGGGAAAAGAGTATTACTTTTTTTTTCCTGAAGGGCAACGGGGAAAAAAAGTATACTTTGGAACAAGAATTTTCCATTTCTAATTTTCTGTAGGGACAAGCAAGTACATAGGTTGCATTATTTTTTTTTTGCTCTTTGAAGGCCTGCAACAGATAAATAGATATCTATTTGAAATAGCTGTTTCATAGGACAATTTTTCTGGTTTTACATGTATTGAGATATAAGTAGCCTGTTCTTTACCATAGGCCTTGCACTACTGGATGCTGGTGAGAGCATGAAGCAAATGGCAGAGGTGAAGGACTCTCTTGATATTAATGTCAAACAAAATTTTATTGATCCTCTACAGTTATTGCAGGACAAAGATTTAAAAGAGATTGGGGTAAGTTTTCCAGGGTAAAGCTTCACTTACCAATAATCTGAGTCAGTCAAACTCTACTTCCCTGAGATCTTTTCCTTGAAAATAATAAAGTAAATACATTCCACTGCGTTTAAGTTTGGCTCTCTAGCAAAACGGTGATGAAATCTGCTTAAACACAATACCTGGGTATTTCTCACTTGTACAAATTACTAAGCTTGCTGTATTGCTTCTACATTCACTACAAGAAGGATAGTGAAAAAAATTATATTCTTTATTTTTCTGCTATTATATTTTAACTGACATTTTTATTAATTCTTGTGAACATGCGAGTGGGCTGTGAGTTACTGCAACTGATTATCCTATCTTGCCCTCTCTGTCAGCCTAAAGCTGTTTGTACTGGAGGATGAATATAACTGTTGAAAAAAGCTATTCAGGGCAATCACAGAATGATTTGAGAAGTGCCATATACTGCTGTAGGAAAAATACAGGAAGTGGAGGAACATGTTTTTAACCTTTAGTATTGAATTTTTCAATGCTTTTGTTTACAATGTGACAGCTCAAAGAAAGCCAGGCAGTATTTGTTTGAGTCTGTTAATTCCAATAGACGTGGGTAATAAGCAAGTTAAAACCCCGATGAAATGCAGAAATGTTATTTTATTTGTTTACACATAAATGGATGTGGAAAGCATAGAAAAAGATGGTAATAATGTCTTGATGTCTGTAGCTGTCTCCTATTATAGATAACTGGGTTTTGTTATAGTTCTTCTGAACTGATGAAAAGAAACTGTTTGATGTTAGCTTTAGTGAGCATTTTGTATTGTCACTTTGAGTCCATTCTTTAAGTCTGTCAGTCCCGTGATTTTTGGCAACAGAAAAGCTTGTGTAGTTGTATCAGATAGAAGTGTCAAGTTGACAACTAAGAAAGCAAGCAAGAATACAAGATTTGTTAGACCACTGCTTATGTAATCAGAGGGGAAAATAACTCTTTGACTTTTAGCTGTCATACTGCGAATAATTCAAGAGGTAAATCTGAATTAAACATAGAATATGGAGACTCACATATACTTATATCGGATCTTTCTCCTCATATAGGGAATCAGAGGTATCATACATTTAGTGAAGTCCATGAGTGAGATGCCCAAGTTTAGCAAATCAAGATAACGGATTGCCCAAGTGTTAGCAAATGGCTGCTTATTTAAAATTTCATTCATGTATACAGTTCTAGCCTGACCTAATGCTGACCTAGATCAAAGGGATGACCTGGATAATTTCTCAGCCTTGTATTTCTTTGATGCTGCATATATTTGCACCCATAACTGAAATTTCCTTAAATCACACTGTGTGCGTTTGGGCATGTCCCATTTGGACCTTCTCATAAACGTTCTGTCTTGTTTAGCATCATCTGAAGAAACTAGAAGGACGCCGTTTGGATTATGATTATAAAAAGAAACGTTTTGGAAAGATACCAGATGAAGAAGTTAAACAAGCAGTAGAAAAATTTGAAGAGTCAAAGGAACTGGCTGAAAGAAGCATGTTCAATTTCTTAGAAAATGATGTAAGTCTGTCCTGCGTTTTTGTTTGCTGCAGTACACCCAGGAGGGCAGTGTTTGTGGGACTGGATAAAACTTGTCCCATCCTTCATAGGAGGTAAGGTCTGAAAGCCCAAAGTGTGCCTCTTCCCTCTTTTCATCTCCTGTCAGAGAAGGACGTAATGCACAGCAGTAAGTGGGAGAACTCAAGAATCCAGGAGTTTCTTCTGGAGATACGGTGGCTCAGACGAGATTGTCACAGAGGTCTTAAGTAGTTTTTTGATCTATGAGCAATGAACTATCTGAGAGTAGAATGCAGCCTGATCCGTGGGGGGTGAAGGTTGGGAGACTGACATAGTCATAGACCTGCTGCTGAAACTATGAGCAAGGGTATGTACCCTGCACTTTCTGAATTGTAGTTCTCTTAGTGCCAAAACTTTGCTGCTGATTTGAAATCTCTGAATGATTTTACCTCTGAAAATCATTATTATTAGTATTTGACTTTGAAGATTATTCCGTAGAGTTTATTTGTGGCTTGGGCTCAGGTACCTGCACTTTGGCTCAGAGTCCAAGTCCATTGTGAAATTACATTTAAATAAGGAGCAGCTGTGGTCATTCAGGATAATCGTCTCTTCTGTCTCTGCCCAGAGGAACAGCAGGGCGTGCTTTCTGCCATGTAAACATGGAGCTGTAGACAAGGGAACTGGACCTGTTTGGCCTATTCCAAAGCCTTCTCTTATGTAGATACAGCATCACAGAAAACACTCGGAAAGTAAGAAGTGTGCTGTCTTCTGTGAGCAAACTGCAACAAAGAGGAGCTGTTAAGTGGGAATATTCAATTGCAAGCAACTTCTTCCTCTATGCACACCCACGCAATGGCCAGTTATAAACTAGCCTGTAGCTCCTAAACTGTTTGTGAGTGGAACACATTTGTAACAGCAGTGTGTAAGTCAGTAAGCCTCTTGCTGTTTTACCAGTGCAAGTTATTTGAGGGCAACCAAAAATGTAAAATACCCCATCAACAATTTCAGCACACTGTTCCACTGTAGGCTCTGCCAGTTGTCTGGTTGTAGTGTGTGGTTTATAATGTGGCCTTGCCTAAGCAGCTGAGAAATGTTTCAAATGGTGTTTATTGTTAGTCAAAGCATCAAACTGAGGATAAAACAGTTCATGCGTTAAAATGGTTTAGCTGAGCCACTAGGGAACTGATGAGTTATACTGTCTAACGTAACTAATTCTTCTTTGGGAAGGGAAGGATGTCCCTTTGAGGTTTTTTCCCTACCGACTTTCTGTTGTTTCTGTGTAAAAAAACCTGTGTGCTTCTTCCCTCCCATTTTCCATGCTGACCTAGCCTGTCCTCCCCAACCTTCTCATTACAGCCTTGTTGTCTAACCCCAGGCTGTCTCACTGGGCTTGCAGAGATCTTAACTGCAATCGCTTCCTTCCGATCCTCTCCAGTTCCCCATACGGCTCCCTTTCTTGGTCTCCTTGCCCTTCAGTCTCTGTTCTCTGAGCCATCTTGCCAGGTGCCTTTCCCAGGCTCAGTCCCGATCCACATTTCTTTCTCAGGTTTTTGCGTAGCTAGTTCCAGACCTCCCACATAGACACGGTTGCATGCGCTACTTATCAGATCCATCTTCCTGCCTTCCCCACTCAGCCAGGCTCAGGCTCCTCTTGCTCAGTGGCTTTTAGTCCCTCAGGTTTCCCAGTCTCTGTCTCTCTTCTCCAAATCCACAACTCCGTATCTGTCCTGGCTTTCAGTCATCTTGTTTGGATAGTCCTTGTCTATCCGCTTTCTCTGACCACCACATCCAAACCCCAGGCACTTTGTGTGTTGCCCTCAGCTGGTTTACGTTATTCTCTTCTGACTGTGATGGAATTGTATCAGCTGTTGATTTGGTTCTGTGCATTTCATTTCTGAATGCTGTGTGACAATGCTGGGCTCTCTTGGAGTCCCAGCAGAATTTCCAATAATCTTTTTAACCAAGTAAAAGCAGACAAAGTATAGCACAACGTTACCATAGGTCCATAAAACATTTGCAGAAAGTTCACTCCGATATCTTCTTGTGATCCAATGTCTGAAGACATTGTGATGGAATGGAAACATGTCAGACTTGTTGCAGTCTGGTCTTCTTAATGTTGTCTTAAAGGACAAGGACAAATAAATATCTGTTAATGCTCCATCCCCAGTACAGCTTGAACTTTTCAGTTTGTGTTTGGGGAATGAGATTATTTGTTACCTCATGAATAAAAGTATTTTTGTTTTCCTTTCTCCTTCACATTCTCCCTTTCCTCAGCGTTCGTATTTTTGAATGATTGGCTGATACTTTTTAAATTCAAGCAGATAAATCATGTTTCATTTCTTGGTTTATAAATGCTGCCATCTACTGAGGTAAGTCCAGATAATTTCAGAACTGTAGTTTGTAAACATTGCTAATAAACACTAATGGGTCTGAGTCATAAGAGCTGTCACAGTGTAATTTCTTCCAACACTGCTGATCAGAAAAGCCCCACTTTCACCTGCTAATGGGTCACGTCCTTTTAAATGTTTTGGGCTGGGGTGTTGACAGACAGCTGGCTTGGAAGTTGAAAGCAGAAGGGATTTGCACATTGTGAAAGGAAATGACTCAAGGACCCAGCCCTGAGTTAGTGAACTAGAAGTTACACCTCAGTTTTGTTCAGTTTCCAACTGGCAATTTCTTCGATAGGATCACGTAATGCTCTTTTTCAATAGCCTCCATGAGGTATCGTGGTCTTTTGAGATACCATGATTTAAATGATCTGTTTGTTCATCCTTCAGCTGAATGTACTGCAGGTTCCTTACAGCTATTTTCCTCTTCTGTATTTCAGGTAGAACAAGTTAGCCAGTTGGCTGTGTTTGTAGAAGCAGCGCTAGATTACCATAAACAATCCACAGAAATCTTGGAGGATCTGCAGAGCAAGCTGCAAAACCGGTAAGACTGAACCTGTCATAAAATTTTGAACCTCTTCTGCAGCTAAGGTTCATGGATGTGAAAAGTCATGGAAGCAATAGATCTTGTAGCACCATCTCACGGATGCACATTTGCTGCGCTCCGTGCCTTACTGGACTTCGTTGATTTAAACCGTTGCCACCTGGCAACTTCTTGCTGTGCTTTGAGCCTTTTAATGTCATGCAGGACATGCCCAGAAAGCTTGTGAGTGTGTGCAGAATCTCTCATTCACATCTGTGGAGGTTCATCAGGATAGCCTCCATTTGTTTGCAGGTTTATTTAAACGTGCATACTTTGAGTTGTGTTTGGAGGCTTTGCTAAGAAGGTGGCTTTTTTTTTTTTTTTTTTTTTTTTTTTGAGATTAAGGGGTATAACAAAATTCTGCGGCAGAGCAGGGAAATGGCTAGCTGCTTAGGGACACAGCTGTGGTGTAATGCACTTATGAAAGGCCCAGGTACTTTGTGCTATCGTAATAGAAGAAAAAAAAAAATGCTGCCATGATTAATTTGTTATACGTCGCTCAGAGAACCAGCAGAGAACAGGAGACTTAAATAAATGACTTGAGTGTCACCGTAACATAGTCTAACATGACAGTCATGGAGTCGAGAGAACTGTTTGGGGCTTTCCTGAGGTCAGGGTGGACGTGGTGGCTGTATTAGCACAGGGGTAGCTGTGTCTGTAGGCACCCTGCACCATCCCAGCTGGAGGGACCAGTGAGACAAGGAGGTCTCAGCTGGGCCACATGCACATACAGGAAGAGGTACTGAGACAGTTGTGCTGACCAAACGGTTGTTTCCCATTTTCTCTAGTAAAAAGGCAACGTGTGAGTTGCAGTCCCTGGACCTCTGTCCTGGCTGGGTTTCTGCATATGTCATTTGCAGTTGAGCTTTCCAGAGAGCTCGTTACTGGAACTTGTGCTGAACTCAGTGGCAGCTGTGGATGCTCAGCACTTCTCAAACTCAGGCTGTTAAGCTTTATGCCTCTGTCAGCGGGACCAAAGCATTAAATAAAATAGGGACTTGCTGAAATTCAAGTACCGCACAGGAATTGAGCAGCATTTAGTGAATAAACCTGCCCTCCCTGCCTCCCGAAAAAAGCCTAAAAACAAAACCAGCAGAAGGTGGGGATTTTTTCCCTCCACCTTTCAAACACCAAACCACTGAACCTGAGTGTAAGCTCTGTAAGTATTTCTTCCTTCAAGGTCAACTTTTTGCCACTCTTCTGTGTGTTCCAGAATAAATGTAGCATCTAGTCGGCCTAAACGTGAATTTAAGCCAAAGCCTGTAATAACTACAACTCTGGAAACTGGTGATAATCAACAGCACAATGGGATTGCCTATAGTTCTTCCATAAAATCATCAGGTAAGTCTACGGCCACAGAATTAAGGCATCTATGGATGTTTTGCCGGATTGTTCCTTGATGTCTTCCTTGTACCGTGAGAACAATGGATCCATGAGGCATCAGTATCTGTGCATCTGACTCCAGTTTGTTTCCTAGATTTGGGAATGGAATGCGAAGCAGGGTTCCTCTCAACAGTCTCTCGCCCATCTGAAATTTAGGTGTGGCATTCTGCTTGGCCTTTTAGGTTCTCTGTGCTGCCACTGAGGGTGGGAGGAGAGAGAGGGAGAGGCATTTGCAGAAAACAGTTGATTTCTTGCAAAGACAGATGCCTAAGGTGGGTGTGTTTGATCACTGTCTGGAATATCTCCAGATGGTGATTTCTCTTCACAGTCTGAGACCATAAATGACAAGCAGAGGATCTGAAGTATTAGCCATGTAAAGTTTCTACGTTTAACATATTTTACTTTACTGTCCCCTAAAGTATGCACCAAAGTGGGTGCATTTATGAACTGAAGTACTTAAGTACCTATTGGTGTGGGAGTAGGATCCCTTCCTTTGATTTGGCCCTGATTCCACAAAAAAAGTCAACTGTTGAAAGCCCTTGAAAGTTATGTGAATGGTAATAATTAGTCAGGTTACAATGTTAATTGAAATGGCTTTTCCTCATCTTGATAAAATTATTTTGCCCTGCTTCCTTAATGGCTACAGTGCACGATGAGAGAAGACCAATAAAAAAATCCCCAAAACACCACACTATGCAAAGAAAAGAGAATGAAAAAGCCAAATTTTTCCATAAACATTATTTGTAAGGAAAATACAGGGGAAGAACTGAGCCAAAGGTTCCCTTCTGTACTTGGCATGGTGTCTAGGATCTTTTTCTGAAGCTGCTTCCCCCTGTCCCCCTCTCCAATTTCCTCTTCCCTCCAGTCTCGTTCCTATTTAAAGATTGCTGGGAGAGAAATGAGAGAACTAAAGGTGAAAGAAGAAAGCCTGGAGCTGTAACTTCATGCTCCTTCTAACGTCTCTTTAATTTTCTTGCACTCTGCTACAAAATGAATCTATTATACAATCCATACTGAAAGGGATTTGCAGCAGTTTGGCAGCAAAAATCCACCCGGCAAGATCCTATTCCTTGATTTGTTTCTTTTGTGCTTCAAGCTACTTGGGGGTGTGTTAGGGAAGCTCCCCGTGCTGCCCGAATGCTGAGAGTGGTTTTTGTGTTGCTGTCAAATGTGGGATTGAGGGAGACAATCCCCTCTTTGCACACTCTCAGTTCAGACCACTGGTTCCTAAGACACGTGATACAAGGACACATTTCATTCAAAGCACTGGGGATGTTTGCAGTAATCAGTAGCTTCCTAGTTACTTTCACAGCACATCTGGATGAAAGTAGCAAAACCGTAGCAACCTTTATTAAAGATTTAGCATCAGATTTCTAGGCCCCTGTCAATTACCTGTCAAATTATACAGGCTTTAATTTTTCTGCTTTGTATGTGCAGTGGAGAAAGGAGATTCAGATTGAGTATTTGTGTATAAACTAGTGTGTCAATCCAGAGTTTCAAACCATGTTACAGTGGTTCATCATTGCCATGAATGATCCAAGATGTCCTTTAAGGGTAATCAGTCCTGTCTTTGGGACAAAGACAGACTACTAGATGACTTCTCAAGGTTACCTCCAGCCCACTTATTTAAAGAAAAATCCCAGTTTGAATGAGCTGAAATTCAATGAATGAACAGAAATATAAACGACCAGTGGTCACCAAGATGAACAGAAGTGGCTCATTCCTTCCTTATTGATTCCATTCATGGACTGTTGCATCAACTGTTTGCCTATCGCTAAATCATGGGGTTTCACTTACTGTTTCGCTTGCTCAGTGCTGTCAGAATGGAAAAGAAATAAAACAACCTGAAAGAGAAGAAAAAGAAAAATGGGATATATGTAATAATCTTTGCTATGCTTAGTGTTGCTAGTGATATCAAAAAGACCATGTATTACGTTGTTTTCCTCCTGGAGAAGCTGTGGATGCTGTGCTTACCTCCCCAGCAGGTACAATCATCAGTGAAGTCATTGTTCCTTCTCTCTTCTCTTCATACTCAAAAGTTATCCACGTGGATTTCTGTGGAGCTGCAGTGGGGTCAATATGCCCTGGTTGTATGTTGGGAAACCTTTCTGTTCCTGTTTAAATCAGGATCGTGAAACAGGTTGGGTTTATGGTCTGTGATTTAGAAATGTGAACCAGGTGGCTCTAAGCAAAACTGCTAAATGTTTTGAGGTCTCCGTGTGATAGGGGGCATAGTACGTGATCACTCTTTTTTCGTTTAGAAAACTGACCTCTTCATTCTGCACAAACAAGCACTTTCATGCCTAAATTCCCCTGTTTACACATTGACCCTATCAAAACGTAAACCTTTGATTTCTCACATACTGTCACTCAAGGTAAGTGGTATCTCAGTATTCAGCGAACCCATGGAAATCAACAGGACAGTTCAAAGCAAGCTGTGGTACATCCAGCACTACTACCACAGCTCGGTTCTGAGTGTTGGAATGGCTTTTCCTGTGTTTCAGCATAGCTTTTCAAGTTAAGTATCAGCTTCTTGGAGCAGAAATAGTCTTTTCCTTTGTACAGTCCCTAACACGTGGGGATTATTTACTACTAATGACTTGCACACGTTTGCAGGGTTAGATTCACAGAAACCTAATTTTAATGTTGTGAAATATTTAGCTGCTTTGATTAAGCACCGATAAAAATCTGTACTTCTGTTCTAATTCATTGTTATCCTCATTTATCAGCTGTGGCTACGAGCATCATCTGCCTCATTTTAGAACTATTTAAAAGCTGTATTACATCATGCCTTTCATTCTTTTTGTCAGCTTTGACTATGACACGGAATAAATGGATCTGGTTGCCATGTGCTGGAATTTAACATAAGCATCTAAGTGTTTACTCACCTCAGCTGTGAGGGAGATTTGGCTTAATTATCTTAGCAAGCTTCCAGTGTGTGATTATGAAAGTATAATGTTGCTACCATATGTATACAACATGTATAGAAGGCAGAGTAGATGCAGGTACATCTGTTGGGGGAAACAGACAAAAACCAAACCAACACTGAATGGCATTCTGGTTTCTTCCTGTAACACTCCAGAAAGCACAGCCAGCTTCCTGCTTCACCTGGTTCTGTGCTGTCCAGGTTGGAGTGGTCCAGAGATTAATGACAAATCATCTTTGAATGTGACAGTGAAGTGTGGCAGTTTAACTCCGCAACTGGCGAAATTCAGAGGGTGTGCATGGTGTTGCAAATTAACATAAGCCCTGTTTGCAGAAAGAGTGCAATTTCTGTAGCTTGAATACCTGCAACGGGACAGGATGTGGAAGTATTGAATAGAGAGGGAAAGGCTGGAATCATGTCACAGATTCGTGACCTTAGGCAGTGTGAGTTGCAGCCTGTCAGGCGGCGCTGCCCCATTGCCTTTGTCAGGGAAGCTTTGTCTCATTGGATTACACAGTAGCAGCAGCTGCCTGACTCTAATGAAGACTTTGACTGATCCTACAGCCTGGAGTGAAACCGGTTGTACTGGCAGGGATCATTATTTAAAAATCTTTCTAGGCTGCCAGACATGTCTTTTCAGTTCTTCGGAGCTTAAAATGAACCAAATGTGATCCATCTCATATCGGGTACCTTACTGTCAAAGGCGAGCTGCCTTGCAATAATAAATTAGCCCCACTGGAGCAGCTGGTGACAGCAAGGAACTTTGTCAGTTATTCAGAGCGCCGCCTTCTGCTGTTGACAGTTCCAGCGAGCTGGTACCAGTTCTACCTTGGCAAAGACTGAAAATAACTCAGCTATTCTTGAACACAATCAGTCCATTTTTGGTGGGAAACTGTGGCTTGCCATCTTTTTTCTTTTTTTTTTTTTTCCTGCTTGGACTGTTTCAGCAAAAATATGTCCAGAACCAAGCTTTCACCTGTACCATTGTATGGGACTAGCTGTAATTTAGCTTTTAAAACTTTTGCCACTACCGTGCACCTTCCAGAGGCTGAGGACTAGTGCAGCGCTGTTAGAGCAGTGCGGGAAGGTTTGCTGAGGGGGATCTCTCTGCTGACAGCTCTCTTCTCTCGTTATAAACAAAAGCTCCCTTCCATCCTTATGAAAGGATAAAACATACTCACAAAATAGAAAAGTAATTCCTGCTTCCCAGTTTTAACACCAGATATTTCCCCCGCTTGCGTTATTGGCAATTAAAAAGATGCTTTCACCTGTGCTCGTTTACCGGTCACCAGAACAGTTGTCAGCTGGTTTCCTTAGAGACTTCTTGGAGTTACTTTTACTAGACGGTGCCTAACAGTTACTTTCCAATCATTTCCTGCACATTACCACGATTAGCAGATTCAAATGCATTTTCACATGTGTTTTTAACATCTTAGCCACTGTATCTGTATTGCATTATGAATTGTGTGCAGTTTTACCCAGACAAAAACTATTCTTCAAGGTGACTGCATGTGACAGCTGCGACAGAGGGTCAAGAATAGAATATTTCAGAATTGTTGCGATGTTCTAGATAAGACAACCTGAATAACTTGGTATTTAAGAGGTTTAACTGCTTTAAATACTAAGGTGGTTTAGAGTTGTCATGCTATAATGCGGTTTACTACTGTTTACGTGGCAGCAGCATGAAATCTTTTCTCCTATTCTTCCTTTATAAATAAATATATTTCAAATTACCAGACTTTTACTTGGATATGCTGTATATGTTTTTAAAAATCTGTTATGGCTGAACTTCAGTTGAACTTCTGGCTAGTCCTTGGCCACAGAGCTAAGCTTTACAATTTGAACATTAGATTTAATTTATTAGAGCAAGTTATTATTCATAAATATGAATGTTACGTATGTATCGGTCCCACAAATCCAAGTCAATTAACACCCCTTCATGAGAATACATTTAAAAAAGGTGACTGCATTTACACAGTTAACTTCTATTGCTCATGGTGATTTTGCACTTTAGTTTATATTTGCTTGTTTTCCTGTAAATATATCTACTTACTATTACATTTGCATATGGTGCCATTAATATTTTAAGAGAGTAATTTGGCTTGAAGATCTTTATAGCAGGGCAAACGGCGTAAGTCACAAGAACAGCCAGATACTGTATTGGAAAACTGGTTGAATGTGGAAAATAATTTGACAGGTGGCATCATTCCTTGCATAACCTTGGCTTTAGTTCAGATGAAGGATGTGTACAACAAAGGATTTGCGCACGTGAACGTGGGGAGCTCTAACCCAGCAACGCCTGTCACTGCTCAAGTGAGGCGAGGGTGGAGGCCTGCAGGCAGGAGTGGCTGGAGGCCTTGCTCCTGCAAACACACCCGTAGCCTGACAACCCCGGCGTAAGTCCTGCAGGCTGCGAGCGGGGGGGGGCTGCCCGGGAACCCCTGCCCCGGGTAGGTATTCACGCAGGAGCAGCGTGCTGCAGCACCATTACTTGTCACTTGTATTGACTCTTCCACTGCCTCAGGTCCTACCCTTCCAGTTCCTCTAGCTGCCGCTCTGGTTTTGACAACTGGGATTACTCAAACTGTTGGTTTGAGACAGACATCCTTTTGAAGGGAAGGCAGCTAGGAAGGAAAACGGAGCAGCTCCTGAACCTAAGGCAGAAACAGAATTATGCCTTAAAGTAATTATCACTCAAATTACTTTTTTATATGTAGAAGGACCAGGTGTTAGTGGGTGAAAGCCACGGAGAGACTGCTGGGGAGCTCGTGGTGGCAGGGCTGCAGCGTGTGACCCGTGTGATGCTTAGCGGCCGGTGGCGTGCTGTGAAGCTCTATTAATACGGGTTTTTTCTGTCGCTGGGGGCAGGTTCTTCAGTGCACATGGACCAGCCTTGCTGCCAAGCTCTCTATGACTTTGAGCCAGAAAATGAAGGCGAGCTTGGGTTTAAGGAAGGGGACATCATAACTTTGACCAATCAGATTGACGAGAATTGGTATGAGGGGATGTTAAATGGAGAGTCTGGCTTCTTCCCCATTAATTATGTTGAAGTGATGGTTCCCTTGCCTCAGTGATTTGTGTCATTCAAGCTGTGAACGTGATTTCATGACTGAAATGGATTCACAAATGTTCTGTCAGTGTGGCATTCTGTGAAAGCCTTGCTATTTGACTGACTTACTGACTTTTGTATGCGTCTTTTTAAAATGTATTTATTTTATATTCAGAAAAATTTCACCTTCCCTGACTCGTCAACCTGCAAAAAAACCCATCCCCAGTTTTTTTGCTTTGTGCCTTGAAGATCACTGTATGAAGTGTTTACTGGTAGCTCACTGTTGCTCAAAAAATGCATTTCCTTGCTATTATTGTATGTGGATTTTTTTTTTTTAATCTTTGGCTGCAATGATTTTACTATTGAAAACCATTTTTAAAAATAGTGTAAGTGAAGCTAACTGTAACTAGTTCCTTAAGTTACTGATGTCATTGAGCCCTTTTCATCTACCATGCTGTAATTTATTGTGAGCAAGTTAATCCGTTTCACATTGTACGTTGACAAAAGGCAAAGTGGTTGTTGTCAATCTTCTGATGTTGTTGTACTAAGTACAAGTTCTCAGCATTGAAAATTCCTATAATTTACTGACCAAACTGAATAAATATTTCTGTGGGATAAGAACAGTGGTTGCTGCTTCTATTCCTATAGTTCTGGCATTTGTTTTTGAGCTGGAGGTCACTTCTGCTAAATAGACCAGCTTGCAGTGAAGAAAACAATGCTACGTTAAAAATGCAGGAGTAAAGCCCAAGTATTTGTTTTATGGCACCTCAGCCCCTGGAATTTTAATAATCTTACTTTCTCCCTACTGATTGTGTGGCATTTGTAACAGCTGTTAAAATTTTCATCTAGCAGGAGGGTAAAAGAAAAATTCCTTCGAACCAAGTACAGACTGCTCCCAGCTCCACAGGGTATGTGTAGAACTCTCTGGAAATAGGTGTGTATCGCTGGTGACTACTCCATACACTTCTAGTTTTTAGGCTTACTTGGAAAGGATGGAGAAGGGAGAGAAAGAAAAGACTAGGGACAGAGGGAAAGGCATGCTATAACTAATATATATATATATATATAAATAAAAATATAAAAAAGCTTCATAATGAAGGACAGTACTTTAAATCCTGAACCTGTCTTACCAAAATGAAGACAGAATTAATTTGTTTTGCTGTTAGCCTTCTCATGCTTTGCTTAGTAAATGCAGATGGAGTGATAACCAAAACATTCAGCAGCCTCAGAAGAACATGTAAACTTTTGCCAGTTGCTCTCTGTACAAGAGCGATGAGGAAGGAGCTGAACTCTTCTAGGTGAACTGGCTTGAATCCAGCTTGGAGTTCCACGCTCTACTTGGTGCCGTAGTCCATTTGAAACAGCGTTCCCCAGAGAGGAAAGAATTTCATGTGTATCGCAGGTGCAGGAACTTTTCCATCTAAGATGCAGAAACAGCCCTTACCAGGCTGTTAAACCCAGGGCTTTCTGGCTTCTCTCGTCAGGTTCTGGCCTGGGCTCGTACAATGCTCGCAAGAGTAGAGGGTCGTTATTTGCAGTGTTGGCTGCAGCCAGCTACTTAGGGCACGTCAGCTCAGCATTTGGCCTTGCTCGTGTTAAGAGGAAATTTCAGATGGAAAGTAACTTGTCCTGACCTAGTTCTTGCATGAAGGCTATGACGTTCTCAATACAGGACGTATAGGACAGCTTTCAAAAGTTTAAGTATTCAGGATCCACAGCTGCTTTTTGCTTTTCCCCACCTTTATCAGAGAGGCCTCACCAGCCATACCTTTCCATAGCAGCCAGGAAATGTCTCTTTTTCCCCTCACCAGGATTCCCCAGAGGAAATAATTACATATGCACGCATATGTATAAAGGTCTGAGTTCTCAATACATGTTGCAGTAGGCAGCTTGCCACTTAGTACAGAGCTTTTGTCAGCTGCAACAGATGTCTCATCTAAGAGAAGTAGCTACTGCGTAAGTAGTAAGCTAGAAGCAAGTCAATAGAGCTGTACCTTACTGATTAGGATTGAAGTCTAGAGAGAGGTCACAGGAAACCAACCAACCATCTTTCAGGTTTGCTACCAGGAGGACAACTTGCACACCAGAGAACTGATTCTTTAATACATGCCTTTTTGAGATTACATGCTAAAGAACAAGTTTCAAAAACTCTACGATGTAGCTTGTGTAGTTAAGTAAATTAAGTAGTCCTTGTTTCCTGAACCACTGCTGGTATTACCAGACACCATCCTGTACCACTGCCGTTTCCTATCAAAACTTGCACACTAGGTCAGATCTTTCACGGTTATTGCTTAGCACTGTCCTTCCCTTGTGCTATGAAAAGGTGTGATTTGAAATGCTGAAGATTCATCTCAGATAGAGTTCATAGCAGTTCAGCTTTACGTGAAGAACCGCGTGACAAATATGAACAGGGCAGCACAGTGTATTTCTGCAGGTTTCTTCAGTGTGCAGGGAATCGTCCCTAAACTCACCAATTTTATGGCATTGAAGTCTTTTGAGCCACTCCAATAAGATTAATGAATAAACAGAGCTATTATTTAATCTGCAAATATAAAAGTCCAAGACTTCTTTTATATACATAAAAAATACCTTTATTGGTTAAAAAAGTTTTAAGTAATCAAGATAAACATAGCAAGGTTAGAGCAGCAGCTATTGCTATGTGGACCATAAGGTACAGCTCAAATGCAAGTATTAACCAGCATCTACTCTTGATGTCTCAAAACTCGACTTTTAAAATAACTCAACAGTTTAAGTTAGGATAAGGAAAGCCTCAGCTTAGCAACTGCATCCTAGCACAGAACAGGTCTTCAATTCAGAACCAAACGCTTTGTCAAAGTAAAAGGCAGTCAAGAAAACTATTCCAGCATTTGGTGAAATGTGCAATCTCAGCTGCTCCCCTCCCCTCATGCTCCTAGAGATGTACTTCATGTGGCTCAGCAAGGCCTTGCTCCACTACGGAGCCAGCAGGTAAGCATTTCGGTAATAAGAGGCTAAGGAGAACTGAAGGCAGTGGCCCCAGAAGCTGACTGCCTGGTTCCGGAGGGCGATGGGTCAGGCTTACTACACTGCTATTAAAGTTACAGCACATCACACACTGGCCAACAGCCAGGGTTCTCCCCACTGCCCTGGTAGGCATTCCCAAAGCAGTGCTGCAGGCTGCACGGACTTAGTACACAAGGACTCTAAGAACAGGTATTTTTGATACACCTTTCACTACAGCTAGTGCTCTCCAGTTTTTTTTTGTTTGTTTCAGCAAGTGCGGTTTTTTCCTAGCCCCTTAGAAAGCTGCCTTGTTGGGACCAAACAGTGCTAATATTGCTAGTTACAGTACCTTCTTGGTTGGAATGAGATGCTTTTTCACATTTACAGGATACATCTGTCCAAGTTGATGCAGCTATGCTGTGATATACTTTATCTAGGAATATACAATATTGAAACTGGTAAATTTCCAGGTGCTAGAATACAGAAACAGTACATGTAATAACAGACAAGAAAATTTTTACAACTTGCTTTTAATTGTAAAGTGTTTCACTCTAGAAGTTCTTTATTAAGGGATCTAGAGCAGTTTCATCTATTTCAGCATCGGGATCTGAGCAGGAAACATTCCAGACACTCAGCACTCTTCAGGGTAGCATTTTACTTCAGGCAAGTTCAGTCTTACTCAAGGTGCAAGCTAGGGTGTGATCTGGCCCCTGTAGTTCCCTACTCAGGCTTGAAACAGAAGTTCCCTTTGGAGAAACACCATAGCACAATGTTGTCAGGGAGCACGAGGCTGCCGCCACTTTCTCAAGTATTTAGCATCCTTCTGGTGCATCTGTTTAGCAGCTTTGTAAACTGTGTGCCCTCATCTGTTTCAGCAGGACATGGAAACCAGATCCTTGTGTTAAAGTAACTTCACATAGAGCTTGTATTCTACTGCTCTTTATATCAGTGAATCCAAGGACAGGGTCCGGTATCAGAAGGTAGGAAATTTCATCACGTTATGACAAGGTTTCTTATCAAGAGGTCTGATGGGAGATGTGAAGTCAAAGTTTCAGATATTGCAGAAGATACCAAAACACATAGTCTATGTCACCTGGGATCGAGATGCATTTTCAGATGATCATCTCTTTGTCCACATTACATGACAGAACAGCTAGGATCTTCTTTTTGCTGCAGAAATAAAACATGTTAATTAGCCTGATGTCTTAATGCAAAACCTTAGTATTTATTCCTGGCTACCTGCCTGATCCTTATATAGGCACATGGGCGTTTTAGTGTTTCGTAGATTTACTTAGTAAAGCAAAGCAGGTTTTCAAGAGAGGTAGTACCTTAACTATACGGGATAGTTTGGGGGTAGGGGAAAAAGAATACCACATTTTAAGAATTTGAGTCCATGCAATACATGAGCCTGTGCCTTCCTTAATGAAAGGCTATCAAGCTCTCGGTACCTCAGTTCTGGCGCGTCAGAACTTAACTGGCATGCAGATTCATGCTACCCTAGCTAGGATAGTGAAAGCAGAAGCAAAAGCCAGGGAAACCCTGTCTTCCTTTAAAGCACAGCATGCTTCCTTTGCATTGTGTTACTGCATGCAAGAAGTTAACTGCTTTTCACTAAGCTGCCATTATTTCAGTGCTATCAAAGCAGCAGAAGCATATAGGTACTAACAACAGAAGTTTGACAGGAGCCTAACAGGACAGCAGGCAGGAATGACGTTAACATTCGAGTGGGAGTATGAGAATTGATTCTTACCATAAATGGCATAGAACAGTATTGTAAAGTTGCTGATAAAACAGATTAGAGGTAGAAGGAAAAAAAAAGTTACTTTTGCTTTCCATCGTTGACTGCCAAATAAGCCATATTATTACTCAATTCAAATGAAGAACCTTTAAAATAACAAGTTGAGGAGAAGCCCTGCTCTGAACATGAAAAGCAGCTTGTATCAGTAAGTCCTGCATAAGCCTAAAGCTTCCACTGGTGTTACTTCAGCTGTTTTTGTGTATGCTGCGCATTAAGAGCCCACCGGCCAGAACAGCCTTATAGCACCTTTCTCAATAGCCTGTTTAACGGGGTCTCACCCTCCTTCAGCAGAAGACTGAAAATATTACAAGAATGTGCATGTCTGTCAGGAGACTTTGATAAACATCCTTTAAGCCAGCTGGCATTACAGTCATAGATATTTACCCAGATGTACTGTTTGAAAGGACAAGGAAAAGAACCAAGCAGTAGGCAGTAACTGCCTGCTCTTAGGACATTTTCTTCAGTAGGACATTACTAAGGTATTTTAAATTTAGCTTTCAGACAGGTATATTATGAAAATATGCAGGAAATGGTGGTGCCTTTAAGCCCTGGTGCAGTAAGATGCAAGTCCGCCTTATAACAGATTGGTTTTAGGAAGAGCTGAGTCAGCAGTGGGGAGAGAGTGAAGCACAAGGCAATGCTTAGGGCCTTGGAGTTGGTACTATAGCGCAACAGGGACTCGGTGCTATTGCAAGTCAAGAACAGTTGGGAGGGTTGAGCACAGCCCACAGCTGTTCAGTTATGACCAATTCAAAGCCTTTGTTTAGACTACTTCAGCACCTGAGGAAACGCAATTAACTAGTTATCAAAGTATACCAAGAGCATCCAATATGCAAAAGCTCAGACTTGCAATATGGTCAGTCAAAAACCATTTGGAGGGGCTAGAGAGTCTTTCACAGGGCCTCAGAACATGCAAGTTGTAGCCAAAGGGTTACAAGTATACTGAATGCAAAACATGCTCATTCTGTTTAACGTTAATTCCATTAGCATGACCTGTGTCTGTGCTGAAATTCCACTTGGAAAGTATTGATTGGAGTATTTATGACTGAAGCAAGGCTGAGATACTACTTTTGCACGGAAGAATAAGAAAAACTAGTTCCTGGAATTAAGCTGTAACAGAAGGCTTCAAACTCATGCTTGAATTCAGGGGGGACTTAAGCAGTCAGTACACTGAAAACTTTGATTTCAGCTTTTTAATACTTTTGAATGGAAACTAACTTAAATTTGCACTGAAGAAAGCTATCTTAAGAGCAAGTCAGGGACACCGGAGTGACAGGTAAGTCACTTCATCCCACAGAAACAATATATTTCTTGTTAGTGTTTGCATTCTGTTTGTGAAGTAACAGCTTTTAAGGTTATTCATAGTCAGATGTTTAAATGGAACTGACGTTAAAGCTAGCATTTTTCAGTGTGTCAGTAGTAAGAGACCAAACAGTAATGCTACTGTTTGATCATATTCAACCAGAGAATAAGCAAAACATCAATTCCACTTCTGATGCAAAGCCATGCAAGCTACATCTTACATGGGACAAGACTGCAGCACTATTAATGAAGCAAGTTTTCTATGAGATAGAAGCATGATTATCATCATCTCACCTGCTTAAGGATGCTCACAGGAACCACTATCATGAAACCAAACAACATTTCTTTTTTCTTCTTCTTTTGGTCTGACATCAAGAAAAACGTTAGAGTTGTAGAATATGGATAGTACTTGGAGAAGATTTTTGTACCATAATGAAAAGAAACAACCATTGAATGGCTCCGTTGATAGCATGTAACTTCAGGCAGCTTACCCGAGATGGAGACTCCATTTCACTTCCAGTTATTTCTTCATAATCATCATCTTGCTCACTGCTTTCTTCTTTGGGTACATACATTATTGTCCTCTCTGCAAGTTCCTAAAATATAATTGAATTGCCACAAGCACCCTCAAGAATTAAGTACATCAAAGAAGTTTAGTATTAGGACAGTAGACGCTATTTACTCTCACTTACCTCACCATCATCTGTGATGAGTGTGACACTAATACTGTCCCCAGTTCCCCAAGACTTCTGGGAATTCCAGACCAGATCACTAGAATCTGGGCTTACACCAGCAGCTGCACCCCAGATCTGCAACAGATTTAGAATGAGCTTCTGAAGAATCTTATTTGTAGTTAGCTTAGGATTCAGTCTAACCTATATAACTATTAAGTCCTCCAGTACCAGAGATGTGCAGTAACAAACTGAACTACTGTGATCCCTGGCAGGTTAGTTCTTTTCAAGACTACAAGAATGGTGGTAATGTTGGAGTTTTTTCTTTTGTAACTGAGGACTGTAAAACAGTTAGTGCAGAAAATGCTGTTAACGGCTTCTACCTGATGCAGAGGTAGCCTTGCTTGGACATGCATAACCATTTGAGTCACAGAGCCAAACCGTAGTTACAGACATACTCAGGGCAGCAATTTGTGTATACAAGATAGCCTCTGGCCTGGGTCACTCACAGATCTCTTGAGCAAGCTCGTACAGAGTGTAGCGTTACACTCTTCTCTTTGATTGCTATCTAAGTGTACTTAAGAGTATGATTTTTAGAGCCAGCATTTAGCTTAATATTATAAACTGTGAGCTGAGCATTGCTGAACTGTAGTTGACTAAAGCTTTTAGCAACAGCATAAGTCTCTGCAAAACATTCATGAAATCACAGGAGTATGTGGAGCCCTAAGAATAATCTAGGGTATATTGATTCTGTTCACAATAACAGCACATCCCCATTTGGAACGATCCAAGTTCAATCCAAGACCTAGCTTCACAGAAAATTTAATTGGCATTTCAGATCAAATTGCTGCAAGGAGTTCCCCCCCCACCCCCAACCCCACCCCCCATCTCCCTCTCCATGTAAAATAAGGATTTTTGTTCTTCAGGCACTTGCAGTATTAATTTGTCATTCCTTATTACCTGAATCTCTATTGCCATCTAACATAACAAGAACAGAGCTTCAAGTAAGTTTTACAAAACCACTACCTACTGTAACTACTTGGCCCGCCTGAAGAGTGAACCGTGAGGGAAAACTGTATGCAACATCTGACACACTTCCAAGATGTCGTCTTAACAGCCATCCATGCAGTGGCTGATCCTGTAGGACGAGAAATTCCTCTCAGCATTACAGACCAACGCCGAATCACTGAAGGGCAAGGTTATTTCCAGCCTAAAGGGTCAGTTTTAATCCTACTCCTGTAGCACACAGGAATCTGATCAGTTTCAGGGAAGCCTTCAAGATTCCATTCAAGCCTCCCTATACTCCTTAGGATTAATCTCACTCCCACAGTTTCAGGCACACCTCTTCTTGCCTTCTGTTGAAGGGGGAACATGGTCTCTACAGGGGAGATTCTAATAAATGAAGCTTGTCACGCCCATCTACCAACTTGGGCCATATATATAACACAAACGTAGCAGCCTGTGAAGGCTTAAGGCATCTCAGGCTGAAACAGCTAAGCTACCAGCCACAAGTTTTGAAGCTCCGAAGATTATTTCAAATAATTCTGGATTTTCAGACTAAATGACTCAAAGAATTATTTAATTGGTCAGATAAACCCTCTGCACAGATTAGACTCTGTCAACTCTAGTCAACCTTTTAGCTGTTTTAAGCGTTTTTTAGTAATAAGAAGCTGTCATTATCCAATTTACTAAGTACCTTATTTAGCTCATCGAAGATAAATAGTACTTCTGATAGTGCCAGCCTGAATCTGGTGAGAAACAACTGTCATTTTAAGGTGTTAAGATTTCTGCATCATAGAACCCAGTGCACCTCTCCCCAAAAGCACCTCCCAGCCCACTGTGTGGACAAGACACCTGGCACTACCAGTAATAAAATAGTCTTCTATTGTATTCTATAGCATTCTATTCTCTAGTCTTCTCTTGACAGCAGCCAGGTTAGCTGGGAAGTCCCTGCTTTGTATTCTTTTGGCAGTACTCTTCCTTCATCTCAATCCTTCCCTACTGTCATCTCTCACTAAGCTACAGGTTGGTTGACAAGCAGTCATACTTGGCATTGAAGGCCATGCAGACTTGAATGAACACAGGTACCTTGTCAGAGTTGTTTTTAAGCCTGACAAATTTCCCATCCGCATCGATTTCTTCAATAGATATGTTTCCGGAAGATGAAGCACGCTGAACAGTCTTAAATCCAGCACTATGCCCTCTCTTTTTGGCTTCTTTCATTTTCCTTTTCTTCCCATGCAGGAACCGCCGCCCTTGACTTGTTGCTTGAGTCGCAGCGCTGTGTGAAGATGGACTGGGCGACAGCTTTAGCCTAGAAGGGGGGCAGATAACATTCACTTGAATATCTGATGTGCTTGTTTCTTCTCACTTATATCCTCCCTCTACAGCCAAGCCTAACAGCTTCTTATATCCAAGCTTTCCATGAAGTCTTGAATATAAATTTTATTTTTACTGGCGAGAGTAGCTAAGTAGCTTGTTAAGTTTGGAAGACAGCCCCAGCCCTAGAGCTCAGTGCAAGCTTATGTCGATAAGACAAGATCCCCAACTGCAGTAAGCATTCCTTTAAAGTCTCAACAGACACTTTAGTGGAAGAAGTTTTAAGTTTTTGATGCTTCTTAGCATGTATTGAGAGTTCATGTTGTTCTCACCAGGCAGTGTCTAGACAGGAGCTGATAACTGCTCAGTTTCTTTCACGAATGTTAAGCACCGTCTTTGATATCTCTCTAGAATGTAGCACAAAGCTTTGAGAAAGTTGGAGGATGTTTAATGGACCTCTGAACTTTCATCAGCTGGGTTTATCAAGTTACTTCTCTCACTACACCATGTGGTGGATGTGAGATATAAATACCATCTACAGAAGACTATAGTTCAAGAACTAAATTATGGCAGCAATGACATACTAAGTATTTAACTCTTGCCTCCTCCACATTCTGAAGAATATACAGTCAGATCTTGGATGAGGCAAGCTCTCATATGAGGATCTTGTCATAGCCTACCTCTGTTCCTCTCCTTCCAGCATCTTTCTGTAAGCATTTATTTCCAGATCTAGAGCCAGTTTCACATCCAGGAGATGCTCATATTCTTCCAGCTGTGCTCGTGCCTTCTGCTGAGCTTCTGTCATTTCTTTCTCCTTTTCAGCCATACACCTTCGATGGAAATCACGGTCATAATCCAGCTTCTCCTGTAGGTCCCTAATTTTGCTCTCCAAAGCAGCATTCTAAAATTAAGGGAATGGAAAAATCAATTAAACCGTAACTGAAGATTAGAGATGAGAGGCCAATATTTTGAACTGGGTATCTAAAATAATTCTAAGGTTATACAAATAAGGATAGTACCTGGCTTTGATATTGATTAACTTGAGATGTCAGAGTGTCAGCTCTCAGCTTTGTTTCCATCAGCTCCTCCTGAAGAACTTTGGCAAACTCATTCTTTTTTGATACAGATAGCTCAATATTCCCCATCTATGGATAAAGTCACTGTTAGTAATGAAATGCTTATGACTATGTATTTTAAATAAGGAAGGAAAACCAGCTCTTACATCTGGAAATATTTATGTTTTACTGAAGTGTGCAGATACCAATAAAGTCCAGATCAGAAAGTTTTTCATTGCTTTTCAGGGAGGTTTACACAAGTTTGACATTCATATCCAAGAGTCAGCAATAATCAGGTAGTGAAAATTGCTGGATTAGGATATTTCAGTTACAGATGCATGAAGACTTTGTATAGGTATTAAGTGAATTGATTCTCCAGAACAACAATGGAGAATATGTTTAGAAGCTGCTTGTCACAGCGTGGGGCTACAGGATATTGGGTGTGCTTACCAAACTATTGCTCTTCCCCCAAAGTTCTATTACTAAATAGTTCCTTCATCACTATAAACAGCACTGAACTATTTCTAGAGCAATTCAATCTTGAGATGTTCCAAGAAAGGGTAGAACAGAGCCATGCTCCTACAACAGGCACTCACAGAATTTCCAGTGGAAATATGGACAGAAGCATCCAAAGGAATTCACTGACTTGGCATATAAGCTGAAGTATAGAGAAAGCCAAAAGAACCAGGAAGAAATGAACACAAGTACTTGTTGAGAGAAGTAGCAGATCATGCTATCAGCTATGTGTATGGAAGAAGGTTTATGTTACCAATACTGTATGCTGTAGCCCACCCAGAAACCCCTGGGATCTTACCTATTGAGAGTATAAGCCTGAAGTATTACTTTTTCTGTGCATGTGGCTAATGCTGGGGGAAAAAGGTTACAGACCAGTTCTGGAAGACAAATGATCAAGCTACTTCCACAGCTACCCTCTTCCCCCTTATCCAGTACTAGCGACTGGGAAGGGGGATTTGCACTCATGCATTTAAAAGTGCTCTTGTGGAACTGTAAGAATACCTTATTTCATGCATTTTGATCTACTTATTATAGTTTTATTCAAGAATCCTGAAATTGCTTAATATAAACTTAGCACACCTTCATCCTGAATTTGTCAGACAAGCTCTCAGATTTGTTAGAAGTCTGAATTACAATCAACTTTATTACGTTAGCCATGCCAAAGGGATAGTATTTATGCTTGTACCAGTTTTGTTTGGGACTGAGTGTTCATAGAAGTTCTGTTGTCAAATCTGACATGGCTTCAAACTTCTGTAATAGACCTGCGCCAAGAAGCTCTGCACCAAATGCAAGGGCTCCATCTGTCAGCTGTCTATGCTAGCGTGACTTTAATCATATTGAGGTACAGAAGACTTAAGCTTTGTTTTATTGGCATCTTTTACAGACTCACTTTTGCACTGAATATTTGTGCCAGCTCCTCTTTGTATAGTTTCATTTCTTCTTCCTGTTGTTTTCTGAGCTGCTGCAGAACATCCAAGAGCTTACTCTCAAATTCTCTCCGATGGCAAGATTCTATTTCTGCTATCCTGCTCTCATGGACTCTTTTGGTCTCCTTGAGCTCCTAGGAGAAGAAATTTCTCAGAGAATAAGCAAACAATACAGTTTGATTTGAGACTGGACTTACTGTACCAGCTTAACAAGTCATTCAATATTGAAGCAGATTTATCATTGAGCACGCGACAATTCATCTGTTAGGTCAGGTAATTCCACTTTCCTAGCTGTGCCGGGTTGTTTTGCTACCTCACTGCCAACATTGCTTAAACTAAACATTTAAATACTAACTACTGCATTTATTAATACTAACTCTTTGCACTAGATTGATTTCTCTGCTTTTCTTTACTTACAGCACATGCATATACACTTCAGTTTCTTTAAGCACTGTTACTTCACCTGTTCTTGGTTTATTCAAAAAGTAACGACAGTTGGTTAGAGAAACTGGAATTCTCTATCGCTTAAACCACACATTTGAGATTCCTTCCAGTCAGAAGGAAATTGGTTTACATTCACGTGTTTTTTAGGTGTGTGTACTGACTTCTCACACAAAGGTTACCAGACACCTTTGGTAAGTGTTAAGGAAGTAGGGAACATAAGTTGCTTATTAAAGGAGATTAACTTCTTCAATTATTTTAGGCTTCTAGCAAACATCTGGAATCATTTAACTTTAACTGTTATATATGCATTTTCAGTTACACAAAGTAGTACGTTGGGATTGTAGTTACCTTCAGAAGTGCAGCCTGAAAAAACTCTCATACTCCTGATAGCTATCGATACTATGCCAGTTAACATGAGGTTGTGTACTTTCTTGAAGTCTTCCTAGTTAGGTGGATTTTATTGGCTGGTGGACTGTCATAGGCTGACTCAGCTAGTTACCTTTCTAAGGATAAAGCACATCTTATCATTGCTTTTAAGTGCATCCAGGGATCATGGACACCTGGAAAAAACCAACACCCTAGTAATAAGCTAAAACATACATCTTCATGAAGGTTCTTCTGGAACATCATTTCTTCTTGCAAAGTTTTTGAATGATTTTCCACATCCACCCTTCTCAATATTTCACTGTGGAGATGCTTTTTGGTATCTTCCAGCGACACTGTCAGCTAGAAAAGACAGACATCAGGGTAATAAAAATTAAGAGGACATTTTTCCCAAACTAAAACAGTCAATTTACTAAAGGTCACTCAACTTCACTCCCACAGCAATCAAAACACACTGCTTAAGTGAAGTTGGTTACTCTGTGTAAGTTCTTACTTCAGTGGGATACAGCATATTAGTAACAGAAAGACTCCTATTTTTACGTAGACCAGATTTCCCACAAGGCAAATATAAACCAGCCCTTAACTGCACAACTTAAGTTTGACTCCTCAAAGGAGACTTCTGACGAATCATCAGATGTACCATCTATATATATTCTTCCCCTTCACAAAAATAAGTATTCCAAACTTCTCCCTAACTTCCAGTATCATTTGTTTGACAAGTGAAATCCTCCAGATATAACTTATGCTGACAAACTATTATACACTTCCAGTGTTAGAATATGCTGCCTTAATGATACAAGGCTGTTGGGTTTAAGTTTTCTTTCTAAAAATTTGAAATTAGTTTATTCAATGATCACATTAAAGCATGAACATGCAAAAACTATGCTCTTAGAAATGCACTGAGAGAGTAGCAACTCAAGCAGAGTTCATTTTAGTAGTACAAGAACCTACAAAAAAAAAGTAGTCCAAGCTTATTCTACCCAGATTTAAGCATAGTGAAGCAGTCCGGCAAATGCTCCCTTTGCTGACACGTCAGAGTGCTACAGGAGTTATAGTGGTACCACACATGTCTTGTTCCAAGGATAAAGCAAGTTGAAACACTACCTACTGCAGTCATAGAATAAAATTAAAGGTACCTACAACAGGTGGAAGTTTTAACAGCCCAACTATCAGTCACATTTGCTTTCGGCAAGGTCACAGAAACCTGCTTGTCCACCTGTCATCGCCACAGATAAGAGTCTTTCCCTGCTTTTAGATCTCAATAACTAGTTGGGTAAAAACAAGCAAAAGCTTCAGGAAGAAAAGCCACGTTGAAATACCAGGAACAAGCCTTACAGTGACTACTTCATCTTTTAATTCACGAAGGTCCTTCTCCAGAGTTCGGCTGTTACTCAAAGCCGTTGCTAATTCAGCTTCCTTCGCGTTCAGCTGAGCATCGAGGTCCCTCAGACGAGACTGTGCCAGGTCTAAGTCAGCTTCTTTTTTTGAATTCCTACAAGTGAAAGTTTCACACTGGTAAGTTGCAGTTGATGAGGGAGAAAGTTTGGTTTGAAGGTGTTTCCCCTCAGAGGGTCCTGCAGCAGCGCTGAGACAAAAGAGGTGCAGTAGCGCTCGCGGTGCAAGCACAGGGTGGGCTGTAAAACAAACCTGACAGGCCCCTCAGACAAGCATCATTTGTTTAACCAGAAAGATTTCTGACCCAGTTTCCAGCTGGTTTTGTGCTAATCCTACACGGAAGCCAGCTATTTTCCACAGCGCTCCCAACCGCTGAGGGAAGGGGCGGCGCAGGGCCACAGGGAAGCACTAGTCGCGCTCCAAGCCAAAGTTCACCGGACCACAGCGACCTGCCACCACCGCACACGCTGCTCACACAGACATCGCCTTGCAGCCGCAAAGGCCACCGCCCCCCCCCCCCCCCCCCCCCCCCCCCCAGCGGCACAGCGCCTGCGGCCGCGCAATGGCGGCGCGGCCCCGGCCCCGCACGGCTCCCGGTGGGCGGCAGCAGCAGCAGGGGCACCCGCCAGGCCCCGCAGCGCCCCCAGGCGGGCGGGCGGGAGGCGAGCAGCGCGAGCCCGGCCTCTCTCCCGCGCTGAGGCGGGGCAGGCGGCACAGCACCCCCCTGCCAGCGGCGCGGCTCTGGCTGCCGGCGTGCCAACCCTCCGCCCCCGCAACGTGCCTGCCCACAGCACAGGAGTTTTGTCCCTAGGAGATCGCCGGCCCAGCCCCGGGATCTGGTCTTGTCCAACCCACAGCCCCGACTGGGGCTTTGCCCCCTACAGCCCCTCAGCTCCTGCCGCTGGGCGGCAACTGCCCACAGCAGCCACCCTTCCCTCACAGCACCCTGCGCGGGACTCTTCTCCCTCGGGAAGGGTCACTCCTCCCTCCCTCACACCATGGCAGTTACAGGGTAAGCAGCTTCTCCCTCAGAAGAGGGCTCCTTGCACAGGTACCCGGGTACAGAGCCCTCGGCTACCACCTGGATGGCCAAAGCAGTTTAAACTGTCTGTTTCACTTGGCACCACAGCAGTGAAGTGCTAGGCCCACAGTGCATTCCTGTCAGAGAAAAGGGTGATCATTTCCCAGACTGCTCTAACTTCTAAAGTCAGTTGCCTGACCACTACCCAGACTTTCTGCTCAGAACTCAGATTTGAGATTGCAAAGAGTGAAGGGTTCACTCCATTTTAGCAAAATCCCTTCTGCCAAGTTACTAAGTTGTGATAATTCATACAATGAGTTTTCCAGTTGATAACTGAGCAGACCAGTTGGAGAGAGTCCAAAGTCATTCTTGCAGGAGCAATCAGCTCTAGAAAGCTTGGACTGCAAGGAAAGATTGGAAAAACTAAGGGTTGTTTAGTCTAGAAGAGAAAAGTGACAGGAGATGTAACAGTCTTTACATACATGAAACAGCACAGAGGAAGGGAATCCGTTTTCCATGTCTGTTGTGGACAGGAAGTTGCAGGCTTAAACTGCAGGGAGAAATATTTGGGTTAGATGTTAAGGAAACTAACAGTAATTCAACACTGAAGCACATTGCCTGGGGGGGATATTCTGGAACCTCCATCATCTGGAACTTAAAAAAGGGTTACACAAACATCTGTTGGAAGGGATACAGGTATGGTTGGTTCCACCACAGGCCTGGGGCATGGCTACATCAGCTTCTTGCTCAAGGCCTTTTCTAGCCCTGCTATTCAGAGGCATTTGTAGATTGTGGCCTCAAACTTCATGCCCATGACAAAAATAAATGTTTTACTAGCAGAGGTCAATTATTCTTTACTCAGACACTAGGAACAAGTAACTACTGGGTAACAATGAAAACCAAGGTAATGCATTGTAGGGTATTTTTTTTAGTATTTATAGGTTTATTTCTTTTCTAGGTATTGATTGGTCACCTTCCTTTTGGTATCTCTGCTACTACTACCACTTCTCGTGAGTATTAGTTACAATATTAACAAGTACATCAATAACACTACTTAATGATAATGTTAACTGTTTCATCCTACAATAATGTAAATTCCATTCTGCAGTCAAAGGGTGTGCAAGACTGAAATTCTATTAGTGTCTGTGTTTTAACTCCATGGTTTGACCATCCACTTTCCTGATGCAGGGCTCTGACAGTCAGGTCCTGATTTCCTGTTTTCTTTCCTGACAAAGATTTTCAGAGAACCCTGAAGTAAATAATCTTTAAGAACAGCAATTTAACAAGTCTGGCTTTGACAGGAGCATTTACTACCCTTTTAAACCAAATCTGGAGTGCAGAACACCACTCTACATTATTATGCAGCAAGCAGTGACAGCTACAATACTCAAGCACATTCCATATACAAACCATTCCAGAACTAAACATGGGTTATTGACAAAGCAATAGCTTTGACGCACCCCCAGGCACATTCCTTTTAAATCAGGGTGTCACATATGCTTGACCTGAAGAATTTAAATAGTTTTACCAAAAGAGCTCCTGTATGTTTGAGACACTCCTGTTTGTCAAGACTACACAACATAACAGCACTTGCAGAATTCATTCTTACAGCTTCAGCTTGCTACCGCATATGTCAGGTTCAATAGCAAAATGCACATCTATACTCACTGGTGCAAAAAGAAACCAGTCTTGTCTTTCTCTGCTGTGCTACTGTAGTTGCTTTGACCTTCCTCAGGCTCTGAATGCAACCAACCAGCATGCTTATCTACAACTCCTCCTCCCCAAACATCTTTGGCCTACTTCCAATTACCACTGCTTACATAGTAAGAATGCTGAAATGCAAGCACACTTCATTGTTGCAGAAGCTTTAAGTCTCTTTACCAGTGATTACCAAGAGCTAATGGTTAATGCTGCTGGGAAATTATCTGGTGACATTCCATCCTATGAGTTCCAGGTTATTTAAAGGGTGTATATATATATATATAAAGGGCACGATACCCTCAAAGCAGTTTGTTCCAAGTCAGAGATACTTGCAGTCAGGCAGCCCAGATACAACACTTATTAATATTAGGACTTTGGTCTAGTGCTTTCAGAAAGCAGTATGTACTATGTATCATTCCCCACAGGCTGTAGAAGTTAACCACTTCTAAGACCTAGTTAAAGAAAAAAAAATAAAAAAGAATCAGTCCAAAGGATTGCATACCTGCCAAACCTAAAGCTTTATAAACAAAGCCACAGTTATACAAACACAAAGAGCAGCTGAGAAGTTTTACAACTGGCATTACCCCTCCTCACTGTCCACTCAAGTGGCTGGTTAGATTTATGAAATAGACCTATGAGCCAAAACCCAGCGTGAATGAGACAAGCCCAAGAACTTCTAAGCAGCTGAAAACAGAAGCTTAAAGAAAAAATCTTTTATTCCCAAGTAGAACAGCTACTTAAGTCCTGCTGAGCCTACGAGACAGTAGTATTTGCTCCACACAAGTGTTAAAAGAAAGAGTTGGTACCTAAAGTTGTTATGATACAAGTTCATAACAAGGTTTAAGGGGCCTGTGGACACCCAAATTATTGGAAGTCTGTAATTGATTTTACAGAACAATGGGGCATTAAAGTAACTAGCAATGCTAGCACTCTATATATCCATAAAGGAAGCTTGTTTGGGATTGGACACTTGTTCCCTCCCCTTCACTACCCGCCTTCTTCCCCCCTTCAAGAAGGGATTTGGTCGCACCTACATCTGGCCACCCCTTTGAGCCAGGCTTAGCAAGACTAGGCAAGCTAGTTCCAGGCTCAGGATACACAGCTTGCAAGAAAGTCAAGCCTGAAAGAGCAGGCAGCTCATCCCATTGGTATGTAAATCAAGACCTAAAAAGCCACTAGGACAATTTCTGTGCAGTACCAGGTTGGACCGGTCAAGCTATACCGCTTACAGGACTACTTTCTCTGTTTACTCCCCTCTAGGCAATGCCTGAGCTAAGAAGCCCCCAAAAGATGTGAGCTGACTCCCCACAGAAATTGAGTCCCCTGCCCCTATAACTTTCTAGATGCTTTCCAGCACAGCAGCTTCCTGGGTATGTGTGAGTACAGGTGTGGTGCCAAACCGGGTCAGCCACGCATTCATGCAATACTGTCCCCATAGGGCCACCAAGCACCCCAAGTTCCGGGGCAGCTCCATGCCCACCCCAGGGAGGTGCCGAGGCGGCCCAGCAGCACCACAGCCCAAGGGACACACAGCAGCATCTGCACTGTACGGCTTCAGAGCAGGCACTGGGGTTTCTCCTAAGGCAAGACACTCCAGCCCCACAGGGCCGCACCTTTGGGGCATCACCACTGCCATGGCCCCGGCAGCCCGCAGCACCGAGCGCTCCCCTCACCCAGCACACAGCTGCTGGCAAGCACCACCACCACCCCTCACGCCCCCCGAGGCGGCGGCCCCGGCAGGGCGGCCTGCTCGGCCCGGCAGGTGCGGCGGGAGGGCCGGGGCACCGACCTGCTGTGCAGCTGCCGGTGCTCCTCGCCGAGCTTGCCCACCTCTATCTGCAGCGTGGCCCGCTCCATGGCGACTTCATCCAGCGCCCGGCGGGCGTCGGCCAGCTCCGTCTCGTAGCGCAGCCGCAAGCTGCTGTGCTCCCGGTCGCTACTCGCCTGCAGCTCGGCCAGCCGCTGCTCCAGCGCCGACTTGTCGGCCTCCAGCGCCCGCACCCGCTCGATATAGGCGACCAGGCGGTCGTTGAGCTGCTGCAGCTCCTCCTTCTCCTGCAGCCGGCTCAGCCGCGTCGGGCTCGGCGAGACGGCGGCGGGGACCAAGCGGCTACCGCTCACCGGCGTGGAGGTGAAAGCCATGGCAGCCGCCAGCCCGGGCCCAGGCGCCGCCGCCGCCACCGGGACCGCCCCGCGCAAGACAGACACCGGGTGCCTGCCGCCGCCCGCGTATAAATAGCCGCCAGCTGCCGCCGCGGCCTGCCGGCGAGGGTGGGCAGCTTAAAGAGCTAGGGCTGTTCCCCCACTGCCGCTCTAGCAGAGTAGAAAAGATACTTTTTTCTTTTTCTTTTTTTTTCCCCTTGGTTTTTCACATGCGCCTTGCCGCATCTCATCAGTACAATGGTGCTGGGCGGAGAGGGCGGGGAGGGAGCTGTCGATAAAAGCTGACAGCAGCCCAGCGGTTATACAAACCGGGGCGAGCGGTTGGGGTGAAAAAATAATCCCAGATTTAGGAAGACACATGACAGCTGCAGTGATGTTCACAGTCCAGCACGCTACCTTGTCAGTGCTCTGCCTGTTCTGGTTTTTTTTTGCAATTTGTTCAGCTGATGAAAATAAGCTAGTCCCTGCTGGTTTTTGTTTTGCTGTTTGTGGGCAGTTTTAGCTTTTAGGTTAGGCTGTGGTGGCTGTCAGCCATCCCAGTGTTTTGGTTGAAAGGTGATGTTGTGCGAGCAGAAGGAGAGGAAAAGGGAGCCTGCATCAAAACAAACCTGTGCAGCAGTCTGCAAAGCCTTACACTAATTACCTTTTATAAAAATCATTGTTCAATGAGAAGGCTGCTTCAGCGCTTTTGTAGCGACATATACTGTGACAGTTGTCAGTTTTCTCCAGTAGTTAATTAATTTACCCTTTTCTTTTTCACTTATATGTTGGAAAGCAGATGCTGTACAGATCTTTTTCAGTATGAGCATAGAAATCTCTGAACATTAATGTAACTGTTAATTATGGTGTTTGTTGCAGTATTTACAGGAGAGTTCACTTTAGAGCTTAACTTAGGTCAACATTATTTCCTACATGGAAAAACAGCCTTAACATTCTTTTAGAGTTCTTTAAAGATAGGTTTTATGAAAGTTGTAGGTGCTAATTCAATTTTCACTTCACAAGTCGGCAGGCAGGTAACATAGGAGAACACAGTTGACCACAACATTGTAGCTGAGGATTTTAGAATTAGGTTATATATACCCCTGAATACAAAGTTACAAAGTAGTAACTTTGGACCTAGAAGGAGGTATGAAAGGAGGGGTTTGGGGTTTTTTTGGAACTTCTTGACACACTTGTATAAAAACAACACAATTTCAAAACCCTAAGACTACATGCAGCATGGTAATAATATATGGCCAGACTGAGCTCCTCCGATGCTAGTCCTAGCAAAAACACCAGGAAATACTTTTCTGCAGAGAAGGTCCAGGTTTTTATTTTGATATAATGAGTACTTGTTTGTTCTTCATTACCAATAGAAAGCTCAATTCAAGAAAAATAAAAAATATGATTTAAGTCTGAAATATGTACCTCTAAGACCAAGATGTGTATATCTGAGGCTTTGTTTCAGCTTTGAAACCTCAGTCCTCTACAAAGAACACTGTGATCGTATGTCATTGCCATGTTTGATGGTTGCATGTTACTGGCCAGCTGTTCAAATACAATTGTATGGCTTTGGAACAGATGCAGAACAAAACAAGAAATCTGCTATTCTAAGAATATTTTCCTTGTCTGCCAAGGCTTTGTAATAGTGCAAACAAAAACAGCTGAAAGAAATAGTTCAAAAATAGCCTGAGCTAGTTTTGTCTCTTGTATTCTTTACCTACTCTCACTACGTGACAACAGAAGCTGGCAACTTAAGAAGAGCTTAATGGAAGTCTGTTACTGATTCTTTTCTTTCTGACATTTTTTCTGGCTTTTCCTTTGATTAAGACTGCAGTCCATACTGCTTAGACCACAAGCATAGCTGAGGAATTTCTGCAGAGATAAGCCTGGACCATCTTTTCCTACTGTTTCAATTATGAAGATATGAGGAATGCTTCAGGGTTAAGAGATACAGAGGGTATGGGGGAAAATTGTGGCAAAAGGTACATATTCCAGGCTAAAAAATAGTACAACTTTTTCTACAAATAGTCCTTTGGCAGGAAAATGTAGATATGGGAGATTTAGACAGTATTAGCAGATTCCACAATGTTAGGGGAAAAAAAAAAAAAGAATGTAAAATAACTGTGATTTTTTTTTCAGGTGTGTTAATCATACCTTGATCTTGAGCTGGTGAGATTGAATAAAAAAACCAGAACAATGTAGCAGTGCAATGAAAATCAGGAAAAAATCAACTGAATTTTTCGCTATCTCTTTCCTTAGATATCTGCTGATTCTAGCCATGTGCAAGCAATCTGTTAGTATTGGTTTCCAAGCATTGTCAGGGCTCTGAGTGCACCAATATGCCTTGACAACCTTGACCAGCCTCATCTGGGGCTTCCATCCACGCCTCTGCCCACAGGTGCAGGAACACCATTTAAGCTGTTTTGTCTCTAAGTTGTGGTTGTGCCTGGTTGTAAGTGCTGTTAGTCTATGGACTGTTGTGGTGTTTTGTTTTGGTTTTTTTTTTTTTTTTCCTTCTTCTTCTTCTTCTTCTCTAGCTTGACTCTATGTTTGTATGGTTACTGTAGTTTTGCCTGGGCTCTGTGCACCCTGGCTGTTCTCTTCAGCCTCTTGCACATTTCATCTAGAAATAGCGGGACAGATGGCTCCTGCCTTGCTAGCCTGGCTACCTGACTTGGATCTCTGTCCGCTAGGAAACAGTGGGACCTTACCACTCCTTGGCTGACAGGTTGTTAGAGAAATGACTGCTAAATACTTAAGTAAGGCCAAATTTGTTGATATTTTAAACTTTTTTTTTGTGTACTCATTCAAGAAGTTTGAATTCATATCTATTTTTCAAGTCTTAAATACATTTGAGGCTATACATAGTAAGTGGACAGGCTTGACCAGTGTGAAAATATTGTGTTGGCAAATGTAAGCACAGTTAACAGAAACTTTAATGGTCTTTTAGTGGTTTTCTTTAATAGTTATTCTGCCCTTTAACTCGTAAGGGTCTCTTCCTAAATATTAATTGGAAACAAAATAAGGTAACACGGGACAGTCTTTATTTATATAGTTTAAGAAATCTGTACATGTAATAATAATTTGTTTCAAGTGGTATTATTCTAATGTATTAGAATATATCAATAAATACTTTGCTAAGCAGTCTATTTACAGGCAGCCGTGAGTGCTCACACATGTCTAGAGCTATCAAAGACTGATTGAGTTCTACTGGTCTGATAATGGTTGCCATAGTACAGGAGTAGGTATGGAGGCTCCATGGGAAAATGAGAGATTACCCACCAGAAAGATTAAAAAGCAGTTTCTGTGTCATCGGTGGTAGTGTACATAAATGGGAAAGTCCTTTCCAGAACACATAACTGTACAAGTTGCTCCCCTGTGTAGTACTTCAGTATATGCCTCTACTTGTCTACTTAAGCAGGACAAGTCAGTTGGCTTGCAGTGGTTTTTGCCTGTGTTGGAATGACAGCCTTCTGTAACTTGGCAGTTAGTAAAAAAATGAAATTATTTGTGGCATTACACGATGGAAGCATAAACAATAGATTTTTAGTCAAACATGAAATAGAGAAAGTATACAGCATAACAACATTTTGTAGGTGACACCCGACAAGATTCTGTCTCAGGCTGTCCTAGTTTCCAGTTCCCATTGATCAAATGCTACTCTCATGTACTCGTACTGTTTACGCTGGTAGTGCTATGACTAGAATCTGGCTCACTGTCTGAAGATGTATTCTCTCTTCCAGTTTTACATAGAATACACCTTAGTTTCTGAAAGAAATCTGTATGGAATGAGGAGGAAAAGTATTCTCAGGTACTGCATGGATCTGCAAAACCATAATTTTGTTCTATAGACTTTATTCATACCAGTATCGGGCTTTGAAGAAACATCACAGATTATGAGGGGTTCTTGTAGCATACGGCAACAGAGTGTGCAAAGAAGAAAATATAAAGGAAAGTAGAAAATAAGTTAGGGTTTGGTTTTCTTTTTAGTGGTAGCTCCCAACTCTGAATCTGGAGCTTTACAAATGTTCTTTCCCTCCATCCACCAAATCTTGCTAACCGTTTATCCTCATTCATTGTCAAATAGATTGTATTTGATTACGTCATCACTGCTTGTTAATAAGAATAACAAATACATTTGCTGGCTCCCACAGGAGCCAGAAACAACCTCTGATGGACCAGAGAGAAGTCAAATCTGAGTCCCTTGTGAAAATGAAGTCACTTCCATCTCTTTTAGTAGAACATAATAACAAAAATGTCTTCATTTACATCCAGGCAACATTGCTGAACTGAGTTGAATCCGTTTCATAAAGACCAAATAGTTTATCCCACTATTATTGTATTTGACTTAATACCTCACTCAACTCAATATGGAGCACTTGAACTGCAGCCAGGCTGTGGTGAGAAGAATGGATGCTTTTCCTTGATAATGATTCACAATATACTCTTAATGAAGACTGTAAAACTGCAACTCAAGAAACAGGAGTATTTGCCAACACAGCAAAAGAAGTTGGCAAATGGAAGTAGAACAGAAGAATCAAAAATTAATTCCAAACTTGCTCTCTGTCCTCACATTTACTTTCAAAAAGTATAGATGGAGCTGAGGGTTCTACTTTCTGTAAGTACACGGTTCCGTTCTTGGTTTTGGGCTTCACATTTTATTTGCTGCTTTGTTCCCACCACACAAGCTTATATAACACTTCATGTTATGAGTTTTGTTGTAGGTTTTTCTGTAATGGTACTGAAATGCAGACTGTATGTGAGAAGTAGAAATTTTGTTCCTCTTAGTTCCAAAATTTGATGCACAATGTCACTTTTCTGGGGCTGTTTTCTGGTGACCTAATTTTTTTGGGGGGGAATTTGATTTTTTTAATCTATTTCAACTGTTACCCATGTTTATTCTTTCCACTGGTTTTGCTGTATTTCCCTGCATTAATCACTCATCTTCTGCTTTCATAACCGCATTGCCTTTGTCACTAGTATTCCTCCCAGTGATGTATTATGTTTCTTCCAACCTTGTCCTTTGTTGTAAAAGGACAACCTTGTCCTTTTTATTCTTTCTCACTGCTTCTTGCATATGTTCTCTTCTGTTTCCATATTAGTAAGCATCTTTAGATACTCATGCAGTGCCATGCACAAGTCATCTTGTGAGACACAGGTCACCTACTTTACTACTCTTGCTTTTCTGCAGTGAACCATTATGATGAGGGCAGTAATTGTCTAGACAAAGCAAGCTTTGTCTGTTCCTCATGACTTGCAATGCAACTGATTTCCTCAGAGCTCCTGTTTATTCACCAAATGTTGTCTTTTTCACATAGCACTCAATAACATTTTAACAAACACAGAGGTAAGGGCCATCACAGACTGAGGAAAACAGATTGTTGTCACTGTTGCATGAGAAGAAAATGGCAGACAAGTTCAGGAATTTAAAGCTGGCATATCCACAGTCCTCAGTGGGGTTGCATTTTTTTTTTGCGAACTAAGAAAAAACTCTGTTAAAGAACAGAGAGTTATGTGTAAATAAAGTAAAGCCATTTTACTTCTGCAATGATTTTTTTCATTTTGCCTTATCTGCATTCAATCTTAATCTATACCAGTTCATATTGAATAATTATGCCCACAATAAGCACTTCTGAAAAAATATGCTATAAAACCACAAAATGATCTAGGTAGTGCATTATAAATTTATCTCAAAACATGAGTTCTTACATTTTAGTTAGGGCTATGGACACTGAACTACAACAAAAAGTAAGTATGTGCCATCTGAATAAAGACATGTTTGTTCTGGAGAGTCATGAAATTTGATGCAACTGCTACTACTGTACAGGATCATAAATATGCAAATGAGCCAAAAGTTGTTTTGCTTGAGGATAAAAAGGATTTTGAGAGACAAGAAAGGACAAATATTTATTCAAATACTTGAAATAGTGACCATTTGTGTATACTGTATTGGTTAATATTAGATTCATTTAAACACAAACTGAGAGGAAGACACTAGTTTTCTTCTATAATGTTTAGGTCTATACATAAGTAGTTTTTCTTTCTCTAAGCCAGAATTTTTTTTTTGCTATTTACTATATTGATGGATGCTTTTCCAAAGCCCATGGTGAGGATCAATGTGGAATGCAATGGGTTCCATAACACCAAGAAATCCAAGACAGTGCTGTAGCTGAACTTTGTACCTTTATACTAACAGAGGCTTTACTCTTTATAACATCTTTGTGAAGTGTGACAGTGCACTATTGCTTTCTACCCTAGAGAGCTTGCTATTTCAGGGTAAACAAGCACCCTGTACAAAACCAATGCAGGGCCAAAGAACTGATTATACCATGTCAGGGTTCTCATGGCTCTAGTTACAGGAAACTGAACATTTTCCTTTTATTAGTCAATCAGGTGCAGCTCAATCACTGATAACTTTGAGGCCTCATTCCAAAATTCAGTTTCTGCATGGAGTCTCTGCATGATACTTCCAGGTTTGGTGTTCAGTAGACATAATCCTGATTTATGAACCAAATGTTGTTCTGCACTGTTTCAATGGATTGAAGATTTGTAGTTTAGCCAAACATATTTTTTCCTGAGTAGTATGGACTTCTATTAAGATGAAAGAATGGCCTTCATTATCATCAGTTTTGCTTAGCTGAACTGAAATTGAGAGAATATTTATATAAAAGTGGAGTCTGCTGAATAAGTTTGTATACCTGCATTTCAGGACAAAGTTAAGTAGAAAAACATGGTTTTTCTTGTTTAGATGTGAAGATTTTCCATTAATGTTCACCAAGAGAGTGAAATCTGGTGGTTATCATGTGATTGAACAGAGGTTTTTGTTTACCAGACCAGAGATGTAATTTTCTTCAGTTTTGCCTTTAGATATACCTTGCAGGATCCATCTTCTACACCTTATCTGCGGGCACTGTTGAGTGTAAGCTGAAATTTTGTGTTACAATTGAATGTAAATCAACAAATGACAAAATATGTCATGGCTGTGTTCAATAGTGAAGACACATGGTCTTAAGTCAGTATAAAGCAAAGGATAAGACCATCATATTTTGAACCAAGTTCCTCATGAGAGACCATGCCAGCTGTACAGGCGGATAAGATTATGATTGTGTTCAATGAAAGAAGTACAAGTGCCCATGTTTCACAATTTTATGAACAGTAAGGGCTTTACAGCTGTCATATTTAATGTCATCTAAATGATGCATAGTTTAGAGAGCAGCAAAAGAAAAGCATGTATGTAATAAAAAAGCACTGCTAGTAACAAGAGACAAATACAGGAATTATGCAAGAGAACTCTGAGTGTTAAGAGCATTGCTATAGCTTCCTATTCAAAAAAACCTTGTACCAACTCTGCCAAGCTAATGTGGCATGAGTGGGAATTAGAAGACTCTGTGGTAAAAACTGCTAATAAGGTAATACCTAAAGGATTTGACACTGAACCAGGGGTTGTACAAACATAATGTAATAGACAACAACAGCTCCTGCCTTGAAGTGTTCATAATCCATACAGGCAAGACAAAGTGAACAGAAGAGCAGGTAAATGTTTTCTTAGGAAAAAGTGATTTCTTTTAAACTTGGATGGCCAATTAGTTTTTGCAGAATTGCTGACAGACTTCTCCAGGGATGAAAACTGCATCCAGAAACTGGAAGTTTGTGGCCTTTAACTTTAGGGTGTGTATTGAAGGAGTCTGCCATGGAGCTGCAGGTGTTGTGAATTTTGAAGTGGTTGTTAATAAACAGGTCTTGCCTGGACAGCTGAGTTTCATTCAGTGTTTGCTTGGCTCAGCAGAAGGGGTTATGGAGATCTCCAACAGGAGTCAAAATCTCAAAGCTTCCAGGCTCTCTGGAAGTCTAGAGAGAAAACAGTGAAGTGACAGGAGTGTGGAGAAATAAACTGAATAAAGGAGACAACAAACCAGCATTCAATGAGAATGAGCTTCACAGAGGAAAATGCCCTGTTAAAAACTGCCCAAACCCATGTATAGTTTCCAGTAGTAGGGTATGCTCCAAATACTGTTATTTCCTGGGTGCTCATCTTCCTCATAAAAAGGGTACTTCAAAGTAATAAAAAAACCCCAGACCATGGGTGATGGGAGGGAATGGGATTAACACTGTCATTTCAGTAGCTGGGGCAAGACATATTGCCAGTTGCTATTTTACTAGGTAGGAACCAGAAGGTACTTGCATTATTTATTACAATACTGTTTTCTGATGTCTCCCTAGGGGTAATGCTTGCAGGTGCTTGCCTCCATTTTCTTACGTGCTGTATAAATTCAGATATAGAACTGACAGCCTGGGACTGAGTTCACACAAGGAATTAAGTTGTATGTAAGCAGCAGCCTAACTTAAGTCGATGAACCTGACACGAGCTAACCTTGGCAACTTCCTATTGCACAACTACTTTTCTACTCTCCAATTTATTGCAGGAGATGAGGAAATGTTTCTCAGGCTTGTGTACATGATGTTTAATTATCCTTTATGGTTAGGGATGCACAAGGCCAACTGATCTGAAGTAAATGACCTGGATAACATTGAAGGAAGGTAATAGAGTAAGCTGGAAGGAGAAAGTAAAGCGCACAGATAAGTAGCACTGAAAAAAAGGAAAAAAAAAAAAAAAAAACACAGAAATGCTGAGCAGCATTCAGATTTGGAAAATGCTGTTAGAATCCCAGTGTTGTCTGACAAGTGGAGTTTGCTACCCGGTGTGCAAAGAGCCAATTTCACACACAGAGCTGAGGTATCATTTATTGCACATCTGCACAGAGATGGGTGCCAGGTAGAATCCACAAAGCTAGCACATCTCTTAACACACAGTGAAACGTTGTATACGCTTTGAACAATTATTTACAATTATGTTTAGCCACACTTAATTCTCATTGGTTCTTACCTCAAGTCTTACATCAGTTGCCTCAAGTGCAGTGTTCTTTTCACTGGGCATGTTCTGTGGGGAGGGGGGTTTATTAGCAGGAGGCTCTCTTTCCTCCAGGATGGATCTTGTAGTATGTTAATTAGGATAGTTCACACATAGTTCAAGTAATTTTCTGTTTGGTTTCATTAACCATTGGTTCTCCTTGAGCTTATCTTGTTATGCCCTAGCTTGGCGTATTTAAAGTGTCTATTCCTTTTCCCAAGGCCATGTCTTGCCACTTGTAACGTCCTCTGTTTTTCAAACTTTGTTTGTCATGATAGATATTTGCATATTTTGTCTAAATTTCAAATTAAATTACAGAATGACCTTGTTTTAATCACATATATGCTAGCTGGTCGACTACACCAGGGCCAAACCTTTCAATGTAATCTATAGGTAACACCAGTGCTAGGAACATAGAGCTGTTTTGTCTGGCAAACAAACACATAGCCCACTGCAGCTTTTACTTCAGGGCCCCGGGGGACTGCTTCACTGTTGAGGGGTAAATAATTGTAAGAGAGGTGATAATCTGAGCAGGGATGGTGCAAACTGTACATTCCTAACTAGTCTTGAGGGTCAGCTTCATCCTCTATTTATGAATATCTCTTGTTGTTGTAGTACTACCAGCCATAGTTCTGGGACAGGAAAATTAATTTTCTGCATCCATTGATCTAATGGCTAAATTCTGACATTAAAATTGCTTGTGATAGTTTGACGTATATGCTGACTGCACTGGCATGTCTTTTTTGAAGATAAGTTGCAGGGGTGTAGCTGAAGTTATCATTCAAGGACTAAGTGGTTGTTGAAGTACTGTATCAACAGAAATGGATGGAAAGCAAAGCTGCCCAGAAGGCTGATATACTTTCAGCTGACCAGTATTAGAAAAAGCCAAGGTCGGGTCCTTAGCAGTATCCTGGGCTGTGACAGGGCCTGTCACGATGCTGATGTGCGGACTGTGAAGCGCAGCTTGCCCCCGCGGGCAGGGTGAGCCTGCGGGAGCAGCCCGCGGGGCAGGGGCAGGGGGCGGCGGCCCTGCCGGCGCAGGTGTGCGTGCGGCGGCGCTGCTGTCCCGCAGAGCCCGCGGGCTGCGGCCGGGCGGCTGCGCGGCTCCCCGGGCCGGTGCCGTCCCGCTGCCGGGCTGCCCGGGGCCGCGGCTCCTCTGCCGGGCTAGTTTCGGCAGAGGGCACTCTGCTCCTAACCATGGCGGAGGCGCTTTCCCGTGCTGGTGAGAAACCTACACGGATTGGAAAAGCTTCCAGCGCAACATATTTGAACAAACTCTTCATCGGTTATGTTTAGTCCACTGGATCGTATTTTTAACTTCGGTGGCAGGGATAATAGGCCTTTTTCTACGTGCTGCTTTTAGAGGACTCGAGGAAACTTGGGACGTCGGTGGAAGCCGTAGCACGAAGGTAGAGGATTTTGGTGTTCCTGTTTAGCAGCCCAAACCTCAGAGGCAAAGCGAGAGCAAGGCTGTCGTAGGAGACGTACTCGCCAGATTTACAGTAGGAAACCTAAAAATATCGTAGAGGGCAGCATGATTAAAAACCTCCTCGGTGCGTGAGCAGATTTGCAGCTGTATTGTGAGAGTTACTTGGGGATGAGACACAGGATAGTTGTGGTTTTAGAAGCTGCTTTGCATCAGATGTGGGGGCTGACTTCACGGTAGCTTTTGCCCCTCGAGGGAAGACGAACTGCTTGGTCCCGGCCTGCGGGGGTCTCGGCCGCCGACACCGGAGCGCCGCCAGCGCCTCCGCAGCCGGGGGGGGGCCTTGGCCGGCCGGCCGCCCGGGCTGGCCGCGGTGGCAGGGGCTGCGCGGGGGGTGCCGAGCCGCGGCGGCGGAGCGGGCGCCGGGCCGGGCCGCGGCCCCGCGCCGCAGGTGGAGGCGCCTCTCGCTGGGGCCGGGCTGCGGCGGGCGGGCGGGGGCGGCCCGCTGCCAGCAGCCTGTAGGACCTTGGCTAACGTGCGGCGGTGGGCTGGAGCCTGGCGTGAGGGAGGGGCCGCCGCTCGTGATGCAGGATGCTGTATCCCCGGTGCCGTGACAGGCAAGGCGCTCCCCTGCCCTGCGAGCGGGAAGGAGGCGCCGGCGGAGCCGGACCCGGACCCGCTCCTCGCCTCTCTCCCGGCCCCAGCCCCGCTGCGCGCTCCCCGCCGAGCCGGGCCCCGCACCAGGTGGGTGAGCTCGGTGGCCGCGCCGGGGTCGGGGAGAGCTGCGGCAGCCCGGGTTGGCCCTCGGGCAGTGGCAGCCTCCCGACCCGCTTCCCCGAGCGGCTTCCCGGGAGGCGGGCGGGCGGGTGGCTCCCCCGGGCGGGCCAGCCGGGTCCAGCGGCCGCGGTGCCAGGCGAGGGTCGTCCTAGAGGTGCTTTCGAGAAGGCAGCGGGGTGCTTCGGGAGCCCCGGGGGGGGGGCGGGCGGGCGGGCACCCGGCAGTTGTGAAGTGCTGGAGTCGGGGGTGTTTTGCCAGTTGTGGCTCTCGGCAGTGCCTGGTGAGGGGAAGAAAATAAAGATAATCTGCCTTCTCTTACTGCTATAGCTGATGGAAACTTCCGAATCACAAAAGCGTCCAGGAGTGCTAAAGGTTTTGGGAGGGAGGGAGGGGAACTCCAATTTTTTTTGGGGGGGAGGGAGGGAATAAACACTTATTTCTGTAAGGATTCTTAATTGTGTTTAGTTGACAGGTGCAAGAACGGTTTGGATAGACGGTTTTCCTTTGGGATGGCTGACCTTTTAGAAAGGGGTACTGTTTTTGGAGGAGAGATTTGCATTCACTGTGGGGCTTTGCAAAATCGTGGGGTCGTGGCTGAGAGGAGAGGAGGGAGGGCTGTTTGTGTGGCTGCGTGTGTATGAGGGGTGAGCGGAATCTGTGCTATTTTGAGATCACTGTGGTAATGAATTGTCTGAGGCAAAAAGATGCATTGACACTAGGAATTATCAGAATTAGAAGCATTATTACACATTTTTCTTGTTGGCAATTTTAAATCGACGTTTTTAGTAAAAGTGACTGAAGGTTTTGTGCTGGCCTTGTAATAGCAGTGATCACTAAATTGATGGATTTTTTTTTTTCTCCTCTGTGTTGATCACTTATTATCTGAGCTGTTATGATCAGAGCTTTCAAAGGCAGTGGAAATGACTGCTGAAGTCCCAGGGCTGGGCTTTCAGCTTTGAGTGGGTGAAAGTGCTGGTGCAGTAGATCAGAAATCCTATGCTCCTCGGATTTTACCTTCGGAAGACCAAGATAGGAGGGGTTCCCAATGTGATAAATTCCCCCACATTCAGGAGATCCTCAAACTTGCCCAGTATTGCCAGTTTTCGCAAACCTTTAATTTCCCTCCCTTTATGTTCCATAACTGGAACTACCTCACCCTGCAGGCTGTGCTCATGGCATGCACTGTGCAGCTGCTCCTCTGGCCAGCACAAAACTCCCGTGTTTGCATTGCATTTCTTCCAAAGGCCGGTTCCATGCCTTTGCCCAGTTTGCTTTAGTCATTGAAATTCTGGTGGAGCCCTCTTGATTTTGTTTGTAACCTGAAACAATTTCTCTCAGCAGAGCCCTAAGGCATGAGGATGGCCAGCCCTAAAGCCACAGGGCTCTCCTGGGAGATCATTTGGCTGGCTATTGCTGTCTGTGCTCACCTACAGGTAGGTAATGAGTTTACTGCTGTTGTCATGCCTGGTCCTTTATCAGGTGATCTTGCTACACACTTTGAATTGTTGTTTTTTAAACAGAAAACTGCTGTAAATAAAAGGCTCCCGATGAGCTTTTCCTCTCACTGAATTGTTCAAAGACATCCATGTGGGAAATTACTATTCTCTTCCTAGTAATATTGTACCTGACTTTACCAAATGGGAACCAAAGGGAGATCTTGCCAGATGTGTAATGCCATGGGTCTTTCTAGGCAACACAGCTGCTTTTTTGCCCCCAGAAGGTTTAGGACCTGATAAATGTTAAGATACTCTAAATGTCAAGGGTTATATAAATACATGGGTACAAACTTCTAAAGCACTTGAGGGCAGTGTCAGGGGTATCTTTGTTTAAATTGTCCAAAGTGTCCAAAAAGGTCTTTGCTTCAAGTGTTCAATGAATACAGGAACCATGGAGGAAAACCATAGCTGCCAACTGATCTATTGCCTGACACACGAGCCTAATCAGTTCCAAGAAATGAGTATTTCGAGAAATATGGTGTGCTGGCATGTAGCAAAGATGTTTATAGTATGTCATTCTCTATACTGATAGTTCCCACAGCACAGAACATTTCAAGGATTCTGTAGTCTTAAGTATACCCAAATCCAGAAATCCTTAGAAAAGGATAGCTAAACAAACCAAAGAATTTTTTTTTAAATAAATAACATCATTTTTTGAAGTACGTAGTAGTTTTTGACAACAAACTAAAATCTTGGTTTTAAACGAAATCAGTGATGCTATTTACTGTAATATTTTTGTGTACTGTTTGTACTATTGCAATGCTGAGAAGTGGTGGTTTCACCATGGAGCCTGGTGTGCTGGGCATCCTTAAGAATTTTGAATTGAAGGATAACAGAGCAGGCAAGGGTAAATTCAAAGAGTATGAAGAACTGAGGAGGCTGTACGAGACAGCTGAGTAAGCAATGATTGATTTATGGTGGACTTTGAGATTTAATGTAGTGAGAATGGGTCTCCAACCCATCCTCAGTAGCACTGCTGACGGCACTGTGTGCTGTGAGTCATTTGGCAGCTACCCGTTGGTGAACACCTCCTGTATCTGTATTATGATTGCAGCTAGTCATGAAAGTACATGGGTTAGCAAAGGACTCACCATTAAAGTAAAAATTAGTAGATTTGTATTAATTGTGTAGTAAACTGTAGTGCATTCAGTGCATGTCCAAGCAGTAGGGCAACAGTGGGATGATCTACTTTTTGCTTGTGTATTTCTTGTGCAGTAACAAAAATGTTACTGAGTTGCTGTGCTTGTTCAGCTTGTATTTTTGTGTGCAAGCAGTTGAGTGATGCTGTCAGAAGTGGCCCTGTAAAACACTCAGAAAGTAGTTTATAGTTCACTTAATAGTCCTGTTCAAGGTGAAAATAGAACTTCAGAGAAGAGAAATGTCAACTTTGTGTTTGGGCCTTTTGGTTATGAAGAGACTGTTGGTGGGTTTTTTTCTTTTACAATATTTTTCTTGTATTTTTTTTCTTTCATATTTTTCTTATTGTAGAACTGGAACCGACAGTGGCATAGTTTCCTCTTTTCCACGAATGGTTTGGCATAGCTTCACTTGTCTCTTTATAATAAAAACAGCCCAAACACATTGTAGTAATCAATAGGCTATTGTGAGTAGCTTTATGAACATTTCAAGCCAGGTCAAATTTTTTGATCTTGATTGTCCTTTAAAATATTCTTATCTATTTGGCATATTTGAGTCATTAGCACTTAACCCTAGTCTTGTAGGAGGCCCTTCTCCTCCCAAGTTTTAGGTGTTTTATCACAATTTTAGGCACATTAAAGATATTTTATATTATTTAACATAACGTTTTTGGTATCCAATAACCATTAATTCTTTGATTGGTTGCTTGGGGCCATACTATATGGACCACACACAGTCATTCTACCCTAATACTGTACCGTAGCTTTCACTTGTGTTGTTTTTGGCTATTAAAGTGTTTATGTCTGGAGCTAATCAATTAGAAACAATTGGATGCTGGGCAGGGTCACAAGTCTATGTCATGTCACTTATGTGCAATTGATTAATTTCATCCTGCTTGAGGGCAGGTACAGAATAAAATAATGACCATTTAAAAAGCATGTGGTATGAATGTAATGCAAAGAAAACTTTAACATGAGGAGTTGTGAAAAAGAGGTAGCTGTTACTGAGAAGAAATGAGTTAACTTTGGTTATAGCAGCCCCTTCTGATTCTTCATAATAGAGTAACAAGCACAGCATGGTGTTTAGCTGTGCTCCAAACTGAACTCTGCCCTTATGCAGTGTCTCAAGTTTGAGAAAATTTTGTCAAGGGCAGATTAGTTGCTATACTGGTAGGTAAGTAAGATTTCATAGGATAACCCAGTGAATAGTTTACCATTGAGCATTGCTGAGCTTCTTGTTCATTAAATCTGCTCTATGACAGAAAGCAGCTTACCGGCTAGCCTTGGCTGTGTACTTTTGCAGGTCTAGAGCCTCCTTTTTCTGATAAGAGACAATAAAAATGAAATTAATGGAACTGCATTAGTCTGAAGCCAATGGTAATCAGAACAAATGTACGTTTTTCTTAAAAACCAAAGAACACTCCCCCCCCCCCCGCCAATGGTAGCAGCAACATAGAATAATTTGTTGTCTCTAAAGGTTTAAATGATATATCTGTCCAAAGTAGTTACTGTATTCCATAGACTATATGTATTTGTGAACATTAACTATTCATGTGTATTTATTGCTAAACACTCTGTAAAAGGCTCTGCATTTTTTTTCTCACGCAGTAGCAACTGAGGTATCAATAGTACAGATTGTAGGAGATCAGCTAGCAAATAAAATAGAAGCATGCAAGCCCAGTTTTGCTGGTTTTAAGTGATCTCTTGAGTACATATTGGTAATTGAAAAGGCAGGATGCTCAGCCTGGTAACCAACTTTTTCTTAACCTTGTGATAACATTTTATTATACCATTCAGCTAGATGATGTTATATTATGAAATATATGTAAGACTGTATATTTGTATATTCTTACTAATGGATTAATGGCAGCAAGAAATGATGGCTAGCAGATCTGTGTAGACATATATCATCAAGAATTTTACACATGGATTCATTTTAGATTTATTCTCTGGTATGCTGGTTTCAAGTTGGGAACATGTAGATATCTTCCTGGAGACCTGCAGTCCAAATTAAACCCTCCTCAAGTCAGTCTGTTTCACCTCCAAAGACCATAGGGTTCCTAATGCCCAAGGAGGGAATAACAGCAAAGATACAATGTCTGGTTATTTAAGAAGCATTAGCTCTGGGATTCTATGGAAGGGAAAGTTTCATAGGTCACATATTCATTGAATAAACTGTTGGTTGCTCCCATGATGTATGTTTCTGCAATCCCTGCCTGCATTATGGTTGTTTCTAACTATCTGTGAAATTTTGGATATAAAGGATATACATGCTGAAAACATTATCTTATTCAAAATGATTCTGCCATAACTAATCTGCCAAAAGCTACCAACATAGTAAATGTCTTTAAGGTTGAGCTTTGCAAGGCCAAAAATCTGATGTCCATTATATGACATAGTGGACTTGGAGACCATCTTTGTGGAAAACCTTTGGAATATCGTTTTACAGTCACTGAATGTATTGCACACTGATGTTCAGAAAGCAGATTGTGATCTACATGCCGTACAACAGTAAGGATTCTTAAATCTCCAGTAACTTTAATCAAAAATATCAGGATGAGATTCGCAAGTCCAGACTTAAATCTGAAGCAGCTTCCCTTTTTTGTAGACAGGTTGCAATTCTGCACCCATCTGGACTTTTGCCATCAGCCTCAATAGCCCTGTGGTTTTAATCTCGGTTTGAAGATTGAAATGCCTCTACTATAGACAAATAACACTTTTGAGACTCTAGAAATGCTCTGACTTAAAATATTCATTGTTATTGACAAAGTTGTAACTCAGTGACAGCATTACCAGAAAACTTATGTAAGTTTCTGAACTTGCTTTGAATTTATGACTAATAATGATTGCTCAGCGATTGCTCATAGGATCTGAACTGCTGTTACCCTCAATTTACAATCCAAAAGAGTTGAATTGCCAGAAAAATCGTGATGAATCTGCCTTGTGACTTGAGACACAAACTATGTATGAATACTTATTTTTTAAAATGTACTCAAAAAATTTAAGTCAGCTATGGGAGATTATCAAGAGTACAGATGATATCAGCGAAGGCATCCCTTTACTATCTCATTTTTTTATTTTTATTTTCTCAGTAAATGTTTTTATCATAGTGATTAGGAATGATGTTTGTGGTGATACAACTCAGAAAATCAGCCTTTGGTTATTCAGCTAAACCATGGTCCAAACCCATTCGTTCCAATGCAGCAAAGGTGGTTCAGTCTCAATATCCAGCTAGACTTTGAATTCTGTATCTATGTTTTCAAACATGGGTATCAGTGCTCACTGTGACGATAATTTCTGATAAGGTTACACTAAAAATTGGGGAATGATTCTCAAATAACTTGTGTGTAGAGCTGCAAACTTCTGGTTCCAAAACTACATATCCAAGGCTTGAACGCTTTTAGAGAAGCCTCCAGTGTACGAATGATCTCTCGTAACAGCCAGTGGCTTCTAATTTCTCTTGAGAAAGTAGTGGAGAAGTGAAGGAATAGCTCTAGGATAATCTTTGGTTTTAGCAGATACTTGAACACTTAGTCATTGATAATTACTCATTCGGGTCTGCTTGGTGCAGCTGGATCCTTCATATTCCTTACCAAATTGGGGCATAAGCAGCACTGAGGTGGCAGTTTTGCATGATGCACCAAAATCCTGCCTTTGTACACTTTCTGTGATGCATGATTGATTGTGCTGATATTAAAACCCTTTTACTGTTTGTTCAGAAATCATGATCTGGTCATCCAAAATAATGAGTTTCACTTCAAAAAAACATATATTTTAAAAAATCTGAGTCCTTTTAATTTGCTTTTACTTTTAGAACCCATAGCATTCACATATACATCTCTATCTGCAATTTTGGGGCTTGAAGCTTTTCTTAAAACAGTTCTCCACGCTCGCCTGAGCTGGGGTTTAAGTAAATACCAAATATAATGTGGCTTGCAATGAAGTAGTAAAATATATTAATTTCAGTGATAGTAGGAGCAGATTTATTATTGTGCCTCTGTACTTGGTTGTGTTGTAAGGCTATGCAAGAAATCTTCAGGCACAAGTTATATCATACTGTCCAAATGTTGTACTTTACAGTTAAGTCAGTGTGTTGTTAACATTTTATATTGTTGATAATATTGATGATAAGGTCTTGTGGCTGCATACAGTCCAACATAATCTTATTTGAACAATTCCAGCGCAATTCTTATTATGCAAGATCTCTGTAAAACAGAGAGTTTGTGCATGGTGTGAAAGAACGTGTTTGTTTTTGAAGTGCGCTTTGCTAATGAGCACAACATTCCAGAAAGGACATTGGGTATAGCCATGGCAACTCTGGAGAGACAACTAAGACCCACATAGGAACTGTATAGCCTGGCAGTTCTGATTTGCCCTCTGCATTCACTTTGTTGTCACTGATAGGTAAATAATTCCTTTAGGTTATGAAAGCATGCATATAACTTTCCCATAAGTGGAGAACTTTTCTTGATGTTAGCTTAAGTCTGTAGACTGTGTCAAACACTCTTGAATTTAATGGTCAAATTTTCAACATGGCCTCACTCCAGCTTCTAGGAGGAAGTACAGATCTATGAACTCACCTTTTGATGACTGTCAGCTTCACAAGGATGCTAAACTTAATGCAGATATAGCGGAATTTTCAGAAGGGTGTGTGTCATGTGAAGCCTTTGTTTTGATGATTTTTGGTAAGACTTGAGATAGGTTAAACACGAATACTGTTAAGTACTTAACTGTATTGGTAGGTCTTTAGCTGGATTTTTTGAAACAAGTAACAAAGTAAATTTCAATTAATCCAATGGAAACCAGGCATTAGGTGTCTTAGGCACTTCCTGAAGTCTGGCTAAGCATTTGTCATCATGTTTAGCTGATTAAAACAAAACTTTCACCCTTAAAACTCTTTTGAGAGAATAGGTTTCTGTAATGTAAATTCTAGTACCTGGGTGTGTAGATATTTGATAATACTTGAGAAGCGCAAGTACAAGCATCACATGTTTTTAAAGGGAGGGCAGTTTTTGAAAACTTGGCCTAATATATCCCTTCCAGACAGCATATTACATAAATTGTTTAGGAACAATGTTATTTCTGTTTCTAATTTTATATTTATTAGATTTTATATCATTATATAGAGAAAATGAAAACAGCATTCTCAATCTGTTTTGAGAAATGTGGTTTCCAAGAATTGTCAAGTTTGTCATGCTTCTGGATGCACTAGAAACACAGTGAATACAAGTCAGCTAGACTAAATTGCGAAACAATATTAAAAATGCATTTATGATTGCAATTACTAAATTGTTGCTGTATGCTAACTGTTGCCGTTTGTGTCATGGTGGGAGGTCCCGACTGGTTAATGATGCTGTTTTGTAGCATTAAATAAGTGGAGCATTTGCTTATATGTGGAAACATGTATTTCTGTATTTATGTAATGTTTTTTCTGTCATCAGGTGCTTTGCCAAAAATCGAAGCTGCTTAAAATTTATAGGATGCAGTCTCTTGTCAGTGCATGCAAACAGAATAGGGTATTGTTTATAGTGTGTATATGTGAAAGGACCAATAGAGGCTTACTTTGTAGTAAAGGCAGACATAAAGAAGAATTTTAGCTGCCTGATATTGCCTTTCAGTATCGTAGACATAAGATGACATGGGCACAGCAGCACTGGCACAGAATGCAAAGAATAGGGGATTGTGTTCTGTCAAGCTCTGTTTGGCATTAAGTGTTTCCTGGCCTGCACCTTGCAGAAGCTCCAAGAAGACTGCAGAAACTGGCTTTATTCCAGCTGGCTGATTCAGCAAGAAATTAACTAGCTCCAAAAAAATGCGCCCCCCCCCCCCCCCCCCCCATTTTGTTTCAATTTCCTTGCTTGTATATGTGGCTGCTCCAGGCCATGTAGTGGGATGAAGAAATGTGAAAGGACAATGCAAGTACTGGTGCTGATACATTCAGATATGCCTCTTCTGATGGGAGTTTTCCTTGCTTTCCCAGCTACTGCAGCCTCTTGCTGGTGTAGCAGTGGTGCGGAAGCAGGCAGCTAAGCAAGATCAGTGCTCTCTGTGGAAGTGTAACAAATGAAATATGCTGAAACATGATTTAGCTTCCTCTCTTGAGTCTCCTCTTATTAGATGTTTTCAAGGTCTCATTACTCATTTGATGTTTTGTTTTCTTGAATCTCCAAATAGTTTTAAACTGTTCCCTGGTTGACTAACATGGATGTTGGCTGCAAAAACCAATAGCATAGTAGTGTCTTGAGTATTGCCTGCTTGGTACATAATATTCTGGTTGGAAACTGCCAGGTTCATCCAACATATTACTGATTCTTTCAGCTGATATCATCAACACTTTTGTTAGAAAGCAGAAGAGGGAATTAATCTACCACTGGAGAGATGTTGTGTATGCTCTGTACTGTGTAGGGATTTTACTAATTCCACTAACTGATAAGGCTGCTTGAACAGGTTCATTTTTTTAGTCTGATTTTATACCTTTATTTATATGAATATAAGGCGCTTTATGTGACTAACCATTATGCTTTTCCTCTAGATCAGTGATTCTTGGGAAAGTCTTTTTGTGGTACAGCCACCTCAGAGCTTGGCAGCAGTTAACAGTGCAAACTAAATGGTAGGAAATACTGTGAGAGGAAGGTGTAAAAAAAGTGAAGACCATCATCCTTTCACTGTATGAATTCCTCGTTTGCCCATACTTGAGTACTGCAGACAGTCCTGATTCCTTTCTGAATGGGGTAGAAAGACTCGACAGGAATCAGCTGGTAACTTGTTTCTTCCAACATAAGGACAGAGTGCCATTAAAGAAAACTACCCAGGGGACAGATTCAAAACAATGAAAGGTGGTGGTTCTCCATGTATGACCTTTGGCACCATAGGGTTTGGTGTTTTTTTTGAGTAGTTACATGGGGTTCAGGGGAGACAGGATGAGTACTGGGAAGATCCATTAAGTACTACTATATAGGCAAACCACAGCAGGGTAAGAAAAGTAGGTGAGATCAGGAAAGTATTCCAGGGAAGTATTGTGCATACGTTCTCTGGACGTGCTCTTTGAGTGTCCAGTTATGGCTACTGTTGGAAGCTGATGGGCTAGATGGATCCTTGGTCTGAACCAGTTCAGCTGTTCTTATGCCATTTTGATGTTCCTTGGGGCTACACTTGAGGATCGCTGAACTAGAAGTTAGAACCGATCCTAGACCGGCAGTCGCTTATGACCAATTTAAAAACTAACAAAGAAATACATTCTCCAGACTCCAGGTGTATCTGGAGGTATGTCCTGGATGCATAAGAATTTGCTCAAAACCAATGTAGGGGCCTACATTCTGGACTTCTTTGTGTCTGCTGGGAATATTTTGCATTTTTACATTGTTTTTATTTTTTTCTTTACAAACATTTTTATTATGTTTCTGGTGCATTTTCAAATTTTAAAGTTTTGGAATGATTTTTCAATTATGCAAGGAAATTGGGGTAATCTTAATTGCTGGAGTAGTTTTCTTGTTTTTAAATGAACACCAGTATTTCCTTAAGCAAGGTAAATAGAGAAATGGCTTCTGATATTTTACTAAATAAGGCTTGGCTTAAATTCCACTTTCATTATGTGATCAGTCCTTCTGTAAGACACAAGTATTCCATACATGTACCCTGCATGAGTGAGAACTTGCCTTCACCCCAGTGTGAAACTGCATACTCAGATGCTTTTCCCATTTCCTCTTCCTACCTCTTTCAGTTAAATTTAGAACACAATAGGTTGGTCAAAACTGTAACAAAACCTCTAGAATGCTATCTTAATGTATGAGTTTTTACTATGCAGCTGTTTATCTTCTGCTAAGAGGAAGCTATAAATGTATTTTTAATGCCAGGAGCTGGGCTTAAAATGCCATCACTTTTCCAGTGGGAATAGATTTAAAAATTAGTAAGCAATTAGAGCAGTAGGCAAATACATTTTACTTAATGTTGCGAGTCTCATGGGCCTTTCAAATATCCTCTTAGCATCACCTGTTCCTAACTTGCAACCTTTTAAATCTTTACCTAGTCTTAAACAGCAGTGTTACTTGGAAAGGGAAATTTTTTTGAATATTTTTGATTTTTATTTATGAGCTGAATTTTAATTTATTTTTTAAAAAATGCATGGTTTCTCCAAGAGCAACAGAGATGTACTGGGAACACTAAGCTTTTCTTGGAGAAAATTTCTTCCTGTAGATAACCATCTTGAGAAGGGCCTAAGCTGGGATAACAGAACATGTGGGTCTTGTTCTGATCTTTTGAACTTGCTTGAATTATGTCCTTAGCAAACACCAATGATGTATTTGTTTATAATTGCTTATTTTTCTTGCTGAATTTAGACCTCTGTGAGCCATCTGTCATATGTCACATAGAAGCCACTATTTAGAAACGGGGAAATACAGGAATTGTAGACTTTCTTTTTATTATTTAAGATGTTAAGGACAGTCCTTGAGAACACTGAAGAAAATAACATGTCCTGTTCACCTGGTGCTATAGGAGTGTCCCATCATCCCTTGGCTGCCAAAAGATCACACTGAATCAGTGGTAGTATGACGACTCTCAGCCTAGGCAGTATAAAAACCTCAGTCCTGAAAAAGATCCAGGCTGGGGAGCCCTGTGGACTTCCTTAGGTTACTGTGCCACAAGTGAGACCTTATTTTGTAAAATTCAAGCTTTCTACTTAACAGTACAACATTCTGCACTCGAGTAACAGTGCCAGTGAAGTCTGCAGGCACTTTGCCTGAGACATCAGTGGGAGTTTTTCTTGAGCAGGACCTGCCCATAGGAAGCAAGCTGAGGCTGAATTTCATTAGTGCTAACTAGCTGGTTGTCGTATTTCCTGGTGTGTGGTGTGAATCATTTCATCTCTTCTTCATGTAACTGCTAAGGACAGATGGCATTTAAAGCTGTGTCTGCAGCTGTTAGTTTTCTTAAAAATTGCCTGCATTTATCCCTCTGGAAAAAAAAAAAAAAGAGGCAATGATAAAGATAATTTGTCTGTTGCTTATAAACCTTGAAAAATTTGAAGTGATTTCCATTTTTTTTACGTGTCACTTTCTTATTGTGTGTCATTGAAGACCATTTTATCAGGTGTTTCAGACCATCCCTGTTGGCAGGAATTTCTCTGAACTTCTGCAGAGGGAAACATCAAAACCAGTCCTTAGAGCATGTATGCTATTTTTCAGGAGAACTGAAGCAGAACATGGAAATTCACTTTTTAAGAAGATGTGACTTTTTGCCAGATTTACTATATTCAGAAGAGTCCTTTGAACCTTTTAAGGGGTTGCACTCTCCACTGCATGGTGCAGTTCTGCTAATGAAAATAGAGGGAAATACAAGCACACCATAAATAAGGAGGATATAGAGAGTTGATTTCTACGTGTAGCATTTTGTCTGTGCATATGAAAATTGACATCATGGTGTTGGAATGTTGACAGTGTTTTGCATTTTGCTAGCTGTTCTTACTGGAAAGCATGTGTTTCAAAGGGAGTTTTCAATTTTTATAAGTCTTTGCTTCCATAATAGCCCAGTATTATTTTGAATGTAGACTTCAGCTATGAATAAAATTTAACTCATGAAGTAAGAGATTCCTCTGGCACAAAATGTGAATGAATTATGCAGCCAACAACCAGTAATGTGCATGCCTGGATCATAATAGTCAAAGCCCACCTTAAGATTCCACTGTTACCTCTCAACACTGTCTTACTCTGTTCAAGAATGCCTTACTCTGAGAGTAAGGATACTGAGTTCAGAGGAACTCTTTCAAGAAAAGCTGCAGTAAGTGTGGGGAAAGCATAGCTGGCTGCACAAAACCAACCCTTTGTGGGAATTTTTTGCTAATGTGCTTTCTTAGCTCCAGATGGGTCTGGGTCTGTGAAAAGAGGGAGCTGAGAAGTGAAGAAAACAGACTAACAGCGATGAAAAAGTGGCACTAGCCCTTCATCTTCAGAGGGTAGCCATCCAGATAAAACTGGCAAAATTCAATTATATTCTCTTTCAGTAATGGGCTGGCCTTTCTCTTCGACCTTCATAATCCACCTAATTTTCCCAGAGTTTCAGGGTTATATACTCTGCAGAAAGTTGGCAACCCAAGTTTCCCATGTCATCAACTCTGTCTGGTCTCCTGAGAGAACAGTTTTCTGGTACAACATCCTTGCACCTGCTAGTTCTTCCCCAGCTCTTCTGAAAATCAGACCACTCTGAACCGCTTCATGAAATTATTCCATACTACTTAGGCAGTTTCTTAATTTTTATAATAATCTGATTCCTGAAGTGATACAAGGCAAGTCCAGTTCCATTAACCTGTCCTTTTGATGAAGAACCCAAATTCTTGGTGACATTTTCAGTGTCTAAGATTGATGAGTTTGAAAAAGTTAGATATCTATATTATTCTAAGAAATTACACCTGTATCTTTAAGTTAAAGCAAAAGTATGTAATGTGCCTGTCAAAGTGTATATGCCTTTGCAGAGAAGTTCTTTTTAAAGGAGCGTTTAACATCCCTAAATACATATACATGTATCATTGCCCATTTTAGGTGGCAGTGTGCAATGCTGAAAGCCTCAATTCACCGCTAAAACTTAAGAACTTCAATCCCCATATGTATCCTATATGGTTACATGGGCATGTATAGTGTATGTAATTGCACTAACAAAGTCTCAGAAGATTGTCTTTAGTTGAGTTTTAGGTAACTGCAGGTTCCTGATGGGCTCTTCTTTACATATAAGTTACAGGGCTGCTGTATAAACCAATATACACTGATTTAGCCTGGTGTTATATTTAGTTGAGAAAATAGGCACAATGAGATGTTTTTGCATATCTAAATGAGAACATGAGTCAAGAAAAATGAGGACTGATGTTTCATGTTGAAGGATGCTGCAGCTTGCTAGGCTGAATATCTGCTTGAGCTGGGGCTTGCAGTGGCATGATTGGTCTCATAAAATGGGGGCCTGCTTGCCTGGTCTATCTTTTGTGTTAGAAGTGGCTCTTTAATAAGGTAGCTTAGAAGAAAATCCTGTTCAGAGCTGCATAATTAACATCAGATAGGTCAGATGTAATATATGGAATGCTTGAATCGACATAAAATTTAGATTGGGACGTGCTTGATTCCAATGGATTTTGCTTTCGGAAACTGTTACTGCTCTTTGCAGAGACATTGCGCTGATGCCTGTTAAGTTTGTTCATTGGCAGTTGTTAAGTTCTGTTCAGCTTTTCAAATGCTGGTGTAGCTCATCTACATCCATTCCTCTTTCTGGAGGGCTGTTGTAGCAGCCTATGCTTTTTTTTTCTTTTTTTTTAATGGGCTGTTAGTACCAGAGGCTCTCTACTGCAGTAGCAATTTTTCTCCTGCTGTGGATTTGCATGAGGGTTGGTGCTGTACTCGGCTGTTCTGCAAGGTGTTGGAGTTGCAAAGGCCTCTCAGTGGGATCAGTCAATTCACAGCTGCCATGGAGGGCACGTAAGAGCTCACATTTTTTAGAGACATGTAAACTGACTCACAGGGCTCTCACCTACGTGTTATTTTCCTGTATCTTGTTAATGTTTACATTATTTTTATTTACCAATTGAAAAGATATTCAGAATTGTTCTTAATATTTCATCAGAACATTTTAATGTAAACAGCTAACTTTACATCTCAAATGTTCAGTTATTAATTGTCATGATAGTTACCTATGACTTTTATTGGTTATTTCTAGAATCCTATTTCAAGTATAGCAGGATTTGTGCAAGCTTTATTGTTAAGACTGAAATTTAAACTTTATTAGGATTAAGTGTTTAATAGTATAATTTGCTGCATATGTTACAAATACAAGCTGCTATGAATAGATCCTCTGTAAAAAAAAAAAAGCATTTGATATGTTATGTATGGACTTAAATCCAATATGTTGTTATCTTTAACTAAAGGAAATTATAAGAAGTGATTTACAGAGAAGGGTTTATTCTATTAACTTTAATTTATTTAAAACATTTCTCAACTGAAGCTGAATTTGGTTTTTGTATTTTGACTTTGTTTAAAATGTGCTGTACATTAACTTCCTTTGTTCCTGGAATAGTATTCTGAAAATAGTACAAATTGGCTGTTTTTCATATATATGAGAGGAGAAAAAAAATGAGTAGTAGTAGGTGGAATATTGAAGTGGGGTGCCCTGTTTTTGCATTTGCCCACTCACAGTAGACTTGAGAGTTTAAGTGCAACGTTTCCTGTTATATTACTGGCATTTTAAAATGTGATTTTTATAGCTTGTAAAGACCTGGGAGAATGGTGCTCTTTTTCCTACATGTTTTCACCCCCCAGTCTCCCAGGAAGCAGTAGTATGGAACACATTGATTTAGAATAGGTATTGGGTTTTTGCTCGATGCTGAAGGAGCAAAACCAGGAGGGCAGTGTAGCCCTGTGTTTTCCTGGTCTGCATGAGACATTTGATTAATCTGTGAAATGCTTGTGACTGATTTGGATTCTTATGGGTTTTATGCAATTTGGAATGATTCTGTGTTTGTAAATGGCAGGAATAGATAGTTTTGGCTTATTTTGAGATACAGAGACCATACTAAATCTTGTTGGTATAGGCATTTTGACTTGGAAGTTTTATTATTGTTCCATATTTCCTTTTAAAGTGCGTAGTTGCTTCTTTGAAGATTTTAAGTAGGCAATCAGGCTTTTTTGAGAAATTTGTTGCATTTTTTACAGAAAAAATTGCAGTCAGACTCCTCCTCTGTTATTAAAGCTGGAGTAATGCAAAATGAGCAAAATCATAGCATGCATCATCCTAACCCTAAGAAAGGAAAAGCACATAGAGAAGGGACAAATCTCATTCAGTCATTTTTGGATGGTTTTCTGCAAGAGGGCAACAACTTTCAGACCTTGTGTGGATGTGTAGGATTCACTTCAGCCTTTTACCAGGAACTATAAAAAGCTTGTATAAAGGCACAGAATAATTACAGCCTGAGTCAGACCAGCAAGTTGGCTTTTTTTCCCACTATAATGAGGATAAAAGAACCATATCTCTTGGCAAAAAGGACTGGGCTCTGAAATGGAGATGTTCTGGACTTGTAATTCCAAGTACGGCCAAGCTTGCAGAGAAATACACAGGCTAAGATTTATATTCGAGTCTTGATATTTAAAATGGATGCTGTTTAGGCTTCATATAATAACATTTTACTCTGTATGAAGCGCAGAGGAGCCAGGCCTGTAAAAAGTGCAAATGAAAATAGGATTACTGCCACAGTCAGCACAGCTTGATTGTGAGAGTGAGACCGTCAATTTGTGCGGTTTGTTTACAATTTGTAAAGCAGTGGAGAATGTGAAGAGATGTGTAATTATGCAGGATAAGAATAGATTGACTGAATCAGGAAGAGCGCAGTAATTTTACACCACTGCAAATTTAGTAGATTGTGTAGGTTCTACCTGTAGCAGTTTCTAGTGTCGTGGTTGCTTTAGTCTGAGAAGTCATAGATACCTAGGGCAAAAGGAATTCTCTGCAATTAAATAAAAGGGCGGATGAATTTATTTCCCTGCCTTTGCACAGTCCATTGTTCTTGGATTCTGTCTGTATTTTGAATAGTCTTAGAATGCTAAAGACAAACATATGAGAATCTGGAACCATGCTAAACCTTTAGCTATTGAACTGTTAGGGTTGGCCTGCTATCTCACATTAGCTTGTACTGGCAAACTAAGAGCTGACTGCGGATAAGAAAATTCAGGGGAGGTTATTGCACAGATCCATCCAAAAGTGCTCAGGAATAGTTGAAAAATATTCTGTAGGAATAGTGCCCTTCTGTAAATCTTTAAAATTAAACTATGCTGTCAAGAATCCTGTTTAACCTTATGTGCAAATGGCAGCGGTAAAAGAGAAGCTGCTAGATATGCAAGAATAGATGATTTTGCACTGCTGGTTAGAAATCAGGCAAGTATTGGAAATGCAGTGTTTTCCCTTGCCCTTGCTGTTTTTGAAAGTAGTGAGTGGAGTATCCCTTGTCCTACAAGAGACATGACAGCTTTTCAAAAGACAAGGTCAAGTGGACAAACCAAGATTGTGTACTCTTTTAGAATCCAGTATATAAAAGCTGCTTTTGAAAGGATTCCTTAGTAGTTGTCCTAATTCTGTGAAAAATAGTGGTGTTTTCCACTTTGTTGAAGGAGGGGAGGCTGAATGACTTGCCTTCTGAAAGATGTCTATGTCACATTTTGCATGCAAGACAAATGCGTTAAAAGATTTGATTGTACCAGAAGCAACAGTAAGAGTCAGTCCCTCCACGGCCTTTCCTGTATTGGTCAAGGTAGGAGGGCTTTTCAGGAGCTTAGCTACAGCCTCTATTTGCTGTACAGTTGTGTGTCTAATTTTTAGTTGCCAGAAGATTCAGTGAAGTTCCAGTAACTAGGTACGTGCTGAAACAGTTATCACCCCCTACAATTAGGTTCTTCAAACAGCTAGAAAAGAGAAGGAAACAAGATAATTCATCTTACTAGCCATCTGCTATGCCATCATAAACTCCAATCCGGTATTCTGAAGGAGTAAAATTATTTTGTTAAATTTCCTGTAGAAAGATAATCATTATTGGAAAGCCATGCATGACTTATGACATGTCTCAATTCATCTGTCCTGGGAGCTATCCACTGTACGTACACATCTGCTTCTGTACACCCACACAGGATGGGAAGATATTCCTCCACAGGAAGATCTTCCGTTCCCTCAGTATGCAGGTGGTATGTATTGGCAAATCACATATTGTGGATATGGTAGCCAAGTTCCCAGAGCTGTGCACACATAGTGAAGCAATTCACTCCACTTCAGCTGTTTGAGTGTGAATACAAGATGAGTGACTGGGAATGTAATCACATGGCCTCTCTTTTAATATTCCTTCTGTGATACCAGTGTTAATCACTTATACTCGCTACTGGTTGCATTTGGAATATAGACCATTAGAGGGTTAAAAATGTTATGTTGATGAGATCAGTCACAGTGAAGACACTTGCTGCTTAAAATATTTAAAAAAGAAAATGCAGAGCATTTAAGAAAGTATCATACTTTTTAAAATTCCAAAACGTTAGACAATGTTGTGCCTTTGAATTACAAATGTAATGTCAATTTTTCATCCTTTTTCTGTTGTCATGTTCATTGAATGTCATTCTGTAATCACCTGGAACATTTTAAAACTGCTTAATGAAATTTTTTGCTGGTCATGGAAGATGGGTAATAAAATTTTAGCGTTGAAACTATCTTGATTAGAGCAGGCATCCTGTTCTGAATTAGCAGTTTCTATTTTCATTCTATGTCTGACTTGCTTGGCTGTGTCTTTTAACATTTCAGCAATTCTGGTTTGTTCAGAGGATTTATTTCATTCTTTCCAGCAGCAGATCCTGTGTTTATCTTTTCTCACCTCAGTAAGAGCCCTTTCCCCTTCAGCATATCAGTCCTGCAGTGTTGCTGTACACATTATGTAGACGAACAAAAACGAGAGTCATTAAACTAATGACCATTAGTCTTAACAGTTGTCAGTGAAGAGATGCCTGCAGGGCCTGTAGTGTGACCTTCTAATTGCTGTATTTTTTACTGCTAAAGCATAGTTATCTAAAGTAGCGGCTTATTGTAAGTGTACATGTGAAATACCGTCAGTTAATGCTAGTAGATAAATTGTGACCAGGAAGGGGACAATCTTCAGATTAACAGTAGGTCCTCTTTCATACTTGGTCTTTTCTGATTTGAAGACTTTGCCTTTTTTTGGGGTGCTTCGCTTCTTTTGTTATATTTGGGTTTTTTCGACTTATTGACCTTTTTCTAGTCAGCCTTTGCTTTGTTAGTGCTGGACAGTGTGTTCAGCTCAATACAACACACAGTTAAAACCTTGCCCTGCTTGAGATGCTTTTACTGGTAAGAGACAAAGGCAAAGTACACTTGGAGAAAAACCATCCTCTCTCTCCCCAAAAGTTTTAACAGGGAGTTAGCAAATGGGTGGATCAAAGATACCAGAGCTGGCATCACGGGACTGAGGGAATAGTTTGGCTGACATTTAAATGAGGCTAAGTTAAATACATATGGATGGATGCATGCTGGAGAGGTGAGTTGCGGTGTTTGAGCAGTGGGCCTGGGTCAGGGAAAGCATTTTGGCAGCAGAAGATCAGGTGGGAATGATCACGATACTGGAAGTCAGTGACAATCTCAAAGTGGTAGATGAGATGTGCTAATAAGACCAAAATAATTTCTTAAGGAAAAATGGTTTACTAGGAAGTAGGATGCTTTACCTCGTGGTTGGTGTAATGGTATTCCTGACATCAGTAAAGCACAAAAAGGTTAAAAGCTCTAAAGTATTTGCAGAAACTTACTTGAGACTTAGAGACTGCGTGCTGTGAACAGTTTCTTTTGGGAATTTTTTTAAAATCATGCTGAAACAGGTGTGCACACGTGGAGGGCGCTTGGCTGAAAGGCATTCACCTCATGTGCCTTATTAATAGCCTTAAACCAACATTCCTGCAGCAGAGCCATGACCATTTAACTGCTTCCTTATTGTGAAAATGTGCCTGACCGAGTCAATGTGCTAGGCTGCTCAGTCCATAAACCCTGCAGAGGGACTTAGTGCAATGGAGAAAGAAGAGTAGGTGAAGAACTGGGTTAACATCACTAAAATTATCAGAAGTGGTGGAAAACTAACAGTGGAAAAAATCACGTTTCCCTCGCCATGTGTTAGACACATTCATGTGGTGAGCTGTTGTAAATCATAAGTTAGCCTGAGAGTGAACATCTGGCTGTGGCATTCTCTACAGTCTAATTTCTTTCAGGTGAGAAAGGATTCATCAGCTAGAGGTAACAGGGAGGAGAACCATTTCGATTACTTACACTTTTACTCAGGGTGGTCTGTCTTTGTAACTAGAATTTTGGGATACCTCTTCACCCCAGGCCCCTTTTTGAAGTTGTGTTGACAAGATGGTAGCAGGTGCTCTCAGTGCTCTGCTGAGAAAGGTGGATGAAGAACAGCATTAGCCCAAACTCTCCTGTTCCGTGGGATAGCAGTACTAGGAGTATGTTTCTAAGTATTTTGGTCATGTGGGTGCTGTTAGGCTACCACACATCACCCTTCCAAACTTTTTTAAGGAAAAGGAAGAAAATTACTTCTGATAATACAGGAAGTGTAATATAGCGCACACTACCCCCACCTCCCAGGCCCATCCAAAGGCTAAAATCAGAAGCTAGGCAAGTTCAGAGCAAAAATACGCAGAATTTTTGCGATGGAGGTAATTAAGTGAGGAAATAATGTATATCCCCTTTTCCTTGGTGCACTCTAAACTGACTGAACCTTTTAGAAAATGTTTCCTATGTTAAAAAGAAGTGATGAACTTGCAGAAATTTCCTCACCTGGTTCTGTTGCCTGTTTCGTGCAGGTCATGCTAGTACCTTTGGAACAAGAGAAGTTCTGGCACCACTGAGTTCAGTTCTCCACTTACCTGAGCAATTTTGCTCTCTTGATCTGTGGATGTGCAAGCCTTTACACAACCTTATATATGTATTTATTCATTGCGGAAGTCACTGAAGTAGGTCAGCAAACACCACTGATTGATAAAGGTTGTTCTTGTGTTAATTCAGTATTAGTTATTTAAGTATTGCTGGGTGACCTTTGTGTGTATGACATAAGTATATTCTTTTTTAGAGGGATATTTATGTATCCTACAGTAATTCGATTTGACTCTTCTCTGAAGAGGAATCTTGCCACCTTATTCTTCATATTACTGGATTATCCCTGTTTATATGGTGTTTACAGGACTCTTTGAGGGTGTCTTTCATTGAGAAGCTTTGTGATGGTAATGTTGTTTGTCAAACTTTCTGTCTTCCTGATCTGTCAGAGTTGAATAGTTGCATGGTCTTTCTGTTCTCCACCTTGAGTTTTGGGCTATTTGATCTTCAAAATAGTTGCACCAAAGATGTATTTTCTTATTGAGAAATTATTCCAGTTCTTGGTGGCTGAGAGTTTGCTTGTTTCCAGGTCTGTTTCTGTTACGAGAATGTGTAGCAATTTACAGTAGCAGAGCAATTTCGTACATTTCATCTACCTGTTCAGTTCATGATAAACACCATGCTGTTGCTGATGACAACATTGCATAAACAGTATGCAGTGATGAAAAATTATTTGTGCTAGGCCAGGCTTTTTGGGGGCTGAATACTTGCCAGTTTTCCTTTGCCACCTGAATCGCAAGCAGATGTACTGAGATTGAGGGACAGGGAGAAGACTCTGTAATTAGCAGTGAAAGGCTTGGTAGTGCCCTACAATATATGATAGAGTCACTGTTCAGCCTTACCCACATTGCAGAAGTCTCTGCTTATAATTACAATTGTGAACATCTTTAATGTTAAGATCTTCAGTATTTAGCTCTGAAGTATACAGTGTTTAGGATTCTTCGCCCCTCCACCCCCAGGTTCAGTGGTTTTAATATCATTCCATTGCCCCACACGTTTCCCTTCTTTGTGTTTTCATTATGCCACAGGAATTCTCTTAAAAATCTGGATCCGCCACTAGTTCTAGCAGGTGTTTGGCTTTTGAGTGCCAGTTTTTTTTCCTTACACAGCTTATGGATGAGAATTTCACTGCCCTTAGGCACAATTTCAACTGAAGTATATGAAAAGCATGTTACTATGTCAGTTCAAATTATATCACTATTAAAGAAAAAACTCAAAAGGAAATTAAATATAAATAATCATGCTAACATAACATAACATTCATAACATTAAGGTTATAATTTAAATTAAAAAGAATTGGGAAAATCTGAGTCAGGAGTCCCGATGTCATTCTTAGCCAGACTCTCCTGAGAGCAGCCATTGTAAAATGAGGATAATGACAACTTTGAGTCATGAGATCTCTTGATGAATAGTACTATAATACTATAGTATATAAGAGCTAAGTGTGTTTTCTAACTCTGTAATATACTTTATAGGAACTAAGTATTGCGTAAAGTCCTGTCTCCTACATTCTCTCATTATTAGCCTATTTATCTGATGGTGGCTAATAAATTTTTTTTGCAGTACCCAGCAATGTGCTAGATCCCATTTTGCTCACATATTTATATGCAAATTTCCAGCCACCTGTATCATCTTCCTCAGTGTGTTTAAATTTCTGTGTGGAAAGGTTGGTCATATCTATGCATAATCCTGCAGTCACATCAGTGTGGGCATGTCACTGTGTCCAAATGAAAACAAAGGAGCATTTTGCAAGTGCTGTGCAGGATTACTTACAAAATGGTGCTGTGAAGTTTCACCTGCCCAAAATTCTTGCTTGATGTTAGCTTGTAGGAGGCTTCCTGTTTAGATGCAATTGCTGGTTATCTGTGATCATACATACCTTTCTTGTACAATTTCTTTAGCATTAGAGCAATTGTCCAGCCTGAATATTGGGGAAGAGGGTGAGAAGGAAGTAATTTATTAGAAAAGGGTGATGTTGCCCTTGCAAGCCTATTGGGAGCTATTTATCTCATTAGTAAAGAATTAGGCATCTGCAGCCCATAGCCTGCTACAGCCTCTCTTTCGTATCGTGTGGCCCACAATTGTAATTTTTTTTTTTTTGCTGTTATTGAATAATCCTGAGGTCTATGTTAATGTATGGCCTGGCAAAGGTACTAAAGTGTCTTGCCCCTCCATGATAAAGGCTCCTATTGATCAATGAAGGAATCACACCGTATGTTTGCTCATTTTATTTAGTTTGTTCTTCTACTCCTTCAGCAATGTGAATCTTCATTCAGTGCATGTGCTGATTTTTTTTTTACTTTATAATTCCACTGCCTCTGACAGAGATCCTATGTAGCCTTAAACTATGCTCCTTTTTTGCCTTTTGTAAATAAATCTGATGCTCCTCAAAGATTATGCTTCCAGTCTCCTCTAGTGTGTTAACTGGAGCTGCAATCATGTCCATAGGTAGACAAGCAAGTTTGTTTCCTGCAAATGAGTCTATTTGTTAGAAGTTTGTCAGTTTAGCAAAATAATTCTTTCACCACATGGCATTCATGATAAAGGTCACTTTAACAAAATGGTCCTGGTTTTGTCTGGGACAGAGTTAATTTTCTTACTAATAGCTGGTACAGTGCTGTGTTTTGAATTTAGGATGAGAATAATGTTAACACACTGATGTTTTCTTGGTTGCTGAGCAGTGCTTATATTCAGTCAAGGACTCTTCAGCTTCTCACATGCCCTGCTAGTGAGGAGGCTGGGGTGCAAGAAACTGAGAGGCAACACAGCCGGGACAGCTGACCCCAGCTGACCAAAGGGATATTCCAGACCGTACGAGGTCATGCTGAACAATAAAACTGGGGGGAGCTGGCTGGGAGCTGCTCATTGCTGCTTGGGGACTGGCTGGACGTCAGTCAGTAGGTGGTGAGCAATTATATTGGACATCACTTGTTTTATATATTCTTTTATAATTATTATTAATTTCCCTTCCTTTTCTATCCTATTAAACTGTCTTTATTTGAACCCACGAGTTTTACCTTTTTTTCTGATTCTCTCCACCATCCCGCAGAGAGGGGGGAGAGGGTGAATGGCTGTGTGGCGTTTAGCTGCCTGCTGGGTTAAATCACAACACAACTTAAAAAAAAACCAACAACAACCCAAAAAACTACAGATTATCCTGGTTTCTTTACTAAGGATGCTGGAAGCACTTTTGTAGCATATTTTTTGCTATGGAGATCATAAGAACCCTTAGAAACCTTCAATGAATAAGAGATAAATAGAGTTCCATGAGAACATGCTCCAATAATGCTGAAAGGTCTTGATTTATGATAAGAATTTTACCACTTATTAGGTTACTAAATAAAGAACAAAAGGAGGGTTTTGTTTGGAAGAGTGGAACATCTGCTGAAAGAAGGGATAAACCCCCCCAACTTTTTAAAGACTTGAGTCATCTACATCTGTCTTGCTTGCAAGACTTTAGAAAGAGGTTTTAGTGAAATGGTATTTTGTCTCATTTTCAGTTGTGTGTGTGGTTTTTTTTTTACAAGGTATTCCTTCCCTTTCACTGTCTAGGCACAGAGGAGTGTTCATCTTAGTAAAACTTCCGTCTTAAAAAAAAAAAAAAAAAAAAAAAGTGAAAACATCCCTCAACCAATCCCCCTGCCCCCAAAGCATCAAGCCTCTGAGAAGGTGCAGGTATAATCTTCCTTCATTATTCAGAGCAGTTAGAATTTCACATTATCGTAAGGCAGTGCTTTATGTAAGAAATTGTTGAACAAGACCTTTATATAAAACACATAAACAAGAAGTAGAAAAGTGCAAATAATCAAGCAGTGTATACAGGAGATATGAGTTCAAGAATGAATTTCTTTCCCTCCATACAGCAGATACAGTCCCTTCTCACCATACTGCCAGCTCCTCTCAGCCTTTCAACACTGATGCCATTGGTATACTTAATGCAGCTTCTCAGCATCTGTAGGGAGACCAAGTAGACATCCCACTATGTTGGCAATACAAGTAGTATCACTGCTGCGAAACAAAATCAGAGGGCAGGGATTAAAATTACTGGGTTTTTTTGTTATCTGATTTCTTCTCTTCCTACTGGTAAATCCGTATCTTTGCAACCTTTTTTTTCTTGTTCTTGAGAACGGGCTTGTACACTTTGTATGTGAAACTTTACTCTCCGTGGTAATAGTAATACCCAGATTTTATAGTATATGTTTTGTCTATATGCTATAAAATTGCTTTTAATGTTGGCTTTAAATATTGTTGTGCCCATTCCCCCAAGGCTAGACTAAAGACTTAAAGAAATAATTGGGCATTGCATATTTTGACAACAGAATCTGAGCCACTGTCTCTAACGTTCTGATAATAATTGGAAATTAACTGCTCTAGGGTCATCTCTTCTGCGTGCTGCATTTTTCACCTTGGCTCTTATTTATGTAAAGCTAAAAATCATTGAATATATCTAGAGTAATTCACAGCCCTAATAGTAAGTGTTATACTGCAAGGGATGTTGTCTTGCTGCAGATGTATTTGGGCCCTGACTCTGTAAGGATGTCGGTGGGAACTTTGCCACTGATATCACTGGGCGCAACCTCAGTCTGCTAGTGCAGCTCATTTAAAAGCAAGTATTAGGCACATCAAATCAATCCTTTGGAAAGAAGGCAGAGTCTGCCTAACACAGAGTTTAGAAGCAGCTTCATTGGAAGAAGGAAAACTCCAGGCTTCATATTTCTTTTGGAAATATGAAACATTTGATATTTACGCTGGGTTTTGAAACTAAATGAGATTTTGGCTAAATAGTACTGTACCCTTTCAGTGAAAAGTTTAAGCTTTTAGCCAGACCATAGCAAGAGAAAACATAAGTAGATGTTGATAAATATCCAAAAGCTTAATCACTAGTATAAATTTTAGAAGGTACAGAAAAAGATTTTCCAAATATGTTGATTGCGGGCTGCTGCCCAAGCTATGCCAAAGAAAATGTATTTACATTTAATCTAGAAAAAAATTAGTGGAAATATCCTTTTGAAAAGATGGAAAGATAGTATCTTAATTTAAAACCAAAATTATTTCCATTATCCTTGTTGTGTTCAGTGTTGGCTTTAAGTTGTACAAACCTACAGCATGAAAAAAGGTTTGGACTGAGCACTGTTGTTTTCATGATGTCATCTTAAGCACGTTCAACTCAGTGGAATAACTCCTCATACTTGAATAGGTGCAGAATGGGCTTGGTTTGAGCAGCAGAGATGATGCAGGCAGTGGCTTTCTTGGTTATGAATGTGACTGTAGTTATAGCTTAAGTTCAGTTTTCAATAGTAGATGCTATTCAAATAATAGCTGGATTTTCAGTTTCTAAGTTGCTTGCTGAAAGCATTTTACTGTATCATAAATAGGTGGCTTATGCAAAATACTTATTAATTGCTTTTGCTTATCTTTGTATGTATCTCCAACTTACAGGCACATTTTCCCAAGCTTGCTTTATTTCTACAGGTTCTAAATAGGTCTAGAATGAGAGATGAGAGAATGAGAGATGAGAGGAAAAATCATTAGATTTGGGCTTAAATCAGACAGGTCAGAACTTTGCCTTTAATACAGAGCACACACCACGGAAAAACAATCACGCACTTGAGGTCTGTCCCTGGAAGGACTTTTGCTTCAGTCTTTCAGGCTGTCTCATAATTTCACTTGTGACTTCCCTGATGAAATTTGACAGTCATGCTGAGTGTTTCAGGGTTCTTTTATGAAGAAGTGCTTGGCTTTCATCTGTTCAGCTGAGTCCTTTTTCTTTTTTTAGAAGAAATGATGTTTATAGTTTAATTATGGTTTAAAATGCTGGCCTCTTAGTTTAATAATTAAATAATTGGCCTGGTCTCCAGAAATGCTGAGCTGCTGGCAGCTTCTCTGGAAACTCAGTTCAAGTGAACTGAGGGTCTTTAAATGTTTCAGAGTGTCTAGCATTAGGAAGTTGTTTTTGTGAATCTTTGCCATAACAAAAGTTGATCTGAGTCTTACTAGATATTTATTCATCAGGATTGCTTGCTCTGGAGATGTCTGAAGTTCTGAACTGCTAATGTGACTTTGTTTATCTACTAACACACTTCATGTTGTGGTGAAGCTGGAGTGCTATGCTCAATCTAACATTTTTGTACTGGAGTCCTTGAAAATCCATTAAAACGAACTGCTACTTAGCTGGTATATTACTTCCCTGGGGTGTAAATCATATGCTACAGCAGCTTACTAGACAGGTATTTAACTTGAATTAAATCAAAAGGCACACATTTTGGTATATGATTGGACTTGCCATGCATATTAATCTGACAAACGTGTATTTACGAGTCATTAAGAATGGAGATAGTTTTCTCGCTTTATCTGCTTTTCCCATCTTTCCCCCTAAAACAGTGATTCTGGCAACTGACACTCTCAAGACCCTGTCCAATTCTCCCCTTCCAACAAGAACTAATAAAAGAGCCACAAAACTATGGGAAGCAAACTGCCTTCACTGTGCTGGTCTCTCTTTTTTTTTTTTTTTTTTTTTTTATTTTAAATAGAATTTACTTTGGGCAAGATAGTGCAGTTGCGCATAACTATAAAGCTCTAAGTGACTGGACCTTTATCTTTTGTCTGTTCCTCTTTTTAAAAACAAGTTGTTGAGGCAGTTTCAGGAAGAGTATGGTATTTTGTCATCTTTGGCATTTAAAATAGATAATTTTGAAGTTTTAACCTTCTTTACACAAACCCGTTTGTTGTCATTATACTCCCAATTTCAGCAAGCATGCAGGCTTAGTTAGGGGATGATTGATTTAAACTGAGGTAATGCTGATTTGCATTAAGAAGTGTACATAAGAGCAGTTTTTCCTTTTTTTTTTTGAAATGTGCTTCTTGGTGCCAAGAAATGCTAAAATTTAAAATTCCTCTGTACCTGAAACAATAGTATTTTATTTCTAATTATGTTCAAGCAATTCCTTTGAGGCGTTCTGTCTCTGCTTTCTCATCTTTTGACCTTCACAACACAGACTTTGCAGAAAGCTCACTTCTGCTGTTTGTATATAAATAAGGAACAATTACTTTCTGATCTTCTTGTGGCTATGATTAAGTAGTATAGTGGCATATTATCATGACGTTCAGATGAACTTTGTCATAACCTTTGTATGAAATGATCCCTGAGAACTGTAGACTAAAGTACATTTTTTTTAATTTATCTGAAATTACAGTAACAGTTTAAATCCTTGGATGACATTAATCTGTACCTTGGAAGGAATGACTGATGATTAATATTTGTAATTCTTATTCATAGGAAACTCTACATTTCAGTGATTACTCTGATAATTACAAGTGAGTTGGATGGCAATAGTTAATATGAATCCTGGGTGTCAAGGAAAAAGACCAGTTAGTTTGTGTTGTATAGTGGTTTCGGAGAGTGCTAATGGGATTCCTTTTGGGTCAAACTGAACCAGAAGATGTGTCCCAGCAGCCCACCTCCTGTGCTCTGTCACTAAGAGATACTCAGTCCATTAGATGGACTACAGCTGCTTAAAAATAAGCCCCTCTCCTTCAAATGCTGTTCATGTGGGCGTTCAGTAATGCACACTATTTATTAGCAGATTCAGTCCTTCTCAGCCATGCTGCTTGCTAATGTCAGCATTGGCTGGGAAGTACTCAATAATAATCCCTCTTACTTTCACTAATAACATAAAATATAAAATCCCTGAAATCGGCAACTTCAACTCAAGCAGATGCTTCCAGTCAGAGTAGTATACAAAGCAATGAAATTGGGCAGCAGTAAAAATGATAACATGCAAATCTCTGTGGAGGGAGATATAAAAACTGCCGGCTTGGATATAAGCTGTTCATTTTTTCTTCTGCAATTGAAAGTGGAAGAGTAATTTAGTCTTTAAGCACTCAGGTGGGGGGTGATGAGTGAGGAAGCAATCACAGCCTGAGATCAAAGCTGTGCTCAGTGCATAAGACTTCGATTAAGAACAGTGCCATTTTATGCTTCTTAGAACTTACATACATCATCTATTTATCAGGATAGTTCTCCTTGATCACATAGATATAATGATGTAGAATGGAAGACCTTATTTTTTTCAGTTTCTGACTAATAAGTTACATGTCCCGATTAACTGATACCCAGAAAGATTTTTGAAATGCCAATCTGTTTCAGACTTTTAAATTTTCTTCTTTGTCAGTAGAGTAGTACACGCTTCCTAGCTACCTGATATATTAAATTCAATGAATTTTATGTAGTGATTATTATTATATCTGGTTTGGCTGCATTATCACCTTCTACTGTCTTCATGTGCTTAATAAAATCATAAAAGCTGCTTTAAAATGCCTGTTCTAAATCTTAAGTGTACTTGTAATTTGACACATTTAACTTAAAGCTAATAACATTAAACTGGCTGTCAAATAGACTTAAAACGCTAGCGTGAAATGTAATTGTTTTCTGAAAATTGCACTTGCAGTCTTTAGTTTAAAACATGTACTTATACTGGATTAGCCAAGTCATTCAGAGATGATCCCAAATATACTATAAGCCCACAGACTCAAATTTTGTTTAAGCAGCAGTGCCCATAGAAATATAAAAGCTTCACAAGGAATATTGGTAGATTCCTTAGTGGGGAATAAAATGTACTAAGTAGAAACAGTATATTTTGTGTTCAGAACAACGTATGAATGAAAGTGCATTGAACACGTGCAGATTATTTGAAGGTACCTATATCTAGAAGGGAAAAACTTTCTGCAACTTTGAGTTGATACAAGAGTTATTTGAGCATTTGAAGCTTAGATTTTTTTTTTTTTAAATGAACTTCTTGATTTGTATTGTTTATCAGCTGTAATTACTTGGCTTCAACATTGGTTTGCATGACAACTCATAGTGTGTTCCTAGATTTTTATTTTCAATTAAATGCTTTGCTGCACTCCTCCTTTGGTTATAGTAGGTAGGTAGCAGATCAGTTTCCATTGTAACCTCCTGTGTAACCTAATAAAACATTCATCTTTTACACCGAATTTTTCCATGCTTGGAAGCCAGATTTTGCTTGCCTTATTAATCTATCAAGCATTCTTCTGCTTCTCTAGTGGCTAGCTGCTCATTTTTTAATACAAAAACTGAATGTGTTTGAGAAGCCCTTAGTTTCTCATGTCATATTTATTAAATTTTTATTTTAGCTCCAAATGTTGGCATCTTTTATATTCAAAGCATAATACTGATGAATGTTGAAAGAAATTTCTATTTTAATGTTTAGCTTATAAAGATGAGAAACACAAGCAAGTTAATTGCTAAATATCCTACTGACAATTTTTTTTATAGGAAACTAGGGAAAAAGTGTGATACATACATTTATCTAAGAAGTGTGGTGGGGTAATTTGGATTATCTTCTGCCCGTAGATTAGGCAGATCTTTCAAAAATACTGTTATAAATTGCTAGTACTTAACACTATTCTTTTCCAAAGTATTTTACAAATATAAACTGAATTTTACAATATGTCATTATTATAGGTCAGTTGGTGTTGTAATTGTATTTTACATCTGGGGAAACTGAGGTAGAAATGTTAAGTACTTTAAGCCAGGCCACTTGAGACTTAGAATGCATATCTCTTATCCATTAGTCCTGTGCTGAAATCATAGGATTACATCATTGCCATATTCCCTCACACAGGATCTATCGATAGCCCATTGAAACCAGTGGGGAAAAATGCCAGATTATGTCAGCCAGTTTCATGTCTGGGTTATACTCAACATGACAAGGTCTGTGTCAGCTACAGCCAGCTTGGATTCAGCATGAAGCATAACTGTGGACGTCTCTTCGTTGCTTTATGGGGAAACTATTGTTATCAAATGTAGATTTATTCTCCGTATTTTACGATTGAATTCTGCATAAATAAAGTCAGATGGCTAAAGCGTACAAGTTAGACTACTGTTATAACAGGCTTTATAGAAATGGCATGATAACATGATGTGAACATGAATTACTCTTATGCAGGCCTGATGAAAAAATCCTCTTTAAAATCTTGTTCAGTCTTGCGTGCTAAAATATGACCTTTACCCTAGTCTAGACATGTCCTTTGCAAACTATTTCTAGTTTATATGACGATCGCTTGATTTAAAACAAGTATGTTAATCTAATGCTGTCATGAATGATGGGGTTTACAGTCTGAGAAGCTGACAGCTTCTTCTTTGCAGAAGAGTAAGCAAAAGCAATGTAAGCTTCTCCAGACCCATACTGCAAATGACATCTCATCTGCTTTTTATGATATGTCGTGAGCTTGGTGCAGGAGAGAAACTGCAGAAGGTCTTGCAAAGCCTGCCTTTTCCACCACAAACTGGTTAAATTACGTGGATTACTTTTGAAATCTCTAGTTATCTGGCACTGAAATTACACACCTATATTTGATACAGTTCTAGCCAACAGTCTGGAAACTGGTCAACAGCAGGTGCTAGCTTTCATGTAAAATTACTATGTATATGTCAAAATATAACAAACAGTTTAATTAAACCCCATTTATTAAGTTGACTCGTTGGGAAATGTCCAGCAGTAACTTGTACGTTTCAGGGCTTGTTTTCTTCCCTGAAAGGTTTCAACCTTTTGGAAGGTGATTTTCAACTCCCTGCCCCTTTCCACTCCCTCCCTACCACAGCTGGACTCAATATTCTGCATTCAAAAGATGATTGCTTATTTTCTCTAGTATGCAAGCCAATTAGCTTCTCAGGATAAAGTTACAATGTAGTAGGAATAAGGATTTAGAAGTCTGTGCAGTACATTTGCTACATATCTGGGAAGCTTTAGACCTACTATGTAACGACAGCGTATGTGCGTTCAGCATGTCTAGCACGTTTCAGGTGTGTTCCAATTACTGAACATGCACAGATCAGTTAAGCAAAAGCCATTTGTCTAATAGGGGCCCAGGTGGCAGACAGCCCAGCTGGAGGTACTGACTGATTCTGACAGAATTAGCTCCTCTGTAGCCTGAAACAGGCCTTTCTTCCTCTCCCAGTCTGTTCTTAAATGCTGTTCACAAATTGTGAATAGCGTACAGAACTAAAATGTACCGCCTGGTGTTCACTCCAGTCATTCCCCGCTCCCTTCAGATTTCTTCTTTGCAGTAATAGCTTCCTGCAGGATGGGAAAGTAATTCACCACGTCATGGTTTCATAGGTTACCCTACTTTGAGAAGGCTGGACTAGATGAGCTCTCAAGATATTTTCCAAGCTGAGTTATTCTATGATTCTATGTATTTGTATCTTCCTGTAAGAATTGATATACTGCGTTTAACCAAAAGCCCATGACTGCAGCAGCCAGTAACAGTCTAGTGAAGTGTATAAGGGAAAAGAATGTGTAGCCAAATATTGCTTTTCTAGCGGGTTTTCACAGTGTCTTTCAGCAGTGATGGTTGATAAGCCAGAGATGGTATCTTTTTGTTTATTAGATGATCCTGCTATTTGAGGCATCGTGTTGGGTTTTGGACCTCTGTAAGCATTTGGCATATCCTTGTCACAGAGCTCTGTAGCAAAGTATCCACCCAGAAATCCTTGCCTGAAAACACATAACTTCTTTTTTTCCCCCAGAAGTTCATATCTAGTCTTTGTAATTATACACATAGAGTTTTTTAAAATTTTGTGTTTTTAGTAGCTGTAATGTGACCTTTCTGAATCTCTTACAGACAAGAGCAGAGCAATCCCAAGGTGCATACTTCTTGCCTGAGTTTGCACTTTCTCCACAGGGGAGTTTTCTTGAGGATACCACGGGGGAACAATTCCTCACTTACCGTTATGATGACCAGGTCAGTATGCCACATGTGAAAATGACAGAGATTGTCACATTCTTGTAACTCTGAGATACAAAGTGTGTGTTACCTTTTGAAGGCACATCAAATTTATAGCAAATTGAATGATAACACGCTATATGAAATGAACGTTAAGGCATTTAATTGTAGAAATAATGAACCAAAACCACGTAAGGGTTTAATAGAATGTAGTAGAGGCAAAAGCAACTGATCTAGATGTGTTAAAAGATGTTTATAGTTATGTAATATGTGCAGAATTAGAGGTGGTTGTCCTTTCTGTGCATTGTTTAAGCTATCCTAAATTGTTTTATTTCATGGATAAATCAGTATAAGGCAGATCTTGCATTTCCAAGCTTGTGAAAAGTCAGCACGTTTTATTGGTTCATTAAGTTTTCAGAAGGGAAGGTTGAGTGAATTATAAAGAAACAAATGCAAAGTGTAATAATGGATGAAGCAGAGTGTTTAGAAAGCAACAAATTATGAATTTTAAAGTTAAAGATCTTTAATGCTTTCTCCAGACACACAGAAACATTATGTTAAACATGGAATATAGATATAAATGTAAAGAAAGCAACATGAAAGAAATGCTGTTAATCTTGGCAAAAGATCTAAAGTAAACCTAGGAAATGTGTGGCATGCTGTGGAAATTTACTCATAACACAATATGTTCCAGAAATCAGTCGAGCTTCACATCAAAACTGTCTGAATTACATTCATAGACACTTACAGTACATTTCTTAATGTAAGAGGAGGGAATTTGTTAGGAAACACTCCCTCTGGAAGTCAGAGAACAGCCAAACTTGCCTGGTAGTCACAAGGTATGGTTCTGTCAAGTGATTGGCAGCTCGATTTTGAAAAAATAGTCTCCTTGCAGGAGCTACTTTGAGAAAAATAGCTTGCTCATCACTACTCTAAACAGAGCTGAGCTGAGTCTGTTAAAGCTTTAGACTGAGTATCTTTTTAGGAAGACAAAAGGAAGCAGAAAAGATGCAATAGAAAGCATGCTGAGCTACTGTAAATATTTTGAATTTAGTTTAAATATGTTTACAATAATTCATACTTTTGCTGTACTAGAGGGTCTTGATTATCAACAGAAAAGGTGCTTAAATGAGATGTCCCCTGGACCAAACACCTGGGAAAGCAAAAACTTACAGGTTGGTAAAATGCAGCTGCAAATCAGGCTGCATTTAATGACAGTAGTTGAAAATCACTGTAAAGGTTATATGCTTTGATCAAAATAGCTTCTATTAAATGGAGGACATTTTAGAGAAGATGATAAATCAGATATAACTGAGAGATAGTCTGAGTCTTTGAACAGACTGTTTGGACTATGTGAATAACATAGGTGATTAAAAAAACAAGCAAAATGAATCCCCCCTGCAAAAAAACTCAGATACCAGCATAGCTCTATACAGGAGTGAGTTCCAAGCTCAGTTCCATCTGGTGATGGAAAGTTTTCCATTAATTCCATTGGGATCTGAATTGGACCTGGGATATGGTTAGCTTTTGTCCTTCCATGAATGTGATTGGGCTTTGAAGCCTGCTCTTCGTGGCCACTTAGTATGAAATTAAGTTTTAATTCTTGGAACTGAAAATGGTGCTAAAACATCAGAATGTTGAAAATAAAAGCAACTGTATTAGTTGTAATTTCTTCTGAAAGGGAATTCAGTCATAAAGAATTATTTATTAACAAATATAAATATATTGAATGCAGATGGGAACTGATCTATATCTCTAGTTTACCTTCCTGAATTACAAGAATTCTTCAATAAATAGAAAAATTATTCTCCTTTCTAGGATGTTAATAACAGGTTTGTCATAATGTACAGTTATAACTTACTTATGCTTTTGCTGAAATATTCATACAAAACTCAATTTTATCATGTGGTCAAACTGAGCCAGAAAACTTAATTTTTTTTCTTGTTTTCTGTGCTTCGTTCTACTCTTTCATATGACATTTAAACTACGAATGGAAGAAAGTCTTAAACCAGAGGGTGAAAATCATTCAGTCTTCATCAAGATAGTTGATTTTTTTGTAAGCTATTAGGCATAGGCTTGTTATGTAGTAGTTGTGGTACAGATATGCAGGTGAATAGAGAGAGGAATGTATGTACATTGAAAGGCCATTTTTAATTGCCTAATGTATCCAACATGGAAGTGGAATTGGTACAGGAAGGTTGACATGTAATTTAAAAAAAATTCAGTAGCATCTTCTCCCATTCCTTAATTCAATTTTAGCAATTCACTTTGGATCTTGCCCCTCTGTGAAGGCATGCTGGCCTGTGGGAAATACATTCCTTCTTTTTGCCTGAACACCAGAACTGTCCTATGGGCATCCCTACAGAGTCCTGGTGTTCTTGTACATACTAAGCTAACATCATTTTAGTTGAAAATTGGAAAAGTGCAAACCTTGTGCACTTGACCCTAGCAAAACAAGAGATCAGTCTTATCCAATCTACTGTGAAGATCGTACCTTCATCTGTATTCATGGAAGGGAGTAGAATAGATAAGAGGGATGAGAGGATCCTGAGACTGTGGCATGAGGCTGGGAGAAGAAGGTGGGCCAAAACTGCTGTTCTTTGGCTAGCCAACAAGACCCTTGCAGGAAAAGTCATCCTTCCATATCTTCCCAAGTTGCCCTTCCCCCACCTTGCACTGCTCCTCATATCCAGGCCAATAAAATTTCCAGTTTGTTGGGATAGATGGATATTATTTTTATATAGCATCATCATCGTCATGATACAAGATTAGTTTCCTTACATCCTCCAAACACAGGAATGTTTCAAAGGGGTTTTCTTTGGCTGTTGTGTGTGATATTTTTCAAGCAGGGAGCCAGTTTAATCAGGATCATTCATTCCTTTGTTAGTAAGTAATCTTAGTAAAATAGAACTAACTGTTACTTAAATATTCAAAAGTATTTGCTATCTGAAAGGACGAGCCTACAGTTTGAAATGGAAGATGAGTAAATATTAACAGGAACACACTGTACTCTGTTCTAGCCCAGCAAAATTACGCATGGATTCATGTTGTACATGCAAGACAGTACATTTTGTTCTGGTTTAATCTGGCAGGACTGTGCTCTCATTTTTGTACAGGATTGCACTAACCCCTTTGCATATTCAGTTGCTATGTGTGTACTTAAGAATTACATGCAGATGAAATTCTTTGGCCACGTATTTTCAAAATTCAGTTATTATATCTTTTTTACCACCTATATGACTGTAGAAGAAAATATCTTATATGACCCGATGAGATACTGCCACCTTTATTCACTGAGGTGACATCTGGACAGAATGGTACATTATACTTTTGACACATTTACTGCTTTATCTTCAGGGAAAAAGGAGAAACAGTGATTCAAAGCAAATACTTTTGAGTGCTCCTGAAGAAGTGTAGAAATGTTTACATTGAGCATTTTCTTATAGCTCCTGCATTGTTCAGCAAGCTATGTCTTGCATCAGTGCATTGCGTACTACATTTCTAAAATTCTACTGAGTCAATGTAATTTAAGTCTAACTTAGTACCAAATAGATTGATGCATAGCCAAAGACTTCATTTGCCATTAGAAATCTGAGACAGAAAAAAATGTCCCCCCCATCATTCTTGAATGAGTTTTAAAATAAATATATAATAGCCCTTCCCCCAACGTTGAGATATAAGTTGAACTGTGCCATGAGGAATAGTTTCCTACTTTTCTTCGATTTCTTTTGGCTTTTCACCTTTTAATCTACTACAAGGAATTTTTTTCTTTTCCAGAATACTAGTAGTACTGGAAAGCTTTCTTGCAGAAATAAAATGTTCTTGTTTTCTGACACTTAAGGTATTGCTTCCAAGTATTAAAACCATTCCATATGACGGACCACCAACAAGGACAGCAGTGAAAACTTGGTTGGGCTGAATATGTTTGAAGTACCTTTCTACTTTGATAGGCTGGCTGAAAGAGACAGCTCTTGGGGGGGAAGGTGTGTGGGGAAAAGAAAAAGGCGTTATCTTTTTTTCAGTGAGAAAATGTTTGCTTGACCAGTTAGCTTTCTAGTTGACCTTGCTCCTTCTAAATTTTATGATGTTTACTGGTATAAACTCATAACAAGGACACCCTGAATCTGGAATTAGACATATGGTACTAAGTAGTTCAATCCTGGCAAAGGAATAGAGTGTTTCTAAACACATCTTTTTTAAAATAAATGCAGTCAAGAAGAGTGGTGAATATGGGCATCTTGAAACCACCCAGCAAGCAATTAAAATAATGAAAATCTTTAGACTTGTGTTTAGCTGTGAGAGGTAAGGTAGAAACCAGTGAATTTGTTTTCAGCTAGGTGTGCAAGCTGTAATACACAGGGTGAGGCTGTTACAGTTCTTTTAATAACTAGCCTTTCTTTGAATTTGCTAGAAAAGTCTGCTATAAATTGAATGCCAAAATTGGGAGGGTAAATATTCTGATATATGCCTTGTCCTCCAGAAAGAGAAATATCTGGCTTGGTTTCTGCTTTTTCAGGGATGAAAGAAGCATGGTATTTAAAGTGTTAATTAAAAAAAAGGCAGTGGAAACCAGGATCTCAAAGACTTGAAAAATTAATGTAGAAATAAACTGATGGAACCTATTATCCCACCCTTTTATAATAGCAATAAATGTTCATGTTTGTTGTGTGTTTCATATCATATAAAGTAAACTATTAAGTGGACAGAAGTTGTCTTATGGATCCAGCTGGGCTGACAGCCATTTTCCCCAAATTTCTGTCACCTGCTTCCCCCGCTTCACCTGGTGATGATTGCCATCCTCCTTGGTCTGTCTCTGGAACTGTATGTGAGTCACAGCCTGGTTTTGAGTATCAGCTGCTTGCTCTCGGTTTGAGCCTTTTTATTCCATTGCCAGCTAGTTTGCATGTAAATCACCAGGGAAATGGAGCCAGAAATTTTGGGGCTTGGAGATGAGTCATGCAAGGGACAAACTTATTTCAAATTAACACATCAGTGAAGACAAGCTCTAATCCCGAGGAGTAAGTTTTGTAGTTAGTGACGCACTTTCTATCCAAGTGCATAAAGCCCCAGCACTGTCCGTTTGAGAAGGAGCCAGAAACTTGTGTTATACTGTGACATGACATTTTTGTTGATGCTGAAGAAGCATTCAGAACTATTAAAAAGACTTAACATTGTGAAGCTCAACGTCTAGCTCTTCATCTAAAGATTCTTCACCAGCAAACACTCCTGATGGTTTAATTTGTGTTTTCTGAGAGTGAGCTGACAAATTTAATTTTATCTAAGCATCAGAGGTGCAACTGCTAATACTTGGCTGCCTGAATTTCAGCATTATGTTAGAAATATTCCTCTTCAGTTGAGTAAAGGAACGGTCGTGCAGTCCTTACTCAGCCAGTGTACCGATACTAGAATAATGCAAATTCCACTGACTTGAGTACTGCAAGCAGTTCCATTCTTTTAGCTGGGACATCTTGTGTAAGTAACAAATTACAAGGTCAGGTTTGTCTTACTCCATACTAATCCTACAGATGTTAATAAGGGTTTTTAAGTCATGTTCAAGGAGTTTAGAGCAGTGTGTTTGTAAGGCTGTGTGAAGATAAAATGCATCATTTGGTGGTTTTGTGGAAATTTGACTGAAGGTGATGTTAGGTGCTCTCTAATATTTTCAATTCTTTTGGTTGTTTTTTTTAGTACCTTTCTTTTTTGTTTGCAGGTTTAATTTGGACCTCTGTTTTTAAGTGGATTTGTGTGTGTGTGGTTTTTTGTTTTGGGTTGGTGTGTTGTTTTATTTTTTTTTTCTCTTTTTTAATATTACTTGGATAAGGAAATTAGCTCCATAATCAAGTGAAATGTGTTTCTGATTTGGAGTGGGGGGCGCAGGGAAAGGAGGCAGGGATTAAGAGCAAATGAAAACCACTTACAATTTCAGGCAAAACTAGCCTTACAGAGACTGGTACTGCCTAAGTCAGGCATGATCCTATTTAAACAATACTTTTGTTTATGCTGTTTGTTTGCTGGAAAAGTGTGACTAGCATATGCATGAGTAATTATATCATTAGTGATATATTCTTGTGCATGATAGATTGCTTAGTGAACTGAAAACTTTCAACATGCTTTTGCTTATTGCCAAATTGAATGGGGGAACTGGCACTTTTCAAAGCACCAGCTAACATTTTAAGCTTGGGGTTTTGTTGTTGAGAGAAAATAGTGGAAGTGCTGTGTGCAGTACATTTTTCTGCATGCTAAGAATTACAGTCTTTCTTGTTTTGCATTACTGCATTAGTCCCAACCCTGCCAAAGGTCTCTGCATGTAAATCATACTTACAGAAGCCAGCAGGTCTTCACTTTGTGCAGGATAAGTGCCTTCACATGGAATCTGTAATAATACAATTTCTGCAGAAAACACATTCTATATCATTTCAATTTGAATAAAATACCTACTATAAGGCTGTAATCCTATTCCACTGAACTCTATGGTAGAACTCATTGGCCTGGATCCTTAGTCCTTCTGGGGCTGTGATAGTACTAGCCTCAGCAGCTGGCAGAGTATTCTCAGGTAGCAGAAACAGCCCCTCATTTGCAAGCTGCTCTATCAAAACGAATTCTCAAGGAAAAAAGGAGAATGGACAAAAACTTTCACGTGTTTCTGTTATTTCTGCTCCCCTGTGTGATGGACAGATATCGAGGCTGCTCTAACGGGTGATAAAAGGCTATACAGGGGTGCAGAAAGCTTTGCTACATCCCCCTGCTTTGAGCGGTGTTGAGAGCAGCTTGGACACAGTACGTGACTGAGACCACCGACCTGGGTAGAAAGAAGATTCAGGTTAGAGGAAATAGCTGTTTGTAGGGACTGATAATGATCAGGAGTATCTTCTCTACTAATGCAAAATCGAACTTAATTGTAAAAACATTACTTTCTGATATGCTTATTTTCTTCCTTTTTCTTGGACATATCTTTGGGGCTACAATTGCATGCTTCTTCAGTTTGAGGTTGGTCTATATCAAAAGAAAATCTTGGTCTGTACCAGAGCAAAGTGCCTTGTTTGTATAGTGTCTCTGCCGTGCACATTTTTCATAAAGGACTAAATTTTTTAAATTCATGTTCAGTGTTTCATGTTCTGAGGTTTTCAGTTTAGAGTTTTCCCAGCTACAGTTCTTGGTTCCTAGCAATAGATTTAAGGTCTTCCTCCTCCCCTGGAGCTGACAGAAGCATGAGTACTTAGGCAAATATTCTACTGTAAAATCTTTAACTCAATTCTGCTACATTGAACTAGTAACAAGACACCTGATGAAATGAATTAACAATATACAGACTAGACATTCATTTGACATTCTTTACTGGAGACCAATGATTAAATCCTGAGAGGCTGATACAGTGTAATGTGAATTTACCACTGACCTTCTCATGCCCCCAGTGCACCCCCAGCAGTTGGCACATGTACTTATCCAAGAATTTTGACATTGATAAAGGCTTAGCTTCAGACTTCTAAATTAAGACTGAAAGGTCTGGAGGTAGCAGAAATGACCCCATGCTTACACAGCTCTGACGCACCACTGCTATCATCTATCAATAAGAGTTCATTGAGATATAGCAGAGAAGTGCTTCTAAATCAAAAGGATGTACTATAAGAAACACAACGCTTGGAACTGGAAAGCCATTCTTCAGATGTACATGGAAGAGAGGATGTTTTAGGCTGATAAAACTCAATGGTGAATTAATCAATTTGTTCACACAATGCAAATATATTTTTAAATAGAAAAGACATTTTATGTCTCTTCACTGGTCTCAGTCAAGACCAGAACACATTGTATTTTGTTTTTCAATAATACAGGTAAATTTGTTGAACTTGACAAAATATCTAAACAGCTTGAGAAGTTTTGCACAAATGAGAAGATAAAATTGCTATATTGCAAAATTTTTCATGAGGGATGAATGTGATTAATTGGATTTTTTTTTTCTTCTGTGCTGTGTCTGCCACAGATAACATTAAAACACCCATGAGAGTTTATAGCAGCTTCTCTCTCCTAGCATGGAAAGCCCTCATGCAAAAATAAAAGAAACTTCAGTTTGTACTGGCTCTGAAATAATGCTGAGTAAAATGCTTGCTTGATAAAATTAATCATTCTAGGTGAGGTGTTCCTGATAGCATTCTATTGTTTTGCAAAGCAGTGAGTAATTTAAATGGAATTTACATTGTAGAGTATGTGAATAACATCCCTCACATCCTTGACAGTCATTCTTTCAGGTCTGTCCAGCATGGAAAACAGATTTATAGGGTTGGATGTCACAATGACCTTTTTTAGTGGAGGTAGGCTTGCCCATAAATTGCTTCCAGTTTGTATGCCACTAATGTGGAAGATGCAGTGAAAAGCTTTCTTTTGAAAATCTGCATATCTTGGCCTTGTTTCTAGAAACAGTTAAAATGGTGCCTGATATCATTAGCACTTGCGTAATGAACCAGCCTTGGGACAGCTAAAGAACAATCTCTTTACCACTTCAAACAGTTATTTCACTTTGCACTATTTCAAAATAACTGTCAGCATTGCCAGTAAACCTGATTTATTTCTACTGACTATTAGACTTCAAAAGCTATTTGCTCACAAGGAAGAAAATGACATACATTAATTACCAGCTTTGGCAGTAACAGTAAAAATGGTAAATGTAGGTTCTTGAGAGGATCACCGCTGACAACTATATTTATTATTTTCAGAGCTTAGAAAGTGTTACAGGTTGTGATACTGTAAGATCTGAAGCATTTTAATGCTCCTAATGTGAAACAAACTGTACCAGGCTTCACAACACACATTAATAATGTGCTGCTGATATAATGACAAAATAAGGAGATTGTCTCTTCTATTTCCCAGCTTTCAGCAACTCTTTTCTGGTATCTAATTCAATAAAAGTGTGTTTATGTGATGTAGACAAGTGATCTGGCTGCAGCATGGCCAGAAAGGGCAGGAGCCCTTCTCCTTTAGAGATTGGATGCTAAATCTTTATGCTATTTTATAAACAACTGTCTCAGTTTGCAAAGGGGAGTTATGCCCTTGTTATTTGGTTGTTTATGTAATGATTGATGAGAAGGAAGAAGGTCAAACATTTCTGAACAGAACAAAATGCTATTATTCACTTTTTTTTTGTTACAGAAAGCAGAACTGATTTGCGGGGCAGGTTATACGATGGGCAAGAATGATTGAGATTCAGGATCAGAACAAATAATATAGAAGAAATAATGTAAGAAATTATATCTTCAGAATCAGTTTGGCTTTAAAAGAAAAAGAGTACATGCAGATTGCAGAGAGATGGAAGTAGCTGTAATCCCTAATTAAGCATCCTCATGTGTTTCAAAGGTCAGGTTGCTGTGTAACTTCAGCACTGTTGCTCAGCCTAGGCTTGGAGGCTTATCAGCACTTGGTTTAAGGGTACAGAGGATGACCATGGTTTTTAGTAACAGAACTGGGAGTTTGTTTTGTACCATATAAAAAAAATTAAATATATATGGAATTTGTTAGTCATTCTTTCATGTTGTGAAAGTTCAGTGACTTTTTTTCTCCCTGTGTTTTATGTGTGGAAGTTACTTGCTTTTCTTTTGGCCCATAGCTTAAAAGGTATTGTTTATTTTCTAATCCCTTTAAACCATTACCCCCGGGAAACAACTGAAGCTTTGGGTGCATCTTCCAGCACACAGGATGTCCCATGAATGTCAACAGATCTTTTTGCATGTCTGAAACTATTTACAGAATTAAATGCTTGCATGTGATTTGAGGCCATGGTTGAAGGTGCTCAATGCTTTGGTTGAGTGTTTAGCGTGGTCTTTGGTAAAGAGTAATGCTATACTTGAATGTCATCCCTCGGTACTTTAATGTACTTGACACAAATTGTAGGTCCCACGTTTTGTGGATGATTGGCAAATCAAACATTGCTTTTTGCTGTTGTTGTGTCCCGTGTCGTCCCCCCACCTTCCTATAGACTGGCAACTGCTAAGATGATTCTTGGTTTAGGAGTGGTAGTCACACCTCTGAGAACTGGAAAGAACCTGGACATTTTTTAATACTCTGACACTATAAAATGAGCTCTTGCCACTTGAGGCTGTGTAATCTAGCTCTATAAAAACACCTTATTCCTAGTAAAATTATTTTTTTTGTTTGTGTTATCATGCTATAAGATAAAGCGTTTTAGTGCTGTGATGGTATAAGCCTTTCTTCAGTTAGAATTTTATGTTGTATAAGAGAAGGACTTTAAAAAAGGCACCAAACCTTTAGCGGATTTGCAGGTTCATGAAGCAAACTAGAGTATCTGCATATGGGTGAGACAAATTTGTAGTAATATGCTTCTGTATGATATAGGATGTTGTAGCTTTTAAAATAACTCTTAGGAGATGGTTGCAATTGTAAATACAAGATGATACATTCTCCTTTACCTGATTATTTAGGCTTTGGTCCAAAAATCATAGTAATTTCAGTAGACTTTGGATCAGGCCTTAATTTTTAATGCAAAAAGACATTTGCCATTGATTTCAGGCAGATTTGGTTCAGATACCCCAGAAGAAATACTGTAGAGAATGCTGTAGAGTGTTAGACTATGGCAATACTGGAAAATGGGATAGATGCTACAAAGCATGAACACGATTGTATTCAGCAGAGAGAAGTTTGAAATTTTTTTTTGCCAAATTTGGTGTCAAAAAGATGTGTGAAAACTTGCTGTGTAGTAAACTTTGATAATTTGAACCAACTGCTAGCAGATTTGGTGAGGATCACAGAATTATCTGTGATTTATACAAATGAACCTATTCACACAACATAAATGCTGGTATGAATTCTGTTTTTAAAGTATTTGATCTGTTTCATTAATTGTTGTACTCATGTCACAAAATATTGAGCAAATGTGGTTTACTACTCCACTCTTATGCCACATCTTTCCTAAAAATATGCACATTTCCTTAAAAATGTAGCATATAGGTCAATGATCTTTTGTGGAAATGTTATGGTTTTATATGTTATAAATCTGAAGAAATAAGCTGTGCTTTTTCAGACAGCTCATATAATGCCCCATAACATCAATACAACATATGGCAAAATACCACTTTTTGTTATACCATTAAAAAAAAAAAGACTTACAATGCATCAGTTTTACTTCCATGAAATGCAGTGCATTGGCTTGAATGTTTTTTTGATGTTACTAATAGCTGATATAAAGTATGTTCAAATATCAGGCTATAAACCATTACATTTTACCACCTTTGAATGTTGGCTTCAGTGGTAACTACTTGCATTAGGGTAATGCATTCTAATGTATGAATCAGAATTATGTCCTAAATATCATATTTAAGTACTGGGGCTAAGTTTTAAACTTGCCCTGCTCTTTTTATTCCATTTGAAAAAGATTTTGTCTTTTTGCAGATATTTTTATACTTCACAATGAACTTGCCAGTTAATGTTCATTCTTCTCCTGCTCCTTCAATATTGAGGCTATAAGATAGTCTGTTTTTCTCATATTTTCAGCTCTGCATTCTAATGAATGTGAGGCAAAGAAAAGGAGGGTGAAAATATTTCTTATGAATAGTCCATTTTCTGTGCAGTTAAGTGACTTCCTTTTAATGAAGACTATTGCCTATTTTAAAAAGGTTGTCTTTAGTATGTCAAAAGATTATCATACTTCTAAGATAAAGTTGTGATTGAAATGATCTCCTGTACTTTGCTGTGTGAGTGACCAAGGTGCTGCATACTGCACGAGGTTTTGCTGGCAGCCCTGTGAAGTCTTTCTGAGAATTGGTTCTACATATGTTTGCTAATATTTTGGTCAGTACAGGCAGAGGATTTGGAACACTGTCTAGAGCAGATAGGATAGATGACCTCTCTTGCACAGACCCTACAGTCTAGGATCCAAACACTTAAGCACATGCATAACTTAATTCTTGCGAGGACTCCCATCTACGTCAGTGAACTACCCACATAAGTAAAGATGCACATGTGCAAATGTGTTGGCAGGATCAGGACCTCGTTTCCAGCCCTGTTCTTTGAAATTCCATGATTAAACTTCTATAAGACCCCAAAGAAAGAGCACCTCTTGGGAAGATCTGAACATCTCCTGTTCATATTGCAGTGAGTGGAAGCTGAAATAATTTGTGTAATATGATGGGGCTAACAGGTCTTTCTCTTTCATAGCTCAGATGTGTACCGACTTAATAACTCCCATTACTCCGACGTTGTCATAAAGCTTACCATGAATTGCAATCAGTCTAGTTTACATTTTAAACATTACTTTTTCTTAAATGAGGGACTTGAAACCATTTTTACAGATTGACGACATCAGACGATTTTCCAACTTAATGAAAAAATCCAAATGACCGTGTAGTATTTTCAAAGAACAGACTGATGGAGGCTGGCCTGTTGTCAGAAAAATAGTGTATGAATTAACTTTGCTACGTTATGATTTAATTTAAAATTAACTTACGGTTTGTTGACAATGTTCATATTTCATAGAATAGGTGTAGGGTGCAAGTTTTCTGTATTTCCTACCATGAAGAAAAAAACCCATTAACTCTGACATCTGTTTTTAGCACTTTCCTTCATATTTTTGGATGAATGCCTGGCAAAAGCTGGAAAGCGACTAAGAGATCAACCAAAGATGGCCTAAGGGCCTGTTCCCAGCTGGTACGACATCTGGAATGTTATATATAGTGGATAAATTCAGAGTTGTAGTTTAATAAGATTGGTATTCAAGCATTCGGCCTACAGCAAAGGAAAGGACAGTGAAGCTGACAGCATGCGTGGTGCATAATATGTCAAGGTGTCTGAAATACAATTTGCTGGGTTTTCACTTTCATTTTGGCAGATCCCTTATGCTTATATATAAACTTTCATCTAGTATTGTTTTGAAGCCTTACAAAATAAAGAGTGAAGTCATATTGGTATTACATCCAGGATCTTATCTTTTCACGAAGCTTAGAGTATGTCTGGGTTTCTTTCTTTTTTCTTAGGGAAAAAAAAGTGCTAAAGACAGATTTTTATGAGCTGACTAGAAATAACTTAAGCTGCTACCTTTGCAAATTTTAAGTATATGCAGTCTTTTACAGTGAAGATTTAAAAGAATCATAAACTATTCAGGAATCTGGACTTGTGCTGTATGGAACCATACTTGTAAGATTTATGTCTCAGAAAGCCTGTTTTTTTCTGTTTAGGGTTTAGTTAATCTTCTGAGTGTCTAATCTCCAAACTGTGGTTAAATGTGTTGCTAGACAAGCCCAGCAAAACTGCAGGCAGGGATCGGTGGAGAGCCACCTGCTCCCAACAGCTCCTAACATGGTAATGTAAGGTCAAAAAAATGAGCTGAAGCGGTTTTCTTTTTGCAATTTTGCAGCTACACCAGTCAAACAGTATGCTTGCAAGTCCGTCTACCTTTGCATTGCCTTTTTGTATCCCACTATAAGGTGACCATTGCGTATGATTTGCATTGCAGCTCAGAAAAGGATCTAGTCTGTGTGTCTCATCCTGCAATGGCAAATCAGTTCATGGCACTGGGGCCAGACGGTGGCACAAGGCTGCAGCTGGGAGAGAGTTTGCTGAAGCACCTCTGGGAAGGGGCTGTGCTGTTCTGCACATGATCCCTTAATGTTTCCCAGCACTATGATCTTTTCTCTCTGATCTGCGTCTTTCCTGTAGGTTGCTGGAGTAGGGGGGATTCTGTCAAACTGCACTTCTTACATGCAAATCACAGGGTTGTGGCAAGGGAGTGTGAAGTGGAGGAGGGTGTGAAATGTGACAGGGCTGTAAGTTACGGAGCGGGGTGTAATGTAAGGTCTTATTCCTCTGTTTTTTTAGAAAAGACTTGCTTGATAATTCCTCAGCACTTTGTGGTTATTTCTATATTATTTATCACTATGCAAGATCTTGTAGGTGAAGACAAGGTACCTGAATATGATTTGGCAGGAGACCAGCAGAATCTAGGAGGAGATGGACCTAGAGTGGGAGGCTAGATGACTTTTGCAGCTGCTCTTTGGTAGTGGTTTAGATTTGGAGGTGGGAAAGCCAGATTTGAAATGAGTGCAGCTGACAATGAAGAAGCTGGTTTGTCTGCAGGGTGGTGTCACTAGTTGCTGTTTAGCTGGTGGGGATGCCAACAAAATCTTACAACTTCCGTGTGTGGTGCAGTTATGTGTGCATGTAGCGCAACTGAAACTTAAGAGGCTGAGATCATGCAAAACAAAAACGGTATAGGCTGTTCATTCCATGACAATACTAACAAGATAGAAATGTTTAGTTGTTATATGTAGGAAAACAGAAAAAAGGAGCGATTACCATTGCAAATCTTGTGACTGTCTCCTCCTTACCCTTTCTTGTGCTCAGCCAAACTTGCTCTGTCTTTGGGAGTTTGGGGATAGCCAGTGAAATCCCTATTAATATCTACTGCTTTATTCTGGTATGCAAAATAATGGTATCACAGTCTAATTCTAGGTGGTGCTTACAAAGTAACATACTTTGAAAGTACAGATATTCTTGTGAGAGGAATTCAGCGCTTTCTATCACAGAATGTGAAATGATTGCTTTGGCTTTTTTCTTTTCCTTTTGGTATGATCCCACTTCTGTATTACCTGTCATTACAATATTTTCTATCTAGTAGTGCTTTGCAGAGATCCAGACTCCCTATGGATTGTTAGCCAACATGCTCACTTTTCACTTTTCTGTGTATAGATTTGTTATAGAATATTTACAGTTGTCTGAAAATTACTCGGACTAAGTATCTTGAATGTTACTTTGCCTTTGGAGTTGCCACCATCGTCTGTTTTGGTCTTAGCCCTTCCCTGATTCTTCTGCTCTTCTATCCACGCTTTCACAGGCAAGTCTCCAAGCACTCAAGCAGCCTAATAGGTCTCCCCAATCTCAGACAGCTGTTTTTCTATTAAGATAAATTTCACTTTTCCCAAACTATAAATAATGCATATTTAGAACAACAAAGCAGCCACCTAAACCAAACATTACGTTAAGACGTTACTTGATGTTAACACCACAGTCTTGTGTGACTTTACAGTAACATATTGCCCAGTCTCACATAGTTATCTGTTAATTTAAAACTGATATAATCTGATTGAAACAAACAAAAAAATAGTGGGATAGGAAATGGGAGGGGAGGCTCTGACAACAATTCTAAGACTGCTAGCTGTTTTCATAAGCGTTTATATGTTTGGGGTCTGATCCTGTGCTTGTAATGGAGACCAAACCTACTATGTCCCTGTTATCTGTGCAGCAAGATATTATGTGAATTAAGTTAAACCATATGGAGTAGATATTACTTTACATAAATAGAGTACGTTTAGTTGGAGGAGTACTTCCAGACTGAAAAAGAAGGATGTGCTTGGTTCTTGGTTGGAATTTAATAATGTTAAAACAGCTGTACACTTTCTAGAAGAAACCTATGGTTGTTGTCAACTTTATCTATTAAAGACCATTTTGTATAAGATTTTATAACATATTATACTTCGGGTATGAAATATTAGTGCCAGGAACAGAAGGGTTTACTCGTCCATACAACAACTCCCTATGTAGCTTCTATAGTAAATGCAATATGAATATAATGGTTTTAGATCTATGTGGTTTGTCCCTACAATGACAGAAAGTGTTTATGTATGCCCCTTTGTATTCATTGCACACTCATGTAGGTGGTATTATTTTGAAATGAAAACACTATCTTGTTTGTTGAGGAATATGTGTTTATTTTTAAATTAAACAATGCTGCTAGCAATCATGTAAACTACTCTGTAAAGGGAATGTTACCTGTTTATGATATATACTCTTCAGGAGCTGATAATTATTTATTATAATTCAAGAAGGCGGTGAAACTTAGAGCCTCAATACAGTTATGTCAGGAGGGATCTGATAAAAATTTCGTATAGGACTTCGAAAGAACTGCACGTGAAATCATGCTCTGATAGCAGAAATTCTTAACAAGTCTGTCAAAACAAGGGTGGTACCAAGTGGCTAGGGAATAGCTAATGTAGTACTGAAATATATAGTAGGGAAGGAGCCAGGAAACTGTGAGCGTGCCTGTCTGATCTTAAGTGTATAAGGCTTTGGAATACATTTTGAGGAAGGAATAATTAATAACATAAAGGTAAATGGAAAACTGAAGAAAACGGATTTATCTGGGAGATCAAACCTATCCTAACTCGTTTTATACATTTCTTTGATCGGTTTTTTTTCCTTAAATGAGGGGAATACAGAGACCTCATTTATCTGGACTTTGGTAAAGCTATTTGATGTAATGCCATACTGGAAATTAACTTAGAGGAGATGTAGTCTGGTGTGTGAAGTGGGAAATGAATAAGGAATGGGAGAGGAAGATAACTGATGGTGCCGAAAGAGGAATGCTGGTCTGGAGAAAGGTTACACACAGAGTAGTCACTCCTGGGACTACAGCTGCTTAATGTTTCATTAATTACCAGGACAAAAAAAAGATTAAGATTGGGATCATTACACTTTATGATAAGATAAAATTGGGAGGAACTGTCAACACAGAGGAGTATGAGAACAATACAGTAATAAATGGATGACCTTGAAGATGGGAGTAAGAAAATAAAGTGCATTGTCATGCACGTAGGGGCGACCAGCAAAAACTTCTTGGAGCTCATAGATGGAAACAAGGCAATGTAAAACTTGATTCTAACTTACGAGTACTGCTGAGGTCTAATACGGAAAATAACATTCAGAAAAACCCAGAAAGTTTTATCAGTGTGGTTAGGGAATAGACAGTTTATTTTATAACAAGTTTCTTTTATACTGGCTGAAGAAAGATGATGATGACGACATGGAAAAGGCGAAGTAGTAGTATTCTAGGATGTGAGCACACCAGTAAGTGTATTGGCCTGCATTTAATCTTACTATGGAAGTTAGAGGGAGGGTTCTAGCCATCTTGTGAGTAAGGTCCTGAAGTAGCTGCCCAACAGGAGTATTGAGTGGGGGAACAAACCGATGTGATTCATTACGATACACAGTCATGTATAGAAATGTGATGCTGCTGCAAGTCTGTATTTGGAGCCTCAGGAGCTTCATTTCAGAACTGCATTTTATGGAGTGCCAGTTGTGGGAAAATACATGCCATGCTGGTCATATATGCATTTTGAGTTGTTCAACATATTGGCAGTCAGAAGTGGTATCTTTTCAATGTTAAACTAGTTTATGCATTTGATATTTTATGTGCTTTGATAAATATTTAGTAACTAGTATATGAAATTAACAGTAGATTCAGGGACATTTTCTAGCCTGTATTACTTGAACTATTTGTGCATTGGTCGTTCAGATTTTTTTCCTTGTTACAATAATTCTTCATAGCAACATTTATAGTTATTAACCTTTGTTTAAAATAAAATTCCTTCCATTAACCCAATGTTTCATAGATGACGTGCAGAGATGAAGAAAATTTCCAGCCGGTTTTTGTCAATGAGCAGTAATGCATACGCATCCATGTACTATTCAAGTTGGTTTGGCAATAGCCCTGTAACTTTATAGGTTTATATGCTTACACCAGGATGGTTCCTGCTGTTTTAAGTATTGTCCAGAGGATATATTTTCTTAAATGAAAATTGCTTGAAACCATTCATTTTTTGTGTGGCAAGTGAAGGTATCAATTACTTTCTCTTATTGCCTGGATGGAATAGGAAATATTAATGAAACTCAACTTCTGAACCTCCTGATTGGTAAATTCTTGGCCACCATGTTGAAAGATCATTGTTGCAGATCAAGCAAATGTTCTGTTTTACTCTTTAAAGGTCACACATGAGATGCAAAAATAGGTGAGCAATAAAAAGGGGAAGGTTTTTGAGAATGTGTATAATGTATTAAAATTTAATCCCAGTTGTCAGTAAGCGTGGTATTATGGCAGATCTACCCGCTTCGTCTTTTTGTCCACCTCTGTTCTTTTGTCTGGTGTTCCGTTCTCTGCTTAAAGATCTGGTCCAAAACTATTGGAAGCAAAAACATTGGGATTTCACTGTGGGAATTCTTCTACTGAGTTCAATGAGTCTCATTTGAAATCATGAAATAGTTCTCTTTTTCTTTACATAAAGATGTGATATTTTATAGCTCATGTTGCAGGCTGTTGCACTGAGACTTTAATGTGCATAGTGATTACAGGATTGTGCCCTTAGGATTCTAGAAAAGCAGGAGACTGTAGATCCATTTTAACTCTATTCTGCCTCTGAGACTGGATTCATGTTGAAGAAGTGTGGGGCACTGCTGATTTCCAGTGGAATTAAACTCCTTATTTTACATGTTACACTTTTTGAAGGATCTGGGTGTGGTAGCGTGAAAGGTCTATATCAGTTATAAGCTGTGTACTTCTAAATCTTCTGCCCTCATGTATTGTATGTTTGAATTTCATATTTCCCTTAAGCCTAGGGTTTTTATCCAGACAGTCTGCAGACCTGGTTTTGTCTCTCTAATGTGCAGTTAAGCAGCAGGCTTCAGGTGGGAGGGTGACACTAACAGCTGGGAGGCATTAAAGCTTAACTGTTTGTCAGCTGGACCTGAATTTTTGTGGAAAGTGATAGTAAGTGCTCAAATGCTTTTACTGAGACAAACTCACTGGAGCACGGACAATGGCTTTGTCTCATAGCAAAAGGCTGTCTGTTCTTTCTTTGGTGACAAATATTGAACTGGTTTTCTGAGGTGGAAGGGGTCCTTCATAACACTGCGCAGGACGATAGTGATAGGCATTCATACAGAATTACCAGACAGGTATGTCCTGTGCCTGAGTCATGATTTCTACTTTACCCAGCGGTATTTTGGCCTAAAATCGTAGATAAGATAAAAGGTAAAACAAAAGCATGGAAGCAAAAAGCCCTCTGTTTATTTTAGAGATATTGCTAGTCAGTTGCCCTCATACAACTCTGACTAGTTATGGGAAGTGATTTTTAGTATTTCAATTTTCTGCCAAGCAGAGAATCCTATGAAAATAAACAATATTTATGACTCTTAATGCCTTAATATATCCTTATAGTTGTTAAAATAGCATTTGTATTTTTTTGTTGGAAATACTTATTTGTTAATGTTTTTTAACTGATTCAGAAACTTACTGGCATGCAGAACTTTCACCTTTCCAGATGAAAAAGGGATGATCCACTTCACACAAGTAGCAGAGCTCCTCTGCACAACCTTAGAAATCTTCACTTTGTAGATAAGGTCATTTAAGGACATTCTGTGATGGCTCACATTTGAGCAGAAATCAGTATTAAGACTGAATTGAGATAAGAGTTTGCCAGTCATAAAATGGACGGCTTAAAAACTGGCCAGCTATTATGACTACTTTTTATCTGCGGCCTGAACAAGGAGTGTGTTTAACATGCCCTGTGTGTGCATTTTCAGATAATGCCCAGGACTCCCAGAGATGGTGGCTCTGAATGGACAGGGTAATTACTGGGTTACCTCTTGCTATTTGGGTTTGGGTGACTTCTCTGACCTTTTGGGTCTAACTGCTTAGCTCATTTTTTCAGTCTGGTCTCTTAGTAAGACTTAGTGAAGAAGGTGTGTACGTGCTTGTGTCTCAGTTGTCACCTAATAATTTATTTTTTTGCTGATTTCATCCATATTTGACAGAGGTGTGACAGACCTCACAATGCTAAGTTACTTTATGGTTTGTACAAATAGGCATTTATATGGAATGGAGAAGTGCTACAAATGGCCTTGTGTGAAAGGCTGCAGCATGAGTTGAGCCTGTATTAGGCATCAGAGAAACCATGTGGGATCTCAGCCTTACTATACAAATCCATAGGGAACCTGACTTACTTGGTTCAGAGACCTGTGTAAAGTATTTGTGAATGTGTACTGGCTTATATGAGGCAGTATAATGGATGAAATGCAAATGCTTCCCCTGAAACTGGTTATGAATGCAGTGCCATTGCAGACTGTGAATCACAGTATTTCTCATTTCTCTTGTTACTTTTAGTGTGAAAATATATGTTGCTGGGGTCAATGCAAAGCTCGATAGCAAAGTTAGATCTGCACAGGTGTGAGTAATTTGCCCCATCATTGCCAGTAAACTGCATGAGAAGAAAGCGCAAGTGCAGTATCTCACCTGTACACCTTACCTCACAGCATCAAAAGCCACGATTTTGATAATTTATTAAAGCCAAATATATATAGTATCTATCTATAGCTCTTATATATTGGGGTGTGTGTGTATATATTCACTGTGCATTCATTATACTTCTTTCAGGAAAGTATTCTTGTGGCTAAAGCACAGAAGTAGCCATCAGTTTTGGATACATTTTCATGCCTCTGATTTTGTCCAAGGTTTCCTGCAGACCTGTCAGGCTCAGGTGTTGAATTTGCAACTGGCTGTTCCTGTGCTCCCGTGCAGCTGGAGCTTGTTCACCGCTACTGCAGGGCTGTGGCCTTCTGTCAGAGACTCCAGACACAGCTTCTCTGGCAGCTCCTTTCGTTTGCATTTGGCACGGGGACACCTGAGCAGGGGAAGGGCCAAAGCAATGTATTCTGCTGCTTTTGGTTTGTTTCTGAGTGAGGAGTTGCTAAAAGATATTTCCGTCTATAGCCTGGTGCTGTGGCCTTGGCATACCTGGTGGGCCAAAACAGCTTTCCTCATGTCATGTTGCCTGATGTGCCCCAAGTTTCCCCTCATGTCTTCAGTGTGACCCATCTCGTGCATTGATGCAGAAGAACTAATTGGATCCTATGTCACGTGCGAAGTGCTAAGCTTTCCAAATGTAAACCCAGGCAACTGTGAACTCTACTTGGCATGCTTTGGCCTTGCGGGAGTTTGGGGTAGGGGAGGATCTGTTAATCCGTATCTCCTCTGTGTAATTAGACAGTGCTTTTGTGAAGTGTTGTGAGATCCTGGGTAGGGTGGTGCTACACAAAGTTAATAGACCTCTTACGTTATTACCAAACATTTAAACCTTTCTCTGAACACCACCCAGTGAGGAGTTCTAGAGATGTATGCCCCACTAAACAAAAAATGTAGTCACTGGAAGTGGTTTCAGTGTATTTTCTATTTTTGCATTATTTTAAGTTTTTCTATGGGCTATGTCTTGAGAGCTTGAACTTCAATGTGTATTGCTGCTTATAAAACTGGAAATGCTGTGGTTTCTAAATGGCAGAGTACTGAACTTGGGAGGTCTTTAACTTTTCTGATACTGATATTTTAAAACTTCATATGTATTTTGGTTGGAATTTCTAATGAAACTATATCAGATTGGTACTAGGCGTCAGTTAGAAACAGATGTGGCATTTAACACACTCCCTCCAGCCAAGGTATGGTCTGATAACTGAAGAGTACAGGTATCCTTGAAAGGAGTTGATATCAATCTCCTTGGATATCAAGTTAATTTCAGGCTTGTGTTAGAAGTCCTTGATGGAAGACCGGAGGCAGTATGTATGTGTGTGCATGTGAATGTAGTTTTAGGGATTTGCAGTGGTTTCAATGCCAAATGTTTTTGTACTTCTTTTTTGAAAGAACTTTTTTCAAGGCACATCCAGAACGCAATCTGTGCAATCCACTGACTAATCTATAGGTAGCTTTTTAGAGGGTCCTTCCTTTCTTGCAAGGTTACCAGCTCATGATAAACCTAAATGGGGCTGTCTTTTCTTGCTACTATGTTTTCACAGTAGCAAGCCTGTAATGTGTACATGGGATTATTAGGCAAGCCTTTGGGCTTGTTTTTAATCCAATGTTACAAGAGGAGTGTATATAATTGCTTTTTTCATTTTAAAATGAAATATTTCTTTTATCTCTGTAATATTTTTTGGGAAAAAAACAAAACAAACAAAACAAAACCAAAAAAATACCAACCCAAACCACCCTATCAGTTGGATATATTCTGGCTTCATTTGAAAATGAGAATTAATGGACTTCAAAGCAATAGTTGTTAGTGTATTTGTTCAAATCCACCCACTAATGGGCTTCAGTTTGATTTATAAAACAGTTCTCTCTTATCATACAAATGTGAATAGTTAACTTTTGTTCATGGAGAGCTGAGGGAGTAAAGTCAGTTTTCACTGAGACAACACTACTAAAATAACAGAATGAACAAGCTATGGCTTTAAAGAGCATTAAACATAAATGTTGCGGTTGTGCCAGGGCTAATGTTTAAATTTATGAAAGAATTTAGATAAGCAATATGATGCAATGCTTTCAGAATTTAGAAGAAAATAATTTTCTTCTTTGAAGCAAAGGAATCAGAATCATAGGTTTGAATATGTGAACAGGAACATACCAAGTTTATGTATGAAAGATCAGTAGAACCCGATGTGGCCATTTAATATGTACAGATGGGGAAACATGCCGTCTGCATAGGCTCAGTATAGTTTTCATTTGTAGACCTGTCCTCTAAAAGCTGCTCAGCTTGACTTTTATTCAGTAGAATGGATCCTGAAGACTAAATGGAAACACCAGTTAATGCAGAGTGCATCTACCAGGTCACCCATGTTGCAGTGCCCTGTGCATGAAAGGTTGCACAGGCTGACATTTTGCTTCCTGGCATTTGATTCTTTTCTCAAGTACACGTTCACAGTACAGGTTTGTAGAGGGTGGTTGCGGTAGCCATCAACTCTAATCCAGCAGTTGAGATCACCTGCAGCACTGCTGTGGGCCATAGTTCATTTTGTATGTTGAAAGACCTGGAGGTTTCAGTGGGGGGTTCGCAACTGCTTTTTTTGCTTTTAAAGGTGGCTTGAATTTTATGCGTAATCTTTATGTTAAGTGGCTTGAGTAGTTTTCACTGGGTGATGCTATCGGTTTGAGTAGATGCATATAATTTGCATATGTACATGGAGTATGTAGGAGGCATAGCACTGGTAAAGGTATCAAAACCACACAAATAACTTGGAAGCTGCTGTTTTTCTGACTTCATAGGGAAGAACTTAATGCTGAAGTCCATGGTAAATAACCTTTGGAAAACATGCCTATGATTGATTGTAAAATTACTTTAAATAGTTAAATTATATAGACAAAAAAATAGACACACTAATAATATTGTTGTGGTCATAAAATTGGTCCTTGTGTTTCCAGAGATGGCAACATATGACTGCAAATATGTAATTCAATCTTGATTCCTCCGTGTAGCACAGGATGTTACCGAAGAGTTTGGAGTGAAAGGAAGGAGGCATGGATCGTTCAGTGCAGACTGGGGAGTCTCCAAATAATTCAGATTGTATGCAGTTACCCCCCTTGGTCTGAGAAGAGGTCGAGTTCTTGCTCCTTGAAAATGGAATGCTTTTATCTACATTTCTGTTTAAGTAGGTGCTGAAATAAAGATTAACACAAGAAGAGTGGAAATGTACTGTATATGGTACCTCTTCCCCTAGGTCAGAAATAGTGCTATGGCAATATAGGTAGGTAGCTAATACTGGAGTTCTCAGAATATAGGCCGGATGTTGCTGCTCTTGAGAGAGCGAAAAAGTCCATTGAAATCAGTGGGAGCTCGTATTAAAGATCGAAGGATACAAACCCGTATTTTCTGAGTCAGCAGGGTGGACAGGGTTTCCTGCAATACAGTATGAGAAGAAAGGCAAAACTGTTTCTCTTCTGAAGTCCATTGACTACAGAGTCTGGAGAACTGTGATGCTAGTACCCCTATAAAAGTACATTGCAGAGAAAGTAATTAAGATGTATTCTTTAAAAAATGAGTAGGATTTGTGGTACCTTTCAAAGGGACAATAGAACACAATGACAGGAGAAAAATCCAAACCATGTATTGCACCTAATTGCTGAAAAATGTTGTGGGTTTTTGTTGGTGGGTTGTTGTTTTTTTGTTTTGCTTTGTTTTTATAGTGTATGAGATGACTCATACAGTGATACAGTGATAGGGATTAGAGGCTTTTATTCCAGTCATTGGTTCAATGTTAATAGAGGTTATTGTAATTTTCTGAAAGAACTGGAAGAGAATGAGATAGTGATTTCTATCACCTTAGATGCTAAAACAAAGAATCAAGACTACATGCTTTATGTCATCTGACAGTTTGTAGAGTGCCAAGTTAAAAGAAATACATGTATAAAAATATTCTACTTGAAATTTGAATTTTGCCAAGACTCTTTAGGACCCTTTGCTCTTTTTATGTTTGCCTTGTTTATGGTGGAGGGTGGGGTAACATAATTGACTTCAGTTTATGGCATTAAAATTTTCTCGTATCTTTCCCTTTGGAGAAGAGTTTATAGTTAGTCTGTGTCTTAGACTCACAGATGTGTAAAAATGTAGTAACACTTTCGGTTCACTTCACAGAGCATGTACACTAATAGGCACACCCTCACTCTGACAGATACCTGTAACAGATTCCCACTCTGGCTGCTGATTCCCACTAGACGCGGGTATAATAGACCAGTACACCCATAATATGTATGAGTAACAACAGAACAGAAAGAAGGCAAAAGATCTTCTCTCATCAGGTGATTTCATGCATAGTGTGGAAAATTCTTGTGTAACTTTACTGCATGGAGAAAGGGAAGTTCACTGGTTTTCTGTTGTGGCTAATTGTAGTATCTCTGTTAGAAGCCTGGCACTAGGCAGGGCTAGACAAAATGCACTCATGTTTCACTCCTCCTTTATTTTTATATATAACATGTGGCTTCATAGGAGAAAACAAAGCAGGAACCATCAATGAAAATGAAATTTTTTTTATACTTCATCCATGATGTAATTACTTATTGAAGAAAAAATATTAAAAATTAAAAATAAAACTACCCTAACATGCCTTTTCTGATGTGTGAGCAGTGATGTCATGAGAGTATAGGGTTTTCTAAGTAATTTATCTTGTAGCAATTGTCATCATTCCCATGCTACATTTTTCTCTATAAGATTAGGAAGCAATGGCATTCTTTATGCTTAATGGCACAAACAATTATAGCACTGACTTGGCACTGTTTTGCTGCTTTGGCTGGCTCTGATGCTGCTGGCTTTTAAATTGGCTGCAAAACAGCCTGTGGGACCGATGTGTAATCGGTTGTCTGTTGGCGCGTGGTTCTGGATAACGTTTTTCCTTTGACTCATCTCTGATTGCAGGGAATTTGCTATTGGCTGTAGCATATCTGAGAATATGTCTGTATGCAAGTTTCTTACGAGCTATATGCAAAGTCCCTTTTATGGTAAAAACAAATTCTTTCACATATAACATAAAACTATGCACCATCCCTATTTATCGTTTCATTGCTCCTTGGGCTTTCTTTCTGAATTTAATATTATAAACTCTTCCTAAAATGTTCCAAGTCCAAAACCTGTGTGACTGAGTTTTGCCAAATAGTGCTTGTACTATGTTTAGATATTATGCTGCAGAAATTAAGGTTGAACCAAACTGAACATCCTTGTAGTACTCTTTTTGTGGCTGAAATGACATCAGCCTCTGTGTTTCCTGAGGAACCTAGTAAGAGTTGAAGCAAGGAAATAGGAGGAGACAGGCCAGATCATTAATATTGTAGTGCCTTTCTTTGTAGTGTATTTATAGTTCCCTTTAGGCAGAGACCTTTGGGGGACGGACAGTCAGTCAGTTCTGGTGATCACATGTTGACTTGACAATGGAGATAGTTGCTGATGAAGTTATAGAGCAGCTCAGTGTGCCTTTTTGACTGTCTTAGAATGTAAGAGCTGCTCCTGATGCAGTGATGGCTTTGTAAACTTCTGCTAGACCAACATCCATAACCTTGAACTATCTTGTGTGCGATTACGAGCCACATCATGTTCATTCTTACTTGTCAGACCATGCAAAGCGTAGTGTAAATATTAGTAAGTGTAGTACCACTTAAAGCATAGTGAAAATACTACTTATTTCTGTGCAGGGCTTACCTCCAAGATACAGGGCTGCAGTCTGGGGATGTGCACCCTCAAGGTCAGCATTGATGTTATGTATTTTCTGAGGGAAAACTCCAGAATTTTACCCAGACTTGGAAAAAAATCAAAGGCCAGATGCTAGTAGAGACATAACATTAGTCTGTGTACAGTCAGTAGTTGTATTATCTTTTTGGTTGTAATTTTGTTACTGTGCACTTTGACTTCTCTGCTTTGATACCTTCTGTCCGTGAACATTGGTAAAACTGTCTGGCTGACATCAGCTGAGAAGCATAGCCTGTGCACACCTATTGATGTACAAGGGAAAAAAACCCCTCTTGTTTCTGTGAGGGTCAACTTCACAGAATTTTTAAAACCTTTTAAGAGCTGTTAATATGGTGGAAAAGATGGCTTTTTAGTTCTAGTCACTACCTTATCAGCTTCTCCAAATATATGCCTGTTTTTCCCTTCCTGAATTTTTGTTTGACTTTGATAATGGTGTTCTGCATTGAAGCTGAGCTTACCAAGGAGACTGGTCCAGGGGCTTGTGTTCTTCTTCTGTTGGTTGTTGTCTGTCTTCCACTGTATTTAAAAATAATTTTCACCAGTTTTAGGTGTGGATTTCTGACAGTTTAATTTCCAACATATTGTGTAATTTCTTTGAAACTTGTACAGCTTTTTTTACTGAATGCTTACTTTGGATACAATTAAAACCTAACAAACTAAACCCTTTCAAACTTGAAGGATTATATACTATTCATTGTATTTTGAGTTAATAACACTAATGTATTATTTTATGTTATTTGGAAAAGCCTGGTTGGTATTACAGAGTGAAAGTGGTTGAATTAATGATATATTGCAGTGTGTTTAGGCAACCACATAATGGCTGAAGAAGAACTGAGAGATCTGCTGTATCTCAAACTGTTTAGGATCTTTGCACAGAGGTGGCTATATTGAGCCATAATGATTCCAAAGAAGCACTTACTGCAAAATGGAAAGATAGCCTTTTAAGATTATTTCAGTATGGGCCTGGCATTGATGCAGACTGCAGTGTTACTACAGCCTGAAAATGTTAACACCCACCAGCGTGTAAACCATCCTGTATATTAGCCACATGATTGTATCCGTTTTCTCCCAGGTGCAGGAGGAGCAAAGTAAACTTTCATTACAGAAGTGATCCAACTAACTGAAGCTGGTGGAGGAAGGAACTACTGTGAAGTAATACTTTGGCTTTGGTCTGCTTTACAGTAGTACCTCCTGGAATGACCGACTGTCAGGTTGTGCAGGAGCTAGAGCTGCTAATGGACACATGATAAGTACTTCATTATAACTGAGTGGCAATGACAAAAGAATCAGTGTTTCTAAGGCACACTTATTATTTTAACTCTCAAAGTGCCTTCCAGCATATGTACTGTTTCTGGTGCTGTCACGCTTCCCATTAAAGCATTGCCTGTTGAATGATCTGAACAGAAATCATTCTGCCACCTTGGTGCCAGAGGAGACCCTGTTCGACATGGCTGTCTTCACCTCTCTCTGATGTGGTGGGACAATACTTAATCTCAATCAGGGATGTTTAAGATTTGAATAAGAGCAGGAAATTCTTAAAAAGGAAATACAGGAACTCTTATTTTTGCTTTTGAGACTAGAGATCAGATTTCAGGTTTCTCTTCTAAAATTAACATGTCTGAAAACATGTTGTAGTAGTTACTTTCATGTTAGTAAATGATGGTATTTTCAGAAGACCACAAAATACTGAGTATACTGGAGGGGGGAAGCCCTAGCTCACATAAGATTTATTCCCAGTTAGAGTGCCTCTTCCGGCTCAGCTGCCTCTAGCTTTGTCCCTGGGCCAGGCTGCAAGCTGCACCTTTAGCAGGAGAGCTGTGCATCTCATCTTTGGTGCAAACACCTCCCATAAGCTGCTGGTAGCTGATGAAATAGCTGGAGTAAAAGCTGCATTATTGCTGTGCTTAGGAAACCCTTGTTCCATTAGTGACTCCCATATTGCTCTTACTGTAGAATTGAGCCTGTATTTCTGGTTGTCCTTTCATCTGCATTGTTTTCATCTTCTGTTGTTGAAATGGTCTATAGTTGAAACTGTATTTCTGTCTGGAATGCTGTTTAATTAGAATGAATGATCTTGTGTGTATGTAAGATTATTTTTCTTTAATAAATCTTTTCTCCATGTGTATATTCTATGACAAAACTAATTAGGAATGACAAACATGTAATTCAATAGCTTCAAGAGAAACATTTTGTAGTACCTCTTGTACTGCTTTTCGTACCCAGATTGTGGACACTGTGGATTCTTTGTTTGCTCTGTCACCTTGAAGTTGAGCTTACCAAATTTAGCTCAGCATTCTTATGTTTTTGTAATTTGTGCTATTGGCCATCCTAGGGTTCTTATTTCAATTACAATTTTATCACACCGATTCTTTTTTTATTAAGTTACCCTCCTTATAAAAGTTCATTTTAATTAACTCTAGTAATAAAGAAGTTATGAAAACTGTAACTGAGAAATGGTAATGTAAATTTTCACCAAAAGGAGCATTTAAAAGAAGAATGGAAAGTTTATTTCTCTGGCTATTTAATTAAAAGTTAAGAATCAGATATGCAAGCTGAGGAAAAAAAATAACATGCTTAATAGTGTTGAAATGAAACTGTTCATCCTTCCCCCCACAAGTTAGGTAACTTTCCCCATCAGGTTTCTCATTCTTGTCTGTCTGAAGTGATGCATCACACCTGCTTCTGAAATCCAGGGTCAGCTGTTTCTACTTTTTTTCCTTTTAAGAAACAAATTTTGCTGTCGTTGGAGTCAGTTACAAAACTTTTAGGGACTTTCTGTTATAGGTTCAGGCTTTTGGTAGTCTTAAACCAGTGACACCATCATATTCCAGGGCCCTTTGTTATTTCTGCAAGCTTTATCACTCATGCCTTGCTGTGATGTACTTTGACCCAGACACTCCTTTGCCTCTTCTGTAGACACTAAAGTGCTGTTCTTGTTTAATTTTTTTCAACATCTATGTTCTTCTCCATGTCCTCACCACTCACATTGGAAGACAGTTCAGCTTTTTATATAATACTACTGATTTTCTTCTCTGTTCCTACATATAGTTAATGATGAGAATGACATTGGAGTTGTTCCTGCTGACCCATTTTTTCTAGCAGAATGATCCTGTGTAGTGGTGGATGAGCGGGAAGAGCCCAGTGCTGTAAAAGTGCTCTCTTTTGACCTAATGCTAGTTTCAGAGCAGAGCTCCTGTGTCCTTCTGCCAGGACTGTTATTTTTTCCTCCCCTTGAGTTTCTTCAAACCTTTCTTGTCTCTGCCAAGAGCACCTTTCTACATTCATCTCAAAGTACAGTTCATATGATGTGACCAAGATACCTTTCGTGTTTGTTTCTAAGTTGGGTCTACCTTAAGATTTCATGCAGGTAGTAAATCAATTCAGCCACTCCAGTAAAAGTCTCTAGGGAGAAGACAAGGGAAGGAATCAACATGGTTTATAAACTTTCAAAATAGGTAGTAAGAACTTTTTCCCTTTACTTGGTGATTTACTTCTATTCGTTGTTAGTAAGTTAATATAGAGAAACATTGGTTTTGGTGCCAAAAATCATCAGGAACATAACCCAGAGCAATTTTTAAGGGCACAGCTTTTAAACAAGCTTCTGGAAGAAGCATTATTTGACAGCACACAAGTGAAATAACCCAGTTTGTTATTTTAATCTCATATCTCCACTTCTGGTGTTCTGTCTTGTGGATGATTTGCATTCATCTGAGGCTTTGGCTGATGGGTTACCATAAATGGCTCAAAACCAGATTGGGCCCACTTATATGCAGCAATTTTTGTACATAATTAGAATAAAGCTAGGCAACTTTCTGAAATATACCTTTTCAGCTGATTAAACTTGGAGTCATTGTTCTTGATACAAAGCAGTTGGCTTTTTAGAAGTCCATGATTCTTTCTCCCTGCCCCCCACCCCCCCAGGAAAGATAGGAGGCACTGTTCTTAGAAATAAAATATTCTTACTCAAGAAATGCCTATTTAGAATTCAAGGAAACTCTAATATGTGAAAATGTGAAATTAAGTATTTTTTGTATGTATGTTTTAAAAATATGCAGTCCCAAAATATGCTTTGAAGAGTAGTGATATTCTCTGTAAAACAAAAAAAAGATTGGGTTTTGCTCCGTGCTTATTTTAATTATGGAGAGACTTCACAGGCAGTTGTACAACTGATTTTTCATTGGAAATTGTATATTGTAGTTGTCCAATTTATCCTGTGAATGAAGAAAGCTTAGTAGCAACTTTGGAAATTGTCTCAGAAGCTCAAATGAAGTTTGGGAAAAAGGGGAAATTGTTAGAAGACGAAATAATTGACATTTAAAATATAAACTCAGAAAAGTTTATTTTCAAATTTGTGGGGGTATGCTGCTTATAAAACAGCAATAGGTTGTTTCCTGGCCTTTGCAAGATAGCATTTGTTTTGCCTTTTTTCTGATTGTGTGCAAATATGTAGAACATTGGAGAATATGTGAGGTGACTTTAAAGACTTGTCTACAGTTAAGAGGCATGTTGAATTTTAATTGTAACTTGTACCAGAGAAAGAAGAACAAATATTTGTAACCGTACCTAACCCTGACATCCCAAAGATGTATCCATCTTGATATCAAACATGTCTAGAAATACACATTTGTTTCTTCCAAACTTTTTACTTGTTTTGCAAGAGTAGTGTAGCTACACACGACAGTGTGTGTGCCTTTGGTATTTTCTGGACAATGAGATGCTAAAATTCTGAATTAAAGAAAACAAGAAATGAAGCTGAATGTTTTCTGCATTAGTTTGAAATACAACCATGAGTACAACCATTTTTTGTGTGCTACAGTTTACAGCCAAGCTTAATGAAGTCTGGTCTGACATTGACCTTCCTTGGTATTTCCCCATGTAAGTCTTCCAGTTTTTATCTGTGTAAGTGGAATCAGACTGGTTTTACTGTATCTCAGTGTCTTGAATTTCTGATTTTTTTCCCATTGTACGAAATATGAATTCTTCCACTGAATTCAGAGAGCAAGAATGGGCACTAAAATGTTGTTCTGGACTAAATCTACCTTCCATTATGTAAAAGGAAAGATGGTAATATTTTTATTGAATCAGGAAAGAGTCTGTCTGTGCTGGTATGTGACATTTCCCAATAGTCCAGCCTCTTGAGGGTCTACACAGTCTTCCCAATCAATGTCTGTGTGGCAGCCTTCTGTTTCTGTCAAGATTTCTAGAATAATTCAGATACAGGAAAGTAAGGAAACAAAGGCAAGACCTTTGGTGCCAGCAAAGAATATCTGAGTGGAAAAATCATCAAGTAATAGTTAATTCTGGAGTGCTGCTTTAACTTACCCACTAATATACCTATTTTGAACTGCATTCGTGCTGCTCTTGACATTGTCTTTATTTCTTGATTAGAGACTAAGATAATATATTCCAGACATATGCAGAGTAAGGAAGCAAATACCTTTTTGGACTGGTTTACCCTTGTCAAATGAAAGGAATATGCAGCAAACTAACTCAACAATGTAGTACCTATCTGTAGCTCACAGCACAACCACAGGAAGGATTGGTAAAGGCTTTTTTTACTGAGCCTTTCCCAGGCAAAGCATCACTAGTGTATTACAGCCCCTACCTCACACATAGAGAACACAGTTGTTTTCTCCATCTTGCAAGACCGTCATCAGGGTACTTTATTCCTTACCAGTTTGCCCAAAAATGTGTTGTTTGCCAAAGACCTACAAACGGTTTAAGTGGTATGGTCTAAGAGGCTGCAAATCTCTCTCACCTCATTATTATTGCAGAGTAAGATGTGGATGACAGAGAGCAGACATAGCTATCCTTTGAGTATGTTGTTTGAGAAATCTCCTTTTTTGGGCTAGGATTGGGTCTTCCCCTGACCCAGCAGCATGAGTAAAGTGAAAACTGAAAAATAGAACAGCCAGGACTTTTCTGTGTAAAAGCCTTTCTCCTATCTGCTTGTTTTCCTACTATTCTGGTGAGGCCTCATAACAGAGTTGGTGACAACTGCTTGTGTACCTACCCTCATTTAAGGATACACTGGTTTTGTTCCACTATAAAATCTGAGCAGTGTGTCTTCACAGCCCAGCAGCTCTGCTCCAGGGTTGCTCATGGTGAACACAGGGTAGCAGTCCATGATTGGAGTGCTGAAAAATGAATGTCAGAATAATTCATTTTATGAAAATGCAGATTAATCCAAAGTGAATCAGGTTCATGGAACCAAAATCTAGGTAGCAGATAAACTGGTAGAAATTTCCAGTGGGGTTCCAGTCTCTGTGGGAGGTTGCTGTACATTATAGGAATATACATGCTTTTTTTTTCCCACAAAAGCACATTAAAAAAGGTTGAAAACAGTTTAAAGAAAATAAGAAACATCTGTCTTCCTCCTCAGCTTTTTTTGTGTAGGCTATTAGCCTCTTCCCTTCTTAAACATATTGCCATATTTAAACCAGGACACTGTTTGTGTAGGGTTAATATGGAAAAGCACTGCCCAACTGCAAGCTGTTCTTGCATTTTGATTATTTTTTTGGGAGGTGTGCGGCAGCAGCTTTTGGAGATAGATAATGAAGACAGGAAGATTGCTTTTTAAAGTTTATAACCAAGCTCTTGATCTCCAACTAGGTTACTTATCTCATAAAACTTTCTTCAGATTTCTTCTCCAGCTATATGGTTATTGACCATTTCACCTGGAGTTAAATTTTTCCCTTTAGTTGATGGTCAGCTTGGAACAGGCAGAGGATGTTACTGTGATGTGTCTGAAGGCAAAAGAGAAAAGCGATGAGGCCAATCTACCCTGGGCAGCTCTCCAAAGGAAGCATTACATGCTTCGCTTTCGTGCCCTGATGTGCAAGACCTTGTGATTTGACTATTGGAAATGGTAAAACTCAAAGTATAATATAAAATAGAATAGGGTTTGCATTCTGTAGTGTGGACTATCCATGTTAGTGGTGAAAAGTATATTGTAGTGATGTTATTTGGTGTCTAAATAGCATCTTGCTCTCAAATGTAATTAGCCTATCTCCAGCTGTCCTGTTTACTTAAGCAAATGTTACATTCACTCATAACTTTTGAAAAACAAGCCTGCTTTATGTGTTGTCAAGATTAGTTGTGCATAATGTCACTTGTTGGTTGGGAAACTGAGTCAGGAAGTTATTTATCCAAATGCTTGTAGTTGTTCCTCATCAGACATGGACTAGGTGTCTGGATCCCAGGTCTTGTGTTCTAGCCAGTAGTCCATGGTGTATGTATGTTAACACCTATAGGCAGCTTCTATTCACCAGAATATTTGAGCTTTACTATGCTTCGGTGCCCTCTACTGCTCCGTTAAAATAATGCTGTCTCCTCGCTGTTGCAGAAGCACGGTTAATTTTGTTCTGTTTTCTTCTATGGGCTAATTGGCCCAATAGTTCCCCTGGTGAGCTGTAGCTAGTAATGGTGATTAGAGTAATGGACATACACTATACTGAGAATTAATTTTTTCTCTTCTAAAAGTCTGAGATGAATTCAGACTTAGATCATGGCGTTTTCTTGTTTTATGGCAAGGGCAGACTTTATATGTATGCGTGTATATATGCACAAGCAGTTTTCATTACTATGTGCTTGAGTTTCTGAACATATAACATGTAGGATCTGATATTTGGAAGTACAGAGCCATTTCAGTTTCCATTGAAATAGTTACGAATTTTGATTTGGGAGCTTCTCTGTGTCAGCTAGAATTAAGTTGTAGATTATCATTATTTTCCTGTGGTTTTGTAGGGTTTGGTTTTGGGTTGTTGTTTTTTTTTTTTTCTTTTTTTTTTTTTTTTTTTTTCTGTGTCCTGTTTTCCTCTAAAATGTTTTGCTCTTTACTACGTACATTGGTGCATTCATCCTCTGATTACTTCTGTTCTCTAGAAACAAGCCTGGGGGTCTGTAAATCATTGACCAACACTTTTACTGTACTGGAGGCTTGTTATTACCATATGGTTCAAACTGCACTGGTCCTTGTGGAATGGAGTGTAGGCAGCATTGCATGTTCTCACCCTTGGGAAGTAATTCAGGCAGCTGTGTCATCTCCTTTCAGAGTTTTAGTCTTTGAAAATTTAATCTTATCGAAACTGTTGTCCCATAATGACAGAAATGTTAGTCCTGTGTGCCACCTCTTCTGTATAATTAGATGCAAACCAGACAAGGTATTTAACTTCATTCAGTTTTATAAATGTATAATTCACTATTAGATCCCCTGACATTAGACCACATAGGTTGTCACTTGATTTTTTTCATTATTCACTAATGCAATGGTAACTTGAATTTTCAGCCCATTTCCAGCTTGCAATGCTATGTTTTCTTACCAGTGTTAATGACTGATAATGCATTTGAGAAGTGAGTGGTTGCCCATTCATGGTGCACTGCAGTGTGGGACTTTTTTTGCATGTTTTGGGAATGTGTACAGTGTGTTTTAATATAATCCATAAACAGATTTTTAGATCATTCATAACCCATATTTGTGTTGCAGGCCTCCCTATGGAATGAGATTCCTAGCAGCAGTTTTTATTTCTTCAGTGGTTCTTTCTAGCTCTCAGGAATACCCATAGTATGATGCTACAGTGGACTTGGTTTTCCCTATTCTTAAGATATTAACAGAAGTTGAAAGACAAAGGATTAAAAATAATGTTTGTGACCCTATGTATATCCAATTCATCAAGTTTACTTTCTATCAAGCCAAGCCAAGCTTTGCATGAAAAATATGTGCCTAGTGTCTCATTTGAATTTGTCCAATTTCAGCTTCCAAGGATTGATTCCAGGTATACCCTTCTAAAATTAATAGATATAAATGGGCTTCCAGTAGGTGCTTTTTACTCTTGGGGGAAGTTATTCAGAATGCTATAATCCGATGTTTTCTCTGTTTGTGAAGCTCCATAGGTAAGACATTGTCTCAGCCCTTAGGCCATTTTTATTACTACTTTTCAGCTTTTCAACAAATTTTTAAAAAATTGGCCACTAGAGTTGTGGAGGGTATTTTAAAATCAGTTTCATCATCGGTAAGTGCAGTTGTAATTATTTTCTTAGTCTTACTGGCTACTTAGTGCTCGCCTTACCAGTTTTCATTTATTAATTAGTAATTACACCTACTTCCTAATTCCCTTTGATTCCTTGGCAAGGGTTACTAGAAATGTGCCAGTCATTTATATTCATTTAGCATACATTTTATTGATTTTATAAATCTTGATTTCAAAATTGTTGTACCAAAATGCCTTGCAAATGCTGAAATGTTCTATAACTACAATTAACCCTCCCAGCCACACCTGTTATCAAAGTGAGGCAGGCATTAGGTTTATTTGACAGACTCTTTCTGTTAGTGTGCATAGAAAAGTTTTCCTTGGTTTTCTGCTTATGCTTTTCTGTTTGTGGGAAACGCATGATTTCCCTTATCTGTATGGAACCATTACCTTGGCACAGAAAGCGAATGCAATTTATAATTCAGTTTTTAAGATAGGCTGTCAGCAAATCCTGTCCTGACCACTCTTGAGAGTATCATATACAAAAAATAGTTGTTACTAGATTTGTGATTGATGTAGCAGAACTGATAAAAGTTACATTGTTTAAAAGTGTTTATAAATCACCCTGTCCATACATTCATTTCCTGTAATCTGTCATTATGATTTCAAATGTAATTGTGAGAGACACAAAACTGGCTTCGTAACACTCTGGAATGAGTTTTGCTTCCATTTGGTATACGTTGAAAGGTGGCTCAAAGCAAAAATTATAATCCTGGAATACCATGTACATTACAACAGGATATCTTTGCTTTGTGGTTTTGAATTACTGGAGGGCGTAGTCTGTCTTCTGCATTTTTCCCCTAGCATTGCTGGGATTTATGCAGAGTAACTGGGTCACTTATAGGGATTGCTTGGCACAGAGGATCGAGTGGTGGTTGTTTGGGTTGTTGTTGTTGTTTTTAAATACATATCTTGCTCTCACTTGGGAGATTAATGTTATGATAGACCTGGTGTACAGTCAGTATTGAGCTGGGGTTTTGGCTCTGTCCAACACAGATGGGCTACTAGAGCGCTGTGTGGTATGTTCGTAGATGTAGAGTGCTCTGCTCCATTCCTGAAGATACTTCCCAGTTTCTCAGCTAGGCCTAGAAGTTGGGTGAGGGAGTAGTTATTGTAGCAAGAGTGAAATCCAAAACACTGTCTTCATGCACAGTTTTCCGCATTGCAAGGGATGGAAAAATAGTTTTGGAGAAGCAACTTAAGTTTTATTACCTTTTAGTTATTTTTCAAAATCAGCCAGGAGCATGATGGAGGCAGAGGTTTACTTTCTGTTGCAAAGCGCTCGTACTCTAGCAGCTTGCTCAAAGAGGAGAATCAGTATAGCATGAACATATTCTTCCAAACTCATGGTACCCAACCATGGCTGTCAGTGAGGTCACTAGCCTTCAAACAGTACAAGTTTTCTTCCAATCTTAAGGATTATTCCTTTAAAGAAGAAAGATAAAGCACACAATATTGTCCTCTGAAGGGGCCACACTTCCTTCCAGCAGAAAGCACGAACTGCCTACGCACTCTATTCAATTTTCCTTACTTAGGAGTCTTGTTAAGGCAACCGTCCTTTGCCCAGCTCTATCAAACCATATGAGCCTCCTGTTCTGCAGAGTGGGCAAGGACATTTGAATTAAGTACTGCAAAAACAGGGAAGTAATTTTTGTTCTTTCTGCCTTTTTTATTTGGTACTTCTCTTCTCTGGGTTAATTGTCAGCGCTTTCACTTTGTGTAAAGGGTTTGCAATGACAGACCAAAATCTTTCACTGACATCTGCGTCAGTTAAGTAAAATGCTTCATTATTGCAAACTTGTTTTAAGGAGCAGATTTGAATGAGCTCACAACTGTAAACGCAAAAATTGTGGCATTTAAGAGGCAGATGTAAAGTATCTGTACTGGGAGATTTGATTTTAATCAAGAAGTACTGAACAGCTTTGGTTTTGCATTAGGGTTTTGGGGTATAATAAAAAATGTTAGCTGTGCAATTTAAAAGTATCCCTTATGTCCAACTCAGGCTGCGGTTATTTTTCTCCATCTGAAAAATTGGGAAGAACTAACATATTTGAATTCTGTTGCTCAGTAGAGCAGTAAGAGTAAATTCTATTGCTGTTTTTATAAGAGGTCAAAGCAGATGATCAGGCTAGATGCCCATCCTCATTTTCAAATCAGCAAATCAATGCTTAATTCCTGTTTCCCAGGAGAGAATTTATTAGCTGCTTCAGGTGCTATGTTCATGCATTGTACCAAACTGTGGTTGGTGTGGTTGTACATCTCAATGCTCTTTTATTTGTCAATCCCTTTATTAGACTTTCATAGTTAAAAATTTAGAAGAGATTTCTTTTAACAACATGGTCAGTTGTACTATTAATTTAGGAACGTTCTCTTACTTGAGGAAACTGTTCGTAGTGTCTAAACAGTTATCTACCAACAAAGCTGTATTTTCCTTTAATGGACCTTTGGCTTAGATTTGTATTCATTTTGCGTTTGTGCAGAAACACCTGAGATTTGCTTAGAATTTACAAATCAGAAGTGCAAACACAAACACACAGCCTTTTTTATCATATCTGTCACCTTTCAAAAACTGTCGAAGAATCATATTTTTAGAAGCTGTACTTGTGTAGACACAAGTAATGCAATAGCTGTGTCAGTCTTTGAGATTATGAACACGCTTACGATGAGAATATTCTTGGCGTAAGTTAGGAGTATTATATAATAAGGAAACAATGTCTTTTTATACTTTTCTTACAAAACATTCCCTAGTGAGAACTAGACTAAAAAAACCCCATAGGATTGCCTATGAATAGATCTTCGTGCAGCATGATAACTTTAGCCAAATTACACAAAGTAGATTTAGAATCCTTGTCATGTTTTCATAGTTATATTTTTAAAACCCTTTACTGGCATCTAATATGAAATCTGATTGTACAACTGTAAGTCCCAGCCCAGCAATGTACAGATGTACAAAACTGTCCCTCTAGCAGTAAGGATGTCTAAAAGGCAGGAGTCTCGGTGATCAAAAGCAATAAACCACTTGAATGAAATAAATAAAAGCAGTGGGACTAATCCTGCTTTGCCTGGTGCCCCAGAACATACAAAGAGCAGCGTGGAAGGCTGAGGAAAATGTCTTTGGCTCAGTAGTGGTATAGGTCTATGACTTTACAACACAAATATAAAGCCTAGCATATGGTCAGGAGATCCTCCGCTGCAGTGCAACCTCCAGACCTGCTGTAATAAGACGTGTCAAAGAGGAAGGGGATTGGCCCCTGCAGTTCAAATGTAGAAAATATACAAGTGGTAGGTAGTTACCCCCTTCACTCCTTTTTCTTCCCCTGTGACTCATGTAGCTTTCAAGTGCAACACAGAATACAGCCCAACGCATTCTATGTGGCCATGTGCCAATGCTGAAAACTGAAGTGGAGCAAAAGGAAGATGAATTCAGATATAGCAGCTGTCTTCTGTGTTAATGATGTTTCCTAGTGTTTTATGAGTGGTTTCTACAGAAAGTTGTTAATCCATGGTGACCAAGAGTATGAGAAAATACATGCATACGATAGGTGGTATTTGTGGTGTGAATAAAAATTTGGGAGTGTAGGTTAGTGATCCATGATAGGTAATATTTGTAGTGTGAATAAGGATTTGGGAGCGTAGGTTAACCTTCCAAACTGGGCGGGAACAGTTCATCAGCAAGCTTAAAAGCCCCAAAGGATAAGTAGTTTCTGTGTGTGCAATGTATGTTTCCAGAGAAACCACCTGGGAGTAGGTGTATGTATAGCTAGGCTCCAGAAGGCAATGGAATTGTCTTGAGTTATCCAAGCTACTTTTACATTAAACAAGAAACAAAGCGGGTTTGAGATAAAAGGCTAGAGCAAAACAGTAGTTAGATGATTTGAAGGATGCTGCCTAAAGTAGGAAATATGTTGTCAAATAGTGTTGTGGAAGAGAGTTCCCTCTGGCAGGCGTAAACCAGGACACACATCTGGGAAAGAACAGATAGCTGAGAGAGACACCTTTTCTCCAAGCAAAATATGAGGCATTGCAAGGCATTGCATGACATTGATTGAAACAGTGATCGACCTTTTCTTCCTTACTTTTGTTTTTAGAATCCTGATTGCTTCTTCAGCATAGCTAAATCATAGACCTTCTCCCCTCCCTTAATGTCTGCTATAGATCAAACAGAAAATGGCTCTGGAAGAAACCCTGGTCTGTTCCTTTGCTCCAAGCCAGGATCAACTCCAAGTAAACTTTTCCTGATAGACATTTGCCTGGCTTGTTCTTAAATGTATTTGGTGATCAGGATTGCACAACCTTCCAAAAACCAGCATTTGCTTATCATTGTAGTTAATTTCCTTTATTTTTCCTTTATTCTTATCTAGCTGCTGCTGTGGCTTTGAGCACACAAAAGGGAAAGGAGAATGAGATCACAAGCCAAATTTATACTTTTACCATTAGCTATTTTTCATCTCTACAAAGACTGAGGAACTTGTTCTTTATTTTTGTACCAGTGAGATGCTACACAGACCATTTTTAGAGTTGAATGATATGCATAGAAAACCCATGGAAGTTAGATGCAGTGCATCAGTGAGGGAAAAAAATTGGGTGCTGATCTCCCTTTGTGCTCAGCAACATGAATGTGGTAAACTGATTATATTGTGTTCTTGAATCGACTGATAAATGGTGAGCAAGGCGCTTTTCTTTTTTTTTTTTTTTAGGGGAAAACAAGCCTCCCTTTATTGTGAGGATATATTTTTGGAAGAGAAATAAGTAATGCCTTACAATGTGGAACATTCAAAAGTGTTTGGAATCTGACAGTGGGTGAACTACTATAAAATCTGTTAGCTGTGTATGATGGGCTGCATATCTCATTGGTCCCCTAGCTCTCTGGAAAGCTTCACTTAAATAATTTAGCTTTATGTATTTCAGAGGAAAAAAGTGTGCAAAGAAGAAGTTGTTTCAGGCTTTCAAAATAAATTTGTATAAGAATATGTGAAAAGTCATAAAAGATACGTATTCTTTTCATGTCAAAAAAGAGCTTCTCTTTACTAAAGATGTTGAAATAATACCATTTGGTTAAAATGTAGGTGTGGGGAATTGTTTGAAGTTTCTTATTGTTCTCAAGACTCTCATTTAGTATTAGTGCAAATATTTTCATAATCAACCTGGAGAGTGAGATGAGATGATGATAAAAGGGAGACTTTTGACAACTAAAATGTGACTAAAAACTCTTTGCAACAAGGGTAAAAACCATCATAATTTGTCTAACAAATGCAACTTTTTTCTGAGGGTTCGGAGGAAGCCATGACATCTGAGGCACAACTTGGCTTCAATAGATAAAAAAGAGCCGATGTCTTTTTTTTTTTGTGGTCAAAAAAAAGATGGTGTTCTTAAGTGTATCTTTTTTGTGGGTATTTGAAGAAGAATAATTTCTACCAAATACCTACTTTATAGCTGTAACACTGATAAATGGAGGCTGGTAGAAGAAATAAATTTGAGAAAAGTATGTAGTTTTCCCCCCTCTTCTTTGATCTTTATCTGCCCATATGTGTAAGAAATCACATGCACGTCTCTGGTTTGGCTGTATCTGACATGGAATTCAGGTGGTTCTTGTAGGTCCTATACAAAGTCCAATAAAGCCAGTGAGATACTTTCCATTGATTTCAGTGTCTTTTAGATCAAATTTAGTCACTAATTGCCTGACAGTAATATTTTGGTTATATTTAATTTACAGAGTATAAGGCAGAATTAAAAGAAAACATAATAAAGTAGCTTTGCTGGTTAATTTATTTACAAAAAAATCTTCCTTAAGTCAAAATGCTAATGTCCTTTTTAATGAAAAAATCAAAAACCCTCCTCCCTTCTCTAAACCCTTCAAATACAAGCAACCAGGGAATTATATAAATAGATATTCTTACCTTTACTACAAAAAATTCATGCGGAAGTCCTATCTTGGAATAAGCTATTCATTAGTTGGCTTGGCAGAAGGAACACAATCCAAATGAATGAGCTGCCAAGAGTATTTTTAGTGGTTTTATATGTTGCCCATTCAAATCTTGGAAAATTTCTTTAGAAAATTGGACAAACTGACCACTCATTTTACAGGCTTTCACAAGATCTAAAAGTGAAAAACAATGATTGTATTTAGCATCTGTTAATGGAGGTTTCAGGCTACAGAACTTGAGAAAGTACTGCTGGGAAGCTAATACAATAACTATAAAATATTGGACTGATAATAGGAAACACTGGCACTGAACAGATATGGAAAGAGTCATTCCACATCCAGGCCTGTTGCCTTGTGCTGAATGCTAAAGATACTGTAGCTAAAGATACGCAGTAGTAGAGATCTGGAATGAAGTCAGTCAAACTCAAGATAGATGAAATTGTCTTTTTCTCCTATGAGTACTCTTGGTTGGATAATTCTATCTTTGGAGAATTAAAACTCAGGAACTTGGACGTAGAACAGAAAGCAAGTTGTGCTAACATTTTTCCAAATGGGGAAATGCATGCTATTACCCCATGTATGTAATTAAGCCCTCCTCTTCCTTTATTTGAAGTCAGTGGCTTTTTTTTTTTCTTTTTTTTCTTTTGCTTCTTTGGGAATTGGATCTAGACTTGTGCTGCCATTGTAACTGTTCCCTTGACAGTTTTTTTTTCTCCCTGGGCTGGAAGCTAGAAAATCGATAAAAGGGAAACTATTCACCAGATATCAAATGTATTTCAGTGAATTATATTTTATTTGACTCAAAGTGGAAAGGAATGACAAGAGAATATTACATTTTTAATCCCACATAAAAACCTTTCTGGGAAACTATTCTCTGCACACGGAGCTGAAAATTTTTTTCTCAGCAATGCAGGTTTTTTTAACATGTACAAAGGTGATACCCAAAGTCGGCCCTCAAAAGATGTTTTGGTTTGCAACATCTGCATATTGGGATCCTCTGAAAGATGAGATATATGGAGGATATTTTAATATTTTTTCAGTTATCTGAATAAAACTTCTAGAAGAACTTAAAGTTGTATTTTCCTCTATGTGAAAGAACACAGCTGGAGGAAGCTTAAGATGACAGAATTGGTACAAGCTTTTGGCTGTAAATAACCATGATCAAACAAAAGTTGTATTTATGACAGAACAGCAGCAGAAGCAGCTTAAGGATACATTTTACCAGTGCAGGTGCCCACCACAGAAGGCTCACAACATCTCAGAGTAAGGCTAGCCTTGCGTAAAATGAGTTGTTCACAATGGTGAATGAAACTGTTCTCCAAGAGCAGGAAATCAGCTGGAGCCAGAGAAGCTGAGCAAACTTATATATTAAATTTGTCACAAAGTTAAGCATGAGTAATAAAAAGAAACACTACAATTATATTTTGATTTTGGATCAGTTATGCCATTGCTTAATACCACTCAGAGATCAGCTCGTTGTCAAAAGGGGCAAGAATTGTTTTCTCTGAGAAGAAAACTCATCTTGTTAAATTTGATTTATACCACAGTAAAAAGGCACCATGATCAGCCTGACAAGTTTTAGATTTACTTTGGGCAGAATCAGCTTCAGTCAGACTGCCTCTTAGTTATGGGCTTAATAAGTCTTCTCCTTCAATACGTTAATTTCAAATGGCTATACACAAAGTGGTATATACTTTAAAAATCGGGGGTTAGAAATAAATCAATAATGCATTTAAAGTTCCAAATTGATAAACTTAATTGTTCTTTACTTAGAGAAAGGAAAATTAGGATTCTTATAATTGTTGTCAGCTAACAATGTGGCTTTAATATTTTTCCATTTGACATTTGTTCTGTTGCCAGGTGTATCTGCTTATGTTCTGTGATCTGCTTTGCATTACTTTTATAGAAACATTACCCTTAAAAGTGCTACATGTAGTATTAAATAGCAGGGTGAGTCGGGAGATATGGGCCGAATCTCTAGCTCACAAATGAGAAGTTTGGATGCCTCATCTGACTGATAAGGTATAAATACCTATAACCAAATCATCAGTCTGGCACTACTGATAATCTTGGCATGCAATTGACGCAGGCAGGAGTGCAATATCCCAATATCCAGGGTTCTGAATATTGCAAATCATGGATAAACAGAACACACAGGAAAGACTTTTCTATACAGGCTGCTCTTGCTACAGTTTATTCTTCTGTCAGTATTTCCCCTATAAACTCCTTTTATTCACAGGTTTGGAAGTCAGCCATAAAATTTTGCTTCTAGCAGGAACTTGGCAGACAGTGTCTCAAGTCAGGAAAATTATTTTAAACAAATTTTTTAAATATATGGTATGCATTGGGGCTCTTTTAGAAGTTAGAGGTGCAGTCATTTCTTTCTGAGAAAAAAGATTGGTTTCAGTGGATGATTTCATTGCGAGTCCTCTAAACAAATTTTTTAAAAAGGAAAAAAAGGCGGTTGTAACTAATTAAAGAGAAAATGTGAGTTTTCTTTCAAAAGCATGTGTATAGAGATACTGTATGTAAATGTCAAGCACTTGTGTGTTTTGAAGTGATTGCTTTTAGGGTATTGATTTAAATAAAATACATAATTTGTCATTGTGATGGGATAAAGTTTGTTTATGATGGTGTAAACTGTAAGGTAAATAGTATGTAACATAAGTAATTCTTAAATGCCCGTATTCCCTCTTTATTTACTTTTCTATAACCTGTCTGTAAGTCTTGTGCATGAGAGTCTTGGCAAGTCAACCCTTTAACAGGGTAATACAGTAATTGATAAGGTTGCGGGAAGAAGTAGATACCATTATGTGAATCTGTTGTACGTCTGGGATCCAGTCATACTCGGATTGCATGTGCAAGTCACGTAAGCAGAACAGCCTTTCTTATACTTCAGGGTTTGCAGCGTTAATTTGGGCAAATACCACCAGGAGCACCGCAAACCAGCAGGAGTGAAATTTGATGGTGATGGTGGTAACAGCTCCTGGCTTTGTGTTAGGGTCTGTTCTTCTCCATGTTCTCACAGCTTACCTGTGGGCTGGAAAACAAGAAGTTCCACCCTGTGTTCTCCCCTGTTGCTTTTCTCCTACTTGTAACCTGTAAGTTTAGTACTTTGTTTAATTTTAATCTAGAGCTTCAGTAATTCATAGCACTCCTGCCATAGTTCCCCTTACCCTGGAATGGTTTCCTCAACTACTGTCAAGTTGGTCTCCATTAAATGAACAGATCAGGAAGGAAATGAGGAGGTCCTAAGCTGGCACAGGTATTCACCAAGAGGAGATGAACCTGGGATAGGTACCTGACCATTAAGAGAAATATTTAGGAGTGTTTTGTTTTGTACTGTTTTTTTTTTTACATGGAAAGCATGATTTAAAAGCATTCAAAATATGTAATCACTGAGGTATGATTGCAATTTTATATGGAATCGGAATATAGAAAAAAATGCTGAAAAATAAGCCCCGACAGGGAAGATTTTGCAAATTTGATCTTTGGAAGCTAATGGAAATCCTCTGCTTTGTCACAGGCATAACGCTCATCTTTTTATCAGTGTTACTCTTTCCACTGTATGTGCTGAAGTGATGCAGTTTTTAACTTTGGAGACCAGTTTTTAAAATTGCGTGGAAAAGTATTTAAAAGCACCTTTATTTGGGTGTTTGTAAATATATTTAATAAGGTAATTAAAAAAGAATAATGCCAGATATATTTCCCAGAAATTGGAGTCTCTCTTTCTATTATGCACCTGAGGAATTCTGCACATTAGACTCTGGCTGACCCATCACACTGTTTATGCTGGATGAGGAACATGTGGCGTGCAGTGTGAAGGTGGAAAAATCCAGTGTATCCAGGTGCAAATTTTGAATCAGCATTCTAGTAAAGCTTGCATGAATTCTTACTACATGGAACTTACTATGTGGACTCCAGGAAATATATGGAATGTTGTTAATGCAGATTTAAAGTAGGCCCATACCAAGATGTCCTGAAGATCATGTTTTCCCTTTCATACTTTGTACGAACTGTAGACATGCATAGTAGAAAGGACAGTGTTTATGGTTGCAAAATAGGAGGTGGAAGAGCTCTATAAGGGGCACTAAAATCCAACTTTGGATACAGAGATGTAATTCTCAGCTGTGCTACTCACATAATGCACCTTCTCCTCCTCCTTCCTGAGGTCAGGTTCTTCTCCACGAAATCGACATAACAATACATAGCCTTAAAAGCTGTATTCAAAAAGTATTTAAGACTGTGTATTGTATTTGTCATGTGAAAATGAGAATGTTTTCATTACATCTGTGGTGACTTCTTTGCACAACAAAATGCAAGGACTGTTTATTTAATAATACCATAGTGTGGAGAATGTTGTGTAATTAATTATAATTTTAAAAATATTTTTATTCTTATTAGGACAATTTTAAGTTCTTTATTGGGAATGTTAATATAATTGATGATATTTTCAAAAGGAATATCACGTTTCTTATAAACTATAAAGCATCCCATTCCTTCTTTTTTGCTTTTTTTAAAAAAAATCTGTCTTTATGTCTCTTCCCAGCCCTGGCAAGTGTTTGCCTCAGGCTGGCTACTGAGAAAGTGGGCAGAGTCCTAAAATTTATATTGCTTTCTTGGTTATATTCCCTTTCAGAACCTCTGTGCGTTTCCCAAGGTCTGTGGCTTTTGGGTTGTTTGCCAGCTACACGTGCAAATCTTTGTTATAATTTTCCAGACCACTTAGAAATGGAGGGAATTGGAGTGATGCTAAACATTTCTCTGTATAGTTTCCATTTTGGATGGGGCAGATTCAGAGGAATGGATATGTTTTGAGAGTTCAAATTTATATATTTCCAGCTATGTATTCACATGTGCTTTTAAATCTTGGAAGACAACGAAATACTGGAAGCTTGGGGAGCATTTTTTCATATTCTTGATCCTGATCAGCTGTCCTGGATGACTGGACCTAAAAGCATTAGAGCAGCATGGACTTCTTGTCTGGCTGTTTTGTGTCACCAAAGCTGGTTATTAGCCTTCCTCCCTGTTCTCAGGACCTAAGATCTTCTCCATGCTCTAATAGGGGTGAAATGTGAAATAATATTTACCATTGTAGATAAGGCAGATAAAGGGCTCATGCCTCTAGTTGGGCAAGCGTAAACGAAAACCTGGGCAAATAAGTTTGGATTTTTAGGCGTGTTGCCAGTGATGTGTATTTGTGGGACATGCTTATCAGGGTTTGAAAAAAGGATTTTTCTCTTTGCTAGACATTTATCTGTCAAAATAGTAATTTATGGAATATCACCCAAGAAGATGAAACAGATTGTCCAGAGGAGAGGACAGAGGCAAGTGCCTCTGTAATAAAAATGTACCCTGGGACTTCCGTGTAGGTCATCAAAAAGTGTCAGTAGTGAGTAAAACTAGAATTTCATATGGGTTTTTCTGAACTCATCTGAACAATGTAGTTAACTCAGAAATTGAAAAATAGCAACTTAATTATGCTTTAATTACATCAGTGTTGATTCTTTTCAGCAGGAACATGTAGTTGCTGTCTTTAGCTGTTGTTAGATGCAGAACTAACTGCAGGAGTTGGGTGTACTAATGCAGTTGCTTTCTGCTTGGAGTTGTCAGGGTGGGAACCACGATTTCTTCTCCATGCCCACAAATTCCATGTTCCCTCTGTTACTGCTCACAAAGAAGGAAGGAGGTGATACAGACTCTTTTCAATGCCAAAAGCCTCAGCTAGCTCATAGGTGCCAAACAGCCAAGCAACATTTCATCCCTTCCTGGATGCCAAAAGCCTCAAATATCCCTGCTCCACCTGCCAAAACCTCCAACTTTGTCCTGACAACTCCTGCAGTGCAGGCCTGTGTTGTCAATATGAAATTTTGCAACACACTGACAATAGAAAATCTGGATGCTGTATAATACTGGAAAACATGCTGGGATTCGCCTTCAGTTCAGTATCAAAATGAATTACACTGTAAATATTTCCTGTGTGTGACTCTTTTGCATGTTTTATTTTCCAAAACTTGAATTTGAATTTATTCAAAACTGCTGTAGAATAAAAATATATTGTAGAATTCTACTCTGAGAGCTCTAAAGTATATCTGAGCCCCCAGATGTATTCTTTCATGTAGCTGAATAAGTCCATCATTTGCCTTTTGGCTCATTTCTTGCTGTTGATTCTTCTGTCAGTGAGCTTTACCAGCTTGTGTTTCTGAAATGGTCTTTTGTTACCAGGCACAGATTCCATTTTGCAGTCAGTTCGTAGTGCATGGATACCCTTACACGGTGGCTCAAGGGATAGTTAATGTAACTGAAATAACGTTAACAGTATTAAAACTAATTGTTTCTTAACAACTGCTTAAAATAGCTGCATTTACTCACAAGTGTTTTTATCAGTCTAAAATAATGAATCACTGTTTTTTCTCCAGGATTTTATAATTCCAGATATGTCTTTTTTAACATACAGAATAATATATAATTTACTTTGGTACATAATAAGTAAAAGATTTATTTAACTTAATGACATATACAGTGCACAATTAGGTAATATATAATGCACCCAGCAATAGCAGAAATATACCAGGAAATGTCTTGAAATCTGTCATAATGAAACAAGTCAAAGTTTTTCTGCTAAAATCAAGTAATGCAAGATCTTATTAATAATCCTTATTTGTCTGGAAATAAGGTTTGACTGTTCTTCTATTTAGTTGCCCCCACAACTGAAATAGTTTTTCCTAAATCTTTAATCTAATCTGCATTCTACACCTTACTTAAATTGTACCAAATAGAGGTGTAAATCATTTTTGTATGTGACCTTAGCAAGGAAGGAGACTTCTAGTCTATTTTGTCGCAACGCCATAGACATAACAGCCGGAGTTAAAAGTGAGGGGATACAGTTAGGGGGCTGTATAGCATATCCAGTGATTATCAGCAGGTAAATACTTGTTCCTTCAGTTATGCGCTCTGCTCAGGGATACAGTCAACAGTGCAATTTGATACCTTTTCCACCAAGTGTAGTGTCTGGAAAGAAGAATCTGGGAAATGCATCACAAAGCTACTCAGGCAGGATAATTTCCCTTCAGTGCCATAATTCCTTGTGTTACCTCTGTTTGGAGCACTTGTAGGTATGAGGAGAAGAAAACTGCATAGTGCAGTGCTGTGCGTGGAGATTAGTGAACACCGACATAACCTTGTGCTTTGGAAGACTGTGAAAGTCAGGATAGTGTTAATAGTATTTATGGGTTGTGAGAGTGGGAAGAAGCAATAAAAAGGAAATGCTTCATCTCTGTTCAAAATACCATCAAGGATGAAATTCACTCCTGGGAGAAGGGCCAGCACTGAGCTTTGGGTATTGCTTAATTTAGGCCTTCAGTGGGACTGAAGTGGTGTTTATACCCTTCAATAGGTTCTTTCACTTGGATGAATTTAATCTGAAGAATCTAAATTCTGTATGGAGAAATTTAGTTATAAGCAATGTGTTATTAAATAGCAATATGGTAGAGCTGTGCCAATGTAACTCCTTACGGGGATTCTCTTTTGGAGTTTGGCATGTCTTTTCAAATTAATAACAAACTGTTTTGATAAGAAGCCATGAGAAAAACCAATGAGCACTCACCCAGAGAGCTGCATTAATGCTAGCATCGTAGCAGTTACATTGGTAAATATTCCTGCATAACCCAAGTCCTTACTTGGGTTATGAGAGTGTCTTATTTTGAGAGCCACATCACTGAGTAGAGCATTTTAAATACCTGTCCAGCCCTGCACATGGTCTGTGTCGGTAGATGCTGCCCAGAGGTTGCATTGAATCTCTTCTAGAACCTGGCAGAGCTGGGCACCCTGCTCTGGGGAAGTGCTCAGGGGCACATCTCAGGGCAGAGTCCGGGGCAGTTTGTGTTGTGATACGTACATGGCAGGACTACCACCTGGGGACTCGTGCAGATGGATCGAGTGTTGCATCTCTACATTTCTTTCTTTACACTTCTGTTACAATGTGGTTTGTGTTTGTATTTAAAGCGAGAATGTGTGCTAAAAACTCTGGAAAACAAACATTCAAGGTATCAGAGCATTTCTGTTGAGAAGCTGAATCTGTTACGCTGAATGCTAAACATTTACATATCCAAGCCTTATGTAATGGATGTCTGAATAATAATAAAACTGCATAAACTGACCTTCATTCTCTGGCACTGCATCTCCTTTGAAGTCTGCATGACCAAATTCAAGACAATTATGTCATCCTTCATAACAGCCAAACAAAAGTTTGGCCAAATAATCATTTTTCTCTGTATAACAGCACTGTGTTTGATTTTTGTAACGTGTGTCAATGTAGCTGTTGTTATTTACTGGGTGTTACGAGTGACAGTAAAAATCCCCTTGTTTTAGATTAATGATCAGCCCTGGTAACATCTGGATTTCATTTATTTTACCTCAGTGCCCACTTCTACTATACTTGGAGTAGTACATGGCAAGGCAAGTATGGCCTGAAACACACACACACACACACACACACACAAATAATTTGCAGAACGTGGTGTTACAGTATGTGCCCATATGTGACAGAAGCGAAACAGAACCCTGGACAGAAGGGAAACTGGCACTAACATTTCCTCCCCTGTCCAAATCTACCAATGCCACACTTTCAGTAAAATTCTCCATGTAAAAGGCTGTCTCTGTCAGTTAGGGGTTGTCAGCAGAGACTCAGGTTGCACGTTACTGGGCCTCAGACCTTGAGGAAACCTTGGCATACTGTCATCTCACTCTTTGAGACTCTGCCTATATCACCAAGTGCTTCAAAACTTGTAATTTATTTTCCTCCATCCCCTGATTCAAGTGATCCTTGCCCAGGCCCATGTACTGTGTCACGATTTTTTTTTTTTTTTTTTTTTTTACTTTCAAAATACATCCAATAGATCGGGATGAAATAATTTGGAACTACCTTTATCATATAAACAGGATTAATTTCTGCAGAGAACATTGTATATGTTCTCAGATATTGCTTGCATCTAACCCTACGTTCATATGGGATGCTTTTAGAATGCATACAACTCCTGCTAGCGTTGCTGGATCCAGTGGAAATGTGACGCCTTTTGCCATCTAGTTCTACGTAAGGAGCAGCAAATCATCTAGGTTTATAGCTGGTTTAAGTTATTTTATCTGGATTCACTACAGCACTTGTGGCTTTACTTGATCACGTTACATCATGGGTGTGCATGCACACATTTATGTATGTGTAGGCACATACGTACTTTCACAGTGAATATGCTTAATGTATGTGTTGCACTTCACATGTTGCAAAATTAAAGCACTAAAGGAAAACCACTTCCATTCTAATATGGTTCAGCAAAACTTCATTACTGAACCTTGTTAGAATTATGACTGAAGACAATAAAATCATGAAAAATTGAAATCAAGAAGCAAACCACGAATGCAATCCTGAGGTACAATAATACCCTTTTGTGCCCAATTGCAATTAGCTCTTGATTTAATTCTTAAATGAGCTTCCAAGGTTTTGTTGGTTTAAATTGTAATGTTGATAATCTTTTCTTTATTTTACTTCAATTTGGTACCATGGTGTAGACAAATGAAATATGTAGAGTTTATGAAACCAGACAGCTAGTAAATCAATATTATTTTACTAGTAAATTGCTAAGCCAGTGCAAGCTGCTTTTAATTCTTTCCCATGGGACAAATAGTTTGAACTAGCTAGAGTTTAAATCAACACTGTGGGCACTGAATTAGTCAATGATTCTGAAGAAGGCTTTGTTGGCATAAACTTCTGCTTTGATCACCCTAGTATTTACAGCTTTTTAATTAGATACAGTTCAGAACAATGGCTTTTATCAAAGCAGTTTGGTAAGTGAACAACTGGACATTGTTTAGGGCTTTAGAGGACATTCTGTCTGTTAATATCATGTGGCTGGTTTTAATACAATAATGAAGTTAGGATTATTTTAGGCATTGTCACTGCTTTGTCAAAAGAAACTAGCTATTCTGGAAAAAGAGAGTGGCATGTATTGCTTTTTTAATATCATAAGTTTAATCATTTCTCAACGTATTAAAAAACAATCATTTGCCTTGGGATTACAGAGGACAAACTTTAATTTTGCACTCATAAATTTGAAATAAGTGACTTTTGTTCATCTTGACTCATTTTCATGTGCTGAGTGATTTGTTGGGAAGTGCTGAGCTCTTTTTATTCAAGATTAAAGGCAGTTGGTTCCATTTTCAGTGTCAGACTTTTCAGAATTGGCTTCTGATATAAAGTATACCCAGCGCCAGTGTGAAAATTCCTCGGGGATCTTGGCAGAGCTGGGCTCCATCGTTTCTGGAAGGGTAGATTGGCTGAAGTATGCTTTTAAAGCTTTATAGTAAGTGTTTGTAAAATTTGTAAAGTTGTGGGAGCAAGAAAGTTAAGGAGCCACTGATGTGTTTAGACCAACTTCTGTAGTCTAGCGTTCAAACGGAGATAGCATATTCTCTAATTCACAAGTAGTTTTTTTTATAAGCTCAAGGTTTTTTTTTGAGGAAGGGGATGGAAAAGTTTGGAAATTGCCAACGTTTCTGTTAGCTGTTTAACTATGGGGAGTAGTGCTATTATACTAAGTCTGCCTACTCTTAATGCCTTTAAAATGTGTTTGAGTAGTCCTTAGTTCTGCTTAAGTGTAGCTAAGATTAACTGTTTGCCCTTTGGGTTCCTAAAATGATGCTTGTTCAATAGTTATACTTAAAACTGCGGTGTGAATGCATCCTAAGTGTAACAGCTCATTCACAGAAATGGGCCGGTTTGCTCAAGTTCTGCGTCATTTTAATTAATTAATTAATTTTTTACTATAATATTTAGGAGGAAATTCCTTTGCCTACACAGCACAATATTGAGGTGTATTCCTTGTATGGTGCTGTTTTGAAAATAGCTTTGGTTTTATTGTTTGCCATTTTTACTTCAAGCTTGGTAGGTTTTTATCTGAGTCAACTTTCTTCATGGCTGAAGATTTGCTGACTTTATCTGTAGCATTGAATTTAAGGGGAGTTATGTATGTATTCCCCCCTTTGTACCATAAGATTTGAATTAGACATCCCTCACTTTCAAATCACTTTTGTAAGGCATTTTGGAAGAAAATGGGATTGAGTCTTGTTCTCATGAGTTTACTTACTTACAGAAAATATGGATTAAAGTGTTTTCATCTGGTTTAGTATTGGGACATAGTCTAATCTCTTGCACTTCTCTGGATCTAGTCAGTCAGGAAAATCTTTTTAGCGTTTTAAGCACTTATGAAGACTTGAATGTTTACTTGGGTGCAGTTTATTTATTAATGTTTTTATCTCTTTGCCTTCTGTTTGCTGACAGATAGCCCTTTGGTTGGTGTTTCTGTGCACTTGTTTTCTGGGAGGGGGAGTAAAGATTCTGAAACACCATTTGATTAAATTGTGTCTTCCTGCGCTGTCAAAAAAATATAGTGATGTGAGTATAGCGCCTTTGCTTGGAAGCCCACTGAAGTTCACGGGAATAGAACTCTGGTTGTATAAATAGTTGTTTCATTAAAGCTTGGGTGAGCTCTTCATGTTCTCCTATTTGTGATTGTTTTGGCACAGAGTAAATATCAGTCAGTGTTCTCTGTCACCTGAGATAAATGACTTGCCGCCTCATTTTTATCTACAATATGAATTTCATAATGATGTTATTAGCTGTTACGTTATGTTTGCAGTAGTCTTATGTGCAAACTCTATCACCACGGTGATTAGAGAAATGGTGTTTACATTTCAGTCTGGGTGTAATTTAAGATTCTTAAAATCTTAATTTTTTAATGATAACAGGCCCATCATAAGTCTGACAACTCTTAGGGGATCACTGTTTTGTTATAAAAAACTGTGCATGATTTTTCAAAAGAGAAATTTTAAAGTTTGGAGGGACAGACGAATGAAAGTAGGATGTAAATGAAACAGCTGCTCAAGAATTGCAGCAAAGTGAGAGAAGTGCTTGGGGTAATTCTGAATCTGATTTTTCCTATGCTTTCTTCATGAAGATCATAAACCAAGAAGTACTCTCTTAAAGCAGGACATTATTGAATAATTTGATTCATATTACATTCTAATATTGAACTATTGTGTTAAGATACCTTGTTCTAAAATGTCCTGAGAATTTTCACTGGGAAATGTCAGTTGTCTTAAACAGGATATAATGCAAGTGAAAAATGACATTTTTAAGACATCAAGCAGAATTTTGGGTTTTGTCACAAATCATTCATTTTTATGTTTGTGATGTCTGGAAATGTTTTTGAAGCCTGTGTGAGTGAGTTTAAGCTTAAATCAGTGTTTGATTGCTGTACCCTAAAAATCACTCTTTTAGCCTTTTCCGCCAGTCTCTTTCAATTTAATAGCACTTTTTGTAATTAAGTTGTATTCTTGTTTTGCTTCCCTGATTGCAGTTCCGTGTGTGCACTTTATGAAAGATTTGAGGTGCTTAATTTCTGTACTAATGCTGAGTGCAGACACACTTGAGGAGGTAAAAAGAGACTTCAGTCCTCTTGTTAGTCCTGGATATGAAACTCCTTTGATCAGGATTTCAGAAAGCCCAGCAGCCCGCTCAGAACATGATGTCTTGTCTGGCTGCTTGAGATCAGTTGTGTAGTTCCTACGCAGTGTGTCGGACGTAATGTATGTTGGGAATGACAGCGTATTTGGACATAACGGTCCTTTGGCAGAAGGCAATGCATCAAACATACTGTATCTTCAAAGACTCTGCTTCCTTTCCCATGTTACTATTCTATATTAAAATAGTACATGAATTTGAGATACTGTAAATAAGCAGCAAAGTAACGTACTTGAGCCTATTAATGCCAAGCAGTAAAACATGTACCAAACACATCCATTTTTTTTCTCCCCCATGCGCCCCCCTCCTTTTCTGTTTTTGTAGACCTCCAGAATTACCCGCTCTGATGAAGATAAGGAAGGCTCCTGGGATGCCTGGGGGGCCTGGAGTGATTGCTCACGGACCTGTGGCGGGGGAGCCTCCTACTCGCTGAGGAGATGTTTAAATGGCAGGTAAGCAATGAGCTTGTGTATTTATTCTTCTGCAGCTCTTCCATAATTACCTGTCCTCTTCTGGTGTCTACAGATATGCGTTGCTGCTTCTTTATCTGGAGCCAAGCGCTGTGGACAGATCAAGTTTTATGAAATCCTGCTTTTAATATATTTCTGTTATGTTAGATAAATATCTTAGCCTTCAATTCTGACAGAACTTCAGCATGCTATTATATATGTTTCTGAAATAACAACAATGATTTATCTGGTACAGTCAAGTATTGAGAGGAGGCCCTGTCACTGGAATATAAAGTGAACGGTGAGTTAACCTGCATACAAATTAGCCTTCCGTGTGGCTCTTCCATGTCTTCCCTGTAGTAAAAAACAAGTGACTTACTCCACACATAAGTGTATCAAATTCTGCTTTCTGTTAGGAAGCTTTTTCTCTGCCAGTTCTCTCAGTGCACTAGTCCTGGTGGCCATATGTTTTTGTGGATAAGCCTTAGTGTAGCTTAAAGAGAACAGTGTATGTGGTGAAAACAATTTACCTCAGCACAAAGCTGGACTAATGTAGGACTTGTTGCTACAATCCTAAAAGTAGGAGTAATGCAATAGGCCTGTAGTCAGGCGAGAAGAGATCCCAACCAGCTTTGAAGCATCTGTGCTGGCATCCATACTTGCTGGCTTTACTTGAATTATTCTTGAACATTTTAAAAATTGCTGATTATACTTAAATTTCTGTTTTGTTGAGATTTTTTAAGTTAAATGTGTTGTCACCCAGGAAGTAAATTTTTCTTAAAAATGGCTTGTAGAGTGGTACGCTAGTTAAGTGCAAACTGTATGAAATACATGGCTAAAGATGATTGTTTAAAACATTTCCTGTTTCTTTTAGTGCAAAATGCACAAAGATCTTTAAGAAAAGTAATAGTTCCAGAAAGAAGCCGTGATATTCTACCAGTGTGTTAGGGACTGTGAAATGAGCTCAATAAATTGTAGCAATATAAATTCCACTGTGGTTTTATTAATATTTTTAATGTGTTCCCTTTCTGAAAAACATGTGTTTCCCATACCTTGACAAATGTGTAGCTTAAAAGGTTTTTTTTCTGTGTTTTATTGTTGTTGTAATGTCCAGGAAATGCGCAATTGTGAAACAAAGTTTTCACATTTGTATGTATCATAAACATTTTTAACTTGCACATTGTGATGCAATCGTTTGTAGCAAAAGATTGGAAATTTGAGACATATAATACCTTGAGCTTGGAGAGTTGTACCTTCTGCTGAGCTGCTTGAACTCTTGCTCCATGCATCTATTGCTTTTTCCTTTTCAAATGGTATTTTTCAATCCCTCACATATATTAAAGAATTTTTTAATATTTGCAATCAATTTTCATGCAAAAAGTGGGAAATTTAGTCCAAGAGCTGTAAATTACCAGCTATACATTTGTGCATTCTTTAATGTAAGGCAGGTCTTTTTGGTATGAAAGGATTATTCGAAAACACTATTCCTGATTTTAGAGACACCACTAATTGTAATTTCCTGTCAAGTCGTTTGAAATATGTTTTCAGTTCCTTCAAGGGCTTGATTTAGCCATTCTTACAGAGAGTATCTTACACGGTGCAGAAGTGCTGGCCAGTTATTGAGAAGTTTGGCAAACTGGGTCCCTGAAAAAAAAAAAAAGTGAAATCCACACACACCCGTATTTATAAGACCATAGTAAATAATCATGACTTTACATGCCTGTTATTTTAGCTACTAACAACAGACTTTGCTGAGGATCTGAATTGCCTGGATTTCAGCATTCATATGCATTGCGCACCTTAGAAATGCATGCAGTCATGAGAAATAGATTTCATATAAAGTTATGAATTCTGCTCATGTGGCGGTGGGTCAGTAAAATTACATGCTGTTTTTCAAAAGGGTTACATTGTTTTTGGGGGAGAAAGGAAAGATTTGAGGCTGTGTTTTCTTTCCTAGGAGAAAGGGAAATCAATACTCATTAGCCCGATGCTTGATTAAAGGATTGCTTAGGTATTCCAATCCTCTTTTCCTCTGGGTTACATCTCCCAGATTAGAAATAGCTTTGCTGCAGTCAGAATAGATCCAAGTTTAGGGATGCCTTGTGAAATCTTTTTCACAAAATAAATGTGTTTTTCGTAAGGTTTGCAGTAAATTGGGCTTACAGGGAAAGCCACACGTTCTTTGCTGAAGAGAGACAGCAGTGTAACCTGTCGAGCCCCCAAATCCCCTTTGTATTTAAACCTTGTGTTTTGAGTCCAAATTATGGTAGGGCAGTAGCAATAAAAGTCTAATTTCCAAGAGAGTAACTAGCTGTAAAACAGGCAGGGTTGTGTTTTGCTGTTATGCAATGTAACCGTTTTTACCCTGTTTTTCAGGAACTGTGAAGGTCGGAATATTCGATACAAAACCTGCAGTAGTAATGTGAGTCTGGCCTTTAATCCCATTTTGCTTATTCAAACAATGTGTTAAAGTTTAAGAAATGCTGCTTCTTGTTTAAAACCTTATGGTGCATAATTTTCTTTCCATCATTATTACAGTTTTTAAAGATTTCAGTCTGCATGACACCATGAGGTCTCAAATTTAGGCTTCCCAAATGGACTTTTCTTTTGAAATTATAGTGCCAATTGTGATTCAGAATGTTTTATATCATTTATTAGGAAAGTTACACATTTTGGAGGATTAACGAATCAGTTCTCATCTTAAACTAGCAAGTGCTTTTCCTGGGGGTGCTGCCTTTCAGACATTAAAGTGAGCTCCTGATCCTTTGTGATCATTAATGATACAGTGGCACTCTTCACATGAGCAAAGAGGTTAACCGCCTGTGTCCCTTTCAGATCTTAAATTGGATAATTACTCCTTATATTCCCTGTTTGCCTAAGCCCAGATTTTTATATGTCCATATGCAAAAGCATGTGTATTTAGGTACACTGGCATAGATGATTTCCATGACTGAATGTAAAGCTGGAGTTTTGACTATACAGTTGCTGTTACTGTGATGCAATCACATTTTATTTTTACAGACACATTTTATGAAAACCAGTCACATACAACATACTTCATGACTTGTGCTCAACTGATTTGTAGCGATGCTTTGTGCTGTTTAAACAGCTGCTGCCTTTCACCCCAGATGTTGTAGTCCCTTCAAGGTGTGCAGCTCCTGCAGGACTTTGCGATACCAGTGATCAACAGAGCATGTGTACAAGCACAATAATTCAGGATGGTTTATGGTCAGCAGTCACCGCCTTGCACAGGTTTCCTTTCTGTACGATGTAACATTCATATAAGCCTATTCCAGAAGAGAGAGATGGTAGATAAATAATTAAAGCAAAAAAACTTTTTTTTTTTTTTTTTTTTAACTGTAGTGCATTTGATTAATCTGCTTCTGGCTCTGGGAGAAAGGCAGCAATTTTCACACAAATAACCCTTAAAAGGTGAGGCCCGCAGTTCCCTTGGGTTGAATTATACCCAGGCAACGGCAGGTGATACTCATGTCATTGCCAACCCTGTGATTTCTGCCAGCAGCAGGCAGCTGTGAAGTATGACAAGTTCTCCTTAGGAGGCCTGACACTGGAAGTTGCCCAGTAAATATGTTGAATCAGTGGATCTCCTGGGAGAACTGGCCATTCCCACTCTCCAGTTTGCCACACCTACAATTTCATGTGTGCCAGTTGGCTTCTGCTCTCCTCAAGAACAAGGCTTGCTAGCACCTTGAATTGCTCTAACACTCCACTCCTCAGTGTTGGATGGATTTTCCACCACAGCGGCTCACAGCCGAAGTTTCTTCTGGCAGAGCTAGTGGAAGTGATTAATGAATCAGGCCCAGTGCATGCAAAACTCAGATTCTGGAGACAAGCCCTGTCACTTGCCCTTTCAGAAGAAAAGGCCTAGCAGCTCTGACCACAATGTCCTTAGCTCATAAATAAAAATGCCACATGCAAAAAATACCGTAATCTTGTAAAGCTGTCTGATAAGCTAAACTGCAGCCAGCCGGTATATAAGCAATAAATAAACTGCCACTGTAAAATCTATTTGTGACATTCCTTATCTAGTTATCTAGCTGTATGCGCTGTATACAGCCATATCTCTGACTGCTTGATCCCATGCACTACAGCTTCCTGTGCGATGGCAGAGACAAGCCGAGGTAGTGTACCGTGTTATCCCAGCCAAAGGACTAGAAAACTACCCAGTGGGCAGAAAAAGGAGAAAGATGAGATCAGTTTGGACGTGTTTTCTGTAAGCAGAGGTCTACGTGCTTTTAGGATATGTAAGAGCAACTGTGGATACTGTTCATTGTAAGGGCTATTCAGTAAAAATCTGATGGCAATGAAGGCACTTTCTGCTTCAGCGTAGAGAAAATTATTAAAGACGATTACCATATCCTTTCTCAACTCCCAGAGAGTTTTTCTGAAGTCACTGGGGCCTGTTTTTTAACTTTAGGACTTATTTTAAAGCGATAAGTGGCAAGCATCTTGTATGTGAATCTGTTTGAATTTATGATGATTCAAATGTTAATTTCCAGACAGGAAGCTGCCTTTACAGTTCTGCTTTTGGGGCATGTCTGAAAGGGATCAGGTTTCCATTTCAGTTTAGATACAGCCAGAATCTCTCAGGAATGGTTTTTCCTAGATTATGGATCATATAATAGAGAACTCCTGAGAGAAATGTATTTCATGAGAATTCCACCATTAATAAAGTTGATCTTTGAATTTGGTGTCATTGAATTCAAACCCAGTATTAGACCTGACTTAACCTTGAAATGGGAGCTTGCACCTAATGTAAACCTGGGGCTACTAGGCCAGTTTTGTTTCAAATGATATTATTTTCCCCAAAGCATTATTTCTAATGAAAGCTTCTTGCTTTAGGAGTAAAATTTTAGTTTGAAAATTAAGAGTTTATACTAGTTTCTTTCCATATTAGTAGGTATTATTGTTAACCACATGAGACATTCATTATATATATACTGTGTAAAGCTGTCTGCAAATGTAATTTTGCTACATGATACATTACACCACTAACATCTATATTGGGGAGTACAAATGAAGCACAACTTAATATGTGTGTCATTCTAATGAAAAGAACAAGAATCATTTTACCAGAAAATTGGTTTCATCTGGATTTGTAATAGAATAGTAGTAAGTTCATTGAACTCAAGCATAGTTCCAGAATAATATTAGTGATATTTCAATCAAAAAATTAATTCAAAGTCTTAGCAACAATATAATTGCTGCGATTAAGGCATATGTATAGCGTGCTTATCTTTCTGTCATAAGTGAGATGCCAGGTGCATGATTTCCTAAAACTGCGTGTATGCTTTCAGCTTTCCTTACAGAAACTTTAGAGAAATAAACTATATAAACTATTCATTATATGCTGTTCAATGAGATTTTCAGTCTTTCTTAACCCCCCTTTTTTATATTTCCATTTTTGTATATACTGTTACATTCTAATGCTATGATGTGCACTATATGGAAGTGTTTAAGATAATCCTTTAGGGTCCTATTCATAGAACAAGTTATTTGGGCCATTTCCCCATAAATTTCACATTCTTATGTGCCAAAACATCCCATTTGCCAGTGTGACTCTTCTACAGTAAGAAAAAAACACTATATTGTAACAGATTTCCCTAAGTTTAATTAAATTATGAACTTCTATTATATGCAGATAATGCTCGCACTTGTTCAATGTATTCATCAGATTATTGTCCCAACATGCTCATTTAGCCTATTCAGAAAATCTTGGCTGAGCTGTGTCTGCTTTACTTCTGTAATATTTCACCCTGAATTGCATAGTTTCTCTCTAATCTGTTCATTTATTTATTTATTATATATTTATAATATCGATGTGCCACATGGCTCTCGTGGGTAAGGTGGTTTCTAGCTCAGGTATCTTGATTTTTTCTAAGAAATGGCCTAAAAATTGCATAGGAAAAACATAGAACCTGAAGCTAATTCTAAAAAGAAAACAAAACAATGACTTCATCGGTTTTGGCTAGGTTTCAACAAAATGAGATTCAAAGAATAAAACTAGACAAAGGGCTAGACTTTCTTTGGTGTCATCATTTTTACTGGGAATTTTCTTGCCTTCTCTTTTGTGCTTTTTTCAGTGGAGTAATTGTTGGCAGAACTCACAGGGTCTGATGCAACCTTCATATTTTGTACATGAATGTTGCCTACAAAGACACAGATTTCCCAGGTTAGCTTTGTTTTCAAGGCCTGAGTGCTCACTGCCAAAATTCAAATAATACATTTCATAAGAAGCTAGCCCTTGAATGCAGTAGTTTTTAATCATCTGTCACAAAGAGAATTGGAATATATGTATCTCTGTGTGTGTATTTTTAACCTGCATAGTAGTTGTGTTTGAAGCGTCTTTTTCAGATCTGTCTGTAATAATAAGTTCATAAGTCACGTCATAAATAAACTTCATTCCACTACAAGATCTGGATGTGGTTATTTTGCCAACATTTCCATGTATTAGACCTCATAGATAAGTTTTCAGCTCCCTGTGTAGTGTATGAACCTACAAACAGCCTTGCTTCAGTTCAGTGGATTTGAGTGTTAAGACAAAAGCTATTGCTGAAATTAGGAAACATGAAAAATCCTGAAATTAGAAGCAAAAATATTTAACAAACAAGAAAACATGTGGACTATTGAGAGGGAAGAGGGAATGATGGGATGAATTGATATCTGAAACAGGTTAAAACCAAAAAGATGTACAAGCAGGATGAGGATTGGGGCCCACGTATCGTTGTCTGACAGCATGGCCTTGCCCACTTCCCAAGCGTGTTTCACCCTTGCTTACTTCTCTCACATCTTGCCCTCCTTTTCCCTTTCTGTTTTTTAAACTCTCTCTCACTTTTCTGATGCACTCTAATGGAATTAACCTGAAGTTTAGAAGTCCCCGTGTTGTCTTGATTATATTCCTTTCTGTGCTCAGCTGTCTTTCTGCTTAGATTATAAACTCCTTTCTTTAAACAAATATTTATTGTTCCCAGGAAAACAGGGATCTGAACTTGGTTGCCATCCAGATTCTGATATCATACAAATGTTAATAATTTCAGCCCTTTGATATCCCTTTGTGATGCTCTTTTTTGGCTCCTGCTTTTGAACACAACTCGAACGTATAGCAGGTGGAGCTGGCATATGAATTGAGCTGCCAGGATCGCTTTGTGTTCTTTGAAGATGCCAAAACAGAGTAGGGAGATGAGAATTCACTTGCTTTCAAGCAGCCAGGAAGCGAGTGGAAGGAAGGGGCTGAATTGTGTTGAATCAATGAGAAACATACAGTAACCATGGATTGACATCCTGACATTGTGGTGTTTGTGTCTTGGCATTGAATCAACACCGAGTGATAATGAATTGTAACAACAGCCTGTCAAAACTCAGCCTAAGGCCGCCACTCCGCCTCTTTTACAGATAGCTCTTTTATTCTTTGTGATGAAAATGTAGCTGTGCATGGCTGAATAACACTACTCCGAAATATTGCTTCTAACTTTACCTGAATCTAACTTCCACTTATTATTTTTATCCTTAGCTACTCCTCTATTTGCAACGGTGGAAGGGAACCATATGGTATCCATATGAACTCTGAAGTCCTCTCTGCTTTTTAGACTTGCTATTGTGGAAAATGAGAGGTGACAGATAAGTCAGAGCCAAATTCTGCTCTCATTTACACCAGTGCAAGCTTGGTGAATTTCTCGGGAGTGACACTGCAGTAAATAAGGGTGGTTTCTAACAGTTTTTGTTTAATGTTTTTAGCTCTCACCTGTGGGATTTTGCAGAGGTAAAACTCTCAAAGGATTACAGTATCTGTAACTTCTTGTCTTATTCCAACATTTTATAGTTTAAAAAAATATGGCGCAAAGTAGAATTATCCCAGAATAAAGACAACACAAAATATGTTAGCATCATTCTGACTTATTCTCGCTGTAAGGTGTGGCACTGGACAGAGTTGCAAAGTGTTGCTGTGAATGCTCAGTGAATTGCTCAGTGCTCAGCTGTGAAACCCTCCCCCCCCCCGCCCCCCATGCTGACCTGTAGAGACTACTTTGATTTTAGATTGTTTTACTCAGGCTGCAAATAAAATGGAGGCATTTCTAGATTACTGTTACCTCTGATGAAAAAAATCTAAGGCATTGGCGAAGTATTATGCTAGTGCAGTGCCAACTCATCCAGATTCATACGAGCAAGGTGGTGTCAGGACAACATCATTGAGGGCATGAGACTGGAATTCGAACCTTTCTCATGTACATTTTAATCCCCAGTACTGTGTAGTGCACTTAATTTTTCATTACCTTTTTTCAGGAAGGGTTCAGTTCACTGATAAGGTTGAAGATGTGTTCAGGATTAGTATTGCTAACTTCTACTTAGTAATAAGTTCCATGAGTTCAACTGACACATCACAATCTTTCGGTCTTATATCCAATGAAAACAAAACTTTGTTAAAATCAGCCTCACAATCTGGCTTATATGTGCGGTTGGAATTCTTGGAAGAATATAGTTTCAGTCTGGCGTATGGACTGTTTGACACTGGACATAGTTTCAAATGAAGTCTTTAGTGAGAATTTGACACACGAAGTCCTTTGCCAGTGCTTTACCAAAGTTATTTTCAAATAAATCAGTATTCATCTCCATTCCTGTCACCGTAGTTTATATTAACATCGTTTGGGTGCACTGCTTTATGTAGAAAAGTATTTTAGAATATTTTATTTCAAACAGTTCTCATATTTGGTCTTTAAGCTGTATATGCTGAGTTTCTGTATAAGAGGAGGTACGGAACTGTCTCATTAGAACTGGAGCTATCTAATCAATAGTTACCAATTTTAAGTACATTTTATTTCAATAAAGTAAGCCTTACTGATTCCATGAAGTAAAGGTCTTTTGTCATTAGACTAAAGAACCAAGCACTGAAAGTTCTGGTTTCTCCTCCTAATGATTTTGTCCCTGTTCTGAGCAATACTGAACAATTAATTAGACAATTTCGTATTTCTTTATATAGAAGTAGAAATAATGCCTCTTTCATTACTCTGACAATATGTATGAATTGTTGAATGAGTGTAGGGCACTCAGAAATCCTTAAGTGGAAAAAGCTATTGAAAAGAGAAATATTAAATGTCAGACGTCTCATTATAGTCACTTAAAATATATAGATTCCTTTAGAAGCTAATTCTTATTACAGACTTTAAACGTATTACATAGTGTCATAAAAAGTAGCATTTTTAATTATCCTCTCATATCACTTATGTTGTTATTACTGGAATATATGTGCTATTCTGTTACTTGCATTGCAAGCAGTGGCTTAAACAACATAAATTGTTTTAATACAGACAGTAAAACTTTGCAATAGGGTACATTTGTCATAGCAGATCAGTTCTTGAACCATGCCTCCCTGAATAGATCCTGTGTAATTCATCAGATAACTTTATTGCAATTGCAAAATATTCCCTTCTTAAAAAAAACACTTCCTTTGGTTTGTTTTTAGGACTGCCCTTCAGATGTTGGTGACTTCAGAGCACAACAGTGTTCAGCCTACAATGACGTCAAATACCAGGGACATTTTTATGAGTGGATCCCTGTGTATAATGATCCTACTGCACCATGTGCCTTGAAATGTCAAGCTCTGGGAAAGAACTTGATTGTGGAGCTTGCCCCAAAAGTACTAGATGGTACTCGTTGCAATATTGAATCCTTGGATATGTGTATCAGTGGAATATGCCAGGTATGTTCATGGTGTAGATCTAAATATGACCTTTGTTGTGAGGCACTTTGCTCATAAGTGGCTGCTTGTTTACAATTTTTTTTACAAGTACTGCCAAATGGATTGTAGGAAACTTACCTTTTCTTGCACACAGAAGTTCCTGACTGCCTTAGCCATTGATACTTTCATATATAAATAAAAGATCAATAACATTCACTCTATTATTCACTCATTCTTCTATTTATAAATGTAAAAATTAATGCAAATAATTATAGCTTTCCAACCTTTAGTATGTCTGTCAGGGTGTGATGAAATTACATAGCTTTCCATTTAATTTTACTCCTCTGAGTCTTCTATCTTATGAACTCTATTAATGAGAAAATTTGACATTTTATGGGATCCAGCCCAGAATTGCAGGTGTGAGTGTATGTGTCTGTCGTCTTGCATGGGTGAATGAGTATATGTTGTGATTGGATGAATTGATTGTTAGTATATTTTTAACTGAGAGTCTGCATTTCTAGACATATTTATTACAATTATTTTTGTTTGAGTTATACTATCAACTTTATATGGTGTAAAAACAGTTACAATATTTGAGGCTTGCCAGTTTTGCCCATGTCTCATTAGCAAAGCAATATTGCCATCTTAAGTTTTATGAACAGAACAATTTTATGTAAAATGGGTATGTTATTGCAATTAGTTTTCTTTCTCTGCAAGTGGTTGTTGCTCAGTTAAATGCCTAAAATGTGTGTGACTCAAAAATGCAGGATATGGCCCAGTGAGCAAAATAGCTCTATTATAGGGGAAAATTTGACATATTTGGCAGAAGACTGGTGCACGGATTACAGCAACATTAATATATAGTCTGGACCTTGCTGTGGGTTTTATGCAACTTCTATGTATACTGCAGTTCCAAAACCAGTCATGCCAACACACAATGCATCTGCTGCCCCTGAAACAGAAGAATCCTTTACGTTTTCCCCTTTCAAGAGACTGCATTTGTCAATAGTACTTCACAGTGGTTTCCAACGGTGTTCACTACCCTGTTCATTTAAAATAGGATATACCTCTATAAACTCAGGAAGCACTTGCCAAATGTTTCTTTTGCAATATTCTTAGCGCTGTCTCCTCTTCTCATACAAGCTTTCACCTGGGAAGATGTCAAAGCATTTTTTAGATGGTACATCTGCAACAGCCTTTGCTGTTTGTGTCCGTTGCAGCACATAAGTGTCGTCATGCTGAACCTAGTGGAACTCCGGGTTTTTCAAAGGCTTGTGAGACTCTTGCTCAGAGTGCTGTGAGGTTTCCAGTGTCTTTCACAGTGGCCTCAAACATCTACCATCTTTCTTACATAGCATAAAATCCACTTTGTCTAGGGTGGATCCAATTTTGTGAAGAACAGTTGAAAGGTATATTTAAAAGGGCTGCCTTCAATGTCTCTTGTTAGTATTTTGTGGTATTCATGTGTGTATCTGATATCAAACGCTTGGAATTTTAAATTAACTGGTTTTAGAATAAGCCAAATAGTGGTGGAAGAAATTAATCATTCCAGAAGCAGGCACTGGAACTCTTCTACACTGCTGATGAGAATCAGTTTCTTTTCTCAGTCTCTCCTATTTTTTCTTTTTCTCACTGTTTCTTCTAATTCCACAAAAATATTTTTCAGTATGAGAGAACATCTTCGGGGGGAAAAAACAAACAAGCAAACCATGTTTAGGATGTGTCCTGTGCTGTGTGACATATGCAATTCAATTAATTTATAACTTAACCTCAAAATCAGGTGTTTTCACTTTATTACCTTTACATCACTGGCTCTTGTTGAGTTAATTTTTGCAGAAATAGGAAATATCACATTTTTAAAGTATACATTAGATAATTTGGCATTGGATTATTTTACTGAGGTAAAAATCTGAATTTAAATTCAATGAATTGAAATTAAAGGTCATTTAAATAACATTTTTCTCTTTGCAGACCATTTTGAGGGCAGAGTCGAAAGGTTGGTTACTTGCGAAAGGGACTGTGGGAGGTGGGAGACTTCCTCGGAAACCAACACCGAGCTTTGTTGCTTCTCCTGTCTAAGCAGGAAAAGAAAACAAATTGACATCTAATCTTTCCTGGAAAAATATGGTTATTTAGTCAACTGCTGTTAAAAGAGAGACAGCAAAATTGTGATTCTCTACGATTGTTGCTATAAGATCAGTCTGTTGGGTCCTGACATATACTTGGCACAGCCTGCAAATAACTTGGCAAGTGTTTTTACAGTTAACTCATCTAAATAAACATGTCATACTGCTGATGTGGATATCTTCGCTTTTATGCCTGGGAGCACCAAAGAGTTAGTATAACGAGACTGGCTTGCCTGAGTCCTCTTCCAACTGTTGCTGGTTTAGCTCATTTGTATTCTCAGAGTTGGCAGGTTTTAGAAGATCTTAGCTTCCTCTCCTGCCTCCAACATGATTTTACTTTCATCTGTTTTCTTATTCTTGGTAAGGTAGGGCTGCATCACTACTTCTGCCTCTTAGATTCTTGTTCAAACTCTCTCCTTGGCAGCCCATGAATTTACAGGGATGGTGAGTTCCTGTTGTCCAGCTTCAGCTGATATTTTGCTCTTCCCTTAACAAGCAGAATCAAACTAAACAATGCTCTGTCAAAGCAAAGCCTGAGATGACGAAACCGCTCTCTGGATAGGAGGATGGAGGCTTCAGGGGAAGCAAAATCTAAAGGCAGTAGAGCAGGCAAAAGTTTATTGGGAAAGTTAATGAAGTATTTTGGGGTTGCTTGAGGCTTACCTCAGCCAAACCATTTAATCATGTTTTAGTCTGCTACTGCCATGCTTCTGTTACCAAAGCAAATATCTGGGGCTGTTGTGTTAAATGGGGACAGGTCAAAACTTCATTACCGGGAGGATTTTCACACTTTGGATATTTTTTCTAGTCTCTGCACAACTCCCAACACATTTTTTCATATAATATATTCCTGCTGTGCCCATCTGGATGTGGGTGGAGACATTTAAAAACATCTGCACATCAGACACGTGTGGGCAACATTTACCCGGTTACTCCGCCTGCTTTGGGGCCCTGCCTCTCCTAGATTTTTGTCTTTGAATCATGCAGACCTGCTTTTTTTTTCTACCAGAATGCAGAATGGGTAATACTTGTGTCAGTACCTGAAACGTTTCCAGTGATAATTTTCCTAATATGGAGTAATGTGTTTGGACAATAAATACACACATCACCCAAAAAATCTGCAGTCCTAAGGAGCAGCCTGAGTAGTTCTGTTCTAGGTTGTCACAATTGGGTCAAAGATGATGTAAATCCTGTGGTGAACTTTCCATTTAGTGTCAGCAAGTTGTTTGTGTTCCAAAAAAGGCAGACTCTACGCTATGCTTTGTAGCATATGGCATAAATTTAGCTGACTTCGGAACACATCCCATATGTCAAGTGGAGTGCCATCAACTTCTGCCATGCTAGCTCTCTTCTGTCACATGTCATGTTATAGCAAGTAGGTATCTCTGTCACTTGCTACCAAAGCAGTCAGGCTTGATGTAAATATCTGTTGGAGTTTTCATTGAAAACAGTTTCTGTAAGCTTTTGGAAGACTATTATACTATTTTTTTAATGAGCTTTGCTCATGCTTAAAATTTAAAATCATAGCAGATTATTAATCTCTTCTGAATCTGACTCCTTTTATTCTGAGACTTGCTTCCTCAAAGCACTTGTTTAATGTGTTTTGTGTACTTTCCCTTTCAGTTCCTGTAGATACATCTTTTTGCCTGTAAATGCATTAAAGGACTGCCCAAGATGCACAGGTTTGGTGTTCAGATACTTGGAAAAGAATGTTTCCTTTCCATCCAGTGTTACTGCAGATACAAAGCTGTGTTTCTTACATGTTAGAGTAGTTAACTCTTGAATAGCAGTTAAAAAAGCACCTTTCCCCCCCCCCCCCCCCCAAATGAACATTTACAATATTTTTTAAATATTAAAAATAAGAAAAAAAGTCCACATTACCTTTTCTTCTTTTTTAGCCTTCAAATCTCAAGTAATTTATTCATAGAAATAATTGATATTGAAGTAGCTCTGTGAGGTCAGCCTTTATACTGAACCTGTTGTTCTTCTCTGGGCAGTGTTAATTAGTGAATGCATGGAGTAAAGTAGGTTTTGGAGCATGGAAGAATCCTTGTGTAGAGACCTGTACTCTGTCTATGTATTACTTACTGCAGGCACCAGAGCTGGCAGGCTGGACCTTATCCAGGCAGACTGTGGGAGTCACTCATGTAGATCCAACAAAACTTTCTGGGTCTCAAAGCTACATATCAAAATCTTCATGTGACTGCATACATGTGATTTATGTCATAAAACTGAGCAGAGCAGGGAGCTCCAGCTGCAATTCAGCTGGGAAATGTTGGTGGCTCTCCAGATGTCCCACTGAAGGATGGGGCCATGCTGAGCATGGGCTACCACATCCTACGTACCTGTCAGCATCACCCTCTGTAGCCTCAGTGGGTTGGCTTCCTCGCCTGACGGAGGCTCTCAGCACTGCCCGAACCAGCAGGTCGTGTAGCCACTTTTCAAGGGCTGCACTTGCACCAGTTTTAATGTCACGGTCCACCCCAGTATAGTGGTTCCCTTGTGATGACATTGTTGGCAGCTCAGAGGCATGCTTTTACTGCAAGTAATAATAGGATACCCTCAGATACTGAAAAGGTCTTTTGGAATCACTTGTTTTTATTTTGCAGCTGCTGCTAGACGCTGATGTTTCTCTTCAGATCTTGTCTTACTCTCCCTCCTACTGTTTCTTACGGAGAAATATTCCCTAGAGAGATTTCTTACAGTCTAAGTTTATCCTTTCTTGTCAGATAAGTAGTGGATTTTTGTCTGATCTCCAGTTTCTTATCTATATTGCTTTTTTCCTAAGTGATTGTCTCTGCCAAGTTTTGTTTTGTTTTAGTGAGCTTTATACAAATGTGATTTTACTTCCCAGCCTAGCAAGGTCCTAAAGCGCGTGAGCAGTGATAGAAAAATTCACCATTTGAGTGTCTCCTTGAACTAGAGCTTTAGTAACCTTCAAATCCTCCAGTGCTATAACTTCACCTTCTTACAGCAAGACAGACGCGGCTGGACCCAACCAGAAAAGCAGCAAAGTAATCTGATTGCTTATATTGATTTCTTTTTTGAAGGCATTCTCACAAACAAGAACCCTGATGGGAGTGTTTGTCCCATCCTCTGAGTATGTATATTTTTTTAAAGTGGAGACAATGTGAGAAAGGGTACTTGCTCCCCTACTAGGTGGTCCTATAATCTCTTAGCTGCTCTAGCATGTGATAGATCATGTAGTAAGAGTTACATGTTTTGGAAACACGTTGTTTTATTTGATGGAAGTGGATTTACAGAATTGTGAACACGCTTTAGCCTCTTGCCTTCAGATATAAAATGTTTGCAGAAATATGTGGAAAGTCTTTTTAGGAGCCCTTTATTATGCAATGAATGTTATGCACTGTATCTTTTATCTTCTGGTTCTTTTATTGCTTTACATTCTTTCCTCTGTATAGATGGCTGGGGAATTTTGAATATTGTGGTGTGTCTCCTCATGCCCATCATTCTGACTTTATGTCTCTGTTCTGAGGTCTGCATTTTGACACACTTTGCCTTTACTCCCTGCTTTCTCATCTATGAACAACTGAAAATCCTTGACCAGAGGAAAATTTCTTACTCCCATTGCCACTAATACCCATTCAGCTTGGCAGCTGGGATCACTGCTTCATTTGCTGTGAAATGATCGGCTGGGACATTTGCTGTTAATCAGAGAACATACTCAAGGTCCCTGAAGGGGCTGTATTCTGTTTATTAACATATGCTGAAGCCCATGTCAGCTTGTCTGGGCTGCTACTGACCCGCACTGGCTCAGCTGCGGAGACGTGAGAACGTGTGCCACAATCAGGCCTTTGTTAGGCTGAGCTTAGACATCACCGAAGAGTTATGAGACAGGACAATGTGAGGACAAAATCATGTCTCAGACCAAGTTAAACCTTTGATGAGTATTAACCAAAGTGGCAATGTGGTGCTAATATTCCATACTACTTTTAAAAGAAGTAATTAAAAAAAAAAAAAAAAAGGTTACTTTCTTAATTGGAGGGATATTCTGGTATCATTCCCTCCGCTTGTCAGAATCAATTACTTGTAGATGATGAGCATGGGAAAGAGGCAGTGGGAGGGTTTTTTATACTCTCTCCAGGGACATATTGTATCTGTGTAGAAATGAAATGCAAGCTGAAGTTATCACAAAGCAAAGGATGTGAGCAGAGATTGCAAAGTAAATGAATAGATTGGCTTTGAATGACAGCAGGGTTTTACAGCAGGGTTTTACAGCAGGGCAAAGATACATGGAAAATATTGACTAAGAGCAGGATTTTCACATGACAGGTTTTATAGTCATGTTTTTATTACCATAAATTCCCATAGCCATATTTAAAATTAATTATTTGTTGTGTGGATGCAGACATTCCTAACATCTGCCTGTACTGTGGTTCTGTGCTAAGTAGAGCAGGAGAAAAGGCAGCAAATAGCTGACACTGATGCAGTAAGATCCGTGTACTGTGACAGCACATGTGACTGTGCAGTATAATTTCTCTGAGTTTTGGATTTTGTGGTGTGTCTGTGTTTGTAGAAATAGAAATCCTTTTTCTCTGACCTAGTCCCTGAGGATTTTAATTTTCCCTATTGAGAGTGATTCTAATAAGCTACAGTAGAGACTGGTCTTTCTGAGCATGTAAGAATTTTTTACTGTTTTCTTCTTTTACTAGTAAATGTTGAAAAAATACATGTGTCCTTTCCTACTCAAGTCACAAGACTTGGAGAAGATACCTTGCCAGAAATAATTCAGAGGTTATCTTGTACTTTGTGCAATGCTGAATAACCCTTAAAACTGTGTAGAAGTTTTTGTTCCGTTTTTATCTTAGTTCTGATGTCTTGTAAGGATGAAATAAATAATTTGGTTATAATAACCCAAGTAGCACTACCCTAGTGGCAAGGCAGTCACACCACTTCTTTGGATCTCTTTGCTGTAGTAGTCTACCTCCGTTCTGTATTTTCTCACATCTTGACAAATGATATAGGTGGTGAAAGCCCAATTGCCCCTAGTTTGCAAATTCTTTGCCCCTCATCAGCAGATCAGTGGTCCAACTGATACAAGATTCACTTACTGAAATACTGCTATAACAGATCTGTTGCCAGCCCATTTTAAAACAAAAACTGCTGGGCAACATTTACTGGGATAATTACAGACTGTTCAGCCCTCGAGGAAAAGGATCTCCTGTATAATAATTCTATCACATTCTTGTGAAGAAAGTATAATTATCAAATCCATGTGTGCATTCTGCAGTGCAGTTTCTTGCTCAGAAAACATGTAGTAATTCTTTTATATTTTAAGCACATTGGGCACTTCCCCATGAATTATTTTCTGGTTTTCTGCTTTGGCTGGAATTCACTAAATGCCATCTGTATATTTGTGTTAAATTCCCACTAACAGTCTATTTCATGAGTACATATTGTTGTGCATCCTTTGAAATAGCCAGGTCAACGAAAGCACACAAATGTGAATGTACTCAGAGTAGCCTTCATCTGGATTTCCCCAAACATTTTTGGGTTTTCCCAGCAACTCTAGAAGGATGGTAATTATGTCATATTGAGAAGCTGTTGCACTGATTTTCTATTTTTATTTTATTAAAGCAATTCACATTAATAAAGGGTATCACTCCCTGACACTGAGCTGCCTGTCCTTTGAGCAAACATAGAACACTGGTAACATAAGTTATCTTTTTAATGGAATTACTGATACATGGGAGGCTATATCAATCAAAAATTTATTAGTCAAAGTAGAAAACAATATAGTATTTAACATACACATTGCTGAATGTGTCTGTCTGCCAAATAGCTGAGTTTAAGACACAGTAGGTAGAGAAAGAATGGCACTAGTGCAACTTCAGTCTTAATATTTCATAGAATTTATGTATCTGTCACAGATAAAACCAGCAGTGATTTATTCTTTTACGGCCACTTCTATTAGAAGAACTCAGTCTGTTTGTTTTTTCTGGCTGTATCTGGATCTCTGGCTCCAGAGGAACATGGCAGGGGGTGTGGGTGTGGGGGAGGCCCTTTCTAAAGATAAATATTGTATATAATTATATATATTGCTGTATATAATGCCATGGTTTTGATTGTAACAATGACAACGCTTAAATGGGGCTTGTTATGCACAGATTTCTGGGTTTACTAATGTTTCAGGTAGGTATTCCTCTTTTGTAGAGCATAGGTATATCTTCAGGTTCTTTACATGAAATGTATCATCTTGAGTTGTTCGCATCCCAGAAATATTTTTTTATAATTTACATATGACATTTTTATAATTGACCACACATCTCTGTGGCGTGTGTTCTACAAAAAATGGTGGTGTGCCTATGGTGAAAGAGAGTGCCTGCAGCTGGAGGTGAGTGATCAGCTGAGGGAATAACACAGTTAAGGAGGTCTAAAGCAATGGTCTAACCAGCAAGAGCTGAACTTTCAAAACCTGATCCTGCATTGGGCTTTGCATTGGCAATTCTAGTCCTTGTATATATTTATGTTTATTAAAAGAAGACTCTGAAAAGGGTTTGAGATTTGCCAGGTTTTTTACTCCAGTGGTCTTTGCTGTGTTGGAACCTTAGTTGAAAATCTGTCACATTGCAGTCCTGTCTGTTTTCTCATCATAGTTAATTGTAAATGTCTCCTTAAGAAAGGAATATCCTTGAATGTAACAGATTATACTTTGACCTTCACAAATCGAGATGAACATGCTGTATTAATTTCTTTGTTTAAATCTAATTCCTCAGCTGAAACCCTACTAAGTAAGAGCTAAAGAAACAGCTGTGGGAGCTTCTGACTGATTTTTGGATTCATATTTGCAAAAATACTTGTAACGTTCCAGTCACCTCTAACATATCAGCAGCAATTTCATTTTTCTCTTTCATCTCTATTACTATATTTTATACCCTGGCCTTTTGCTCTTCCTTTGCCTTTCTGAACTTACATGAACTATTCTAAGCACGCTACAAAATATTTAACACCCTGCAGTATTGTCTTTCACAATAGCACTGGTATACCAACATCTAGTTTAGAAGTTTGTTGAGGCAAATGAGCAGTTCTGTGCACTGCTTAATCAGATGCTTTCTGTTGTAGCTGCTTGTAACAAAACAGTAGTATTCTTTTTCATATTTCTGTTATTTTCTGTGAAAGAACACAGACAAATAGTGTATTCAGGTTCTGTCCAGAAATAGTTATGGATCAGATGCCTGTTTCTGAAAATAATCCTGCCATATCTGAATTCATTTGAACAATTAAACATCATGGACAATTTATTAAATGGACAAAGTACCCGTTTCCTCAATACCTTTTTTTTTTAATATTACATTTCTAGTCATTGTTCATGTTGGCAGCATATTGGCCAATATTCTCCCTGAGGAACAAACTTATACCTAGTAATTTCAATACTTGTATTATTTTTCTGAATGACTGTATTTATGATTGCAGATTTCTTACACTGAAAGAGTCCCAATCCTTCCATTACACAGTTTGCATTATCATTTGTTTCATTTATGCAGTCTGTGTTAAAATCACCTAATACAATTATTTCTGATATTCCGTAAAAGCCTGCAGATGTTTTCCCAATCTGCCTGTAAATTTATAGCCGATCTCTTTGCTCTGTAAACAGCAAGCAATGTGGGGTACAAACACCTGAATTGTGAAAATCATCAGACCTCTTTGGCTTGCTGAGGTGATGTGTGAGCTGAGGAAGGCTGTCGTATATAATTTTCTTGTCCTTGTTACAGCTTTGCTTGCAAATACACACGGGCCCTTTTCAACATATTTCATCAAAAACGAAGTATTTTTGTAATACTTATTGGCTAGAATATGAATACCTTAATTGCATTATGTTTGGTGCCAAAATATGGTATGTGTTCGATCCTGATTTCCAAAGCTGTACCTTGCAGCTTCCTGTTGTTTTGGTGAGATCCATGGCTGTCCAGCTTCTCTGAGAAATACTGCTTCTGAGCAGCGTTTTACAAACAGATTAAAAAAGCAAACTCCAGACACTCAAGTTTGAAAGACACCTCACCCTACTGTTCACTCATGAAGATCCCGGGGTAGCAACATTTGCTGAAATAACTCTTAATTTGAGGCCTGTCACATTAAAATCTGCAAGATTTTTTGGTGGTTCACATTAAACAAAATTTGAAATTCTGTACTCGTTTTAAGCCTCATTTGTGATACTAATGTGAGTTATTTTCTAAATTGTTTTGGGGGATATCATTGCTTGATATTTAAAACAGTTCATAACAGTTGAGATAAACATAATCTTGGAAGGAAGTCCACAGAGGGTGAATGATCTAGCTGAACACAGCACCTTCACTGGCAGGGGAGCCATAAAGTTTTTCCTACATCCAAGTCCCTTGCAGCTAACACTCCTGTTTTATTTCTCTGGCATTTGTATATTATTAAAAAATAAGCAATAATACTATATGAAACAGTCCTCTAAAGTATGCTGCTGTGCTGATTATCTTTTTTCTTACATTCCATGCTGGACACAATAGTGCCTTGTGTTTGCACAGTTGTATAATTTTTGTTATATGCAATGAGAGTTTGTTTTCATAGTGGCTGTGTGTAATAGCTCAGTATGTGCGTTTATTATTATCATGTTGGGCTTTAATGGGCTGGTCTTGCAAGTACTGTGCTTGCTCAATACCCTCCTCCCAGCAAAAGCTTGCAGGATCCGCAGCCTGCAAATGTACAACAGCTTAAACTAATAAAAATAGCAATTTCTCATACAGAGTATCACAATACGCAGCTTAATTTTTCCTTTGAGAATTAATTGATGAGTGAATAAACAGATTCTTAATATTTAGAAAATGAGATTACGCTATGAAATGGCAATGTGTTTGTGAGATCTGGGGAGAGAATACATTCATAGTAGTTCTAACAATTTACCTCCGTGTGCTAGTAGTATCTTTATGTGAATAAGAGCAGGAGAAGCAGTGGAGACCAATAAATACTTTAAAAGTCTACCCGAGAAAAATATAGACTCTCAACTACTGGTATGGTCACCATCGTTGCACCATCTGAATGTTTCAGAATCTTTAGAAGATTTATTCTTGTAACTTCCCCGTGAGGTGGGGAATTGCAGTTATATCCCTTTCACAGGCTGGAATCAAAAAGTGCAGGAAGTTTTCAAAGGTCAAAAAGAAAGCCTGTTGTGGAGATGGGAACTGAGAATGAGTTGTCCTAAGGCCGATGTATCAAGCACTGTATTATCATATCCCTTGAAATTCTATCTGCTTTCTGATTCACACAGTGGCCCAGTCAGTTTTTGTTTCTGAGATGGTGGTGTCTTCATTCATTTCTCATTGCTAATTGGTGATAAAATCAGAAGATAAGCTTGTTTAGAGTAATTTTTTTACAATCTTTTTTTAAGTTTTTGGATGTCAGTGATGAACCCAGAGCTAATGTTAAAAAAAAACCTTAAGTGAAAACGTCTTAGTATTTAATGCAATCCTAAGTTATAGTATAGTGTTCCTGCATGGCGCTTATAAAGTAGATAAGCACCTGTTCTGAGATAGTCTGATTTCACACTCGTGTTGTTTCATTTTTACAACTAAGTTTTTGTTAAGATTTAACATTAACATTAAATCATTTCAGTTAAGCAGCTTATTTATTTTTTAAATGATTTCTGTGCTGGGCTACATAGGATGATGATCTTCAGTTGCAGGAATAAAGTAATTTCCTGTTGCTACTGTAGAATTCTATGGTAAATCTGAACCCTTTAGTAGGGAGATGCCATTCAGTGCAGCATGTCTCTCAGCTGAAGTATCATAAACTGTCCTCCTCTTACGAGAATACAGGATGTAAGGAACTGGGAAAATAAGGGAAAGGGGCAGGAATGAAAGGTGGGGCTGCTTTGTTGTCTTTTTTTATAGACAGATGAAATTTTGAGATTACATTTCTCCACGTTTGGCAGTGGATGTGCATGATTTGTGCAGGGCGTGTGTGTGTTAACTCAGATTGGAAGACCCAACCCTGCCTCTTACGTGCGGACTCGATCCTCACCTCTCCAAGGGGATCATGTGTCAATTTTGGCATAGCACAGATGCAGTGGATCTTGGCAGCTAAGACTACCCCTTCCAAGCATTTTTATATAGGAAGAGGAGTGTGCTGGCCAATTTCAGAATTCTAGCACTGTTTTTAACTGTGAATTTTCAGAGTCCTTTCTACCTGTTTGTTTGTTTGGAGTTTGGTTAAATACATATGTCCGTGACGAATTAGCTGTGCTTCTCAGGTATGTGTGGCTATGAGGGGTATATAGGCTGACTTGAGAAAACTTGAAGCTGCAGATTAGCTTTTTACCATATTGCTCAGCATTTGGTGCTCCCTGCAAATTTCTTCTATGTAATAGTGAAGGCTAAGATAAGTGAGACCAAATGTTTGTCTCCCTTTCAGCAGGAGGGTGCTTTTCAGTCAATGTGTATTCCTCTTTATCTTCCCATTCTCACTCCCATGCTTCTTGTAGGATGACTGATATGAAGAAAAAGGAAAACCCGGAAAAAGTTTTCATTATATTTTGGAGAGTTTTCAGTTGACAGTTTTTCAAAAACTTTGCTTTTGGAATGTTTGGCAGTGTTTAAGTTTGTGTGTTTCTATAATAATTGTTGGAAAGTTTTTTAGATTTGGTCTCATATTCAGAAACAAAAAAAATCAAAGGGTAAGAACTGAAACATCCAAGTTTTTAAAAACCTTGTTAGTAAATGTATGTGATTGACATTCATGTAAATGGCAAATAGATCTTCACGAATGCCAGTTAAATTTTGAATGACAAAGATACTGGATTATGAGCACTGCCCACAGCTGCTTGTCTGTGAAGCTGAAGGCAGAGTGCCATTTAAATATTTAATTTGGGTTATTTCATTGCATTAATCCTTTCTCTGACATAATTAAACAGGTGATGAAAACCAAAATTTAAATAGCATAGTTGTCCCTTGTGTTGGGAAGAATAATGCTCAATGGTATTCATTCACATAAGTAGTGGGAAACAGATTCATGTATTTCCTATGCTTGAATAGCGTAATATATCAGTTGTTGTGGTTCATCATTAAAATTATGGAAATGACAGTGTGCTTTTTAAATCCTAAATAGCAAGATATGCTTTGAGAGAATGAAGCCAGCTCATAAAATCAAAAGGATAACATAATAAATAAAATTCCAGAAACTTGAGCATGTCTACTACAGCTTTGCCCTCCTTCTGACTGTGATGTTGATGTTGGCAGGCAGTAGGCTGTGATCGACAACTTGGGAGCAATGCCAAGGAAGACAACTGTGGAATCTGTGCAGGAGATGGTTCAACATGCAGGCTTGTGAGGGGACAAGCTAAGGCACATGTCTCACCAGAAAAAAGTAAGTTGCGAATTGATTCTATGATGATTTATCCTTGACAATGTTTTCTGCTTGTGTAGTAACACACATATTGCAGAGTGACCTTTTAACTATATACTTGTTTGCAGTTTTCCAAAGCTACTTATTATAAAGTCTGTGCTAGATTAGTCTATTGAAATTCCATGAGGGATACCACACATTAGGGTATAGCTAGGAAAAAATTTGAGATATGCAATTTTTTTTATAGAGCTATTCAATTCATTCTATCAGGAATAACCATCAAGATACACATCTTATTTTAGAGGGTATCCTCATGTTGCAATATATGTGATGCTGCAGCAGTGTTTTTCAATCATGGAAACATCTTACAGATAGTTTTATGGAAATTGTGGCCCCTGATTGAAAGTGCCTGATTTTCCACATAACTTTGCTTTTTTATTATTTTTTTATAGTGTCTAAAGACAGTTGAACTTGAGGCAAGTTAAGTACTTCTGTGATATAAAAAGCAAAACTGATTGGCTCAAATTTTGCCATTCTTTGTCAAAATAATTAGCATCTTATTCTGAGTAAGTCTGTAGGTCTTAGCAGTATTAAAAATCTAAGAGAGGAGGGAGATCAGAGTTAGACCCTTTACTGGAGTCTTAAGAGTCTGGCTATTTTGATATCCAGGCAAGGTTTGTCACAGAGGCTCACCTCTGACACTTGTGCTTTCCATCCTCACAGAGGATGCTCCCTGTAATCTCACAGCATATATCCCATGTATTTATAATTTGTGTTAGTTGCCTTTCATCTATTTTTTCTGTTTCTGAACTCACAGTGCACATTTGTCACATGGAGATGGAGCCTCTGAGGTTTGTTACCTGCTTGCAGAGCCACAAGACCCAAGGGTGATGATCTGGTGCTCTTAAAGTCTAAATGCAAGCAGTTGTGTTGTGGGTTTTTTTGTTGGGGTTTTTTTATTATTATTTTTAATGGATGAAGCACCTGCCTTTGACAGCTGCCGTTTATTTCAGTGCTGTTCTAGTTCAGCCTGCAAAGATTTCACTTACGTCCTTATTTTGAAAGAGCTGTTATATATTGAATCGTGCTTAATTCTTACTGCAGTACATGTAAATATTTCCATGGGTTTTTTTAGTGCCATTGCTTGCAGTATGCTTGCTTCAATGTGGATGTAACTTGAAGTGCAGTGTATGTTACCTTAATGCTTCTTACCTTGCAGTGTGATTACTTGTGTTGATCTACAAGGTGTAATGTTAGGTTATCTTAGGCTGGGCAGGTGCATGATTTCTGTAATTCAATATAGATGTATAACAAAGGTAATCCAAATTAAAAAATGAATATTTTAGTGGGAGCATCTTTTAAAGTCACAGAATAATTTTGCACAATTCAAAGCTTTTTTTTTTTTTTTACTGCACCGGGTGGGCTGTCAGTGTCAGCCTTTGCCTTGCCTTTACTAGAGGCCTTTTTTCTGGATGGGAGAATTTAGTTCAGTGATTTATAAAGTTTTTCATCCTGCAACACTGAGTAAATGTCTTGAATGTTTACAATGAGCTGAAAAAGAGTTTTCATAGAGGGCCACTTTTTATTCACTTTGTCGTATCAAACACTCAGAGCTTCTGGTCAGCACAGAGCAAGCACTTGTGAAGCAGTAAAGATTGGAAAATATTTCTGTAGTATTACCAAGCTATATTTATTTTCTCTCTCTCCCCTGCCTCCCCCCCACAAGATATATCTTCCCCTTTTGGGTATGGAACAGATATGGATTGGCAAGCCTGGTTAGATAGTATGATCAGTGAAATAAAAAGATTCACGTTTTTAATTACTGCTTAGTATGTAAGTACAGTAAAGAAAAAGTGATAAAAGGGATCTAGGTTTGAAACTTTAATTTTGTGAGAAGAAACACTAGTTTCACTTGGGGGTATTTTGGCACAGGTAAGACCTGATGACAACTGACATCACTTGGTGGAGGTCTCCCATTGTCTTGACCATGTTATGAAGAATGCCCATGGGTCATTGTTTGCCATAATTCAGTGGCTTTTGAAGAGTTATTTAAAATTAAAGATGAAGGAGGACTGTTGTGGGGAAAGATGTCAGTTATGTCAAGTTTTGGTTTTCTCTTGCACTGCTGTAGGCTAGATTACATGAATGAACTACCATTCACATAAGCAAAACAGTATGCATCTACTAAAATCAGAATTTTAATGATTTTCTTGGTGTTGTAATACTGCCAAAATTTTTTTTAGGGTCAAGCTGTTCAACACTATGGAAGCAGTTCCATAAAATCATTCTCTGTGTGAAGAAAATATGGAAATAAAGCCATGCTTTCTTTGTGCTAATGTATTGGTGAAGGTAGACACAATATCTTCCAAACAGTAATTTGGAAGCTTTCAGAACTAGTATTGAGAAGTAAAATATCAACACATTACAGACACGTATTTGAGAGGGAGCTTGTAAGGTTGTGAGCAAGATGTAAATTTTATTGTGCAATGAGGCAAATTAAAGAAATGAAAGGAAAGCAAGAGCCAAAGATTTTATTTAAAAAAAAAAGGAGACAAAGGAAAATTAAAATGCCTAGCTATCTTGGTCCTTATTTTTAAAAAAGAAATTCAGAAATTGATAGCAAACGATTTCTCATAAAGGACTCACTTTGTTTTATTATCTTTTTTATATCTTTTTACATAAAATGAATGCCTGCCTTTGATTGGAAAGCTAAACAGCACTGAAAGAAAGCTTACTGTTTTGCAAATATGAAATGAACTGTCATTTCAAAAGTTCTTTATTTTTTCCACTAGCACTTAATTGCCTTTGAAAGACAAAGTACGTTAGACTTCTGCCAGCAAGCCAGATTCTAACATTCTGGTAAAATGATTAAAGGTTTGACTAATGATATTCAAACAAAAAGTGTAATAGGTTGTAAAATGTACCGTCCCATTGGGAAATGAGAGATCATGGGCCTGATGTTTCTACTACTATATGCATGGAACTCCCATTAACTCCACTGAACTTTGTGCACATGGAAAAATTGTGGGATTGGGCCCTGATGTCTGCTTTCTGCACCGTTATTGGCAAGAAATGGTAGGAAAGTGTTCTGGTTCCGATACTAAGGAGGGAGAAAAGATGCTGGTTCTGAAATTAACAGAGTGAAGTTGAAGGCACAGACTTGTCCTAATCTGTTTTTACTTGATTCTCTAATTGTTTGATAATTGCAATGTTTACCTTTCTTAACATTTTGCTAAAAGCTTCATACAAAGTGTTTTAATGTCAACAGCTTTGTAACTGTTTGAATTACTTCTTGCCATATGTTTTATTTCCTATGGCACTTGTGTAATTTACCATTGGCCACTTATTGTCATATGTTTCTGTATCATCATCCCCAAGCACACAACCAAGAAACTAATTTCACTTTCATCGTTTATCTAAACAGAGGCCTTCTTCAAGGCTCCCTGTTCAGTATCATCAGTTGTCTCAATTTTGTGACAACTTGGCTACCTTGCATCTTTTTCCCTCTTTGAAGGCAATATAGGTGGAGCTAGTAACCCCCATTGTCAAGATTGCCTGATACTTCATTTTAGATGAATGATTTTTTGCAAAATTTAACAGTTGGGTCAGAAACTTTCCATGCCAGCTGCTGCATATTTTGGAGAAAATTGAGACGAAACAACTCAGCATATTCCAAGGACACAGCAGAGAAAAACATGTTGTTTCCCACTGTCAAAACATTCCTGAAACCTTTTCTTTAATATGTTTTAGCATCCCCCATTGTTGGACTTGATCACGGATCAGGGATTTGAAATTTGGCAGGCAATGGTCTTCTGGTCATGGACAAGTCTTTTGCAATATCTGTGAACATCAACACATATTTTACTACAACCCTTCCAAAAAAAAAAAATTACAACCCTTTTCCTTCAGGCTCTGTAGAGGCTTCTTGGTTATTAACAGCTGATGTTTCAGAAAATTTGTCCTTTTGAGTGTTCTCTAGCTTGTTACATGTCCTAACTGCAAACAGATCGTATGTGTGCGATTTCCTTAGGAAAAATTAACATGTTGCGCTTCCAGAGCTAAACTGGAAAAGTGTCCTTGAGGTTGCTCTTGCTTTCTACTTGGCTGCAGTGTAGAATGGGTACCCTGAGGCGAACTCCGTAATGCCTCCTGCTTCACATTCAGGCTTTATGGAAGAAGTTTTGTGGACAGCTTCTGACTCTCCCAAGCTTCAGACTTAGGACTGGGGCTGATGAAATCGCATGAGGAGAGGGGAAGACAAGATGAGACTTGCTGAGCAGAAAAATTGGACATTAGTTCATACAGTGACAGAAAGACAGATATGAGAAGGTGGGAGGAGGACTAGGACTGGCTGTACAGATACATTGGGTCAAGGAAAAAGAGGAAGAGCAGAAGACTGAGATTAGATAAGAAATCTGGGGTGAGAGATGCAGTCAGAAACTCTCAGAGAGGAGGAAGGAGAAAACACAACTGTATGTAGAGCCAGGAGAGGGAACTGGGACTGGTTTGGCAGGAAAACTGTGCGTGGGGAGGGACAGAAAGCCAATACATTAGCATTTCAGTTCAGATAAAGAGTATGTCTTCTGAATCAAATTTCATCATTGTCCTAACATACTGCTCATCAGCTCACATCATGGAGTGGTCTTGGAGAGCATAAACTGATTTTTTGTTTGATGAAGCTAACCTGGAAGATGTGCCCCAGAAAAGCACCTAACGTTGTCCAACAGCTACTGAATACGCAGTCCATGGGATCAAGCTAGAAGTTAAGAACCTCCCGTGTGTATAGTGTGGATGCTGGGTCTTCAGCACCAACAATTTGAGTCCACAGATCTGTGCGGTTTGGTTGGTTGACTTTGGGCTGTTATATTTAGTATGAAGCCTCCTTCTTTACTTTCCTGATCTCTCTTGTCTTACTTGGAGAAGTTCCTGTGTAAGAATATTGCCTGTTTATTTACTTTGCACTACATTTCCTTGAGATAATTTTCTTCATGGGCTTCTCTGTATCTTTGAACATTTTCTCCAGTGCATACAAAGTTTAGAAGAGGTGTCCAGGGGTAGAAAAGAAATATATATCTAAAAGGGGTTGAGGCCACACTGTTTGTCTTAAAAGCAGGTTACCATGCCTTAGAAATAGTTAACAATGCAAAGACGTGTCACACACAGATGAAGGCGAAGCCTTGAGCCACAAACCCAGTGGACGGAGTGCTGGAGGTACAGAGGAGTGGGAGAGTATGAGACTGGAGATGGGAGGGCTTATGGATGGGAAGGATGTGCCCATACAGATTTTACAATGTGACTTTTAGGGTCAAGATATATAACTGCTGCTTTCAGTAGCACATACCTATCCAGCTCAGGTGTCTCTTAAAGACTATGTTCTTGGCTTTGCACAGATACTTGTCATTAGGCAGATTGGCGCATACCCCAGCACCAATGTCTTCTGAAATTATGGCCAGTGTCAGAGCAAGTGAGGGAAGCCACTGCAATAAGACTCCAGACATGTTGAGCTCTTTAGTTCCCTTGTGCTGGTAGTTGTTCCTGGACTGTTCTGTGTATTTTGAGAGCATGTAGGCCTTTGATCAGAACTGGAGGACCAACAGGTAAGTGCTGAGCAAATACATGGAAAAAACTAGGCTGTATAGGCCTGAAATAAACCCTCTGCCCTGCTGTAAGAGGAGAGGGGGAAAATCCCAACTGGCCCGTATGTGAAACAGTAAATGGGTCCACCATGGCCCACGTGGAAAAAATAAATAAAATCTGCTGAATTGGATTGAGCTCAGGAATGTGGCTCCTTTATTTTGATCCTGGGGATTAGCTCCCAGTCTTACCATAGCAGGGAGCCTGATCTTGCTCTCACTGAAATCCAAAAACTAAATCCACATTAACACCATAGAAACAGGATCAAACCTTGCCATCTAAAGTAAAAGCAATCTGGGAGCTTAATCCGCAAGTGCTGTGTGTAGTGTGTGCACACGTTTGCTGAGCGAGTCCCCAGGCAAGAGCAGAAAGCCCATTTCAAGCAGGTGCTGGAGGAGAATGACCCACATGCCCTCAGGGGTCCCTCCAGTGGAAGCAGTGTTAGAATAGAGGGGCAGTATTCAGTTTTTAAGGTGACTTTTTTTATGACTCTAAAATCAGATTTTCACAGTCTAGTGTTTCTGCCTGTTTCAGGTCATTTTGGGCTTATTTGTTTTCAGCTTTAGGCAATAGCCAGCAATTAGCTTTCAAAGATACATTGATAGTATAAGGGTGGAGAAAAGATAACTGGAAATTCTAACTATAGAATTTAGAGTAGCAATTTCCCCCTGTGGCTTCATAAGAGTTCACTAATTTAAACAGTGTGGATCCTACTGATACAATGGGAGATGTACAGCATAAACATTTTTAAATGGGTTTACAGGGCCTTATGTTTCTTTAAGAATATGAATTACACGTTTCAACTGAGAACTGGAGACCTTTGGAACACATAGTTTTGGAGCCAGACCTGGACAATGCTAACTACTGTCTCATAGGAAGTTAAAGCTGTCCTCAGGAGAAAGTGGAGTCCCTTAGGTCAGTTCTGTCCCATTTTCTTCCAATTCCTCATCTTGGTTCAGAATTCCAAAAATCTCATGTTTATTTTTTTCCTATATTTTATTTCATTTCATGGAATGACTGCCCTAGGTCATAATTATCTCAGTCAGGTTACGAGAATCTCCTGCTGTCAGGCTTCTTGACAGGTCTGTGGGGCTGCAGAGGTTGAACATTGCTGTCGTGGTGAACTTAGTCATCTCCTCTAATGCAAATAAAATACTTTCTGGTAATAGTGCCTCCGCCGCAGAGAAACACCAAATTTAGCACCCCCATGAGACTTTTGGACCATATCAGAGAGTGCTTCGGTGAGGGTGGAATGTCTGTAGTACTGTTAAAGGAATGTGAAGCATCCTGAAAAGGGATCAACCAGGCCTGCTGAGGCTAGGGAAGCTTGCTGTAAGGAGGTGGAGGAAGCACAGTAGAATGACCCTGGTTGTTCTCCAGAGGAGCAGTCCTACACATCTCTGCACATCTGCAGATCTGGACCTCGTTCGTTCAGCGCAGAGTGCCCTTGCTTCCACTTCAAAACAGCAGTTGCATGTATTCAGAACTGGTCATAATCAGACTCTTATTTGAGGTTTTGTGCTGTAACTGCTGGTTGGTTGTCAAGGCGGGATACAATTCCTGACCAAGCAGGGACAGCTGGGCCCCTCAAACCTGTTTTCTTTCAAGTACTGTGGAGCACATATGAATTCAGTAGTTATTTCCTTACTTTAAAGATATGCACATCCACAACCTTCTGGCTATCTTTAGCAATTCGTCTGATGAAAAACCAAGATGCAAAAAGATATTAAGTGGTTCAGTAGTTAATGTTTTTTCCAGGGCTCCTTAGCTGTATTATTGTTCTTACTGTAGTATTTTTCACTCTGGTGGAATACCCAAGTATGAAATTAATAAAGATCATATTTTATTACATCCAAAATAAATTGTTATATTTAAATGACCTTCCTAGAAATTGGCGATATAAAAACTGTAACACAAGAAGGTGTTTATTTCAGAAAAAATAATTGCAGTATTTGCCTGAAGTATCCTGAACATTTGGCAGGATTTCATACTCATGCTAAGGAGATGTAAACCAGAAGCTGATAATTTAGCATCTACTATAAAAGAGTCTGGTTTAAAGTGGAAAGAAACATTCTTCAACTATTTTTTAGTTAAAACTAAACTCAAATATTCTTCCTTTAAGTATTGTATGAGTAATTCTGGAGCCAATGTATAGTCACTGACCTTTAACTCACTTTGCTTTTTGAATTTGCAAAAATGAACTTCCTCTGTGCCAGCCCCTGGATATATGTTAATGCCATCGCCGAACAGAGCACCCTCTGTGGGGTGTACCTGCACTGGGCCCATGTTTTCAGGTCCTGCCTCAAAGAAGATTTGCAGCTGGGCCATGACGGAAATGGGAGACGGCGCATTGGTAGTTTGTTGCTTGGACACTTCTCTTGTCCTTGGGTGGACAGCCCTGTCAGGCATCCTGCATACCCTTTTCTGAGAGTACTGCGCTTGTTGGCGTGAAAGACTCTGGTGTACTGATTTGACTGTTAACTCAGTTTGCCTGGGCAAATCACAGATTTCCTGTATTTGAAATGAAAAGTAGTAACTTTCTGCCTTTGTAAAATGCGCTGAAGTAGTAAGTGTACATTTATATATGAAGAGGCTGTTCAGGCAGCCAAAAGCTGTTTTGTATTGACATGTCCTATTCAGGGCTGGTTTGGTTTATAGTTAATTTTAAATTGAGGCTCTTACTGGAAGGAATGATCTTATATGGTAAGTTAGATGCAGACACTCTGTTATAACATATACATTATAGCTAATATATATTTGCTCTTAACTGGTCTGTAATTGGTTAAGGGCTAGTGTTAAGTAGATGATTTATTTCCTGCAAGTCCTGCCACTTATTAAAGTTGTGACCTGTAGCAGGAAATGAGGTGTGGGCAAAATGAGACTGAACAGCTGCAGATTTTTGTAAGGGGGAAGTACTACTTAGCAGATTCCTTATGTCAGTTCAGTGATTAGGAAATAAAACTGGGACAACAGAGTGTAAATATGTTCCTAATACATTACTGACATTTCAGTTGCTTTTGTTAATAGCAAATAATTTTCTAATAGCAAGAAAGATTTACAAGTCCATAGGTCTTAATAGTTGGATAGCATAGCAAACAGACTCACTATACTGTACTTAATAAAATAACATATGATTATTTTTAATAGAAAAATTGTGAAACCTGTTAAATATTTTCTTAGACACATTTGACAGTTTTCAGTCTAGTTATGTGATAGGCAAATTCCCTGATGCAAAATAACTTCTAAAACAGTTCTTTAATTTTCCTAGGGGAAGAAACCGTGATTGCTGTACCACATGGGAGTCGCAGTGTGAGAATTACCCTAAAAGGACCAGCACACCTTGGTATGACTGAGCTGTTTTATGTATTTATTCATAGGCAGAAGGTAAAAAGAGAACCTTACATCTGAACTCATCCAAACTTTGGGAGTATGGGTGAGATCATGACCTTGATTCCTCTTCCCATCTTGAATATCCAGCCTGGAGGTAGTTCTACAGAACACTGGAAGTCCACTTAGTATAAAGACATAGTGTACATACTGGTGGTTTCTAAATTTATTTAAACCAAGTAATTCTTATCTAAAATATGGTACACTCTTAAACTATGTACAAACGATTACATCAGAATTACTTTCAAAAGATTACGTGTGGAATCGATAGCACTTGAGTAACCCAGCACCAGATTTCTGTTGAAGGATCTGAGATAATGTAAATAGTCCGGCTGAAGTCACACTTGGTCAGTGAGCAGTGTTCAAGGAAAAGTAATCTAGGTAAAAATGAGGTAAGGTAAACAAAATACATGAAATAAACTACACAAGTCCTGTTTCCTTCCAATAATTTTGGTCATTACATACCATCTATGCAAAACAGTTTGCTGTTCTGTTAGATGTTTATTTCCTAATATTTTCTGTAAGTCTGATGGTAGTATCTATGGTAATTTTTTTGCCTATTGGCCTACTCTACATAAAACCCTAATCATTTCAATGATAAGTGGTGCTGCCCTACCAAGCAATGAAGTAAACCATTCATTTAACATTTTGAGCAATTTTTTATTAGTAAAAGTGGAAGACTTAGTCTGAATCATAGAAATAAAAAGAACCTCTGCTGCTCTGAGATATGTAAATAGAAGACAGAAAGGTTTTTTTAAAAAAATTGCTCATCTGTTTGTTTGCTTTGAGTAATATATTGTCATTTTCTTTCAAAGAAAAAATTGAGGAAGACTTCCATTTTAGAGCGGCTCCAGGGTGACAAGAACTAGATCTAACACTGATACCAACAATGTACAAAGCTGAAGTTATCTTGAAATAAATACTATGCATGTAAAACTGTTGCAAACGATATGCAAAGGAGTGATCCTGACCAGTTCAGGTCAAGGACTCTTGGATGTTCTTAAGTAGTTCTGCAGAAGGGAGTTGTTGTTTCAGCTTCGTATGAGGAAAAAGTACTAGATTCAGTGGCTCCTGGGGGATTTCTGGAAAGCTCACGAGGAATGCAGCAGCAGCTCCGTAACTAAGTACAGAGTGCTCCTGGCTTCCTACCCAGGGTGGTTCTGTAAAGAAGATGTGGCTTGGCACTACCTTTGTTAGCTAGTTCTCTAGCTGGATGAGAATTGTGAAATGTTCATTTAACCACTTCCCCCAGCACATCTGTTTGCAAATCTGTGAGGATTTAGACATTTTTTACCTAAAATTAAAATGGCAGAGGTGAAAAACAAATGAGAGCTGTTGTGGGGAGGGAGGTGGAAATTACTTCTAGCTTCTTAGCCAGATCTTCAAGAACCTATGTTCTAGGGGATGTGCTTTGGAACAATTCATTTGTCTGCCTTTCTGACTGTATGTATGTTTGTGGGTGGTTGTTCACTTAACAGAAAATATCAAGTGATCTTTGGTCTGCAACTTCAGTGACCTCTGTGTGGGTGTGCTGGTATGATTAAAGGCAGAATTTAAAAAAGAATCAACTATAATTACAGGATCCATTTGTCAGAGATGTTCTTCCTGGCTTGTAAGGAGTTGAATTTAACAGGTGGAGCTGAAACTACTTATTGTAGAATTTTATGCTGCCTCCTGTTGCCAGTATATATTTGCTCTTCAAATAAAGTCAGCAGCACTAGCAAATGCTCGAAGATCACTATGGAGTGTCTGGCACTTTTCCCCTTATCTTGTGTTCTTTTGTGTTTCATCCTGGGCTTTATGGTCTGCTCTTGCTCCAGGGAAACACAGCTGCTGTATTAATCAAAAATGGAAATGTGGCTGGAGATGTAGCGCATAACAGATTTGAAACAAATAAGTGCTCTGAACATTGTTTTACAATCAGCAGCTTAGTTTTTTGGGAAAGACTGTATCTTACCAGCATGTAGCTGGTAAGAATAAGTATTTTGTTTGTGTGTATGGACACTTTAAGACAGGCAACAGATTCATCAGAGAGCAAAGGCATTATTTTGATTTTTTTTTTACAAGTAAATCTCTCTTGTACTTCTGTCTGCTTGGGTTTTGTGAACGATTCAGTGGAAAATAACCAAATAATTAGTATAAAAATGGTTATGAATAAAATGTTTCATTGTGCTGGTTTTGGTTTTGATTTGGACTATTTTACGGCTTTTCTAACAGTTGTTTTAAAAGCATTAGAATCAAAAGAAGACTGAAAGTTCCCTGAAATTAATCCTCCAGCAGAAGAAACAGGAAAACCAGAAGCTAATATTTTTACAAGTGGCTAATGCTAGATAACCGAGTTCGTGAACTTAGGGAGGTTAAACTTCACTAAAAGGAACTGAAACTTTTTTTTTCCTTTTTTTTTTTCAATTTCTTCTCGCTTGCAGTGCTTTGCATTACTTGACATTATTTAGCTGCATGCCCATGCACTGCTTTGTCTTTTGGCCGATGCTAAGAGGAAGACAATGCTGCTTGCATTTTGAAAAGAACACATTTCATTTTGGGGCCTTAAATTGGGCTATCTACAAACAAATTGCATGGAAAAGAAATAACTTTTGGGTAGCAACATGGTTTGTTCCTTCTTGCACTGGGAGCAGGAGCTATTTCCCTGGGAATTGTTCCACGCATCTCTCTACAGAGCGAGCTATCTGCAGTAGGTCCCCCATGCGACACTACCCCATCCTGCCTGTCACTAAGAGCATGGGAGGCTTTTGTGGTGGCTCTTCCATCCACAGCTGGTGCCCATTGGGAAAATGCTCTGTTTATCAAGGTGAGGGAAGTAACACGCAGACAGACAGTTACAGGCCTCTGGCACCAGTGATTGTCTTCTTAGGCACAGAGACAGGTGAGCACTTGAGAATTCCCTGTCCTTATGACTCTGCACATCTGGAGTCTTAAAGACCCCTCAGGGAAATGTTTCCCTAGCTTAGGGTGGGGAAGCTTACTCCTGGAGTCAAACTTCCCACCTCTCCAGGATTACAGGACCCTGCAGAACAAGTAACTGGTTGGTGAATTCTTTTCTAAACCTTGCCTATAAAACAGTTGGTGACACCTTTGTTCCCAGCTACTGCTCTGAAATCAATAAAGTAGTTTTTTGGGGCAAAACTGTTCCCTAATAAGAATTATGATGTTACATATGTATTACATACGCTAGATGCTTGTCTTCACTCTGTTTTAGAACCCTGTGATCAAAACCGCTGGATACTACTGAGCAGGAATATGTTGCATCAGATATTATCTGTTGTGCTGTGGAATAGCTCTTCATCTCCCTGTGTGACACAGTTCTGGGAAAATCTGAGCAGCTGTGCTAAGCTTCGCTGACATGACCTCCCGAGATACAGGCCATCACTCTATAGCTGGACCTTGCAACTAAACACATGCTTTGGATTAAAATCTAGTGTAGCTCTAACATTAAATGTATGTCAGCTCAGTGAGTTATGTTGTTGGTTGCTGAACAATATTCTTGGTTTGTGCTTAGAAAAACATAAGAATTATTTTTTTTGCTAAGAAGACTATCATAAAGACTGTAAAGCAATGCAGCTTAGTTCACCAAATTAACATCTTTAACATCTTTTTGCAACAGCCAGATGTCTTGCTTTGCAACCTTAAATGTTAGTTTCAAGGGGTCCTGTACTCCGGAGGATCCTACTGACTTTAAGTGGAGTTGGAAGTGCTTGAGACTGGCTGCTTTGACTCTTATTCAACAAAATGACAGAAAAACGGGCACCATGCATTAGTACTTACTGTCAAGCAGTGTAAGTTTGGGGTCAAGGCTTGCAGAAGCTTAATCGAAGAATGCTGAGTTCCAGATATTTGAAAGGTTGTTTTGTAATGCAATCAGGAAAGAAAACTTCCATAAAAGTGACAAAAATATGTAATAATCATCTAAATACTTGTTCGTTTTTCTGGGATTTGTTCATATCTATTTGTTCCTAATGGAAATGTGTCGGATAATGGGGCACTTAGATTCCCAGAGATTTATTTTATCTCCTTGATAAAGTAAATTTGATTCACTGCTAGATTCCTACCCTATGAGCAACATAAAGTCATTTCCTAGAAACATATCCTTCCTTAAACTTCTTTCCAGCAATGCATGTGATCTTTGTTATACCTACGAGCATAGTGGAACCTAATGCTTAGAAACTTGGTAATGTTTGGTACCCTGTCAAGGAAGTTAATTTTATCTAGAATTTCTTCACTCTCTTTGTTGGAGATGCTCCAGAAAACATTTGTATTTTGAAAGATCTTAAGGAAGAAAACAGTAACGACGGACTACAGCATTCAAAGTGTATTTTCAGTGCAGATAAAACCAGATGCTCTTGACCTAAATTATCTATTCGGAACTAGGTAACTCTGTTTTAAGTACCAAAAAAGGTAAAGTAGTTGGAGAAAAAGGGTATTTATAGCTCATCAAAAGGTTCTTTTTAGCTAGCCTTGAGCTCATCTGAGATTCATGCCTGGTGGAGTGCTCTGATAAATTGTAACCAGACCAGTGTATTTCAAGTCATGCATCTTGCTGTGCCTATACACTGTATTAAGCAGAGCCCAAAATTCTACCTGCATTTTGAGTATCTTCCTTTAGCTTTGTCCACTTAGAGTTCAGCCAGTTTTCTGGAAGTGACTCAATCCTTAAATGCTTCATCTGTCTTCTGGAGGTTGTGGGCTGTTACTTTAATCTGTTTCCAAGGAGTGCAGAACAGCTCAAAAGGTATTTTCCTCACCACCTGTTCTGAAAAAGGGACATCCCTCTGGCAGTGCTGCAGCTACCCACCTCCTGGCCGTGCTTTTGGCTCATCTGGGAAGTGTGCAAAGGTGAGCTAATCACCTCTGGAATGGGTAGAGTGATACAGGTATTGAGGTGAGTATTCCGTGAGTTTGATACCATTCAGGCTTCTCTGGAGACTTATTGCTGAAATTGCTAGGCATTTGAGTTGCGTGGAAGTCTTGCGTTATTTTTCTGTGTATTGATTTTATCTGTTTTAAGTTTCATTCAGCTTGTCCTGCTGAATCTATTGATTTAGAACTATACAGAGTTCTTGGTGTAAGAAAAACTGTCTCAGAAATGCTTCTGGTATGAAAGAATAGTGTGTTCAGGCAGATACTCCTGTGCTGACATGTCAAGCAATTATATATCAGCCTGTAAACTGAAGCAGCCAATATTCTCACAGCTATTCTGTGTGGGTTTTCAACGCACATATACGGCAGTTACTTGCAAGGCAGAGTTGTAAACATTACTTTCTGACTTCCTTGAAAGTAAAAAATATCCTGTTTAAATTTACTAAGTTCATGTTTCTTCTTTAGTTATAGAGTCCAAAACTCTACAAGGAGACAAGGGAGAGCACAGTTTCAATGCTGCTGGAACATTTGTCATAGAAAATACAACTGTTGAATTCCAGAAGAGTACAGACAGGGAAATCATAAAGATCCAGGGACCTCTTGGAGCAGATTTCATTATCAAGGTGGGATGTGTATGTACAAATCTACAAAGATATTGCAAGTATGTGCAACAGAGTCGGTGGCTGTCCATCAGGTTGTAGCAATACAAAATCTTTTAGCTAGCAAATAAGGAATCCTAATTACAGTCCAGAGATAATTTACACTAACAATACCCAACAAATTAAAATGTTGTGAGGTTGACGTCTTTGCTGTGGTGGAAAGTACCACAGGATCTTTAACATTAAAAATGGCCAGGACTTTTGATTTAAATATTACTGAAATAACAACAGCATGATCTGGTGCAGTGGATTGGTGTTAATCCAATTGAAGACTGCCACCTACTGAATCTGAGCATTGCTTCCAGCAGTGCCCTGGAATCTCCCTCAGACATTGCTAATCCAGCTACTCACCATTCCTAATCCTTTTAAATTTCTCTTCTACCCAGATCACATACATGCAGATATTTATATATAGAAACATAACAACATTTGGCTGCCAAAAGGAAGATAGTCATACAGATTGGAAATTGCAGGTGTTTCAATATTACCATGCCACTTGTTTTTATCTGTCATGTTGTAGAAATAGACTTCCAGTAGGTTGGTTTTTTTGAATCTCCAATATTACATGTTCAGTTAGACTTGCCTAAATATGAACCAGTGTGCTTATATTAATTATAGACTTACCTCTCCAGCAAATTTAAAAAATTTTGCTAACAAAGAGATAAAGGAGTAGAATGTGGTTAGGAACTTTGCCAATCAAGGATAGATAATCAAATAGTCACATTAGTACCTTGATTAATTTGAAAAACAATGCAACGTACAAGCATCTGACTATCGGAAACTTAAATATAGTTGTCACTCAGACTTTCTAGAGGTTTTAGGTCTGTTATCATGTCACTCTCTGTACTGCTATTATATATGAATTAAGTTTTTAAATTATATGAACAGTGGAGTACAGTGTACACATGTGTTGTAAAGGAAATTTCTTCAGACCAGGTACTCTGGATCAAAAGAGAGTGTGGTTCAGTTCTTTTTCTATCAACCCATCAGTCATCAGTGGAGACAAACAGAGTTCTTCCCCTGCACAGTGACATGTGGAGGAGGTAAGTAATGGCAATTCTTCAGGAGTGTTTACAACTGAAGAATAAAGGTGGCTGATTTACAGCCTTCATTCTGCATTTTAATTGATTAAATGTTTGTGTTTCTTTGCACTGGTGGTTCTTCTAGAAAAATAAATGACAGAATAGCAGGTAAATTGGTTGGTTCAGTTAGTAGGGGGGTGGGGGGTGGGGGGGTTATGCCTTATATTACTGGAAGTCACGTTTTTCCATAAGGAATGATTGTTTGGATAAGAGCCTTGATGAAGAAATGAAGATATGACATTCAAAGTGGAAAATGACAAATTGTTAAGGATATCGTGGGAAAGGAAGCAAAGAAATACAATGAGATTTTGAAATAAGAGTAATCAAAAAATGAAGAAAGAATTTCTGGCCACAGTAGTAGACATGAGGGAGGGTCTTAGGAACGCTTAGTTCAGAAATTAGTTACACAGAAAGCAGAATAAGTAAATAGAATTTCGAAACAGCTACCAGCAGTACCTTTGGCTGTCTGATCTTAGACACTTTGTCCCGATGGTTAGAGCAGCAGGTAGTGTGTTGTAGCATCTACTCCTGGTTTAAACACTACAGCTTATTGATGGTTAGACGAAGTGCAGCTCAGCTCTGCTACTGCTCATCCAGCCCAGCTCACCGCTTGTCATGTCTGGTTCCGCAGAAAGTGTGACCCCCTGGTAGGAGGAGTGTTTGACGTAGTCGGTAGCTATTTCAGTTCAGCTAGCGTTATCCAGCTCACGGTTAAACAGACGGGCTACTAGTGATACTGGTGTCGTGATTTTCTTGGAGAGTACAAATATGTAAATAGTTACTTGGGACATGAGTAAAAAGAATGAAAGATGTTTAAAGCACAAGCAGAGTCTGGGGATCTCTTGATGGGCCATCCGTTTTGGCACTTGCACCTCACTTAAATCTGAAATACAGGCAATATATGTGTGTAATATGTAGTCCCACAGGAAACTACTGTACCTTATAAGGTACTTGGCCTCATGAAGCATGATGCTGAAACTGTGAGTAGTAATAAATATCCTATGGTAATTCTATCACACTGTTCGTGATTTTTTCCTTAACCTATCTGATAAGGGAAGAAGTATAAAGCATCACAGCTATTTTTGAGGATTGCATGTATTGAGGATTGCATGCACACACTGGATAACTCAAAGGACATATTTACTTTCAGAGTTAATGGCTCAAATCCAGCCTTATTCAAAGTGGTGTTATGCTTTGAATATTACAGCTACATATCAATCTCTTTGAAATTAGCCAGGGTTTTCAAAGCCCTACTTCGTAGCTGCATGGCTATAATATGAAACTGGTACCTTTATCAACAGGACTGGACACTTTTGATAGCTGTCCTGAGAGAGGCCAGTAACTGAAGAGGCACTGAAACTAAGCTACTGCTTATCCATGAAAGTAGTAGCGTTAAGAATGGCATATTACTGAGGCGTGCTTGCAGCTGCCTGGCTTTAACCTGTTGTCATAAAGTGAATTTAGTATCCAGATTGTCTGTTTGACGTCTTTTACTGGCAGTAAAAGGAAAAATTCCTCACAACAGAGACTTGGAATCAGTGCACCACCATTCCTCACTTGGATGCTGCTTCTACATTTAATTCTGTAATCTCCATGTGTGGAAAGGGGGAGTGTGATGGGAATCTCAGCAAAGTTGAGCAGGAATGAGCAAGAATGTTTAAAAATTGTGTTTATCTTGTTTGCAAGTGACATATCTTTTGGGTCCTTGCCGTACTTATAAGAACTGGAACATGCATGCTTTGAGCACTGGAACTGCTTAGTTCTTCATGGTTATCACTCTCATGCATGATGACACTTTGAATCAGCCAAAAGGCACACAACTGAAGCCATTGATACATGATACTTAGTATTTTCAGTAGACACTGGGACTTGTGCTGTTAGTTTATTGACTCTATTTGATTTTAATTCTTGTGGTTTCAAACTTTTTTTTCTTTGCACATACCAGAACATCCTCCTCCTCTCCTCAGTTTAAGTCCAAGTCAGCTCTTTTGAATGAGTCTTTTTTTCTTAACCAAAAAAGCAACCTCGTGGTTTATTAAACTCAGAACACTTCTTGTAACCAGTCTCCACATAGATTTTTTTTTTTCCACCAAGTAGTTACTTCAAGTTTTCTTTTGTTGGCTTTTCAGTGAGGAATGTTCTTGAAACTATTTCTTGGTTTTCTACGGTTTAACTTAGCAATGTTTTTGGATCCCATCTTCAATTCCTCTGGCTTTCTGTTTTAAGTATTTATTTTTTTTAGCATGCGTGACTGTGTAATACAGCTTTCTAATATACATGGTAACTCCTCCTTGGGGGAGGCAGTTATAAATTGTGGAACACGTAGTAGAACCATATGACTTTGCAGGATTGCCTCTGTGACAGGTGAGCTGCTCCCAGTACATGTATTCCTGCATCACATAAAAAATATGCTTGCTCTTTTTACTCTTACACTCAGAATATAATTAAAATAATGTGCCAGAGTCTCATCTAGTGTTACGATAGGTTAATATAATTGTCATGCTGAATTACCTTCGATGAAGATCTGGTCCTGCATGGGTTTGTGCAGTGTTTGCTTGGTTAGAAGCAAACGAGAGTAACACAGGAAATCAGTTCAATGGGCAGCGCATTACTGGGGGGGACAGACGGGGCAGGCGGGAATAAGGCTGCTTTAATTTGTCTCCATTACCAAAATTTAATATTGCTTCTGCATTAGGTTATCAGCTTAATTCAGCTGAATGCGTGGATATTCGTCTGAAGCGTGTTGTTCCTGACCACTATTGTCATTACTATCCAGAAAATAAGAAACCAAAGCCCAAGCTGAAAGAATGCAACATGGATCCCTGCCCGTCTAGGTTTGTATGTCAGATAAATTTCAGTGGGCAGTATACTCAGCTACTAAGGAACAAGCAATCGTATTTACTTAATTTTAGTTCTTTTCATCTTTACATTAACTACTTTAGAAACGTACTAAGGCTACTTGATCTTGGTTGGTTATTGCACATGTTAAAGGCTGATGTCTGGCACCACTGCCAATAGATTTGTAGCATTTCTTCAGTGTTGCAGAATAGGAGATTTTTGCTTTAGACAAAGATACTGCGAATATCAATTTGCCTGTTCAAGGGCTAATTCTACTCTTTTTGCTGAGTGGTACAGCAATAGTACAAGTATTTTATGAGAGTGTGTGAGGAGCACCGATTGTTTGCCTGCTTTTGGATTTATTGATGTTGCCGTTCAGGATTTCTCATTAGATAGACAGTAGCTCCAGTTCTCAGTCAGCGTACAAGTTTTGCACATGGTTTAACTTGGTTTATTTGTCTGTCTGCTGTAACAGATGCATTCCTCATTTGTACTGTGGAGTTTGGGGAGGTTGTTTTGGCTTTTTACACTAAGAATTAAAAAAATATAAATAAATCAAACTAAATGTACTTGTGGTGCAAACACCACAGAATATTGTCACCAAACTGTAAAGGCTATAGTATACATAAATTGTATTGAATTGCACTACAGTATTTCAAACTAACTTTTGGATTGTCTGGTAAGGTTTCCTGGCTGTGCTAAAGAATCTTAAAATAACATCACAGTATCAAGTCCCAGAACCTCACATTAATATGCCAGCTGGCCGAGCTAGAGTTATATGCAAGAAGAAAAGGAAACACTCTCAATGGATTTAATTTCCTATAGCTAAACTGTCCATTTCCTTTCATTCCTGTTGAACATAATCGTTGATAGTGACCTCTAACAGTTATAGATGTGCAGACTTTCAAGTTTTTTTCCTGGAGAGTTGATCACTATATGGAGTGGTAAGACTTCAGTAATGCTTAATGGCAATGGATGCCAAACGTTGCAAAGCTGAAACAGGAAAATTAGGGAAAGAAAGGACATAATTATATTTTTTTCCTTGCAATTTTAGCTTATACAGACAGAGAAAGGGAAGTACTACTGGTTATAGTACATATTTCTGGGTATTGGAAGTAAAGCTTTATGCCTACTTTATGCTGTGCAATTCAAATAAACAGCTCTAGAAGGGTCTGAAGCACCACTCAGGACCTATATAGGATTAATCCTGTGATGCATTTTCACTGCCACTCATGTTCCTCAGTGGTCTTTGTTACAGATACAAATATGTAACTGATTTCTTGTTAATGAAGTAGCACAGACCTAAAGGATCACTTGATAATAAATTTCTCTGCCTATGGATTGCTCATTTAATATTTATTTCATGGTATGAAGTGGAGAAGCTGTATGGTGAATAGATCTGTATCTGTGCAGGAGATGTAAGATTATACGAGTCATTGTTTGCCACAAGTGTAATGTGTAATGAATGTAAGATTCCCTCATTTCACATTGGGAATTGCTTACTTTAAGCATGATCATGTAAAAGCATGTACTTGATGTACATGAGAAATTATGTACATCATGTACATGAGAAATTATGTGTATGAGAAATTATGATGCAATATTTGTTTTCTTGACAGTGATGGATTTAAAGAAATCATGCCCTATGATCACTTCCAGCCACTTCCTCGGTATGTATAATCAGGATAGCATATGTGTCAGCATTACCGCAATTTTCACTGCAAATACACTGTTTGAGTACTAAGAACATGGAACATCTTCTGATTTTTCTGTTGTAGGGGAGAGCAAGTTTATAACAATTCTGTACACGTTTTTGAGGCTTGTGTCTTATTTCAGTGTGCTCTAGATGATTAGCTTGACAGTAAGAGGATAATATGCTCTTCTTGGAAATATCAGTGTGGAAGGCTTCAGAATAAAGCGTTGTCCCCCTAAGCCTTCCCCTGCTGAAGTGCTAAGAAGGGCATCTGCTTGAAAATGCATGTATGAATTCTTGTTTTGAAATTATTTTATTTTGAATATTTATACAATTAATATATTCTTTTATAGAAGAGGTCTTCCTATGTTACAGGACTCTAGAAATTCTTTTTCCCTTGAGAGGTCTCATTCTTCTCATCTTTAGACCTGCACTCTATTTATTGACATTAAGACTGACATGTCACTTTAAAGATAGTGAGTTGTCTAAATATCTATTGCCTAAAATTAAGTCACCAGAGCACAGTTTGTTGCCTTTTTTTATTTTTTTTTCTTTTACGTGAATCAATCACAAGAATATAAAATCTCTCTGGAAGGCTTATATGTTTTGTAAAGAATGTTAGCACTAAAAAGCATTGAGACAGATATACTGTTAATGTAACGAATTATGGTTGATGGCATCAGATACAAATTTATCTGACTTGAACCTCTGCTTTATTATGTCATGAAATGAATAATGTGTATTTTTCTAAAGAAGTAAAGATATGAAGTAATATGAATGAAATCATAGACTTGCACAGCTCAGTGGAGCTACTGATTACAGCTGATATAAATGTCATAGTTTATTTCTGTAGCAATTTACACTTCTTGTGGATCTGCTGTCCTGTGATGTACTTTGGCTTTCATACATAGAGATATTTTTTTTTCCCCTCCACAGCTTTATCCTGTAAAGTTCCATAATTATATTCTGTGTCTCTCCTCTTTCATTTCTTCTGCCAATTCCTTTGTACTTCAGATCTACTCTGGAACTCAGCACAATTTATTTACATGAGTATTTCATCTTCTGAACTGCTCAGGGCTTGGAGACCAGTTGGAAGAGAAATTTAATCCCCCTTTCTGTGCTTTACTGTGCTCAGCACGTTTGCATGACACTGCGGTGAGATAGATTATGTCTGCGATAAAACTGTGGGCAGGTTCTCTTATTTCAGACACTGAGATCTACAGTCAAAGGCCCACCTCATTTTGACACCTCAGTGTGTCCTGTCAGAAGGTGTCACAGTCTTCCCGGGTGATGCTCAGGAGTAAGAACTGTAAAACAGCAGATGGCCACGCAGGGCTTAGAGCTGGTGCGAGCAGGAAGGACAGAGGGGAAGTGGGCTGTGTTCCACTGGGAAGGTGCATAAAGAAACATAGCGAAGGTGTAAAAGCACCTTTTCTTGCTGGAATTTCTGAAAGAAAACAGCAGCTGAAACAGCCAGTTTGTGTACCTGCATCGTGCGGTGAATCTGGTCCAGCATGGATGCAAGTGTTGCTTCAGCGTAGCAAGATGCATTTTCTCTTTGCCGTTGCCTGTCAAGTAACTGCAACGCGTTAGTCTGTGCCAGTTCTGCTGGGGCTTCTTCCACCTTTTCTTTTTGCTTTTTCTTTCCTTACCTGCTTCTTAACATGCTAACCCAAGTGTTCTTGCAAAGCAGGCAGAAACCCAAAGAACTGTAGACATGCTTGAGCAAAGCTGTACAGACTCCTTCACCTTGATCAGCAGTCATACATCACACCTCCTACATAACACGAGGGCCATGTGGAGGGCTGCCTTGCAGTCCTGCGGCATTTACCACCACTTTCCCATTCACACAAGGAAGTTGTGGGAAAGTCATGGTGCGCACCGCAAGATCTTGAAAGAGTTCTCCTGTGGCTAGAGTTGTAAATGCCCCACTGAAATATTTTTACAGATGGAGAATTCTTTTGAAATAAATAGAAAAATTTCCCAGGATGAAAATTTTCTTTTAAAGCTTTTGGAAAGCCTCCATTTATTTCAGACTTGTTGGACTGTTGAGGATCCCTTGACAGCTGTGGGTTCTGGAAAGTATCTCCTTGACTGCTTGCCCAAGACCCCCCTTTTCCCCAGTAGCCATGGACCTCACTCCATCTTGAAAATGCTTATGGGAGTATGGGATCTGGAGTGTGTTCGAAACTGATGAGATAAAGAAAAACAACTATAAAACTTCATGCTATAAACACTTGCGGGGCTAGTATTACATATAGCACAGTGAGCGTTATATATATAAATCCATGAGCTGCTAATTCATTGAACAGTTAATTGCTCTTTAGTTCCTGACCATTTTTAAAGAAAATGAGTTAACGCTGGCCATTTATTTAAGTCAAAGAAAGGCGTAACTGTTGCTCTTCAAATGTATTTTGTACTTGTGTGTCTGATACAGATTTGTTCTGAATGCTTTTGAGTATGCACTCTCTAGTTAATGTTCCATGGCTTGCTGTATGTTTCATACTCATTCTTCTGTCGAGCTTAAGCAGGATTAATAGGTTTTTGTAGGTAGTTTACAATCGGAATTGCCCTTGATTTAACTGCTTTATCACAGAAAGTGTGTCATAATTACTTAAATTTACCATTGATTTATAAGCCTTTGCTTTATCTACTCTTAGATTATTACTTCCTTTATGATAGCTAAGTTACTCTTTATGAATTTATTTTGGTGGGATATTGTTGTACTTGCTGTGTCCATTGTTCATAATGGATGTAATTTTTTTCATGATCCTTTCAAAGTGCCTGCAGGTGTAACAGGAATAAGTTTTAAACTAACAAATGTTGATGAACCACAAGATGTGCTGCAGGATTGAATCACTTCCCAAGTCTTAGCTTTTGATTTGGGTAGATGGTGGAAAGAAAGTGAGAGATAAGATGTGAAGGGTGAGGAAAAATTGCGTGGAGGTCAGTGGAACCTATGGACAAATGCTGTGATAGAAGCTTGTTATGTCTAAACATGACAGGAGCGGGACATTTTTGAAGTTAGTTTTTGTTGAGAAGTGATTGCTTAAATGCACATTCATGCTAAGATCAAGATATAAATGAAACAAAGTTTGTAATCTAAAAACCTCCATGTAATTCTTACTTCAGATGGTGCAGCAATTTCCATCTTTATTGTAGATAGGCCAGGGATCATGGGTATATATCCATTTTGAAGATATTCCCTCCCAGCAGGTGGTTGATCATCCCTCTGTTGGAGGCTGCTGCCCCACAGCTCTGCTGGTTGACAGGGCTGTGTGAGTTTTCCTTAACCTGTGCATTGCCTGGCTTCAGGAGAAATCAGCTGGGTTAGCTGGAGCAGCTGAAACGGATGACCCTTTTGCTTGAAGCAAGTTGGAAAGTGTGAACACAAAGTCATTCAACAGCATTTCAGTGAGGGTGGAAAACTCTTACAGAACTGCAGTGATGACCAGCCAAATGTTATCTGTCACAATTTAATTTGTTCACAGTCCTTATGGATGAAGACAGTTTGAAATGAAATGGCCGGGTTTACTCAAAGCAAGTATTAGAGTTCCCATAAAAATTATTTCATTAACAGATTTGTTAAGGGTTGTCTGCATGATGTGGGTAGTGATGAGCAGCCATGGGTAATATCATCCTCAGTCAGCACAGCCAGCTCTGTCTTTGTCTTTGGACTTCATATAATCTCAAGTACATGTGTTTCTCGGTCTCCGACAATGATAATAAGGGTATATGTGACCAAGTAAATTAACTGTGAAAAATAATCTATTTAAATGATTTAGACTATTTGCAAATAAAATCATTCCAGTAATTGAACCTAGTATATTTAGGGTCTTTAACTCATGTATGAGAATAAGATTTTCAGTTATTTTGGGAAATGTACTTAAATCTGTAGTTCTATTTTTCTTCTTATTTTGCACATGAATTTAAGCTGGAATAAAGCAAGGTAGCTCTGTAATTCCATGTATTTATATTCGATGTGTGGTCAGGATCCAGCAACTAAACTATCAGTGAGTTTTAATGACACTAAGGTTGGACTCAGGATTTTGCACTTTTAATAGAAGTTAGTTGAATAATAATAATAATAAAAAAAGAAGCCTTATTTTTAATGTATGCGACTTCTTTTTCCAGGTGGGAACATAATCCTTGGACTGCATGTTCTGTTTCCTGTGGAGGTGGTATTCAGAGGAGAAGTTTTGTCTGTGTAGAGGAGACCATTCATGGAGAGATACTGCAAGTCGAAGAATGGAAATGCATGTATGCCCCTAAGCCCAAAGTCATTCAAACCTGCAATCTGTTTGATTGTCCTAAATGGGTGGCAATGGAATGGTCTCAAGTAAGTTGAAAAGTAATTGGGACCTTTATTCTAGTTTTCTAAAGGAAGCCTCTAGTCTTGCATTACTATGTACTTGTGAGCACGAGGCTATTGGAAAAATGTAGCCCTGCAAGCATAATTTTTAGTACTATATAGGAGAAGTTTGTGCTAAGTAATTTGGCTTGATAATCAAAATCTTACCATGCCTGTGTGGAGAAAAATTCATATTGAATTATTTATGCATGTTGAATTCCTGCTTTACACAAAGGAGAGGTTAGAGCCAGAGGTCAGGCCCCTTTGCAATCAGGTCATTTGTCTCTCAGTTCTTGATAAATGTAGTATTTCACGGCAAGTAATAGCTAAAGGCATATCTGTCTAGGGGCTGACATGTCTGCAGGGGTGATTTTCCAGCATTCTTACCTTTCATTATAGTAACAAGAACATAAAGCCAACTTATTTTGGCTGTAGTTGTCTGATACAGCCAGATAGCTCAACACTTCTATAATTCCTTAGTTCATCCAAATGACATCACTGACATAAAGAAACTGTTCTTGCAGCACGTCTGACCCAGCTTTAACTGAAAATGACCACTGTAAGAGAGCATTTTCTCAGTACATAGCCACCTCTGTTTCAGACTGTTGCCAATCAGATAAGCTTTACAGAACCCCATGAAATCATTTGCATTCCCCAAACTTAGACGTTTTTTCCATCATCAACCTTTTCTTTATTCACCTAGCAATGCAGGCACAAATTCATATGTCTCCGATGCCTGATTGATTGTGGAAAAATCTTAGTGAACACATCATCAGTGCTTCTAACTTGTTTTTTAACGGTATTTGTAAATATAATAAAAAAGAAACTGTCAGATGGTTGCATTGTCTCCTGTAGTGCACAGTGACCTGTGGCCGAGGCTTGCGTTACCGAGTAGTGCTGTGTATTGACCACCGTGGGCAGCATGTTGGTGGCTGCAATCCACAACTTAAACTACACATAAAAGAAGAGTGCATTGTGCCAATACCATGTTACAAGCCAAAAGGTAACTGGAATTTTGTCTGGGTCTGTTATTGTTTCACATTTTTGTTAAGAGAATTAAAAGCCCCTGGTAACCTTTTTTTTTCAGAAATGCCAGAAGCTGGAATTTACTAGGACTTATTTCAGTTTTGGCAGAAACAAGCATTTTAATTATTGGTGCTAGGAAAAGTGCCCTGCTGATAATTTTTGCTGATGTGGCCAGACTGTCATGAAGTGAACATGCTAACTAAGTCTATACAACCTGGTCAAATTGGGAAAACCAGAATTAATGAGATCAACATGGGGAGGAGGAGCTGTTCAATAATATTTGAAATTGGAATGGTACTCCATAGGTAGCACTTGGGGTCTTGTTCATTTATATCTCATTAAATGTGTCAACATTCCCAGTGGGCCTCATCAGTTTGTTGTTATAATTAAACTGATTTCCTTTTCTCTTCCCCATTTCTGTGTATTTAAAAGGTCTGTAACAATGATGTAAATTGACAAATAATCTCTAAGAGAGTTGGTAAGGCATGAAACAGTAGGTCAGAAGTGAAAAGAAAAAGCAAAGATGGGGGTGGTGGAAACCAGTATGTCTTGTCCCTTGCTCATTTCTGTCCCTCTGGGCCCAGGAAACTTTAGTGGGTGCTACTCCCATTCTTTCAGGTTTTATTGAACGGCTTTTATTTCAGCCATCCACAACTCACCATAAAGGTTTACATAGAAAAAGTGAAAGCTATCTGTAGACAACCCTATGTTTCTCTTCAGGATGTTTTCAGACTCTAGAGAATTCTTCAGGCAGAAAACTATTCAGGGTTAAACCATGAAGTAGAAACTAGCACTGAAGTTTTACGAACCTTCTGGGATTTTACTTTGGAGGCACAGATCCTCAACTGGCTTACAGTACTCCTAAAAAAAAGCATCTCAGAATTGTAGGACATATAGACAGATTAAAAAGTTGGTGTTTTTTAAATTAATTTCCAATTTTGGGAAAGTTGGCTAACTCTGCAAAAAACCCCAGTATTTTCTGCAAAAATTTTCTAGTGAAGCCAGTCTATCTGGAGAGCAATGTACATTTGCTATGCTCTGGCTTCTTTTTCAGCTATAAACTTAAGTTATGATGATAATACATTACACTGAGATATAAGCTACAACCTACTAGAGACTGCCTGCATTTGGGGAATATGTGGGAAGGAAGTAGAAGATTAAATAGGAATGGAAATTGGATTACTAGGACCCTCTCAGTAAAAAGGGGTGTCAGAATGGAGCTCAAACATAATGAAGACATTTTCTAGTAAATTGTTTATTATCCAGTATATCTTTATTCAAAAGCATTAGATCAATAGACAATGTAAAGTGTTAAGTGCTAAGGTGAACAGTGCTAACATCTACATATTGCTTTGATTTTGGAGGAATTACTGAATGTTTTGGTTTGTTTGGGGTTTTTTTTTTTTTGTAACAGAAAAAAACCCTGTGGAAGCAAAATTGCCGTGGTTTAAACAGGCACATGAAATGGAAGAGACCAGAACAGTCTCGGAAGAGCCAACGTAAGTACATTGTGTTTTACAGTGAAGAAACTTTTCCAACATGTTTTGCAGATCATCTGGAATGACAGTTGCTGTGCAGTTTTCTTTGACAGTTGGCCTTCCTTGGGAGATGAGTTGTGTTATGAGCTGTTCCTAATTTTACATCTCAATAGCTTTGCTTCTGGAGCTCCTGTTCTGGATGACACAGAGCTACTGTGTTAGTAGTGACCCTGTATCGTTCAAGCAATGCAAAGGGATCTTCATTTAGCCTAATTAAACCCCAATTAATGATGTGGAAGCATTTCAGCAGATGTATATTAAATAAATTCAGTTTTATCCCAGTCATTGCTGTTACCTCAAGGATGTAGTGGTTGTATTAAAAATTAAGAGGTACTTTGTAGGGTTGCCAGCGTTTCCTTGGGGAGTGAGACCAATGCGTAAATAAAGTGAGAAAAACCTGCTGATCTCTGAGCTTAGTTAAATCTATGCGGGTAAGTTGTGATATTTTACATGTGTATATGTGTGAAATAACATCTGGATTTTGTGAGTCCCTTTAAGAGCTGACAGGGGTAAGCCTTGCAACATTTAAGTCTTGGGCATGAAAGCATGACTTAAATCCAGCTACACTTACTCCTGTCCCTTGTATGTTAGGGCATCCACACAAGTGCTTATATCCCCTGTGTTAATGTTTCATGTATATTTGTATCTAATATATTCAATATAGAGTATACAACTTTCTAGAAAATAGAAATGTTCTATAAGGTTTTCATGAGAGATTTTGAACAGCATTTTGTTGTGCTGTGCCAAATTCTGCACTCATTTGTAGTAATGTTAGTTTAAAATAATTTAGATGAGCTTGCTGAAGTTACTTTGGATTTATATTGCTCTGAGAGCAAAGCGTGCCCTATAACTTCTTATTTTTCTTCCTCCATCTAGCTATTCCTGATTTTTTGGCACACATGCACCAGCAGGTGTGATCATGAGTAATAAAATCTTTACACCTGCACTGACTCACAGAAGAAACCTCTTGCCAAACAGGTGTTTGCATAGTTATGGTGACTGTACTTTAAACTTTTCACTGCTCTAGCCTTTCAAGTCAAGTGTCAACCTACTGTGAGTGGTTATTTCACTCTCCAAATTGGTGGCCCTGAATTAAGGCAGGGTAGTAGCAAAGGTATAAAAATGAAGTGTGATTGTCGAAGGGGGTGATGCAATCAAATGTGCCTGTTGAATGTCAGCATATCAGAATGAAGGTATATAAGGCCACCTCTAAAGAGGATTCAGCATGAAGCTGTAAAGAAAGTGATCTCTAGCATTATGAGATCGTGCTGTGGCATCCATGAGCTAATGCAGCCTCCAGGTTTTAAGATCATTCAGCAGCAGTCTGACAGAACAGGCAGGGAGGACCGGCAGGGGCACAGCGTGCTGGTTCAGAGTATATTTAGAATATAATAGAGCTGAGCCGGAAGGTTTGTAATGGGTTCCCTTGTACCTTGCCCTCACAAAGAAAGCCGTTATTCGTGCCTTCCTAGGCATGACCGAGGTATTCCACTGTGGCCTCACAGCGTGAATGCAGCTGTGTTCGAGTTCTCGCTGCACATCCTGTCACAGCTGTGCAGTTTTGCAGTTCCTTGGATCTTTACTCTTCTTGTTTACTCTGGAGACCTAGATTTTCATGATCATTTTTTTAAAATTCATGATCCTCATTCTGTCCTGAGACTCTTTCCTTCACGTTTTCCAGAAGCATCTCCCCAAGTCTAAAAGGTTTCTCCAGCCACTTCTTGCTGATGCCTCTTCTCTGCCATCCTTCTCTGATCCTGAGGTGTTGCTGGGGTGCTGTGCTTCCCTAGCCTGGGGAGTCTGGGCTCTCCTAGGGCCCAGCTCTAATGCTGCAGCCATATTCCTTATTAATTTCATTTTACTTGTCTTCTCGTGCTGCCTGCTCTTACTTTATTCTAAGGAAGCTGGCAGGTAAGGAGAAATGAGAAATAACTACTCCCTGACTTCATTCCCTTTTGCAGATTGCCTGTTGGTCCTGTGGACAATGGTTTGCAACCAGAGCAGTTTCTCAATAGATGCTTTAAATCTCATGCCCTAACTGTTCCCGTCTTTTCCAGCTGGAGTGCTGCTTTTTGGGGGTCAGCCTTTAGGGTTTAAAATAAACTGTAACAATAGGTTGTTACTTCTCCCAGAGTAAATTATAACAAGATTTCCCTCTGGTTTGGATCTGTTTAACTTTATTTTCTGTAATTTACACAAGGCACAGTGATAACTTATAGCCCACCTCTGCCTAGCAGGAGGCTTATGATTTCCTTGGTAAAATGCCATCACTTTTAATTTTAGTTATTCTGTTGTCATCCAGACTTAAACCACAATACGAAGTCTCAACTTCTAGTCCATCCTTTTATTACAACTGTCTTTCTAGACTTTTGTGTAATATTTTGGTTGATAATGAATAAGAGAATAAATGCAGCTGTGTTTTGGAACCCACAAATGATGAATATGCCAAAAGTAGCTTGTGGAAGATGAATAGTTCTGCTGCTGTGGTCTGCCATGGCTGCTGTCCTGAATTTACATAGAGGGGGAACATTCAAAAGCTGCTTTTTTATTATTATTAGCAAAATAAAAAATGACTGCCCTTAAAGTGAGGCCAAGAAAAATTTAGTTCTGACCTTTTTAGTTTTGAGTTGTGGAATGTGATGACAGTTGATACCAATAATTATTTTAAACATTCTTCCCTCGAGCCTTCTTAGTTACAGGGGGATTCGCAGAGAAGATCCAGAAAGGTTTTTGCATCCTTTTTATTAATCATAAGTTAAAGGAATAGACACCTCAGCTGCCTTTCCCTGTCATGGCTTAGGACAAAACTAAAATGCTTTCAAAAGCTGATATATTTTTTCAGCAACCTGAACTAAAAAGTCATCACTAGTTTGTGTAGTCGCAGTGGCTGCATGTGAAATGCAGTGTCTCTCAAAGGTTCTTGCTCATTGCGTTTGAGTCATTTTCACAGAAACGTCCCCATCATGCCTTTAGTGATAAAGAATTACATGTTTTTCACAGCTGCCTCTCTGAAAATGGGTGGGTAATTTTGTCCAACACATTACACTCAAGTCTGATAAAACCTGGCAGTGCAACTCTGCTTAGAGCAGGCAAGGGTGGTGCTTCAGGGGAGGGGTAGGGTGCCAGCACCATGGAAGTTCTGACCCAGTAAGCAGCCAACATTTTAGATGCTTCTGCAAGCTTTTATCCAGGCCCCTTGGCGCAGTAGGGTTGGATTGGAAATATCACAAAAGCAGTCCTTTTTTCAGGATTTAGGCATTTCCTGTCTTAACTGAAAGCAAGAACTGCAGGCTTGAGGAAAATAATAATGAAAAAAATAATACTGAGACACACCATGTTTTCCAAGTCTTTAGAAAGTTGCAGAAGGCTGTGTTGATTTAAGTTTTCAGTTCAGATTTGATTTGGTTGGCCTGGGCTGTTCTGTCCGAGTTATATCATCAGTAGTTTAGGTCACCACTTCACTTTGCAGGTCATCCTACACTTGCTTTTTTAGTGTGTGCCAGGGGAATGCACATTTCCATTAGTGTTAGACTGGTAATGCCACAGCATGGACATCCTCTCCGCTGCATCTGTAGTGTGTACATCATTTAAACTTGTGCAGATGACTACAGGAGCATTTGATTTCTACATTGAACTGGGAAGAATGACTGTACAAAAAGGCCAATTGTGGAAAGTTGTGCCTGCTTAGATTTGCATTTTTCCATTCTTTTCCTTTTTTTAATCAGGAGTCTCATCTGCAAACTTAGTTAGAGATCTCAGAAAATTTTCAGAGTTGCCACCATCCTATCCATTCCATTATAAATTCCTGATGATCTGCAAGGCATCATAATACAATTGCTCTGATGCTTCTTAATCCTGACCTGAGATGACTCTGAAGTGTCTCCATCAAAAGCAGAGTGAATTTGATGATGGGAAGTATTGAATCCAAAGTATTGCCATGTGTGTGCTCTGAATGCCACTGAGTAAAAAATATATCACTTCTGAGGCTGATGGAGTTTGCTTTAATGATCTCTCACAGGCTTTGTTTGTGCATATGTTAAATAAAAAATAAAAATAAAAAAATAATCTGTCTGAACTCAAAATTCAGATACAATGCCAACCTCTGGAGTTCTCTCACTGTCCAATCAGTTCCTTGCTCAAATTTTGTATTAGCAGTCTCCATTGGCTGCTGTTGAAGGCACTTAAAGTGTGACTATAACATGATCATGCTTTGAAAAGTTCTAGAATTTAGGATTTTAATAGCTAAATAGTCGAGTGACTAGTGTAGCAAATTCCATGTTAGAATAAAATAATTTGGGTGTTGTTTTTTTTTATCTTGCACTTCCCTGAAAAATACCAGACACTAATCAACAAGAAAACATCAATTATAATATAGGCTTGGTATAAGTCAAAGAAAAAATGCTTAGAATTTTCTGAATTTCTTTATAAATCAATTGGTTGATTGAATGAAAGGATTGCTGTGGTTCAGAATTTCCTTTCATTTATACAGGACTTCAAAAGAATGCATCATACGTTATTTTTGGAATGTTTTAATGCACTCAGCTAACAGTACACAAAACTAACACTGATGGCTGGTATGCTGCTGTCATGCTTTTAGCAAAAAAGTTACTTGCTTTCAGACTGTAAACTGTTAGGTGTGGTCACAACACCAACCAACTCTTTTCAACTATATATGTCCACCAGTTTTATTTTTCTAATTAGGTACATAACCTCAAATGAACTTACACTTATTTTTTTACACAAAAGGAGAAGAAAGCCATAATTTTTTTAATCCTATGCACAATGACCTTGATTGAATAAAGCACTTAAGCACAAGTTTAATTCTGAGCACATTATAGTCCTGTTGACTTCAAAGGACAGCTGATATGCTATAAGTTAGGCACATGCTTAAGCATTTTGTTGGGTGAGGGTGATTTTGCCATGGCCACCCTATGTAGTTTGCATGGCTGTCTTTGAAAAGACTCTGAGATCTGATGGTTCAGGAATAAGCTGATTTATCTATTGGGTAAGAGAACCCTTCCTGTGCAGCTTTTTCCCGTAGGTGTTCAGTTAGAATTTGTTATCAAGAGCACCTGGACATTGACCCCTACCAGCTGTGCCGTTGGACTTGGTGGACTGTTAGGTTGCACCAGTAGGGCATTTACTCAGATTTTATCACTGTAGGACACAGCTATCCACCATTTTGATAATATTCTTCCAATAAAAATCAATACTCTGCCCTTTCCTGAGTCTGTCAGGGACCAGCAAGCTCTAACTAACACTCTGAGGCTCTGTTCAAGGAAACTTTGAAGCAACAGGCATTGACATCTTTATCTTCATAGCAGAGTTGTGAAGATACTTCATTAACATCTCTTTAAAGAATAACCAGTTGCCTTGTAACCTTTATTGGAAATGGGAATAGTCTTTTCCACAGCAGACAGTCCGTCTTGAGGTCTGTCCCAAGCACAGCTTGGGTGACTACCCCAAGGACTGTTAGAGTATCCTTATGGGTTACCCACTCATCTGTTCTCCTTTCTTCTGTTTGATTCTTCCTCTGTATATACTGGCAAGGAGTTGTTGGCTCAAGATGATAAACTGTCCACAGAATCAGCCACATTTTGTTGACATTTTTCTGTGCTTACTGTGTATGCAGAGTGTAAACACTGATTTTTGTCTTACATGACTGTTCTTATTTTCTGAAGGACAGCTTTCCTGCAGTGAAGAGAAAGATAATTCTTAATTAAAGATAAGGAGAAAATCTTTGAATCCTAATTTGACTTTTTCCTTCCAAATACATTTTTAGCATTGGTCAAATATATCCTTCTGTATCTTCCATTTGTGTTTTGACCATCAGCTACATTTGGACATATAATAAAGAGCAAGTGCAACCTTTTGAAAAAACGTCCTATGAAACTCTGTATTTGATTTCTTATAAATTGTACCCCAGAGTCACTTGGGATGACTTTATTAATGAAATTCAGCCCCTTGGGTCTAATGCCATTTTGAAAATTACTATCAGATATTGATGTGACCCTCAAAGTCAAATAATATTATAGATTAAAACCTCCTTTTATTCAGTAAATTCATGATCTGTAAAATAAGATCTTACTATAGTTCATCAGGAGCATAAATGCTTTCTAATAAAAATGAGGGATTTGTGACTGAGCCAGTTAGACCTCTTTATTGAAGATGAGAGGCTTCTTACAAGATTAAATCTGAGCAGCAGCCTGCGGTGGTATGCACTGGAGATAGCTAGATTTAAAAAGTGTTTTTATGCTGTCTGGTTGCTGATTATTGGTATGACAGAAGTTGATGGCCTTTCTCAGATTTAAGCAGACTGCAAATATACTTTTGGCATATGCCTAAGTCCGTGTACCTGGGGAGCTATTTTGTATTGTAGAGATGTGTCTTCATGGAGTTTCTCCTTATTTTCCACTGAAGGAGTTTGAGGAAAGATTTAGGGAATGTCCTTTCCCCCCCAGTAAAAAAGATACAGCCTTCCCTGTTCTTTTGATTCTTTCTCCTCTTTTGCTACATCTTTTTTTTTGTGAATTCTGAGGAATGGTCTGGGGTGGGAGGCAAGTGAAAGACTTAAGATACTTGATGATGCATTCCATTTGAGCATCAAATAGTATTATGTATTGTCTGCTGTGTGTATAAACATACATTTATGTATTTTAGCTATGTTTTAGCTCTGCACACACATACATAAATATATGGAACAAAATGACAGTGTTTCTACTGCCCTGTGATTATTTGCAGGTTTATTCCTGAACCCTGGTCTCCATGCAGTGCCACGTGTGGCAATGGTGTACAGGTGCGAGACGTGAAGTGCCGAATTCTTCTGGCATTTACTCAGACTGAGGTTGAACTGCCTGAAGAGGAATGTGAAGATGTGAAGCCACCAACAGAACGCATCTGTCACCAGGCATCCTGTGACAGTGATCCTGTCCCCTACACACCAGAATTTTCACATGCTGAAGATGGCAGCGTGACTTACGACTGGGAATACATTGGGTTTACTCCTTGTTCAGCTACGTGTCTCAGAGGTACCTTTATTTATGTATTTATTTATCCCAAGTAGCAGGAATTTGGCATTGCTTGATGTTGTTCGTTCTTCTCTTCATGTTGCCCTATGCAGCTATGTTGATCTGTATGAATAACCCAGAAATCAGTTAAAACTTGAAGCTGCATGTTTTTCTAGAGTATTTGAAACTACTTGGTTTCATTTATGCCCTGTGTTCAAACGTTGACTTTATCTGGTTAAGGTGCAAGAAGTTATTGATACAGCAAGTTGCTTTAGTCTTGCTGCGGGAGTCTCAGCTGTCAGGTAGTTGGTGGTATCAGTATGTTTAATGCATCGGTGACGGGCATGTTTAGATGACCTTTCTTTCTAGGAACTGAAAGTGTATAGTTTCAAAGTTAAAATTCCCATGTTAGCTATTTTGTATATTCCCAAATGCTGTCATTTTCTGCAGTACAGTAGGGATACAAAGCTGTAATTAGGGAGGCTTCGTTTCAGTCTGACCGGTGTGAACATCAAACGGGAGTTCATTTAGGTCTTGGTACAGTACATGACTCTATAGGAACTCTGTGCCATACATCTGTCTGCAAGTAGTTAGGCACATTCCTTTTTGGATGTAATCGAATCTCCCTGTTGTCCTAAGTACATGCTACCAGACAAGGTTGCTGGTGTTGCTGCTACATGCTGTACGCTGGGACCAAACACAAGTGAGTTATGAAGTGTTAAGTGGAAGCAGGGGAATTGTGAACACACCTATATATGACAGGACTGATGACATCAGTGGGAAGTGAAGACAGTTGTACCCATAGAAGAAATAAAAAATGTAGAAAAGGGGAGAACAGAAACAACTGGAAGCAGAGAGCCAGTCTAGAGCTCACAGAAAGCAGCCTCCTTTGTACTATTCACCAGTTCAAACCTGGAAGACAGAAGCTGGGAGGGATGCCCCAGAATGCTGTCAGCAGGATGGTAAGTGGCTGATTAGTGCCTCCTTTATCATTTACTACTGCTATTTACTGATGGGGTTGATCTATAGGAACAGCAGCACGTATGGTCACAAAAGTTGATGCATCCCATTCCCTCAGCTACCTTCAGTGGGCATTTTGACTGGCAAAGTAGAAGAGGCTGTAGTCCGAGTATATCTGTATAAATGTGTGATGGTAATGACAGCTATTGTGACTAAGTGTCTGTCTTCATTTTGAGGCAGTTGTCTTTAGAAATAATAATTGTACCCTAAAGGAGGAATGAAGTTTTCATTACTACTAAATTGGTAGTTCTCTGTTTCATATCTCAACTGATTTTTGTAATGTGCAATCATTTCGTTGCCATCTTAAGTCCACTTTACTACTGCTATTTAGCCAGTATCTTCACCAAAGGTGTTCTGAAACTCCAAAGTTTTTGAACTTTGAGGGCATCAATAGACATTTAGGCTGAAATAATCTGTAGTCTTTGCCTGCTATTGCACATGTGCCTGTTTGCGTTGCCTGCACCTCCACATGTGAGTTTGTCCATGCAAAAATGTTCATGTAAGAAGTTGTACTTGGAGTGCAAGCTGACAGAAATTTGAGGAGCCTGTACTGAAGACAGTAGTTTTGTTTGCCAGTGCAAAGGAACTTTGGAATGACTGATGAGGAGAATCCCATGATCAGTTTAATTGTAGTCCTAAGGGAGCCGAGTGTGAATTCTGTTGCTGACTTCTGACCTTTCATGAATTTGTGAGATGTCTGACGCAGAATTGTCCTAGAGGTGTTCATAGTAATCTGACCATTTGTCTGATATGCAGTAGAAATTATCCATTTGAAGAAGTTTCAAAGAAATTATCTGCTTTCTCTTGAGACTTCTGTGGTATCACTGGTACCATGTCTAGACATTTTTCTTATGTGATGCTCCTGGGAAATATGGGAAGTTGTCAGGATATTTTATCAAGGAACAGCTTCAGAAGTCCCTGTGCTGTTATGTTAGTTAGGTAGCAGTGATTTTTTCCTTCTATCAGTTCTGGTCTTCTTGCTGCCTTGGCAAAGGCTTTCAAACAGACCAAAAATTACCTGCCGATAAATAGTTTAAAGGGAACCAGACATGTCTTCTGTTTCCAACTTATTGCAATGTACTAACTAATGATCTCACTGTCTACTATTTTTCCATTGTGTAGTTCAAAGAGGCTGATCCATTTCGGCTAAGTTTTATGTTCAAATCTCATTTCAATTAGATGAACTCTCTCATTACAAGAAATGAATGTTGTCTGAGTTTGGAATATCCCAGTGTAATGTAAATTATATTAGGTGCTTTTTCTCTAGTATGTATGTATCTAGCAGTGGCTATTAAAATAAATTCCTGTGGATTTCTGTATCCTCAGAACTCCCTACCCCCATTTCTTAGTGCTTGACTCTCCGAACAAGGGAAAAGCCTGCAGGGTCTAAACAGGGTGGAAGCTTTACAGCCACTGTGTGAGCAAAGACTGAATCTGTTTCAGTGCTTGTCACTAGCAGCTTTTTTTAAAATCCTTGTACGACTAGACTTTTAATTCGAATTCTCCTCTGATCCCTCTCCAAAGCAGATGAAAAAGGCAGATGGCAACGTTGTTTTCTGAGGTATTAGAATTACAGAGATAAAGTGATCTGCAAGGCAGTATCAAACATCTTTACTTTCCAGTTCGTCATATTCCTTGGTCATTTTGTGTGCTTTCTGCAGCAAATCTGTGTGGCTTGTCACCTAGTATATTGAGTGCCATAAAACTTGCTGCTTTTGAGGGCTGGTACAGTCTGTTATGCCTCTTAGCATAACTGATACTTCTTTCATCAGTCTTTCCACGAGTGCAAATAGGAGTTGTCCAGGCCAGTCTGTCATGGTGCAGATGTCACATTTAACGTCCATAGGAAACTCTGTAAGCATCCTGAAAGCTAAAGATCTGTTTTGTCTTCAGTGCCTGAAGAAATCCCAAGCTGAAAATAAACCAACAGTGTACGTGGGTATCTCAGGATTTGCCTTTATTTTCCCAAAATGTGCGGGTTTGGTTTGGTTTTTTTTTTCACCCAATCTGAAGAACTTTGGCCCTGATGTGAGAGGCCCCAACACCAGTATAAGCTGAATTTTCATAATGTTGTCAGTGAGACGTATTAGTCATTATCAGAATAAAGAGTACGCCTAAGGAGAAGAAATGTTTTTCTTGTAATCTGTAGTGTTTCTTCAGTGTTGTCAATCATTTAACTACTCTACAATATTTTAAAGGGATGTTTTCAATTTAAAAAAATAACTGAACGTTTTCTGGTTCCCTCTTTAAAAATACCTTTAATTGCAAGAGGCAGATTTTGGTAGTTCTATATAATTATTATTACTATTTATATTCCATATGCTTCAAAATTTATGATTCTGATCCTCTAAAGTCATTACATTGGCTTAAAAGTAATGAGATTAAACAATAAATACATATGCACTTCCTTTTGTTTCCTCTATAGTCTGTGACTTCGGAAGCTTTAGGGTACAGTCAAGTTGTGTCTTCAGGCTTTTGCCCGAACCGTAATGGCTAAAAGTTTACCATTTTATTTATAAGAAACCTGAGATTCTTAGAAAATTAATGGATTCTAGCCAAATTTAAGGGCTCTTAAGAAAAACAATGAGTGTTCTGAGACTCTCGTATAAAGTTGAGAGCATTTGCAATGGTGTGTTGTAGGTAACTGATAACTGGTTACTCCTATCACTAGTTTCTTTAACTGCAGACACTGTTTACTCTTTCTCAGAATTAGTATAAATAACATTGCTAGTTTCAGTAGATTTATAGAGAGGCTCAAGCATATGTAGGGCTTGGCATTTCTTCTGAGTTTTTTTCAGCTGATAGTACGTATTTTAAAGTAATCCCCAAACTGAGACTCTCTCATAGAAATAAATGACTGTCCTTCCTCTTCCAGGTATAGGGAATAGCTCAATCCACTTACCATTTGCACAGCAACTTTCCACCCCCATTTTCATTGTACTCTAAAAAAGGCAGAAACAAAATCTGGGCTTTTTTCAAGCATTCTGATCTTTTAACACATGCTTCATGCACTGTGTATTTCACGGCACAGAAAAGCTTGTAAAAGAATGTAAATGTATGTGGTTTGAATGCTGGGTTAAAATAGAAAATATTCTATTTCACTGAATAGTAGGATAATTACTACAATAGTGCATCAGATTACTGTAAAAATACTTAATGCTCCCTGCTGCATACATAATGTTTTAGTTAAATTATCTACTATGTTTATATTATAAGCCAAGAAAGTCATACACATAAAACTTTGCTTGTTTGAATAATAGATTTTTCCGTTTTCCAACTGACATAAAATAAGTTTATCAGTGATTGAAGTTCCCAACTAATGGAAAATTATAGTTTGAGGTGAGAAATCTGATTAGTTGTCAAGACATTTTGACAGCTAAATTCAAGCAAATGCTGCATCAGTTAACTGTAGTTATTTATTGAGTAGAGTTCCTGAACTGAGAACCACGGAAAAGGGAGGAAGGGAGTGGTATGTTTTTAATAGCTCTTTAATAATCCGTTTTATGCTTATGGCATCAAAACAGGTTGCTATTTTTCTTTCAATAAGGACCCTGTCGCAAAGAATCACTACTGCAGTTTGTGCCCTGTAGTTAAGTCAAATGAAAGATGCAGCACATATTGACATTTTCTGCTCATAACACAATCATAGCTAGCTGGTCATGCTGCAAGGCAGGAGTGGTTTAATGACTCTAGGTGGCAAGTTGCAGTCAAAACCCATCACCTGGTATAACATTGTTCATTTGGCTGGCCTATTTAGTTTTTGTAACACTGAGATAAAAAGTTTCCATGGGATTATTGCCAGTTTAGATGGTCTGAAAGGAATCTCATTTCATTCCCTTCCTTTGTGTGAGATATTAAGATATTACTTATCACAACCTGTTCCAGAGTAGCATCACCTCTGAGTGTGGTTTTCCCACAGGAACACGGTGAGGTCAGCAAAACTGAAGGTTGGTAGCACAGAGTAGATTGATAGCAGATAGCACAGATAGACCTGAAATAGAAATAGATACCTGCTTGATTGCTTGTCTAGTAATGTCATTCTGTTGCTGCCAGAACACAATTTCTAAACCTTTATTTCTCTCTTGTAGACAGTCAGATGTGCGTCTCCTATGTAAGGGGACAGGGAAGCTGCTCCTGTTAAACAAACACGTGGGGATCAATCGGACAGAAAATGTTTGATTCCCTTGTTTGTCATTCTGCAGTGAAATAGTAGAGCTCTAGAAAAAATGTTTATTTGTTGGCTTGTCATCGTTGGGCATTTTCATGTCTGCATTATAGTAATGTTATTTGTTGTGAAAGGTTTATCCTCAGCCTTGCTAGTAAAATACTTTTTACTCAATGTGTGTGTTCTATGTTAATGTAGTTATCAATACTTTGATAGAAGAGAACTGAATAGGTTGTCAATCATATATAAGGTCAGGTCTTCTGTTCTATAAAAATTCATCACTTTGTAGTTATAGTCAAAATATTTATATAACAAGGTCTTTCTGAACTGAAAATTAGTCCCAGAGGGGATCTAGAGGTGTACCACAGAGCCTGAAAGAAATTGGAATCTATGTTACTGTGAAAATCACCGCTGGCCCACTCCTGCTGAACTGTCTGAAATAGCTGGACTGGTTCAAGTGTTGCAAAGAGGGATTGTCGCCTGGGCTGGCTGTTACACTGGACTACATCAGAATTGTTTATAGGTGGAAGGAACAGTTTTGACTTATGAAAAGAATGACAGTGCTCATGGGTGTGTTTTAAAGGAGAGAAAATGGACCATTGACATGGAGACAGAACTCTCAGTGTAGTATATTCCTTGACCCCACTGAAATCAGAACGTCTAAAGTCCAACAGTGCCAAGAAACCAGTCGTCGTGCACAGTTGACAGAAGCAAGAATAGTTGTAGTAGACTTTGTGTAACAATAGTGGGAATGTTTTTAGGTAATGTCATAGGTGATACCATAAAGCAGTTAGTGAAGGTTTCTAGCTAAAAATGCAACTCCCTCTGAAACCGTGAAAGTTGGTTGTAAGAAAAGCAGTATAACCTGCTGCTGAAAGCAAGTTTGTATCCCTACAAAATTACTGGAGATAAGTGAAAAATAGGAAGGAAATGGATTTAAATACTTCAAACTGTGACTCTTCAAAAGCAGTTTTTACATGGAAGCAACCAAATAGGTGTTTTATTATTTCAGTGCTTTTTTTTTCCCCCCCCCCTACAAGATTATGATCATTAGCATTGCTTATATAGAACATCCCAGATGCACGGGATTCCCCAAGTACATCACAAACCATCTTGTCTTTCATGTGCATGTGAGTGAGCTTTGAAATTGAGTAAGGGTTTCATACTAAAAAATATGATATATAAGATTGGATAATTACATAGGTTTAAAATAAAAGTGGTTCACGACATGTGTATTCACCAAGCTGACTTGTTCTAAAGCAAACTTATATTACGTTTCATTTTGACTCATAGAAATTTGAGTATTAGTAATCTTTCATGCTTCAGTAATAAGATCTAGGTAGCAAGAGCTGCAGATCAGAAGGGTGCCAAGAATGGTCACGAGTGAGGAAAGCTCTAGGCTGGGTCAGATTTGCTGTCTTCAGCAAAACTGTTGCAGCTCTTAGTCTCTATGAGTAAGGTTCTATGTTTAGTCAGCCATTCTCCTGACTGTAGTTTTGCAAGTGTTCTGCATTTTTTTGTCACATTTTTTGCAGATCTTTAGCTTCTTAAAGTCAAGGTAAATGAGAAGGAATCACTTTTACTCTGATTTTGGCAACGAAACCAGTAGTTGGTTTGGGGACCATTACAGAACCAGGCTGATGTAGCATTTGATTGTGAACAGACAGAAAAGCCTATTTTGTGTTGGTTTTCAGAGAGGCAGAATGTCAAATCAAGCTTTTTAACTATCACAGAAATAAAGTGCTAGATATAATTCACAAATATCTTTTGCGCATTAAATACATGAACTGTGTTCCTTTTGACTTGAGATGTTACTTTAAAGACTGGTGTCAAATTCAGCATTCAGAGCTTTTTTACTGAGTTAATACACGCAGCCTTGAATAATTACAAGAGCAAAGTTTGCAGCAATCTCTTCATCTTCAGTGTTTCATGACTGTCTTTTCCTTTTTAATTCAGGAACACAAGAAGCCATTGCAATGTGTCTGCATGTAGAGACAAAACAAGCTGTCAATGAAACCCTCTGTGACAATTCCAAGAAACCACCACCAATGACTCGTACTTGCAATATGAAGCTTTGCCCTCCGAGGTACACTGGAATAATGAAATTGTCTTGTGGCAAAGAAATGGTTAATAGGACTTAAATAAACATTGGCTTTCTCAAAAAAGGGCTCGGATTGCAGGACTGTGGTCTTGCTTTGGGATGAAATTTCACTGCTTCTGTCTTTAACAGGGTTTGGGGGTTGGGTTTTTTTGGGTTTTTTTGGTCTTGTTCACTCCTTTTCCACTCTTCACATCTCACTAATAAAATAGGGAACATTTTCTGAAATAAATCTCTTCCATGTAGATATTTGCCAGAGTTGGAAAAACAGCCTTAACTCTTTTAGTGGTACAAGGAAAATTTTAAGGTAATTTCACAAAAAAACCCCCAAGAGAATATTTACTTTCTGTTGTTACTGAATGAAAAAAAGTTACATAAAGATTTCAAATTATTTTATTTTCGTGCTTCTTTAGTAGCTCCACATAGTTCTTTTGGCTTCTTATGTTTGGAGATTCTGGGAAAAGAAAGATCCCAGCCCAAATGCAAGAAGGCCTAGCTGATTTGGTCGCTTAAAAGTGCCATATGTGAAATTTTGACAAGCGCTGTCTTATTCACCCACTTTTGATCTCTGACATCCCTGATCCTTTGCATATTGTTTCTATGTGTTTGCAGAAACCTCCTCTCACAAAACGTAGGGAAGAAGTTAACAGGAACAGGATGTTTTATAGAAAACATGCACACTTTTAAAGGATGTTTTGTAAATGTAAGAAAGGTCTATTTACATATTTACATTTACAAACGTAAACGTCAGCAGGTTGCCAACAGGCTGTTTTGTTATGAGGAGCATTCTGAAAGCAAATGCTGGAGTTGAATTTGTCTGGAAATGACTTTGTTTCTTTATTGTTAATACCTTCTGCATTTCATTGTTACCTCTAAGTTCAGAATCATAGTTTATAATTTTGCATCACAGCCAAACTCAAGGGATGTTTTAGCCATCAATCAATATAATTTATAATAATCAGTTATTTTTTGCTAGAGCCTGTTTGGATGTGATTGCTCCTTCCCCAGGCTGAGGTGAGTTGCTAAACCATGAGCTTTTGGCTTTGTTGGAATAGGTGGCAAAGTGGCCCCTGGAGACGCTGCTCGGCTACGTGCGGGGTTGGGATACAGACAAGAGACGTGTACTGCCAGCAGCCTGGAGGATCTGCTGTCTCGGCTGAAGAGTGCAAGGACAAAAAGCCTCATTCTTTACAAGCTTGTAACCAGATTGATTGTCCCCCTGTGTGGCATGTTGAGGAATGGCAACAGGTATGGCTGGGTTACAGAAAGAGTTTAAATGTGTTCCTCTGGCTAGGTACTGGAAGTTCTGGAATAACATGGAAGGTAGCTCCTAAAACTTGGTATGTAGGTGTTTCAACTGATTTCATTAGAATGAACTCACCCAAGGTCAAAAATACTGCTTTTGACTGCTGTGCCAATGGTTAGTTACCAGATGAGGTGGAAAGTCCTTCTTAAGATTTCAGAAGGCTGGATACCAGTTACTCCAGACATCACCTCTCTCCCTATGCTCTGCAAACACAGTAACCTGCATTTGGAGACACTGCTTCATTATCAGTTTTTTCTGTGTCATTGAAAATGTTTCCAAAACTCTCACCAGGTATATTAACTGATGAGGGATATGGGCAGATCCATGTGTAAGAGGCATGTGTTTCGTTAAGATTTCTGCTACTGAATTGCAGTCAGGTGGTGTGAATTTTAACTTAAGTTCTCGTAATTTCTAACATGTTAAACATTTTAACAGAATTTTCTACACACTGCTTACTTTTTACGTGAAAGTAGATATCATTTTTCAAGATAGCATAACTGGGGGGGACTTAAAATGTTTGTGCACAATAACAGTATGATGGGTGAGAGCAGGTGTACATGCTATGTGCTTTTCTTCTCCTTAGTGTTCACGTACTTGTGGAGGAGGGATTCAGACCCGCAAAGTGTACTGTAAGCAGCTGTTGACGGATGGAAGTTTCCTGAAACACTCTGATGACACCTGTCAAGAACCTAAATTGCCAACTAGTAAACCATGTGCAAAAGTTGATTGTCCTCCTCAGCTGGTCTTTGGAGAATGGTCCAAGGTGAGCAGCCCTCAACAACAGTGAACCGAAACCTTCTGTTGTAGCATGAGCTCTAAAGATTTTTGCTTGGGTAAATAAACTGTAGCAATAAATTCACAGGATAGCTGAAGGTTTCACAAGGCATTTACCTGGACTAAACTGTGCATACAGTTGCTGTGCCTTCTTGCCCACAATCAGACTGATTGCAGCCCCCTTCCTGAGTTGTATTTCAATTGCTGAAGGACAGGCTGTAATACATTGCATGCATCCTACCAGACATATTTAGTTATCAATTAATTGATACTACAGTTTCCAAAATAAAATCTTTGCGTTATTCTGGAATATGTCCTCTTCCTTTCCCATTTAATGCAAGCTTGCTACCGCTCCCTGTTCAAAAAGATTTATAAAAGTTAATTGCAGCTTCTAAATTCAAGGTTCATGCAATACAAACTAGATGAGAGGGTTGAGATACTTGACACAGACTGTTTAGAATGTGCCAAATTTTTTCTCGTAGTTACCAGATCTCATTGCTTTGTTCTGCCCATGCTTGGACATAATGAAATACTGTCATGTTATTTTAATTGTTCCTGAGTTGCTTGCTGGAACAAATTATCTCTTATGTTCTTATTTTTCTGGAAAAGTGGAGAGAGTTTAATGTCTGGGTAACACAATTATTCATATGAGGTAGAGCATGTGCACTCTCTCTCAGAAGGAAAAAAACCCAACCTAGCTTAAAATTAACATGTGTGGCGTGGGACACCAAGTTTAGCTTGACTGCATCCTTCCTTTCACAGTGCTCAGTAAGCTGTGGTGTTGGAATCCAGAGAAGAAAACTTGCCTGCCAAAACCTAACAGCAAAGGGCCAATATGTCACATTAAATGGATCAATGTGTAGTGGTCTGTCTCCTTCAATGCTTATAAGGTCTTGTCAGATGAATGCCTGCAACAGTAAGTATGTTACTTTGCGTATTTTTTTGATAATTTGGAATGATCTATTTATAAAGACAAATCTGTATACGTGTTAAGCTACTCATCTCCCTATACTTTCACAACATCACTAATCTGGCATAAACTGAGTGTCATAATTACTAGACCAGTAATAACAGGATTCATTTTAATTTTTTTCTGCCAGTCAAAAATAAAGGTTATGGTCTCCAGAAGCAGTTTTGAATACACTGTAATGGTCCATACCTCTCACCCTCACACTTACCTACATTTGATCTGAATTTTCCTTTGTCCTTTACACTATTCCAATCGAAAAACAAAACCCAAACCCAAACCATCAATTGACTATAAACTACAAAGGACATCAGAAAAGATACTAATCCAGTTCTGGCTTGTCTTCTCACTGTACATTTGTATTACACTGGACATTTTGCTTAGCATGGTGGAATTCAAAACCTGAAGCTCTGTGCCAGTGATAACTTTAGGTATAATTTCTATCTTTCCTTGTAGAAATGAGAATCCCGATCTCATGAGCTTTGCAGGAAGTGATGACAGTGCAGACACTCTTCAAAAAAATCCAGTATTTTCTTCCTGTCTATAAAAAAAACTTTTCAGAAAGATTATCTATAGGAATTATACAATTCAGGCACAATCAGGTTTTGATACTGATGGTAGTTGCACTAATTACATATGTATAACACTGACGGAAATACTGTACTGATATAGACTATGTTTAATTACCTACAATATAATTTCAAATAGGCAATTCTAAATGCAGATTCCTTATGTCTGAACCTGTGCTCCCTTTCCTTTACAAAGGAGAGTATTGGGTTGTAGGTTTGGGGAGCAGGGCACTGATAAAAGAAAAAAGGAGAGTTTCTAGTTTTGAGGTGGGGGAAAACCGAAAACCTTCATGAATGGCCTGGTTCTTATTACAGATCACAGATAGACATGTTTTGATCCAAATCATAGTGCTGTCAAGAAATAGCTACTTTATACATATAGAAGCTTTGCTTTAAAAATTATTCACAAAACAAAATAAGAAATAGAATAATTACTGATTCATACATAATATGAAACTTCTTTTCCTGGCCTGTGTTTCAGATTAACATGCCAAAATCCTGAGGTTCAAAACTCCACTTAAATAAAGCCCTGTGGACTTTCAGGAATGTCCTTGGCATAAGGTTTAATAAAATATTTTGAGCTGCATATCTATCTGAATTTAATTAATTGTGGATAGTTGAATGGCAGTATAGCTGGTTTGCAAATTGCTTAGCACAGACTGATATTAAAGTTACATTGTCAGCTTCCACCACAGTGCCAAGAAAGCAGGATGGCAGACTGCAGAGGGAGTGCAGTTGTACTGAATGGGTGCAGATCAAAGTCATCAAAGAGAATCACTGTCCTCTTCCTTCACCTCCACAACCATTTGGAACCAGGGAGCCCTTGCAGCTCGCATCTGCCTGGCAATTCCCAGGCTGTGCAACGGAGGGCAGGGGAAGGTGTAAGACATGTCCGTACCCATAGTTCGAGCTTGGGTTTGGCTGGAGGAGCCAAGGCAGCGGCAGCAGCAGGCTTTGGATTCACAGGAACATGACGGAGGCATCTCCTGCTCCTGCAGCCATGCGTTCCGGCCGCCTGCAAGGGGCAGTGAATAGAAGGCAGGAATGTAGCATGGCCCTAGGAGGGGCAGACAGCTTGGAGCAGAGGCGGTGAAGAGTGGTGTGGTGCATGGCCCATGTGCCGTTAGGGGTTCTTGCCTGTGAGAGCAGCATTTCTGGATGTGCCTCGTCAAAGATCATGCTTCTGCAGCTCAGATGAGCCCCTTCTTTTTTACTGTCTCATGACAGTGCTGAGGCTTTTTAGACTTAATCTTTCACCCTGGGACTAGTAAGCGTAGCTGTTTTTCTCCTTAATAAGCCCAGTTAAGTCAGAAACATTCCTGACTGGGCTCTGAGAAATAGGAAATAACACCAATCTAGCCCTGAGGTCACCAGGACCTGAGGCCCAGCTAAAGCTGTAGAGGACCATTAGAGGTCATAGACACATATGGATTTGTACCAGGTGATAATGAGGTCCAGTGGCTCCAGTACAATCTAATCCTTAAGCAAGACTATCCTTGTAGAAAAAACCCTTTCCAAACAGTCTGTTACCTCAGCAGCTGAAGGATTGGATGATACTAAGGATCTAGAAAATGCATACTTATGTGGCCTCATATATTCACATGACCTTATATATTTATACGGCCTGCCATCCACAACTCTGAACTTTGTTTCACTCCTAGCCTTGCTCACCAGTCACCAGTAAAAATATACACACCCTTTAGTGTTGAACTGCTAATGAGAGTTAGTGGTCTTTCTTTTTTAAAAAAATGAAATGGATGAGACTTGTTAACATATTTATAAGTATGCACTGGGTTTAATTCCATGTTGGAATAACTAGTGTAAACAGACCACAGCCTGAAGTATTTTAATTTGTGTGTTTAAAGTTACACTTACTGTGTCTGTAAGTTGGATTTTTGGAAATGGAAGATTTAATGCTGGAACACTTCCCTAAAAATAAATATTTGGGGCCCAATAACTTATTAAAAACAGGACGCTACTTTAATAATTTTAGTAAACTGAGTGCCTAAAGAAATTTATTTGTTGTACCACGCGAAATGGTTGAGGGAACCATGTATCTGGATAACGAATACCGATTTAAAAGCTGTGCAATTATGAAACCATGATATCCCCACAGGTCTGAACTCATTACCCAAAACATTGAAAATAACCATTTTGTTTTATAAGCGTAAGAATGCACTCTAGGGTGTAGTTCATACAGTGTACACACTTATTGAATGCTTGAAGCATTTAGCTTTTCACCTATTTCTTCGCAGCATATTTGAAGCATATGTATATAAGAAGCATGCAGTTTTTCAAACATCATTTGTGTGCCATCGGTGCAGTTGTCATTTCATTTTTGCACCTACCAAGTGCAATATTAGTAATGATTTCAGATTCAGGCATGCTGAGAAGCATTTTGATTTGCGTGTCCATTTCCTGGCTCATCAACCCATTCTGCAGGCTCCGAGTTTTTTCTCTGTCACACACCAAAAGGCTGGGTCACCAACCACAATTGGATTGCTTTCTAGCACCGATGCCAAGTGTTTCCCAGCTCTTCTCAGTTGGCCGATTTCATCTTGCATGGAACGAACTCGGGGGTACATGCCCTTGCTCCGCACCTCCCGCAGCACTTTGTTTCTCACCTAGCTAGCGTTTTCTCAGTAAGATCAGGTCTGCTGGTTAAAGCAGGGCACTGTAGTTGCCAGCAGCAAGTCAACACAGTGGTATCTGAAACATTGCAGTCATTCTCTGTGGTGTGCCCAGTGTGCCTGTCCAGCCACTGCTGGGAAAGGCTGCCTGCGGTGGTATTCATTCAGGCAGCTCCCTAGAAACCTTTCAGCATCCAAGTGCCTGCAGTACCATGCGGGAGGCGCTTCATAATGCTCAGTGTCTCTGTACCCAGTCTGCATGAAGCTTTATGCTGCTATTGTCTGCTTTTGTCAATTCATCTGATTACTACGTTCAACCTCTCAAAATTTTTACTTATTTCTCTCTTTTCTCCTTTCCCTCCCTACTTTCTTGGCACGACACTGTGAGCAACTCATCTTTCAATCGATCCAAGCAATTGCCCTAAGCTGGTGATTACAGGGTGGTTTTGCTTGTTGCATGTGCTGTGTCTTCACTGACTGTTTCTTTCACCTCCTCTGTTGCTATTTGTTTGGCATGACTCGATCAGAGAACCGGCATGGGCAGCCAACAATTTAAATAACAGTCAAGGGGAGCCTTGCTTTTTGGATAGGTTTTGTTTTATTTAGGTCATTCTGCACTTGACAGTGCTCAAATGTGGGGAAAATGATAACGTGCTCAAATTTTTTTGATTCACTTTTTCCATTCCCATCATACCTAGCCTTTCTGAGGCAGCAATAAGAAATATATAGAAAATATAACCTTTTTATGATCATATCTATCACATAAATCAATATACTATATAGTATGTGTACATTTATGTAGGTGTGCACCACCTATGTCCTTCATATAGGTATATGTTGCCTGTATCTCTCTATGGTTAGGAGATTTGGGGAAGAAGCCATTGAATTCTTGGCTGGAGCAGAGGAATGTTATGGTTTCATGTTGTTCATATTTTTGCATTTTTGTGACTCAGATAAAAGCTCAGCATGTTGCAATCTGACTTGAACAAAGTCAGGAAAAGCTCTGTCAAGCATTCTGTGAAAAGGAGATTTTGTAAGCCTGAGTGCCAATGATTAGATACTTTTCAACACTTTGTTTTCTTTCAGAGATTAAACCAAGGCTTCCAGAAAAGTATTCTGCTCATGGACCTCAGATTGTCGGTATTCATCGAGTCTATATTCAGACAAGACAAGAGAAGCGCATTAATTTTACCATAGGAAGCCGAGCCTACTTACTTCCAAAAACATCTGTTGTAATTAAGTGCCCTGTACGAAGGTTCCAGAAATCACTTATCCGGTGGGAGAAAGATGGACAGCACTTACAAAACTCTAAAAGACTTGGCATCACAAAGTCAGGCTCGCTGAAAATACATAGCCTTGAAGCTACTGACATCGGTGTGTACCGGTGTATTGCAGGCTCTGTGCATGAAACATTTGTACTCAAACTCATTGGTACTGACAACAGATTGATAGAACCACCAAATCTTAGAAAACAGGCCAGTGAGACCAGTAACACAGATCACAATGAAGCTAACAGCTTTGGGGCCAAATGGCATAAAATGAGTAAAATGTGGCAGATGTGGAGTAAGAAGAATGAGCTCTACCTGGGTGACAGGCAAGTAAACGATCAGCCATTTCTGCGAAATCTCGAAGCCTTTGGGAGTAATTCAGCAGAAGACTTCAGCTCTCGTGAGTTCAAGAACAAACGACTGGAGGCAGCAGTTCTCCAAGGCGCCTACAGCATGGACACGGTGCAGTTTGAAGAACTGATACGGAACATGAGTCAGCTCATTGAGACTGGAGAAGTCGATGATGACTTGGCATCCCAGGTCATTTATCAATTAGTTGCTGAATTATCTAGGCCTCCACAACCAACTACTGAAAAATGGAAGGGGGCCCAGGATGAGAAACTTGCCTCAAAACTCACAGGCAAATCACCAAATGAATCTGAACGTTTCAGCACAAAAACTGTAGATAAGTTAATGTTTGACCAGAAGGTTCCAGTTATTATGAGGCAAAAGGAATTTCCTCGAGTTTCCTTCAACAAAACAGTCACTGTACGAATTGGAAATACAGTTTTTCTGACCAAGAATACTCATGCTGTCAATCTACTGTGTGAAACAGCTGGTATTAGTGAAGTGAAATATACTTGGACAAAAGATGGCGAGGCATTAAAAGCCTCTGAGAAGTAAGTAAATATCTTCTCTTATATTTTTGAATGATTTATTCTGTTGCTATCAACTGTAAAAATCCACCCTGCTGGGCAATATTAAAACATACGGTTGTAAAAACGAGATAAGCATGAACACTGTGCCTTCCATCTTTTTATTTAAGTAATTTACTTTTTTTTTTTTTTTCCTTCAAGTGTCTGTCACGTCGTTTGGCTTTACTAACATCCCACTGTATTATGTCCATTTCCACGATATTATGTGGGAGGACTGACATTTTTAACTAGATGAGGTGTTTTGGATGTCCTAACTGAATTTTGTAATCCGCCTCAACCATTTCAGCTGCATCAGAAAATGAACAAATACTTAAATTAAGAAGCCTGTTGGATTCTATCAGATACCAAATATAGTGGGAACACATTAAAAACTTCCATCACAGTATAGAAGAAAATGGGTCTTAGTTCTTACTCATTTTAAGGAGGGAAAATATTAACTGGTACCCTCACCATCTTTCAACACAATATATCTTTAGGTATAACTTCAATTTAGAAAGAATGAGCTTTTATGGATTATTTTCTTTACAATACTTTAGAATTTACAAATATTTCTGTTGAGGACAGTGGAATACAAAATAATAAAAGACTTGTATTACCGTCACTCTTGAGAACTGTACCTGAAGAACAAGTACAGCAAGTGTATGTAATACTCAGATATTTGCTCAAGACTGAGCAAATACTTTTACTTCATTGCTGATAAATTAGAAGCTCACCTGATAATATTAACAACAGCTTCGTGTGTGAACCTCTTAGAATTGTAGCTAGCTCTTGAGCAATGAAAAAAATGATTCTGAAATGATAAAGGTGTTTTATGGATATTTCTCAACATACTTAACTGATTAACCACACTGCCAAGAAAAATGTACTTCTACAGGGCTTTCAATTAAAGCAAAGACACCAGAAGTAAGCCATTTTAGAAAGTGCAGATGTTTTTGGAGCCATGGAGCTCCCACCAGTTATGTCACATTTTTTGGACATGATGGTGCTTTGTTTATTCACAAGTATCTGTTTGAGTCCTAATGTCTGCTTTCACAAATTGCCTTTGTTTTAGCCCAGACTAATATTCTTGCACTTAAGGGATATATTGGCAAAGTTGGTTCTTTCCTATTTTTTTCACAGTAAGGTTTCTTAGACACAAATCCATATATATGTGTGCGTACTCAAAAGCCAGTGACATTAATACCGTTGCATCTGAGAAAGAATGTGAGGTGGTAAATGGGCTGCTGATCTGCTGGGTTTGTAGGAGAAGGCTGTACTTGAGCCATGCATGAACATGTCCTCATGTGGCAGGCAAGGGGTTCAGGACACCTGCGGGCTTTTGGTGGAAGACTTTAGCTTTAACGATGATAATATTAAAAAAGCAATACAAAACAAAAAACCCTGCAGTAATTTGGAAGTCGGATGAGACCATACATTTGTGAATTCCCCAATCCTGCTGAAAACCAAACTTGCTCTGGAGAGATGCATTTCATGTTAAGCCTAATACTTCCCATTGTGCTAGTCTGATTTATTCGTGCTGCTGTTCCTGAGGGATTCTGGTTTGCAGTAGCAAACTCGCTGTCCTCCAAAGGGCTGCAACTAGGACACAGCTTTGTAGAAGAAAGATATCTGAAGAATCTTCCATGCACGTATCCCTTAGCACTCACTTTTTGTCACCGCGGAGGAGGCAGAACTGTTCCTACATGCACTGGTCTAGTTTTTGCTGCTGTACCTGTAACTCTTGCAAGAAGATTCAGCTGGGTGTATGCCCCAGGGTCATAACCCTTATCTTTCCTTGAACATTCTGCAGGGTGAACCTGGACACCATTGGAAAAGTGCAGATTCAGAATCCTACTCAAAAAGAGCTTGGTACATATGGATGCCTGGTTGTTAATGACTTTGGTTTTGATATGGAAACATCATTGCTATTGCGTGCAGGTAAGACTGTAGAATCAGGCATGTGTTTTGGGTTTTGTGTTGTTGGTTTGTTGTTTGGTTGTGGGTTTTTTTAATATATAAGCACCCAGACCCACTCCAATGTGAAACAGTGTATTTTGTCACAATCCGTGAAACTCTGCCTGATTTAATAGGAGGCAATAAGATGGTCTTGTTGCTCTAAAACCACAGCAGGTGTGAACCCAGTCTGCTGGTATCTACCCCACTTGTATTTTCTGGCTGATGCCGTACAAACTGAATTCTGTTCAAAACATGATGATTTTAAATACAGGATCTATATTTAAAAGTCAAATAAAGCTTTTAAAACTGATTATCCCTTTAATTTCAAAGAGATTCCTGTCATCTTGTCCTCTGTGTTAAATGTTACAAATCTGGAAGCCAGCAGTCTCGCAGCAGTTGTTGGAGGTACAATCGTGGCAAGAATTGGAGCAAATATTATGGTTGAATGCCCAGTGAAAGGTAAGCAAGAGCTGTACTGAGGTTCCTTGTAATGTTGGAATCAAAATTTTACCTGACATCTTGAAAGAAATTACCAGTGAAGGCAGAAAATAATCGATTAGTAACTTTTTATTAGGCAGGTCACCCACACCAGTCCTATTTCTTTTCTGTCTGTCACTTTAATTTGCACACACACGTATATGTTCAAATAGACTTTCCTTTAAAAGTACTTTTCTTTCCATGAAGTGGTCTGAGGCTCCGCTACAGACCCTAAAGCCAACCAGAGTGAATGACTGTCTTGCTGCAATAGCAAGCATGGCCAGCTGAGTTGCTCATCAGAGAACTTTCCTTATCCCTATTTGAGATGCACATATGTCTAGACTATTGTTAAAACCGAAAATGAAATCTCCAGCCATAGCTTAATAGAACTTTAAACCTGACAGTGAAGTAAACTTACCTTTTAGAGCCATCAGTCTGCAGCTGCAGTAAGGAAACAAAGAAAAGTGCCGAGCCATGAGAGCATATAGATATTTTCTAGCTCAACATCTGTGGAGCAGCGTTAATGTTAATCAGAAGCTACGTGCATTAAGCAGTTCACTGATTCATTTTGTTCTCTAGTCCTTTGTTGGAAAGGCAGAGCCTTTCTTTTTAATCAGCATCTCCGTCTGCTAAGTTTAAATTGTAAGATTTAACTCACAGCGGCAATATTCTGTCAAATATTTAATAAGCTACCGTGAGCCTTTTGTGCCTTGTTGAAGAAGATGTATGAAAGTGCTAATAATGGTGAACACTGCAAGTGAGAGCAGAGAGAGACTTCAGAGGAGTCAGTGTGCCATTCATGTTGCTGGGGGTGTGCGTATCAGAAGGAGTGTTGATACTGAACCAGAGTAGTGATAGAAATATATATATGCAAATAGTTCTGCATACAATAGTGGCGCCAGGCTGACATATATTAGGACATGTGGCTCTGCTATTCACTGTTGTACCAAGGCTAATTCTTTGATGAAGTAATATTTTCCAGCTATAGTTTGGCAACTCTGTGTATAACTGACCTACATCTCAAATTCAGCAGAGAGTTAATGTCACACTGTTAATATTAATATTGTTAGGATGGGTAAGCCGTTAGCAATTTAAATATAAATTAATATTTTCACAGGGGACTGTAGATTTCCAAATGCTTTAGAATTGTGTATAGCTATGAGCCAAACTTTAGTTATGCTAAGGCACCAATGTTGACTTAAAAAATGATTTATCTAATTGCTTGATTTCCTGTGATTGCCAAGGAAGTAAGTATTACTGTTTGTGAATAAAATAGAGCTTGTAAGTCTTAAAATGTCACTAAGCCTAGAAGCAGAACAACTTCTGCAGTGATGTAAGCAGAGTTTTTCTGTTCTGCTTTCCTTAATGAAAAGTAATAAACCACTAACTTCAGAAGATTGAATGTAATAGCACTTTATGCTAACATTTGTCTAATAGATGGGACCAAAAATATGTCCATTTGCAGTGTAGTAGTATGCAAACTTTGTTGAGAATGCTGATAAAACATCATGTGAATTATCAGACAAGCAAGAGTTTGAATCAAAAAAAAAAAAAAACCACAACCTAAAAGTATTTGTAACTTTTATACTCTAAATCTGTTCCTACAAACAGGCCATGTGAGTCTGCAAAAGTCCTTTTCTCCTCATCAGGCATGTTGATTTAGAGTAATAATCTCTTGCCTTCTTGGAGTAATAGCCCACTGCAAATCCTTACAACTAATATCTAGTCAAAATGCCCATGGATAGTGACCAAATGTGACTGTCTATTAGCTGAGGATCTCTTAGAATGAACTGTAAAAGTAATTTTAAGAGAGCCCTTCTTTTAGTGTCAGGTCTGGAGTACCTTTTTCTCAGTGCCCTTCCTCCTGCATGCTCGTAAAGAAGGGTGTTTTCATTGGGCCTGTCCTAAGTGAAGTATTACTAGATAAGATTCTGTGTGTTCTTCGTGTTCTGCTACATACTTATCATCCAGGATCCTTCTACACAGAGGTTACTCATGCAGATTTCTCAGTGGCATCAAGCAGATACATCTGATCTATTGGACTCCCAGTAGCCCACAAAATAGTCCTCCATAAGAAGAACCATCTGATAAATAAGGTGTCTGTGTATGTGAAAAACATTAGTGCCATGCCACTAAGAGAAATCTTAAATTACTTTTAAATTTCTTGGCTGCAATGACTTATGTGTTTTTTTTCTGTAAGCTGAATAATCTATAATACTTTCTTATAGTTGTTCAAACTGTAATTTTCTCTGTGAGTAAATCTGTAAATTTATTGTTTCTATCTGTAGAGAATAGGTATATTGAGTTCTCCCTTTTTTGTTAAGCAGTGCAAAGGTCTATTCAGGAGTTTTCTGAAATACATACAAAAAGTGTGCGCCTATGCAAAATAGTAAATTAACAATTCGTTTAGGGAAGAATATCATGCCATAGAGCAGAACTTCAGCTGGAAGTTGGAGCAACCTACCCAACAGTCTGACAAAGACAGTTGTGAAGGGTAGAGAGGAGGTGATGTTGTAAAGAGATACTTTCCAGCTTCCTCTGCTGGCTGGCTAATGGCTGCACAATACACCTCTTAATTATCCAAGGCCTAAAGAAAACCAAATATATTCTAGTTAAGGGGCCCTGGGTTCATTAGGGCATGTTACACAGGACAGCTTGTTTGATGGTTTTAACGGAAAGGACTTGAAGTTTAATATAACATGCAGTATTAGCCAGGTGACTACAGGGTTTTTTCATTTTTGGGGTTTTTTTTTGTTTGGTTTGTTTTTTGGTTTTGGTTTTTTGGTTGTTTTTTTTTTTTGGGGGGGGGGGGAAGTTGTTGTTACTGATTTGGTTCTTTTTGTGCTTTTGAAAGTCTTCCTTGCACACTCCAAAAATTACATTCGGATTGAAAAAAACCTTTAAAGTGCTAAAGAGCATTCTATAAATAGAAGCTCAAAGAACAGTTTGTTAGCTAAACTGCTGAAGCTAATAGCATTGAGTTCCTTTCTCTTTTTAATTTTATAACAAAACTATTTTTCCACTAATTATAATAAACTCACTTTTATAGCTCCCACATGAGCATATGCTAGAAGATATTCATAACATTCTGGATAGATTCATATTCCATTCTTACAGCCAAGAGCTTTTCAATCAACACACATGGTATAAATATCAATACTGATTGCTCCAAATTGCTCTTGGATAACATTTATTGTATTTGCAGAAAAGATCGTCTTGTGATTATTACTAAAATAAACTAAAACTGTCAGACTCCATTTATTGTGAAACCTTGAAAGTTCTAAGTTGAATGGGGGGGGGGGGGGAAGAAATTACATCTAAAATGTGCATTGTCTGCCACCTCCTGGTAACAGAGTAGAAGGGAAATAGACTGCACTGAGATTGGGTATATTATATATACATTATATTGCATCTCTGAGTATTTTGGCACAGAGGCTTTTAAAAGTAGAAACCCTGTCTTCATCCACATTCTTAATTCCTGTGCATATATTTTGGCTCTCTAAAAATAAAATATTGATAAGACACTCGTGAGAAATACGCAGTGCCTGTTGAAGGGTCATCTTTTTGCACGTACGCTTCACAGAGATGGACCAGCTACTTGCTGTCAGTATTGGAACTTGAAACGGGTCCAGACAAATCAAGAACTTTATTTTCCATCTGTTCCTTCATTTACGTGCCCTACTCCAAATGTAACTTTGATGCTGTTCTTTGTCTTCTATGCTAAACCCCTCAGAAGACATCTCAGTGAAGAAAATTAGCAATTTAATACATAGGATTCTGGCTTTTAATTTCTTTTAGGGTTTTTTTTGTGTGTTCTTCTAAAAGGTATTAATAATGGATTTCAAAGATATTAAGGGGTAAGTACAGACTTATTTTACGAGGAAGGAATGACACTATAATTAGTATAATAAATGCAAAATCTTTTGATCTTACACTTCTTTTTACTTTAAGTGCATCTACATTAGAGTTTTTGTTTGGATCAGGCATAAGCGGGGAGGACTGAAAGATGTACTTGAAAAGCTTAATTGTGCTTTGCTTTGTGTCTTGCAACAGTCTGGGAACCTGAAAAATTAATCCCTTTGGATGTAACTAAGCTGAAAGGTGTGCCTGGGGACCATACCCATTACTTTCCAAACGCTAATGGGCAGTAAGTCCAAGGGTCCAGGCAAGATTCACCAAGTAGTCCAAAGCGACCCTCATCCAAGCACACATCTCGTGTGTTTTGGGATCTTGGTACCTACTCTGCCTCTTTAAAAGCATGTTCCTGATGCCATGCGCTACTTGCTAATGTAAATACAGCTTACAGAGTTCCTTTGGGGAAAACCCCATAAACCAGAATGGTTTACACTATTGCTTTTTTGGGTGTTTCTCCTTTTCTCTCCCAGCTTTCCTTATTGAAGCAGGGGTTTCCTTCAAATTCAGGAAGGGCAAGATGGATTGTGTTAAAGGAAGGTAAAATCTAAAAAACTCTGTTGAGAGTTCTTCAAATGGTCAGCAGACAGGTGGGTATTCCCTTGATACTTCCTACTTCAATTTGCAAAAAGCTGTCAGGAACTTCCCCAGGTAAACTTTAACTAATTCTCATAGTATAACAGAAGAGGTTAGCACACTGGGGCTAGTACCTGATCAAATGATCAGAAAGAACAAGTGTTCAGATTTTAGTGGAGAGAGGTTACCAGCAGGGTTCCCCAAGACTCGGTTCTGGGATTTGTGATGTTCAACATTTCCATAAAAGTTCTGAAAAAAATGTGAACAGTTAGTTGACTAAAGGTATAAAGAATCAGGATTTATAAAGGCTAATCAGGTCTAAAAGTCTCTGCAAAGAGTTGCATCAGGATCATACAAATAATGTTTAATAGCTAAATGAGGGCAAAGGATGGTCATAATTTATATTTGCAGAATAAATGTCCACATAAAACAAATAACCTTAAGTATAGGCATGTGCACATGGCTGTACCTGAATGACTGCTGCTCAGAGAAAGATTTGCGGAGGCGTGCTGGTTAGTTCTGTGGGAACACCAGCACACATACTGGGTGGTGTCTGTAAAGGCACATCAAAACTTACGGCAGAGGAATGGACAGCACAATAGAAAATACAAATTGGCTGTTGCTTAAAGCTGTGGTGAATCCTGTTTGGAACTTGCTAATCTCATCTCAAAAAGGATACAGTAGTGATAGGAAAGGTGGAGAGGAGAGCAATATTAGAGGAAACAAGCATGACGGCCGAAGTGCTGCTTCTGCTTCTGGAAGCTAGGAAAGTATACTGAGGAAGGGTGATTCAATCGATGCCGTGATTTTAGTGGTCTCCCTACACCTCCCCACGTGCCCAACATTGGACACAAAGTGCTGAGTTAAACGGACTTCAGGTCTGACTAAGAATGGCGACTCCGATGTAGTTCTTTGATTTCTGATAAAACTAGATTTTCCAAGTCCCTGCGTATGTGTATCTACTTTATGATCCTAAATGTCTGGGTCCTTGGTGATATAGCACGGCTGTTCAGTACAGTGGAAGTATAATTACTAACCAGTTGGGCAAACCAGTCTCTGGTAACAGTGCTGAACTGTAGAATTGCCCTAATGAACCCCAACCAAGTCTCTGTTGGGGGCTGACTACAGAATTCAGTCTAACAGTCATTTCTGAGTTCATACGTAACTCAGAGCCTCTCATTGACTTGCCTACACATAGCTGCCTGATTTTACATGCCTGATTTTGAAAAATATTAGCCGTAAACTTCTGCAGCTGGAAAAAAGATCGTGTTCTCTTTGAGCTGACAGCCAGAGAACTAAACAGGACCCAATAGAGCTGTAGCAAGAGTGGGATGGGAAGGGGTCTTGCTTCAGGAACTCCTCTAAGGAGGCCAGCAGATGTCAGTAAGTATGTCTAAATCCTGCCAGATGTTGCTACCACCTAGGAAGAGGGGCTGTTGCATGGCTGGTAGGAAGAGGCAGAGGTAATGGCTTTGAAAGCTTGCAAGAGAATGAGGCAGTGTCAGAGGGCAGGCTGGAGGATCATACCAAGTGCCAAAATGTCTCATGCTGGCTCTCTGTCCAAGGCTATTATGCCTGGTAAAGTTGGCAAGATCCATGCAGGTAACCTCAGTAGCAGCATGGCTTAGGGTTTTTAGGGTTTGCTAGAAGTTAAGCATAATTTGGGTGAATGTAAAGGCAGTTTGCGACTTCTGCTGGAGAAGATATGAAGATGTATCAATCAAAGAAATTGCACTGTTATGCTAAATCCACTGTAGGTGTTAGTGAGCCTAGAATAAATAATAATCAGATTGCATTCATTGTGTATATTACTGACCCAGAATCATTTCCTCTGAAAGATGACATAGAATTTAGCCTCTAAAGTTAGGTAAACTTTTAGTGAAGTGCAGCAAAATGTGATTTGTGCCAGCACAGTCCTGCCTTGCTCTTGAATGGGAAATACAGAATACTTTATGAGATTCTACATAGCTGGGGGAAAAAATTTCTGAAGACATATCCAATGTTTTAGAGCAACTAGTTAGTAGGCCAAGATTTTTTATGGTGTGTAATATTTCATAGGGCTTTCAAGGTTGGAGGAAATTTGTTTTTGAACACTGAATATTTTAAGGGCACCCTATAGTGCAGATTCCTTTTTTTTTCCTTTTTTTTTTTTTTTTGCTGTTTTTTAAACACATGTTTCACAGTCCCATCCGGAGCTGGAGGTTTTTTTCCATAACATTTGCTGTCCCAGGGCCATTCATGGTGGAAAATGACTTTTTTCATGGAACATTGAGTATTTTAGAGCTGCTCCAGTGCTAGTGGAAAATAACCTGTGTTTGAGGTCAGAAAAATAGATTAAACTGATTTTAAGTTTTATAGCCACTTCAGTCTATAGTAGAAATTTTTAACATCAGAGGATTTAGATCCATTGCAAGAGTAAGACTCTGATTTTTAAGGTTTTTCTAAGACTAAGAAGGCTTGAGGTTTTGTTCATGAAGGACAGTTACAGCTATCCTTAATTTTAAGCATGTGTTTAATCGCATTCGCTAATAGAGATGGATTTAATCCTGTGCATAAGCGCTTTCCTGACTCGGAGCCATAGGATAAGATTGACTGATTCTGCTGGCAGCTGATGTCAGTGATGGATCTCCCATTTGAATCACGGGGATCTAAATTGCACTCGGGGATTCTGAACCTTTGGCAGTTTGGGTGAGTTGATACCTTTGGGCTCATCCTCAGCTGCATCTGCAGGGAGGTGGGGTATCGAGGAAACAAAGGTGGCTGCAGGCCATTCTCTTACCTCTTCCCCTTTTTGTACTGGCTGTGGATCAAACCAGGAATTCTTCAGCTTGAAAGTAATATTTTCTTGGGTGTAGATAGGGAACGACTTCCTTCCAGGATTACAAACTGGAAGATTTACTTTTTTTCCTGAAGAGAAAGTCTAGGAAATGATTCCCAGAGTGATTTGTTGTCTTCTGATGGGTACAGAAAGGCAGCCATTCTGTAGAAGCAGCTTATGTAGATGTGTTAAATTTGGACAGTAAGCTGAAAGGAAAGACACATCTTAAAACCGTTTGGGAAAGAACAAATGACAACAGTAGAGATTTCTTTGAGTCAGAACAGAGGGCAGAGAATTATAGTGGCAAGGAGGAAATATTTTTAAAACTCAATGTAATTAGCTTTTAAACATCTCTGTAATAGTCTTGCTTCAAATCTATAATGGAAAAGACTCTTGAAGACTGTGAATGTTATTGTGTCCATGTAAAGTCCCTAAGTAAATCAACCTTTATGTAAAGGAGAGTCAAGCATCTGCAGTTAAAATTCAACCTTGTGCACAGGATGAACCCTTCCATGAAGTCATAGAGAGATGTCCTAAAGCTTAAGTATAATTTCAGCTCCTTTAAGGAGAAAAAAAAAAAAAGAAGAAGAAAACAACAACACCTTGTGTTTGGCTTATTTTTGCTTAGTTTATTTTCTCCTTGGATAAGAAAACAATACTTAAAACTTTTACAGTTTTGTTTACATGAACACTAAGAGGTGAAGTGCAGGTTTTAGGCCTTAACTATTTGCCTAGGGGAAAAAAAAAAAAAGCAGCTTTTCTTGCATTTTGATGGTATGCTTGAACTCTGTCCTGCAGACAGTGCTACTGTAAGTCTTGTCAAGAGAGGAACGTGGGAATTGTATACTTTGCCTGCTTTCTCACAAGAACTGATAGATGAGACTTGGTGTGCAGTGCTGCAGACCAGTAGGGAAGAAAAATCTTATCTCAACAGCAGTAAATATAATCTAATTTCTAAAGGAGAAGCATAAAAAAATCAGCATGATGGAAGCTTTATCACCTGCAGTGTGCAAATGGTGACTGCACGCTGGGGTTATGTGCTATGTTATGCAAAGAAGTTTTATGCAAAGCACTGTTAAGCACAGACACTATTAAAAAGGTAAATACACACCTAAAAATAGGGATTTTTAGCCTCCTCCAACAGTGTAAGAGTTTTTCCTGATAGGAATTCCAGAAATGACAGTATATGAAAGAACTCAGGGTCTCTCATAGGAGTTATGGCAGAAAAGAATTTTTCACTGGCAATATGAATATACAGATAAACTGAAGCTCTCCAGAAGAGTTTGAAATGTACACACTGCTTTGCCGAAGAACGCAGAGGAGCTGGACTAAAAGAGATGTCTTTTTCTCCTGCTTAATTTCTTGTATCCGTTTATAGGGTGTCTATCAGCAGATGTGGTAGTACCACACAAAAAACCAGTTTCTGGCCAGATTCTCTGCTGCACCTCTCTGAATGTACAACTCTTTATAGCGGATTTGTGCTCGCCAGTTTTCCCCTGAAAGGCAGGGCTAGACGCACTGATTCCTAGTGTACAGCTGTGTCCTGGCAGCAGATTGTGCAGACACCCAACTGCCTCTTCTCCCCCGCCCCCCCTCCTCCCTTCGTGCGATATTCCAGCCTGTAACAGGTTCCTGAACTCTGCTCTGAAAGGTATCTTCCTTTTGCCCTTAGCTCAGGGCTCAAGCTGAGGATTTGCCTTAATACTCCTGATGGCGACCTAACCAAAAGCCCAGGAAAAAGGTCACGGAGGGAACTTGCTTTCAAATACCAGTTGTTCTTAAGCAGATGGTCCAATATCTACCAGGCTCACTTGGATAGTGAATTGGTTTCCACATAGCACAAAGTTTGGGGAAAGAAAAGGAACGTGCATGAAATGCAAAAAGCTGAAGGGTCCTCAAAACGTTTGTGAAGAGGCCAGCTCAGAGGGACTCAGCATACAGTTCACATAAAAATAATTTACTTTTAGAAAAAAAAATCTTACTTCATAGTAGTTTTGGGGTAAAATACAATGAAGGAATGTTGTGATTATCTCCACTACTATTTTCAACTCAAACAGGTCACGTTTATGGATGCGCTCTGAAGGTATCTAGATAACATTGTTTTAAAATGATAGTGTGCGATAATCACGTATAATAGTGTTGTTTTTTCCATGATGTATTTAACTGATGGTTTTTCATGGATTTCTGCCCCCCTCCCCTTATCTGTAAGTGACAGCACCTCTAAGATTGCTTGGATAGATTCATTGTCATTTCAGTTGGAGTGGCTGCTGGACTGCCATGCAGGGCTCTGTCCACACTTCTGCTCCTTAGACCTGGAATTTATGTTTGTGTATTCACGCCATTCTCTTGAGAAATGGTCTGATTTACTTGTGCGTGTGGTATTGCTTGTTTCCGCTAAAGAGAAATGTATACAGCTCTTTGGAGAAAGAAAGAGGAATCATTTGCTGTAACTTAAATTGAGTTTAAGGTGTGTGACAGATACCCAATTTTGAACTTAAAATGAGAGGCAAAGCTGTTCTGCAGATTTCTTCTGCAAACTGAGCTCCAGGCCAGGTTTTAAAAGGCTCTGCATGTCTCTGAATGAGACATGGGTAGAAGAGTACAGACATGGCAATTTTTCCGGGATAAACTCTAGGATACAAACCAACTTTGGAAGAAAGAAATACTTAAGTTAAATCCCAGGGATGAGGTACATTTCTGAATGACGTGGTGAGAGCAGAGGGAGGACTGTATCGTGAGACGATACTGGGCTGAAGTTTGATAGAGGCTCGGGTTAAAAGCTTAAATTTAAACCTTTCCAAACATTTTTGTGTTTTGTGGAATTTTACATAAAATCTTTTGACTTCGGTCCCATCTCAACCGTGCTGCTTCTGGCTTATTTTTGGCTCTGATCAGTCTGCTGGATTTTGGTGCCAGTGAGGGTAGTCTGGCTGCAAACCTCTAGGCCTCAGATTAAACCAGCTCAGCATCCTCACAGCACCTCCTCAGCCCATCTGTATAGTAAGCATATACGCCTGAATGGCCATGGAAAGTACACTCTAAAGGAAAAATATGTCTGAGAATGATACACTTTAGCCAGAAAGCTGGGGTAAAATGGAAAAAAGACCCTTAAAGCAAGACTTCATCCTAATTCCAAAAGGATTTTTCAAAGTGGCATAAAGATTCCTCTGGAAACTTGAAAAACAGCAGGGTTTTTTTGACCTTTGTGCACTCTGCAGATCTGCACTTTGTTTTACGCAGTTTTGTTCAGTAAAACACAATTTCATGAGTTTAAAAGCACTGAACAGCTGCTAAATTGTCTAGAATAAAATCTGTGATTATGCCGAAGAGTGTTTCTCTCCACTGTCTTTCTAGACAAAATGGTTGGGGGAACTTTTTCCTTTAGTGTAATAGCAAGTTCCAAAAAATATGTCTGGTTCCTATTACAGTAAAGGAAAAATTTGAGGTGTGCATTGGAAGTGCTAAGCCAGTGATTGAAATGTTAAAGTTGTTCCTAAAGGCTATTCCACATCATGAAGACATCATCTGTAAAGTAATACTGCACAATGATCTGTGAAGAGAGGAGACTGAATTAGCATTCAATATGGCTGAAACTTCCAAGTGTCCCACATTCGGGTCAGCTTCTTTAGCAGAACCTCTTTTGGTAGTCCTCAGTGAGCACTGATCAGTATGTTTAGCAAAAAAAGAGTTAGGTGAAAGACAGTTTAACCGCTCTGACTTGTCTAGTGCCCTGCACCTTTGTGCTCCTTCGTGGCTCCTCACCGTGCCGTGTACTTTAGGCTTACCCAGTGATTTATCTGGGATTTTGGAGCTCTGAAAGAGCGCTTCTGCTGCTGCAGCTCAAGCAGAGCACAAGCAATGAAGTGTCTGATTTGCCAGCTTGCAAAATCTCTTCTTAAAGGCCAATGGTTGAAGAAAATGGAACAGTAGAAGTCCTCCCACGGAGGTGTACTGTGACAGCAGAAAAATCATCTAATTAAAAATAAATGTCCAAAGTCATTAAATGATTAAAATTTAGAATGACAAGTTATCTGCAAATGCTGAGATTCTCAGAGTTCAAGCGTTACGGTAGGAATGATGATAGACCTTTGGGTCTCTGTAACATGATAAATGAGATTGCTTAACAACTGAGCTCCTTGTTTAGTTGTTAATAGCTTTGTTCTTTTTCCTTCACCCACGTTGTTACAAGCTGTACATATGACATCTGCAACTTGGAGAAGTTTACAGAAGTTTTTTTGGCAGAAATTGGCCACATGGATTTTCTAATCTAATTGATACATAGATCTTTATTATTTTTTTTTAATGAAAAATATTTTGCCTCCATTTCTTTTTTTTTTCTTCTTTTTTTCGCATTTTAATCAGAAATTGAATATTTTTTCCTTGCTTCATATATTCTGGGATGCAGGTTGAATGAAAAGATGCTATGCAGATCTTTACATCAGCTGGTCCTGATCGGGATTAATGGTCTCACATCTTTCAGTAGCAAGACACATGAGCACGTTGCTTATGTAGGACTGGTGGCAGTTTCTAAAGCTGTTCTGAGAGCTTGCCTTACAGTGCTTAACCTTTAACCTAGGTGGGATGCTTAATTTTTGATAGGGCTTACAACTAACAAGTTTTGTTGTGAGTGGAGAAACTACTTATTTTGCTGCAATGTTGTTTGGTTTATGCTACCTGTGACATGACAAAGGAACTTAGGATTCTTGGATGTTATAGTAGCAGTTAACAGTATAAACCCTATGGTTTATCTCTCACAATGAATGATTTAATTATTTGCATTTTAAAGGTGTTCCCCAACCAAATGTAACATGGTTCAAGATGAAGGATATTCCACAAAGCAATTCTTTCCTGGTTTTGAATGGCTCTTTATTTCTGAGGAATGTTTCCTATGAAGATGCAGGAACATACATTTGCAGAGCAAATAACGTTCTCGGAAAAGCTGAAGCTGCATCTCTTCTCCACTTAACTGGTAAGTGCTAAATGAGAATTCCTGACTGATAACAACAGTGAGCTACTTTGATTATGAAGTTTAACCAATAAAATAGTTGGAGGGATATTTAACGCTATATTACGAACTTGGAATTTTCAATTGTATCTGACTCCCTGGGATGTGTTCTCTATTTTGTGTTTCCTGTAATACTGTATCTAGGTACAGATGGTTTGACTTGTGACTTCTTCAAAAGTTGTTCCATCTTCTTGCTTCCAGGCAACAAATATCTGCCCTTAGAGGCAGGAGACACATTAGAAGACTAAATCCACTGTAATATTGCATTGTTCCTAGTGCTTTTATCTAGGGAAATGCAGCAGGCTTGAGTTATTCAGAAAATCTGCAGGGAAATGCAGGGAAATGAAAGCAAAGGCTGGTTTTGGCTTTGTTGTGGGTTTGTTGGTTTTTTTTTTATTATTATTATAGAGGCCAATAAAACTTAGGGACATGGAAAACAAAAAATTCTGAATATGAACTGCTAAGTCTCAGAATAGAAAATGTAAAGAAAAACTCCATTGAAATGACTCTATTGTAAGTAGATTAATAATGTTATACTGTATAATACGATCATGCCTGGCAAATAGCTCCAATAAATGGATCATTCAGCTCTCGAGGTTAACTTTCTCACCACTTTGCTGTATGAAGTACAACGCAGTTACACATGGCCAATCCTGTTACAAAGGCTTCTTTCTTTGGCACACACGTGTAAGGCAGCTTAGAGTTGTTTGGATCTGTTGGCCAAGGAAGACGTACCAAAGACATAATAGGAGTCTCTGTGTCAGGATGAGTGTAGACTGGAGCTCCCTTCTTGGTTTCAGTTTTCGTGGAGAACATCAAAACTTCACATGTTCCAGAGAGGAATATTATTATAATGATGTGACTGGGAGGACTGCTCACAAGAGTCTGAACTTCATTTCTATTCCTCGTCATATGACGTTAGTTTAATTAAATCTTGAGTGGAGAGGAGAGGGCCAAATGCTGCAATTTTTTGGCTGTGCCGAAACTGCAATGAAATGGGATGACTCCTGGTGTCAGAACTTGCTGATTGCCCTGACTCAATGTTGTCTGAAGCAACATCACGTCAGCCTTTTGGACTTCACTACAGCAATTACTGCCTGACCTGGGGCAGTCAAGCAGCAGAGCAAAATCTGTGCAGCCTTTCTAATACAGGTTCCTAAGGACTGACAGGGCAACCAGCCTTCTGCCTGTGTGGCACTGGCCTCACAGGTTCTGCGGAACCTCTTTTGTCCCAGTGTTTACAGAGACAAGCAGGAGGCTTTGCACAGGCATTCCATACTGAGGAAAAATGTTGAACATAAAATGACCCACAGAATTTAGAATATAGCAAAAGATTTAAACCGTTCTGGAAGAATCATAGGTATTATGCAGATTCATTAAAGCAGAAATGTTGACTAAGTGGCAAGAACTGTGTGTTATTGACAGATTGCCCACAGTTTTGGCAGTTATTCTGTCTGGCATATGATAAAAAGGAGGCGTTGCTATAGTGACAGGCATATGATTCTGCATACATTATGCTATCTCTATGCATAATGAGATTTTAAAAGATTTTCTTCTTTTTTCTGCTGTAGCACTCTGTCATAATTGCACATAATGGACCAGAGGAATTGGCCTGATTCTACTGAGAGAATTATTTTTCTTAAAATTTCTGTATGTGAATGACTGGTAATGAAATAATAAATAACATTGTCACAAGAAACAAGAAATACATCATACATCCTGTAAATCTTGTTTTTACACTAAGTGTTACAGGCTTGTTTTTCTAATAAATAATATTCAATAAATTTGAATAAATTAGAAACTTGCATAAACATCATAAATAATTTCTGCATTTCCCTGTTTACAGATCTGAAGTATATTTGTTAGACAAACAATTTGACTACATAAATCCAGTTAATCCTAACAAATTCCGAAGCGCCATTACCTTTCTGATTCATAACTAGCATGTGGGATAATTTCATACAAATTTTGTATTAACATCATGATTTAAATTGTGCTAAGAAGATATCTTATGCATTGTGTTACAGAACAAAGACTTACAGGGAATAATACTCTGTTATCAAAGGGAAGCAGAAGAAAGCGTGTCCTAATGGCATCAGGAATTGGTACAAATGTCAGTGTGGTGCCTGGAGATCCACTAAGAATAGGTATGTTGTATTTTCTGGTTTGTCATTTAAATTGTATTATTTATTCATTTCATTAAAATGGAGGGAGCCCCATGGAGAAAAATGAGTGTTATTCTGAAGAGTCTTGGTTTGGTGACATTCTGGATTTCCTAACCATATCTCAGCTTTCTGCTTTCATGGAGGGACCCTCAGAGTAAGAAACACAATTATTTTTTGATTCAGTTTTTCAAAAAATGTTTTTAAATGGTGACCCTTTAGGCATCATCTAGGTGACTCACCATGAGACTAAAGCTGCGTAATTTCTCTTTGAGCTTTGGTTGAAAATGATGGGAGGGGATTCAGCTGGGCTCTAGGACAGTTTATTTTTCTGTCTAAAATGAATACCTCTGTTTCCATCCCTGCTTGTGCCTGTGTTTGACACCTTTCCAAAACAGATAGAAACACTTTCATTAAAAACCTGTTTGCATGTTGCAGAGTGTGGGATGAAATCTTCATTCCTTTGAAATGATTATTCCCCCCACCCATTTTGTTCATATAGAAGTTAAGTTTGTAAGAACTTATTGAAAGGGAAAATATAAAGAGCTGTGGTAAGTATACATCAGCTTACACAGCTGATACCCCTCAAGGGGCAGTCAGGATTTTGAGCTGTAGCTTGGACTTCAGCGAATATATGCATGTTCTTGTTTTTATTTAGACTGGCAAGGTCTTTTACGTGGAATCATGCAGTCATACATGCTTTGTACAAACCTTTCAATGTGTTTAGAAAAACCTGCTAACGTGCTGCTGATTTTTAGGTTGCCCAGTGCTGCCCAGCCACAGAAATACAGTTCACTGGCTTTTTGGAGATAGTCCAGTTGAAGAAGTTAAGACCTTGGAATACCGAACCCTGGTTGGGGGTCGTATCCTAGAGGTGAACACCAGCTCTGGTCAATTTGCTGGACAATTCCAATGTTGGACTTCAGCTAGTGCAAAACCAATGTCAGTTTGGGTAAATGTCAAGAAGGAAGGTTTGTTGAAAATTATATGACAAATTCTTAAATTTTAAAATATTTTCTTTCACTCTGTAAAGACTTTCTTGCAACCTAACGTGCTTTTATACATAGAAAGTAATTCATAAATACATGTTTCACTTCACATACGTGACTAGTCCCATTTAAATCAATAGGCAGAGTTGGAAATCAGTATCCTCAGAGTTGGAAATGAGAGTTAATGTGTATTCAAATGTCATGTGGGGGTTCTCATTTCTTACCTGTGTAGCTGGGAAGCTGCAAGAATGTTGCCTGATTCAGTGTCTTGCTCCTTAGAGTTTTAAATCAGGCAGGTTTTTTCAACTTCCCCCTCAACGTACCATACAAACTGCTGCCATGACAGCCCGCCAAACTGAAACAAAACTGACTTTGAGGTCATCTTTGGAAATACATTAATTCTAATCATCATAATTTTAACACAATTGTCATATTCCAGTGTCATTACGATGATATGGTAGCCACCCTTAAACACATCAATGTATTACGGCACACTGCACACTCATCTATTTCAATGTTAAGTTTTCAAGAACGCTTTGCAGTGTTCTCCAATGTAATGTGCTTGCACAAAACTGCATTTCTGTTAGTAGGTTATAAAACGTGCAGCTGAGGATTATAGATGAATTCAACAAGGATCCTACATACGGACCAGCAGGGCAATAGGCTGTATCTGCGAACATTTTATAAAGTTTTAAAAATTTGAACTGCTTTAGAAATTAATTACATTATAATTGGATTTTAAAAAAGACAGTTAGGAACTTAGATCCTACTAAGAGTGGCAGAAAAGCACCAAACTCCATTTTGTAGTTTAAGAAAAAAGTTAAAATCTCTAACCAGTCAATATCCGGGGAATGCAAATCAGGTTTAAAAACAAGTATGTGTTGAAAATGAAAGTTTTTGTGTTTTATCTATTAACCTTTTAATATGATTTGGCTTACTGGTTATGTGCAAAGGGCTCAAGCAGTAGGATCAGATCTTGCAAATCCCCTACACTGTGTAAAAGTGTGTTCTTAGTGACTGACAGTGGATTACTTTTACGAGTGAGAATAGTTCTGGGATGCATGGGGTTGCGGGGTCAGTCACATTTACAAAGTAATTTTTCTGAAACGTATATATGATCAGAATATTAATGAACTGAGTCAGAAAATATCCTAATAGCTTACCAAAAGAATACATCCAGGCCTTGGTCCTAACATAGAACTCATTAAAGCTAGAATTTCTGAACAGGTCTAGCCAGATATTGAACTATCCCCCTGTAGTCTTTCGCCGGACTGCCTTTTGGTTGCCCAATACCCTTTCCAATCAGGCTGCTCAGTATTTTGGGGAGATTCCATTTTCTAGTTGTGAGCTTTTATTCTGGTTGATGCTTCTTTAAATGTTTCATCACTGAAATACCCATGCATTTGTATGACTGCAAAATCTCCTTTGGTGGTTTTTGCACAGTAGGCATATTGAGGGCACTTCTGAGCAGTATCATCCTAGTTAAACAAACAATACAGTCTCTCCATCATAGTTGCAGTTGGTAAATTTAACTATTTCTACTTTGAAAAAGGCCCTTTTGTATTATTTTAAGAAACCCAGAAGTAATAAGGAAACATTGAAAAACAATAAGTTAAAGAATTCATTATGTGCTGGAAGAGTGAGCCTGTGGACACAGCTGGTAGCTATCAATTATTCTTGGTTATTACAGAAAAATCTGACTCCTTCTGTGATCACATAAAAATCTGTCAACATTGCATAGTACTTCATCTTTTACCAAGTGTCAAAAAAAAAAAGTCGTGGGGGAAGGGGTAACTGGAATTGCGACTAAATATAAAGGTAGTAATTGTTAGAGGTGATCGGTTTTTAATATAAAACGCTCTTTTAAACAAATTCTTTTTTCATCTTGCCAGATGCCTCAGTGGCAAATTATTTATGCATTAAATACTTTTCTATAGTTTAGTACAGGACTCTCTTAAATCCTGAAATTATGTGAAGTGTCTGGAGTAAGACGAGTTTTCTTCAGAATAAATTTACTGTAGAACAGCAGGAAACCTAGAGAGCCTGATTTACAGTTTCCTCTTTTTAATGCTCATTGTATAAAAATGTTATGAAAGTTTTAAAAGAAGTTCATCAGTTCCTACTGTGAGCCAGGTCCTGCCCTTCATGTGCACATATGCTGATCCCATTTGCCTTCTAGAGAACTTCATGCTCATATGTAAGAGCTGAACTTGCAGGGAAGCCGAGTAGGACTGAATCCTACTTTGGCTTATGGTCCCTTTTCACAGCGCTGAAATACTCGCTTTTCTACAGAGGATGCAGTATCTTTCTAGCTTACAGAATATCCTGCCAAATCAATTAAAATGTGACACAGTTACAATGTATAGCGCCTCGCTCACACTACTTGCCATTTCTTTTCTTAGATTATAAATGGGAATATGCTGAGTGGAGTGCTTGCTCTGCTAGCTGTGGGAATTCAGGAACCCGCTCCAGAAGGCTACAGTGCATGAATGCAGAGAAACAGAAAGTAAATGCATCACTATGCAGAGAGCTGCAAAAGCCACTGATCGTTTACCAGGCATGCAACACAGAGGACTGCCCTACCAGGTAAACTCCCTTCTGCTCTGTTTTCATGTGCTCTCTGTGTATTAAAATGCACTCACAAACCTCCTGACATTGTGTTTATTACTCGAGTCTAAAACGTAGGTTGTATTTCATCATGAACCCTAAAGTGTGAGAGATGTGAAAATGGATCACAAGCAAGTAGGGGAGCGCTTGATTCAGCTGAATAAGTGAGATCTGTGCAAGCATCCATGCTGCTGCCACACAAACACCTTAAAAGCTAAGCTGGAGGTCTCTCCGAGGCATTGCGATGCGCTAGTTTTGCAGAATCTGTGCCAACACACAGAGAGAAAACTCATCATGTTACAAGCAGCCAGGATACTCTGTGCTCACCTCCTCTCCGCCCGAGCCAGCGGAGCTCTGAGTAGGATGTTTACTGTGGAATGTAACGCCCCTCGCCACAGAGTCACACTCCTTGCATGCCCTTCCCTGGCCAATTTTGTCACTGGATCAGCCGGGTACCTTGTGATCTAGGGGCAGAAAATCTTTATATCACAGGGAAATATACCACAACATCTGACTCTAAAAGCCAAACCCCTGCCTCCAGGCTCCTTGAGTTGCACTGAGCATTCCAGTTCAATAAGGCGTTGCTCTAGGTTTTTAGCAGGGAATCCCCACAGGAGTCCTCAAAACAAGTGCTTTCCGCTGCTTAAAAGAATTGGCCATCACTGTCAGCAACGTAAAAATCCATGAGGAATGAAAAGTCATGCACGCGTTCTGGAGTTGTCCCTCACTGGAAAATGTTTGGAGAGAAGTGTTAAGACCTTAACTGACATTGTGGGAGTGCATCTTGCCAGTACGTTCTAAACTCTGTTCTAAGTACAGAAAACATAGCAACAGATAAATATCAGGAGAAATTTGTTTATATTTCATTATTAGCAGCCAAAACCCCAGATCATCTTAAATTGTGAGTCTGAACCCCAGCCAGCCCATAAGAAGCAAACTTTTTGCCAGTGGAAAAATACTGAAATAGAATGAATAGTTTGAAACATACAGACTCAGTTGCAGGTTTCCTTCTTAAAATCCAGCCATTCAGAGCAGATGACAGTTAGGAGGATACCGGAGGGCCCAGGGCTCCCCCGGCACGGTCATGCCTTTTCGGTTGACTGCAGTGCATGACTTCACCATCTGATTATCGCTGTACCCAGAGTATTCACCACAAAAAAACATCAGTTGTTTCATACGGCCAAACAGACTGGCACATAAATTCTCTCTTATTAAAATGCTTAGATTTATTTTGCTTTTAATTTGGCTTTATATATTTACCAGTTGAAGGGGATTATGTGTACACTAACATCATTAACTCTATGTTGAATTACACATATATGCAAACATACAAATTGTTTTTCTGTTATGAAGTATTCCATGCTTCCTATGTAGGAAGAGCATAGAGGAAGTTGCCTGGAAAACAGCCCTGGGTCCGGTTTCTAGTGCCTCTAACGTCTCCCCCTTCCCTGTGATTACTGACCTGGGAGGGAAGTGCAAAATATTTAGACTTCCCCTTCCATCACCCCACTTACCTATTTCTCGATCTTCTCATCCCAAGGCCACTCTTCAGAAAGTATCCATCGAATCATAAAGGCTTTAGATGTATGGGCAGTGGCACGGGCCCTTATTACTCAAAGTGTTTTGCAGGTGTTTAATCACTTCTCTCCAGCACAGCACAGAAGTACAGTTAAGCAAGTGTAAGGGTTTAAGAATGTACTTCACTTGTGCTTTAAGTGTTTGCCAAATTTGGGCCTTACTGACTTGCTGTGCATGTGCTGCGCCAAATGTTTGCAAAAATCCTTGAGCTTTAAAAGGGAGAAAAAGGCAAGGTCCAGGCTGTAAAAGATTAATCTTCCTTGAATGGATATAAGCTGTTTGACCGCAAGAAAATTAAATAATTGCTAAAGAGAATAGAATATTTTTCCCGTTATCACAGTTGTGCTACACATAAAGTCCCATTCTGTATTTCTAACCTAGATTTATTAAAAGATCGAGTCAAATAAATGGTATTACCACCTGCTGCTTCCCCAGTATTGTTCGTAGCTGCCAAGACAGACTAAATCTTTGCAACTTGCAATCAATAAATAACACGTTCTGCTTGAGCCATTATCTAGCAAGATCTTGATGTAGTAAGTTTGGATGAGTTATGATGCCTGTTGCCTTAATAGTAACTAAATCGATATCATTCATTTTATGAGTTATGGGAAAGTAGGCTGACCTTCTTTCAGAAATGTTAAGTCCAGCAGGGTCTGTAGGGTTTACCTAGTATAACCTTTTTGGGTAACAAGCAGTATAACTTCTGTTAGCATACACTGAGCCACAGTTATCTTAGAAGTCATCAGTGAACCGAATTTATAAGATCTTGCTTAACTGAAAAAGCTGATCCTACCTTTTCTCACCTCTAAAACTTGCAATAACAGGTTCTTTTGATTTTTATTTGCAGTCACTGCAAACTACCAGCAAGTTTGCAGTGCTTTCATAGTTGCTATAAAATTGTCTCTGCTGTCTGTAGGTGGGTAACTAGCCCGTGGTCTGAGTGCTCTGCATCTTGTGGCAATGGATTTCGCTATCGACAAGTAACTTGTCAACAAGTAAAAGCCAACGGCAGCGTGCTGACACTGCTACCAGATGCCTGTATACACAGAGACCGCCCTGCGGGAAGGAAACCCTGTCTGGGTCATTTGTGTACAGTGGGGACAATACAGACAAAAGGCCAGGCAAGTTACAGTGTTCTTCTGGAAACTCCTTATCTTATCAAAGTGTATCAGTGTCCCCATACCGCTGGCTGAACATCTGTTCCCTTGCACAAAGGAAGAGCTGTGTGGCACTAGTTGTAATTACCTTTCAGACCAGTGAATTACAGATCCTTGTGGGTTTTTTTCATTTGTGATGTCTGATCTACTTTTATATGTTGAAACGTGAACACAAACCTGAGTATTAGTTTCAGTGTATTGTATAAGCTAATCCATTACTATGTATTCCATTTTTAAACTAGTATATCACTTTTTTTGCATTCTGAGAACATGTTTGCATAGCTGTATTTCTGAAGTCCCTGAAGATACATGACTGTCCTTCAAAAGCAGTTGCCACAATATTTAATACACAGAACTCTGCTTTCTTATATTTTGTTTCTTCATTTGTGCAGTAAACTTGTGTACATATTGATATGATATTATAATTATTGATACAATATTTACTACTCAACGAGCAAAGTAATGAATTAAGAGAATTGCCACACTCCTGATACAGGTATTAGTAAGGCAAGGTTGCGATTGTCAGAGCTACAGAAAGAATGTTCTAGCACTAGAGGTGTGAAATGCTGACAGCATCGACAGTGGATTTAGCTTAATGAATAGGTAAGGAAGTCAGTATCTTGGCAAAATGGGGGACAGAGAATCCAAGACACCTAGTCCTTCCCAGAACTGAGCTGTGATAGGGTTGAAAAAGGAAAAATACAGATGAAAAATTATGCCCGGGTTGTGTAACTGGGTAACTGTCTAGAAGGGCAATTCTGCTCTTACTAACTTGGTGGTTTCTTTTTCTTTCCCCTGACCCTTTTCTCTCACTTTTTAGTGTTCTGGTCGCTGTGTAGGCCGCCCTGTAGGTTTACAGCATCGTCACTTGATGTGTCAACTTCATAATGGATCTTTGGTGCCCAGCTCTTCTTGTGATGAAAGAAAGAGGTATGCAGTTTGCAGTAGTTGCAAGTTAGACTCTTTGGAGGAACAAATTAAAGATTTGTTCCTGTATTGTCAATGCAGTATAAATATGCAAATTCTTATGTACACAAGGAAAGGAGGTAGTGACAGTCATCCCTTTGTATACGCTGGATGAATTCAGGAACCCAAGGAGGGTAATGGATTTGACCAGTGTCCCCCACTGTGCTAACGACAAAGCTAGAAATAGAGTGAGAGAGTCTTGATTCCCAAAAAGAAAGTAGAAATTGGAGTCACTTGTCATAACTTTTCTTACTACTACTAAACTAGATCTCTTCTGGTATTACTTTTTATTCTGGTCTACTGCTGCCCAATTTTTATAAAATGAGTTTTCCTGGGCCTTATTTTGTGGACCATGTAAATTGGTTTACTATTTTATGATTACTGAAATAAGGTGTACTTCTCTGCATATATAGATCTCATTCTGCCTCTTAGTATGTACTTACGAGGTATGTAAAAAACCTCAGTGATTGAGAAGATGTGACTTTTTACTTCATGGTACACATTCTTTCTAAAAACTCTGTTATTTTGTTTTACTCTCTTTAAACAACTCCTTTAAATATGGAAAGTATGGGCTTTACACCCTCCCAGAATCTTAATCAGCGGATTTGCTGGGGGTTATGCTATAGCACATGGATGGATGGCAGTCTCTATAAAACACCGAAATCTCAAAGGGACTGAATTAAAGGCAAATTAAAAGTGAACATGGAGGTCTGGGGGCACAAAACTTTGTTGCAGACCGAATGTGTAGGCAGGGCAATGAAGAGCAGGGAATAAATGGGTAACAAGTACATACATGGGAATTGTTACTATATTTCTAGATTACTGAACCCAGCTGCTCATGTTTCTTGCTATAGAAGAGCTTCTGAATTGTGAGCATTTTAAAGCATTTTTGCTGCACACACAATGAAAGAAATCCTGGCTCCACTCAAGTACATGGTGAAAATTCCATTTACTACTAAGAGCCAGGATTTCACTTTGGCAGCTTCAAATGTTCAAGGAGGTTCACTGTCAGCATAGAAATACTGTGTTCAGGAGAGAGGTTGTGCGTGAAGAACTTGCAGCATCCAGAATGAAACATTTCAGGGTCTGTTAAGTTTTCCTTATGTAAAAGGTAAAACATTTTTTCTATCCCAGGGTTAAAGGGTTGGTTTAAAGAGACAGGGCCTTGTCTTTTGTTTCCTCATGAGTGAGGCATGAGGAATGGGCACAAAATGAAATACAGGAAATTTAACTTAAATATGGGAAAAAAATTTTTCTTACTGTGCAGGTTCTTAAACACTGGAACGAGTCACCCAGAAAGGTTGTGGAGTCTCCGTCCTTGGAAATGTTCAGAACACAGGCAGAGATGGTCTCGAGCACCCTGGTCTAGTTACACAGTGCTATGAGCAGGGGGTGTGGACTAGTCAGTCTGCAACAGTCCTTTCCAGCACCAGTTCTGTCCTCCCGTGAATAATAAGGGGTTAGCACAAAGGTGAACGGTTACCTGCCATCTGTTTTCCTCCACAGGTCTCCTGTCAGAAGAAACTGTTCTTCGGAGGCATGTGATGTCTACTGGCGGACAGGCCCTTGGAGGCCTTGCAGTGTGGACTGTGGGAGTGGATTTCAGTCAAGACGAGTGTATTGCGTACACAGAAAGAATAACAAACCTGTGGCTGATCAGTATTGCGGCTGGAGGAAGAGACCACTGACCTGGCAACACTGCAATGTCACATCCTGTGGCAGTATGTAAATCTTTATTTATATATGAGCGTAGCAATAGTCTGTAGCAGTTATATTAGAAAGTGACTCACGGTTGTACACTAATGATTCTGCAAGCATTTGATTGTACATCAAAGGTAAAACTATCCTCTCCAAGGAGCACTTCATAATCCTGGTGTTATTTTTCTCTGAGTAGGCCAGTTTGATACTAAAGCCTCAAAAGCACTTTTAGAAACAGGATATTTAGGAAGCCGTTTTATGCAAAGTTCCCCACATGACTGTGCCAGTTGTGACTCATAAGTCTCTGAGCAAGCTGTTAATTCCTGAAAGATGGGGTAGTTTGCTGAAGCAGACAATAGGTAAATGAATGCAGTGAGATCACACCTCTTATTTGTGACCTAGTTTAGCTTCGAATTCGCTGTTGCCAGAAATGCAAAGTAATCACTGAGCTCCCAGAAATTCATCAGTTGTTTACAATTATGATAAATTCTACTATTTATCTTTTGTCCATTATAAAGCCTTTTAACGTCTAAATATATTTTTCAGAAGGTGAATGCAAGGATACAACTCACTACTGTACATTTGTAAAGCAACTAAAGTTATGCTTGATAGACACCTACAAACAAAGATGTTGTCAATCATGCCAAGAAGTGTAACTCTTCTATGGGAAGTTCATGATGCTGCAGTGAAGAGAGGAGAAGAGAGGTTCATTAAACTAGCCTGCCTAAAGTATATACTTGTAAATAAGACATTAGTCATAACAGTTAAATGGAAACATGGGGCTAATGAAAAAACAGTACTGCAGATTGATATGCTGGACAGGGTATTTTTTCTGGGAACTTTTATTATCCACTCTTTGCAATGGAACTTTTAATGCTTTAAACATTTTCATGTCTGGATTAGGAAGATAATATCATAGCGTGTCATCTGTAAAATTTTACGGGCCATCATGTTATAATTTCATCAGGGGAAAAAGCATTATCTAAAAGCACCAGATAGTGTTTACTGTCCTCAACTTATGAGAAAAACAAAGTCACAAAACCCTTTGAAGAATTTTGGAATGGAGCAATTATTGACCCCTAGGTTTTGGTTTTATTGTTTTATCAATTTTAACACAATTTTTAAATTTATAGAAGCTGTGGCTTGTAGCTGTAAAATTTTTGGCAGTGACTTAATTTTCATAAACAGCTTGAGCTTAAGGGTTGATCTCACAGGATGTGTTTTACTGATACTAGCTGTCAGATGGATACACAAAAGTACATTCAGTTTTTCGTGCTTGTATTTATGTGTATGCAGTAAAAGACGCTGTAGATGCTAGAACAATTTTCAAAACAGCAGTAGATCTGTTTTGAATAAATGAGGTGTCATTTTCCATTGTTTCTGTTCTTCTGCTCCAGTCACTGAAGTACAATTGAAGTTCTGGCATGATTAGACTTTTCTACTGATTTTAAATTAGATACAAGGCTTCCTTGTCAGAGCTGTGAATGAAATGTTTGTGAGCACTGTTCTCTTCCACATCAAGTCAAATGGGGAGCCGATAACTGGCCGAGCACGGCTGTCAGATTTTCTGTCCTGAATAAATCTATTCCTCCCTGGTTAATGGGGGAAAAATCTCCAAAGAATATTATTAATTATGAAGATAGACAAGTGCAAGAAATTTATTCTGAGCAGTTTTCCAACAAGGTGACTTTTCATCATGGCCATTAACCATTTGAGTGTTTTGCAAGTTGATAAATTCTGATTATGCTATTCCCGGGTAAATTATTTTCCATGTTGCAGGTGGTTTCATTAGGGCTGTAAGCAGGGAGAACCCCGTAGGAGGCAGCAGATAGATGCGTTTTTTTTTCTTTTGTAGTTTCCAACTACTGCACATATTGGAGGCCTGAATGCTTGTATTGACTTGGATCTTGTGTTACATTACTGAACTATATTACACGCTAATTAGTGGGTATGCTGGAAGAACAGTTTTAGTAACAGCATTCCTGCACAATGGGTTTGCGTCACTGAAAATTAGATTAGCACTACTGTATAGAAAATGTTTAATGTGGACTATTGTGTCCAAAGCTGACTGCAAGGAGAGGATATTCCTGATCATTACCTTTTTAATCAGCAATGGGTCTTGATTGTTTAAGCAGTTTTTTAAATTAAAAGAAAACCTTTGTAAGATACTTTTGTAGATATTTATTGTCTGATTTAAAAGTGCAATATTTTGTTTTGTACAGTGTTTAATAAAGATTTTTGGACATATATTTTTTCTTATTACCAAAATTTCTTATTCATGTTTTTCCTTTATATTTAAAGTTTTCAAATGTTAACACATAGCATTTTTTTGTTGCTTTAATTTTGTCTTTGGTTAAGTATGCATGCTATACAGAAGCAGTGCTGTAAATGTTTGTTACTGCAATTGGCATGACATTCCTCTGTAGATTATTTTATTGCTTTTCCAGTAACTGAAGATTTTAGCTTTCTTGAATGTAGTTTTGATATTCCTGAAATAAAGTCTAGTTTGATTATTCAACACTGTGATTACCTAGAGATTGTTTATTACCATGATTTTCATGGTAGCTATGCTTTCATTCCAAATGTTATTTTATCAGCCTACTATGTCCATAATTCTGGGATTTCTTCCAAGCTAAGATTAGTTCTTATTTTTGACAGTTTATCAGACAGCTTCTCAGCTTCACTGACAGTCTGCTTTGCACAGCTATCAAGAGGCAACATAGATATAACCTGACTAAGCGGGGAAGAGAATTTGCCAGAATCCAAACAAGTCAGCTCTGACTCACTGGAATCTAGAATCAGACCTTCATGTACTGCACCAAGCAGAGGTCATTTAGATCCAACAGAACAATTCTATGCTTCATATTTCGTGGCTGATGGGAATAGCTACGTGAAAAAAACTTGTTTCAGAATATCCAATGTGTAATATCTTTAGGAAGAAGACTCTCATAAATAATATGAACAAGGAAAGCCGTAAGAATTTTATTAAATTGAAAATAAATGTCTAGCAATGAAACGGTGTTTCAGAGTCATTCTAGATGGTAACATAGGCAAAGGTGCCCTTAAAAAAATAAGTTAACAGAAAAAAAGTCTACTTAATTTTCCTTTTGTGTCACCAATGCATTCTTTCTGTGCAATCTTTAAAGAAAAAAAAATGCAGTACAGCAGTTCTGTGGAGCATGCTGTGGAGCATAGTGTGTGCCAAGCACTTAGAGCAACTGAATCCATTAGTAACTTTTTCACTTTCACATCTTGGTTTAGCATGACATCATAAAATGCTTTTTTAACAGCTGTTATTTTGAGAAATACTAGTTTTCCAGCCTGCTGTTCATTTTGCTCGCATTTCAGTAATATGTTGCTTATGAAAATGCTGACCTCAAGCACTGAATACTGTCTGAAGGCTTAGAAGATCATTTCATGCTTTTCCTGGAAGCACAATCAGTAGGTTGTAGCTCTTTGGACTGTAATGTAATAAAGGCTTCTCTCTTTCGCTATTAAGCTTAGGGGAAAACATTAAGGGCAAAATGAAAGGGAATATGCCCCCTCCACCCTAACAAAGTCTTCAAACACATATGCATAGAAACTGTTAAACTGAATATGCCCTCCACTCCCTCTCAAAAGTTTTTGTGCTGTGCTGGTAGGTGGCAGCAAATGACTTTCCATAACTCAAGGGGGGAAGTGACTTAAGAGCTGAAAAAACAGCTGTGAAAATTACAAAAAGCGTCTGGGCTCACTCACAGACTCAGAGGAGGAGCCATTTTCAGCAGAACACGCAGGCACACGTAACTCCATGAATTCAGATTGCATTTTCTTGCTCCCTAGAAAAGAGAGCTGGAGGATATTAAGAGCTTCTGTGAACTTCTCATGAGGTACCAAGATTGTGTATAGGTTATGGACTTGGGTAGCTGTAACCATGCAAAATTTTTACTTTTGTTTCCTCAGTTGTGGCCAGACAGAGAATGACTCAAGTTTCATAAAGAAATGGGCATTGGTAGTTTGTTTTCTTCTGTGGTACAGAAGGATGACAAGGAATTGGTCTTTCTCCTGTCCTGCTTTCAGGATGTTACAGATTTACATTGCCCTTGTTCATTCCCAATCCAAAACATGTCTTTACCAGCTGGGGACATGAATAATTGTCAGAGAATAAAGTTTAATCAAATTGTTGTTTCAATAACAGAGTAAGTCATATTACAAAAACACAGTACAAAGACAGAAATTACCTAAAAGTAACTGATGCTCTGATAATGTCTGGAGCTCGCTTGCTGTGCTTTTCGGCACAGCTAATACACTCAGTTCTGCTTTCTTCCTTGCATATGATGCAGTTCCTGCTTTCGATGTTTCCATCATTGATCATAGTCCTTTTATTGGTGATTTGGCTTATGACGTACAAGCACGTATGTCTTCACAACCCAAGTGTCTGCCCTATACCAATGTGTACATGATATGCAATACTGAAAAATAAATCATACTGAAGTACTGTGATAGAACATGATAACAGAACTATTTATTGGGACTTGCTTAAATCATGAACATAATAGGAATTAAATTGGTTCATCTAGATTTCCCAAAATCAGGTAAAGATACATAGAGAAAAAGCTAAATACCTCATACAGAAGCACAGTCATTGCATGTAAAATTTCTATAAAATATTTGTTTTCCGTGTATTTGTAACAAATAATTCTTTGAAGAGTAAACAGGCTGAAGCAAGGCTGTCTAGAGATTTCTGCACCTCAGCTGGTACTTCTTTTTTTAGCTGAGTTTACACTGTTTTCTGTTTATCTCTACATATACCTTTATAGTTTTCTGCGATTTTCCCCTTCAGACTGCCTCTGCAGTGAACTTTGGTGGTAACTACAGGCTGCTCAGCTTTAAAAATCAGCAGGATTGGAACTGTGGTGGATGGATGTTAAGTTTTTGAGCCTGATTCTCTCTCTGCTTCCTCACCGTGTACCTTAGAAACTTGGAAAACAATCATCTGTTAAATCTCTTTGTGAAATTTGATTTAATTTGCACACTGGGTTGAAGAATCACCGGGCTGGGGAGGACACACACTTAGTGTATCAGTGTGTCCAAAGCTTTGCATCAGCTTTGTTTCCTTTGGAAGCAAGGCTGATAAAGCGTTATCGGGGAGGTTAGGAAACAGTCCAATGACCTGCTTTTTATGTCTGAGTGATTTCAAGTATGTGTACAGAAAAAGAACAGGGTTACTTCTTGTTAATTGCTATCAGAAATTACAGTGTGACCTTTGTATTCTCCTCAGAACTGAATGAAGGAAAAGTAATGATGACTAAAGCTAAAACCAGGCTTTTAAAAATGCCTCGGTGTCATGGGATGCTATGTTATGATAACAAAATATAAAGAAAAAATTCTTATCAGATTACTCTGTTTTCCAAGTATTGATGAGATGAAAAACTGGACTGATGAGATAATGAGGTAATTATAGTATTATTTGCTTACTATGAAAAAGAAGTTATTATCAAAAGACACTTGCTATTTTGCAATGACAGTAATTTGATTTGCAGAAAATCTGAGAGGATTTAATGTATAATATATATGCTTGAGATGGAGCATAATGAAATCTAGGAAGCCAAGGAAACTAGAATGCACAATCAAAAAAAGAATAAAGCCATGTAAGATGCATTTTTCCTGTAATAATTGGCAAATCTTTATTAGTCTTGTAGTAAAGTTCTGGTTTTGCTTTCATTGTCTTCAACCTAGTAGTTTAAATGCTTTTCAAAGCAGAATTTGCATCATTTAATTTTCTTTCAGCATTGTTTAAAGAAAAAATGAACAAGTATGATTCTAATTATTTCACCCAGGTGCTTGAAATTTTGCATTAAGTCTTATGACACAACAGCTACTTCCTTTGAAATAGGATTACTATTTGAGTCGGAAAATTCTGGAGTAATCTGGCGGAAGAACTTGTGGCCATGATAATCTGTGTTTACATAGACATAACCTGGAGGAGATGGATAATTTGCTGGGCAGATCTCTTGTTTCTTTGGAGTATATTCTGTGTGATACGTGGTTTCATCTTGAAAAGGAGCTGAATTAGGCACTATAGCATGTACAGGTTTGAAACTTTGAGCTGGAACGATCTGATGTGGTATGTAATGAGATTTGAATGTAGTTAAATCACAAAATTTTCCTGTGGGTTTTGGAATTTCCTGTTGTTTCTTAGTAATCTCTTGCCGACAGCTGCCCCAAGCTTTAAAGTCTTCTTTCGTTGTAGTACACCCTTGAAAAGGGGCATCGGTGGTTCTGCCATTAGAAACTGGTCTTATGGGGACAGCAGGAGAAATCTCATGCTTAATGTAATCAAGATGGCTCGTGGAGTTAAAATCCATTTTGCCTGGGGGTGGAACATACGCTTCTGTTTTGCGGACCTCAGGCAAGGAGACCAACCATTTCTGAAAACGATCCTGGAATTCAGTGACTCCATTAAAACGAGCACTGCATCCGACTTTTGCATTTTCAGGCTTGCAGGTTTTTGCAAGTTGCCCAGGTAGTCCTTTAAAATCATTCCTGTGGGTTGTGAGATCTTCAAAGGGTTGGTTGCTTGGCTTGTACTCTTCTTTTGATCTTACAAATTTTGGTTCCAGTTGATGTGCAATATAAGAAGTGCGATGGCTGGTAGTGCTATCAAAAGGCGTATCTGAAAGCTTGGCTACACAAGGAGGTTTAAAAGTTTTTCTGGGATTCAGTTCCCTGGGAACAAAGTCATCTTGAAACGTAGTAGAATTTCCAAACTTCTGTGTAGGTCGATGGTATGTGTGCTCCATCTTACTAGGTTGCCTTCTTTGAACTTCCCATAATCTATAGTCATCTTTAAGGCAAAATCAAAACTTCACCATAAAAGCATTATTACTTAAGACAATTCCTTTTAAATTAAGCCAAATTCTTCTGGTATTAAATCTCGCAAAACAAGGAAGATGGATGTCAGTGAGAACGATAATGTTATCTGCATGTCTGTGATATGACAAAACTGTCTTCTCTTATTGGTGTGATAAACCCAGACAAACGTACATGATGCCCTATTTTGATTGTTTCCTCAAGGAAAAAGAAAATGTTGCATGTACATATTTAGTGTGTGTTCTGTACAGAAAATAGCCATATACAGGTTTTATATACAATATCTTACAATGTACTTAGAGTTTTATGTAAATATGCAAGACTGAAAGGAACCTTATAGGTCACTGGGTCATGTTCACTACTGATGGGGAGGATTCTCTCACTTTCAGTATCAACATTACATCATCTTAGAGCTTGTTGGGATTGTTTTTTTCTTGCGTCTGAGTTTTTTACTACCAGACTCTTCTGCTATGGTTACAAAACTTATTGTCCAGTCTAGACTTCTTCATAGGCAGTTGAAATCAATCTCTTGTCTTACAATCACTGCACTTGAGCTTCGGTGTTTTTAACTCCTTACTCCCTATTGAACTGCTAACATACATTTTAAATGAAACAGTTGCATACTGTCTTAGTTGTATGCTGAGACTACGCTACATTATTCATTATTTGCTAACCTACTACTCACATGGTAGGCTAAATAGAAATATTAGATTTCCTTATAAATTATTTACAAATAATAAATAGAATGTATTTGTATAAATGCATTTCTATCTAGCATAGGCCTAAACTTAAAGCTAGTGAAATATAACTGGGTTTTTTTTAAGAGTCTCTTTCCCACATTTCATCCTTCTAACTCTTTCTGTCACTGCACTTTCTCCTCTGCTCATTTTGCACCAAGCATTCTAACTTTCTGTTTTAGCAGCCATATCTGATTCTCATTATTTCAAATATCTTTTCGATACAACTGGCCCTCATCATCAGGAATATCTTGATTTTCATCACTCTAGTAGATCATATTTCAGCATTTATTTCTACTTAAATTGGGCCTACAATTCATTACATGTAACAAACTCGGTAACTCATTTATGTGTAAAATTTTCTACTGGTATAAAGTATATCAAGGTCACTTGGCAGAATGACTTGAAAGATTTAGTACCCTTGTGCTGACCATTGTAATAGAATAATTTGTGTCAAACCAGATCATTACTAGGATGATATACAAGCTATACAGTACACAAGACAGAAATCTAAAATCAACTTTCAACCAACTCTGTGGAAAAACATGTATTACATAAGGTAAAACTATCCGAAAGATACATCTGCAGTTTAATTACTACCCACTCTTGCCTGAGATAGCCAACCAGGTGTATGTTAGAATTTCTTTATTCCTAGCCAAGAAAACTTTAGGAAGGAAAGGAAAGGAAAAATCTAGTTTCTAATATAGATAATTCAGAATACTATCTTCATTTTGGTTATTTCTCTTTCTAAAGGTGACATATATTATTACCTTGATAGGTTGGTATGGTATCCAATTTTCCTCCTGTAGTGTGTTTTCTCTCTAGAGGTCTTAGTAATGTCACTGGTTGTATTTTATGAGCATTATAATCTTTCCGGTATGTGGTTCCCAGTTCTATCTCTCCCTTCTTTGGTTTATGTTCCTCTTGTACCCGAAAAGGTCGCTTCACAATATCGTATGGTAAATAATCAGATCTGAATTGGGGGAAAAGGAAACACTGGTTAAAAGAACTACTTTTTTTCTGATGGACTCACTTTTGTCAATTTTCCATTATATAGAAAAAGAATGACTTATAATGTTTACTCTGAAAAATCAATCTGATGCCATATGTTAGAGGGATAGCAAGGAGGAAAGAAAACCATAGTACCTAGAACTAGGGTCTCTGATGCACGGTATAACCTTTATTCAGAGGTAGATGGTGAAGCAACTTTTTCAGTGCTCTGGGTCTCATTCTCAGTTTAAAAATATTCTTTAAAATACCTGAAAGAAGACTTGAAAAAGTTGCTGTAATTTTCCAAAGAAATGATCCAGAAACCAGAAGCAGAGCAAAGATAAAACTACAAGTGGCAGCATTTACCAATTGCATGAGGAGAACAGAATATAATAAGAAACAACATTTCACTGTTTTATATGGGCACATTACGTTAAAAGAGCACATATTACATACGTAAGTGTTTAAACAGTATATGCAGTACATGGCCAATCTTGCAGAATGGCATTAGGCCTTTATATACATGTCTCTTGTTTTTTTTTAATAAAGTTGCCCTTGTAGATTAAAAGACAAACAATGGAAAAAGTAAAGTTTTATGCTCCTTTCACGTTATTAGTAATGAATAAGTGATGTCTTTTTCTATCTCTTCAAAGATTTCCAACTCCTGAAGACTCTCTGAAGAAGATTCTTTGAAAGATGCTTCTTAATTTCTAAGCTTAACATCAGAGTCCGTGCACTGACAGGAGAGACCTACTGAACACTTTACAGTTGGCTTTCTTCATATTTCTAATAATTTAGAACTGTCTAAATAAAAAAATCCCTGTTCCTTTTTCTTAAGGTTTCATTTTTCCACTATCTCAGATTCCACACGTGTGCTACAGAAAGTTCCCCAACTTGCCAGTTTTTTTTAGGCTTGATGAGACCTAGATTTCCAAAACAGGCTGCAAACAAAGACAAATTTTTTAGGTTATCTTTCGAGGTTAAATGATGCTGTAAAGAATACAAATCTTTTGTATGCGTGCTTTGCTATTTTTTATGACCTGTTTTGTGGTAAAAGTATTTCTACACTCAAAATTTATACTTTTAAATATGCTAAAAGTGTAAAGGATGCAATGATTGCATTTTGAAAGTGATTGCAGCACAATGTTCAGTCCCCCCTTAAGAGAAAGTATGAGAAACTTTATAGAGTAATTGTAAAACACACTGCTTCAAAATGTTTACTTGAATGTTGTAATTCCTTCCATTTTCCCACAAGGCACTTGGTACTCTTGCTTCGGCTTACAGCTCCAGGGAGGAGAGATGTTGCTATACTTGGGATATTTTTCCACATACTCTGTTGTGAGGCACGGCTGTTGTCCATTATCATAAATCCTTGTGGGTTTATAAGGGCAGCGATGGCGCCTGGGTAAAAACACATCAGATGAGATCACTTTGAATAGTTTCGTTTAAGGGGAAACCCCATACCCTATCTACTGGGAGTGAATAACAAATGGGGAAGATTGAACAGTGTCAGTAGCCTGTGTTTAAACTGTTTTCTGAGTGATAAAACACAAAATATTGTGCTGATGACATAGGTCCCAGAGCACAATATACTAAGACAGTAATAAACAGTATCAGTGTGTGAGTTAGTGCTTCGTATAGAATGTACAGGATGGATAGAGTTGATCTCAGTCCTGCATCACCACCAAGATGCACTTTCTTTTTTTTAATCTTTAATGATACTACTAGTCTTACTTGTAAAAATAACTATGTTTCATGCCTCTTCTCATATTGTTTCTTCTCTACTGTTTTCCCTGACCACTTGTCTTTTTATGTCTTTGCATCTGCTCACCTACTTTCACAACTCTTGATTAAAACTTTTGATTAAAATTCTAGTGCTCTGTAGGCCATTTCTGACTTTTCAACCCTTTTTTTTCAAGCACTGACTCAATCCTCTATTCAAAAACTATGTTTGCTTAGAAGTAATGACATCTCTTTTTCCTAATAGGTTTTATTTCAAATATACTTGCCTGTCATCGATATCTATTTTTATGATGCCATTGTGTTAAAAGGTATTGAGGTATATCATGACTTAATTTATTACCTATACCTTGTTGTTTTGCATATATTGTGCATGAAATTCAAATGTACATGTTATTTTCAGTATTGCTTTGAAAATCTTGTTATATTCATTCTAATTTGTGAAATGCACTGGTATTTCTCTGGTAGTTTGTTTCAAGCGTAGTTTTAAAATTTTATGTGGCTGATGTGATTATTATTTAATCTCTCCTTAAAGGTAATGTATAATGAAAGATTTTGTTCCTACTTGTGGCTGACAACTTGCAATACTGGTTCAGATATAAGCAAAGGGAAGTAACAAGAAATAATTTTTTTCAATAAATGTGTCCTGTGAAATTCTGTACGTGAAAAGCAAAAATAACTAAAGAACAAGAAGAGTAAAAGTGTACAGCTCTTACTGGGTACAAATAAATTCAAGTTTCAGGAAGCTAGATACCCAAGGAATAGTTTGAAGGTCTGCAGAGCAATTTAGCTAGTACTAAACACCAAAAAGGAAAAAAAATAACTTAAAGCAAGGTAAAATAAAATACACAAACAGACATGAAGAACTCCTGCTGGGAAACATAAAATGAAAAAAACCCCAAACAACAAAACTAAAAGAAGTTATCTGGAACTGGAGATCCCTAAAGCTGGCATTCCTTTGGGCTGCCTGACTTTGCCAGCTCCGTAGTTCAATAAATGAGAAATGAAGTAGCCCTCTCTAAGAAGCCAGATCCTTTTAAAGTCTCAGGTGCTTACTCCTTTTCAATCAAGTAAACAGATAGTCAAGTAAAATTGAGACCTATTCAGAACATAGCAAGGAAAGGAAAAAGACAGAAGGAAAGAACAGGAAAGGCAGGAAAATGAGGAGGTGAGTGTATGCTATTTCTCAGCATGGTGCTTGCCTGCCACTATGTTCTTCATGAAATTCAGTTACCACCTTAGTAATATTTTTTCAGTAAGTATAAACAGCATACGCTGTGTCAGGTAGCATCTAAAAGTTAACAGCTAAAGCAGAGACTAAAGCCATTGAATGTGTGTTTTGAAAGCTAGTTGAAATATAGGGTATCGAATTATAATGTTCTTCACATATTTTAGGCATAAAATTCAAAGGAGTTTGAAACAATATTGATCTACAAAAACTTCATTTTTACAGTCTTCAGTTTGCCATAAGCTGGTCTAGAAGACCAATCACCAAACAAAATACATTCTCTTTTCTGGTATCACCAGTCTTTGAAGACTTAACTCTCTCACTATTTTCTAAGTAATATTGCCATTATATTCCCTGTATTGCTGAATGGTCATGCTACAAACAGGAATAGATACTAGAAAAATAATGACTTGCAGAGTAAGTGTGTAGTTCTTGGCAGATTCAACACAGAGGTGAAAATCTAATGTATCTCTCCAAGGAAAGAGGGTTTTGTAATTGCATTAGAATTAATTTCTGAATCAAAAATGTCCTTGATCCCAGTCATTTCTAGCATATGAAATAATTCTGAACAGCCTCTACCTATGCACAAAATTACTTGAAATCAGATGGGACTGTTCAGGAAGATCCTATATCCGGCTCTGTGCTGTGAAAGAACTTTCAGTGGGCTTAAAAGGCAACATAAAATTACTTTAATATCAATTTAATTTTACATGGAGAATAGGCATTTTTGGTTAACTGATAAATCTGCTTCTGGATGTTGTCCAACTGGTAAACAAATAATTTTGTTTAGATAATAATGTTATAAAACTGATTGCATAAGGCATCACAGCTCTCTAGCGACGATGCTAAGAATCGTCAGAGAAGACAGATTACAGCTCTGATAAATACGTTTCTTAAAATTTGGCCAGAACTCCTTGAGTCACTGATCATTTTAAACTTGTTACTTATAGTTATCTTAAATTCAACCCCAGAGTTACTGATAATTCAAATTAATTTGATGAGAATTTGCCTTCCCCCATGACTGACTGATGCCTTCTTTGATGGATTATTATTCTTTCCCTTCTTTGAGGGAGACTAACTATCTTGTGGCTTGCATAAGATCTTAACAGTATCTCAGCTAAATAGACAGTATATGGGGTCTCCAGTGCCAAATGCTGTTGCTCTGATTGTTTTAATAGAATGATGCTACATTTCACTTATTTAGGATCTGGCACACATACAGTTATTTTTTATACAATGCTAGCAAGACCCTTGAAACTTTCCCACTAAGTATTTTCCTCCTAGAGAACTAGACTAATAATGAGAAAAATTTAGTGGTTATCATCATAAAAAACTTACTAGAAAAACCCCAGCACAACAAAGTTGTTATTTTTTAGCTGCCAGTGTACATGCTGTGGCCTGAAAGACAGAAATTACATAGGGACATTGTGTTTTTGAGTCATCTACTTTCCTAGTATTGAAACTAGGAGACCTGGTAGTTTTACTGGGTTTGTGTTTATTTACATGCAGTCAGTATGAGGACTTAAATATTTCGTATTTTACAGAAATCTTCCTCTTTCCTTTTAATTTAGTGTTATTCAGGAATCTAGATTTTTATAATGATAACAAAAATCCAAGAAATGGAGAAAGGCTGACATTGAGAAGAAGATAAAACAGTAGTTTATATCTCAAAACTAAAATTCTAGGGTTTTGTATTATCTTTTATCACAGACAAATAGTATTCTTGAGTGTAGAGAGGTCATCAACCTCAGAGGCTTTGTTCTTCCTTTAAAAGCCAGATTTAACATCCGATATTTCCTGTTCAACATTGCTATTGAGCTAGCGATCTGAAGCCTGACTGTACTTGCTAGCAAAGGGTAGATTTCCACATTTGGAACCTATGGGAAATAATCATGGGTCCAGTCCCAAGTAAGACGAACTCATACCTTCTCCACATCAAAATATACCACTTCTAAAATAAGAAATGGATCTGGAATATCTTTGGAAACAATACAGAATCCAGCCATTACTCAATGCACTTTTGAGAACATTTTTGTGGTTTATTAAAAAAACCCAAACAAATCCAACCAAATGTACATCTCTCCTGTAGCAGCTTGAAAACAATAATCATAGTGCCTTGGCAGTGTCTTATGTTACTGCAAAAGTCATAGAATCATAGAATTGTTTCGGTTGGAAAAGACCTTTAAGATCCTTGAGTCCAGCTGTTAACCCAGCACTGCCAAGCCCACCACTAAACCATGTCACTGAGCACCGCATCTACACCTCTTTTAAACACCTCCAGGGATGGTGACTCAACCATTTCCCTGGGCAGCCTGTTCCAATGCTTGACAACCCTTTCAATGAAGAATTTTTTCCTAGTATCAAATCTAAACCTGCCCTGGTGCAACTTGAGGCTATTTGCTCTTGTCCTAAAGCCTTAAGAAGCTAGAAATTATGTCAGTTATTAAAAATGGAGAAGTCCCTAGCATTGGACCTATTTTGCAAATTGATCTTTGAGCATGCTCAGCACTGGGTACGCTTCCAGTGGTTTATCTGTTGACTTTGAAAAAGATCACCTAATAGGCACAAAAAGTGATTCAGTCTCCTAAGAATGAATCTGTTCAAGATATTCCTAAAAACCTTGTAACAATTATTTGATTAAGAGCCCAAGACTGCAACCCCTAAGTATGAACACTAGCATTCAGGTGTAAGCCTTTAATAAGTGGATTGTGTAAGTTACAGTGCAAAAAAGGTCCTTGTGGAATTCTGGAGGATCTTCTTATTTCCGTGTAAAGAGAAAGCAGAATAAAGTTCTCTCTTACTGCCTTTCCTCCCCTGTATTTGTAAAATTTTTCTGGTTTTTTTTTTTTTTTTTTCCTTCTGCAAACAGCTAGGAATGATAATTTTCTCCTATTTTATTTTTTATAATTTAACACTAATTATATCTCCACAAAATGTCCTGCAAATAGCGAAATGATAACTTCTACAAAATATCAGAACTTTTTCTTCACTTTGAAATCTCTTCTAAGGTGTGTGTGCATTGCAATATCCAGGTAACACTGCCAAGCGACCAATCTTCCCCTAAAAACAGAAACACTGTAACTACCCTGAAGCAAACACAATGTGCTGCCTAAACCAATAATGGCTTAAGATTTTGACTGTAAAAATTTCAGTGATCTTTATTTTAAACCACGTTTTTTTTGTGCATGCTTTATTCAATTATTCATATTGTTAAACCAGGTTTTTGAATTGCGAATTTTCAATTAAGTTGAACCTCATTTTGTGCTGTCAGACTGTGTTATCTCACCATCCTTATACTTGAGCATAAGCCAGATTTGCTATCTCGTCATGAAAACCATGTGTTCCAACTCTTTATTAAAATAGGACTTTTGAAACAAAATTTTGGGGCAAACTACACCTGCAGTCTTGGCCAAAAAGAACATGAGAAGCTTTACATGCTGCCTGTCTCTCATCTCTGTCTACAGATAAAAAAAAAAAAAAAAAAAAAGTGGCTCATGAACAGGTAAGAAAAACTTCCCAAACAGACAGCTAAGAGTGCATCTGCTATACAAACATCGAAATGAAACAAACCTGTAGTTTGTGGTGCACTACGCAGCTATAGGGGTGGCCCTGTGCTTCCAAAAGATAGTGATCACAGTCTTGTGATCTTGTAACTCTCCTTGCATGTAGTTAAGACTTTTTTTTTTTTTTTTACTATTAAAGACTGGATCTTTGAATCCTAGGATGATTATTTTTCTGGCTTTTTTTTTAAAGTAGATGGAGAAGAAATTGAAAACATTAACAGTACTGTCTCCAAACCTATAAACATTTATCTGAATTTTGCAAGGTTTAAATCCTTTAATATTTTGGGAAACCTGACTTGTGAATTTTTTTGCCTATGGCATTGATAATATTGCTTATAGAGCTGTAATGGTAATTTTAAACAAAAAATCACCTGCTGTACCCTTTTATGCCAGCTTCCCTGGGCCAAAGAGGTTATATTACAGTGATGAGGTGTGTGTCTCTGTACAGGGTCATTGAATGCAAAGAAATAGCGGAGCTTCTCCTCAGAGTGGAGAGTATTATTGGATGTGGTGTTAGAAAGGCAGGTGTATTAAATCTATTTTAAAGGCTGCAGGGTTTGCACAGGTTTCTATCAAGGCTGATTTAGCCAGAACTTTCCTGAGGGTGGCTTTGGCGGCTCAGCTTTAGGGAAAAGCCTGATCCTGAGGTTTAGTCTTTGAAAGACTGTCTCCATTCTTTTCTATTTTAATCTATCTAAGATCTGCTTTTTCCCCTGCCTGATTTAAACATACCACTTCATGTTTACTGAGCGGATCCCTTTCAGAAAAGAAGGAAAGCCTCAAACTGTTGGAACAGCAGTGTTACCCTGCTCCTGCCTTCCCACCGCTGAGGAGCAGCAAGGGGCGGGCCCGGGCGCCGGGGCACGGTGAGGAGGGGGCCAGGGTGGGGGTGCCCCTGTGGGGGGGGCCTGGGGCGCTGAGGGGGAGCCGCCGCCATCTTCCTGAGGGGACACCCCCGGGGACCCGAAGCGTCGCCCCGCTCCCCGCAGCCCGCGGCGACCCGCGGGGCCGCTTACCCGCAGGTGCAGATCTGGCACAGACACCGCGGCTGCCTCATGCTCCCCTGGCCGCTCCGCCGGGGCCGCCAGCGAACCGGCCCGTCGCCTGGCAACGGCGGCGTCCCCGCGGCGAGCGGCCGCTGCCGGCCCCCGTCTGGCGTCACGCGGGGAGGGGCGGGGCGGGGCGGGAGCGCGCTTCCGGGAGCGGGCTCGGCGGCGCCGGGCGGGCGCGCAGGTGGGTCCTTCCCCTCCCCCCCTCCCCTCCCCGCCCCCGAGGGCGTCCCGCACCGCCAGCGGCCGGCCCCGGCGCGGGGTGTCGGGGGGAGGTCTGCGGCCCCCTCCCGGGGCACCGGAGGGGTGGGAGCAGCCCCGAGGGGGCGCGGCGGGGGCTGCGGCTGCCGGCGGTGCTCCGGGAGCGGCGGGCGGGGGACGGCCCGGCCCAACGCCTGGGGCTGGGCCTCTGCGGGGCGGGGGCGGCCCGGCCCGGGGGCCCCGCGGAACAGAGAGCCGGACCCCCCCCGGCTCTTGGTGCTCGTTGAAACGCGGCCTGTGCGCTGTGCGTTTGGTGTCCCGGGGGCTGTACACATGGTGGCGGGGAACGTGACGCGCCCCACGTGTCAGAGGAGGTTTCCCTGATGAGTAGCTCTCGTCACAATTTCCGTAATTAGAAAAAAAACAACCCAAACCCACAAAAGCTGTTTCTTAAGTTGCTTCCGAAATAAAATGCTCTCCTGCGTTCACAGAGTTGGCCGACCATGGCCCTCACAAGTGTGGGAAAGATGGTTGGCCTCCAGAAGAAGACTTCTGGAATCAGGAATATCTGTATGTTAGCCCACGTGGATCATGGTAAGGCAGGTGTTTGTGAGGGAAAACTGTGTGTGCACCTGTGTTGGTTTGAATGATGGAGAGATCTTGTTTTAAAGCAGTACGTTTTCATGGGCTTAGCTTTAAACTGTTTTAATCCTGGTTCTGAGAAGTAACTTGGCTTTATGCACATTTCTTATGTCCTGATGCAACTTAACTTGTAGAACTTCAGAGAACATTACACTATAATAGTTTGGAGTAGTTGAAACTGAGTGTTTTCTACTTCTATGATCCTGAATTAAATATATGCATGTGTGAGGTAGGCTGTTGTATTTCTATGTTTACTTAACGGAAGAAGTTTGTTATGTAAGTGGAAATAATAAATGATCATTTTAGGACACATTGAGACAGAAACAGTCTCTAATGCACTGTTTGTTACTTCAACTGCTTTCCTCATCATGACAGGAAAGGTTACATCCACCCTTCAAAAATATGTTTGTGTACATCTAACAGGTGAAGTCGAATGATCAGATATTTTTTTAAGTTAGTTTGTACTTTTATGGCATTTTAGAGTCTGTATTAATGTTGATATTTTAGAACGGTAGAGGTTGTCAGCATTTGTAATATTGTTGCATCTTTTTCCATTGTCTGTATTAATTTAAACTAAGTAATTTCTTTTTCTTTTCAGGCAAAACTACTCTAGCTGATTGTCTAATATCTAGCAATGGAATAATCTCTAGCCGCTTGGCAGGAAAGGTAGAGTTATGCTGTCGTTTTTAATAAAATTCTGGTGTGCACATGCTGGGATTGTAAATCAGTGATGATTAAGGAAATTCTATTCCTAGTCTTGCTAAACCTCATTTTCTCGAAGTCATACTCTTTGACAGTTGATAAGTAACAAGTGAAGGAGAATCTACAGATTTATCACCTCTTCTTTTGTTTTTGTACTCAGCTGCGATACCTAGACAGTAGAGAAGATGAACAGATTCGAGGAATAACGATGAAATCTAGTGCAATTGCATTGCACTTTGTGAAAGGTAAGTTGTTGATGCTGGCAAGTATAAACTTTAATATATGTATTTTTGTTAATTTTCCCTGTCTCTTCATTGTTTTTCTTGAGATATTTTCATATGCAACTTTTACTTTTATAATTATTACTCTTAGGCTGTGATTCTGCAAATAATTAGGCATGTATTCAACCGTTAGCCAAGATAATCAAGTTCCATCTCAGGGTTAGGGAATACACTTCAGTCATATCTAAGTGGAGACAATAAGAATAGTTGCCTTTTTATTTTAGATCTAAATTTTTATATTTTGATCTTAAGTCTTGAAATAATGTCACTTAAAGGCAAAACCTTCTTTCAGACAGCATCACATTTTAAATGATTTTGTACACTTATATCTTTACTATACTTCTACGTTAAGGTGCTTGTTACACTCTAAATAGTTCGGAGGGCTTTTTATAGTGTAGTTACAGTGTCATCTTTGTTATGACTCCATGTTCCTCACCATCTTATGCTCAGCTAAGCAAATGAAAGCATGGAATACATTACTACCAGGCTTGTGCAGAAAAAAAGAATAACTAACAGAAGAATTGCATGAACAGAAAAGCCACCATTAGTCATTCTATTTCAGCAACAGCTGATTGTAAATAATAGTTGAAATCAATGGTCTTCCAGCTAAGTGTTGTAAACTGTGGCAGTTTTATTGTTGGCTCTGAAATGACCTTACTTTTCATGGTTGGAACATTTTATGTCTGTTGTTCTTCTGTTGTATTGAAATTTAGACTCTAAAACAACTTCTTAAACAAGAAAGTTGTTTGATCTTATGATGATAAATGCAGTGAGTTCATCGCAAGTTGACTGAGTCAACTCAGTCAAAAAAAAATGAGTCTCCACTAAGCAGAATTTTTGGGGGGAGTAGAGTAGAAAATTTTGAAAACTCCTGAATTGGTATATTGAAGATACTTTACTAATACAGTCAAAAGCATGTTCTAAAAGAATCACAAGGCTGAAAGGAGGCATTTTGAATAGAATGCAGGGGGGTTTTTATGACATTCTGTTCAAAATGCAGACTGTAACATAGCTGATTTATGTTTAACCTAGTCATGGTTAGGGGTTTTCTTTTTGTTTGGTTAGCTGGTGTGGTTTTGGTTTTAGTTTTCCAAAGGTAGTTGGGCATTGAAAGATGAAGATTAGCATTGAGTGAAATTAAAATACATTAGGCACAAGCCACTAGATGTTATGCTGCTGACAGTCTTCCTGTCTTACAGGGGTTTTTCTTAAGCATGATGGTGTGCTGGTTTGGTCCTTAAAAATTAATGATAGCTTAAGCAGTATAATTGAGTGGCTGAATTTGACATCTGTTCTGAAATAATAATTTATTATTTGATTCTAGGTGATGAAGAGTATCTGATTAATTTAATAGACTCCCCAGGGCACGTGGATTTTTCTTCAGAAGTGTCTACAGCAGTTCGACTCTGTGATGGTTGCATCATAGTGGTGGATGCTGTTGAAGGTGTCTGTCCACAGGTGGAGTAAAGTATATTAAGTAGAGAAAGAGGGGAGAGAAGACAGAGTAAGAAAGTCTTAAGTATATAGTGTAGAAATAAAAGATGAGCTGGTTTAAGAAGTTTTGTAAAACTTAATGAATGACAGTGTACTTGAGGTATGAAAGAGGGTTGTTAGTTTCATAGTTGTGCAGAAGAGTGAGCAATGCTGATGTAGTCATGTATGGTTGCAACAGTGAGTATGTAGTTTTTCAGGTAATGGAATGTATAGAGAAGAAATGTGTTAAGGGAAGTAATATCTTTACATGTGCTTTTAGGGTATTCTAGGTGAAAAAATAGGCAAAATAAGATTGAAATTGATTTTTTTCATTGCTTAGTTTTATAAGGAGGGTTGGGGTTTTTTTGCTATTGTGGGTGTTTTTGCTACGAGATTTTGCCATTCTGCAGAATTCTGTAATAACTAACACTGTGTACTATGGGAGTCAAATTTCTGGTTTGAATGTCAGACCTGTCCTTTATTATATGTTTAATGAAATTTTAGAATTATATTGTAATTTTCTTTAGCATTCCATCTGTTCCTTTTGTGGTATCAAGCTTTCTGTAATGGATTTTTTTAAACTGTTTCCCTAATAGACTCAAGCAGTTCTACGGCAAGCATGGCTAGAAAATATACGTCCAGTATTGGTGATTAATAAAATCGATCGCTTGATTGTGGAGCTCAAGCTCACCCCTCAGGAGGCATACTTGCACCTTAAGAATATCTTAGAACAGGTATTCATGCTATAATGTTATGTTCATGCAGCAGGTTTTGTTGAAGTATTTTTCTTTCTCCTTTTCTCAGCTCTTGAATTGAGAGAGGCTGTAGTTTTCAGTGCCTTATAGCTGGAATAAATTTAGGACAGCAGAGCCAGTTTTTTCTTACTTTGCAGGATCAAGCATTATAACATCTAGTCTAACTTTACATTGAGATACATTTTATTTCTACTTGGTTTTGAAGTTCATTCAGAATGCCTGTGATAGAGGAAAGAGTATTAAATGCCTCTTGACAGGTCATCAGGAAGAGTCTTCATTTTTGGAAACAATATGCTGGATGTTTTATTCTTCCTGTTAAATTGCTTAAACTTCTTTGGAGATAGACAAATATCTTCAGAGTGCTGCTTTTATTGATGTATTTATGAATCTTTTTATCTTTTAAGTTGTTTTAAAGTTACGTTGCCTTTATTTTATTTTTTTTTTCCCAGAGCTTGCTTTTAAGTACTTACCTACCTGGTTTCCCTTTGCCCTCCTCTTTGTTTGTTTGTTGGCAGTAACAAGTTCCTATTTCACCATTCCATGTTCTGAGAGACAAAGTGTATTACACATACTCTTTATCTGGTTCAGTCCTGATGCAGCTAACTTACACTTGGGAAGAGCAAGGTGTTTGAGTTAAAATGTTAGTCTCATCGAACTCTTGTCTCCAAATGGGCAAGTTTAGATACACGAGGTTTGTGTTTTAAATTGCAAAATGAATCGCAGGCGTTCCGTCTTGTTAAATAACTTCCCCTCTCATATTTTGGAGGGTGGGGGGAATTGCATTTTAATTGCAAGGGTTGTGAAAGAGTGAACGGATCTTACTTTGGGTGTTTTTATGTATCCTTCTGCAGATCAATGCAGTCACTGGAGCACTTTTTACCTCTAAAGTCTTAGAAGAAAGAGCTGAGAAAGAAACAGAAAGTGAAAGTATTTCAGACACTGCACCAGGAGATCAAGTTTATGACTGGAGTGCTGGATTGGAAGATACTGATGATTCACATCTCTATTTTTCACCAGACCATGGAAATGTGGTGTTTGCCAGTGCAGTTGATGGCTGGGGCTTTGGGTAAGTCTGGGATTGAGTTACTGAGTTGTTTGTTGGTTTATTGGTTTTTTTGTTTTTTTTTAATTGATTACTGCAGTTAATTTTAAAGTATTTTCAATTGCTTCATTTTTATATTTTTATGTGATATGCAACTGTATACAATCAGTTCTAAGGTGTTATTAGTGCTGGACAGCTGAAAATAATACCAGCTTTGTCATCTATGTGACAGGGACCCCTCTTTTACTTACACAGTAGCTGCTGAGCCCACTGTAGTGTCCAGCCTGGCCTGGTGAACTTAATATTTTATTAATTGCTGACATTTGATAGGCTGCAGTAGGCTAGGCCAAAACCTGTGGTGGTACAGGAGCTGTTTCACAAGTAAATTGGACCTTCCAGCTACAGGAACAGTGATGTTCATAACAAGCATAAAGCTGGTAGCTGGCATCAGGACAGCAGTTTTCAGTTGTCAGATTCAGTCCAGTACAATTCTGGGTCACAGCATTACTGTGATCTGTTTTTTTCTGTACCAGACTTTGACTTGTCCTTGAAATTATGCATTTGTCCTCAAGTGTTTGTGTATCAGGCTTTTTTTAATCTATAGCTTTTTTCTGTTCTTCATTCAGGTGCATTTCTTATCTCTTGTTTCCTAGTATATTTCTATTTCGGCAGTTGCTAAAGAACATTGCAGCGTTGTTAAAGTAAATGTAAGAATTTGGGGACAGAACAGTTTCAGAAAAATTTCTGGATTACTTTATTTAAGTTTGTGATCAGTTCTGTTTTTCAGTCCCGTTCTTAGCAGTTAGTTTCAAAGGGCAGCAGGCTAGTGTAAAAATTACACGTGTTCTGATGGCTAGCCACAAGGTGGAGTCGTCGTCTTCATCATGAAAACACAATTAAGAAGATGCACTAAGTAATAGTGTATGTCACTAATACTGCAGATCCTTAAAAAAAACCAGAACCCAGCTCCGGGATTTTTAAGTCACAGTCAAGCTCTTAAATAAGGTTCCATTCGTAGTTTGTAGTCTTCACACAAATGTTTCTTATCACTGCAGAGAAAAGGGAAAATAAAATGGGATATTTTTGTTGAGTTATCTGTCATGAATAATAATAATTTATAAAAAGAAAAATCAGAATATAAGTGTATAAGGAAATGGAAAACAGATCTTCAAATTCTGACATGTTCTTTAGTCGGAAAGAGATCTCTTTGTAGAAGATGTGTGTGAGGGGAGGCCTTTTCATTTCTGAAGGTTAGAGAAGGTTTTCTGATGTCTTTGGTGATCTGCATGTTAACACACATCTTGCCTGAACTCCTCCATTCCTATATGATGCCCACAGTCATTCTTCTGTTTTATGCTACACAGGGAAACAGTATTTTGATCTTTATAGGCTTCAGCTTTCCCGACTTGTAACTTTTTGTTGAAATTCCATAGAAAAAATGGATTGTGGTAGTGAACTGTTGTTATACAGGGTATTTGGGATGCAACTGTTACAAACTTGTTCAAGTTTGGAGTCAGATTATGAACACTTTCTTTAGCAGATGTTGAAATGATTTAGAGGTATCTGCTTGTTTAGTCCTGTAGGGATAAAGATTGGGCAATTTGCAGCTTTTGTTTTGGATACTGACAAAGCCTGTGGAAGCCAATAAATGAAAACAAAAAGCTAAGTTTTTGTTTTGGGAGGTTCAAAGATGGCTTTGGTTTAGCATTAGTATTCTAAGTACACTGCCAGGGAATGCTAAACATTAAGAAAAATGTTTTGTAAAGAGAATGATACAATGGAGAACTTTGTTACAATAAGTAGAATAACAAGCTCAAAAGCAATTTAGAAGCTGTTTCTTTAGATCAAGCTACTTGATATTTGCAAGTAAATGATCAACTATTAAGATTTTATAGGTTAGAGAACTACATTCTGATATAAGCATGTGGTCATAAACACCCTATGATTACCCTTGTAATGAGCAGTCAAGCATGTTGTTCTTAAAGGGTAGGTGGATAAAAGTGAGACTTCAGATAGTTATCTTCCTTACATGATTTCTTTTCTTCTGATGATTTCACTGCAGGTAGAATTTCATGCAAATGTGGCAGAAAATTTATTTGTTTCTCCAGCTCAGAAGTTTAGCAAAAAATACTTCAATTTGAATTGTTTGACACAGGAGTTTACTCTCTGATACGTTCCAGGTTCTGCATCTCATTTGTAGTAACATTGGGGTATATACTGAGAGGTAGAGAAGAAAATTTCTCTAAAACAGTGCTTAGGGCTTGAGAGTCTCTAATTTGTTATTTTCTTAGATAAATACTTTGTATGTATTTTCTTAATTATTTTTCCCCAAAACTTTTAGCACTTGGTGTATGTTGGTAACAGATATTTCTGCAGAGTGGAATGCGTGATAGATTATTAATGATGTATGCTAGGGTAATCTTGACCAGTTATCATTCCGCTTCAGCTTTAGCTGTTTTTTTGTATCTGCTAAGTCTCTGCCACTTGAAGTGTTTGTCAAGTGGCTTGAACCTTACTTGCAGAGTTTCTGAAATCTAAATATTGGTTGTAATTTAGCTTCAAATGGGGGCAAGAAATGAGCTGGATATGACCTGGCCTTTCTTTTGTGACTGGTTTATTGGTATACTAGAGAGGACTGATAGGCTTTCTGTTTATTCTTTGCCAAGATGAACTTAAAAGGTGTAGAATGCTTTTCATTGAATATGAGACTAAAACCTGTGTTTGCTAAGATTCCCCAAATTTTAATCCCCTTCTGCTTTACGTATTGAAACTTCTTAAAGATTATAGTAATTGAACTATCCATGTACAAGACTGTATCTGAGCCCAAAACATTTATGCATCTAACTTAGGCAAGGGGTGTTAGTATTATACTGCTGGATCTGGATCAGACTATTTATACATTAAAACACATTGTCTATTGTATAATCTATTCTTTGTCCCACAAAATGTGCCTACAGCTTGGACAAATAACAGGACTCTTATCTGCTCATTTTCTTATTTGTACTTGTCCTAATTCTGCGTTTTCCCCTCACATTGGGAAGATGTTTTGATGTATTTGTTGAAGCTGAATGAAGATTTTTGGCTTTCTGATACAACTTTGTTTGTTATGGTGAACTGGCATGGTTCTTATCAATCATATAATGGGGGGGAAAAAGGAATATTTTCCTGAACTAGTTTCAAGAGGTACTTCTGGATTGCCAGCCAGTACCAGGTGGTGAAATGCACGTCAGCGGAGCATCTTCTTAGTCGGGGCAAGCCTTGACTGCTGTTACCTGGATGTGGGTTCTGTTCCTAAAGGCATTACGACTTGTCATGGCAGAAAAAAAATCAGCTATTAGGCAGTGCCAGCCTCATCCAGTGCAATCAGTACATATGTTTTTCTCATTATCCTCAAGTGTTGAAAAATACCATAAATACATATGCAAGAGCTACTAGCACAAGATTCTTGAACGTTTTCCCCCTGTTCAGAGTTTGGTGCAGTTTCTGGGGGGGGGGAAGAATTATCCTTTTTGCTCTTAGTTCAGAACTCAGCTTACTGACATGGGCAGGTCTTTTTTTAGGTGTGTAGAAATTTAAGAATTCTGGATTTCAAAGAACAGGTTATCAAGAATCATTTTTCTTTAAATAGGATTGTTATGATGGTATATGTACATTATTGTTTCTGTGTACGCAGGGAGCAAATACATAGAAATTTTTTCTATTACTGCTCACTGAACATTGTCAGCAAGGAAACCATAGAATATTCAGGGCTCCCTGTTTAGGTTGTTAGCAGCCTGCTTTTATTAACTCGTGGGGACCACTGAATGACACAGTTGGCTTTATAACACAATTATGGCATTACATTTTTTTATATTGTTTTTCTGGGCTTTACTCATTATTAAAGCAATGATTCAAACAAAAAGAAGTGCCCTAAGTAGTTAATTTGGAAAAGAATTACCAGTATCTGATGGCTCAAGTGTGGCTCACAAGAATACTTGATTTTTAACTTGTACCGTTCTGGTCCCAGACCATAGTTAAGTGTGTTGTGGGGTATCTTTCATAGAATAAATTTGAGAGTCATCACATAAATATTTAGAACTTTTGTATTATGCTTTTCGGTATTTACTGGCAGGGTAACGCACAAATATTTATTTCAAATAAACAAGTTCAACCTTGAAGCTGACTTGAAACAAACCGAGAACATACAAATACTGCTGACATTTTTGAGCTGTTGTGACTAAACGTTTTTGCAGGTGTAAATGTTAAACAGTGTGGGCTAAAGTGATGAAGACAATTGGAAAAATGGGAGTAAAACAAGGATTTGAGATTTGTGTGTGATTTTCACATAAGCTTTCCATTGCTTAGGTTGATAAGCACATACAAATAGCATTATACTTGTATCAAAATGTGCTTTGTTTCCTTTCAGAATTGAGCATTTTGCCAAACTGTACAGCCAAAAGATTGGAATCAAGCCTGCAGTACTTCTGAAGACTTTATGGGGAGATTATTATCTAAATACAAAAGCAAAGAAGATAATGAAAGGTGATCAGGTAGGGAGGTTGTCAGAAATATTACCTGGCTTTTATTTTGGTTTGTATTTATTAATTCTGTTCCTCATAGTGTATTCTGAAAATTGACCTCAGTACCTTTTCACTCAACTTCAGTGGAGGTATAAAGTCACTAGGATAGCCTTGCATCAGCCCCTGGAGAAGAGAACATTCCAGAATTGACCATTCAATAGCTACATGGAGGAAATACCATCAAACCGTGCTCACAGTTGCTCTTAAATATCTGTTCACACCATGAGAGACGTTCCAGCTTCAAGAATTCAGCATAGAGCAGCAAAACACATGAGTGGAAGACTTAATAGTGTAGAAACGAGAGTAGTGAGTGGATCTCTGTCTTAGTTGAAGAGTCCTTGAGCAGCTTAGGATATTCACGTTTAGGATTTAGAAAGTCTTTTTTGCCTTAGTGAAATCCCATTGAGTGCTATACTGAAACCCTGGCCTGAAAACTACACTTCTCTTGCATTAAGTGTTTCCACCACTAAAAGTTAGGAGAGGAGAAGGTAGTTTTCCTGTTTGCATTCAATGATGATTTCTTTGTGTTTTCATAGGTAAGGATTAATAGTTATAAAAAGGGTGCAAACGAGGCTTGAGGTAGACATGTTCTGTATTTATCAGGCTCTTTTTGTGAAATTGAAACCCATGTCCTTTACTTGTAAATGTCATGTTTATTTTGTGCCTTGTACCGCTCTGCTAAGACAGACTGATGAAGTAGTGATCTTGTGTAGAAACAGATAATTGTTTTGATTTTGAATAAAGGTTTTACACACTCATTATGAAAATGGTCAGTTGAAAGTGCAGTCTTAAGCCTATTGTAACACTGAGGGATTGCTGGTAATTACCTGTATGTTTATGTTCTACCAGTCAAAAGGAAAGAAACCTTTGTTTGTGCAATTGGTGCTGGACAACATATGGAGTTTGTATGAAGCTGTTATGAAAAGGTGAGAAGATCTATAAAGTTTTCATAGAATCTCTTTCTATGGGCTATGGTGATTTTTTTAAAATTCTCAAACAAGAAATGTTGTAGATGCTTGTTATGTATTGCTGCTGTGTTTGTGGTTTTTTTTAATCAATCTTATTTATTTACCTTACAGAGACAAAGAAAAAATTGAAAAAATAGTCACCTCTTTGGGACTGAAAATCGGTGCACGGGAGTCACGGCATGCAGACCCTAAAGTTCATCTTCATGCTATTTGTAGCCAGTGGCTACCAATATCTGATGCAGTCCTGTGTATCCTTAAGGAAGATATGCTTTTTGTTCTATTGCAGTTCTCAGACTTCAGAGTGCTCACATATTTCAATGTGTGATTTGTTCTTTTTGTAATCTGTGCCTATGTTAGCTGGAGCTATTTTCTCACATGTAAAGTTAAGTTACATACCTAAAGAAATTAAGCATACATTTCTACCAGCTTTGTGCTTTTGCACGCATCCTTTTTTTAGGAAAATAAGTTATGAAACAAGGTAGTTTAACAATATTCTTTAATAATGTAGTTTCATATACAAATTTTTATGGTTTTCTTGAAGGATAAGCTAATCTTCTTTTCATAATAGTATCTTAGGTCTTCCATCCATGAGCTTCTTTAAGTATCTGGTGTTATGTTTTAGGCATACATATTCTTAATCCAAGATCGGCTGTTGCTGTTTGTCTGCTGTGTAGATGGCCTTCTCATCGTTTATAATATAATACATATTATATTACAGTAGACATGCACAAATTTTTTGTGTGTGAATGCTAATTAGTTCTGTAAATCTTGCCCCAACTGTACCTTTCTTAGTTTCCCAGTTGCGCATAGGAGGGTGAGCTACCCCTACTTAACTATCCATTCTGCCCTTGGATAAATGCCAAGAATTATTGCTGACTTGAGAGGGAGCTCTATGCACTGTAACACACAGGGCTGGATTTTAGCTATCTCTTGTTGCTGGCAGTTAGTGCAAGAGGTTGATTTAAAGAAAGAAACATTGAAAGCATTTGTCTTTTATTTGCATTCAGTAAGGAAATATGAATATATAAATGTATATCCTTAGCAATGTGCTTTAGCCATGGTGTGTAATAAACTTCCCAGCCCTCTTGACATCACTGCGGAGAGAGTGGAAAAGCTGATGTGTGTTGGAGCTAGAACATTTGATTCTTTGCCACCAGAAACTCAGGACCTGAAAAGTGGTGAGTAGGTGTTCTCTCATTAACATGAAGATTGGTTGCTTCTGTCTTGTGTTTGTCTTTGGATCATAAGATGTGTAGTAATCTGTATTTAGAATTATAATTATTTTACTTTTAGTAGCTTTGTTGATGTTTGTTAGTGACCTGTCATAGTATTATGTCTTATTTTTATGGCCGTACATTTATCTTCAATTTCATATATTCATGGGTTTTAGACAGCTCAGGCTGCAGGTGATTTAAAGTCTAAGAATGAAATCGGGAATTTTGGAGGGATATGAGATTAATACTTGTTTTTAGTTCCAAACAGAAGTTATCATGTAGTTGAGAATTGACTATTTTTCCAAGTTCTATATTAAAATAATTGTTTTTTATCTAGCAGGGGTTTGAATTTGGATTTCATTTTTACAGTATGTTGATTAAATAGGCCCAGCTTTTTGGTGATTTAAAATGAAAAACATTTTTTGTTGAATTTATTACTAAGTAGTTTGTGTACTGAGAAGTTAGTAAGGTGTAGCTTAGCTGTTACTACAAACATTGTCATTAAGAATTTCATCAACATCCATAGATGACAGTGTATAACTTGATTTCTTAGTTTTTTCATAATATTCCAGAATGATAAAAGATTAGCAAATAAAAACAAGAGCCAGAAGACTTCCAGGGCAACAAATATATTTTGTTATCCAGAGTGTTAAATGAAGACATGAAATCCTGGTATTTTTAAGTTAAATGTTTTGTCATCAGCTTCATTGAGATCATGATTTCATGTCCAGTTCTGGCAGAGTTTCCACCTTCAACTAAGCATTCCTCCTTGAGAAGGGTTTGATGCTATATTCGGATGCTGTTGTGTTGAACATTGGGATGTCTGTATGCAAAAGTAAGAGGAAGTTTGTTAATCACCCAAGTCCTGTGTTATGAAATTGTATTAGGGGCTGGAAAGATTATGTTCAATGATTTAACTTTGTTGTAGGCATTAAAAGAACTGTATATAGGCAGTAATGAAAATAATCTTGCTGTACAGCATGCAGGAGAGCTAGTAAGATCCTCATTTTCCTTTTTCTAACTTCAAATTATTTGTAAACAATAAACTCTGTGTTCATGTGTATCCTTCATAAAAATTGTGATGCTTTGGAAAAGGGAACTGCTGCTGAGTTCTTTTCCTGAAAGACAGATGAGAACTGCTGAAGCTGAATTAAATATTTAGAGAAATTGAAAATCAAAGTTGATAACATGGATAAAATGCTCAGTGGTGAGCAAAGCTTGTATTTCTACACGTATATGTGGTAATCTCCTCTGTTGGCTTGGAAGTTCTGTATCAAATCAAGTGATGTTTTTCATCCAGGTTTGGTAGTCTGAAAAAGAATGCTCCCAAATGATCTTTTCACATAGCTTTGTAGGGGACAAATAGGCTTTATATATGGGGTTTTGTTGTTCCACAAACTTTCTTTCTAACTCAACAGAATGTAATAGAATCCCATTTTGTTTTAAGGTAGTAAATGTTCTCTGCTATTTAAGAGGTAGTTTAGTAAAAATTACAAGAAGATACCATGCTTAAGCTAGTAATAATTAAAAACAGTTCTTAACTTTGTATGTGTGGTGAAAGGTGTTTAGTGCGGTGTTTTGAAGAGTGCTTCAAGAAACCTAAGGAGATGAGATATGAGATGTAATGTAAGATGAGATGTGAACATCAAATTGACAGACTGTTAGGAATTGTTTCTGGGGGCTGAGGCAACTGATATTTTCATCCTTTACTGAACATTTGCAAATACTGTATTCTCCAAACAGTATTCCATACTGTATTAGTATAAGTTAATGAGAAGAAATTTACATCTGTAAACTCGGATCTTAGTGCTGTTGGTTATGAAAAAATAGCATTCTTTACATTTAGTGAATATCTTGCTAATTTTTAGTAGTAGTCTTGTGCTTTGTTTGCCTAAGCACCTTATAACGTAGTCTTCCCCTACGTCAGATAAAAGGGAGAAGTATAGAAGACAACGATTTATTTTCTGTGTTGTTAGAATAGTTTATGGGAATTTCTGAAGTATTGAATGAGTTTTGCGTGGATCCTTCATCCTTTCAAGAATATGCATTTTTGCTGTTAAGTTGTTACTGTTTTGTGAAGGCGTGAGCATCTGGACATTTGCAGGATTTCCTCTTTCAGTGTGAAAGGAGGGAGAATTCTTTGAGGTATTGAATAAGTAGCTTGGTCTTAATGCTAAGCTGCTCTCTGATTTTCATTCTAATCTAAACCAGCCTATGAATTCAACTTTAAATATCAAATCAATATGTTTAGTTGGAATGTATCTAGTTTGTTATGAAGAGTTCCATTTTTACAATATTGCTCATTTTATTGTGGAACAGACTTGAAGATATAGGCAGGGTTAACAAATAATTAAGTTGGAGTGATTTTCTACTTTTCCCTATTAATTTGTCTTTAGCATATTTTCCATTGAAATAGGAAATAAACAGTAATTCCTATAAAATTGATGGAAAGCCATAGTTTTGTCCATACTGTTGGGAAAAAGTTGTGCAAATAACTTCCCTTTATGTTTCTTCAGCTTTTATGAAATGCAGTAGTGAAGAAACAGCCCCGGTTATTGTCTTTGTTTCTAAAATGTTTGCTGTTGATGCAAAGACATTACCACACAATAAACCAAGGTAAGAAAATGTAACATTTAACTTTCTGATCTACATTAGATACTTCTGGGAAAAAAGTTATGTAGTAAGCCTGGATAAATTGTTTTAGACCTGAGAAAATAATTCACAAATTCTTGAGAGGCAATACAATCTTTTCAGCAAGTAGAGTTTTTCTGAACAAGTTCTAGAAATTATTTGTTTAGTTTTAGAAGATCTAGTAAATTTGTTAAGGAGTAAAAAACATTTGTTGGAGAATAGTACTTTTGTCCAGATATGTCCTAACGCATACATTGTAGGCTGTTGCAGGATGTTTGGTTGAAGATATGATTGACTTTCAGTAAGGTTGTGCTGACATGATCATAACAGTTTGTGTTTGTAGCAAGGAACACCATCAAATTTGGTGTAATAGCCAAGTGATCATCCAGCCTATTGCAAGTGCAAAATAAAATGAGTTAATTAAAGTAGTCTCAATCTTGATAACTTTTTGGAGTGAACTGAGAGGCATTAATGCACTTGAAAAGATTTTCTTCTGGGAGGTTTGGAATATTTTTTTGTTACAGCTTTTTATTGTTGAATCACCATCTTATTTTCTTTGAGCGGTACATCCTTCTTGATTCCATTTCCCTGACATCCTTACCTGCACTACTTTTAGCTGAAGCCATCTGCTTTTTTACAGAAGAAATGTGCTTTTCTTATGAGTTCATAAGAATGGAGTTCATCTTAACCTTTTATTCCACTGAGCCTCTGAGGCATTTTCAGTAGTCACTTTTTTTTTTTTTTTAACTGGGCATTTTATGTTTTTCTGGTATTATCATTGAACAGTGAAGTAATACATAAAATATTAACCTTTCTAGGAAATTAGACTGTTAAATCTTTGTGCAAGCAATGGTACTGCTGCTGTGGTAATATTGGAAAGGTTCACTACTATCTTAGGTTTTTCACACACTTCCTAGATTTATTTCAATTTTTTTTCCCATGCTTATCTACAAATCTTCCACCAAAAGCCTTTCTTGAGCTGTTTGGGTTGTGGGAAAAGATGCATTGTGCTTATGGATTGACCAGGCACTAGATGGTGCAGTCTTGCTTTGAGTTCTGTCTTTAAATGTATCTGAAACAGGAGTTCTTGCTGGGGTACTGGTGTAGCCCAGCAGTGCTGTTCCTGCTTTGCCTGCTTTCCTGTAATTTTTTGGTAATCAGAGAAGACTATGCTGAGGCCATCACTTTCTGGCTCTTCTATCGGTGATAATGACCTGTTCTTTTATTTTTTGGGAAGACTGAGATTCTTCTATGTGATGAGGATGTCACACAGAGGCAAAGGGGGCTTTTACATGCACCAGGCACAGAAAATCTTGGACGTATTTTCAAAATTAAAAGAATACCTAGTAAAACAAAAGGTAGCTACTGCAAGACCTGGGTTGGGTTTTTTTCATTCTATGTCACCTGCTTGTGAGCACTCTGCCTCATGGATAAACTTCTTCCATGTCTACAATATTCATCTTTCTTGGTGGTTGTTTTTTTGTTCTTCTTAGTCATCTCCCTTCAGGAAGGGAGCTGTTTTACATGTGTTATATGCTATTTGTTACACTGTAATTCTTTTAAAAGAGAGAAGAAGTTCCTTAAATGGAGAGAAGAATATTTTGAAGAAATTTACCATTTGTTGTGGTTCATAGTATGTGTGTGTGTGTGACCAGTGTGACCAGCTCCCTTTTTTTTTTTCTTTTTTTTTTTTTGTGAATGATGCATTCAATATGGAAGCCCAACCATTGTTACTTGTTGGGTGTATTTTCTCCTTAGGTAAAAAATGTGCTGCACTCAATTCTAGTGGTTTTCAGAATGCAAATATGATACCATTTTTGCACTCTGATAAATATTGTGTAACAAGTTTGTAATTCTGATCATCAGTTGGGTTTGATAAAACCTGAAGATGTTTACTGAGTTGAGTGGAGGATTGCAGTTGACTGATAGTCCAAGTAAGGCCAAGGTGGCCTAAAAGTCCAAACAAAATTCAGATAAATTAGGCTTTCTGAGATAATATTGCAGGAGAGTGAGGACTGTCCTGGAATTCGTTGTGGGAGTCTTGAGGCATGTTACTGATGACTAGACAATATGTCCTTTCTCCCTGCTTATCCAGTAAATTGAAAATTGTGGTGTCTTGCTCCATAGGTTATGTGAAAAGTATTTCTTGCTGGCCTTAATATTACATCATTCAACTAGGTACTACTTGGTTAGTATTAAAATGAAATCACATGACTGTTTTACTTTGAGGTATCCAGTCATCAGCACCATGCGATTTTGCTATTGTTTTTGTTTGGAAGTGACAGGTGAATTCCATTTTTTGAAAAACGGTAATATAGCTAAATGTGTATTTCCTGGTATTTTTAATTAAGATTCTACAGGTAAGCAGTTCTTGAAGAAATCAGAAAAGGAAGTTAGTTTTAAAGAGGAAGGAAAGCTATCTGCATGAAATAAAACAAGTGTTTTAAAAGCATGGGATTGTATAAATATTGTTCCTAAGCACATGTTTTGTATTATATTTGCCACTGTGTGCTATTTACAGGTACACAGTGAAGACTGTGCTTAACAGAACTGAGTGAAGGTTGTGTGGAGTGTGTGAGATCAAATACTTAAACTGGCATTCCATAAGGATGCTCCATAATAATGCCTGAACATAGGGTGGAACAAAGAATACATATGCTAGGTTGATTAACTGTTTTAATATTTACCTTTTTAAGAACTTCAGTACATGTGTTAATTTTGAGGAAAAAGAACTGTGCTCTTGTATGTTTAGATGTTTGACTGCTGGACCTATCTGCTAGGTTATTTCTATCCTTTGGGGGCCAGGGGAAGTATTTTTAAACATATTGAAGCATGTAAAAAAAATCTGGGATATATTTTTTTTTTGCAAGACTTACAGTAGTCTACTTCCACGGGGGAAAAAATGTAGACCCATGCTACTGTCTTTTTCTTTCCTTTTGTAAGGTAGTATTGGATAAGGTTACCTTTTTGTGAATTTCTCAGAAACTGCAAATTGACTTTGCAGGTTTTATAGTTTGTCTTATTTCTGCCATCTGCTTGTTATACTTTCTAAGCATAGGTTCGGAAAAGCAAAATGCTCTTTTAAGTCCAGGGTGTACAATAAATGATAACGAAGGTTGGATTTTTAATTAAAACAACCTCCTTTAAGACTGATATTGGCAACTAATATCTCCTAGAAGGTGACTTTAAAAATTGATAGATTCTATACTAAAATTGCTATGTTTTTGCTTTTACTGTTTAAATAACAAAGTTTGTCAGCTGCTACAACACTGGAATGCATAGGAAAATAAATTGTGGTTGGGTTACAACAGGTTGGCAGTTTATATTTATCCTTCTCTGGCAAGATCTGAAACTTGATTTTATGTAGTACCAGCAAGTCCCTGAGTTTTTTATCAGGTTTTTCTGAAGAAATTAGAATTGTGCAAATATGTTTTGTCTTCCTATTTCTTCTGTCTGAACTTCTGAGATTATTTGCTAATTCCAACCAAATCAGACAAAGCTGTAAATCTTCTGAAAATTGGGCAGAGTAGACAGATTAGGAACCCTAATAAGAGACTGTAGTGTGAGCTCTTTCGGTTTAGATAATAAAATATCTAAAACCAAAACCAGTAGGAAATAAGACTATTGGCTTCTTTTGGAGCTACTTGCTTTATGTAATGAGTCCATGGTTATTTGATGAAGCCTGTGATTATTATTCTTAAGTACTGCTGTATGCAGAATTAGGTGTTCGTTCAGCATGTGCTGTTTCTTTCTCTCCTTTCTGCTATTTTTTTGTTTTGAACCGCAGTCTAAAACAGTATGGTTGAGTGTAGGTGTCTAAATAAAAGCAGGGCTTGGCATTTAGGTACAGAATATAAATGTTCTAGTTTGTTCTTCCCGAGGTTCACAATCCTGTCTTTATCTACCCCAGTGTAAAAAAGAAATGTTTAGTAATTACTTACAATTGCTTTCAAGTAGTTTTAGCTGTTGCTATGTGTATTTAGTATAAAATACTGAGAAAATGTAAATTGGACATCAGATGTTCATTATGATGGAATCCTCTACTGACTTTGTAGAGCTTTATGTACGAATGTCAGTGATGTGATGCAGTGCCAGCAATAGGAGGCAAACCTTTAGTGTTACTTCAAGTCCATTGTTCTTACAATGCTGCTGAATAATGTAAATTGAGTACACTAAAGAAATTCTAGTTCTGCTTTTCAGTAGTAATAAAGTCTGTTGACCAAATAATCTGATGTACTAAAATCATATTTCATGACTACAGTAGGGGATATAAAACCTGTAATACCCCTACTGTTTTCTTCTAGATAATACGAAAGGTACTTCTTTCTTCTCAGTCAGCTTGGAAGCAAGATTATCTTTTTTCTTAGATGTCACCATGAAATGGGCACTTTCCCATACAATTCTGCATGAAATTATGATGGTAACTGTTTCTTTGTTTTGTAGTACAGCTTGTTTGCATGTCTTAAACCAACAGATTTTACTATACTTCATCTATTTCCTTTCTAATGTTTCCTAAAAATTACATGGGTAAAAATCTAAAACCTGTGATTTTTGCCCAACCTTCAGCTACGAAGACATTACATTGTCTTGATCAAAAGAAGGGAACATTTATAAAGTTCCGAGCTCTGAAGTAAATTTATTATGTTCAAAGGCAATATAACTTGCAGTGACTTCCGTGTGGTCTGAACTCATCATCTTCTTTTGCATTGAGTTTGTTCTATATTGTAGTTAGTGCATTAGAAATGAATATGGCATGAGTCATCTGAACAGCCTGTTGGATTTACAGGTTAACATCTGAAGATGGCACCCAGTTATATAATTAATAGGGTAATAAAGGCTTTTCAAAAATTTAAAACCCTACTTGTGCTTTTTGTGAAATAAATTTCATTGGAACTGATCTAAGAGAGGGATATGTAGCATCGGATGAAGCTTGAATCTCTGGACATTATTTTGTGTAATTGCAAGCTTAACAGAGAAAAGCTTGTAACTTTCTGGAAGAGTTTTGCTTCAAGTTTCTTCTCTATTGCACTTTTAGTATGTTAGATAAATCAAAGGTCAGTGTATCAGTCAAGAGTTTTTCAAGGCAGTGTATGACACCTTGATATTAATAACTTAATTTCATTACGTATCTCAGAATGAATGGTAATTGCTATTTAATATAATGTGAAACACTTACTGAGTATTCCCCTTTGCAGGAGCCCTGTAAGGTTGTTGTGTGACATTTTACGTAATTCTGATTTGGATAATTTTCAGTTGTATGTTTTCTGTATACACATTTATTTCTACAGTGAATTACCTAGTGCATTCAGTTGCAATAGAAAAGATAGGAAATAATCTTGGTAGGTGTACATTAGTTTGTGAAGGGAAATAGTTCCATAGACATAGGGCAGTTTAATCCAGATATTAATGAACTTCAGAAGGATTAGAAAGACCACTGGACATAATCTGTGCTGAACTGTAGCAAATAAGCTGCACTTGAGAGAGCTGTCTTTAGGGTTTCTGTTGTCAGAAGTCTTTGAGTGCCAGTTGGTGAGCAGAACAGCAGCCAATGACTTAACTAAACCTAATTCTGAAGAGCAGAGTCATGAAGAGTAATCCAATGGATTCTTTATAAATTACTTGGATTTAAAGCTGGTAACAGAAATTACCCCCTTAGTTTCATGAAGTCAAGCATATGTCCATAAGCTCATGGAATTTAAACTGGTAAAAACTGTATGGAGAGAAAGTATTCTCAGCTAATTCAAAACCATTGTTCATGATATAGGAGATGCATCACAGATACTTATTGACTTTAGTATCAGTCTTTCAGAAATCAGTTGATGTTCTGACTGTGGTCTTTTCTTTTTAAAACTGTCTGAAGGGTAAAAGGTTAAAAAATAAACAACACTTTAATAATCAGAGGCCAATTTCTGTTTGTTTTGGTGTTTTTTTTTCTTCACTATGAATTTTTGCAATGTTTTTGAATGAAGTTTCTTTTTGGTAACATGGAAGGGTAGAAAAGCTGTCATATCCAGAGGTTTGATTGCATGAAGAATTTTAGTTTGAACTAAGTGAGTTATCCCCTGGGAATGTGGGAATAAAGTAGTTGGCAGTAGCTTGCTTATATTACCTGGAATCTGATGCATTTAATCAACAATCTAGTGAATGTTAATATGTATAGTATACTATTTACTGTACAGTTATTTCCATGGCATTTGTTTACCACATGGTTGAGGTTAAGATGGGTTAGTAATAATGCGGTTACCCATCCGTGTCAGCTCTCTATTACTTGTGCCATGTGTATGATGTCTGGATGCTGTAGCATCTGTGTGGAGGTAGGGAATATCTTTTTCTTTCTGCTCCAGAATTTTCATTTACTGCTTTTTGTGTGATTGCATGGTCCTGTTTTGTTTCTGCCAGTATTATGAGGCTGAAGATCTTTTCTTGTGGAGTCAAAAAAGAGGAGAGAAAAAATATAGTAGGGAAGAAGCGAAGAGAGTCTTTTTGGTTTGGGCAGCATTTGTTCAAAATTGATTTGCCTTCTGATTGGCTTTGCCAACTGGTGAAATTGAATAAATCATGGTATAATTTAAAACTGGTTTTGTTGCAGATCCAGTACCTTACACACATTAATCTTGTTCTGTATTCTGCTTGAGTGTGTTACAATTCTATATAAGGATTTATTTGACAACATTATCTTTTTGTGGTTTCTAATGATACTACTGGGAGTGACTAATTTTATAAAAGTTGACACTGACAGAAACCAGGATGGAAGTCTAGGTTGTACCTACTAGCTAAAGTCCCACCCACACTCAATCTGCTTCTTATCAAATTGAGAATATAATTAACTATACTTACATGTATTGCAACTTACAGCAGTGCATTCAGAATTTTAAGGTACCTTTAACATTTGTGATTAGAGCTGACACCTAAATATACTGAAACTTTTAAAAATATTATGTAAAGGGGAAAAAAGCAAACCACCTGTTTTTCTTTTACTCTCAGGATTATTTACACAAATGAAAAGTATTTTTGGACAATAAAATGTGTTAGAATGCATGCGTATGTCCTCGTGTATACTATGCTATCATATAAAGACTGCATTTATGATACCCTTGGCTGTCTCATCTGTACTTTCCCTATCAACCTCTGTCCTCTGGGAATTTTTTCAGACATTCCAAACCCTTAAATAGCTTTGAACAGCTGCCTTCAGGAAAAAAAAAGTCATCATAAAAAAGTTTTCTTCTCCACCATCTGTTTTGCATTTTGTATTGTTAAGCCTCACTCTCTTTTGCAATAAAATAAATAAACCAAACAGAAATACCACACTATCCCAAATTTCAGTGATACATATTCTTAATTCTGTCACAGTGATTGTTTAAGAGGTGATTCTTTCAAAGGAAAATATAGAAAAGAGAAAAGAAAGAAAAAGAAGAAAAGTTCCTGAGAAGTGTGGCAAATTTGTCTTGCTTTTTTGCCTTTTCTATGACATGTAATGTGTCTGTCCCTGGTTCTGAGTTCTGAAAGTCTGCGCCTCAAATTCTGACATTTTGTCCTGGGGGCCTGTGTTAGGTAATTTATAGAGGAATTTTTAATTTACGTGTCATTTTCTTACCCCTGAGTTGAATGTTTGGATTCAAGGTAAGAATGATAACTGTGTTCCAAGTTATTTCCTCAAGTTCTAAGAAGAATTTTGATAAAATGAATGGTCTCATTAAGCATTTTTAAAAATTAAGTCTCTTGCAGATTGTGTTGGATGCAGAAAAGCATCTGTATTATGATATAAAAAAAAAAAAAAAGTCTTAACTGGCAGTGAGTTGGTCTCAGCCACATAATCTGTTCAGGGCTTTCTGCCCCTAATTAATCCAGTTAAGGGCAGAATCAGCATCCAGTATGTGTGTCTACTGGCTACACTTGAAAACTTTGACCCTTAAGTAATGGGTTGTTTCCCTCTTGTGTGGAATAGTTGATATGGGCATGTGATTCAATCTTCTTTTTTTTTTTTTGGTAGAGATAATATTTATATGCCTGTTCTGTAAAGAAGAATAAACACTACTGCTGTAGTGCTTCCCGCTGTTTTCTTCCACTTACCGCTCATTACTACCACTGCTAGGAAATCTTGAACTGTTTTATAAGTGTGGAAATTAAAGAGAGGAAGTGACTTATCCAAGGCTAGTAAACAAACTGAAACTACTAATAGAGCACTTTATTTTTTTTTTTTGAGTGTGAGCACTTGATAGAATTAACTGAACGAATCCTCAGCCTAACACTATGAACTGTTGTCCTTGCCTCTGTCAATGAGCAAATGCAGGTGTTAGGACACATCATGTTGACAGGGGTTTAAGTCAACATCTGAGACTTTGCGATTGTTTGGTTGTGTTGTAGAAATGCATGTTTAGGATTCTTCTGTTCCTTCTCTGGATTTTTAAATCCATTAAGAATATTCATATAATACAAAATACACATTGAATATTATTTTGGAAATAAATTATTTATTAGTGCTGGAAAGCAATATATGTTATACATATATGTTTCCCAATTAAAACAAACAAAACAAAACAAAAAAATCCCAAACCCAAACTGAAAGCATTCTAGTTCCATAAAAATAAAAATAATCTGCATAGCAATTGTTTTTTCCTGTTTTTAAGCTGTGTTGATAATTTTTTTTTAAGGTAGGCACCTGACAGCACGTTACATGAGATACTGTTGATAGAGAAATTATTAAACAGAATAGATTATTTTTAAGAGTATAAGAGTACCTGTAATGATTGTAGCAAGTTCACAGGTTCAGCGCTTTTCTGTGGGAAATTAATAGAAACAGAGAGGGAATTTGGTAGAGAAGATAACTAGTATCTGAAATTAATTTCCTTGTTTGGACTTTATTAAATTATAATATAACCTCATTACAGATTTTTAAGTAGGGCCAGACTTAGAAATTTCAGGCAGTGCTGTTAGATTTCATATATGTGTAACTCACTTTGCTGTTTAAAATGCTTGAAATATTTCCTTATGTAAGAATGATAATGTAATTCCTTAATTTTTATTATTTATTACTTTAAATCTTATGTTAAAGCACTTTGTTTTAAGGGAGATAGAAATTGCATTGGAATATTAGAATTATGTTTTGTTGGTTTTGTCTCTTTTTTTTTTTTTTTTTTTTTTTTTTTTAAGTCTTTTGTCTTTTGTGAAGTTTTATTCACTTTATGGAAAGGTAGCTGTAGCAAGCAAAGATTTTCCGTGCATTTGAACACTTGCTGTGAAGACTAGCTTAAAATGATAAAGACACCACAAGTAATTTAAAATGACAGTATTTGATCCCTGTGTATTTGGAAGAAAAGTCTGGTAGTTTTTTCTTAGCTATCTTGGTATAAATAAGCTTAGATTAATACACTGTATTCTTAGTCTTAGCTGTCATTTTTTAGTTAGGATAATGTGCTGGATGTAGTATAAAGAGCAATTTTGAAAATTGTCTTGGATCTTTTCTGAAAAAGTGAGTATTCACATGTCAGTGGGAGAAACGACTTATTTTGAGAAAATAAATGGAAGTTTAATAGTGGCCTGTTGCTAAACATGGTAGAGGACAACTTTGATAATTTTAGCTGACTTAAAATTCATAGTATCATCAGGACAAAAGGCATTCTGCATAAGTTTTTACTTATGCCAAATACAGTATTCTGATTATTGTGATTTAGTTTATTTTGAAATAAATGACGCTTCCAAATACTAACATTTTAAAATACAATATAGGCCTTTAACTCAAGAAGAAATAGCTCATCGTCGTGAACTTGCAAAACAAAGGCTTGCAGAAAAATTGGCAGCAAATCGAGGAAAGGAGCTATCAGAAAAGGCCCAAAGTGAAAATTCATCTGAAGTAACTGAGAATACTGGTGATACAAAAGGTATGTGATGCTCTGCTATCTGTTTTTCTGACAGGACATTTTAATAGTGTCTAGGTGTTGTCATGGGGCTGTGTACCTTAAAAAAAATCATCCACATGCCAGTCCAAACAGTTCAATAGATGGGACTGAGTGAAGAGTGAGGAGGCATTTGTAAGAAAGCAGATAGTTCATAAATGCTGTAATAGTGTCATGGATACCTGTTCCTATAGCCTAAGAATGTGCTTGTCTCGGTACTTTGAATCGCTGAAGATAGATGGTGCTTGAAGAAGATGGTGTGCTGTAAAATTAAATAGTTTTCACTCGAAGTAGAAAGGTGTGGTGATTGACCTTTGCCCTTGTGTATGGGATGAAAAGACCCAGGTTTGCTTAGCTTACTGCTGGGACCTTCTTATATACTTGTTACTAGCATATTTTATGCCAATATAACTTTAATTCCTTTTATGAGAGAAACTTTCATTTAAAAAAACCCTAACAACAACCAAACAGCCTAATAATAAATCGGTACAAAAGCAGTGTATGAGCAACCGGACTGGATTATGAGTTACGATGGTGGGTCTTGGTCTCTTCTCCCAAGTAACAAGGAATAGGACAAGAGGAGACAGCCTCAAGTTGCACCGGGGGAGGTTTAGGTTGGATATTAGGAAAAATTTCTTCACTGAAAGGGTTGTCAAGCATTGGAACAGGCTGCCTAGGGCCGTGGTTGGGTCACCATCTTGGAGGTATATAAAAGAGGTGTAGATCTGGTGCTCTAGAACATGGTTTAGTAGTAGACTTGGCAGTGCTGGGTTAATGGTCAGACTTGGTGATCTTAAAGGTCCTTTCATCCTAAATGAATCTGATTCTTGCCATCTTTTAATGCATCATCAGATGTGATAGGATAATATGTAATATTTTTTTTTCTTCAGATGATGAAGCAGAAACTGCTTTTATGCTTCATCTATTTTTCTTTCATTGATTAGGTGAAGAGCAACAGCTCACCGGTCAAGCAGAGATCACAACCTCAAACGCAATGAAACAGGAAGCAGAGAACAAGGAGTCTTTCATTGCTTTTGCTAGAGTGTTCAGTGGAGTGGTGCGGAGAGGGCAAAAGATCTTTGTTTTAGGACCAAAATATGATCCTGCTGAGTCTTTGCATAAGGTAAGAGATGACAGTGAACTGTTAGCATGACTTGGTATTTTGAAACACTGATAACTTAACCTTTTGCACATTGCTCACTCAAGAAATTTTAAAAAAAACATTCAAGTCAAAAATTCCAAAAAGTATCAAAATATTTTAGGTAATTGTGGTAATACCTGATTGTGTCCATAAACTTACTATAAACCTTAACATTTCCAAACAGTTTAAGTGTTGTATTAGCTAACAACAAATGCAGTATTTGCATGCTTTATTTCAAAGAAAACTTGCAAGGGAAAAACCAAAGATTTTTGGGAACAGAAAGGTTCATAATAGTATGAAAAAAATGTTATTAAATGTTTTGAGATTGCGATCATAGATGCTCATTGCTTATAAATTTACTTTAAAACATCTGTTTTATCAATGACAATGATAAGTGAGCTAGTGGTACTGCACACCTAAAAATTACCAAAGAAAGCATTATTTTTTATTTTCTTGGTAACATTTGCTTGTGTGCTGCAAGACTAGACTTTTGGAATGGTACAAAAATATTTTCAAGTTTATATTGTTTTTTAATATCTAACTTTTGAAATGAAAATGCTTTGACATGTTTCTTAGCTTTGGAATGCAAGGAGGTTTTAAGGAAGAATTTTTTATCAATATTAAGTGATAAATATCTGACACTGGTTGTTTTACTTTGTATAGCTGTCATCCCAGTGTTTGGCTACAAATGATCTGCCATTAGTACCTCATATGACTAGCTGTACCTTGGAGAATCTCTACTTGCTTATGGGAAGAGAACTTGAAGATCTTGAAGAAGTACCTGCAGGAAATGTTTTGGGTAAGATGTAACTAGTATTTAATCTCCTAGAGCTTGAAGGCTTATATCATCCAAAATACAGTGAGTTTTTTGGGTGTAATTGATAATAAGAAAACTTAAAATAAATCTATGAATGTTTTTAAGTCAGCTGTTTTCAAAAAATGAAGGCAGTCTAATTAAACTGTGATTTCTGGGAACTTTGAATTGTGAGAAGGGGAAAGATGCACAAATAGGAGAAAACTAGGGATTACATTAGCTTATTGTCTTCAGGCTGGAGTATTGCCAGGTAAGCATTGCTGCCAGGAATTGCCAACAGCAGTGGTAAGGTCTCATATTTTATAAATTGCAAGGACTATTTGTAATATTTTTTCCAACAGTGGAAATGCTGTAATATGACTTCTCTAGTGATGTGGATAACTAGTTTTATTTATGGGTCTGCTTGAAGTATGGTGCTAAAAATTATTTCTTTTATGGCTGTGGCAAATTTTGCAGTTTCTCCATGGACAAGGTTCTAAGCGATAAGTCGTCCTAATCACTGAGTTATGCTCTTTTGTGCCAGATTCTGAGCTGCTTTACTGTAAATTATGAAAAGCATTCTTTCCTGGTTTTGTCCTTAATTTGTCTTTTTTTATTATCAAAAGCAGTGTTTAGGATTTAGAATGTATTATTTTAACTTTAAAAAATTATTTTAATTTATTAAATTATTTGGTTCTTTATTTCTTTCATTTTGTGAATGAAAATGTACAAACTACAGTAAAATCAAAGGGTGCATTTTTTTTCCTGTCAGGGTTGGATTTGTTAATCTGGGGAGTTAACCATGCTGGTTCCTTTTATCATGGGCCACTGCATAAACAGCTGGTGAATTGGTTTTATTTGGAAGCTTAATATTTTAAAATCCTGAGTTATGCCTTACTTTAGTCTGATGCCCAAGTTGACTGTTTTCAGTGTCAAAATGGATTACTTATATGGTCTGTTTACTTCAAAGAAGAACTGAGTTTGGAAAAAAACCCCAGCCAACCCACCCCAAAACACACTGCATTAAAAGTGAAAGGATATTGTCTTCTTGCTTGCCAAATAATAAATATTCCTGGAGCTGCTTTTGCAGAGAAAAGAAAAACAAGTTGTGAGAATTATATTCTGTCTTTAATGGACTAAATCTCAAGAAATGTTTTTGAAGCCAATTAAATCTACCAAAAAGTTGTGAGTAGTCTCTACTGCTAAAAGCTACTCTGCAGTGGGGTCTAGCTTTTCCATAAAGGAAAGTAATTGGAGTAATAGGAAGGTTCTAAATGGTGACACAAAAATTGTCGTATTTAGAATTCATTAGAATTTTAATATCAGAATTGACAGTTGGAGCTCAGGTTATGTTTGGTATTTCATCTCTTTATACCAGTTCATTGTCTAGTCTCTTTACATATTGACAAAATAGAATTAATTTTTTTCCTAGAAGATATAATCTCAAGTATATAGGTTTGTTGGTGGGCTTTTTTTTAATTCATTGTAGTTTTAAAGAATTTTTAAAACTAAAAGCCCTAAATACCTTCTTCCTTTTTTTTCTCCCACTTCCCTGTAAAGCTGCATTGTTAATTTACATAAATGCAATAAACACCTTTACTGATTTGGTGATGATTTACCACACTCAGCAAAAAATGCAGTACCTTTATATGAAAGGAACATGTAAACAATGGTGATGCAAGACTTTTATTATTCCAGTTAATAACAATGATTTCTGTTTTAAAGGCCGTTTGTCTTCCAGCTTTAAAGCATACAGCAGTGATTTCTCTCCAGCCATATAAGGAAATTGCTTTTGTATTATCTAGTGAATTAAGGAAGCTTTTCTGAAAGCTCTGTAGTTTTACTCTGTACAGTTAAATTATTGCCATAAGGAATACACAGTTAATCATGACTGCATATTTCCACTTTAAAACTAGTGGTATAGGGTTTTTTCAGACCTTTTTTATTCAGGGTTTGGGGGTTTATTGCTATAGATTGTTTCTGACAAGGAAGAATTTGCTTGGTCCTAGTGAGCAGCCTTTTTATTCTTTTTACTGGTTTAATGATCAAACACATGGCTTGATACAGGTTGTTTTACTGAAGATGAAAAGCTTTCATCTCTTATTCCTTGTATTCAATTACTATTTCCTTAAAATACTAATGTCCTTTTAATTGCTAAAAATATGAGAAACTTGTAACAAAGTATTTTAAGAGGAAAAGATAATGAAGCAAACTCTATTTGAACTATAAAGCTGTCACACAAGCAGAATTCAAGAACATCCAGCTGAAAAGCAATACTGTGCCCCTATCTAATATGCATAGCCATTCTGGCAAGCTTTGGAAAGTTATTTTCTGCTATTATTCTGAGTTCTTGGAAGTTAGAAGAGACAAACTGCTTTGCATTAGTTAATTTGTATTGCAAGTTTGCAGCTCACATGTTTTGTCAAAAGTATTTGTAAAAAAGGTTTAAGCACTATGTCATTTTCAAATAATGGGGCAAACGCAAAATACTGCCTCCTTCCATATAGCTGTTTGTAATTCACAATTTTTCTTCTTTACAATCTCTGCAACTGCTATACATTGTTTTGCGGTCCTTGAGTGGGAGGTGCGGTGTGATTTAAAACAAATGAAAAAGTTCCAGAGGACCAAGGATAAAAAAAGTCTTTGTAATAAATCTTCTTTTAAAATTTATTTGTTGGAATATTCTATGAAAAGAGTAAAATTTTTGTCTCTGACAAAAACACCTGGTTTGTAGAATTTGTAATTTAGAAGCACTATTGATTTCTCCACTCTGAGAACTAAAAAGGAGTATGTGAGCAAAACGCCCTCTGAAGAGAGAGTACTGTCTTACTTTTCACTTCCCACCCCCGCTGCTCTTCTGTAGAGGTCCTGTGCCAGCAGACAGGAAAGTATACTTGTTAACTGGTACTACTGGGTTCTACTTTGTACTGCTTTCAATGAACAGAGACCTTGCAGGAGGAGAATTTAGTTACTGGAGCAAAGATAAGGTTATACAAGACTAGATATGTGCCCTGGGTTCCAAATGGCAGTTGTGTTTAGTTGACACTGCTGAATGAAAAACATGAGTCATTGGAATGGGCCATGAAAAGTATCTTGAGGTTTAATTTGGAAAAATGTCAAGTACTGATCAAAAAATAAAACGTGTTCTCGATGCTTCTTTTCAAGAATAGCTTATTTTTCTGTATCATGGCACAGGCCTTTTGCATGGTATGCAATTGCTGAATTTGAACCTGCCTGTGGTCATCAAGGCTGAGAGTCCTGGGAGTGGGAGCCTTACCTTGCACATGGCCCACCTACTTGTCCTTACTGCAGTACTAGCCTTCTCTGTATTACTTTGTCCTGTCTTAAGGTCCATACAAACTGCACCAGCTTCGCTCGTCTTGCAGTTGGGCAGATGCCTTATTAACAGAACCAGTGTTACCTGCTTTGTAAATTCTAACTAGGTACATTGAAATCATACTCAAATTCCAAATATAAGAGTACTTTGTGCTTGCAAACATTAAGTGTGACAATTATGTATGTCATCGAAATCTGTATTTCAGGATCAGTTGATGTATTTTGATTCCAAGACGTCTGGGGCATGTTTTTGAAAACCACCTGAATATCCATTGAAAAGAAAACCTTGTATCATAGACCTTCGACACGTGTCTGTGTGCTGTTTTGAAAATACTGTCCTTCTCTGTGTCTTTAAGGAGAGAAGCAGTAGTTGACTATTAAATGTCAAAGACTGTTTGACTGATATATCATTGTGTGTTCTTAGTGACACTATAATTAATACTGACCTGTGTTTGCATAATTTAGTGCTATGCAAATAGCAAGGTATTGTAATTGCCCCACTCTCTTCAAAGGTTTGTCTTTTTTATGCCAAAAATGTGTCAGAGAGAGGAGCTTGATACAGATAATCATGTGGCTATCCAGGTGTGTTTAGCTTCTTCAAGTTTGAGTATTATATAGAAGTTCAGGTTCTTGATGGGACATTCCCCCTTCTGGTACAGGGAACATCTATGGTACTGGAGGTTCCTGTTGCCATGCAAGCATCTTCTCCAGGTGTGTTGGATTTGACAGGAGGTGAAGCCCTGGCTATAGTATGAAATCCGTTGTTCTCTCATTTGGTTATCATAGCTCTTCCTACTAGTGCTTAGTTTGTCTTACGAAAAGGAAGACTATGTACATTCACAAAATGTTAATTGATTTGATTTGGATGTTCTATGTCAGTTCTTCTGTTTGCCATGTAGTGTTAGGTATCGTTTAACAAACTGTAGAGACTCTTAATGCAGGTACACAAAAAATTTAACACTAACACAAACAATTTCTCTTCAATTTTTTTTGTTTTTTTGTAATGAAGGGTTGGGGAAACAGTGTTTATTATGTCATTGCATGAATAAAAAAAATTCCTGCTTTACCAAGAGGGAAAACAATAACTTACATTGAAACAGTGTTAAAAGTTCCAGAAAGGAGTTTATTTCAGGCAAGTTTTAAATTATTTCAGTTACGTTTCTATGTTAAGAGACTACCTCTATCACACCAGTGTTTTGAAGCATTAATAAGTCTGTGTTCTGGGGAATGCAAATGGAAGTGAGGATGGTTGATTTGCTTGTTCCCATGCAAGAATCTCTCTCTCTTTATATATATATAAAAATATCATTTTTTTCCCTTAGGTATTTATTAATTTACTTAAACCAGGCGAAAGAAAAGTACAAATACAGGGAAAGTGTCATTCTGTAACACTTGTTCTGATATTTTTTGTGGTTGAAGATGATAAAAAGACCTTGGTGGGTGATCCTCAAAGTGACAAAGGAAAAATTACAAGGCACTATGTGAGGAAAAAGTAATTTGGGCTCATAAGTAGAGATTAAGCAAGTGCATGCCCTCCAGATGCACCTAATAGCTTTCTCCCTCTGCCCCTTTTGTTGTTTTTCTTGTTCTATGCAAAAAAAAATAGGGGTTTTGGTAATGAAAACAGTTGCTGGAGGTAGTGTAAAATTGTCAAAAAGGAGGAGTGTTTTTTGGTGATGATATCATGCACAGATGAAAGGCCCTGGATTCCCATACTGGGTATTGATTCTTATTTCCATGTAATTTAAGCAAACACTGGTGTAAAACCCAAGGAACATGTTCCTGAAAACACTGGTTTAGGTACTTGTGTAAGTAGAAGCATGTTCAGGTACTTGTATAAGTGAATAATGTTGTGGGTTTTTTTTAAACTTGGCTCAGTGTCATGTTTTTCTGAGTAAATAATTGAAGTATCGTCAGGTGGTATTTTTTTGTTAATTGGAATGGAATTGATCTCAAAGCACGTTGCGCATGCACACTCAGAATAACATGCATCTTCTAATTGACATATATACTGTTTTTTATCCACAAGTACCACAACAATAGTCTTGTGTTTGCTAGGTACAAACCCCAGATTTTTTAGAGCTGCCTGTATGACTATTTAAATGCCTTTTGTGTTTTGCTGAATACTGTTAAAAGCAAAGCCTTCCCCTTACCACTGGATTTGTAGTGCTTTAGTGTAATTCTCATAGGAGGCTAGATGATTTCCTGAATGTTTTCAAATGCAGTTAGCTATGTGAGTATCAAGTGTTCTACCAAATTAAGAGCATTTGTTTCTTTAACTCACCAAATGATTATGTTAAAAGCAAGAATCTAGAAGTCACTCCTGTTGCCAGCTCACCATGAACTGATTTCCTACATGACAGACTGCAGTGTACCATGGTTTTTCCATTTCTAAAATACTTGTTTTCCCATTCAATGTTCTTTCATGTTTTAATTATTTGTAAAGCACTTACAGGATTCTTGACATGTAAACAATATGACATGGGAAATGTAGGTGATTATGGATTTGTGGTTCTGGATTATTTTTTACCTTTCTAAAGAAAGGTGCTATATAGCTGCGGTTAGTGCGAGATGCTGGTATGAAGCAGTATAGCTAACCTCATTACAAGGTGTCTAACAAGCATTTTATTCCTTTAGGACTTCATTGAACAATTTAGAAGCTTTTAATAAGCAGCCTCTGTTAAGAGCAAAGAGCAGCTGCAAGCAGCGATGCCATTTTAAAGGCCCAGAATGCCTTTCTAGGACTGATGCCAACTAGCAAGCATTACCACCTTCTGTGAGAGCCCTAGGAACAGTCCTGCTGTTGCACCAGCCTTTCATTTCTGTGCAAACATTTGGTGGGCTAATTTCACTCTCTGAATCAGTAATGTGATTTTTTTTAAAAAAATAAAAATAAAATGGCCAGCTTGAAGTGATTCCAGCTGCATGGGCCGTCTTCTCTCAGCATACTATGATTAGTGAACACAGGAGGGCAGTCTTTCTCAAGAATGTTACTGAGATTAGGTGAAAATAGTGAATGAAACAAAGAAAAACCTTTGTCTTCAGTTTTGGAATACTTACAGTTTTTATCGCTAAATGCCATCTTATAACTCCCAATAAAATAACCTTGCATTTTTAACTAGTTTATAGCAATCCAGCGTTATTTAGGAAAACTTATATAATTGATTGGATTTTGTTATTGAATGACATTTTATTTCTGTGAAATGTTGAGTTTACCTGACGTCATCGTATTGATATTAATTTCCTACCCAGTTAATATTTTATGAATAGTTAAATTGTTGAAAAATACTAAATATGTTCAAGTTTCTATGAGCTGAAGACAGAATAGTGAATCTGTTTGGCCTCTCTCAGTGCTGGAAACTTGAAACCATTTTCTTAACTCTATTTTTGCTGTAGTAGACTTAATCCCTTTGCAGTTATTGCTCTTTGCTGTGTGTTGTTCCAACAAGCGGGCTGAGTAATTAGTGTTGCTTATTGGGCAATGTCACATAGCATGATGCGAAGCTGGTGAACTAGAATCAAATGGAATAGGAGTGTATTTTGCTGATCATCTGATAAGTTCCTTTACCCTGTTTGCCTTACCATTTCTGCTGTTTGCTTTGTGTTTCCATTTCAGGGGATTTGACTTGACAAACTTTATTGTAAAAGAAATAAGTGATTCATTACCTTGTTTTCAAATCAATTTCAGCATTATCACTGGAGAGGAAAGAATATGATGTCTTAGGTCAGAGGTATAGCACTGACACGTGTCTTTATTGACCCAGCTAAGGGTTTTTTGGGGAGACTGCTTTGAATAGTTAGTACTTTCCTTATGAAGCCTTTTATAGGTTGGGTGTTATTTTCTAAAATTTATATTGAAGAATTTAAATTGCTTTTTGAGTAGCTATAATTTTTTTCTATTTTTCTGACTGTAGCTTCTTAAGACGATAAAAGGAACTCATAAGTGTAGTAATTCTTTCTGAGTAAAAACACTTCTAAATTATCTAGTGCTTCTGGAATATTCTCTGCTCTAATATTTAGGAGTTATATTTATTATGAGATCTTAAAAATGTGTTTAGTCCTGCCACTGGAATTCAAGGGGTTTTTAAAATGTATTTTAAAATTGAACTGTCTAAAACTATTTAAGCTAAACTCATAATAAATTTATCTAGCCAAAAATACCTTTAGGTTTGCTCTTGACCACTGTTGGATTATAATGTCAAAAAAATCAAAGAGTTATGTTTTTTGAGGAAAGGAGGGAATGCAATGAAACGTTCTGTATCAGTTTTAAACCAACTTGTAATTATTATAAACTGTAAAATGTGAGCTTTCACATAATTGAAAATTAGATTTCTAAATAATCTTCCAAATATGAGGCAAGCACTCCTTGGTTTTTTGGGGGTTGTATGCAGTCAGATACTTGCTGATGATTGATGTTTCCCAAATAGTACCAGAAGGAAAACTGCCCAGACGTGTTGGTGTTCATTGTTGCTACTTATGTGCCTGCAGGCAGCAGTGGGACTAACAAGAATCAAGACAATTTCCTACCATTGCTGCTTGAAGAAACTCACAACACAGCAGCAGGCACATACTTTGCAGTTACTTAATAGAAAAGATCTAGAAATAGACTGGAAAGTGTTTTTGAGGTACAGGCAATTGTCTGTTTATCACCTCTGTGTTTGCTTCAGAAAAAAGTGGTTTTTGGCCTTACGACTTCAAATTTATTAAATGCTTATTATTACATTAACATATATTGATCAGAATTCAGGGCCAGTGTTAAGGAGACTCCTTTTCCTTGAGTAAGGGTGGAGAATTGACTTACATAGTTACTGCCCCTGGGCAGATGTTACTCAGCGTTTCAATAGCTAACTGCTTGTGGATTTAGGTCCCAGATACTAGCTGGCTTTTCTGCAGTATTTCCACATCTTCTGTGTGAGTACTTGGGTGTGATTTTTGAAGTCTCTTTAAAATAAGAAAACAGGTATTTCCCCCAGTATTTCAGAGTTACTTCTTTAGTTGGCATCAATGTGTTATTTTTAGTCTCCCTCTACGAAACTGAGTATGTCCATGTGTAAATAAAGGGAGAACAGTTATCTGCAGAAATAGCCATATTTATTACTTGGCTAATGAACTTTTTTTCCAATACTGTAAGAGAAGAGTGTTAAAGTAGTTAGCGTCACTGATGTAAAGTGGTAATAGAAGTCTTAAGGTGAAGTTTTGAGATGATGGGCTGAGCTCACATCCGTAATACTGCGTTTGGGATTTTTTCCAGCATACTGATATACATCACTGATGATTTGGGGAAATTACCTCACGTTTTCATTTGAAGAGCCTGAAAACTATATCCTCTCTCAATCTGCTTATAAAAATTACTTGGAGCATGCTTTTGTCTTTGGTGTTTTGTAGTTTTTTTAAACCAGTATCCTCTTTAAAACTAGAATGTCAGTATAGTTCAGTAGGTGGCAATTTATAGTATAGCCACATGCTCTCTCCTTTCATACTGTGTGGTTCTGATGGGAACCATCTGACCTGCCTTGATTGGTTGAAGATCTCCGAAGAGATTTTGGTATCCACCACTAAATGAAGTTCTATGGTAGATGAACCACCATGACTTCAATTTTGTACTCTTAAGTTGTTAGAATTCAGTTTCTAAGAGTATCCTGCCCATTAGTGCCACTGTGTGAAAGTAGCAAGTACAAAATACTTCTTGTATGAAGAAGTTGGAAACATCAGTTCAGGGATGAACTTGAACACTAGGGCACTAAAGTAAATGGCTGAGAGATTCAGCAAGCGTGCTTAATTTGTGTAGTTAATGTGTAAGGTTCGGTTTTCAACCGAGGTGTAAATTACCTGATTAACAAGAATCTGTATTTAGACAATATAATTGAACCTTTTATCCCTCTGTACAAAATGCTTTTAGGCTTGTTTTCCTAGTTCTGATTTAAACATGCTGGAGAATTCCCTTTGCAGAAGTACTTTGCTGTAGAACTCAAAACTTTCAGAAAACTGTTTTAAAGGAACATTTCCTTTGTTTAATGTGGCTATGGGTTTTCCAAATTTTTCCAAAATTTCCAAAATTTAAACTGAGAACACGCAGTGTCATTTCAGGAATAGGTACAAAATAATCACTTTAAGCACAAATGAGTTTGAAAACATATGCCTTATTACATGTAAATTCATGTATAGCAATTCAGATGTAAAAAAGACAGCATAAATCAAATCTGTTTAGGAATGTGTGCAATTACCAAAGCAGAAAAGAAGTTTTATTCTTAAAGGATTTCAAGTTTTGCAGTGTTATATATAGAAAATAACTCTCAAGCTACATACAAATGTTGTATTTGAATCAGATAGTGACATTTTTTTAAAAGAAGTGTGTACTTTTAATCAGCTGGTTATTCCGTTTACTGTTCTGGTCTGTTCAATTTCTATCAGATGAATTAATCTTTTTGGCTTAATTGCAAAGGTAGTCAATTAATGTACTAAAGGTAGTTGTAAAATGTAGATATTTGTCATATTATGAAGTCATAGTATACTGTGGGACAAATAACTAAATAAAAAGCTAGAATGCAGCCTCACAGGTATTATTTAGGCTAGACTTAAGTGTAGAATTGCATAGACATTGAACAGTGTAAAAAATTACATTAAATCATTAAATTGCCTGTTTGGATAATCTTTGCTTTCTGTATCTTGGAGGTATATTTTACATGTGTGCACCTCCGTTCCTAATGCAGCTTCCAGTTGCCAGGCTTTGTATACAGTGCTGCTTCTTTATCCTTTTGCAGACTCAATCGGGACAATGTACTTTTCCCAATACATCCTTAAATAATACAAACTACATGCCTAGATAATCGTATTAATGATACAAAATATATCTTCTTTTTTTTATGTTTCACAGTGCTGAAACATACTATGTGCAACTTCAGTGTGCAGAAGAAACTTAGGACTAGCAATTACAGCTTAGTTGTCTCAAAATGTTATCCTCTCTGAGCCCTGTAGGAGGCAGCGAATGAGTGGTGTATAAAAGTTTTCTGTAGGCAGAGTAGGTTTTGTTGGTTAAACGTAGTTTGTCACTATTTTTGCATAGTTCTTGACTTCTGAGTAATTTCTCTTAAATCTTACTTTCTTCAGATATAGTGCACCAGGAAGTTGTTCTCTGTATAGGTGGGTTGTGGTAATGGAAAATTTACAATTCTCTTGAATTTGTTACATGTTCTTTTCCAAGGTATATACAAACTTGAAACTCCTTTACATGTCTTTGACTGAGTAAGTCTTTTTCCCATTTTTATACTTCAAAAACAGTTTTAAGGAAAACATTGGTGGTTTCAGTTTCTCATGACATATGCACTGTCTGATTAAGATTGTGCTTGAAGTTGAATGTAAAATGATCTCAATATTCAGAGCATCTGAATGACGATGATGATAATGATGATTCCTTGACAAATTAGGTTAGTTAGAGAATTGTCATGTAATTTTCCCATATGTTATTTTACGAGAAATGGAAATAGGAACCAGGTAACTTGTTTTATCCTTTAAAATGTTTTCTTATTCCTATTTAATCTGAAGCCAAAGGGCAGTTTTTGTCATACAATATAAAAATATGTAGCTATTTCAGTTTTGGGTGAAGGTCTCGCATGGATTCACAGCACTGTCAGTGTAGTGAAAACTTTGTATTATGGTTTTTAATGTGCATTTCTTCATGTAGAAAATCTACAAATGTTTTGACTCTAAATTAAATTAATCTCATGGAGTATTCTGAAAGCCAAAAATCTGCAATCAGCGTGGTGCCTACTTCTTAGCTTAACTTGAAAATAATGTACTGGTTTCAGAGGCAGTGTAAAGTAAAGCCACTGTCATGAAAACATCTTGTTTAGCTTTTTTTTTTTTTTTTCCCCTCTCTGATACTTTCTTTGTCCTGAGAAATGCTATTGTTTCTATGAAAAAGAGATGGGAAAATTCTCCTTTCTGAATTTTGCTTCAGCTTTCGTAGCTACACTAATTGCACAGAGTAATAGCCAGGCTGTAGAAATTAGGCTGGAACTTCCTCTGCTGTCTTTGGAGTGTTAACATGGCTCTGAAATCTACCCTTTTTCCCCTGAGCTCCCTATCCCAAGTCATGGTATTAACCTCCTGTTTTGTCTTTGGATTCCACCTTTGTCTCAGCCTTTCCATCTGTTTCTCTACCTCAGCTTTTTATTTTGATTACCTTAATGATCTCATGTCAATAAAGACTATATGAGAATATTTTAGTGAACCACAACCTAAGCAAATGCAAAAGCTCTTCCAACGGTCGTTGTTTATGCAATATAAACCACTAATCCATGTGGGCAATATATTTGAATGTGTTTTAAATTCCTGCTGGAGCACTTCCTAATCTTAGCCAGGCCTCCTGTGTAACAGAGAGAGAAGCAGGATACACACTTTCGCACCCACATGTGAAGAAGTGTTTGTCTTATTGTGTAGTAGACCTAGTGCCTGTAATACACAGCGTTCTTGCAATAACTACCATCTGGGGTTGTGAAATGCCTTGACTTCTACATTCAAACTAGCCACAAAAGCCTTTTATTACTTTGTATGTTTCTCTTTTGCGTCCATTGTCTTGTTGTTACCAAAATTTCTTCAAGGAGTTCAGAAGAAGCAGGGAGGGGGTTGCTGTGAGGGCATGGGAGTCTGAGCAAGGAAGACCCATTTGGAATCAATCAGCACACAACCCCAGTGAACATGAACATGGCTGTGGAGAATCAAAATCCTCTGTAACAAATGGAGAGGTTACAAAGTCAAGAGGTTGTTAATAAAAGCGATGTTTTAGTGAGTTATTTTCTAAATATTTTCCCGAAATGTGGATGTCGTTTCATGCTTCGCCTTAAATTGTGAGGGTTGTGTAGCTTGTATCAGGGTGTGAGTCATTAAGTTGGCTTTGGCTGGCTGGTGAGCTGTGGGGGGGGGGGGGGGGGGGAGTTGAGGCAGGGCTATATTTAGGAGTATCAACTGATGTCAAACTGTGGAGCGCTGCTAAACAACAGTGTTAAAGGGGCAGCACTGGAGAGTTTAAGCTCAGAGTTTAAACTGTGTGTAGTGGTTTATCTTTTAGCAAATAATTGGAAAAGCTGATATTTACTAGAAATTGTGCTGATATTTACTAGAAATACTCTTGTGCAGAGGTTGCAAGCCAAGCAGTCCTAGTTTCAACTCCCTTTGTACTTATCTAGTAATAGTTATTCTAATTTAATTGTCAAAACAATATGAATTGAAAATAGCAGGCATAGATAAAACTTCGAGTTTCACCTTACATGTTTCAGAATCTGAATTCATAAGAATGTATTTATAAAGTATTGTTAAATTCCAGTTATAGGTAGGTAAGGGTGATGTTTGAGCGGCTGGTACCATTGAGTTTTTGTCTTAAGATGCAGAACAGATGCTGGTGTCACTTGATTGTAATAACTGGAACCAAATTTAGGTGCCTTTTTGCATCTAATTAAGACTAAAAGAGCTATGGCTTTTCTCTGACCTTTCCTGTTCCCTACTACCTAATTCTCTCCAGTGAGGTCTCTTATGTACTTGGGCAAAATTCAAGCCAGGGATTTAAAAAAAATGAGAGGCTCCATTTTCCAAGGCTGCTTCTCTGTCATGACTGTCATAGACTCCAGCTAATGTTTTTTTGTGGGGTTTTGTGTTTGGTAACCTTCCTTTGTGCTGGCATGTTTTACTAGATAGTTCACCTAATTTGGTAGTGAGTGTTTCATATTGTCGTCTTTGTTTCTGGCCCTGTCTGTGTGGAGACAGTGAGGTTGCAGTAGGAAAATTGCAATGAATTTAAGGACCCCAGCTGAGATGAGTCAAAGCTTTTCCTTACAGAATGAAGATTATTTCTGTCATCCTAATGAATTTGAAGCAGGCAGGTTTTGCACAGGCACTTAGTGTTGGTTTAAGCACACTATTATTGACTTGAATGTAGGGAGACCTGAGCCAAGACAATGTACTGGTGTGGAAATGGAAAAACCACACTTGGAATGTATGAATTATACAGTTGTTTAAGTTAATGTATGGGAGATTAGTCAGTTTATCTATTACTGTCATTTTAAACTTCAGTGGCTAAAGTATCATCGTTGCCAACTTCGACAGAAGTCTGTTTCGGTGACTGATTTGATTTCTGAAACATAATATTGAGCATCAATTACTCATTTAAATACTTGGTGGTTTCCAGGTGTCTTATGTTAAGATTCGTACAAATCGTGCTTTATGCACTATCAAAGTATTGGGTCAGCAACTGCGAGTTGCATGACTGTGAGCCCATTAATCTAAATGAAAATGTGAACCTGCTGGTAGTTCTTGTTACATCAGTTATTGCACTTACACGTCAGCAAAGATATTCAACCCAATTCCCTCCCCCCGCGTTTAGTCTGCTGGAGCTGTTGAGGACAAGGAAGTTGAAAGCACACGTGATGAATTCTAAAGACAGCCTATGTGGTTCATTGACGCAAAGAGCTGTGTGTTGAGAAGCTTTCCAAAGGGGACCTAAAATCTTTGGAATCCTGGTGGTTACATTTTTCAGAGCTTTTCCACAAAAGACTAATTGTTTTGTGATGTTCAAAAAGCAAGTTCTCTGAGCGGTGGTGCTAACAAAGCCTGGATTCCTGTGGACTGGTGTCCTTAAAATCTCTCAGCTTCCCTCTAAGCTACGCCTATCCCGCCGTGGTGCGTGTCCCCAGTTGGCCAGCCAGGATGCGCATGCTGGTTGCTGGGCAGCTGCTTCCAAGCAGGACATATAATGATTGTGTTTGCCTGTCCGTTTTTCAGGGAGCTCACCAATTTTGGTCTCCCTTCAGTACTTAGCCATTGATTTTACATAACTTGTGGAAACTTAATTGTATTTGAACCCTCTCCTCTCTCTCACTGGTAAACTTAGGGGAAGTTGACAACATGTTTAAAAGTTGTTGAGGGGAGACTGTGTAATTACAAGAGTTGTGTTTACTTTGGAAAGGAGACTAAAAACATAGTCAGTTTCTAACAGATTCTTTTGTGTACGTAATCCCATCAGGAAGTATGACATACTGTGTTGGAAGCGTTGCTTCTTGAACAACAAAAAAAGTCATTTAAGTAATCTGCGACTTTTAGCAGAAATGCTGTTCGTTTTTAGGAGGAAAGTTTCATCTACCCAGAACTTTGTCGCTCCACAGCTGATACCTAGCAGTGGCAAATGGCCATGTTTCTTTTGTTCAGAAAAGCAGCTGACATTGTGTGTTCTGAGGTTTTGCTTTGTCTTGAACAGCGGCCGAGCCACTGCTGTTGCTTGCGGGTGATACAGGCTCCTGCATCTCCAGCCTCTTCTGCTTAGTCAGCAGAACGTTACCCAGACTCGTCTAGTTTCTGAGGGGGTAGCAGTAGGGCATGGAGGCAAACCAGCTTGTTTCAGGACCAGGAGGGTGTTAGTTGCCCTTTTTACATGGACGGGAGGGAAAAACAGTCTCTAAACTAGTTTTATAAGATGCTGGTTGTTAAACCTGTACTTCTGGTTGGCTTCATCACGCCATAGTAGTTTCACTGTGATTAATGTGTTGATTTGCCTTTTCTCAGACAACACGTCAGGAGCAGTGACTCTTAGAAATTTATTAATGCTATGTTAGTTGAGGGAGTGAAAATTGGGTGAGAGGGAAATTTGCGTTTTTATTTGATGAGTTTTACTCTTTGTTTGTGTAGTATCCTGAATTGGCTCTCCCGGAGTCTGACAAATACTGGTGTGGGAAAGCCGGGAGTGGGGGCAAACTGGCTCTTTTTGATGGCAGCTGGCTGCTAGACCATCCTATGTGTTTGAGATGGTGTTCTTGGACTACCCCTCAGGGTGGGATCTCTTTTATCCTCTAATGCAAATGAAGCACTCAGTGACTGGTGTTACTACTGTTGAAAGGAAATTGAACTCTAAGGGTTTTCCCGATGTGGACATGTTAGAGCTGCAGGCTCCCTCCCTGGTATCTTTTGTCAGCCTGAGGCCCGTGCCTGATTATAAGGAATGAAGAGACCAATGGGATGTAAATAGAATTAAATATTATTAATCGAGATTAGTTCTAATTTATTAATTTTCTTCGTTTTGAAATAGAGGAACATTTTAAAGCCCAATTCAGTTGTGTGGTCTTCTGCACTAGTCTTAAGAATTCTCATATCTTAGGAGTGATCTGTATGTTTTCCCCCATTTTCCTCTTAACCCTAGAGCTAATAGAAGTCAATATGTTGCAGTATTTTAGGAAGTCAAAGTTGTATGGATGATGAATTATAGCAATAACTCTCAGTGATACATTAACTGAAGTAATCAGAAATTAGGGGGCAAATGGCAGTCTTTTTTCCATTGTTTTGTGGGGATAAGGAGTAGCAGTCTTAATTTTTAGGTATTATTTTTATGTTTTAAGTAGACATGATTGTGGTATGCTTAGTTTACACAGATACAGACTGCCAGAAATATTTAATATGAAGCTGACTTGTAAAATTCATGTTTTAAATACAAGTTCAATCTTGTGGAAAAATAAGAATTTTTTTTTTTTATCACTGTGACAAAAACTTATTTAAACTAGAATAATGAAGGGCTAGCAGAACATCTCCAGAACTTTATTATTTTGTATTTTTTAGGTACTTTTGTCAATGATTAGTGTGAGTGTTTTGAGATAACTTTCTGGAATTCTGTCTGTTCACTAAAAATTTGTCACTATTCTAGCTAAATTTTGTTTGATGTATTTGGAGCATATCTTTACCTTTCAATGAGATCAGTATTAATAGCCCAATCATAGGTTTTCCAGTGGCAGTAACATCTTTTTTTTGTTGTTTGTTTGTTTTTAATTTGAATGCATTTTCTGTTTATTTTGGAATTTATCTTGCTGTTAAACTGGATCTTATGACAAATAACTCATTATCAGTAACTTCCTAGACTGCTGATATAGCAAGTGTGTTTCAGGCATCCCTTGTTCCCTCTCATACCATCTGTTTGTACACCCTTTATGTCAGATAATCCTAATCTGAGGCATTGGAAAGAAGCTTTCTTTTGTTAGAATCATTCTTCTGATTATTTATCCCCCAAAATATTATTGCTTGTAACTACAAATGAGCTCTTTATAGAGTTCTTTTATCTTGAAGTCAAATTTTGTATTATTCTTTATCCTTCTTGAAAATTATTGTATTTAAAATAAACATTAACTTCTGCGTAATGTAGACCAAAGTGATCCATTATTTATGGTACTTTGGAACACCTCAAGCTGTTATTTCCCAAGGCAACAAAATAAGCAAGCAGAAATCACTTATAGGCAGATGTAACGGGGGGCTGGGGGGGTGTGTGCCTTTAAAGGAGAGTATTAGGCACTGGGTCAGGTCTTAGAAAACTGAATTTTAATTAGTTACTTGCATGTCTTGCAAGTTAACAGGATAAATGGTCGATGACTCAGTAGGGTATTTCCCACAGGATATTGTACACATTTGGTAATTGGTATACTGCTTCTACTGTGGTGTCTGAACTAGCCTAGTAACTGATTAGTCTTTGCGTTTACCTGATGTATTGAATGATAAAGGCCTCATATTCTTTTTTTTTAACTGATAAAATGTAAATCAACTATCTTGGGATTCTACAGTTAAACAAATTCTAAAATCAAAATCAGCACAAGGATGGACAAAATTCAGTGAGCTTTTAAACTAACTACCATTGTCTTTTGTAATTGGCACTTCTAGTAGTAGATTCTAAATTCCCCACATACATAGGGTGTGTAATGCAGAACTTGTAGCAGTATGTTCTTGTAGCTTTTTCTAGGCAAAGACAACAAAACCTCCAAGACTTCTACAGATTAAAATTAATTCCTTGCAAGATCAGTGCCTGAAGGCCTCATTAATTTTAACGCCACTTATAATTGATTCTGGGAAGTAACAGATGTTAGTTATATTTTATAATCTTCAGTTTAAGAAAACAGTATATACATGAGGTCTGCCCATTTTCAGGACACATTACTGAAACGGAATAAAACCTAAAACGGCATTTTCTCTTAACGGTTGGTTGGTTAAGACTATGCTACAACTAGTTTTATTTATGAAGAAATTGTTTGATGTTATTGATCTATTAGCTGAGATTTGTTGTTTTGCTTTTTTGTGGGAAGCATTTGGTCAAAAAATTAGAAGAATTCAGTTTGCTTTTGTGCTCAAAACCCTAGTGAACTTTTGAACTTCACTCACGTGGGTCTTGCCTCAAGTATTCTCATAAAAAAATTAAAATATTCTATTGGATTTTATGTCTTCCCAGTGTCTACTTAAAAATAAATATTGAACTTTACTACATTTTTAAATAGAAAGGTCTTGCCTCCATCTCCTTTCCTGTAATGTTAAAGACTTTTCACGCTCAATCTACACACATTGATTCAATGCTTCCCTTCCCAGCCTCGGGCTGCTGCTTCCCCCTTCCTGTCTTTTTGAAGTTTTAGATACATTTCAGTGTGGGTGAAATATTTTTAAAACATTTCAATAAAGTGAGAAGTGATTGTTTTGATTAATACTTCCAATATATAATCTATTCATGTTACAGACCTAAGAAAATAGGATTCTATTTTAATAGATTTCCAGAACTGAGTATGTGTGCGTAGCTCCTGTTACTCATGGTGATCCTGCAAAACAGTAGAGTTCCCATTTCTCTACTTCTAACATAACTGCTATGATATATTCAGTGAGCCAGAGAGGTTTATTTTAAAATATTTTGTCCTCTTTAATGTCCAAAATATAAGCAACATAAACTGTCTTTGTTAGAGAAACATAGAGAATTTGCCATGTTCTGCTGCTTTGAGGGTGAAGAATCATAGAATTGTTTAGATATGAAAAGACCATTAAGATCATTGAGTCCAATCGTTATCTTAGGTCTTTTCATATATGTTCCTTTTGCAAACTTAATTATGTGTAAATATCAAACCTAACTAAAGTATTCTACCAAACACTTCAATGTCTTCTTGGATTTTGTTGAAATGTTTTTGTGGATAAGATCTATTATCAATTTATAATTATGTGCAAAACAGCTTTACAAAGGGTCAGTAGCCCCATCTTTTTTCTGTTTTCTATAATAAGGCAGATGTCAACATTATAGCTGAAGTCTTGGAAAGTTTCAGTATAGGAATTAGAAACAAAAGAACTTTTTTCTCTTTTGTTAAGTGTTTTTCTTATTGAACCAGTACAAAATCATCTGTAGATGACTAGCATGTGTTTATCTGTGGGACAAAGTAAGAGGGAGGCTTCCTAAAAATATTCAGAGCTACACCTGTGAGACATTTCTTAACTCAAGAAAACCCCAACCAAACCCCCCCAAACCTCTCTTTTTAGAAAGTGTAGTTAATTCTGTTGTCTAGAAGGCTTTCTTTTTGCTTAGAGCATTGCTGGGCAAAATTTTTCCTTGCATAGGATGTTCCATATGAATTCAGCTGATCTGTTTTCCAGTACAGGATGCAATGTCATGAATTTATTTACAGAAGCAATTTACTATTACTATTTAAAAACGCCAACAAATCAGTATTTCAAAGGACTTTTAGATTATCAAAGTAAATATGTTGAAACAACCATTCCTAAATGCCATTTGTTTGGGATAACAACCATGATGAACAGCCTCTAAAGTTCTGGTAGTAATTTTTTTTTTTTAAAGTAAATTCAGATGTGTTGCTGTCAGATCAAATTAAAATCATTTATTCAAAGTAATTGTAAATCTAAAATTTGGTTTGTGTTTCAGAAACCCTTGAAGAGTTTTGTATGGTGCTAAATGCTTTCCACATGCAGTAATGGAAGTATTAATTTGATGTACAGGCTAACTGAGTTGAGTTCCAGTGCCTATGTGGTCACATGGTACAGAGATCTGTCCACGTTTTTGCTGTCGTTCAGTATCGCTGCTTTCAAGTGATGTCATGTTGAGCTGATGTGTGGAAAGGAATTATGTTGTGCGGAGTTGGGCAAAATATATTACATGAATACTGCTGAGTAGAACTGCTAATATTTTTATGAAACCGCGAAAGGGACCATTTAGTGCCTTTATCAAGAATGCTTTACAGTTAAAAGGTAAAAGTAAACTTAAATTGGAGTAGTGGAGGTTTTCTTAATTTTTTTTTTTTTTTTGTGAAGCTTCAAGTGCATTGATTTTATAATATGTAAAAGGAATGAGGGCAGGTTACAGATGTAAGCATGAACTTTCTAAGTTTCTGTGCTAAAATTAAGTTTAACCATAAATATTTAAAAAACAGGATCATTTACTTCAGGTTTTGAGCTCCAAAAATCCGTATGGCGTGATAAATGAAATAATTTTGTGGCATAATAATTTAGATAAATATTCAGATAATTTCTTATCTGAATAATTACCTGAAATACTGTTATCTTCTATATTTATTTGGCTCATGAAGCAGCTTAAGGAAATCAGTATTTTATTTTGACTATACGTATTAGTAAACCCAGAAGTCAGATTTGGAATGTTAACTGATTTTGGTTTAGTTCTGTTTACTTTAAGGTAAATTTGTATTTTAACAAGCAAATCCCTGACTCAGCTTTGGTGTCTGCTTTTTCATAAAGACTGAGTGCAGGTAGATCTCTAGCCATTGGTTTTATCATTTTAGAGATGTTACTGTTTAATGTAAAAGGGTTTTTTTTACAGTTTCCTTGAAATTGATTTTAGTCTAGTCTGAGAAAAGTATAGGAAAGTTTGTAATTACAGTTGTCAAGTCAGTCAACAGTTAGGAAACATATGTTATCATGCAGTCTAAGTACTTAATCAAATACATGGTGTTTTTTCCTAAAGAGTCTCAGCAGGAGATAAACGATGCTTGTTTACTCATTATATATGTTTCCAATCCTCTTTGGAACTATAATCTACAATATATAAAACTATAGGAGATGTTAGTGGAACATGCTGTTAGATCACATTCTTGCTTTCCTTGCAGTTCTTCTAAAAGCAGACAGATTTGTTCTTTGAACCACTAAGTCATTTTCTTAAAAGCTGTCAGTGGGTGCCCTAGCACCTTCTCATCTTTTACTACTCAGTGATTCAGTGGTAGAGCATTGAGGTGCTTCTTGTGTCAACAGTCGCTTGTTGCATTCAATGTCTGATCGTATGATTGTGTCCCTTGGGGAGAGGGCATTTTGTCACAACATTATTACAAATATTGGTGAGTTTACTCTCATCTAATCAGAAAGTTATGCTCAGTTTGCCCTCAAACTGCTATGAGCCTAAAAGTAAATTTTTACAGTCAAAGTATAACTTAACACCTTTGTACTGAGGAACTGAATTCATGTTTCTGGTTTTTAATCTCTAGCAGATACTTAGGTAGAACTTCATTCTTAAAACTCATGAAGAAACTGAGACAAGAGCTTCTACAGTCAATTGGATACTGGTGATTTTTAGAGATGCAGCTCAACCCCCCCCCACACACACACACACATTTGGAAAGAGAAAATGAATACAAAAGAAAATGTTAAATTTAACTTTTTTCTGTGAAATGATTGGAAAGTACTGGGAACAGCTGAAATTATGCACATACTTTACAGAATTCTGTTTTCCATATGAACAATTTCACTTGCATCAGAAGCAAGTAAGAACAATTGAGGGGGGGAAGTGCACAATTACAGATGAGAAGAGGAGCCTCACCGGCAATCTCTGCTAACATGTGGTGTGTATTATGGAAAAAAGTTGATGAAATTTCGACTAGAATGTGGTCTGTGTCTTGATTTACACTCCCTTCCCTTCCAGAAACAGTTTCTAATATAGAAAGGTCAAGTTCTGCCCTCAGATGTCTCTGTGCAGTGCCCATGAGACTCAAGAGAAACATGCTTAAAATCTGAGATGATAAATGTATAATACAGAGTGTTCTAAAGCCATAGTAGCTACTTGTCCAAAGTCCCTACAGTTACCATCATTTAATCCCAGTAATTTGTAAAACATTTTAAGATTCCTCAACTGTAAAAGGCATACTGTTGTAACTGAGCTTAATCCTACCAAAAGCCAGTTTCCCTCGTGGAAAATCCCACTTTTTTCCTTTTTTTTTTCTTTCTTTTTTTCCCCCTCAATTTCATTGATTTTTTGTTTGCTTTGTTAGGGATAGTAATGGAAGGATGGAGGCTTTTGATTTAAGTGTACATGGAAGCAGCGAACCAGTATTAGTCAACCTACTAGGTAACAGTGTGCTAATGGTATAATCTTTTCTAGGCTTATGCTAGATGTTGGGAAAAGGAGAATTCTGTGGATAGATTTGAAGATACAAATCTTCAAATTAGATAGATACAGAGTTACTTTCATTAGTTTTTTGGATTATTTTAATATTATTTGGCAAATACCTTTGCCTTTCTGGTTGTTTCTCTTGGCTTTTAACCTATTTATTTTAAGGAGAAACTGGAAACATCTAAGAGCCAATTAGGTTTTTAAGGTGGATTTGTGAATTTATTTTCTCATACGTGTTTTCTGAAGCACCTTTTAAAAATGTTTACTTTCAGATGGCTCTCACTAGGGAGGAAAAAAAATACTATTTGTATTACTGCCCAAAGAAAATTATAGGCATCTTAGCCTGTTTGTATGCTCCCTTTGAAACAAAAGGCACGTGCTCGTTTTAAGATTTCAGTTTGTGTAGAGTTATAAAAGTTTGCATCACACCTCCTTTTACGTGAGTTATGAATGTGCTTGCATGGTCTCTCTTCACTGATACATAGTGCAGTGCGTGGAGCATTTAAACCAGGAGGCTTTGCATATTGTGAAGTCTTAATCTTTCTAAACAGACAACGTTGATAAGAAATGATGTATTTCAGTGGAGACAGAGTCTTGCTGGGAAGATTAACACTAGCTTTTTGCTTTATTTAGTTCTTTACAATGTTAGTCCAAAACTTGACATATCTCCATTCCAAAGCAGCCAAGGATTCTTAAGTGGTGATATCATCAGTGAGAGAAGATAAAGATCCACTGAACTAATGTGCTGAGGCTAGTAACAACGTGGCAGAAGTTAAAATTTAAACAGCTTTCATTCTTCTTTGTTTGGTTTTTTACACGGCAAACTAAATTATTTCCTTATCTGATTGAAAAAGTTATGCATGGTGGTGGCGTCTGCTTCATTTTTTTGCATCTTGAAAGAACTGTAAATGCTAAATCTTTCTACATCAAGGGAAACTAATTATATATATCTTGAAATTGATCTATTATGTGTTCAAATCTTTATAGCTGAATTCAGCTGGAAAAGTGTACTTTATCTTTAAAGGCAGCAAAAGTATTGTCTAAGGTATAGTGGTGGAAGACATAGAAGCAAAAGGTAAAATGGACACTTGTCTTAAATCTACTGCTTTTGGAAATTTCACTTACTATATTCTTACCTGTTTTTACCATTTAGCTTCTATCATGTGGTAAAACCACTGGTGATACAAGTAGGTATATACTTGATTTAGTATTCTTATCTTCTAGGGCACATAACAGAAAGGACTCGAGAAAAGGAGGACTGTTGTAAATCTCACATTTTGCCATCTTTGTAATAATTCATCCTGATGTACACCATAATGTGGTCTACTTTTAAATTGCAACCAACCAAACTTGAAAGGCCTTTCTTAGCATTATCTCACAGGCTTTTAATGAGTTCCTTGTCTGTTAAGAGGAAGTCTTATTTTCAACCTATATATTGACAATTGCTGTTGAAATAATAATTTTAATACTTTGAAATATGTTTATTGTTGATCACTGTGAATGATTTGTCAGAGTAATCTGAACTTAGTCTATATAAAAAGTAAGAAACTGGTTAAATTTCTATAAATGTGGACAATACTCAATATATGCTAGCAAAAATCAGTTTGATAAACAACTGTGTAGAATTGGCTTCTTTGGGACAAGAGAGATAATTTGTAATCTTTTAAAAATTATGTCTCTACATAATATTTGAAGTCTTGCCTGTTTCTTTTAAAGGTAGCATAGAACTAATGCTCTTCTGGGTGTTTCCATCTCAGTGTTAAGCATTGTAAAATTACCTTTTAATCTCACAGGACTACACACAAGAAAAAAACCTATAGGAGTAACTGTTTAGAGATAAAGCTCTTTGCTTTATGTTATAAAATCTATAGAGGTGATTTGAGGCCTGACTGGGAAGAAAAGGCTGTGCTACCAAGTACGTTAGAAGCAGTGTTACACAATATATAGCAAAGCATGTAATATTTCTAATAAGGAGTTTTTAATAAATTCTAGTGTCTCTGAAGTTTATACACTCCCCCAAAGAGTCAGAATTCAGCATTTTTCTGTTGTGTAGAAATTGGGTGATGCACCGCAGGCAGACTTAATAAAAAGAAGCAGTTTCCTGGTCAAGTTAGTATGTTTGAAAATTCCTACAGACATTTCGAACTCCACCTCTTAAAAATAAATAAATTAATTAAAGCGGTATACAATAAGCTGCTTAGCACTGTGCGTGGTTATTTGTGTGACAGACTGTGTACTTTGTAGACCAGGTTATTCTTTGAGAGATGACTGTTCAAAAATACTTGCAATGCTTTTTAGTATTTCATTCTTTAAGGTAACCTGAAACAAAAGAGCAGTAGTTTGTCTCACCTTTCTTGCTTAAGCAGTTTTTTCTTACTTTTTTTTTTCCCTTTCTTTTTGAAAATTATTGCACTACAAAAAGAAATGTGAAGTGTGTGTGTGTGTTATAATGGTGTCTTTCTTCAAGGGATGAACAGGACAAAACCAGCCTTAAAATAGGAGGCATATTTATAAGCTTAATTTTGGAGTGGCTTTTCTAAGTCTATCCAAGTTATTAATAATACACATTTGAGATTTGTGATCTCCAGTAGTATGTATAAATTTCAGCGATATGAACAATAAGTAAGTTTAAGATTTATATATCTGCATAATTAGTAGAATGCTTCCATTGACATGTCATGTGGTGCTTTGGAATTTGTTATGTTACATCTTCCTCTAATATTATTCAGAAAATACATTAGCAGTTAGTCATAATCATATTATGCAAAAAAGTGTCCAAGAACCTTTAATCTTTATGGATTTTTTTGCCAACATTTGTTACTAAGAATTTGCAAATTAAATGGATTCATCAGGGCTGGACACTGCTCTATGCTAGCTCACACAGTTAAGCAATTAAAAATTGGGTTGTAAGCCAAACAGATTTTCCATGAAAACTGACAGATTATTATATTTTTTTTTTAGTGTATTACTGTTGCTAGACACTAGTATAATTCGTATCTTTTTACCTTCAGACATGAAACAAAAGAGCAGAGAGCTTTAAGTTTTCTTCATGGTAGTAAGAGGTATAGGGATGTGTGTTAAGAGAAGAGTGAGTCTATCTGAAGTAAGATTTGGTAACTTGATTTCTCTGGTTCACATCACACTGTGAAAAGAAGCTGTTCACCTCCCACTCTAAATCATTTTCCTTTTACCAGCTGGAGAAGATCAGAATAAAAAGGGCCCATCCCTTTTCTCAGTCCCTGGTGGTGGTGATGATCCAGCATTTGTTTTTCATTCAAACCACATGTTGAATAAGTGAAAAAGAGGAAATACATGCTGGTCATAGGTCAGGTGCAACACAGAGTTTATACAGATTTATTTTCTTTGTAGCATCTGCTATCCTGCATTTAAAGCCATTGAATGCTGTTCTGCTTCCAGTTATTTTGAAGCAGGTTTACTTAAATAGTGACATTTTCGGTTTTGGCATATCCTAACTGGCCAGACATTCAGCCTTCAGAGCTATAGAAACAGCCTGATTCTACAGTTGATAACTCTGCAGCAGACTGGCTCTTCAGAATTTAAACTCCCTCATGATCTCATAGGGTGAAGCTGACCCTCTTTGTTTCTGGCCTCAAATAAAGAAGACTAAGCCAAAAAAGAACCTGGAAAAGTATTAGGGTGATAATGGGGAGCTGGGGTTAAGAACTCTTCTTGTCACTACTTGGGCATATGGGAGAGAATAAGGAGGAAGGAGCACAAATATTCTTCAATCTACAAATGAGAATTTATTTTTTAAACAGGTATAGATTATGAGCTGAAGGTTTCAGTTTTCTTGTAAGAAGTTACATGCATATTTAGTTTATACTCCATTAGTACTGCGGTGCTCGTTGCTTACGATTGAAGGAGAATCAGGATAAGTGAGTGTATATATCAATATCATCTTTATTTGTTGTCTTTATTACTCAAACACTTCTGTTAGTGTTTTTATAGCTCTGACTAAATTATGAATGATGTCCTGTTGGTTAGGACTTTGAAGACGATAATTTCAAATAGTCTTAAATGTGCTAGCCAGCCAGCCAAGACTAAATATGCATTTACAGCAACTATTTTGCAAATTTATAGCTAATAATTTTTCTATTTTTTTTCTTACCACTACAATTTAAGCTTAATTTTTTCCAACTTGCCAGCATTATAAAATGTTAGGATTAGAATTAGTAGCTTGCTACGTGATAAATTAAATTTTACAAGATTCAAATCGCAGAAAAGGGGGATCCCAAATAGGCATAAGAGTGTGGGATAGGGTGGGAAATAAAAACCCAAACATTCTTCACAATAAAAGTAATTAAGCAGTGGAGGCACTTGCCCACAGAGGCTGTGCAGTCTTCATTATTGAAGGTTTTTAAAAGTTGACTGGACAAGGCCCTGGACAACCTGATACAACTTTGAAGTTAGGCCTGTTTTGGGCTGAAGGCTGGACTAGGTGGCCATTGGAGGGCTTTTGCAGTCTAAATTTTTCTGAATTTAAACCATGAAAAATAAGTCTGAGCTGTACAAAGGATTGGATGTATTCTAAGAGCAGAAAGGACAAGGACTTTTCCCCCTTCTTTTATAAACATGCCTTTTTAAAAAACAGAAGGGGAATGCAATGGAAACTGTGAGTTTAAATACCAAATGTCACACCAGAGACTTGAGTACCCAGATTATGCACAAATATTTTAACAGATATATTATATGAGGAGTTTTTTAATCTGATTTTTGTAATTAGAATAATTTCTGCTTTTTTTAGCTTGATGATCATACCTTTAGTCTCATTTAATATGTCTATGGGTGATTTTTTGTTGTTTTTTCTTTTTCCACTCTGTTAGGAATAGGAGGCCTGCAAGATGTTGTGCTGAAGTCTGCAACACTGTCAACATCGCCAGCTTGTCCACCATTTACACCTCTCAACTTTGAAGCTACACCGATTGTGCGGGTAGCTGTTGAACCAAAGCATCCAAGTAAGTTTAAAGGAGAAGGGGATGGTAATGCAAATTCAGTGTGGTAGCAATGCAGCTTCCCACCCTTAGCGATCTGGCTAGTTTATGATCTATCCACCAAATTAGTGACTGACCCAGTATAAAATGAATATATATGTTTTCTAGAGGACCATACTTTATTGTCCTCGTGAATTCTTCTAGCTGGCTAGGTCATGTTTCAGCAGGTGAGCTGATACAAAAGACCTTGTTGTGCGCTTTGTGGTCAGACTTCGCTGTTCCTCAAGTAAGACACCACGTGATGCTGAAGGTTCAGTATTCCTTTACTGTGAAAGGAGGTATATCTTTGGGTTCTTCACTTCCACTGACATTCTTTTGTGCTATATCATGAAACTCGTGGTACAGACTTGCAGCACTGCTTCTAAGTGATTATTCGCACCCCCTCCCTCCTTCAACCAGAGACTAGTATATCTCTGGCTATATTTTAATTTCAGCCCAAATTCTATTTGTTGTTGTTGTAGGGTTAGTGGAACCAAAATAACTGGCTTTCTGTTTAGCCACAAAATACAGTAACACTAAGATTACATGTTTTTCAGAAAGTGATTGGGCAGCTTAGCAGCTATTTATCCCGCATGTTTGAATAACAGATAATCTTGTATCATTCATGGTGTATTTGTTAAAGCCGTTTTGAAAGTATTGGAAATTACTGGTTCTGCTGAGTGTAGTATTAAGTTGAAAATGTTTAAGGGATGTAATTCTAGACTGATTTTTGGGGTCATTTTTTTTTCCTCAAGAAAATGAATCCGTATCATTCTTACACCATTACTTAATTACTTCTCCCTGGTAACTTCTGAATCTATGGTTTGAACTAAATTTCTTAGAGCAACAGAAACCTCAAAGGTATACTTGCAAAGGTTTCCTGAAATTCAACTGCAGCTTGTAGTAATAGGAAGACAAACATAATATCACCATTGCAGTTTGAAAGCAATCAGTTGTCCAGTGAGCTGCATATAGTCTTGAGGTGACCCTAGCAAATTGTCACATATGGGTGCCTTGGATTTCTACAGCAAACCTACTTCAAAAGAACATCTGCTTATTTGGAAAATGACTCAAATAAATGCAAATTATTTCCCTATGTATATTTTACAAAATTACTGCATGTCTTCACATTCATGTCAAAATTTTCCTGTATGGTTACCGTAAGTTCTAAAAGAAAAAAATTAAATCTGTGCATCCCTTTCGGTGGGCTTAAATGTAGAAGATAAGGTTGAAAGTATTTGTTCAACTTTGTTGGCTATGTGAACTAACACTGTCTGTTTTCCACTGTTTATTTTATTTTTATGTCTAGTTTTCAAGGATATGTTTCTATTATACCCTCACAAGCTTAGCATTAAATATACAATATCATATTTCTTTTAATAGTTTCCAAGTGAATGACAAGTTTAATGTCACTTTTCTTTCTGAATATGAATATGCATTCCTAGAAAGCCTATGGGTATTCTTTACCCCATATGTAAAGTAAGAAAAAGGAATCATAATCAATTTTTTAAAATTGTATTAATTATGAAAGGCTGCTGACATGATGTGTTTATGCATAGCTTTGATGTAATCTCGCAAAATTTGACTCAGCTGGTGTTGTTCTTTCTCCATTAACTTTAAGGCAACTCTTTTTAAACACCTTCATTTTGGGAACAGCTGTGTTTTGTTTCACTGAAAAGCTCTCACATTCCCCGTTTTTCCCCTTTTCAGGTTGTAATAACATTAAAGCTTTTCAGTGGCTTCCAGCTAGTTTAAATCCTTCCTGTGATTCATTCGCTTTTATGCCTTCGAAGTAATCCATACGGAATAATTTTTCTTTTATTTTAGTAAACTTAACATGTTATTATTTGTGTCTTTGGAGCATTTTAAACACTAGCAATTTACAGGTTGCTACACTTAACCATGAAAGATTGCAAAGAAATGTTATTTACTGAATGACGAGTTTAAACAGTTGTAGTAAATAAGAAACATTCTATCTCTTGATAATTTGTGCAAATGAGGAGTGAAGTTCTGAAATTTTTGAGCACTTCATATTGATAACTTTTTTTTTTTTTTAAATTGGTTGTGAGCCGTTTCTGGAGTTAATTGTATGTAGGAAGCAGGATAATATAGTCACAGTTTGCTAGTTTGGTATACTAAACCTATCGTGTAAAAAAAAAAAAAAAAAAAAAAAAAAAAAAATCTATGTAGCCCAAAAGTGGGTAATCCATTTAAATGTGTACCATGGTTATGATTGTATAATATGAATTTTATAATCAGTGCATAAATTCTTGGTAGATAAATTATGAGTATAGTTTCTGTCTTCAGTTGCTGCTCTTAAACCATACCATTCTTTGTGACTCATAACCAGAAATGTGTCCACAGAAAGACCTCAGAATTTAGCTGAAAGTTTTTGAGTATTCCCAAAATGTGGTTTTGTGTTTAGACTTCTATAAAAATGAGTGTTAACATTTCTCACTTTAAGTATATCCTACTTTAAGTATTCCTTCTTCAGTATTACTTTGTTAATAATACCTTATTTTGCCAGGTGATATGCCTCAGCTGGTCAGAGGAATGAAGCTTTTAAACCAAGCTGATCCGTGTGTCCAAGTTTTAATCCAGGAGACAGGAGAGCATGTGCTAGTGACAGCAGGAGAAGTTCATCTTCAGCGTTGCTTGGATGACCTGAAAGAAAGGTTAGAGGGGCAAGGAGGTAGAAATATTTTTAGGTCAGTAGGTGTCTGTTGTATTTCTCTGTCAGATGCATATCTTTGATCTGTGTTCTGGTAAAATGGAAGCTTCATCCACTAACCTTTTTTACTACTGGATCATAAATGCACCATTTTGTAGCTATAAAATTACCTGAAGTTGGGCAGAAGGTACTATCTCATCACTTCTGTACATCTTACACACCTTTTGGGCACTTTCTGGAAATAATAAATTGCAATAGGTTCAGGAGTCCTGTTAAGAATGTAATGTACCATTTATACAAAATAAAACCTGTGAGGGGAATCATGTCTGAATGAACTCTCAAAAATTAGAAAGCTCAAGACCAAAAAATTGTATGTGCACACTCTATCCTACTCTTCACATTAATATTTTTTTTAATGTTAATCTGTTCCCTTATTAATGAGCAGGATTTTTTGTAAGCATAAATGCATATATTTGGTATCTTCTAATATTTCTTGGTAGAAGAACAATTGTCTTGAAACAGTCCTTTCCTGTAACTGCATTTACTAAAAAAATTCTGGTACTTCTGTCCACATACCTTTACTGTCATTTTCTTTCTAAACCTAAAAGAAAACCTGATGATGGATAGTTGAATGTCTGTCTTACTGTACCCATATTTGTTCTAGTTGGTGTCAGACAACAGTCATATCTGGAAGTTAGACTGGATCAGTTTTAAAATTGGATATATGTTTTAATGGTTATCCTCATTCCAACTTAGTGCAACACTTTTTACCACTTTCAAAACCAATATTATTTATTGATACGCCTCGCTTGAATGAAATGTGCTAAATATAGCAAAACTGGTTGTGCCTGTCTTTAGCTGCAGTTTGCATAGCAAAGCGTAGAAATGCCTTTATTAATGGCAGTGGTCAAAATCTGGAAAATACTAATAAGATAATAGTTGTGTGATGGGGAAACAGGATTGTAGTGAGCAGCTAGTAGCAGTCCCTATATTTACATTTCTAACTTTTTCTTTTGTGAACATAATTTTGGGTTATTTCTGAGTAGTTTTCTAATTTGGCTTTTGTTAAGAGAATTATAAACTGCCAGGAATGACCATTTTGTGTCCCTTGCTTGTATTCCACAAGAATATGTTGTCAATGTTCCAAACTACCAAAGCACATAAACACTCTGTGCTTTTGGCATTGTAAGCCGAAACGAGAAACACCTGAGGGCACAGACTAGCAGGGCTCCCACTATGACCCACTTGAATTTGACATTTGGTTCATGCTGCCATTTTCTCTCACTTGCGGACCAGCTCCCAAAATTAGTTGGGAGCAACTGTATTTACTAGTTCGTGCTCCTTCTAGCCATCTCTAAGGACTTAGCTGCCAGCCCTTACATACTAGCTTGTGGGACAAGAATTGTCCCTTCCTTCTCTCCCCATTTCGTAGGAGGACAAGTGAAGGGTTCCCTGCCTTGCACAGGGATTCCATGTGAGTTCTGACAGTGGTAAACTTTGCATCAGTTAACTATTTAAACTATTAACTGTTAAAGTGTGAAGACGAAAAGTTGTGGTCTGAAATGTTAGTTATATTAGCTCTGTGTGTTTCTCTACAAATATTTAACTTCTAAACGCACGTAGTTTGGAATAGCAACTTGTGAACTAGGGGTTGAGACAGAGTATAATGCGCTTAAACTGTTACCCACAAGTTTTTTCCCCAAAATATTGGGAATGGTTATTCAAAATGCTTAAGTGCTACTTGATGTAGCAGGGCAGGATTCTGGTCTCAGCATCTATCATAATAGCATCAACTGTTTTTTGAAGAGTTGACATTTTTTGAGTAATTACAGAAACTGAGGAGGTTCTGCTGAGTTGAAACTACACTGAATTGTCTTTGTCAGGACTTCAATCAAACTTTTTCAAAGGCACATATTTAATTTTAGCTTTCCCAGTATGTATTTAGAAAATTATGCTCAAGTGATACTGTCAAAGATGTGAAGAGACATGGAAACAAGTAAAAGATCAGTGTCATCCATGTTTATCTAAATGATTAAATATGGATGTTCTGCCTAATATACCTACACTTATTTTTCTTTTTTCTTCCTAATTAGCGCTTTTTGAATAGAGTAATAAATTAGACCTTTTAACTTCGAGCATTTTATTTTCTGCATTTTACAACAGAAAGTTTTGGAACTTTCTGTCCAAAGAGCATTGCAAATACTAAGCACGAGGGGATTAAATTACCCTGTTCAGAATGAGAAACAAAGAGAATGAAGGTGGTGGTGGTGGTGTGGAGCCTTTTTGTTTTTGTTTTTTGTTTTTAAGTATAATACAAGTGCGTGGGAAAACTGCAAAAAGGACAGATCTGTTTTTTGAGTCCCATGTAAATAAAGCTCATGATTACATTTGCTTTTCCTCTGCAACTTTTTTATGATTGCCAAAATTTACTAGAACTTAAAAGGACTAACCAAAATTTCCTGTTGTCATTTAATGGACCTGATCAGACCTCATGAGTGGTTAAGGGGGATACACAACTCTGAATTTTGGGTCTGTCAGGTAAACGTAATAAATCATTATTCCTTTTTTGCTTGCCATTACTCACAACATTTGATATACCTAAAATGTTTCAGCTGACTTTAAAGCATCCCTTTATATTATGAAACTGTTATAATACTGGTTATCGGACCAAAGGACAAAATTATTTCTGTTAATGTAATGCTGGTTGCCTGAGTAAAGCAGTGCTTCATTTCCATTCTCTGTGTAATAACCCGTGGCAGTTTCTGTTCATGCTTAGTTGCAATAAAAATCCAGACGCTATCCTAGCTTGATAGAAAACTATCCTAGTTTTTTTCCTCGAGTTGCACTTTCTTGGAGTCTAGACTAACGGCTTCTAAAATAATCTGGTGTGGAACACTTTTTGATGCAATGAATTGTAGCTCTCATGAAGGCTTGGTGCGAGCTTTAATAAAAGGGAGTTTATAAAGACCAAGATTACCAGTCACAGAAACAGTGATGTTAATCATCACTCTTCCCAGACTTGTTAAGTATTTGGAGTGAGTTGCTTTAGAGCTCCTGGGACCATGTAGTCCATGGTGTAAAGGACAGAGCCTTTGGTGGTTTCTCAAGGCTCAAATCATACAGATTAAAACTAACGAGTTACTTTGAGCTGCGTTTGCTTGGCTATCAGTATCTGTGATTTCAGGTAGTGGTAGTTGTGGTGGTTTTATTTGCAGGCAGCTATTGAGCTACTAGCTTTCAGCTGTAGGTGTTACTAATAGAACTGAGGCTTGATGCAGAGAAGTGGCTATTCTAAAACTGATTACAGCAAAATATTTCAGCTTTAGAGTGATAGAGCTGAAGTATGAGTATTCCTGAATGCATTGTATTAACCTCACAGATGGCCATGCAATCATGTAGGTAATTCATCCTTTAAGTTATGCATACTGCAACGTAATTTTTGTTTATTTTGGTTTTGAATGTAGACTATAGCAGCATGAAAATCTAACTGCACCTCCTTTACAGGGATCAGTGACTTATCCTTATCAAAAAACTAACTTTCCCTTTGTGTAATAAAGTAGTTCTATTAGTTCATTAGTTTATAGAGGAGTTCTATCTCTAGTTCATTAGTGGGATAAATGAAAGTAAATAGTATTTGGGCCTTAGAAACAGGTCATTCCAATTATGGTCTTGTTTTCGCCATGTGTTTTTAAAACTGAGCCTAATTCAGCTGGCAGAATCAAACATTATTTTTATACCTTCATTGCTCAAATAAATAGACCAAACCCCATTGTACATTGATCTGGTGCTAGCTTGCTATACCACAGGTTGTAACAGTGAGATAATAATCAGTAGAATATAATTTTTAGGTTATGTAGCTAGGAAAAGCTGTTACAAATCTTTGAAGACAGAGGATTACCATTTTACCAGTGGTAGGAACATTTCATTTCCAAACAAGTTGTTTCCTCTGAGATTTTTCTATGAGACTATTGTTTTTCCCCTTCAGATGAGGTGAAAAATATAGGCTGTTTTCCAGATTTGATGGGAAGCTTTCAACATTCCACTGTCTTCAGCGGCATTAAATCCTGAATGTATTTGAACAAGGTGCTGATTATGTGCACTTAATAAACATCCATTTCATAGTTACGGAAAACCCAGGGTTTTGCCATGGTGCCATTGGCAATTTTCAGCCTCTGTGATTACAGTACAGAGATAAAATACCATGCAGGATGTTCTGGTCATGAAGTTGCACCTGAAGATAAAAAAGGTGATCCTTTATGAATAAATATAGAGATGTTTATTAAATATATGAAAGCTAACAAATCTGGCACTTCCTGGCTGGGTGGTAAAATAACATGGTGGCATACTCAAAGATGTGAAGATTTTATTTCTAGAGCATTTTAATTGCTAGTATTTTATTTTCTTATCTTGTGGAATACTTTTTTTAAAGTGTAGTGAAAGTTTTCATGCAAAGTACTCACTTAAAGACAAATAATAAATACAAACTAATCTGAAAAACATTGCTGTTGGTTAATAGCATTGTTGTGGAAAATATATCAGTTCCTTAATAATCACACTTCATCACTGTTATAAATGCCAATACTACAATATTGTTGAAACTTCTGTCATTCTCTCTTATTGTGGTCTACTGTACTTGGTATTTCCTAAATGTTTTTATTTCCAAATCAGGGTTTTTTTCACTGTGTAGACTATCTTCCCAATTTAGTTCAAAAGAAAAAAGAAAGTTTTTTAGGTTGTGTCTTTCAACTCTTGACCTGAAACAATTCCTTTAAAAATTGGTACATTTCTTGCAAAGCAGAATATGAATTATAGTTAAACAGGCTGAACTGCGCTGGTAACATTTTTTTCCTTTCTTTTGGCTTGGAAAAAGACCAAAATCTTTACCTACAGTCTCATACCCCATTTTATTTTGTGCTTTCCGTGGTTCCTTAAAGGCAAAGATCAAATTTACTTTTTCTTAATTAGCCCACAAATAAGATTCACCACAGCATTAAAAATTTGTTTATTTTCTTCCATTAGGAAATTTTATTATCTTTGAGAATCTTCCAATATAAACTCTTCTAACAAACTGAAAAGCATTTAATGACCTGAAATAATAGGGTTTTCTGGTGTAGAAGTGATAGTTTAATTTTTGTCTGTAGTTAATGGTCAATTTATTTTAATTATCTCCCATAGCTTCTTTTTTATGTTTTAGTTTTGTATAAGCTGTACTCACATAAGTAACTTAATTAAAAAATATAGCTTGATTTTTATTGAAGTGACTGTACAGTATAAAGCTACTTGGGATGTATGAGAGAGAGAGGGATTGTGTTTTGCTTTATAGCAGAGAAAGGGCTGCTACTAATGACAGGTCTACACACGAAATAATTACTTGGCATGATTCTGTAACAAATGTGTCCCTATCTGCTGGTACAACCCAATGCAGGCAGTCATTGACTGCCACCTTCAGAACAGTGCCTTGTGTATTTACGTTTGTTACAAGATCACAATTATGAATGATCCTTTACGTTTGTGAGGAGAATAGTGGTTAAGGCTTTGGCTAGCTAATCGCACTATGAATTTGCCAAAAGCTTTTTTTTCCTACATTAATGCTCCTGCTTCTGTGCTGCAGTGCTGGTTTCACGGACAAGGGCAGCACAGTATGTGAGTACAGCACAGTATTACGCACAGATTTGAATCTGCTGTGCCAGGAGTGTGGAGAAGATGGGAGTATCAGCGTGCCAAACGCTCTTCGCTGCAGAGAGGGTACTTGAGCTAAACCTACAAGGTTGTACAGCTGCGGCTCCACACTTCTTTACAAGAGCCTGTTCAGCTTACCCAGCGCTTCATCTTTTCAGAGCGTCTTGCTGTATGAACAGCTGTAGTGGTTCAAATCAAGTATCCATCTTGCTCAGTGCTGTCTGCAGCAGCGTGGCCTGGAGCAGATGTCTGGGAAAGAGTAAAAACAGAGTAACCGTAATGTTTTCCTGGGCCATAACCATTTTCTGGTCCCGGCCTGTTGTGGTTTCCTTGTCAGTTAATCCTGATCAGCCTTCCCCATGCCCTCATGATTTTGTAGACCTCTGTTGCAGGCTGAAGGCTGCTTGTGCTCTCATACCTTTCATCATCCTTAGCCTCATGTTTTTCTAGTTAAGTTGTATCTGGTTTGAGGGGAGAGAACAGCAGCACATAGTTGCCAAGATGTGGGTGAACTGGGAACTTACATGGAGGCACAGCAATGCTTTTTCTTTTATTTTCTTCAGTTCCTTTCCAATTCTACCTGAAGACGTAAGAGGCAATACTTCTGAGTTACATGACAAAGTTTTTAAGAGTTTGAAATGCATTACCTAGTAATCTGTGTTGCAGTCAGAGTTATTCATGAACATCTGTTCCATGTTAAGGCTATTGCCCTACCTCCCACACCCAAGTTTAAAAGTCTTTTTTTAAATTTTAAACTAATTTTTAAACTTTTATTTTACAGGTTTGCAAAGGTACAGATTAGTGTATCAGCACCTATTATACCATTCCGAGAGACAATAACAAGACCTCCAAAAGTCGATATGGTGAATGAAGAAATAGGAAAACAGCAGAAAGTTGCTGTCATACACCAAACAAAAGAGGACCCAAATAAAATTCCTGAAGGAGTTCAAGTTGATTCAGATGGGCTTATTACAATATCTACTCCAAATAAACAAGCTACTCTCAGCGTAAGAGCAGTGCCACTTCCTGAGGAGGTAACTCGACTTCTTGAAGAAAACAGCGACTTAATTCGAACTATGGAGCAACTCAACACATCTCTGAATGAAGAGAAAAAAACCCATGAGATAAATCAGAAGACTCTGGATAGGATCAAGGAATTCAAACAAAAGTTGGAGCAAAATCTGCAGGGAAGAAAGTGGAGAAATGCTGTTGATCAGATCTGGTCATTTGGACCACGGAAGTGTGGGCCTAATATTTTGTTATATAATTTTGAAGGCTATAAAAGATCTGTGTGGCAGTGCCTTGGGAACGCTGTGAAAGAAGCAAGTAAATACAGAGACTTTGACAACAGCATAGTAAGTGGATTTCAGCTGGCTACGCTTTCAGGTCCCATGTGTGAAGAACCCCTCATGGGTGTTTGTTTTACAGTGGAAAAATGGGAAATAAATAAAGTTGGAGAGATGCTGTCGACTAGCAGTCAGGATTCAGGGAACTGTGATGCCGTAGAACATAACCAAAATGAAGATGCTGCTCTAATGAGGAGTTGTGCTGATGAAGTTTGCAGTGCGAATGAACACCAGGACAGCAGTCAAAGTGTTACAAAATCAACTGAGAAAATTAGTAAACACAAGGGAGAAGTTTTACTTGCAGATTGTTATGGTCCCTTCTCTGGACAACTGATTGCCACCATGAAGGAAGCTTGTCGTTATGCTTTGCAAGCAAAACCACAGAGGCTTATGGCAGCAATGTACACATGTGAAATTATGGCTACTGCAGAAGTTTTAGGTAAGACAGACAAAATAAACCTTTGTCAAGAATTTTCTTTCTGAGTTCCAAGGTAAGGTTTTATAAATTAGGCTGTATCAGGAAGTATAACTTGATTAAAAGTTTTATCAGAAGTCTTTTACATAGTTCTCCAGTAGATTACAATGACTCTGTGATGCCTGTAGTCTTTATAATATTCTGAATGAAAATTCAGCATTCATTGTGCTTATCTGAAGCATATGCATAAATAGCAATGCTATACTTTTTTTGAAGTGCAGGGTACCAAATGTTGCCTTTTTATGAAGTTTTTATAATTCAACCTGAGTAAACATGAATATCAATATTGTGCCTCATAATTAAGCATTAGTTTCATGAAGACATGAGGAAACCTATCCTGTTTTAAAAATGAGTGCAGAATCTTAGTAAATGCTATTTCAAGATGTTCAGGAAAAAAAGAATGTTGAGTAGTTTTTTGATTATGGGGTGTTTTTTTTCAGTAGCATCTGTGTCCTTCTGGTATGCAAGTTACTGACTGCAAACCCAGTGCATACCAAATTCATGTCAGTTACATTACCTTACCACTTACACCTACTTAAACTTGGTTTTATGACCTACTTGCAACACCACTTAGTTAACATAACATCTTGGAGTTTTCCGTGGGAGTTGCTTGCACTCTAAGTCTGATCCAGTGCACCAAGATTTTTGTTAAAACTAACTTCCATTGCATTTAAGCTATCAGTAAATTGACTATACTAATCATGACAGAAATTATAGTATATTTCACATCCAATAATTAAAGATTTGTTAATTGTTGTAAAAATCTCATCTGTTTTGCATACAAGCATAACGATAGCAGTATACAAACCAGATTGGTCTGAAGAGAAGAATTTACAACTGCATGTAGTGAAAAGAAGTGCCTTTGAATGAGCAATTTGTTTGTACAGATGCGTGGTCCTGTTCCTTTCTGGAGGTACCCTCTAGCAGGCCTGGTTAAAGGTGTCCTGCTGTAAGCTTATTAGCGCATTACCTTAAACTACAACTTCCTATGACGTAGAACTTCTGCATTTCAAACTGTCTTTAATTATTTTTTAACATGTAAGAATGCCTGTCCAATTAGACTTTGTAGCATTACTCATTACTGGTCCAGGAGCACAATACGTCTGAATTGCTACCTCAAACTATAGGGAAATTATCAAATTTCAAATTACAAAAACACTGTGTGAATTGCTGGTTTTGAAAATGCCCACTGCTGGAAAAGCATGATTGTTTATAGTGATTAACATGTATCAGCTGATAAGTTGTGCCATAAAACCAAATGGAAACATGGCTTTCTAATGTGCACATATACACATATATATATATATATATATTATATATATATATATAATTATTTTTCTTAATGAGTGTAATTTAGGATTCAGGCATGCAAGAAAATTAGTCCAGGCTAATGAGTGTGAGTTGTGTGGTAATAACCATGGACATGCACTTAGTTCATTACAAATTAATGGGTTTAATTTTTATTAGGGAAGTTTAAGCTAATAAATTGCATCCTCGTTAGGGGAAGTGAAGAGCACACATGCTAACAAGTAAGACTTGGCAGTTGACATGTGATAAACCACTGACTTTTGTACCTTTATTCTTTTGTTTGATCTTCCATATGTTGATACCCAGTTGAGTTTAATCTATCTTCACATTAATCTGCTTGTTTCTAAGCTGTTAGCTTCTGAGAAAGCTAGTTCTTTTATAAAGTTCCTTATTTCGGTATATAAAGGTTTTTCCATCAGACTTTTCTGACAAGGAAAATAAACTGAACTGGAGCTGAGGAGGGGAGCAAGGGAGGAAGCACGCAGTAATGGCTTGCAAGCTTATACATGTCCAGTGTAACAGGCCTTGGGTTTAGACTTGGGTCCCGCATACGTCTGGTGTTTCCCAGCAGGTATTACTTGGAGCATCTCATTCCTACAATTAGTTCACTAGAAAAATTCATTTTTACACAATCCTGCTTTATGGAACTTCTATGTAAACTCCCCAAAGCTGAAGAGTATTCTGAACTAGTATCATGTGTTTAATTATTATTAGCTTTGGCCTGTTGATATTCCTACCTTTTGAGCTCTTCTTCCTTAGTCTAGGTGTTCCGGAGACTGAAAGCTGGACTCTTTTCATTTTGCTGATGTCATTGAAACTTAGTTGGGAAGATACTTTACCAGACTCAGTTTGTAGCTTTTGGGCTTGGATTTTCATAGCAATTCTTATGTCTTTATTTTTTAAAAAATAAAAATATTAAAATTTTGGATCACAGCATTTTAGGGGACAGTGCAAATCAATTTGTAATATTACCTCTGGCTCAGTTGTATGAGTGAAAACCTGCAGCTTCCAAAACAGAAGAGCAGCTCGTCCTTCCCTGTTTACTGAATTTGTGATGGCCCCATGGCTCTTGCAAATGCTGATCCTGTTGTCCTTCCACAGTATTGCTTTCCAGTATGAAGCTTAAGTATTTTATTTTTTTTGCGTGCAGGGAGTACGGAAATGAGTTTAGTGTTTCCACTTAATGCACTGAAATATCCTTCAGTAAAGTGGTGAACAGGACTGAAGGAGCTGGTCTTAATATGTATTTAAAGTGAGTCTTATGCACAGGTTTGTTCTCTGTTACAGCACCTTGAAGCTGTTCTTGAAGTAGTATCATGTTTTCAAAATAACTGCTTTAACTGCTTCAAACAGGAAGATCTTAACAGTATTTCGTGGTGATTGATGCTGCTAAATCCATTCAACTAATTAGTGTAGTGGTAGAACCAGTATTTCTTCAGTATACTGCTGTCTGCTCATAGTGGTAAAACGGAAGACCTTATATAGCTTCTTTGTGATAGCATTAATTAAGGCAATACTCCAGACTGCTTGAATGAAATACATGCAGCTAGAAACCATTTAGTAAGCTATAAATTATCTTCTGGCTTATATGTTTTCAAAGAATAATCTTCAGTGGGTTATGGCCAAAAAATGTGCATCTAAAGTGCTTTTTCATAAATGTTACCTTACCTCATTAATATGTGTGCAAAGTTTTCTATGTCTTACTTAACATTATAATTATTAAAATAAATATTTTAAGTTAATAACCTATAAAGTGGTTTTGAACTTACTTGCTTTAACAAATAGCTTTTAATATATACTGTGTAGTACATCCACAGTATGTACAGTGACCATGATGTGGTGCTCTTTTGCAGCGTGTATGTTTAAACTCGCATTTTAAAGCAGTTACTGACTTGTGAGCTGTGCTGAGATAAGACCCTTTCATATCTGAGAATTTTCTGGACTCACTGAAATTTCCATGGAATTGAAATTGCTAGTTATGTTAACAAAGGCTGTACATCCCTGGCAAGCTCAGTGACTTATCTTCAGAATGCCTTAATCTTTTTTATGATTTTAAGTATAGAATTTTAAGTATTTCCTCCATTTCCTTGTGAGCCATAAGAAGACTATTGTTCATCGTAAAGGTGAAGTTCAGTCAGTGGAACAGCGAGGAGGTCCTGGTAAGGGCAGGAGCAGAGAAAATTATCAGTTATGACAGAAAAAACACTTCAACCCCCATTTTATTAGAGAACTATAAACTCTTGAAATGATTGGTGCTGAACTGATGCTTCATTACCTGCATCTGACAGGAAGATGTAACAGTACTAGCTGTGTGCTTGTGTGGAGTGTCTTAAAAAATAAAGGCACATGAACCCACTCCAATATTTTCTCTGGTATCCTGCAGAAGGCTTACAGTATATATGCAAATCAATATCTGTGGCTATAATATGTAACGAAATCTTTGTCAAGTGAGAAAAGGTGGCAAGTATTATGAAGTAATGCATATTTCTATATATTTCCAGTAAGAGTCAGTTTTGCCCAGCTGTTTAAAAGGTAGCAATATGCATTTGTGTTTTTTAAGTGCAATATAATAGAAAATATTTGAACCTCTTAGAAATCGATATAAACTTGTTCTTCATGGCAAGGTACTTTTAAAATTAATTTTTGCATCCAATACTTACTATCTATTTGTAAATGAAAGCATTCCTAAAGCACTTTCTTCAGTACATAGGTTGTATTGTGTTTTTATTACCTTGATCAACACAAATGTGTTTGTTAGTATTTATCTGTAGAATGCTTAACCCATAAATTTGCAAAAACATTTTCCAAAATTAGCCTAAAGCCTACCATAAAGTCAAACATGGCCATTTTCACATCTCCTACTTTCATGGTATAGGCACTGTATTTCAATGGATTGAATATTAGTTTGGGAAAGAAAAATAAAAATTAGACATGACTAAAGACTGAATTAATTAAAAAACTAATTGAACATATTAAGCATGATAAATATGTAGTATTTCAGATAAACCAGCTTTCTGTGATTAGAATAGCACTGCAGTATCTGGGACAAGTACCATACAGATACATGGGGATCCAAACAAACTTCTGAAGGTAGCTAAGATATGATTCCTGAAGCACAGTGATATGTCTTAGAATCATAGAATCATTTCGGTTGGAAAAGACCTTTAAAATCATTGAGTCCAACTGTTAACCTGGCACGCTGTCTCCACCAATAAACCACATTCCTAAGCGCCACATCTACACATCTTTTGAATACCTCCAGGGATGGTGATTCAACCACTTTCCTGAGCAGCCTGTTCCAGTGCTTGATAACTGAGTAATGTTTCTCAAAGACTTGGTTATAAGAAGTAAAGCAAGTCAGGTACATAACCTGGCAAAGTGCCTTTAAAAAAATAGTCATATGATTGTATAAAATGCGCCTAGTACAAGCATTGTCTAGATCCGTACAGCTATAATGATGTGTTAAATGTTACTCATATGGTTCTGCACATTGTACTGGGAAAACATGTTGTTTGCTTGAATTTAATGGGTCCACTTAATTAATCCGCTTCCAAGAAAGAATTTTAGCCAAAGAAATGATGAATTTTACTTAATGATGAATTTTCCCAAGCAAATATTTATGTATTTATCTTCATGATGCAGAAAATAAATACATTGGTAAGCTCATAAAAATTACGTCTTTGCAGGTCGTGTGTATGCTGTCTTGTCCAGAAGAGAAGGCAGAGTGTTACAAGAGGAGATGAAAGAGGGGACGGATGTGTTTATTATTAAGGCAGTCCTGCCAGTAGCAGAAAGCTTTGGTTTTGCTGATGAAATCAGGAAGAGAACTAGTGGCCTGGCCAGTCCGCAGCTGGTGTTCAGCCACTGGGAGGTAAAAATATCTATTCATTCCATCTGTTTTGGTGATTATTTCCTGTAGATGTGGCAGACTGGAATAATAAGCGGAAAAGGTTAAGTTTTGGTCAAGACATTTGATTAATTCCTTTCTGAAATGAAGAGGGGGGAAAAAAGTTGCTTTGTATTTGTCTTGTTTCCTTTTATAGATATGCTGTTCAGAAATTAATTTATGTTTTGTTTAGATGGCATGCTTCTCTATTTCAATAGAAAGTGAGTCCTTCACAAATGAAAGTGATTCTTCATAAATGTGTTTTCCTCAATTTTATGTGCCTTTTTAAATGAGTTCTCTGGTAAACTTGTTTGGGGAGTGGAAAAAACCCCACCCAACCAACCCAAAACACAAACCAACCCCAGCCTACTGCTAATAGAAAATGTAACAATAAATCTAATGCATATGAAAGTTAACCTTCTAGGGGTTAACATACACCTAGGGTTTTGGGGTTTTTTGGTCCTTATATCAACATATATTTTCATTCCTAAAGGCAAAGAGAATAGATTTCATTATTTCAGAATTAAGTCTGGTGATAGTAAGTGGTGGTATCCTCAAAATCATTCCCTTTGGTCATCTTTGTCACTTAAACGGAGAGGTGAAAGTGAAGGTGTAAAGAAAATGTGCAAGTGGGAAAACTGATAGAGAGTGTCAACAGCTGATAGTGCACTGTATCCTATGATGTGGATAGTAGATCTTCAAGGAATAATATAAAAAGCTGTAAATCAGAGTTCCTTGTTCAAGGCAGACACACCTGCATTGTAGAGCTCCTCTGAGGAGTCCACTGAAGGAATTAAAAATTAATTCAAGGGCAAGAGTAAGAGGGTATAAGCTTTTAACATTAGATTTTTAAAATATCTGAAATCTAGGTTTTTCTGGTTTTGGTTGTGGGTGGTTTTTTTTTTAAATCAGATGTTCTTTTATTTGGTGTTGGGACCATAGAAACTTTTGTAAATGGATTATAAAGTCTTTTTTTGTTTGGTTGGTTTTATTTAATCTTCTGATTTATTTTGTGATGTCAAATGTGAAGTCTTTGAGACTACAGATTTTTGAGGTCAGTGGGACTAGTATTCCATGCAGTTGCCAGCTATGGTGTGTTTACCATTGTTTCTCTCCAAAGTATGTGCTTTTTTTTCACGTGGTATGGATTCTTCCTCATTTCTAGTAGCCAAATTGCCCTACTAGGTAGTATCTGTTAAGTACTTCACTACCAGTATTTCTTTGTTAGTAATTGTAACTGCATCAGGAATTTTATGTGGATGCTAATAGAAAAGGAGGATCTCTGCAGACCAGCCAAGTGCTATCAAAGGAGTTGGGAATCCTGGAAAGAGTACATTTCAGAAAGTACATTATGTCTTCATTGGCAGTGGTACCTTACTGGCATTAGAAATTGCAGTGGACCAGGGACTTACCTGTCCTCCAGTACCGATTCATTTAACCTTCTTGTAGCTAAGTCTGACTTCATGGAGAACCATAGAAGGGAAAAACAGAGATACACCGAAAGAAAGAGGGAAAAAAAAAAAAAAAAAACAAAACCAAACCCAAGAGAAACCCAATAACTGTCCTCCATAGATGGTGTATGCACACAAAAAAACCCCACCATAAACCTGCAGCTTTTTGGGTATAGGGATCTACGTGTAAGCCAGTAACAGATTAGGTACCTCAAACCAGTGAGGACTGGCAATATTGCGTACAGTTGTCCTCTCAGTCTTGGTTGTTCTCATTTGAGGTGCTGGTGAGGTTTTGTGGCTTAACTAGTCTTTTGTCTGAACAGCCTCAGGTATCAGTGCCCTAAAGGAACATCAATCAGAAGGATGTTAATTCCAGCTAATCATTGTTTTGTGCCAGTTTCTTTAGGATTTGTAGCTACTGTGCTCCGTTACTAAGCAAAAACATAAACCTCTTGCCTCTCTGACTTCCACTTCTATCCCCAAACCTTGGCATGTATGTTCATTCTGTCAGGTGTTAGGAATTTCACATAAGAAAATGTTCACATGTAATTATAGATATGCATAGGAGAGGGAGATTTGAACAACTGGCAACACTTTCTAAAATTGACCCTCAGGAGAGATTAGAATTGCAGCTAGTGTGCTAAAATGTACTGGTAGTAGGAAAAATGCTTGTGTAAACCAGTCACCTTTCCACCTGGCAAATCTCAGTGGGGCAGGTGACTTTTTTGGGATTTTTTGTCACATTGAAAGTCATGCTCTCACATTTTTGTAACAAAATAAGGCTTTTACTAAGCTACTAGCCATGTTGGTTTTGTTTTGCATTTCCTATGTTAGCAAGTGTATGGTTGCTGCTTTAATTGCATATTATTCAAACCTTCCATGACATTCTGAATGAATTCTGCATTAGTGGTATTTTCTCAGTGTGCTCAGCTCATTAGCTGAGTACCTGGGACACGTATCTACACAGGTTCCTTTTAATGTGTTGTTACCCCCATTTTACAGCTAGTGAACTAGATGCTTTTTGGTATTTTTAAACACTTAATCTCATGGAAATCACATGCGTAAAGTATGTTTAAAGAAATGAAGGTTTAATTTATTTTTTATTATTCATTTCATTAACACGATTTGTAGACTATAAACACAGGAAGGTCAATAATAGAGCCTACATTTAAGTGAATCCATTTTGGTCTCTGTGGAAATCAAATTACCATTTTTTTTTCTTCAGTTAATGAATGTATTTTCTGTAGTTCAGATTGCTGCAGCCCCGGGGGATGGAGCAATACACGTATCAAGGTCTATCTTGTGAGATACTCCTTTTTTATTCATTTCTTCTGTCATACTTATACAATTTATTCCTGCCTGTAGAGGATGGCACCAAATAATCATTAGTGAAAGCTTTCAGTTTGGTCCAAGTTTAAACAGATAAATTTCAAGTTAGTCAAGTATTTTCCTTTATGATATTACTAGGCAATATTAAGTGTACTGGGTTTATGTGGCTATATTCTCTTAGATTTCAATATAAACTTTTTCAGAATTCTTAGTTTAAAATATATAACTTTGGGATAATTATGAACTCCTTGTATTTTTTTTTTTAATCCTTGAATTAATAATGCACCTTCAGTTAGTGTATGTTTTTGCCTGAGCCTGTTCCCTTTGTTCTGTCTTCGTTCTTTGCAGTGACTTTTTTTTACTCAGTCATGTCATTTTATCTTAATCGTAAGGTTCTTTGAACAAGAAGATACTTGTGATTACACAGTGCTTAGAATAATGGAACTCTAATTCCATTTGGGAAATCTGTGTTATAGTAAAAAAATAATGCACATGGCTCTTTCAGATGCTGATTGAATTCTCAGCAAGTGCAGAACTTGTCAGACATCTACTAGTTGTAAAGTTCTGAAATGTGTAGTATTCCTGTTAACTCACATCTTTTAAATAATGATTGGTTCTTAGATACACTTATTCTTGGGGGAGGCATGGGTGAACTGTAAACACGTTTAATCTGAATTCTTTTTTGGTATCCCTTCTAAGTAGAAGATTTAGGGCTCTGAAGATAGGTAAGAGAAGGACTGCATATAATAAGTGGTAAGAATATCAGGCATTCTGAATCTGCAAGTTTTATATTCTGAATTTTAATTCATTCCTTTTGAATTGTAAGTCATTTTACGACTCGGAGGATGAAGGCTTAATATAGAAGTTGCTGGATGAGATTGTCAAGCATGCATTAAACAGGAAGCAGACTAAGGTAATAAGAGAGACTCTAAGAATCTGTGAATATACACCAGGTTTGAATTGTAGCTTTACAGGCATCATTGTGCCAGTGACAGTTTAGACATGTAAATGGATTCTAAGAGTAACCTGGAAGCTTTCAAATATGAAAAGCTCATTGTATCGGTCAGAAAATCTGAAGCTAATTAAAAGAGTAAATAAAAGTGCTAGTGGTGTGGCTTTAATTTTCCCTCTTGATACGTTTTTCTTAAGTAATAGGAAAGAATGCAACAGTAGAGCCACAAGTCTCCTTTTTTCGTTCCAGTTCCCGAATTCCTGTTTGTAGCTACTGACCGAAGTCAAGGCTAAAGCTCAGCAGTCAGTGATTGAGACACAAAGAAAGATGATGGTCTTGAGCCCAAGTTAACTTGTATGAGGGGTTTTTTTATAACTACATGTGTAAATGTTCATTATTACAATATTTATTGGAAGAGGAGTTCTCATATCTGACTTCAGGCATTTTAAGGCCTTGGCAGTCCCCTTTATATATTGTGAATGGGATCTCTGAATTACAAAATACTTTTGGATGCTTGTTTTACTTGTAGGGAATCTATACTGATCAGACACTTACCCTACAGACATGTATTAAGTTTGACCACAAGTTATTCTGTCTCCCCTTAAACCTTCTATCTTTGAAAGAAAACAAGAAGTTATTAATCTGATACTTCTTGTATTTTTGTAGCTTTTGCAAGATGGCTATGGATATGAAATAAGTTAACTTTTCTATTGGGTTTATAACATCCATCTTGATGGCTGTCTGTTTTTTGGGGTCTTTTTTTAATTGTATTTTTGCCAGACCTTGTAATTTGCAATTAAGAGCTGTTGAGAGAAAATAATCTTGAGGAGTACCGACAGAAATAAAATTGGTAGGTTTTTTCCATGCAAGTTATGAAGAAAGCAATCTGTTTTCATGCTTTCTTTTAAATGCTTGTGTAAAAGTAGATATAATCTTGAGAAGAAGATACATTGCCTTTATTTGTTTGATATTTATTTGTTTGATAGATAAGTTGATCTGTAGTGATGCAAATGGCAGCATTCTGTGAAGCCAAGATTTGACAACAGGGCAGTCAAACAATTGGTAAATAGGGAGGCTGAAAATTGTTGGATTTTTTTTTTCTTTCAGGATGTGGTATAGAGATTAGCTATTTATAAAATAAGCAAGCTGGTACACAAAGTGTTTGGTACAATGTGAAAGTTTGTGTTTTAACAAAATAACTGTGACTTGGTTTTATTTTGAGAACATTTTATGTGTAGGTGCTTCTGTAAAATTCTTTAGCATATTGCAGATATTTCTCTTCCCACCCTCTACTGCTTAATCCTCATCCCCAGCATGATGTTTTGTGGGAGTGTTTCAGGTGCTCAGCACTTCCCTCAGTCGCTCGGTACTCCTAAGCAGGAAAGGAGGTGATACCTGCTTTCCACTACGATGGAATGGATGCAGCAGAACGGAGAAGCTGAATCTGCAGCGAGAATATTCTCTTCCTTTCTGAATAGGAAGCATTTGGGGCCTGTAAGGGCTTACAGAGGAATAAGATACCTGTTATCAAAGGGTTTTTCACTGAATAAAACCAGTAAGACACCGTAGTTGGTTAAACAAAAATCAAGAAAAGACACAAACTTGTAGAATCTTTCCCTGAGTTTTTAAGTTGTGGTTTCTTTCAAGGACAGGCTGAGATCCTGACTGCTTTGAAAGCAGTGTTTACCTATTCTTCAACTGTATGTTGCTGAAGGAAAGTATTTCAACACAGTAGTACAGAAATCACTTTAAAAATGGTATTCAGACTGCTCTATGTTACAGGTTACGGCAGCTTCTAGTCATACATGCTTTTCTAGTCATGCCTTTTTACGTGGGGTTGATGGAAAGCAACTGTTGATGTAGAGATTGCTTTTGAAGTTGCCTAATGTCATCTTGTAACGCCATTCTAGGATCTGTATTTTCTTTCATATGGAAGTAAGGAATGACTTGGAAAACTACCTGTCCATACAGGCACTGGCATGGTTATGTGTGAGGTGGTAGTGTGCTGCCACGCTGCCAGCACTGCTTTCCTGACTGCAGCTGCTTGGGTTAAATACAGGAATTAGCCAGTCACTTGGGTACCTCTGCATTACGCTGTGTGTGATACTCAAGGGAGGGCTTACATATGGAGGTAATGGGTCTTTCTGGATCTGAGGTCACAGGAAGAGTATAGTCAAGAAATTAGCCTCTCTTTACTTTTGAGATTCATCTCTTCCCTGCCCCTGCTCCACATCCCAAAATGTACAAGACACTAGAGCCCACCTCAGTCCGCCTGACCTCAGGCTTACTGCGGTACCCTGCCTGGTGTTCTGTGTTCTGGTAGCACAGTGCCAGTATCCGAATGGCCTTGCACCCTTTGGTTATGCTCAATGCAGTAGCGCTTCTACAGAGTTACCCTGTATATTACCAAAAACCCAGCAGTTTTCCAAGGTCACATAACTTCTGCAAAGTTCTGCCATTTTACCAGGAAGGTAGATGTAGTTTCTGTTTCACAGTGCTGCTTCAGACATCTAAGACAAGCGTATCAACTGTACCCTTATAGATGCATGGTCTGTGTCAGTACTAAGTGATGGACACCATTTGAACTGTGAATGTTCTTGAGATATCTTTATAGCATCAGTTTTTCTAAGGTAGAAAGGATTCTGATACACTGAAGCCTGTATCATCTTTGAAATTGTGTATAATAGTTCTTTTGAATATTTTTTTTTTCTGAAAAACAGCTGCTGGCATAATATTTTTCCTGGCATGCTAAGGGCTGCTTGTGGTAGTGCCCAATCACACTGAATTTAGTGGTTCTTGAGATTTCTTATTAAGCAGTTCACAAAGGCCATAATGTTGCTTGCTGGGCTTAAAATCTTCATTGGACAGTGTAAGACTGCTCTTTCTATTCATGGGCCAACTACAGCATTTTCCACACTGATATTTGGCTCAAAAGAAATTTTCTGTCCTCATCAGGCAGTAAGGACCAGTAGGGGAAATGCTACTAGGAACATGGCTGTGTTCCCAGATCTGCCTGACCTTTTCGATGAACTAGGCAGATCCCTTCTGTTTGCTTTTGATGCTTCTCTCAACCTTGTTTTGCATAATTAGGCTGCCTTAGGCAGAGACTGTTTCATACCATCATTTTGTGAAATACACTAGACAATGGGACCCAGATCAGTATTGGAGCCATCTGGGTGCCACTGAAATGCAAGTAATAAATCATCCTCAAATTAAGGCTTAAAATTTCAAGTCCTCTTGAATTGGAAGCGATCTGTTCTAGCTCAAATCTTACTGAAAAGTTTGATTAGCTTACATAATCATTTGCAGAATTTAGTACACACTGTATTGTCCTTCAGTATTAGCATAGCACACTCATAGTATTTGTATTTTTATGGATTGTTACAGGTATTCACATTATTTCTTTGATAAAGATACAGGCATTTATTGTTTGAATAATTAATGTGTAGGTTGTTAGGCTAAAAGAAAATGACAGCTGTTTTGCCTATTCTACTCTGCATGCTGTTACTAAACAAGTCTTATGAGACTTCATTATTTGGGTGTGTTGGTTTGAATAGTTGTGATATTTAATGAAACATCTCGCTTTAGATAATTTTCCTTTTCTAAAGAACACCCTTGCACTACAGTATTTGAAGTAATTATTCACTTCTTTTGAGATACCCAATTCCAGCTGACTTCGTTATAAAAGGTGTTTTATTTATACCTAGGGTGGTCTTGTAGTTCTGCAGTGACCTATGGAACATATTCTTCAGCCCGTATTTGACTGGTTTTTTTGTATAATGGAATTTCAGTGAGTTGCTTATACTTTCAACAAATCATATCAGCCAAGACTTTTAGAAAGTAGATCACTGAAGATATTGTTAAACAATACTATCAAGGAAAATTTCCATCACTTAAGAATTGCATTTGCAATAACAAATTTAAGAGTTGGATTGGCTGCTGTGCACCAATTCATTTTACTGTATTGCATTGTATATGGCTTTTAGAGAAGACACTTGTTCTCTAACAGAGTAAACACTAGTCCAGTCATCCACAATGTAAACCTTTATTTAGAATTCACTTCTTAAAAGAAATTGTTTTCAGAAGAGCCTTGTGGATGTAGTATAGAAGTATTTCGTTGTGTAAATGAGGAAGCAGTAGCTGTCTTGCTGGCTTTGTCATTTACACTTTGGAGGAGTAATCATGTGTTTGTTCTGGGCTGTTTGCAGTTAAGGCTGCTGTTGTCCCCACCAGATCACTGTGGTGTTGAATAATAAATAGGCATAGGCCAGTGGCTGGTTTATGCCTTTACAAAGGAAAATTCCCAAGTCCTAGCAAAATTTCCTGATGAAAAGATACACTGTTTTCTAATTATCAAATTACACACAGTATGGTGGTATTTAAAAATATACTTTGCCATAACGCTAACAATACCATTATGTCATTGGTTTTACGGTGTATCTTCTAATTTTGGTTGCTCCTGATATCTTTTGTCTGTTATACTTGGTATAACCAGTTTGGCTGTTTTCTTGTCACCCCTGCTCAGTGGTTCCCAGACATGAAAGGCACCCAAGCAGAATTACAGAAAGGCAGACTAAAGACCTTTGATAGAAGGTGAAATGAATTGCTTGAGTCACTTAACATGCCTTTCACAGCTGAAAAATCTTTATTTTTAATTTCCAGTTCTGTCTTGACTGAAGTTTTTGTTTAGGAGTGTGACTTTTTGAAAAAGCACTGTTAAGATGCTATCACATTGCTGTTTTAAAAATTAATCTTAGGCTATATGTTTTAGGTTTGTACTGAAAAACTAGTATGTGGAATCATGTAAATAATTTTAAATTAGAAGTGACACGCAACGTAGAAAAAATAACATTTGTGGGCATTTTCCTGCTTTGATCCTTCGGATCTTCCAGGATCCACAGTAAATGCCCTCTGTTAAATGGCTACATCATATTCCAGAAGGATTGCTCTGTTTAGAATCTAATTAATCATTTAGGACTTTATCCAGACAAAACCTCAAATTTCTGTCACAGATTCCAGAGTCATCCCTGTGCAGTTCCCATGAATACAAACAATAGCTCAGGGGATAAAAAGCTTCTCAGCTCTGATTCCAGGAAACCCAGATCCCCCATTCTGACAGCTACTATTGTAAGCAAATTGATGACAATGCTTTTGGAGCATTATATGGAAACATTTTTTTTTCCTTTTGCTTGCTTGTGCTGTATTAACAGAGTATGGGGAATGATGGATGCCACCTGCTATATGCATTTGCTGTCATTCATTAATATGACATAAATAGAAGAGGGACAGTATAGACTATGCTCTCACCTTCACTTACAGAATCAGAACTTTTAAAGAAGAAAATTACTTTTTTTGTTTTGCTGTCAGTAATGCCTCTGTGTAGTGATACTACGGTTATCTTAACATGGCTATTTGCTGACTTCTTAAAGGAGAGGCACAGCTCATGCCCCAGGTTCCAGCTGACTCAGTAGATCTGGCTTCCTCTTTCTCATTACTTAACCTTGGTGTGGTAACACAAATAGCATATTCTAATTTAACCTTGTCTTTTGCCGTGTGGACACACCATTCAGATAGACATGATCCTGTAACAGAAATTTTCAGATGCCACCATAACTTGCCCTAGAAACAGTATGTAGTGCCTGAATTATTTGGACAGGTTGAGAAGCAAAGCTAGCTCCTGAGGGGGCTTTTGAGACTTATTTATGTCTCTTTACAGTGCTGCGCTGCATCATGTAGCAGTGCAAGGTTTGCTCAGGATTCTGTAGCCCCATGCTGCACTAAGTTTGAAGGTTTACCCTTGCTGGCTACCAAGTACTAAATAGTACATACATCTGAGCCTCCTGTTCTGTTGGCTTTCCTGAACGCTAGATACCTGTTAAAGCATAATGGATCATTATCGGTGGAAGAAGTATCCAGTGCAAAACTTCTGTTAACATCAGTAGAACAAGTCTTTCATAAATCATTGAAAGAGCCGGTCTGTCAAGCCTGGGGATTTTCTTAAGCATCCATCACTAAATATCTAAATATTTACAGGTAGATTAGATCTGTAAGCTCAATTTTGTATACTTTTGGACTCCTCTGTTGTAGTTATTCTTCAAGAATCACTGTTTCGCTGACTCTCTCTGAGCCTAACTTCTGGGTGTTAGATTTCTTGCTAATGTGAAAAAAGTCCAACTTCATCAAAGGGGGTAGTAGCAGCCTTTTAAGTTATCGTAGTTTGTAGCTGTATAATCTCCCTCGGCAGTACAGTCCGGAGCAAATCCACTGAACATGGATCACCTTCTCTTATTCATGTGTTCTTAGACTTTGAAATTGTTGTTTGTTCAGCTTTTTGGGCAGATCATGAATGGGGAAATCCCTGTTGTTTTTCCATCATTAAGATGTTCAATATGAACATCAGTACAACTTCAAGTCAACGTGCAGTTTCTGCCCCAAAGTTGGAAAAACCCAGTAGTCTTCACTGCTCCTTTTCTGTATTTCTGGTGCATAAAATAATGGCAAAACTTTCAAGAGTGGGTTCCATTCTTGTTTTTATTAATTGAGGTAAGCTGTCAAGGAATCACCTTTAAGTTTCTAGGCATTGGTTATAGGGCCCTATACAAGACATCAGAATGAGTATGACTCGGGCAGATTCTTTTATGGTTAGACAGTCCTTTTATGTTAAAAATAAATGTAGAAACATTTGGAAAGCTAAGCTTTATACTGTTTATTTCTGAGCTCTGCTTACTTCTGGTTTTCAGCCAGACAACCCTATGCGTAGTCATTTCCCACCTAAATAATTGAGATTGGATGTCACTTCCAGCACAAATAACATTCCACTTAATTTACCAGAACTATGTATAGTTAACTGGAAGTAGAATTATTTTTGTTGGTTATGGTGCTTAACATACTATTTTGCAGGGCTGAACCTACAATATTACCTAACACAAAATACCCATCTTCTGCCACAGTCATTTTCCTAACTCCCCCAAAAGTATAATTTGTTGGATTGTGTTAGGTGTTATTTAAGATGAAGTATTAAATTCGGACTTTACAGTTGATATTTCTAGGGAAAATTGTCCATCTTAAGCCATCATTCTAGTTCTTGCTAGTTTGTGTAATTTAAATAAGCTTTATGAAATCTTTCTTAATTTGAAGTACCGTGTGATAATTACAAGAATTTGTGAGAAGATGTTTATAACACTAGAAAAGGTTTACAATGCTAAGCTAAAATTGGTAGTTTAGGGAAATTTGTTCCCTCCTTGTCATTTGCTAGTGTTAGTGCTAATGTTACATATTTTGGAGATGATTATAGTGATGTCCTCAACTATTGTCATAAACTATCCTAATTCTTACAGTAACTAACCATTGTTTGCACTCCTTTTTCCATGAGGATTTTGTTTAGGAAATGGATAAGGTATTATCTTTAGGGCTTTTTTAGTAAAGATACAATACCTGTCACTACATCTTTTGGAGGAAATCTACAGTCATTTAAGTGAAATAAGTATTTTTGAAATTTGCAACAGAACCCGAGTAACATAATGTGGTCAATTTTATCCCTTCCCAATGCTCATGGTTAGCATTCTTGGAAGGTGATCTTCCTATGTTTCAATAAGTTCCTTAATGCTCATTAACTACAGTATTTTTTACTCTGTTTTATGGTCAATTGTCCACTAATGGGAAAGGAAGTTGAATCTCAGAACTATAACCCTGTCCAATTTTGGTTGGTCACCCAGACATCAGTTCACTAGGGAGCACTTCCCAGATTTGATTACACATACAAATTACAAGACCTTAAGACCTGATGATCACTCTTAATGACTTAGGAGTAATTTCTAGTGCCTGCAAGAGTTTAATATATGAATAGAAATTAGGTGGATTCTTAGGAGCTTAGAACTGGGGGTGGGGGGTGTCCTTCTTTTTCTTTAGGTCTTAAAACATTTACTTGAACAACTAAAACTTCTTAAAGTAATGAGAGTCACTAACAGTAACGGAATAAATTGTTATCTTGGGCTAGCTAGGTAAGCATTAAGCCTAGAATTTGTGTGAAATCTATGTAGTCCAAAGGTAGAGGGTAAATATCTCTTCAGACTGTCTTGGGGTATTAAAAATGTTGTAACTTTCCTGTGCAAGATGAAACGAGGAAAGGTTTTAAAGAATTTGTAAGATAATTACACCTTTGAAATACTTGCTGTGGTAGTCTGAGAAGTGTGGGGTATATAGGATGAACTGGGGATAAAGACGTGTCCAGTTATTCTCTGATAATCTCTCTTCTCGAGGACAGCCCCTGAGATGTTAAGCTGCAAGAGCAGCTCTACTTAATATGTTACCACCAGAAGCAATAATTTTTAAAGCATCTGTCCATGCATAGGGATTGAAGAACATGGCGCACAGAAATGAGCAGAAACCTTCAGTTCTTACAGACTCTAATAAATTCATACTGAGATAATACTCAAATAAGGAATTCCTTTTTGAAAACTGAGAATTTTCTGAATGTTATTTGGCATTGTTTGCTGACAGGCAATTAAATTTGCTTTAAAAAAAAAAAAATCATGCAGATCAACGCAACTGGATTTGAAAAGCTGTTGTGGTCTTTTGATGGCATGTGCCACATAGTGTACCGTAATTCTTGTTTTCTGCTTAAAAAGCTAATTGCAGGCTTTCCAGAAAACTCATGTCTGCTCTACTTTCATACTTCTCTGTATCAGAGATTGATTACCTGAAATGTGCTAATAAACTGTTGTACTATTTTACGTTTTTTTCTTTTTTTTTTTTTTTTTTTCTTTTTATAGATCATTTCAAGTGACCCATTCTGGGTACCAACCACTGAGGAGGAGTATTTGCACTTTGGGGAAAAGGCAGACTCAGAGAACCAGGCCCGCAAGTACATGAATGCAGTAAGAAAGCGAAAGGGACTTTATGTAGAAGAAAAAATTGTGGAGCATGCTGAAAAGCAAAGAACTCTCAGTAGAAATAAGTAGATGTGTCTGCTTCCTTTCTCTCCTGACTCAGCTAAGTGCGGGTGGATTATTTTCTATGCAGCAGATTCAAAATTTCATGGGGACTTTGTTCTTTGACACCACTTTTCTTACACACTGTAATGTCTGTGGCTTATGTTTTAATAAACTTAAGCCTTTCCAACTTACCCAGAGAAAATAGTTTGTTTATTTAAATAAAATATAGGCATATTTATTGCAATTGGTCTCAATTTTTAAAACTTACTGCCCTGTTGAACTTTGTCACAGGATTAGGAACTCCCAAATTAATTTGTTTCTGATTTATTAGATGTAATTAAAGTTAGAGCTGGTTAGCTAGTTTGTTGCAAATAAACTATGCACTTAATTTAGCTCCTTAATGTGTTTGATTCTGTTTTTAAAATTTATTTTAATTTCTGTGATGTATTTGTTACTCAGCAGTACTTTCCATAGTTGCCTCTGTGCGAATAGATGTAAGCCTGTTAAGAGTTTCTAAACTATTTGTTTTACTTTATTCCTCATGTAAGCAGTCATCTAAAGCAACAATGTCTCTTCTTTAAATCAAAAGGCAAAGATAGCACATGTGGAAGACTAAGCACTGCAAACCAAGCACTATTTGTCTTTTTTCCCTCCTTAAAACACATCTTACTAAAAAGTTCATATGGTTATCCTAAGCTGGGAGCTCAGGAGGTTCTGAACTAGGCACACACTACCTTTGCGAATCCTCTGTGTTTACAGACTCCTGTAGAAACTTCTACCCTTTCAACCTATTGTCTTGAATTCAGTGAAGGGAAACACTTGCAAAAATATACAAAATGTCTCGCTGTTTGCAGGTATCTAGGATGCAGAAGGCTCCAAAATGATTCGGACCAAGACTATCCAGAAAAAAAGCCCTCACAAGGCTTAGGTTTTAGTTAAGGAAAAGGGAAACCTTGGATAGACAAGAAGCATGATGCATGAATTATCTTCTCATTTGCTGCTTAGATTTGTAAAAGGAAAGGACAAGAATTCTAGAAGGTAAAGGCTGAATAGATGGGTGTCCTTGAAGAGTTTCTGATACTTAGTTAAATGAAAGGGAAATAAGTCCTCAAATCTTGTGCCAACTGACTTTCTGCTACCTCTTGTCTTTGCTAATTGCAAAGAGTTCTGTTTCCAGATAACCATGCAAATATGTTCTTCTTTTCTTTCCAGAATATAATATTTTTTTAATTTGTAATTGCCTTGTACTCCTTTAGCACCTACTTGGTCTTTCTAAATAAATATTATCTGTGTATCAATTAATGCAGCAGGCAGAATTTGCTCATATCCTTTTTGCTTCTTACGGGAAAGAAAACTGTTTCTTGTTTCACAAGCAGAATGTTTTTGAATGCCTAACTTTTATTTTAAATAGCAGCCTTTTCTTTTCTAGCTTGTTTGCTTTCATTATGGAAATGTTTCCTTTTAAGATTGTATTTATGAATTATTCAGGCAAATGAAATATTTGCCTTTCTTAGAAGGTTGTTCCATAAATTGCTGTTGTTTTGCAAGGGGTGTCTGCAGAGCAGCCCTATTAGAGCTTGAACAAACATCGTTAGGCAGGTTGGGCACTGCCAGCTGGTATAGGCATGGAAGGCATGGTAACTTCATGCAGCCTGCAAAGAACAATCCAGACATAAATGTTTGTCGTGAGATCTTGGTTAATACAACTACCCTACTAGCTGAATCGGAGATAGTTGAGGATGTCTGGCCTGCAGTTACAAAGGTGCTTGAATAGGTGATGTAGAGATGGACGGTTTGGTCGTTGTTAGACTACATAGTTGGTAACCATGATCTACTAGAGTAAGCAGAAAGTGCATTAACATAGATTTTAAAAATTTAACAATGGCTTTCATGTTTTATTATGGTGTATTTTTGGATTGCATCTCAAACAGCATAAAGATGATAAATCAGAATGTTGCAACACTATTATTTCTAAAGAGCAAAACCTACTAATTAGCAGAAGAAAATCAAACCAACCTGCAAGAAGTGCTAGCAGCGATGTTTGAAATCTGTTTTCTTTAGTAACAGCTACTATTGGGAAGAGAATCTAATTGCTTACGTGCCATGAATTGGTAACCGTTTTTCTCTGGATTGTTCAAAAGTAACTTGATGTCACTGCTTTTCTCCAGCTTTGTTACACATACATAACAATATGACATAATTTTGGGAAAATCTCTGCAAAGCGGGATAAATAACTTGCTGATGAAGCAAGCCGTGGAAAGATTTAATTGAGAATTAGCCATTATATACTTTAATTTTCCATTAACAGCTTTATTGCTAAATATAATACATATTTAAAATAAGCATACACTGCTTTTGAAAAATTGTGTATGTGTTAAGGTTCAGTATACTTTTAACTCTCCAAGAACTACGCACTCAATTGATGTGATTTGGCTCTACTGGCTTTAGTAGAGTCACGGCTCCTTACAACTGATTATGTGTAAAAACAACAGTCAGCTTCTATGTGGTAATATTTATTAGAGAATGGTAGCTGTTCCCTGGCAAGCCATATGATAATGCAAATAATTCCAGTTTGTAGAAAGAAAAAACAAAAATAGGAGTTAGATTTCCCCAGAGAAGAATAAAGACCAAGCAGTGGCTAGCAAGTCCCTTTCTCTTGTCTCCAGCCACAGTTCTTTTATCTTCTTGCTTTAAAAATCCTTTGCTTTCTCAAGCACTAGTCATCTTAGGTGAGTCACCTTTTTTTTTTTCTCCACATCTTTCTTTCTTTCTTTCTTTCAACAAACTTCTCATACGTTTTAAAGCAGGAGTCCTAAAAGGAAATCAAATTATAACTGGAGTCTGTACTGTGTTTTTTTTCCTTATCCCTCTTCCCATGTTAGTTTAGAACTTCAGCTGCAGCCTCAGCATTACAATTGATGAGGGGACAGAAACACCAGAGAAGCACAATGTTTCGGTACCAAACCACATGGTTCCCAAATTAGGTCTGAATAGTCTCTTGACTCCCTGCTAACCTTAGGAACTAACTCTTCTTGTTTGAGACGCTAATGTTTGGACGCTTAATCTGTGAGAAATAGAGCGTGTCACTCCTTCATCAAGTCGGCTGCTGTGCTAACAGGAGAGAAGCATGCGACATTTGAACTGCACACTGTACTTCTGATAAACTCAGAGCATGTAAGTGATTTTGGAATGCTTTAGTAGATTGAATACTTACTCCGATAGCAGAGGGGTCCTGGAAGGATTCTTGGACTCCAAATGGCCATTGTTTTGAGTTGAAACTGTCTTTAGCAATTTGAGGTTGGTTAGGCAGTCATAATTAGAAATGTCCTTCACATTTCTCACAGTGCATGGTAGACTCCTGCTTTTGTGTGTGTGGTGTGAGTTATAAATATATCAAGCCATAAAAAGTCTATAGGAAGGTTGTGAGCAGCACAGTTCAAGTACTTGCAGTCTTCTTGCGTACTCTTCCCGTAGCGTAAGAGGGGAGAGGTAAGTCAAGTCAGACTTTACAGTGGGTGACAAATAAGCAACAAGATTCCTCTCTTGAAAAGTTGTGGGCAGGAAGATTCTTTAATGCTACTTGAGGAATTTTTAGTTGATCTTTCAGACTGCCAGATTAAAAGGGAACCTTAAACTAACAAGTTTGGTACAGCCAGGCCTGGCATGTTGCCATGCCTGAGAAAAATTACATTACAGGGAGTTACCTTGTAGTTTGTGCAACTAGCTGGGACCCACAAGGGTGAAAGAACTTTGGCTTTTGCTAAGTGTTTGCTTGTTCTTTGTTTCCACAGATTGGGTGAGGCAAATAAATGTCTCAAATATCGATGAGAACCTGGACATCAGTTTCCTTCTCTTACTTTACACAGGAGCCAACTACGCTGTACTGGGCAATTCTGAGAGTAAAACAGCACTGTTGATTAGAGAGGTCTTCCTCAAATACATCTGTCTGAATCTTTTTTCATTTATAAACCTAGTGCCAGACAGATGAGACAACTTGAAGAATAGAAGCCTGCAGGTCTGCTTAAAACCTTCCCCAGAGTGGCTTGGCAATAGAACTTGAACTGGGAGTTCAGGTGACTTTTTTTCCTGGCCCTGATCATAGCAGCCTAAATTCTTTGGGCAGGGTATCTATAACTATTTTTCTGCTTCTGTTAGGGTTTCTCCTTTATAACTTTAGTTTGGTGTACAATGCTGTGTAGACTTTTCTGTGCTTCTTCCTGGCTTCCTTTGGAAGCAGAAATAGCAGTAGAAGAGCATGTGCAGGAAAGGATGTGAATGAGCTGGATCATTTTGTCAGCACCAATTTTTTTTAATGCTTGGTTTGAATTCTCACATAGCTTCTGATTCATTTTGATTCTTGTTCATAACAGACTGCCTGTGAAAACTCAGGAGTTGAAACTAGGCAAGGGAGTAGAGTTTTCTTTGTTGTATCACATACAGGATAAGGACAGTCAAGAAAAGAGTGCTAAGTTTTTTTTTTTGTAGTTCCTGTTGTAACGTTGACACACAGTCCTTTGGTATTCATGAAATGTTTTGAAATCCTTCCTTGAAGGGTGTTAAATGTACTCATTCTTCTTACTGCATACTACTAGATCCCCACTTAACAGGATGCTTATAAGAAGTTTCCATCAACTGATATTACTTCTGATATATAAAATCCATAGAAATGAAACTAAATCTAAAGCATGATTTTTTAAAATGAAATATTTACATAAAATTTCCAGTTAGTGAACGTTCTCTTAACACTGTAATTTGAGGGGTTTTACATTGTTAATAATGTTCTTATTTTGACTATAGCTAAGCTTTTCTATGGATCTGAAAGCTTTTTCATTAAATTTGTCTATAATATGTTACCATTGACAGAAGTGACCTGAAAACAAATGTTCTAAGCTAAGAAGTATTGTGAAAAGCATGGATACACCAAAGTTGGTTTGTTTTTTTTTGAACTTCAAGCTTACAGTTGAGTTCTTCAGATTCACCTACATCATCTCAGCTGAGACTGCGTGGTGTAAGACACAGGATCCATGTTAGTAGTGTTGTGAGGCACAATGTGTTTGGAGGGGGGAAATCCAAAAGGCTGATGCCATTTCCACAGTCATAACTCAAGCGTCTTGGGAATTTCTACTGAGTGGGATCCAATGAAGTTGGGGAAAGGCTGGCAGAATGTGAAGCAGAATCTCTTTAAACCATGCATAGATATGTCTGTAAAGTGATAAAAAGTGCATACTTTTTTTATTGTGCTGTTCTTTACCAGTTTGCACTCCTCAAATTTGCAGTGTCTCTGATTTGCTTCTTCGATACAGCCCTTGCAAGGAGAATAGTGACAATGTTAACGTGAGAGGCCTGGCTGATTTTACCGGTGCTTAGACAAATAGTTTACGTGCAAGCTAAAACATTTACGTGTAAATACAGTTTTGATTTAGCGGTATTTCTGAATTTTGGTGTCTTATCTACTTGATGTGGCTTAGTCATATCCTCTATTGTCAGTGTGTGCTTTTTGATTTGTTTTGTGCTAGTTTGGATCTACTGAAAGTAGATAAGATAAAAGTTATTACTGGTTTTTATAGTTTCTGTTAATAAACTGAACTGAAAAGTTTGGGGGGCATTGGTCTTTTACAGCTATATCATTCCATGATTATAAAACTCCTGCAAACCATGACTAACACGAGGAAAAAATAGATACCATGAAGTAGTGTGGTTTGGGCTCTTTGGCAGAGACTTCTGTTTCAACAGATGCTGTTTTCCTACAGCAGCTTTATTTATTTATTTATTGTTATTTTATCCTTCCTCCCCCTCTACTCATTCCTCCTCTTTCATTTCCTATTTTACCAAGGATCCAACTCCATAACCCCCTACTGATTCTTTAGAGGAACATTTTTATTATCAATTTATGTACTACTTCTTACTGAAGCTGCTTCTCTTTGTAAAGACTTGCTGATTCTGGAATTTAAATGAAAAAAAAAAAAAAAAAGAAAAAAAGAGAGGAGCAAAATTCAGTAGTGTTCCTGTTAGCATTTTTGACGGCCATATTAAAAGGCTTGTTCACCCTAACAGAAGTGGCTTGTCTCAGTATTCTCCAGTGAGATATCTAGATGTATTCCCTCCCCCCCCCGCCCCCCGAACAGCTGTTGGTGTAAAAGGCTAACAATAAATAATAATCTGCACAGGTAGCAGAACCAAAACTTTTGTTAAAAGAATCTGTAGCCTTTTTAAACCCTGCATTCTCTCCATGCTTGCAGACACTTTGCAGTCCCCCGACAGGGAGGGGATTTCCGTAAAGTTACGCTACTTTTTTGTGGCGTGGACACAAAGCACAGCTAAAATATGCATTTTCTCAAGTGGAATTACAAATGGAATTACAAATTACAAATCATCATCACCAATTCAGTGCTGCCTTTTCCCCATCTGTGGAGATCCCTTTCCAGAATTTTTTGTATGGTTCCTTTACACTGTAATAAATTGTCAGGTAATGAATAAATCACTCTTGGTTCATTGCTTTCTGCATGATTTATGCCAGTGTAAACTGCTACCTTGGAATGTGTTGTCATTTGTTTTCCTGTAGCAAAGGGCTCAGGCTTAGAGACAAGTCTTAAGAAATGTTTGGACTTCAGTGATGACTTAATGACAGCTATGTGTATGATTGTCCCCTCTGCCATATTCTCCAGAAAAGAATAATTTTGGATTATAGCTTGATTAAAAAAAGAAGGAAACCCCCACAATCTTAATGTAAAAAGGCAGCTGTAGAGTAAGCAACAAGCTTATAGAGGGGGTTAGTACAAAATGATCCTTAGCCATCTAACTTAGTGTGCCCTACAAAAGCAGTTGTAGTGATAATTTTACAGCATTTGAAAAAGGGAACATTCAGCTGTCTTGTAATTGTAGGATTCAAGAAAATAGTTTGGAGTGGCCACCATGCAATGGAGGCCTAAATGCTGTCTTTAGTGGGGTTGTTAAGAAGGTTAATCGTGATGAAGAGGCAGATTTAATCATGATTAAAGAGGACTTCACACAGGCCATGGCAGCTTCAGGGGACCCGCTCCTTTGCTGCGTCTGAAGGCAGTGTAACCTTTTGGCTAGACTTACTGCCTGAGTACTCTGAGATTTTACTCCTACTTTGTTCAGAGGGATGGATGCAAAGTCAAGGTCGGGGCATGTAGGAGCAGGGACTATGATGGCAAAAAATACCTCAAAAATTTTCATGGCAGGAGTGATACAACCATTAAGCAGTGGTTTCTGATTGCCTCTAATATATGTGTTTGACTGTAAGTCCTTTTATTTCTTTTTCTAGTGCTCCTTTAAAGGATAATTTCATAACAACCTAATTCCAAAGGCTGATTTATTTGCTCAGTGATACAGACATATCCAGAGCCAACTGGTGCTGAAATATAGCAGCAAGCATGCTAGGGAGTATACTTGCAGCCAATTGTTTTCTGTCTTTCATCACTTGTCATGGTAGCATTTACCTTTAGGAGGTCAAGAGAATGTATCTTTAGAAGAAAAAACTGGCATTTCTTGATGGAGTGACTGACAGAAGGAGCTGTGTAATCAGCAGCTGAAGCTGCACTTCCCCTAGAGACGAGGCACAGTGTATGTTCATGACAAGTGCTGCTATCACTGGTCTGGGGATTGAAAGCTGATCCTATTTATGAATCCGTGTCTTCTCCCTGTAATATTGCTGTCATGCGGTATGAACAGCTTAGGAAGGTTATTTAAAATTAACCTTCCTGTGTTAAAACAATATCTAGTCTGTTCCCATCACATCCAACATTGTAAGCATCAAGGCCAGTGAGTAATTCGACTGCAGCTGGTGTGAAAGGGAAAGGCTGGAGAAGAAATGTAAAAATGCTGTGGAAAAAAGTAGCATCATGCTTGTATGCGTGCCTTTATAGTAACTGTTTTAATTACATAATGAAATTGCTTTGTGGCTCTGGAAGTGTTCAGTAATAGATTGTGTGCAGTGTGCAAGTGTGCTATATGGAAGGTACGCTGCCTTGACAGGCAGAATGTAATTACCAGGCAGAGCATGCCTTTTGTACAGCCTTCCTCTGCAAAGGAAAGCGCGAAGAAACAAACCTCTGTAGCGTGTTTCTCTGTCTCCCGTGCTGTCCTGCAGATTTCAATAGAAACCTCTTGACTGTGGCCAGCGCATCGTTTCAGGGAGCGTGTGGAATGGAGCTGTGCGTTCCCACCAGCAGCAGTTCCCTGGGTTGCAGTTTACTGACTGTATAGGAAGCAGCTCTAAATAATCTTTTTAATCCCTTTCCACCAGGACGCAGCAGTGAATTGTGGCTTCTCTTGAATCTTGCTTCTGGGACAGGTGGAGCCTCAAGAACTGCATGCAAGCATATTCTGAACAGAGATCCACAGGCTGTACAAAGGTGGGAGGCCCACGGTCATGAAATGACAGAGCTTGCTCTCCTCTCATGTAAGACAATGCTATAAGGGAAACTCCTTAATTATTTTTTGCTCTTGTGGTTCTCTCTGTTGAGCACGTTAGAGCACATGAGGAAGCCTCTGCCAACCTGGAGTGGAAGAGCTTGGGCTATAGGAAAGGGAAGTACAGTAACTGTCCTACTTCCTGATGGCTGTCACTTGTGCTTGAGCTTAGCGACATCATTTCTTCCAAGCCAAAGAGAAGGTGCTAAAACAGTGATTGGCACCTAAGTGTGTAGACAAGAGCTGGTGGCTGACAAGCTGAGCTCTGCTTTTGCTCTAGAGCTTGCAGGTAACGTACTGGCCAACAGCTGCATCTTCTAAATGTGTCTGTAGAGGTAAAGTAACCTTAAGGTTCCCTTGCTTTTGTTGTGTAAACAGATTCTGTATTGATGTCAGTAGTTTAGACTTGAGCAATGTCATTGTCATATTATGTGTGATTCAGACTTAGACAAACAATCAAAAGAGACAAGTTCCCCAGCCCATGCTGCTGGCCGTGTTAACCCGGGGAATGTATCTCCCGTGAGCAGGCAGCCAAAGGAAAACAGAGGCCAAAGAGCTGAAGCTGGAGATTAGCTTTAACTTCTGGTTGGAAGAAGCACAGGAGCTGTTCAGTGAAGGAAGTCACTGAATAGTTGAAAGAATCACTGAACAGCATGAAAATCATACATACTTCATCACACAGCCTTCAGTGCAGCCATGTGACTGGCATGGCATTTGCATCCCTGTGGCAAATTAACTCCCTCGTGTTGCATCCCTGGAGGATATGCGCTGCTTTTGCAGCTGATTACATGGACGTGCGGTATGTAGTACAGCCTAGCCTTCGGTTTTTAGGACTTATAAATTTAGATTTAGGACCAGAATCTCATTTTGTGTAATTTGTTGTGGTTTATGTGACCAGTTGAGTCCTGTTTGATTTCTGCCAGATGAGGATCTGGGGTTTTGTGCCACTTCCATTTTGTTCTTGACTTACAGAGTGACAGGTATCGGTGATAACGGTAGCTGAGCCTTTTTTTTTCATAGATTTATTACTGGAGAGCAGAAATATGTCTGCAGACTTGTGAGCACTCCTATAAATAGCAAGCTACTGTGCATAAGGCGACTGTTACTGTTGCCAACTCCATGTTTTTATGACAAATCTTGTGATATTTTGTTTTTCTGAAAAACCTCAGGTCTTGTATTTCCTCAGAATCTCTGTTTTCATTAAAAAAAAAAAAAAGGCTTGCAGTTTAATGTTGGCATCGAATTAGAGAAAAACATGAAAATGTTTGCAGCTTCATCATGATGGCAGAAAAACCCAAATGCATACAAGAACCCCCAAATATAGTATTTTACTTTAAAAGCAACAAACAAAAAATCCCAAACCACTGAGTAAATGAAAGACTCGTGGTTTTGCAGGACAGACTCTTAATGTCTGTGTTGTGGTCTTTTACTGTAACTGTAAAAGTGACTTTTGTAATACTTTTTTAAAGTGGTGTTTTGTTTTTTTATCATTGCAGATAAGCTTCTTGCAAAATCCATATTTAAAAAGAAAAGATGTTGAATCCTTTGGAAACATTGGTCACTTTATAAAACAAAGAGCTTCTAATAGTCCCTGAACAGATGCCTTTTTCTCTAGATTTAATTTTTGATGTGAGTCTGCATGAGACAAAGCAGAAGGGCTGGAGGCTGACAGTAAATCTGCTAAAATACTGAGCTGCTGTGGGGGGAAACGCTAATCTAGATTCTTCCCTCCTTGCTCGATGTATGCGGAGTTACCTACCCCTGCTTTTTATCAGGGTAAATGTTTAAAGAGTAGTTAATTCTATTTTAACTTTTAGACCTTGGATTTCATTTTATAAAGATTTTCTCAAAATTCAACCCTCCTTTAGCCCCTAGCTTGGCTGAGAGCTAACAAGTCTGTTTGTACTGTGCTTTTACTGGAGAGTCTCAGGTCATAACTTAGTGAATTGAATGTGCTGAGGCTAAATCTTTGGGGGACAGGGCAAGTGATCACAAATGAGGCTGCAAACTGAACTAGAGGTTTCCTTCTTTCACTAGTCCTCATGAACTGGCCTTTCTCCTTTGCTCAGTGAGAGAGAAAAAGACTTAAACATTAAGTCTTGCAGGACGTTATTATCCAACACTTCAACAAAAGGGAGAGAAAGAAGAAGCTGATGTGTTTGATATTTCAGATGTAAAAATCGATTTGAAATTATTTCCGATCACCTTTAATCATCCTGAATAGGTAACAAAAGGGAAAAAAGTCACAGTGTAAGATTTTCACTCTGCTTTTGTTGACAATAAATGCTGTTGTAGATGAAGCAGTCATGAGGGCCAGAAGAAAGAAAGATGATTACTGGATAAGTAGGCAAACTTCACTTTTGAAAGTTGTGCAACCAGAGGTAACATTATGGAAGAGAAAAGTAGAATTTGGTAGGTTCAAAGGTGTTTTTGCTACAACAAATATTATTTTGGAAAAGTTGATGGAGCTGTTACAGAGGTTTGCAGAAATGATGATTTCCTGCTACTTAAGAGATTGAAATACTGCAACTTCTGTTAATTTCCCAATCAAGGGATATTTTCCATGCCACTGAGCTATGTTGGTTTTCTGTTGTTAACCTCTAAAAAGCTTTTTTTAGAATTACAGCAAGTCAGGGGAGTTTGTTTATTTTGCAGCCCTTTTACTCTGTGGATTTAAACAAATCGTTTGAATCATATGTGTATTTTCAGTGTTTCAAAGCAAAGATGGGGACTTCCCCTATTATGCTGTATTTCCTTTCCTGACGCTGCTGTATCAAACCTCTTGGTGATGATATTCATCACTGATTTACAACAATGCTTCCAAAGAGCATGCTGCTTTTATTTTGGATATAAAAATAGGGGAAAACATCCCAGGAACTCATCGAGTTATCAAAAAATGTGTTTTCTCTTTTCCTTCAGCTCTGGCAAATGTCATTTCAAATGCTACATCATTTGCTGTAAAATGTTTTTTACAAACCTAAATGCATACTTGTGGGAAGTAAAATGAATGATTTGTGGATTTTTAGCAGAGGAGGAACTGGTGGCAAAATCTGGGGTGTGTTTTTTCTGTGCTGATTGCTCAGGGATGTATTTTAATACCTAATCAGAAGTCATTACCGGTTTGTGCAGCATTAATTCATACAGCCTTCCATACATACACACTCTTGGGTCCCTCAGGGCAGGATGGTTCTTTAATGGACCACATTCCTGAGATCAACTGATAAGGCTGCATCATTCACCTTCACCCACACTGGTGATCTGCAAAGTAAGCAAACATTTAACTGCCTCATGAAAGAAGGCTGAAACTGAGTTTCCACTCCCAGCACTTCCTGCTAAAGAAACAGCCTTAGGTTTTGTTTGCTTGTTGGGTGTTGTGTGTTTTCAAAAAAAAAAAAAAAATTATCCTAGCCTTCTAGAAGGAATACCCAGAGGCAACATATTTCATAGAGCGGTCTCTTTCCCCATGATGATGGGTCTTCCAGCACACCAATACTGATCAGTAATGGAAAGACCTGATTTTAGAAACTTGGTAGGCGGTGCTGGGATATTGCAATAGCATCAGGTGGGAATATCTGTGAAGCATGTCTACCACCTGGAGGAGCATTCACTGTAAACTCGGAATGTGCCAGAAATGTGTGTCAGGCAAAGGTACTGGAGTTCTGGTACAGTGCAAATGGAAGGAGGATGAGGGTTGCTGCGAAGAGAATATGGGTGTTCAGAGGTGGGTCTAATTTTATTGCTATGTATAAAAAGAAAGTAGTAAGTTAGTAATTCCTTTTCTTAAGGATGTTTTGAATACTGAGAAAATCCTTCTCCACAGCTGTACGATGCATTTAAATCACCCAGCGGAAGCAACAATCTATATTAATGTAAATGTGTTTTGATGTTCTTAGAAGTTTAAATGAAACACCCACATCCAGGAAGCTAGTTAGCTCATGCGGGAGCACAATTGCAATTCTTCATTAAACATACTATGTAGGACTTCTTTTTCACTTCAGAAGCACTGAACTTTGGCAATTTATATTTATTTGAGATGAAAGAGGCAAGCTAACAATTCAATGCTTATCCCTTCTAAGTAAGAGGAGACCTTGTGTTACAAATCAATTTATCATTTTTAAAAACTCTTAATTTTTGATGTATTGCTCATTCCTATTGCAGATGATTAGCATCACTGCCTGTTCTGTAGAGACAGCTTCTCTTTTTACCACAGCACATATCCACCCTCCATATCCATAGGAAAATGTTGCAGGAGGTAATGGAAATACAACCGGTAGGGTTCTGTAGAAATTACTCAACGAGTGTCAAAAATGTGGATATTTTCTCAGATATTATAAACTTGTGTAATTTGGTTGTCTTGGTAGCTAACATTACTTAGCTAGTGTTGTAGCTCTTCTATATCAAAGAAGCAAAACTGATTTATTCTGCTTGAGAATCTATGGGGGATTTTATTCTTTATGCAGATTTGGATCTTAACCAGCCTGTGGAATTACAGTGCAGGGAAAAGCTGTATATTAAACCTTACTTGGATGTTCTAAGGCAAACTCTCCTTTGTTTGATGAGCCCTATTATTTAGTTCCATGTAGGTGTCAGTGCTTCTATTTGAAATGGAACCAGATCTTCTATTCAAGCTTACATATGCTTATAACGTTTTCTTTGTAATGTTTTAGCAATAATAAATGGGACTGGGACCAGTGCAGAGTAAGATTTTTCATGAGTGAAGCCCAGAGCAAAACCTGCGGCACTCTACTGTATTATGTTGGAGAAAGTACTGCCCCTGTAGCTTTTCTCTAATGTTCAGCATGGGCTTTACATGTAAGTCTGTTTAATTATTGCCCCTTGGAGCAGATAAGTATATAGAATGATCTCACTCTATTGTTAAGATAATTTGTCTTTGGGGATTCTGACCTTCACATTTCAATGACATCATCCTTCTTACAGACTGTAAATCACTAATGTTGACTCCTGGCCTTACTAATAAAACCTGCAGAAATATAGTATGGAATAACAGCGTGCTTCTATTAATATTGTTAGATGTTTTGTAACTTTTAGCTGCGCAAAACCATTTTTTAAAGGTAGTAAATTTGCATACTCGTAGCCTCATTTCATGTTCCGAACCAATGTATTATATGCCAGCCCATATAGTGTGCACATCTAGCTGAGCTGTAACTTAGGTGTTTTCTTTTAATTATGATCTAAATAGCTTTATTCATTATCCTGAAACACAACAGCAAAGAGAAACTCTTCTCACAATGGCCAATTTTTAAATTGCAGAAACATTGCAAAAAAATTATAATGTACCTGTTTACCTACAGCCGATGGCCTTCATTTATAGAAAAGGCCAATTTTGCATGAACCCACAAAGACAAATCTGTCTTTAACACACGTTTTCAGCAGAGCTTCTTGGAAATGGTTCTTTCAAAATACCTCTGGATGTTGCCTATCAGTTTCTTCAGTAAATACCTTCATGTTGTCATCCAGGGTATTGCAAGGAGTGATGAGCTGCAATTTTGTGATTTTTTTTCTGGGTCTGAAGAACTTAATATTCTTGCCACAGCCTATTACGGGGCTGAAGCAAAGGAATCCTCTTCCCTTTGTTGGTCCTTCCATGTGTTGGCTTGTGTGCATTTTACCTTTTGGGCGGTACGGGTCTTCTAGTATTAATTTCTAATGCTTAATTAATGCCTCATATAATGGAATTAAGATCATCCAAATCAAACCAGTGTTTTGAGATCTTGTGGGTCTGGGAGCTACTTGTGTACAGTCACTTTCACTCTTTCTCCTGCATATTCACTTTCCTGTTAATGTTTGTATATCTTTTTCACATGCAAGAGGAAGAGAAAACTGTACCTAAGAAGATAAGATTGCAAGGTATGCACACTGGACAGTTTGGGAACTAGATGGGAGACTGTAGGAAATCTTTTTTACTATTTGTGATTCATTATATTTCAGGCTGGCATGTGTGCTTTTTGACCTATTAATGTGATTTGTGTCCTATCCTATAGTAAGGGGAAAATGGACAAAAATTGAAGCTGCTTGGCAGTAGCTACCGGTGTGTACAGTGATGTGCAGATACAATTTCTGTGAAGCTCCTGTCTCTGGGATTTCTTTGCACATGAAAAGCATAATTTCTTGCTAATCACAGTTTTAACAACCACATCTCCACTTTGTCATGTTTCAGTTCCAGGACCCCAGTGATACTGTAAATGTTTCAAAAATCTTGGCTGGACAGTAGAGAAATCCAAGTGTGAAAAAGATCAACTTTGTCCCCTTCTACTTCCCTTCCTTCCAGCTTGCTGCTTTTTCTCTTTGCCCATTTTCATTTACCGCTTGTTTTCAGCGGAAGCTTCACAGCTGTAGAATATAAGTCTAAACACCAGCAAGGCTGGATGTTCTTTGCAAGCAGCCAGTGTGCCCTGTATTGATCATTGGTTTATTTTGCAGTACTCCCCCCTCCCCCCCAAGCTAAAACTAACCTGAAATCATCATTCTACCCTTTTGATTTTAATGTCACTCTTTTAAGTTTCTTGTTCGAAGTATTGTTTTCTCCCTAAGAGTCCATAGGAGGTCTTTGCCATTTTAAACTTTTTTAGTGTTTTTAAGGAAATGTTGATAACAGCCTATCTTTTCCTAAAAAAGACTGAAAAGGAAAAACAGTGATCCCTGCTTCCCGCCCCCCCCATTGGTCCAGACATTTCCATTCAGAATTACATTCTATCTTCTAGGTGTGTTTAACTTGATCTGCGCAGTTTGTGTTTGTTTTCTCGGTGTTCACAATTACACGCTGTAGACAGTGACTTCTGGGCCTTTTAGAGCTGCCGATCAGAAGGCAAATGGGAGATAAGTATTCTGAAAAAAAAGAACCAGACTGTAGGCTGTGTTGTGCTCTTTATGTATTTTCCAGCTGGTTTTGCTTCTAACCTTCAGCATTCCTCATGGGACACTGATGCAAATCTGCATTCGCTTTTTTTGCTCTTTGTGTATAACACACAAGACCTAAAGGAAAGCAGTAATTTGCAATATTAGGAAATGTGGCTCGGTGTCCCCGGCCCCAGTGTGAACATGCACATTTGAATATGAATGAAAGTGGGCCAGAACCCCCTTGAAGCGTGGAGCTGATGCAGACTGCCTGCCCTTTCCGCTTTAAGTACTGTATTTTTTTATTCTTTTTTTTCCCCTCCTTTGCCGATCAACAGCTACCATATGGGCTGAGCTTCAGCCAGTCAACTACTAAATTACAAACGCTCTTTTGACTGTAAATTGAATGGAAAAGGATGTCAGTTACCGCTTTCCTCCTGTGGCCCCACCACAAGAGCACCTGCAGTAAAGAGGTGGCATTCATGCTCTGCGAGACACCCCACGCTGCTGCTGTTAGCCCAGCAGCTCGAGCCTTGGCTTTGCTTACCCCACTGCTGTCACAGCGAAAAGATGGCAAAGATAAGAGCCTCACTTTTGAAGATCAGCTCACTTAGAGGCACGTCTCGGCACTTATCCACAGTATTTTGTTTCCACTAAAGGAAGTAAAAATCCGCTGGGGAAGATGGCTATCGGTGGTATCCTTCAAAGAGGAGCCTTTGACTTAGGCATATGTTTACCGTATTTATTCTGACATTTGTTATGAAATTATAACTGCTTTCTCCGAGAACCTCGCACAGTGACAGGTTCAGCTCCCTTACAGGATTAGCTGGTTTCCAGCCTGAATGCTGGAACAAAACGATTCTGTTTCTTGCCTGTGCAAAGGTGGTCTGGAATGTGACCGTTCCTCTGTCCCCCAGAGTGCGTGAAGAGGATTTGGGCAGGGAGAAGCTGCTGATGTCTGGAAGCGGTGAGCTGGGCAGTCCGTGAAGGGAGACAGCTGTTAGGCCAAGAGAGGTGCCTTGTATCCCGATACGTAACATGGCAGCTGAGCTGGGGAGCAGGCCGGGAGCGAGCCTGCAGCTGCTGCTGGCAAGGGCCTGCCAGCCCTGGGGTTCTAGGAAGGCTGGTGGAACTCTCCGTCATCTGCTGTGCTCATTAACTCTTCCTTTCCTACTTAGATACAGATGCATGTGTGTCATTATTGAACTAGCCAGAATGTTGACTCGGCCTGTGATTTAAAATAATTGGGAAGAACGGGCAGTTTAACAATGAGGATATTTTCTTTTACCTTCTGAAGCCTAAAGCTACATGGCTGGCTAAAGTATTATTTTTGTGGAGTTCCCCAGTGCATTGCTGGATGCGTTACATATCTGCCTTATGGCTTTTGTCCCGAAACTCCTTAAAGTTCAGTGCCTACAAGCATAAACTCCACTCGTGAATCACTGGAGGGTAGTCGTTAGGTCAAGGCTCAGCACGCTGAAAAAAGTATTACAGTGCTAAGGACTTTATGGGGTGACCAAGTAACATTCAGTATGTTAATTTACAATTACTGCTTATGACTTAAAATTGTACCGATCGGAGGCCTTGAGCATTTCTGCCAGTGTCAAACCCCACAAAACGCAGTCGAATATTCTAACGTTAAGCTGGCTGTGCAATTCTGGTAATTATCCGGCAGCGTGTAACATTTAAGAGGTCGTGTATTTTTATGTATCATACTGTGTAGTTGTCCTTCTCCCCGGAACTGAGCAGATGATAGGAGCTACTGCTGTTTGAATAATCTCAAAGCAAGATGCTGATGTTCAAAAGTTGTTTTTAGAAAATTTCCTGTATCTTTAGAGGGCTTTAATGTCCTTTCTTCTGAGATGGTAGATGACACCTTACATAATGAGTACTGTCAGATGGGTTCATCCTTGGTTCCTCTCCCGGCCCTGGGCCACCTTTTAGCATTCATGCATATTATGACTACTTTAACTAACGTGCCTATAAAGTATTTCCACATGTTTATTGAGCTTAGAGTCAGAAAATTAAATTGTGTTTTATGGTGAGTTTTTTGGATATCCATTTGTGCCCTTGTTTCCTACCAGCTGTGCAGTGCTGAAAATTAATAGCTCAGGTTTCCATTACCTGTACTTTTTATGGATGTTTAGCCTTCGTTCTGCTTTTGTTTCTTATTCTAAACATTTTGTAGCTAAAGCAGGCATGTGTACAATATTTGTTGCTTTTTAATAAAACCTGTAGGGTTCTTTTTATTATTTGTACTATTTAAAACAGGTTTGGAGAGATGCCGTGGCACAGCTGGCATCTAGAAATCTTGTAGCTGCTTCACACCATGAAAGCATGGTAAGCTTGTTTTTCACATCTTTTCTAGATTCTTAAAAGATATGGGACATCTTCTAGGAAGGCAAGTCCAAGTTTGGGAGCAGTAAATGAAAGTCTGTTTTAAGCAGCACTATTGCTGGCTTTTTAGTCTGCTTCCTGGCAGTTTCCTCGTGGTATCTCCAAAATGTCTTGACTGACAAGATCCTAACAGGTTTTTTTCTTTGGTTGCTGTGTCTGAGTAGAAACTGGTGGTGAATTGTTGCAAAGTTATCTGTCAGGGTTCACCTACAGGATAATACTGTAGAGAGGAGAGGGAATGAAGTGGCTGCTCATCAGAGCAGGGAAAACTGAGGAAAAGAGGTATGGGATTGTGGAGAGGGAAAAGAGGACAGGAGAGCATGAATAATTTTCAGTGTGGATAAAATGTATGTCTCCATTTCTGGTTCTTTCAATCGCCTACAGCCCTGGGCTTGTACCCAGAGAATCACAGGATGGTCAGGGTTGGAAGTGACCTCTGGAGATCACCTTGTCCAATCGCCCTGCTCAAGCAGGGCCACCTAGAGCAGGTTGCCCAGGACTATGTGCAGTCAGGTTTTGAGTACCTTCAAGGATATCTCCAAGACAGGTCCTTGAATTCACACGTACGCCCTTGCTAGACATGCCAAAGTCTTTCAGAAGGGAGATTTCACTAGAGAGGCCTTCTAAAACCTGCTGGACCATAGAAGGTCTTAGATGCCAATCTTATGGGGTGTGTGTGTGTGTGTGCAGAATTCCTAAATAAACAGAAAAACATGCACATAAGTAGGAAAGTATGTGTAAATGTGAACTTCTCCTAGGTCTGATCACACCTACAAAGAAATTTCTCCTGTTACAAGAATTCTCGAACCTTAGAAAGTCTCTGAAACTTGCAGGTGGATTCAGAAATTTGTATTTCTGCTGGAGTTGGAGATTGAAAGTGTGATATTGGTTTCTTAAACATGCTCTATAAACAATATTAGGAGACACAAATCCTATTTCTACCCAGTGTCTTTTGATAAGCTCAGTGTGAGCTTGCGTTAATATACACTCATTCTGAATTTACTTTTGCTCAGAAGTATTTTGGAGTTACCAGAATTTATTTTTTAATGCATCATGTGTTGCCATCACTTATCTTAAGTCAAGCAGCTGCTTTTATATCCTGTTTTTCTGTCTCTTGCTAGCTTTGTGCCTGATACGGGACATCTTGCTGCAGTCGTTCTGCTTTGGATATGTCAGTCATGTACACAGCGTGGGGATAGGTGTTGCTTCCTTTGGACTGTGTGAAAGCGGTGCTGGCAGCATAGAAAGAGTTGGGCTGAAGTAACTTTCTTCCATTAGAAGAAAAAAAATCTGAAAAAAATAAGGTCTGAATTGTATCTAGAGGTAAGGTGACTTTCATTCAAAATCTAAAATACGGATCTTTGCTTCTTTCCTCCCCCGAATTCCAGAAAATATGATTTGTCTTTGATTATGGATGGGTTGAGGATTTTTTTTTTAAGCAGATGTTTTTAAATCGGTGGTTTCTTTGGTATGCTGAAAGAAAATAAATACATTCAAAAGGGCTGAGAATTTAACCATGGGGAAAAGCTAAAGAAAAGCGAGACAAATTCTTGTACTGACTCCATGAACCCTTTGGGTGACAGGTTCAGCACTGTTTCCCCATTTGCTTTAGTGACACACAGACTCACCACAAAATTCCTTAAGCTTTTGTCCTGGCTGGTCTGTGAAGAAGGCTTACACAAATGGAGAAGTGCTGTGACAGCAGCTGAAAGTCAGCATGATACTGATGCAGGCTGGGCTGCCATGGGAGGAGGGGAAAAAACCCAAACCTCTAGCACAGTACACCCATGCTGGCAGCTCCTGCAAGGATTTGCTTTTACTTCTGCTCGCTCTCGGGGAGGCTTTTCCTGCCTTTCAGTCATCAACCACTGAACACTTTTCCCCTCTGGCCTCTCCAAAACACCCTCAGCTACCTCAGGGGATTCTAACAAATTGAGTGAGTAGCCCACAAGGGCCCCTCGCCTAACAAACCCTCCAGAATCTTCCGGCATTTTAACCAGATATTATCTGTGTCACCCAATTCATGATGATAAACGTTTCTCCAGTTTATTTTTTTCAAGGTGTAAAGTACGGAACTGGAAGAAACACTAAACAGTTAATTAAACAATTTGTACTTAGTGTCTGCTTGGTACTGTGCAACCCAGGGGCTGTCCTTGACTTAATGCTTTAATAAAAAAAGCTCGTGTAGCTTCTGTTACAAAACAGACCTGGCCCTGGAAAGAGAAAAGAGATGTTTTGAAAAACAAGGTGGTATGGGAGGCTCTGCCCCTCCATGTTACCTAATGGGGTGTTAGTAACCTACCAATGACACTATCGCTTCCTCAAGTCTCTTCCCTTTGTGTTTACAACATTTCTTCTGACAGCTGAGAAGGAGCAAGTTTCCAAGGGCTCAAGGTTTTTTTCAGCAGCACCCAGAAGTCTGGCACCTTACCCTGACCTTGTAAGTCTGCAAAACTGGCCTGGAAATTAAATGGAAACAGACTCTCTCTTGAGAGTCCAGCTCCCTCCTACTCCTGGTTGGGCCAGAAACACTGTGAGAACAGACAGATTTCCTAGCAGTATCCTGGCACTTTCTTATCCATTGCCGGCCAAAACCAGAAAGTGTTAAAAAAAAAAAAAAAAAAAAGAGAGAGAGAGAAAGAAAGAAAAGAAAAAAGAAAACTCTATAGGAAGTGGGAGGAGAGGAAAGCACTGTATATTTTTAAAACAGAAATCTTATCTGAGTTTTGGGTCGGTTGCTTTGTCTGACTGGTTCATCTACCCCCTCTCCTAATCCCTGTGTTTACTGCAGAGCTTTGTGGTTTCCTTCCTCCGGTCCCCTTGGTTATCTGGGCTGGCACGGAGCCTGGGTTCTGCTTCCCTTCCCCCTTGCGCACCTTTGTATCCCCCGCCACTGGATCCTGCAAAGGCAAGTCTTAATTCTTCACACACGCTTTTTTTTTTTTTTTTTTTTTTTTTTGTCGTCATTTGCAGCTACTCAGGGGCACCTTTTGCAGGCTGTTGTGCTCAACCCTCATTGCTTTGCCTTCAGCTTGGCCTGTGGTTTTTGGTTTCCTTTTTTTTTTTTTAATTTTATTTTATTTTATTTCTGGTTGCCCTGAAGTGCGCACAGAGTTGCTGACAGCCCATGGAAAACTCAGCAAAACATTCCACGCAGAGCACTTGCTTGCCTTCACCATCCTTTCCTGTGCCACGCTCATTTTTATTAGAGGTAACTGAGAAAACAGGACCTTTGGGCTTTGGCTGATCTGCTGCTGCTGCTTTCAGACACAACATGCAGGTCTGGAGCACCATCTCCCCTGCTTCCAGCCCAGCCTTCTAGCCCTATGGCTACTTCTGTTGGTTCCTCGTCAGGAACTTGCTCTGCCATCAGCTGTACAAGCCAACTGCTTCCAGCTTTTCCTGGTTCTCTTTTTCTCCCCAAGTTACCCAGACAACTAATCCTTCTCTCTTAAGTTCACCTCCTTCATTTTTATGGTTCCCACTAGCTACTTGTTCCCTTTCTCCCTTGTTTTGAGAGGTCTGGCAGCAAAGCCTCAGACATTTCAGTACTTGCATGTTTCAGGATTTTTATTTTCCCGGTAAAGTAGTAATGTTTTTTTAGGGAGTTAAGGAGGCATCCTCTAACATGGTCATGGCCTGGTACTTTCCCAGCTCGTCAGCTCGATCCGTGCTGTACTAGCTCCCCGGCAGTGTTAAGCAGCTCATTGTAAGCCAGGACAAAAGACATTCAGCAGCTTAGAGAAAGGTGATATGACAAGCTGAGCCCACCCTGTCTCAGGCTGCCTTATGTGGCAAGCCTGGAGAGAAGGCTTCTTACCTAGTTAAGGAATTTCAGAAACTCACTGTCCCATCTTTAATTAGGAAGGATTGTTTGATAAGATTTCTTTAGATGCAGCTGTCACAAGTAGATCAGCATGGCCGCAGGCAAAAAGAGCATGGGAATACCACAGCCCACCCCTTTTCCAGTACTACCAGACATCCTTTGAGGCAGTTTTCAAGATCTTGCTCAGCATCTGCATAGATCTCCCATTAAAGAGTGGAAATTTTGATGTTGAGTAGGATGAGGACAGCAATCTCACACAGTTTTGAAAATCTTGTCCCCAGTTTCTTGGAACCACGCAGGCTGCAGCTACATGTGGATGCTTGCCCGTGCCACCCAGCTGTGCATCCCTTAAGTACCTTGCTTTAAGGTACAGAGCTGTCCCTTTATGTCACTCCTGCGTTAACACAAACGTAGCCTGAAGCAAGATAAGCCAGTCTAAAGGTACACTGGCGATGATTGCAGAAGTAATTTTCAAAATGAGGAGCACTTGCTTTGAAAGCCAGTTGGGTGCTTTAGATACCAAGCTCAGAACCTGGTGGCCTTGTCTATATGTTTTCCTGCTTCCCAATGTCGTCTTCATGCACTGGAATTAGTCTTTGCTCTCCAGATTTCTTTACTGCAGTGGTGGAGCCTCCTTTTGCCATCATTAACAGCTATGTTGGATTTTATTTTGAAAATGTTTTCTCTGTGTGCTCCCATCTCTCAGATTTTATTCCAGCCCAGTTTTAAGGATTGCAACCCCTGCAGGAGTCCCTACAAATCTTATGACTGGATCTCATGACAACAGCCTCTTCAATGTTGTTGATTAATCTTTGTTCTCTTGGAAGTTAAGAAGTTTGCACAAATAAGAAAGCCCTCTCTATTACTCAATAACCAGCCCAACTTACATCCTAAGAGTACAGTGGAAAATTTGACTGTTGTGGGCCAAAAGAATCTAACCGTGTTACCAAAGGCGTTATGCAAGACTAAATGAAGTTACATTTTCTTCAGACTATTCAACTCTCTGCATAATTTACTTAGTATTTTAATCATCTTTTTTGAACAGTCCTTACTTTCTGAAAGGTCGGAAGTAGCCTAACAATAGTTACTATCATATGATAACAGCTTTGCTGGATATAAGACTAGATTCCCAACAGACAGCATTTTCACAACACAGAACTGCAGTTATCCTGGCAGTAATTGGCATCCTTGCAGATGGTCTGATACAGAAATGCAAGGCTTGACTGTGTGCTCTTTGCTTTTAGAAAGTGCTATTTATATGGTAAGCTCCTTGGGGCAGGGACTGTCTCATATTATGAATGCTTCATACAACTGAATCTTGAATTGGTTGAGGCCTGAAGGCACAAATCTAATTCCAGGAATAGTATGATTGAATGGACGTGGAGACTAAGGAACTTTCTCAGTCCTAGACATGATGTCAGTACAAGATTGAGGTGGAAGTGGGAGAACTTGTACTGCGCAGGCTATGTGTTGTTTGGATGGAAACAGGACTTCATTCTCTAGGTTTATCAATGGGTCACTGTTAGTGAGTACTTCTAGTTCACTTACACTTTCAGATCTTTCTGAGGACAGGAATCGCTCTTAAAGTCTTGAAATAGTCTATTTCCTTTTTTAAAATACCAGCGAGGGAAAAGTTTTACTTACTTGGATTCTGCAGCGAATGCTGTGGTTGCTGCTGGTTATTAGTAGCGAGGATACATGCAATAACAGGTGCCAAGCGTTAAGATCACTGTAAGCTTAGGATTAAGTTATGAGAAGACACTAAGTGAGCCAGATCTGTTCACAGGAAATGAACTTTTTTCTATACTTGTTTTGACTAAAAGAATAAAATCCAATCTTATATAATTCTTTGTTGCTTGATCAGGACATGTAGGAGAATTGAAGATAGACCTGGCAGGCAACCTTATAAACGTTAAAGAGTCAAATACCCAGATGCTAACTGGATCCAGAAAAGTGATAAATATCTTTCTGCTTTAAAACTGAAGCATGGGTATTTCTATTAGCCAAGATCTTACTGTTCACCCATTGCTAATTGGAATAGAGAATTAGTAATGAGGAGCTAAGGTGGCCCACAGACTAGCAAGGTTCTGTTGGACTCCCACTACCACCCCACTCAGTCTTCTGCACAACTGCACTTTGAGATCTTACTCTTTGAAGACCTTTGCTAATGTCTTCACAGGCTGGAAGTTGTAATAACGTTTCTGATAATTATTACCTAATCCCATTCTTCTAAAGCTGCCGTTTCTTTGCCTTCCTCTTTGCACTCAGCTTCAAGGATGGTAGGAGGAAATCAGGAAACTCACCTAACGTCTTTGTAATCCTAACCAGATGGGAAAATTCATGCCTGGCTCCAGAAGCTAACCTGTTTGATTCAGAAACCTGGTCTGACTACCACCATGCTGCTACCACCCAGTGGGCAAGGCAGCTTTCGGCAGGGAGAGCACCTGCACCTGCAGGCAAAGTGGGGAGGAAGGCAGGGACTGAGGATGCTCAGGGCTGACTGCTCCCTAGTCCTTGCTGCTCCACCAGCACAGCTGCACTGCTCCGCGTGGACCAGCGTCTTGTTTCTTGTGGAGGCCAGCAGTTTTTTTATATACATTTATACATTTAATATCTATAATATATCGCTATATAATATATATTATTTTTATATATATATGTATATATCTAAGCTTCTGGAGTCAGGCAGAATTTTCCCATCTGCCCAGGATTATAGATATATATATATAAAAATATGTATTTATACAAAAATAGAATCAGTCTCATAGGTCGTGTGCCTCCTTGGTATCATCTGGGCAGAAGGAGGAAAGCGAGATGATCTAGTCTCATCCCAGTCCAAATACTAAGTGAGGATGTACAACCAGAATGAGATTTTAGACATAGATGAGTTGTGTATGCACTTTGGGTTGTTGCTGTTCAGGAATTAATGCGGAATAGCTGGGGGAGCTGCTAGTGCTGGTAGTCACATAGCTCTAACAGAGACATTGCCAGCCAGCAGGAGTAGCTATAGGAAGATAATTTGAGCATATAGGGACAGATACTTGCTCCTGAGAAAGTGTCTCTAGCACAGCATGTGCATCCCTGGAATAGAAATTAATGAGTTTGTGTCTGGGGTTGGAAAAATAACGTGTGTGTGTGTATGGCAGGAAGCAGAGCCTGTGGTGTTTGGTCTGGCTTCATCTCCGGCTCACCTACACATACAGCCCCTCGTACCTGTGACAGCACTGTACAGTGTCCCTTACGGCTGTCACAGGCGTTACAAACACAGTGCAGACAGGTGGTCTACCCTGACCTGCTAAAATGGGTCATTTCAAACTGCATTGGTACCTGTGGGTTAGTGAGCCTCCTTGCTCCTTTCCAGCCAGGTTCTGCTGTGAAAGTCATGCTTTGTAGCACTTCGAGGAATACCTGCCTAGACCTGTGCCTTGGCTCCCCTTCATTCCCCAGGGTGGATCACAATACTTTTAACCGAGCTGAAATGTCAGTACATTGGGCGTAACACTGTGTTTAATGCTCTGTCTGCTTCCGTGTTTGGATGCGACCTCTTCTAGTCTGGGTGAGACCACAGTGAGAATGGAGTTTAGTAATGAAGTGGAATCACAGAAATATAGAGATGCCACTATAGGTAATTTTGTGCTACGCTTTCATCCAGGCAGCACTGAATATAACTGATTTCTATTCCTGACAGGCTGTTTGACATTCCTGTCTTCTTGCAGCAGCTAGGCTCTGGTTTGTACTCACATGCTGATGCAATAGCTTCTGCTGGGTTTGAAAGGAAAGGAAAGAACAGATCGGAATCCTTGATATGCATCTAGGCAACAACTTCCTCTTACAACCAAACCTCACTGGCAGAGGTCACTACACTGGCGCTCAGAGCTGAGTCTTGTAGATGAGCAGCACGTAAAAATTTACACAGCTTTTAATATGCCCTGGGCCAGCCAGTTTTCAATTACATTCATGCCTGCACTTCCCTTTGGTGTGCAGTGGTTAACCCTTCTGATACGCTCTCACGGTGCTACCTCTGCCAGTGGTGCTGTGTGCTTGCCAGGAACAGGTAAGCACATACCAACACATTTCCCAAGGCAGGGAGTCAGCCACGCAATCAGCTGTTTCTTTTTTTGTTGTTACTGTTTTAAACGCCATTAGTGAGGCATGAAAGTATGTATTTTTTTTCAAGGTGTTTTTTTCTTTTCCACAGGATTTGCCATGGTCTAGAGCACAGCACGGTAGTTTTTTCCTTTGCTCTAGGACCATGTGTGAGTGAGTGGTACTTGGGCATGTACCCTTCCCCCAGGAACCATCCAACTATGGGGAACTATGAGCTTCTCTCTGATTGTGTATGGCATACTTACCTTCATTTGATGACCCTCTCACCCTGCCTGGCCTGTGGTTTCTGCTGTATTTTATTTTTCCTTGTTAAAAAGAGCCATTCCATATTATTCTAGGGTCTGCTGTTGCTATTATTTGGCAGTATAAATAGTTAGAAGGGTCTGCAGAGGCTGTCAGATGGTTTAAGCTAATGATCCCTTAGTTATGATCCCTAGCAATCTTAACTGGATTTGGCAGTGGAAGCAATTTAAGGAGTGAACTGCTTATTAAAATGACCTCTACTGCATGTGTCTGTACTCAGTAATTGATACAGATTAGTCAGGAGTTCGCATAGCTTTTGATAATGGATTAATCCTGGAAAACTGAACTTTTTTTTTTTTTTTCCTTGGGAGCAGCTCAGAACAAGTCTGTGGTTTCTGTAGGCTTCTGTGTTCTCTGTCCTCTGCAACATCCCCTTACTCCAGCTCCTTAATGGATCAGTGCATTCAAAACGTCCTCTGAGACACGCACGGTGCAATTACAATGGTACCTTTTAGCAGAAAACGTTCTTAAAACAGAGGCATAAAACCAACCTGACGGTTTTAAGGACAAAACAGCTTTGAGGTTTAGAACAAATGGGAGTCTTAATTTCAATTTCTGCTATATTGCACATGGAAGCATGCCCAGACAAGCATGCACACACTGTCCGAGGAGTTTGCAACAGCAGCTGTGTGCGTAAGACTGTTCAGTTTGGGAGTATCGATGTTCTTGGGAATGCTTGCATGTACCAGCAGAGGGCACGCAGACTTCATTAAATGGGGACATGCGCTAATTAACAAATCGCAGAAGTAGGTAGGAGGCTACCTACATCCATCTCGTTCCCAGACAAAGCGCTTATTCAGTTGTGCCCATCCCAACAGACGTGCGTTCGCTGAAATAGGCAGGAAGCAAGAGGGCATGAAGCATATGTTTGGAATTACATAATCCATAGTCAAGCCATGATCATGTTTCGTGTTCATGCTTAGTCAGGCTGTGGCAGTGATTAGGGTTGACTAAATAGTTACTGTATCTCCCATTTTTTTCCATTGTGTGGCATCTGCCAGCTCTGTTCATCATTACAGCCTCAATCTAGGCAAGTGACACGTAGTGTGGATCAGCCCCATAATGAACCAGAGGAAATCAGGGACAGAGTCAGCAGTTTTTATAATATATTAGAACAGGATTATTGGGAAATGTGAACTTAAAAGGAAGGCTGTCTGCATTTTAGAAACTAAATCAAAGATAAACTGTACAGTAGACTCCTGTTTTATCCTGCTCAGTGCACTTGCAGTACATTCATAATCTTCATAAAGGAGAAAATGAATTGGTGAAATAGGCTGTTTTATGATAATATCCCATATGTTATCAGATTCATGCAGGCAGAATCACACTAATGAAGAGAAATTGCAGTTTATGTAGGGCTTGCAGGCCTCGCTTAGGCAGATTAACAGTAGCGAGGGTAAGAGGCAGCACACTGCCTTGGCAGGCTGCCCAAGAACTAATCAATGCAGATGGAGTCGAAGGGACTGCGAGTCTGATTCCCAACAGTCATCTCGGAACTGGAATGACTGCATCCATCAGTGCTCCTTGATAAGGCATCCTTTAAGCTTGTGGTAAGAATGAACCCATTTGGGGAGGCAGAGGCTGAGCAATACTAAAAGCGATGACTCCACATGTGGTGCAGGGGAGAAGTGGGTGTTTAATTTTAGCTGCTGACCTGATTTCATGCTGAATGACAAGTATCTATAGGAATCCTCAAGGGCCAATCAGTTGCTATGCTAGTGAGGCTTTTGGAGAAATGCATTTAATTTTATTCAAGTGATGCCTTTAAGGAAGCAATTATGATTTTAAGCTCTCAGAAGTTCTGACTCCTCCAGGTTGATTTCAGCTAGGGCTAAGCTGAATGTCTTTCATGTTTCATGTTGCTGAAACTGAAGTCTAACTCCATTGTGTATTTAACATGGCACACACTAATGTTCTGAAATACCCTGATTTTCCTCTGTGCTGTTCAGTTTTTTTCCCTAATAGGAAAGCAGAATCAAAACACCTCAAGTCCTTTTGCCGTTTGCACACACATCCTGAAGTGAAGTTGACAAAATGAAGCAACTGCAGAGCCTCATCACTGAGGATCTCCTTTGCAGGGGTTCTCACTTGCAGCTTTGTGCTTGAGGAAAGTGTACTTGTGACCCAGGAGAGAGCTTTCATTTTTCAAGAGGAAGGCTGGCAAAGATCTCGGTCCACCTATCAAGTCCCTTTTCATAGAAGACATTCATGAAAAAAATATGAGAGTTGGGCCTACGCATGGGGCAGATACTTCACTTTTCACTGGTGATAGAGTTCTGGCCACTACAAACATTAGTCACTTGGAGTTCTTCCCTTGGCATCGTGTGTTTCTCATAAAAAATGAAGGCAGTTTTCAGCCAGCAGCGAAGCATCAAATTGCCCAGTGTTATTGAATGCTGAAATATAAAGTAGTAGGGCTTTTACTACTGCAGATAACGTGGTAGCATGCTCAGTTCCTGTGTTCATACCCCATTCCGCTGCTGTTGCTGGCTTATGTAGGTAGAGTTTGAATGCAGGTTTGGTTCATGCCCATCTTTCTATAGTCATATTGATTGATTTGAAAGTTTATATTTGAAAATCACATTGCATTATCTCCCCCCTGATTTTGACTTCAGTGAAAAATGGCTGGACCCAAATTGCCATGCTTTGTGGATGGGATTTGTTTGTTTTCTGTGGCTAGTTGCTGACTGGAACCTCATCTGCACATTTGTATTGGCTTTTTATTTTCAGTTGTCTCTGAATCTGTCCAGTGATTAGTTTGTTGACAGATGGCTTTTCCCTTGAATAAGATACAGTGACTAGATGTTCTGAATGTCCCAGAAGGGCTCTGGCATTTGTCCTCAGGACAATGAAAAACACCCTGGCATTTTCTGCCTTCTCTGAATTTGCCTTTCATCTGTGTATTGTATGGATTCCTCTAAGGATGTAGAAAGAAAAATGTTAAAATGTGGTTATACCAAGAAAACTGGCAGTTAAAAAAAACCTTTTACTCAGCAAACCTGCAGTTGCTGTGTATTGCAGTTCACACTTCCTTGCCTCAGTAAATGGCTATGTTTTCTACCACTGTTTGAAGCTACCACAGCAAAAAAAAAAGGAGAAGGATTGATTTGATTCCACTTGCTTTATTTTGACTGAGTTCCCATCCCTTGCACCCCTGCAAATGGTTTGTGGCTCTGAGGTTGCACAAACAATGCAGGCAGCACAATAGCAAGACAACAGGGTTTTCACATGGGAATAGTGGGAGCTGTGGGACTCTGCCTCAGTGGTGATGTGCAAGAAGAAAAGAACTTAATCTGACTCTGTCTCCAGTTTGAGTCTGCAGGGTTGGCACCTATGGGAGAGGAGGATCCATCTCTGTATTTTTGATATGTTAACCAGCCTTGAAGTGGATCTGCTGAAATGCAATCACTGAAACACGCTGAACCCAGGCATCCTGTGATGCTAAGACTGGTTCCTTTTCTGAAGGGGAAAGAACATCAAAATTATTATACTTTCTATAATCTCTTAATCACAGCTCTCATGAAACAAAAGCTTTCTAAGAGCATCCTTTCTTCAACAGTTACAGACAAAAAAGCCTCATTTAAGTAATGTGCTTGCTGAACCCACTGTGCTGCTGCAGCTGGTACTGGGGACAAGCTCACCCTCTTCCCCACTGACAGTGATGTGCAGAAATCCACTCTGCTTTTTTTTTTTTTTTTTTTTCACCACACCAAATTCTTCAGTTTTGCACATGTGAGTCAACTTGTAAAAATGACTCACAAGCTCATTCCAGCCCTTCTGAATTGGGAGCCCAATTAAAATACTACTTGTAATGCACATATTGAAGAGAACGAAAACTGTCTGTTCCTGAGTGTCAGGCATTAGCACAGCATATCTGAAGGCCTGGCCTGAGCTACTCTGATACTTGCCAGCAGAAAACCTTGTGTTTAATTAAGATACAAGTAACAGAAAAAATATTTTGAAAATCAAGTCAGGTAGGAAAAAAAAATATATAATTAAACTATAAAATTGGTTCATTATCAATACATCAACGTTTATTTCATTTAAATATTTGTTTTAAAATATTTATTTATGTGTGTATATATATATATACACACATACAATGTTGTTGGATGGAATGTTTTATTTATAAGACACTGCAAAGGTGGTTTTTCTGCAGGGCTACAATACCTGGCAATCGGCTGCTTCTGTTGCTGGTTTGCTTTTTGAATAGACATTGTCTTAGGTTTCATGTGTCTTCTGGGCAGGTGCCCCTATAGAACTGGTAATGTCCTGTAATGGTAATTCCTCACAATCTCAGTCTTTGGCCTTCAGTGAGCCTTTATGTCAGGACCAGCCAGTCTTTTCAACATTGCCACCCACGTACCAAAATTCCCTCCGGAAGGTGATCCTGGGGATCTTGGCAGTAGCTGTACTGCAGCACCAGGACACAGTTGACATAGTCTGAGCATCAACTTGTATTTTGACTGGTATAAGTCACATATCGTACAAAACTAGGCCTCATCTGGGCCAGCACCACATCAGCAATCTGATTTTTGCCAGCAGGCGAAGGTCTACAGGGGGAACGTGCTGGCTGGACAACATGTCATCCCAGCTCAGCAAGGATGATGTCTGTGATATTGACACATGGCCCTTCAACTGACATTATTCTCTGGCATATTCATCATAAGCACTTTTATCTCCATCTGTGGCATCACAGCCAACCTTAGGGCAAGAAGGTGGGAGCTGCAGCAAAAGGCAAGGAATCATTCAAGGGAAAGATGTTTCGGAGTGCAATTGCTTCCTGGTGTTATCTGCTCTATCCAGCCATGGCCTTCCTTTTCACAGGCTTCTGTGACTGCCGCAGAATAGAGGTCATACCCAGGAGCAGCGCTTGCCCAAATTCTCCTACCTGGTCCCATACCACCATTGTGACTTACAGCCAGTTTCCAGAGCAGTGGGTATAAACCAGCGAGGTCTGTAAGCCCAGTGGTACCACGTAACCCGCCTTCTACAGCTGAGCGAAAAAAAACCCCAGTCTTACATTAAAGGGATTCACTGACAAAAGCAACAACCTTAAATGAGAACTATTTAAATAAACAGCTTTTCTGGCCTAAGTTCTAATTGAAAAGAAGAAAATAAACTGATCAGACATTGTGGGAACAACACATGCGGGAATGTATTTTTCTTCAAATACAAGTCTAGTAAATGTAAAGATGAAACCTGATCTTTGTCCTAGCAAAGTTCAAACATGCACATATTGTTACCACTTACCAGTATGTAAATAACATATATGAATCATTGCCAGTAGGTGGTAGTGTGTGTTTTTCAGATACGTTTGTTAGTACTGCAAGTGTTTCATGTTTGAGGTGATTTTTTGTCATCTTTAATGTATGATCTCAAACCATCATTGCTTTGAATTCAGGCCCTGGTTTCACTGATTTAATAGTTCTGCTTCACAAACATCAGCCCATCTCAGAGAGGCATATTTTGATTTTCAAGCTTATGGACAAACCTAACTGGAAACATTTTGAAAAGTGCCAATTAGTATGAGCCCTGAGAATTCAAATGCCTGTATTCATTGGAATGATTGGATTGCTCTCTAGTGTTTCATTTTAGGAGGAGAGCTTTTGATAAATAAATGCATTATTTTAATGATTTATAAACTTAGAACTGCTCTGTCATAGAGGCTTTTTTCGAATCCCTGAAAGAGCTCACTGGAAAAGGAGCAATACAGTTACTGGACATCCAGTTCCTGTCAGTGTCTCACTGAGCTGTGTAAGGAAAGGCAGTGCCCAGCTGGAAGAGACTAGGAGTTTTGGTGGAAACCATCCCTTCCTTGGCCCCTGTGGTTTTTCTTGCTGAGAACAATCTACACAAAATCAGTGCTGTTCCCCCAACTCACCACACAGGAAGAGATGCCCGCTTCCCCCCCTGTGAGAGTAGTTACTACGTCTCGTCGCTGGCTGCCCGGGGAGACATTCATCCTTCCCCAGGTAATGACCAAGCTGCCCTCGCAGCCTGGCTGGTGCTCTCCGACTGCCTTTGTTGTGCTTTTGGGAAGGGACTGAATTTTTGTTTGGCGGAAGAAGGGGATGCCAGTGGTAAAGATTCCTTCTGTGGTGTTGCCTGCCAGGAAGCGAGGCAGAGGTTGGGAAAGGCTCTATAAATATTTCTGCAATAACTCAAAGGCAGTGAGCATTTGGGTTGATTTGTTTTTCCTGGGGTGCATGAGACTGCTCTCCTCTGTGCAGGTGTCTGATTCATGTGGGGCTTCCTTTTTCTTTCTTTTCCTACTTGTTTCCTGCCTCTGCAATTGTTGCTTGCACTTGTAGCACTTTTACTCAGCCCGGCAGTCCCACTGAATGCAATCAGGTTATTTGTGCAAACGCTTTTCATCATGAATATGGTCTGCAGAGTCAGACCTTTTGCTTCTTCCTTCTGCTTCTAACCTGTCCCTCCCAAGTTTCCTTTCTCATTGTTTTTCCTTTCACTTATGTCTGCCTGCTGTTAGAGCAAGCTAGCAGAGAAGGAAGTGGGGGAGGGCTGTTTCTGCAGGGGTTTCAGTGCAAATAGTTGCATGGCTTATAATTTCTTGAGCAGGTCAGGCTCTTCTTGGCCTGCACTCAGGCTGACAGAGGATCACTCGTTGCCAGGTGAGGTTAATGTTTGTGCCACCAGTGTCCACAGGCTATGCTGGCAGGAACAGTCAGGGAGTGAGCAGTAATGGGCCCTGCCCAGAAGCAGAATTAGTGTAGCCCAGAGGAGCTGTGCAGGAGACCTGTGTCTGACTCAGGATGAACAGATTCCCATGGAGCTTGAGGAGTTGTAGCCCTCCGGCACATGGAGGAAGGCTTAGGCATATGGATGAGCCAAACTACCAAAACAGAAACCTTCCGTCTTCGGTGGTGAATGAGTCCTGGTTTCACTTGACTGCAGTTTTTTGTCTCCATTAATGACAGAAAATGCCATGTGATATAGGTAGGTGTTGGAGGTGATCATGCAAGCTTGCAGCCTGTTTCCAGTCCCATGCAGCCATGTCCAACCACTCTAGGATGGAGGTGAAATATAAGTTAACCTGCCCTGTTTGCCTTCCTGGATTATCCATTGTTCTTAACCTGTTCCCTTGGAACCTAATTTGACCATGCAGTAGAAGGTGGGATGGAACGTGATTTTGTGAAGAACTTCCTGCCTGGAAATGATACCAAGTTAGCCATCTAAAGTTGGGAGTCCATTTGGAAGGTGCCGACCTTAATATTTCTGTTCTGCTTTCTGTGTTTCAAATGGTAACTGCTAGAGGCAAACTCAAGCAAGGGACATCTATGCTGCCCTGGTGTGTGTCCTCCCCAATATATAAATGTAGCTGTTAGTATATTGATAACAGAAGTAAGAGCTGGGTTTGAACTTGGTCATTGAGTTTTGTGGGTAATGTAGATTATGGAAGGGAGGAATCTCAAGGTCAGAAGCTGATTGTATCATGTGGAAGGCAAGAAACCACAAACTCAGTAGTAGAGAAGTGTTGTGTTGCAGAAGTGAGAACAGAGATGTTAATTTAGCAATTGAAATCAGCCATGCTGCAGACTTTTTAATTGTGTTTTATTTGTATAGAAACAGTCAGTCCATCCTGGAACAACAGTATCTCTGCTGGTTGTTTCTCTGTCACCTTATTCGGTGCACTAGTGACGACATCGTGATGCGTGGTGATAGGTCTCAAAATTCAACTTTGAGTTTTCTATTCAGAATTAAGGAGAGGAGTAGGAGGTAGCTTTATCTAAGTGTACACTACCTAATCTGTGAATGAATACAAAATGTGAGCGAGATGGGACATTGTTCCTGTAACAGGACCAACTCATCAGCGCTACAGCACTCTTAAAAAAAAAAAAAAAAAAAATGTTCCTTCTAAAATTATATATAACACGAGGCTGCGCACAGAAATGCACCTCATCTCATGCACACAGATTTCCTTGAATGTGGCTGAACTGCCTTTGTCACTGTCCAGACAGTCCCAGAGTGGGGCACAGTGCTAACTAAAGCTTTTCATCTGGATCCCGAAGCTTTTCCTCTGGATTTAATTCTCCCTCTTGAGTTAACATCATCTGAAATACAAAATCTAAGAACATAATAACTGTTACTTCCATCTTCCTTTCAACATTTTCTTTCTGCTAGGAGGCAGGAAAAGCATGAGGGTGACACTTCAGTTCATACTCTCACCCCTAGCTGCCAGAGATGTAGAAGCCAGCAGGCTCTGACAAGGCACTTCTGGTGAAGCTGAGCTGGGGCTTCTTCCATTACATCTTCCCAGTGCAGCTGTGAGGGAAGTCCTGACTGGGAGCCTTTAGCACCGAGTGTGGTGCATAAGCCAGTAAACTGTTCTGCAACTTACTGGCTGGAAGTAGGACAAATGGTTCTAGAAACCCCATCAACTTTCACCCAACACCTTTGCTTCCTGTTGTAGACAGTGCAAGCTAAAAGCACAATTGAAAGTTTGGGTTCTTTATCTGAAGTACAATTTTGACTGGGAGTTACTAAAAGGCAGTAAAAGTGGAAGCATATTTTGCTGTTGTTTTTTTTTTTTTTTTTCTTCAGAGTCCCTTCTCAATGATTGCCATTTGCGGAATGAGGATGTCGAATTTGCCACGTTGCACAAAGTTGTGGCAGCTGTTCCATATTGCTAGATTGGAAATTAAAATGGAGATCTATTCAAATTGTCTGACACTTCCAGCAAGCTTGAAAGCAATGCTTTAAAATATAACAGAACTCTAATTTGGGTCCTGAGGGATAGTCAGTAACATTGAAAGCAAACGTCTTTTTCCAAATGGTCTTTAACTGCTTTGTGTCTTTTCCTTTTCCTTGCTAAATTCTGCTTTCTGTGGCAGCCATGTGATCCAGCCGAAGTCAACAGGATTGCTGAGAACGTCAAAGACCAAATCCTAGGCGAGAACATTTCAGCAGGTCTAGTCTGTTATGACAATAAATATTTTCAGGAATGTTTAAGCTATGCTAACCTTTAAAAAGGAATGGATCACATTTCTATTTTCTTTCTTGATAAATGTGTGGTGCCTGAATCTTCTTAACAGTTTCTTCATCTAAAGATAAGACTGGATTTATCTGTATCTGTAGAGGGTAATGCAATCTCTTGGTTCAGGAATTTGTGGAGGTCAGCCTTTTGCCTGTCAACACACAATCAAAGCTAACTTTTGATCCTAGTGCTGCTGCTTTAGTAACACTAATTTTATAAAGGCTAGAAAAACTCATAACCGAGGAAATGAAGTTCTTTGAAACACGTGTCATTCCAGACCTGGGCTTCAGAACTCAGAGTTTAGCCACCTTGATTTGTGGCTGCCATAAAATTTTGTTTAAAAGCATTAATGTGTTATCTGGTAATTCTTATTCCACAGAAAGAATGCGCTGTTGACATCTCAGCATTTTTGTTGTTGTTGTTTTTGTCCTGAATATGCCAGTTCATCACTCATACGGAGCATTAATCACTACAGTAAATGTAGCAGTGATGTGTTCAGGAAATATTTGACAAGGCTTTATAAAGGCACTCCATAAAAAACCGTGACAAAGTAGTCTGTGGTGTTCCCCGTGGGTGAAATTCACCTGCCCAAAGCTCAGATAAATACGTGACAGACTCTTCTGCTAACACAGCTCCAGTGCCACGGCTATCTGTTCTGTTTTGCTTCCCACACATCCTGTAATGATGAAGACGACTCTTTTCTAAAATACCATTTGCTTTTTCAGGGTGGCACTGGCAACTACGAAGGGCTCAGTGGGCCCTGGAAAGAGCAATGTGCTATTGATCCAGCTGTCCTTTGAAGGAACCCTGGTAAAGAGCTGTATTTCCACAATTCTCGATGAAAGAATCTGTATACAAATAATGGCAGGAGGAGTTCTCTCTGGAATGATATGACTGCATAAATAAGCAGTTCTTCAGTGCATCATGTGGTTTTCTAATTTCCAGTAAAATGGAATGAGTCACACATGACAACACCATTGCCACTAACCAGTGTGGCATGGCATCTGAAAAAGCTAGCACTGGAAGGGTGTGAACTGCAGAGCAGATGATGGGGCTTGAAACATCTTGTTTGCTTTGGCAGAGCAACCAAAATCTTGATGCTTTCCCACAATCTGCTCCAAGGATATAGGTTTTGCTGTGCTGTATCAGATTATTACTCTGGGAATTCGTGCGTCCTGCCTTTGCCAATGGACAGCGCGTGATGCTTCAGATAAAGATAAATGCCCAGACTCCCCACAGGGGAATTCCAAAGCTAGATGGTGTTTCTTCGAGTCGGGTTTACATTACTGCAGGAGTACCAGGGGAGGTTTTCTCTCTCCGGTACCAAATCATAAAAGATATGTCTACTCAGTCAAGCAAACAGAGGCCCAGGACAGCTCACAAGTCCAGGCTCACATACCATAAATATTATTTATATGTAAGTACATGCTCTGGTATGGGCCTTAGGCCAAGTTCACTCCAGAGGGGAAGTCTAGCCGTAGTCATGTCTTACCACAAGCCCAAGTTTTTCTTCCTCATGTTTGGAAAGATGCTGCTTGGCAGCCCAGCTGCACGGGAGCAAAACTCCCAGTGACTGCCGCTGCTGTTGAACCTTGAGTCTGCGAGGAGAGATTCAGAGGCTCAAAAGATGAAGGGCCAAATTAAAGGGATTAAAACCAAAACGTTTCCCTTTATTTCTGCTTTCAGGCCTCTAGAACTGGGAATCAAATCTTCAGTGTTAATGAACTGCAAACTGAAACTTCCCATGCAAAATGCCTCCAGCAGAACTAGAGGCATCTGCTCCAAAGCAAGTTGAAAATGACCTAGCACACACACTTGGTCCCTGGAGCAGGGCCTTAAGGTTCTTCTCAACTTGGTAGTCACAAATGACTTGTACTTTCTTGGATCCGTACGTGAAAGTGGCATCCTTCGTGAAAGAAGGCTTGTTCCTTCAAATGTTTCTCAGAACAAATGCTTGTTAAAAGTGGGGTGGGAGGGGGCGCAAGTAATTCTTTTTCTCTGGACACATCCCCAACACACAGCACTGCTGAGCACCGTATTTAGGCAGAGTTAATGGTGATGTCCTAGGTGGCCAGCGTTATATTTCCATTGGTTTATGTTGCTTCGTCCCTGTCAGTACTGTCCACATGGAGGGCTCAGGAAGAACGGTAGTTTAAGCTGCAATTTAATTCCCTGTAGATGGAGATTTGCTGTGACAGAAATGCCTGTCATCCCAGCAGTCTCTCACATCTGCTGGAGGCAGAAGAGTATGTGAAACAATAACTCTGCCAGCAGATGTGGTTCTGTAGGGACAGTAGTGTCTGTGGTACGAAAATTCTCTCCCAAAATACAGATCTGTGGGGACAGTAAGCGTCTTGTGTTAAGTGACAACTTTGCAGCATCTGCTGGGACAGTAATGTCTGTGATACATAAATGCATCTCTGCATCTGCTGGATTGTTCAGAGAGAGATGTATTGTATATATCCATTTTTAGATGTGAAAATCTCCTTCACTTTAATTTGGGGGATCTGTTTCATTCTTCCCACAGAGTTCTTATTAAGAACCGTCTTATGTAAGAAGAGCTGAAGGTGTTCGTGAGTCTTTTGCACGTAGGGCAGACATTGCCACATTTCAGCCGCCGAGAAATACTGCTATGTTTTCTCCTACCATGGTATTAATCATTAATGGCTTTGTTCTCAATGAACAGCCCAAGTATCTTCAATGATGCTCTTGTGAGTGCTAATGCTTTGTGGTCGCAGTAAGAGCATCTCATGAGAAATGTGTTTGTTCAGAGCAGAGATGCACCACAAACAGAGTGTTCTGATCCAGACCAGATTTCAGACATTCCTAAGTACAGATGTGTGCAGATAAGGATTTTTAAATTTGGCCTCATCTCTACGCTAGGCACCGGACCCGAGTCAGGGAGGACTGCGCTGGAGACAGCCAATTTTCCAGCAGCGCAACTCCATTCAGATGTCAGGGTATTTTGCTACAACAAAGGCTGATGTTGACATTTTTTCTTGGATAGAGACAGATGCAAGAGCTTCTGCCTCAAGGTTATCCATTATACAGTATATTAACTAGATGTTTTAACATTATGCTTCCTGCAGAGACAGAAATGAATGATAATTAATACTTATCAATTAAAATCTAATCTTTTCCCATGTGTATTTATATGCTGATCTTCAACGTACAAGGCAATCCTGTGACAAGAATTAGATACTCTTTCATTGGGGAGCGTTGGGATTATGGTCAGGGAGGTATTATTCACTCATTTATTGAGTACTGCATTTGTGCCTAGATTTTGCTGAGGCGTTGTATATAAACATAGTCTGTACAAAGGAGTTTATAAGCAATTAGCATTACAGGGACAATTATTTTCTCCTTTTTGTAGCAGCACCGAGTAGAGGGGGAGGGATGGAAGAGAGAGGAAGCAAAGGTTGTACATGTTTTATGACCATAATTATAATTGTTTCACAGATTAAAATTTAATTAAAATTTAATTATAATTTACTGTTTCACAGATTAAAACTGATGAAAAAAGACTCAAGGTTAGGACTGTCTCACAGATCTATGAGTTATCTAGCTCAGCTTAAACATACAAATATAAATTATTATTTTTTTTTTAACCTAGCCGCTGTCTAATAGAGAGTGTCCACAAGTGTGATAGGTGCTTTACAGACTCGAGCCGCCAGTGCTGCATCGCAAACAGAATACTGGCCCAAGGGCCATGGTAACAAAGAGCTCCAATCCCACAGCCGTGCACAGAGGAGCACTCCAGTGCGAGGGCTGCACGCAGGAGCAGCCTGGAAGGCTGGACTCTAAACATGGAATGTGAAAGCAAGGGAAAGGCAGAAGCAATTTTCATTTTTGAGCTCTGGTCGGCATGGTTGTTAAACGCCACTTGATTCAGATATACTGTGCGATAACCCTCGTTTGTAAGCGAGAGGCAGAATGGAACAATAAATGAAGGAGGCCACTCACAGTCCAGGTAGAGGGTTTTAAAGTGGGCAGCTGATCTGGCTGGTTAGTTTTGATTTATTATAAAGGCATCTTTATGCTTTTTGAATTGCCTTCCATCAGTCGTGTTAAAACTGCATTCTTGTAAGGTAGTTCATCCCCTACACACATGCACACACTACTCACTCATGTCAAACTAATAGCAAACGCTTATGAAGAAAGTATGGTATGTGGTGCCTGTTACAAAAATCTTTTTTTCATTGATATACTGGAAACAAGCATATACCAGTTTAGCAACTGGTATAAATTTATAGTACGGTATCAACATTTTCAGAGACTGCTTCAGACTGTTAAAGGTGTGAGACTTTTTCTGGTTTGTGGCAAAATTGCTTTTCACAACTTGTCGCAGAAGATCTTTGTTTTTTTAAAAAAAAAAAAATTTGCAAATGAATTCTGTAACAGGGAGAGGTGTAGAATTATGGGGGTGAAAGCACATGTGGGGAAAATCATCATCTCCCCGTTTCTATTTTTTGATGTGACATTCCTTATCATGAGGAAAAGAGGCACTTCTGCAGCTTCCCTGCCCCTGAGCCTCCTCCCATCTCGGAAAGGTATCACAAAGCCACACGCTACTCCAGCTCCATTTTATTCCTTGTCTTTTATTAACACAGCCACAGTGTTTTGAGAGCTCTGCTCATCCCTTAGTATAAAGCATCCAAAGTGGTTGGAACAACCGATGGCAAAATAATAAACATTTTCAGCTGCAGTTGTTCAGATTCTGGATGAGTTGTTTGTAAACATCTTGTTTAGAACTGTCAAGAGGTGGAGCTAACATCATTGAGAGAGGATAAATTCTGACACGGTGCTCTGAGATTTCACTGCCACTGAATGTAGGTTAATATGGGATTCAATAGGAAATCTGGCTTGTATATTGCTACATATTACAGGAAACGAAGGAACTTGTCGTTTGTCTGCAGATTGCTAATTGCAGTTTATTCCACATGCAAAAGGTTAATTTGGGTGTGTTATCACAGTAATCGCATGCGCTGTCTCAGAATAAACTACACTCCTGCTCTTATTGATGATCTGGCCTGTGGGATTGGGCATGTTATTTTGTAAGATTATGGCAAATAAGAATTTTACAGGGAATGCTGTTAACAGTAGGCAGCAGTGTCCTTAAGTGTAAAACAACTGGGATAGAGTAGAGTTGCAAGTCTCTAGTATGAAATACTTCTTTCCTTGACCCTTAATCTAGTTATTCCCTGAGATGCATGTAATTTATTCTTTGTGATGATACATTGAAAACAGGGGTCTCATCTATTCTAAATGAAAATTATATTCTACTCTTATTATTGCTAATCCTTTGTATTTAGAGTAGTATTTAAAGGCCTCAGATTAATTCAGGATCTCTTCGTGCTAGGTGCTGTCTGTATACACACAGTAAGATCACTGCCCCAAAGACTTTACACTTTAATTAAATAAAGGTTGGAGGAAGGAAGTTTTATTACCTCTGTCACAAATGGGAAATGATAACAGAGAGAAACTAAAAGGACTGAGAATTACACTCCTCCTGCAATGAGCCCTGTATTTGCCTGTAATATATCCTCCCTTCCTGCTTTTGTTAAGTTGCTATAAATTGGTAGGTAGATGGTTGGTCTCTCCCCCAGAGATGGGGTTTACTGTAATTCTGCATATGTTTCAAGGTTTTATGGAATGAAAGGCATTATGTAGATAGATAACACTTTAATTTATATCTGATTAAGTTATTCTGAAGAAATATTTCTGTGGAGTAAGTAGATTCATATGAATCTTGTGTGCATTCCTTGTTGCCATATGAGCACACTATTGCACAGACTCTGCGTTCCCTGGGGGGCTGTGCAGTTGGTGCATGCGTGTTTTAAGGTACATCAGTATAACTTTTTTATTGTTATTATTCCCTATAGTTTGCTCTTAAATGTTTTCTAAAATAGTAAAAAAGCAATAGCCCTCAAGATGTTGAACCATTCCACAGGATTCATGGGAGGCTTGAAACACCAGTACACACTTCGTATCCCAGAAATGCATCTCCTTCTCCCCCTGCCCCTGGAAAGTATCATGCTTATTCTTAAATGCATTTTGAACATTTTTAATTAGAGCTTCTAGCTTGACATTAAAAAATAAAGCTAGAACTGCATGGAGTTTTGATTTGAGAAAATATTTCCTATGGAGGAACAAAACCCTGAAGATAACTTGTTTTCCTTTTTCTCCATAGCCAGTATATGGATGTTCAGTAACAGTACAGTGATCTTGGGCAGAAACACAATCCGAGTTTAAGCAGGTGGGATGGGAAGAGGGGAAGGAGGAAAAAAAGGGGATAATGTAAGTCCAGAGAATAAACAAAACAAAGAACGGGTAAAATCCAAGCACAACCCGACTGCTCTCCTCATATCTTTGCATTTCAGTATTTATGACCCTCACGGTCAGACTTCAACAACAGTAATCCTCTACACTGGCATGTCTTTCCCTCATCTTTGTCCTGTCCTGCCCCTGTCTGGTAAGTGGGTACTGTTACTTTCTCTCTCACAGATTTTAGAGTCCTTGAGTTAAAAAGACTGCAAAGCAGCCGATTTTTCATTTATTTATTTTATTTTTTAGTTAATAATGAAGAGCAGTATTTTTAGTGTTGTCAAAGGTTCTGTCCATCTGTTTTTTCTCTGTGTAAAAAATGATGCTTAATGCTGAAAATAGTCACCAGCCTTCTGGATCCTTGAGCACTTACAAGTCGTCTCTCATTTATCCCCTCATGGAAACCATCACTGCTGCCTATGGAACTAAAGTGTAAATTTGTGAAATAAGTGATCTTGTAAATATGAAACTACAGCATTTCCTTAGTTGATGGGACAAGCCAAGCACTTGGGAAAGCACACCATCGGTGTATACCCTTGCTAGAAAACAATCCACTGGAGCTTTGTTATAAAACATGCAAACATCCTGAGGAAGTGACAGTAATTTGCAATAAACACTGCGTGTAAACAATTACCTGTGACTTGTTACACTTGTTTGTACAGGCAGCTGGCTAAACAGATCTGTGTGCGCTTGTAAACGTCTGTCCCTGTCAACTTGATACTGGAAAACAATTACTTGGTATTTGATTTCTCTGAAGTAAGAAAAAGTCAGACTTTTGTACCTGACAGCTGGCAAGGACTAAGTAAATGTGGGTGCTTTTAGAGAGGTGGGGAAAAGCTGGAGAAATAAAATGTGATGGTGTTCTCATTAGAATGGCAAGGACAGTTTCATGTCTTGGTCACCAGATTGAAGGCAGGGTTTTGTGTCAGGGTACTTGCTGGAAAAGCTGTTTGTACAGCATGCTTGGAGGGTCCTGTGGTGGCAGAGAGGCGAAGTGACTTGGTCATGCGGCCCGAAGAAGAGGCAGGGGTGATTTTAGAGTGTTTTAGCAAAATGGGTGTAAAATGTTGGTGAGATTATGCTAGAGCAGATGGGTGCGCTGTGTTCCTCCCCTCCCGACTCTTCATGAAACGGAAGAGCTGAGGCTGCGAGGCGAGGGAGCGGGGTCCGCCAGCCCGCCGCGGCCTGCAGCTGACAGGCTCACCCCGCTGGGTGCCCGGCGGGCCGGCCCTGGGCGGGTGGCAGCGGGCACAGGCCGGGCTCCGCGGCCCGCACAGCCAAGCAGCACGGCAGCACTCGGGTTAACTGCCGCCACCTCCGCAGCCCCGGGCCGCGGCCATCCCTCCCGCTCCCGGCGTGCCCGGGGAGGCGGCTCGGCCCCCGGGCCCGCAGGCGCTGCCTCCCCGCTCCTCAGGAGACCAGGGCTGGCGGCAGCCCCGGGCCCGCACGGCTCCCGGCGCCCCGCCGAGGGAGGCGGCTCCGTCCTGCCGCGGGGCACCGCCGGGGCGGGGGGGGGGGGGGGGGGGCAGAGGCCCCAGGGGCGCCGAGCGCCCGCGGGGGGAGCCGGGCCGGGCCCTGTCAGGCGCGGGCGCTGGCGGGCGCGGTGCGCGGGCAGGGCGCGCAGGCGCAGGGCGGGCGGGGCGGCTCCGCGCGCGGGCGCTGCCGGGGGGGGCGCAGCCGGTCGCGGAGGGGCGGCTGCCCCGGGGCGCGGAGCCCGGCGGGCCGGGCCCGTTTCACCGGCGCTCGCCGCCCGCTGCAGGGCTGCACGGTGGCGGGGAGCGGCAGCGAGGCGGTACACAAAGGGCGGCGGAGGCCGCCCATCTCGGCACACGCCCCCCGCCAGAGAAAGGAAGGGGAAAAAAAAAAAACCAGACCCGAAAAAGCCCAGCCCCCCCTCAGCGCTCCGCCGGGGCCGGGAGCCGGGAGCGGGGCTGCTGGCGGGGGGGCGGGCAGCGCGGGGCCGGCGAGGAGCCGGGACAATGGGCACACGGCGGGCCCGGCCCGGTATTGTTCCCCAGCCGACAACAAAGAGCGGAGCCGGGCCGGGCCGGGGGGGGGCAGCGCCGGCCCCTCCGCGCCGCCCTCGGCCAATGGGCGCGCGCAGCGATGGCGGCGGCGGCGCGGGGCTGTCAGCGATCGGCGCTTACGCTGCGGCGCCCGGCGCGGCCCCCCCTCCGCCCGCCTCTCCAGAGCCGTCTGGCTGCAGCAGCGCCTCAGACAGAGGAGGGGAGAGGAGGGAAAAAAAAAAAAAAACCGCTGAGTGAGTGGAGTGGAGCCTGGGAGGGGCTCCTTAAAGAAACGCTGCCGTCGCTTGGCATTGTGGCCGGCGAGGAACTCGAGGGGGGGAAGCCATCGGAGCTCCTCTCGCTATCCTCTTCCCACCCCCCCACCCCACCCCCAGCCGAGCAAAAAAAAAAAAAAAAAAAAAAAAAGAAAAAAAAACCAACCCAAAAAACCTCGCGGGGGGGAGTCGTGGGGGGGGGTTCCTGAGAACATCTTATAAACCGGATTGCACTGAGAGGAGGAAAAAAAAAAGGCAAAAAAGATACAAAATATACAAGCAAAAGGCAACAACTCCCCGGTCTCCAGCAGTCGCCCACCCTCCCTTTCCTTCTCTCCTGCTGGCCATCTGCCTTGGGTTTTCCTTTGTGTCTGATCTTTTACTACTGAGCCGAGTGCAGGAGGAGGGTGCAACACACACAGGGACTATGCCCAGCTCGCTTTTTGCAGACATGGAGAGGAACGGGAGCGGCGGCGGCGGCGGCGGCGGCGGCGGCGGTGGTGGTGGTGGAGGGGGAGAGACCCTGGATGACCAAAGAGCCCTGCAGATCGCCCTGGATCAGCTCTCCCTGCTGGGGCTGGACAACGACGAGACGGGCTCCATTTACGACAGCGAGCCTCGGAAAAAGAGCGTGAACATGACTGAATGCGTCCCGGTGCCCAGCTCGGAGCATGTCGCTGAGATAGTGGGGAGACAAGGTGGGTGCCTGCATGCCAGGGGGTGTGGGTGCGCGGGTCGCCCCGCCGCGCTGCCGGCCGTGCGCCTGGGATGCGACACTGGCCATTCCCAGGAAAACTGCAGCCGCGCCGTGGTGCCCGGTGCCGGCTTCCCCCAGACAAAGAAAGTGCAGCAGACGTGATGTTCCCGAGGAGCGTTATGCATCAGTTTCGAGATGCACTTTCAGCTGCCGGGAGAGGAGCGGCGGCGGAGGGGGGGGGGGGGGGGGTGTTGTGGGGGGTGATGATCACGAAAATAATAAAAACCGCTCCTTTTCCTGCGGCTGCAAAAGTTAAGATTTGCAAGAGGAAACGGGAGGAAAATGGGAGCCTCGGTGCTTCGACCACCCCCCCCCCACCCCCCCAAGTTAGAAATCGTGGATTATTTTTAAGGAAGAGAAATGGAGTGGGGAAGTGGAACAATGGGATTGGAATAAAGCACCCGCAGTGGGTAATGTGGCTCATTTGGTACAGCCGCTGCTTCTCACCTTCTTAAGAACGGATTTTATTTTTCCAAAAGGAAAGTGCTGAGCAGGAATGTGGACTGGCGGGTGTGTTTATGTGTTAGGGCTGCTTGCATTTTATTATTGTATTTTATTTTTTCCGGTCGCGCAGTATTTCCACACGCTCCTTTTTTTTTTGTTGTTGCCGTTCCTGTGAACCGCACGTTGGTAGTTGGTAGTTTCGGGGCAGTTCGCATGGCAGATGTGTCGGTGGCCACTTACGATGCCTTTGGGCGTGTGCCAGGGCTGTGGGCTGACATTACTTTACGCCGTGACTGGGGCGCCTGGATGAGATGCCAGCCATCACCTGGGCCAGGGGGACAGCGTGTTTCGGGGGTGTGGGGGATGTGTGCGTGTTCCCTTCCCTAGCAGCACCCAAATACTGGATTGTAACCGGTTCTCCCCCCCCCGCCCCCGACCTCCCCTTCCTCTTCCTCCCCTCCCCTTCGCCCTCCATCTCCCACATCTCGTTCCCAGGTTGTAAAATCAAAGCTCTGCGGGCAAAGACCAACACCTACATCAAGACCCCGGTTCGCGGGGAGGAGCCGCTCTTTGTTGTGACGGGCAGAAAGGAAGATGTGGCCATGGCCCGCAGGGAGATCATCTCGGCGGCCGAGCACTTCTCGATGATCCGAGCCTCACGGAACAAGAACACGGCCCTGAACGGCACTGTCCCCGGCCCCCCGAACCTGCCCGGCCAAACCACCATCCAGGTGCGGGTGCCTTATCGTGTGGTGGGCTTGGTCGTGGGGCCCAAGGGGGCCACCATCAAGCGCATCCAGCAGCAGACGCACACCTACATCGTGACCCCGAGCCGTGACAAGGAGCCCGTCTTCGAGGTGACGGGCATGCCTGAGAACGTGGACCGGGCCCGGGAGGAGATCGAGGCGCACATCGCCATGCGCACCGGCGGCATCATCGAGCTGACGGACGAGAACGACTTCCACGCCAACGGCACGGACGTGGGCTTCGAGCTGAACGGCACGGGCAGCCTCTGGAGCAAGCCCACGCCGCCCAGCATCACGCCCACCCCGGGCCGCAAACCCTTCTGCAACTACCGCAACGACAGCTCCAGCTCGCTGGGCAGCGCCTCCACCGACTCCTACTTCGGGGGCGGCACGGGGGGGGGCGGCGCCCGCCTGGCCGACTACAGCCCCCCGAGCCCGGCGCTCAGCTTCACCCACAACGGCAACAACAACAACAACAGCGCCAACGGCTACGTGTACGGCGGGGGCGGCGGCGGCGACGTCCTCTCCTCCCCGGACTGCTGCTCCGAGCTGCCCTTCGACTCGCCGCCCGGCTTCGACCTGGCCCCCGCCCCGCCGCCGGGGGCCGCCCTCATCTGGCCGCAGTTCGAGCGCGGCCCCGCCGCGCCCCCCTCGCCCGCGCCCTCGCCCGCAGCCGCCGCCGCCTTCCCGGGCGCCGCGCCCGCCAATGCCAACCTGGCGCTGCTGGTGAGCGGCCCCCGGCGGGGCGGCGGCGCTCCGCCCCCGGCGCGGCTCTCCCCGCCCCTGCACGGCAGCGCGGCGGGGCCCGAGCACCCGCTGGCGCGGCGGGTGCGCAGCGACCCCGGCGGGCGGCTGCTGGCCGCCTCCTACCCGCTGTACGCCAACGGGCTGGGCTCCCACCTGCCGGGGCTGCCCTCCGACTCGTCGGCCTCCTCCTCCTCCTCCTCCTCCAGCTCCTCGTCCAGCTCCTCCTGCTCCTCGTCGGGCGTGCGGCGGAAGGGCAGCCGCGACTGCTCCGTCTGCTTCGAGAGCGAGGTGATCGCCGCGCTGGTGCCCTGCGGCCACAACCTCTTCTGCATGGAGTGCGCCAACCGCATCTGCGAGAAGACGGAGCCGCAGTGCCCGGTGTGCCACAGCGCCGTCACCCAGGCCATCCGCATCTTCTCCTGAGAGCCCCGCCGCGGGCGGGCCGGGGGGCGGCGGCCGGGGCCCGCCGGGGCCGGGGGCTGCGGGCGGCGGGCCGGGGGAGGGCGGGGGGTGGTGGTGGTGACCGCGGGTGCATGCTATACATAATAACGGGCGACTCCATTCTAGTGCTAGGCTAGTTTTTACACTGTACTTTAATACGAAGCTTCCAAAACTCTCTCTCCCCCCCCCCTTTTTTTTATAAACGAACAAAAAAAAAACCCCACAAAAAACCCCCAACCGAACAACAACAAAAAAAAAAACGAACAGAAAAAAAAAAACGGAAAAAATATTGAAAGTAGAAGATGCTTATGATGATGACAATGGTGTGTGGACTGTTAGTAAAACGTGCTGGTAGTTCCTAGGATGCTCATTACAAAATAATTAAATCTATGGGTGGATACTTTTCTGAATGTTCTTGAAAGGGCAAAAGTTCCTGTGAAAAACCATGATACTGCAGCTTTATCAAAGTTTAAAAAAGAAAAAAAAAAAACCCAACCCTGTAACATATCTCTTATATATATTAAAAACGTTTAAAGGTTTTAAAGATAAATTGCATTAATACAGATTGAAGTATTTTATTCTTTTTTGACTTGAAAAATTATATTTCATATTGCAAAGATGTTTACAAGTATTTTAATTTAAGTTCAGTGAACTTTTTGTAGCTGGGTTAAATCTTTTTTATTTTAGTATGGCCTTATGGCAAAGAACACTGTATTATTTTAATATCACACAATTGTGAACGGAATTACAAACCATAAAATGTGTAATGCTTTGAACAGTATTCTGTTGGGATGGAGATTTTATAGGTTCAGAAAAAAATCTTTTAAATCTGCTTCACCCAGCATATTTTCTATTCAGTGATATAAAGCATATTTTATTCTATATTATTACAAAAATGCAAATGTATAAACATATGTCAAAAGGAACTGTTGAAGCTTTCTAACATTTGTATAAATAGAATTCAGTGGAAATTACAAAAATTCTGTTGCACCACTATAGTTTTAGTATTTCTATTTTAATACATTTGTTTACCACTTGTTTATGTATATGTAGGTGATGTTACTTGAGCTTAAATGTACTTTACTGAGCAAAGTTTAAAAACAAAGTATATTTTATTTTATGATAAAGGGCCTTTAACCTCATGGTCAAATACTAATATTATATTTGCTGAGACAAGATTTGAAATTGTATCAAGAGTTTTATTTTTCTGACATTTAAAGTTCTACATAATAAAAGTAAAACTTAAGTAATGGTGCTACTTCATGTTTTTTTAAGTATTTCTATATAAATAAAATAAAATATTACAGAAAAAAAAAAAAAAGTGCTCCGTGTGGTGATTTGATCTGATGTGCTGAGAGTCTCTTCAGGATTTTTTGTTCCTCGCTTGTAGCACTGAAATATGAAATGGGATTTTAAACTGTGTCTTGTTAATGCTGCTGCTGGAACACTTTAGCCTGTGAAAGATTCCAGAATAATCCTGCCAGCAATTGTACCTTATAACACGTTTTTAAGGGGGGGGAATCAGTTGTTCTTTTAATATGTGGCATATTGCTGGGGTCATTCCACATGTAAAAATACTGGGTTTTTTTCAGAATCTCTAGAAAGTACTTGGCTTTGTATGAATTGTTACTCTGGGCAAATAAAGCACGTGTAAGAAATGGAGCTGACAGCTTTCTTAGCTTTGGGGTCTAAAAGCAGGTGGCAGGGGAGGCTCCTTTGATGTGTTGGTGGCGTGCTCAGTCCTGCAGGTCCTGGCTCTGCCGTGTGCGGGGACCTCGGAACCGCGTGCCCAGCTCGGTGTTTGCTGGAGTGGAAGAAGGGCTTTAGCATCCTTCCTGAGTTCTTGAAAGTGCTTCTTGGTATTTGGCAGTTGTGGTTCGGGTAATTGGTGTTGACAAGCTTATTTGAATAAAAAATTTATTGCCGTGTTAAGTTTGTTTACTTTTGATGATGCCTGGAGTGGTATTGGGGCGAAGGAAGTGCAGATGCTTTCTGACTAACGAGCCTACGAACCCACCAGGCAAACCTTGCAATGTTTTTGTCGCTGATTTGTAGTCAATGTGTTTGAATGAACTTGCTGGGTGAAGCACGTTGGAGCAGATTTCGGAAGGTAGCTGCAGATCACTTGCAGTGTTTCTTTTTGAGTGTGCCAGTGTGCTTTCCAGCGGGCGAGCGAAAACGACAAACCAAAACCAAACTGTGTAGCGCGTTTTGTATGTTTTACTTTGTGCTTAGCAATGTATGCCAGAGCTGCTGCGCTCGGATCTCCTTCATGGACTCCAAAGCTGCTGGTTGGGTGGGAAGGGGGAGGAGGGAGAATGCGGCAGGGGATGATGGGATCTCTTTGTTTGATTTGATTTGATTTTTGCTTCTTTTCATTGAACTGTGATTGTGGTATCTTCTGATTTATAGAGTTAAAATCCCTCACCGAGTGTTGCATTTGTCTCAGGAAGCTGCTTGTTTTGAATGGTGGGGAAAAAATAAAACTCTAGTGCTGTGGAAAAGAATCCAGAGAGTGACAGGGAAGATGTGCTTAAATACAGCAGTGGTACAGGCATTGAAAAAAACCCTTGGCAAAATGGGCTACTCTGGAGGGATCAGGAAGTTTAAGTCCACGTGTGTATTTTCTTAATGATGGGTGTTTAGGAAATGTACTCAAAATGAGTCAATCGATTTCTCATTCCAGTGTAAACATCCTGTGCCGTTGTCTGGGAAAAGTTGTGAAAATGCCTATAAGTAAAAAAAAGTGAATTTGATCACTTTGCTTAATTTTCCAAGCTTAGTGAAACGGAGAGGTAAATAGGACGAACAAAAAGTGAAAATCAAACGTGGCTCCTTTTTTTGTTTCCCCTCCCTTAATGTACACTACTGTGTGTCTCGGTGGTGCTAACAGCGGTGGCGTGGAAGAGTGTGAGCAGCCGATGTCCCTCCTGAGAACAGCACTCGCACTGCGGCTCGACAGGTGCCCTGCTCAGCGCGGCCACCGAGCCCCTTGCTCGATGGAACCGGCCTCATCGTCCGTGTTCGCCTTGCAGGACTTAACGTGCTATTTTGTTTACCAAACTGTGGCTGAAACAAAGGCAATCCCCTCTCCGTCCGTGGCCCTGGCTGTGTTTTCAGCCTCTGTGTGCTGGTTCAGCTCCTCTGCGAGCTCCTCGTGCGTGTTGTTTCAAGAGGGAAGATGGGCTGTAGTGCCTTAAAGACTGATTGTGTTCATTCCTCTTTGGGGATCATCTCGCCCGCAGAGGGACCAGTCTGGATTACTCTTGCTTTGGTGTTTGACGATGCAGCGAGTGCCTTTTGCCCCGTCTTCCAAACGTGCGTGCGTGTTGGTGATGGCACACTGCTGCCCAGCATGCCAGTGGGGCCAGCAGCATTGCCTGGGCCACCTCCGCTGCTCCAGGGCCAGCAGCATCACTTGGGCCACCTCCACTGCCTTGGGGCCAGCAGCATCGCCTGGGCCACCTCCGCTGCCCCGGGGCCAGCAGCATCGCCTGGGCCACCTCCATGGTGGCCGGTGCCTTCCCCTGTACCGGCACACACGGTCCCTGGTGTGTTACCTCTTGTTTCTTGCTGCGCTGCCCTGACACACCCAGGACCCCATACGTGCTCGCGGTGCCGGGATGCGAAATTCTGCGCCCTTGGCCGGTGGAGGCGAGGGCACGTGGGCAGAGGCAGCACGGGGAGGAGCGGACAGGCTGCCCGTGCCCCAGATTTATGCCGTAGGTCAGTCCCTCGGACTGCAGAGGCCATAAATCAGCACAGAATTTGTCCCGGGGTCTGGGGCCATATGGCGTGCGAGAGCGGGAGAGCGCGAGGGCTGCCCGCGCCGGTGGGGGATAAAGGCCAGTGTTTGGTGCGGGAATATTTCAAAGCCTGAGAAAGGGGCAAAGTTCAGTTTCTAATTGAGTGCTTTGAAAGATACAGATGTATATGGTCAATGTTTATCTTCCAGAACAAAGATCACTTTGTTTTTCAAATGTTTGTGTATTGGTGCTGAAAACTGTACACGGGGGTCCCCACAGCGCGGCTGCCTGGGGGCGCCTGGAGGTGCCTGGGGGTGCCCGGGGGTCTGTGAAGACCTGCACATTTTTTGGGGGGGGAGGTTCTTGTCTTTGCTAATGCTCGTGTGTGGTTCCCAGTGCATATACACATAATTATCTCAAAAAAGGATACATTTACATTTTTAAGAATTATTATATACAAAGTCCTGAGCTTAATTATTCCTCTGTCCATATCTTGTACTCCATGGAATTTGCATAACAATCAGACATCAAAGCCAAAGCCCTTTACTGGAAGAAAGGTCTTTCCACTTTATTATTTTAATTGAATAAATTATAATGATCAATTTAATCAAAATTTACTCTTTAGATTTATTTTTTTCTGCAAATCAATTGAAATGAGACTTAAAAGGAAAATTTAAATTTAGTAGTAAAAATCTAGTACAGTAAGGTATTTAAATTAAATTGCTTTTTGTTTGATGTTTCTCACTCCTCTCTGCCAACCCCCTCACCCATCTTTTTTTTTCTCCATTCTCGTTGTTTTGCCATTTTGGAAATTGAAATGATGCTTTGCTGTCACTGAAGTGAATGGGAATTCTGCTGCTGGAAGAGCGTGCTGGTGAGTATTGCGTTTAATTAATCTAGAAATAGCAAAAAAGTAATTATTCACCCTGCCTCTGCTTATTTGTGTTTCCTGTACCTGTTGTCTCTCTAGTAGAGATGATTTAGTTATAGAACAAAGACTATTTAAAATCTAGGATAGTTAAGGGATGCTTCAGTCTGTATAATCATTTGAATTTCTGAATCATTTGAATTTCTGATTTACCTTTTCATGATTCCCCTGGCAAATGCCAAAGGGCCCGAGTTTGCAGGTGAGCAAGCATTCTTATCCAACAGCGAGTGATGTGGGAAGACCCTCAGAACTACTGCATTCTCTTGCTTTCTTCTCAGAAAATATCTATCTATAGATAGACCGACAGATAGATGTGACCGTATATTCAGTATGTACTTGTGTACATGGGTGACTGCTTAAAATCCTCCAGAAAATCACAGATGAGAAAGTCTTTCCTTTTTCAGTGCATTAATGTTGACAGAAGCTCCCTGAAATGCTAGAAAAAAAGTTTTATTGTATTTTTATTACTTAATATTAAGGATTTTAATGAAGCTTTCACAGTTGGATATGTAAAATAATTACATCTCATCTAATTTCTAACTTTGATTAAAAAGTAAAAAGCTTATTCTGTCTTGTGAATTAGGTTGTATCGTGATGTGCTTGTATAGTGATGAAGCTGTATCAAAAACATGTCAGCATTTGGTATATGGATTATTCTTTAATATTATCCGTACACTCTATAAGTGTAACTCCGTGCAGCACTGACTGTGCTCTAGATATATACATGCGTATATGTACAATATTGTAAGTACCATATAGCCGGAGTCTTGTAAGATTTGAGCAGTCTTGGTAAATAACCTCCATCGCGTGAGGTTGAATTTGTGGCCTTAAGGATTATCAGGTGGGGCTGTGGCTACAGAACCACCTGTGTCCACCCTAGGCTGCCTGCTTCGGAGCGTTTGGCTCCATGAAACCAACAGCAGCAGCTGATCAGGGTTGAATTCTCCCCATAAATTAAACTCCAGTAAATAAGGCTTGTTTGCCTATAAACTCCTACCCAAGGCACACAGATATTTCTTCCCAGTGTGGGTTTGTTGGGCTTTTTGGTGGGTAAGTTCTTGCTGTATCTTTTGTGACGTCTTACAGCTCTCCGCTGGTGAGAAGATTATTGGTTAAGAAAATCAGTCGGTTAAATATGTTCGCACTAAACGTGTCTTACGCCTTTACCACTACAAACGTGATTGATTAGCTGCCTCAAGAAATTTATAGCCTTTGATAAGATTGCACCAAGAGAAATCCCTTGTTAGTTTTAAATGGAGAACAAAAAGAGATTTTCGATGTCCCTCATTACTGGTGTTCCACTTGCGATGGAGATAAAATACAGTAAAGTGCTTTTTCCTCTTATGTATAAGGGCTCTTCTGCCTTTTGTACCTGGCAGAGTTGTGTGGCCCACTTCACATTAGCATGAATGGCAATTGCCTTGTAAGCGTGACTGCCGCGAGTGGGCGAGTAGTCTGTCATCTCCTGTTTTGTCCTTTGTCTTTACGTTTTAGTCACTTTTACCCTCTGCAAAAGAGCCTTAATGTAAACCTGAGAAAACAGTAGCAATACTCCAGTTCATTATAGATCTACTGGCAGGTTTTATTTGGTTTTGATGTTCTTTGTGTTTTGATGGGTGTGCTAAGCAGAAGAAGCTATTTTAATCAAAGGAAAATTTCAGCGAGTGCATGACCTATAAATAGCAGTTTTGATAGAGTCACAGAAGTTTCTGTTACACATTTGGAAATTATTTCCACGATTTAACTGCAAAGGGCAGGTAAATCATGCCCTTTTAGGAGTCAGAAAAAAGGAGTCTTTTTCAGGATCTTTAGTTCTGCTACTGAGTCATCCTATCATCTCAGCTAATTAATTTCACCTTTTACATGCTTCAGGATTTCCATCTGTGAATGAACTAATGACACCTACTTACAGGCAGTATTGTGAAGATCAATTAATTGACATTATTGAAGTATCCTGAGGTGGAAGTCCCGATGTAAGTACAAAATATTATTACTGATGCTTCCTGATTCATCAGTTCCCAGTAGCCAGCAAGTGGAAATCGTATTGGTCTGGATCAAACAGAGCAGCATTATATTTGAAATCTGTGAGGTGGGGTTTTTTTTCAGATTTCTGGTTTGACAGGTTATTTGAACCATCTCACACAGTGAGTGTGAGAATCCCCCTCCCGTGGTGCTCGCAGGCGTGGTGGGCTTGGCTTAGGAGAAATGGGCGATCCCAGTGCTGTGTGTACAGCCCAGGTAGGCTCTGCTGGGGATACAGAAAGGCAACTTTGGCTAGCAATTTTCTTGCCTCCTCTGGTGTAACATGACCAACACCTTAAAATGCGATGCCCTCTTGTGATGGAGATGAATACGCTGGCGTTATACAGAAGCATAGAGCACCGATCTAGTAATCCCAGTGCATGTGGCTGGATATTACTGAGCGGAGCTTTTCCTGCATGGGGGAGGATGGGGGGAGTGATGTCCTGCATCATGAAGCATCGGAAGGCAATTGATGTTGTGAAATTATTCGTAATTTATATGCATAATAAGATCTATTCTTACTACTGGTGGCTGGGATGCTGTTTGCATAATGATATGTCTACAGCTGTGCAGGTCTTAGTCCACATGTTATAAAATGGCAAGATGAGCTGGAAACAGTGGAATTTGTCAGAGCTTTGCTGTAATTAAATATGATGAAACATGTACCTAATTTTTCATAATGTTGAATACGCAGTTGACAGTGAGGTGAATGTAGTTGTTATGCTTTCCAGAGACCGATCACATTCCTAAACGACTCAACACGCTTTTTGTTGTTGGAAATGTAAGTCACAAGATATTTTTTGGAATTATTTGCAAGTGTTGCACAAGTGCAGGCGAGAGGTTTAAAGCACCACAAACATTCCTATTTCTTTCTCCTTGTGTCACATCTTTAAAAAAAACAAAAATTCAGTCGCATGCAATTGTGAAACCGCTTCGTGTTTGACACAGTTGAAGATGTTTTCGGGCCACAAAAATGTAACTTTCTATGACTAATTTAAATCAAAAACCCACTCCGGCAGAAAATATCCTCAGTCTTTGGAATCACATGGTTCTTGGAAAGTTCTTCCCTGGCTGTGCAGGAGGTCAGTCTTTTAAGAAGCTAGTCTGCGCACAAACGTGCAGCGCTGCTAATGAGAGGAATTTCACACTTCTCCCCCTGACACAAGCTCTGCGTTCATCCTGCCGACTGCCGCCTCTAAAGCCTTTCGGTGTTAGATGTTATAATGAATGCCGGGCTGTTACTGAGCCGGTGTAGCAAAACGCTGCAGCTCTACCTAAAGAGACAGCTTCCAGAAGGTAGGGTCACCCACTCTGCAAAAACAAAAAGGAATTAAAAACAGGGTCTCCTGTTTGTCTCTGAGTGAATCTCTGCTATATGGCTGCCCTTCCTTTCCCCAATGGTGATTTTCAAGCCAAATGGCCCTTTCATCATCACTCTGGCTTAGCAGCAAAGTTGTCTGTCGATAACAGCAGGCTTCACTTCTTCCCCAGCTAACTGGTAGTCAGACAGCCGAAGAATGGCCTATCCAAAATTAGGATATGCTCAATGCACTATCCGCTGGTGTTGTTCCCATCAGCCTAATTATATGACTTTTTGGTCAGACAATGTCTCATTGTGTGGCCCTTGGCAGCTATGGGACGCCTAATGCTGCATGAATGTCTAATGTGGAGTTTGATGGCTATGACCTAGGCTGCAGTTCCACGCTGGAATTGAAAACATCCGTGTAGTTTCCATAGAAAACCAGGTCAATGGTGCTTCCATAAAGCATTAGCCCCAGGGAAAGCTATTGGTTGCACAGTGCCTGTACAAATCCATGCAGGGTGAACAGTTTACAGTGCATTTCTCTTTCAGGTAAATGACAATTAAGGAGTCGGGTTGATTTAGTCCTTAGTGACCTATTTCAGAATCCGAATTTATTGCAAGCACCATCCCTCATCCATTTATCTCCGTCTTTTCTTCTGTTGTGTGCATTTAAGAACACTTGTGAGGTATCTTAAGAACGTTGCAAGCACAATGAATATGGTTTTGTATCAGGAGGCTAAAAAAAAATCACTTTATGTTTTCTTTTACTGTAAAATTTTAGGTGGAACTATCCTATCTTTACAACACTTCCTGTAAAAACCCACCTTTTTTACAGGCAAAAGCAAGGTATGAGTGTAAAAGACAATTCATTGCAGATGAAGGCTGTAATATGCTTGTTCATTTCAAAGGAGAATATATAACTAATTATGTTTTAATTGAATCTCTAACGTCAACAGCTGCTTTTAAGAGATCTTTTTAAGCTACATTTATTTTTAGTATTGCTTAAGATCATCTTTCTTTGCATGCATCTCCCTTCATGCGTTATTGTCTTAAAAAGTTTTCCCTCTTTTAAAGTATCAACTAACGCCGGCATATATTAAAGGCTAAGCGCTGGTGAAAATTTGTTTTTTAAGATGCTGGGTGTGACTTTTCTAAGTAGAGGGCAAAAAGACACGACAGCACCAAAACACCCTTTGTTCTCTTTTTCTCCCAGAAGTAAAAAGTTCCACTCCCAAACCCCAAATTGCTGAGGTCACTTGTCAGCTGATGGTGTTTTATGTTGGCTGGGTGTTATCAGTTCCTCTACAATGCAGCTGCTAATTACAGTAATACCACAACCATCTTTTAATCCCTCCCCAACCCCCGCCCCCCCCAAATCTACAGCATCATCAGTGAGTATCCTTTAACCTGGGGGGGAATCTGGCTCCTTTTCACATGAAGAAGCTTAGCCCACCTTAGGGTTTCAAGCAGATCCATGGGGATTTTGCTGGAACTAGCGTCAGCCTGCAAAGCTTCGGGTGTCATTGCGGCTTCTTAGTGTTCTTGGTTTGTCATTTCCAGCCTGGATCATCCAGAAGCAGAGAGGAAGGAAAAAGGAGTCTTCCCTCAGCCTGGAGAAGCTTGGAAACTCTTCCTGGGAATCGCCGGAGCCTGCTGTCTGCCAGCCGCTGCAGGACCTCGAGGTGCGCTCCATGGCGGGCGTTAGGTCAGAGCCACACCGGTCATCTCCATCCCTAGCCTGGCGAGACCCAGCTCTGTCACTCCCCGTCCCTGCTGGAAGGGATGCAGATCCACCCTGCAGCTCCTTCCAGCTGCGCACAGCTGGCAGCCCTTCCCCAGTGCCGGGGAGGAAGGAGCAGACTGCTCCCCACGGAGCAGCTCCCACGGTTAGGCTTGGCACCGGTGGGCTATGGCTGCCGTACTGCTGTGCCTGGCCCATCCCTGGTAAAATCATTCAGGGGGCATCTCTGAGCCCTGTGGCGGAGTTCAAACGCGCGCCCTGTCTCTCTGCTCCGATCAGAGGGGCCGATTCACCTCGGGGGGACGTGCAGGTAGCCTGTGCCTGGCTGACCATCGCTAGCTGCTACTTTCCTGCAGCTGCTGGGCTTCCTATAGTTACGGGATCAACCCATCCTCTGTAATCCCCTCTGCTCCCCGTATCACCTCTCCTCTTGCTGAACTGAATGTTTTTGCATCGTACCGTCTTAAGCATTCGGGAGGTGGAGGGAATTATTGGAGAGATGGTTGTCGTATTGCTGTGCTGGAATATGTAGCTACTGTCAGTTTACCGTCTAAACTCTAATTTTCCTCAAACATCAAAACCCAGCAATCGTGAGAGCCCTGGGCTGGTTTTTGAAGGTAGTTTTATTATAGATTGGAATGCCAGTGTATTTGCTAAAACTGCATAAACGATAAATAAGGATTTATTATCTCTTTCGGGAAACTGGCCAATAGGCTCAGAAAGACTTCACCTCTGAGGCTAAGATAATGGATGCAGTGGCAATAAAATAATGGCAAATCAGAAAAACTGGTGAATCTTCTAGTTAACACCTGCAAATGCATAGTGATTATGCTTTTCACGGATAAATGGAGATTTGTGAGACCCATGATTTGCAAGAGCAGAGCTGACCCTTTGTATTTTACTGTTGAATTTATCTCCTTTTCTTATAAGGAGTGCATCTAATTTTGATTGCAGGCAAGTATAAATCACAGTTAACACTGGTGACATCATTGTAATTGCATGTATCTGAAGTGAGTGTGTCTGAGAGAAAAGCAGACCTGTTCGGTCAGATTCCTCAGAGAGGGAGTCTCTGAAAGCAGAGCAAATTCACGCGAGTGATATGAATTATCCACAACCTGACAGTGCTGTAAATGAAAGCTGAATCTGACCAGCTTAGTGCCGTGGCTTGAATAGGATTTTTGATGAAGCATGCCACAGCTCGCTCTACAGCAAAAATGTCTTTTATTTCAGCAGTGTAAAGCAATCAGAAATACTAAGATGTGTGGTGTTTCTTCAGCATGGTGAAGGACGCTCCTATGGCCACTTCTGATGGATGGGTCAGGTGTTCTTGGAGCAGCAGGCAGCTCAAACTGTGTAAATGAATTGATGGGGTAACTGAAACGAAAAACCATCCTTGGGGTGCTTGCAAGCATTTCCGAGAATATCATACCAAGCAAAAACACTTGTTAGGGTCTTGTGGGACGTACAGGACAAAGTTAAGAGCTGGTCTTGCAGCTGTGCTTTCTGATGTAAATAAATCCCTGAATTTCTCCTGTCAGTTTAGCTATTAAACAGGGAAATGGTCTTGGGTTTCTGTATTAGGGCGCTGTGAAGATAACTTCCATGAAAACATGCTTAGAATTCTGGATTGGAGAGCATAATAGAAACGTGAAGCATCTTGTGATGTTAGATGCTGCAGAATTAGCAAGGGTGGTTAATCCCTAGTGTTTAACAATAATTTCTCTGTACTGGGACAGAAACCCAGGGCCACTAAGAAGTGTGGCACAGCTAGGCTGAAGGTGCCTGCAGTGAAACAACATTTTGATTTGTTGGTCTCTCAGAACTTTGCTTGATGTGTTACTATTTCTTCTTGTTAGAGCTGATTGAATCACATAAAACTGAATTCCAGGAGCTGAATAGCTACATGGCATTGTATTAGGAGACATACCAATCACTCCAGGATTGCTTTCCTGATGTCAACAGCGCATACTGCATACCAACATCCGCGCTGTACCAGAGATGCTCTTCTACATGGCTGAAAAACTGCATGACAATTTGTGCAAGACGAGCATATCTTACGTGCTGGGTTATTGAAAAGTTGAGTAAATTGATTAGTGTCATTTTCAATAATATTTACCAGCAGACTTCATATATTGACTTTTAGACCTACTGTCGTGTTGGATTACCATTACTATCACATAGTAATTGCAAAATTCTTTGTGTGTGTGTGTGTTTTCGCAGGTAAGACTTATTTAACAGAGAGTTGTGTAGAAAGCTCCTGTATGTGTTTTGTCCAAGCTCTCTCCTTTCGCCTCGCAGGACATGGTGGTGTACAGACAAGCTGCTGCGGAGAGGCGGTGAGGATTTGCCCTGATGCATTCAAGTGTTCGGAGTATCAGAAGTCCCGGTGAATCCTAAGCTACCTACGGCAGTGGGCACTTTCTGCCCTCAGTGGAACCAGGATTTTCCTGCCATGTACATTTGCTGCCCGGACAGCATGTAAACCTTTTTCTGCCTGTGTGATCACACATGTCAGGCTTCACGGAGCAGGTATGTTCTGTGTGGCTGATAACTCGGGGAATGCATGTTGTCTCCGTCAGAAAAATGCTTTTCCTGTTGTAAAGGCTATTCAAGTGATCTGTGTGTAATATCATGAACTGGAAGAGAAAGGGGATTTGTGCCCTTTGAAGACGCTCCTTCAGATACTTTTCTGTCTCTCCTCAGTGTGATACACCACTATTTACATTATTTTTTATCTTCCCCCCCCCCCCCTTGCTTCTTTCTTTCAGGCAGTTAGAGCCTGGCTTTGGTCTTGCTGGTGGATGCAAGTTTTGGTTTCAGTGTGTTACTGGATTTTTTTGGTGTGGTGCAAAAGCCAGGCTGGAGTGCAGCAGCTCCTATTTGTGTTAGATCCTGTCAGGTCTCTCCTGCACTGATGCACTTATTAAAAGCTTAGTTATTTATTCATTTCCTCTTCACTATCTTTAGGTCTACACCTGGAATTGGAAATGATCAGTCATGTTTTTTTCATGTTGCCTTTGCTCTTTTTGTTCTCTCGTATCAGTGTGGAAGACTGTGGTGGTGGTACAGGGCTTGCCCCTGGAAACCAATGTTTCCAACCCATTTATCTGTACAAATTGTTTTTCTGGATTACCTTTTCTGAATAAAAACTGTTAACATTGAAGACTCCAGGCCATTTCTTTTTGTCTTACTGACTCACCAAAATATAGCAAAACTTTTCCATTTACAGACCTGATTAACTTGATTTTTTTCTATTGCTATGGAAATGTTTACAAAAAATTGTCCATTTTCAGTTGCTGCTGGTATTGCTTGTATTATTATATATATATTATTTACGTACCTACCTTATTTTTTCTTTTACCGCTTATGACCCTCTTAAATGAAAACGTTTTTGAAAGAAATAAACCCAACATGTTATGGTAGGGGCTGTGGGCTCCATAGGGCTGGAGTGGCCTGGCTGCTCTGTTCCCCAGCTCCCGTAGCTGGGAGTGCCCTGTGAAATGGAAGAGGCACACCATGGGAGGAGGGTGCCCAGGGGTCCAGGAATGACCCCTCCAGCGCTTCCCTAAAGCTCTGGCTGGTGCTGCAGGATCTGCAGGGACCTTTGTTTTCCCCACCACTCCAGCTGTGTTCTGGCAGGAGGGTGATGCGTGGGCTGTCTCTGCCCTGGGTCCAGGAGGGACCATGTGCCTGCAGACCTCTCCTAGGGAGGGAGAGCAAGCACAGCTTGGGCTGCGTACCGGGGGGAAAAGCTACCTCTCAGTAGGGATGCCCAGGGGTAAAAGGATGATCTGATGTGACAATTTTGCTTCAGACTGTGGGTTTGTGCAAGGTTTTGATGCTAACCTTGACTGAGCAAGACGGAGATGACTTAAAGAGTTGGCTCTGAGCTGCAGCCCACTACACATCCTTTTAAAACATCCTGCTTGAGGAACGGGGATGTAAACAGCCTATTGGTACAACCCTCAGAGACCAGACCGATGGGAAGAGGGCTGGAGGGATTTCTCCTCCTTTGCTGTGTCACATCAACAGCTGAAAGCAAGCTAGAAATTAGAGATTTGATTGGGAAACAGCAAATAACACCAGAGAGAATAGGCCAAGGCACAGATAAGCACAGACTTAACTCAAGACAAGCAGCTACCTGAGTGTGCACCTGCATGCACAAAGGGAGAAGCAAAAGACGGGGAAGGCAATTAGGTGGAATACAAGTTTTGAGTCCAGCCATTCCAGTCACACAGTGAGATGTGGTTTCTTTTAGGGAAATGAGCATTTGCAATCACCTGGATCATCTGCTGGTACCTATCTAGACAGGTGCTGCTAAACCTTCTAAATTCAAAGGGTTTAATACTGAGGGGAAACCTACTAGTACAAACCAGTCTGGAGATACTTTTCTGCGTGCAAGTGGGAAAGGGGGAGGCTTGCTTCAGAAGCACAAATGTAGCAGATGTGGCAAAATGGGGGAAAACGAAGGTATGATGAGAAGGCAGCATCAAGGGAGAAGCCAAGTGTCAGGTAGAGGTAGAGAAAGGACTTTTCTTGGAAAAGTCACAGCAATGTAGCATCTGCACCGAGAACCACTAGCACTGCCCTCTAAAAGCTGCTTGACTATTGGAAATTAAGGGGGAATTCACTAGCAGATCAATCAGTGGTTTAGATGGCACAAAAATAAGCAATTTCCATGCTGTGAGTTTAATTTGCTTTTATTATTATTTTTTTTTAGCATAACTTTGGATTAGACTCCAGGCAATTCCTTAGCTTTTGAAGAGAATGGATGCGAGACAACACTGAGGCATGGTACGTTTTCACAGGTGTCGTGATCATTAATAAGGGGCTGTTCATGATGCAGGTTATCACCTGGTAATATAAATTTGATCTGAATCAAGAGGCACAGTGCAATCACACTTCTGTCAAATTAGCTGGGATGAATAATGCAAAGTTTTTGCAGCTTTATGTTTTCAGATTAGTTTTATGCTTGCTGTGGGAGAGCGGCTGACACTGAGCCAGACAAGGTTAGCAGCTGATCTGGCATGAAGTCTTCTGGTGCAGAGTTACCCCATTAAAAATTTTAAAAGAAGTTTGTATAGCCAAGGTGAATTTTCATTGACCCGGTGCTTTTCATCCAGTGGTCACAACATTGCCTAATACCATAAAAGCAGATTCAGCTTCTCCTCAGGTGGCTGGCACAGCTCCCTGGGGTTCAGGTTTGCAACTCCTGAGCCCCTGGTGACCCTGGCTTGAGCAGGGCAGGAGCTCAGCACATGGTGGGCAGCCTGGCAGGCACTGTGATGCACGTGAGGGGTGTGGACCGGTTGTGGCTGTGTGTGGAGAGCCTCAAATTGCACTTGGAACTTAATTGTGGGGAAGCAATTGGTTTGGGTTTGTTGGTTTTTTTTATGTAACTGTATGCAAGTTTTAATTCTGAAAAAATAACTGCAGATGTTTCCAGTACAAACTAGAGAAGAATGAGCTCACCTGAAATGGTAGGTTCATATCTGAGTTTGTGTTAAAGCTGATTGCATTCCCTGGAGCCAACTTGAAATTTCTGCTGGTTTCCAAATGGGCATTAAAGGCTTCCTCCAGCCAGCTCTGCCTCCCCTCTGTGCCTCCTTCCAGAAACCTCTGGCTCTTCTCTCCACCTGATATGTTTGTGTTGTCCTTCTCTCCACCCTGCTCCTGTGCACTTCGGCTGCATTTGCCCCACTAGTAATTAATCTGGCAGCATATGCATAGTAACAGGACAACCAAATGTCCCACATAAATGGGAAAGCGATGGTCACGCAAACATTTTTGGACAGGGGCACGGTGGGAAGAGACTGGCATACTTTTCATAGGGCCATATATATGTATATGCTATTTTTTATATATATATATATGTCACTTTTTATATATATAGATATTATAGTGTGACTCTTCATTGGTTTCATTAATGTAATTTCCTTTCACTTGAACAATGCCTTTCCAGGGCCTGGTCCATGAAAGGTACTTGTCTGATGGCAGCTGGTCACTCACTTCAAGACTGGCACCAGTACCAGGCATACGTAGGTGAAGATGGTCAAGGAAATCTCCAGTTATTTGCTAAAAGAGCATCATTACCAGCCTGCGTTAGAATCATAGAATATCTCGAGTTGGAAGGGACTCATAAGGATCATTGAGCCCAACTGTTGTACCTGCTCTGCATCCCGGCTGTGAGGGGCAGGGGGGTGGGGGTAGCATCCTGGGGACTGGCTGGGAAGAGCTGGGGAAGACTTGAATTTATGGACTTACTACTCTTTAGGGCCTAGCATTAGAGAGGCTGCCTTATAATTTTAATCTCTGCTGGGATCGAAGGGGTTTTCCAAAATCAAGAAGCCTCTAGTAGTTTGTGCTAGAGGTGCTTTTGCTCTCCTCTGAGCTGGCGATGTTTTCTGCCAGTACAGCTACACCGATGGCTGTAATCAGGCCCCACGTTGGCTTATGTCTTACCATCATTTAGTTTTACCTTAACACTGACTGTGTTCAGTTCTACTAGCAGAAACTGTAAAAAAAAATAGTAATAAAGGTGTGTTTCTCATGGTATCAGTTTAACTTAGTACAATATAATTTCTGCCTTTAACAAAATGGATTGCTGAAAGATGTATGAGAACAAGTGAACATTTTCTGCCTGAACAGCTATACTGGGGACTATACATTTTGCATAGGTCTGCTGTGTCTGCAACTCAGACAGCTGAAAAGGAGCATGGTGGGCGCTATAATAACTTGATAGTGTATGGGAACTCCCTTTGAGCAGAGTATTTCTTTGGCTGGATGTGAACCAAACTTCTGCTCCGGACACCCACAGGGAGTAGAGAGAAAGGGCTTTTCCCTGGCATGACGGGGAGCTGGTGCTTTCCCTCTGCCCGGGCTCCTCAGGGTGCCTGGGTACCAATTCCTGATCATTTGAATTGTGTCTAAACTGGGCGCTCTGGGGTGCCCGGAGCCGAGGGGATGGGTATCCTGGCCAGGAGCGCGGAGCCGAGGGGATGGGTATCCTCCGCAGGAACGCTGATCCCAGCATGTTATTCTTCACTCTCTCAAAACTGGAAAGTCATTAAAAGTAAAGGTGATGGATAAGCGGTGTTTAATCAAGAACTGTCTTTAAGTGGGTTCAGTTTTGAAGTAGCAAAAGGGTAGTAGAGAGGCTAATTTCCTTATAATAAATGGGCCCACTTAAATTGGGTCATCAGAAAAGGGTAATGTGTGTTTTGTGGAATAAGGAGACATCACTGCTAAAAAAATAGAGCATTAATTTTTATTGAAAAAAAGTAGACCGTTAATTTTCATTGGTTTTCACCATTTTTACTATTTGTGTCAGGAGAGGTAGGTCTCCTTTCTGCATAAAAGACAGTTTGGAACAAATAGAGAAGACGGAAATATCGGTACAGGATTTTAAACCCCTCTGAGTGTGGCCCCGGTGCCATGTCCCTCTGTGGTTTCTCCCTTCAGTGCCCGGTCAGTCGGGATCTGGAGGAACTGGTATCTGCTGCTGTGTGATGGGCTGGGAGCGTCCGGGGGGAAAGCTGCTGTCCTAGGCTTGCTCCTAAGGCGCTTCCCACATTGTTCTGTAGGAGTAACTGAACAGGTGGCTTCATGATCTTCTGTTGCTACAGCTTTGGTCAAACTGTTCCATATGTAGTTTCATTAAAAGATATTTAACACAAAGATTGGGTTCCCCCCCCCAAAAAAAAAAAAAACACAAAACCAACACCAAACCCAACAAAAAAAAGAGTGACTGCAAGAGATGCAAGATAAATTTCTCCTTACAGTTCCTCCTGGGGAGGATTGCCCAGGTGTGTGTGTGTTGCACGGCTGCTCTTGTTCAAATCTGTAGATGAAAAGGGGTAATTGTGGCAAAGGTGGCAACTGCTTGGAGGTGTCTGTCTTTTTTTCTTGGTGAGCTGAGGGTTGGGGAGGGCTTCTGGTGACTGCTCTCTCTTGATTTAGTCTTCTTCGTGCCACAAGAAACAACTGCAGGCAAAGAATTGGTAGAGCAGGTCTCAGCCATGTGTTTTCATGGTACAGGGTGGTATTGGCTTCCAGACGGTCTTTTTCTCCACGGACGTTGGTGACAGTAACAGTTGTATAGAAGACAGCTTCTTCCACCTGTCCGCTGAGTAGTGCCCCGCTCCAGTGAGCTGTTCTGCCCAATTCTGGGCGGCTGCTGGACATCAGTGATGTTTGCAGCCATACTGGATGAAAATGAAATCTGTAAGGATAATGAAGGCTTGCTTATTTATAGATGAGCTTTTAAACTGAGGTTTAAACCTCATTATCTGCCCTATTTGAAGGGAGAGGAAGTCACCCGAGTCGGAGATCAGAATCCATTCAGTTGCGTTTTCAGTTTCTTTGTGAGAAATACGACTTTTCCTTTCCCCCTCTGGAGAATGCGTGTCCCTCCTCCCATGGGAGCGGCTCAGCACTGGCGCTTGTGCAAACCTTGCTTGGGATTCACCACTGGGAATTTTCTGACCTTGCTGCCCACACTGGCTCCCTAGAAACCACCCTTCCTTCAAAATCCCTCAATTAACTGTGAATGGTGCTGGGAAGGAGCCTGACAGCCTTGTACCTTCTCCAAGCCAAGCCTGGGTGCTGGCAGAGACACCCTCAATACGGTTCAGTTTTTACCATTTCTCTCTGTTTTTCCCAGGTGAGCCGATGACCTGGGAGTCTCGCTTGGCTACAGCACAATTTAAGCTGTACATAATCACATGAGAAAAACAAAAGCAAAAATCCAGTAAAAGCGTGGCTTCTGGACGAGGCACTTAACTGGGCTGCGGCAGATCTGCTTTCAGGTCCCAGATCTGCTCCAACCATCATCTCTGATTTGATGCAGATCACTGAACGCCCCTGTGTCTCCCTCTCTGGTTTGGTGGAGGGAGCAGTGCTGCTCTGCTGCTTTGTCCGACGGCTGTGCTTTCTGCTGTCCATCCTTTGGAGCAGAGCTTCTCTGTGTTTACGAGTTACCCAGCGTGACGGCGATGTGATCTTGCTTGAGGTCTGTGCAGTCTCCAGTAATTGCAATGCAGACCGTCAGTTAACCGAAACAGAAACAAGTATTCAAACAATATGCCTGTGAGGTTTCTCTCTTCATTGGATTTTATTATGCTGTATTCTTTGTTTGATTTACTTTATACCTCTAGGAATATTTATTTAGCTTATTTATGACATTATGGCTTTCATAGAAATCAGGACATGTTTCTGAGTGGTCCAGTGGAGAATGCCCTTATTCTGGTTGCTTCTTGTGTAATAATCCATAGACTTTGCAAATACCTACTTCGGGCATTGAACGTGTTAAAATTCTTGCATAGCTTTTTCTCTCTTAGGCATGGTGAAATACCTACCCCTGGCAGGCTGGATTTGGAGCCTCTGCTCAGGCTGTGACGGCCACGTTACTCCATGCTCAGTGCCACCGTGACTGCCAGACTGTCGGCGTGAGTAAGAGAATCTAGTTAACAGCTGTAGTGTGCACTTCGGTTTTCCCTGGCAGAGGTTATATCTGGTGACTGGAACAATGAGACTAACCTCGGTTTTACAGTAACAAAGCAGCTCTGACTTTTCTGGGTAAAGTCTATTTTGACTGACACACAAGTAGCTGTAGCTTTGCGGCACAATGGAGAAAATGACTTCATTTAACAGCTTTCTGTGCCAAGAAAGAAATAAAACAGTTCTGAGAATGTTGAAGATTTTTTTTTTCTGTTTTAATTTTAAACCTGAAAGAAAAAAGCAGTTGCCATATAAGTCCAAGTCAACGGAATATATAAATCTTTAAAAAGGTTTCATAAAGTAATAATGACTTTAGTGTATGTACCAAATGAGATTAAAGAGCTACATTTGGTTCTAATACAGAGTTTCACATTCAAAAGGACCATCAGTTTCCTGTTTAAAATCTACTTATATTGAACTGAATGGAGTTCAAACATAATGCCATTGTATTTTAGACATTTATCTTAATTTAAAACAGCTGAAAACATTAATAACAGAGCAAGGAGATGTGGAGGTATAGGCATTTCTCCCTTTCCTCTCCGCTTTTTCAAACGGTGAACTCGGATATAACATAGTCCTGCTTACGCTGTTCTGCCAGTCTTGCAAGAGATAAGGTGCACGGTGTGAGCCCCATTGAAACCCTGAGAATAACAGCCTTTCTGAAGGGCCGAAGAACATGAAACTTGCTTCACCAAGTGTCTATTTCTGAACAGAGGGGGTTAAACGATTTATTGGGGCAGGTTTTACTCAAGAGCATCTTCATGAAGCATTTGCAATACAGACATACTAAGCTGAAACTCACTGGCATGAACACTTTCCCACTTTTTGGCTTTGGTCCCAGTCTTCTCCTTCTTTTCAGTGAAAATTCTTCCTCTGCCATGACTGCCTTTAAACATACCATGTTGCAAATCATACCATCCTGCATTTTACATGTCCTTCATATGGATTTCACCTTCTCTATTGTAGTTTCACAGAGGGATTGTCGCTTCTGTGTGAGCTTTCAGAATTGTTCAACTTCTTGAAGCTCTGAATTATTGTCAATAAAAATCGAAGCTGATTTTCCTAATAGTGTTGTCCTTCCGGAGGAGATGGTGAGTGAAGAAAATGCATGACAAGGGCATGAGAGGTCAGTTTTAGCATAAATACCTGAAATATGTGAATTGGGGCTGGGGCACCATTGTGTTAGGTGCTGTACAAACACAGAGGAGAGGTAAGTCCTGCCTCTGAAGGTCTGTAACATAAGTAAGCTTTGTAATAATTTTCCAGTGAGTTTTCACACTAGAATAAATTACCTTGAAACCCCTTCAGAATGATAAAGGAATCTTCTAGTTTGATGCTCCACTTATGTGGGAACACCTTTTCCCCAAGGACACCAGATATCCCACCAATCAACGTATCTGTCTAGTGGAATAATGTGAGAATGTAGGTTTTATTATCAGGATCTTCCCAGGGAGCCTAAGGTACTTTGTAGTGTTATATTCCTTGCAGTTCTCAGAATCATGTGCATTAAAGGTTGCTTAACAGCTGGTGAGTCACACAGCTTGTTCTTTGAGCTCGAATGCTCCATTAGGACGCATTCACTAGAGGTATTTTAACCTTTGAAAAAATCAATACAAGTGGCTTAGGCATTCTAGGTTTTAAGAAAAAAAAAACCTGCACAAAACAACAGAAAACCCTCAATAAGAACAAACTGCCTGCATGATGTTTAATAAATTAATCTCTTTTCTAGTGAGTACATCTTAGGGGTGCAACGTTTGCTAGAGAGTAGCACAGTTCTGGTCTAAAAAGTCACTGTCCTTGGGCACCAAGTGAGGCAGAGGCTGGAGGAAGTAAAATGTCTTCTGAGTAAAAAAAAAAATATCTCTAGTTAATTTTGTTCAGCGTTACGTGTGGGGACAGGAATGGCACTTGGAAGAAAAGTCCTCCCTAATTTCACTGGGGAGTCGGTCTTTTCCTTAAACCATGAACTGTATTTACTGCATATGGCTTACATGTAGCAAGCCACAGTGCTTGACTAAGTAGCCAGGATGAGAGAGGAATTCCGTGGGCAGTATGTGTTTCCCTCTAGTTTATATGTACCCGATGTGAAATGAGTTGAACTAGCCCTGTTCTAGCCAAGCTTCTTGAGGAAATGAAGTATATGCTCCCGCTTTGCGGTCAGTGCCAGTGCTTCTCCTCTGTGATATAACATGGTGGAGAAAGGCTGATTTGAATCAAATTTGACTGTGAGATGAAGGGCTGAAGGATATTGCAGTCCTCCAGATTTCATAAGCAGACACAGTCCAGCAGAGGGAAAACAAATCAGTGTTCCCTTTAGGGAAAATGCTGCAGTATTAGTTCAGTTGCATTAGCAGACACCCGAGATTCCGGCCCTTTGCTATGCACACACAGGACATAACTGAAGAAAACCAGATTTCCAAAATTCTGCCTGTGGAATGACTTGTTTGCATAAAAAAGCAAAATGGTTTAATTTTTTTCTTATGGTATAACCTCGGTGATTTTGTTTCTCATTAAGTCTCCTCGGGATAAATAACCTAGCTGTATAAAATCACCAGCCACATATGGAACTCCTGGATTTCCTCTGCTTTGGTCCCTTTGGCATCAGTTTTATCCTGAGTACAAGGTGGAGAGATCTCACGATGCCGCCCATCCTCTGAGCCACCTCGGTTGGGATGTGGCCACAGCTCTTCCCCTTGCATGTGACCAAGGGATGTGTTGGTGGCAGGGCTGGCTGTGGGCAGGTTTGCGTCACCACCTGATGCCATGGGAAGTGTGTAAGCTGGTGGTGAAACCCTGGCCAGACTGAGGTGGGCTCAGGACCTCTGACCGGCGAGCAGAGGGCAGTGCCCAGGATGCGGCGGTGACAAGCTGCGCCCTGTTGGGATGTGGTCCAAGGCTGCCAGGCAGTCTCAGCATCCCAGGCTTCAGGTGTGGTGCCAGGCTGCTGTCTCTCTGCTGGGAGCGGAGCCTGGATGTGCTGGAAGAGCGAGCCGTGCCGCTGTGCCGGGGAACGGGCTGTGCTGACCTCCCTGCCGATGGTGCGTACTGCGTGCCACATGCTGTTCAAATTTGTGAGGACTGCTGTGAGGCAGAGCACGCTATTCAGTACCAGGAGAATTTTCTGGTAGTTAATGCCACCAGAATGTCAGAAGAGTTAATGGCAGATGTGGTTGTGAAAATGTTCTGTATTTTTAGACAACCTTTAATTAAGACACTTTGTATGTAGCAGCGACCAAATAATATGCTGCCAGTTGAAAGCTGTCAGAAGGGAAAAAGTGTACAAAGCTTCTAGATGCAGCCCTCTTTATTTTTATCTGAAAGTGAATTAGGAAACCTTTCCAGTAACAATAACTGTCCTTTCACATGAAATGATTTATTTAATGCACACTGTAAATACTTTGGGCAGCTATATGGATTTATACTTAACCCCTTTCACTTCACGTTGTTTAATCTAGCCTCATATTAAAAAGATTATATCTGAAAGCTGAATGGGTTTTGTGATCCCAGCCTTTTCTTCTGAGACTAATGTTTTATATAATTATTTTGATACCGCAGATATATTTTTTTTATCCTTTCGTAAACCTTTGTAAGGGGTGAATAGGCCTTTCAGGGTTTTCATTTGGATTAAATTAAGAGAAAACAAATGTATGGAGTATAATTCCATTTTGAATTTGAAGATGCCTTTATTAATAGATCATTTGTTTGCCTATAGGGTTAGAAAGATGCTAACGTGATAGAGGATTCTCTAACAGAGCACTAATTCTTACTTTGATATAGCAGAGATTTATTGCGTAAACTCAGGTTTGGATTGAAAGCAACGAGGTTGCAGTAAATCAAGATACAAAAAATCTCAAAGAACTGGATAAGCATCATTTTGATGTTCCTAGAATTTTGATACTCATCACTGTTAGGATAAACACACAGTAAGCAGCAATTAGATTATTAGGTAGCCAAGATATTATGCACATTTACAGAATGAAGTTGCTTAATGTATTTAAACTGCTCCCAGCCCGTGTTCACACGCTGCCATCCGAGGTGAGCAGCAGGCTCTGAGGCTGCCACGTCCCTGGCTGCTCGCCTGGCAGCGTGTGGCATGCTGAGCGGTGCCCACCCGCACTGGGGGGGCGGGACACGGTCTTTGGGAGCCACAACAGCCATACATCTTCTGTGGGCAGGTGGATATTCAGTTACGAGCTCACTCGGTCACCCGTGGAATTACAAAGCATGTCTAAGGCAGAATCAGGCCCAAACCATCCCAGCACAGTTTTGCCTTCTGCGGGGCTGTTTATGTTTAGCTGAAAGTGCACACGAAGGGAAATGATAGCAGGTGTGTTTATTTTCTGGTTTCTCAAATCAGTTTCGGCGTGTCTCCTTCATTGTTCGTGTTTTGTTATTTTTTTTGTTGGTATATGCTTTGATATGCTAATCTGCAGGGAGAACTTGCCAGCAGTTGCACAGGGGCAGAGGATCCCTAAGCCTCGAATGCCGGTCACGATGTTCCTACAAGTCCACATCATTGTGCATCATCACAGCTACCAGGTGCCACCCTGCTTTCTGTTGTGTACCTGTCACCAGCTCACTGATACCTTTGGCAACAACCTGCTGCTTACTGAAATTATTTAAACCGTCTATATAATGCTATTAATATGTATTCTGTAGCAATACAAGGGAAAAAAAAAAAAAACCAAACAATATCTGCAGTCAGTGGTAACGCTCAGAGAAATTTAGCTTGGGTTTTCAGGATCTAGCTCTTCTAAGCTGAGGTGCAAAATCTCACTGAAATGCTCTCGGTGTGTGGTCAGGATAGCAAGAAAAGAGCCAGATGCCTCCAGGTTTTCAAAAACAGAGAGGCTGCCGTATGTACAGGTCGATGGGCCCTTGTGCATATGGGTATGGATTATTTTCAGTAGTGTCCTACCAGTGAAGAACACACAAAAAAGCAGCAGCAGAATGTGTCCTATTGCTAAAAGCAGCAAATTACTATTATTTTTGAGTTCAAAACCCCCTTGTAGTTCAGTAAGCTTTTTGTACTTCTCAAACCCATGTTTTTTGGCAGGCAAAGGACAAGTTACCTGACTACCCTGTTTCCACGGGTGCTTTCTAACACATCACTACTTTGTAGCGGATTGGAAACCAGAAAAGGAAGAAAAGGGAGGATCCATTTCTCATGTTATTTTTTAGAGAACCTCTTCTAATGCCTCTGGGAATGGTGCCACATATCTTGAATATCAGCATCTGAACCAAATCTGAGTTCTTTGCTTGCACTGAAAAGCACTCTATTCTGCTAGTAGACCTACAAAAATGCTACTTCCCAAAATAATACTTTAGGCAGTGACACCTGAGACCCAGAAATCAATGGCATTAATAGTAGTGCAGGTGATAATGGTTGTCACCAGACACATGAGAATTTGTCCCTGAAAGGCTCTTTTTGAGCGCCCTGTGTTGGTGGTTAACAGCATTCGAGTGAATATTATTTCAGAAAGACAAATTTTGCACGGAAGGAAACGTCTTCTGTTGGAGTGGCTCGTACGGTGAAAATCCATGGTCACAGCTGTAGGCACACAAGCGCTTCTTCAGGGCTGATACTTGAACCCTAGGCAAAGAGAATCAATTTATAAAGAACAGTACTTTTATTTCAATGGCAGAACAGCCAAGCTGTTCTTAGCAGTGTTGGTGTGCCTGGACTCAAAGGCACGCCAGATCCCCGGGCCACCCGGGCTTGATCGAAATCTGTCCTGTGACTGGTGTGTGGAAAGGGGAGGGAAAGTACAGATACATCAAAAACTGGTACAAAGAGACACTGTCCCTGCCAGGGTTGGTCAAAATAAAACAACAGAGCTGCCACTGTCCTGGGTTGCTAATGAACTGTGATGGATTGAGATGCCTTCATCAGCTCTCTGTGGAGGTGAGTAGTGGAGACCAGCTCCTGATCTGTTATTTTGGTGTAACCAAGGGGTGTGTCTGGGCTTGGGTGACAGCCTCAGGCACATATTCATGAGCTTTAATAGGGATATTTTGACAATGTGTTCACTCCAGCTGTAAAATCCACTTCAGAACCTGGTTAAAACCTTTGGTAATTAACTTGTGTTGTTGCCATCACTTTCAGGGCTGGTTTAAAACTAGCCTTGATAACATCTATGGGAGCTGCAGTGTGCAGATGTATGCCTAGTTTAAGTTGTTACTAGTTATGCATGAATCTACATAACATTATAAAGGCAGGTATTCTTACTGCTGTCACCTGAGTCGTGAGAGCAGAGCTAAGGGGAAGAGGAGTTAGTTGGACACGTGTTGAATTTTGGCTTCTCTAGCCAGCAGACAGTCAAATAGCTTCTTAGAAGGTAGCATCTGCTTCAACAGACACAATTACCTAGTTAAAAATGACTTGCAAGCTAGCAGGGAAGTTTAGCCTGGTGGTACTGAATAAAAAAGCTATTTATGCTATTTTTCAGTATTCGTTCAATATCACAGAGTGCTCAGGCTTGACTCTAATTGCTTTTCTATGCAGCTGGATATCAAGGGGCTGTGTGGCAGATGAAGTTGATCACTGGAAGCCCCATGGCTTGGTGTGCTTCAGCTGGGAAGCTGATAATGAGCCTATAAAGGGATTAGGTCCCCCTAGTGCTTGGTGGGTGGGATGGTATAGTTGTAGAGTGGGGGGGGGGGGGGGGGGGGGGGTGTTGGTTGGTTTTTGTGGTTTTTTTTGTTTTTGTTTTTTTTTTTTTTTTGTTTTTGTTTTTTTTTTTTTTGTTTTTTTGGGGGAGTGGGGTGTATTATTTATTTATTATTTATTTTCCTTCTTTCCTTTCCTTCTCTTCCCCACCTCCACCCCCTTTCCTTTTCTTCTCCCTTCCTCTTAGGACTGGATGGCTCAGCTGGGTTTAAAAGTGATTTGACATGATCTTTATCCAGGCTGCAGTATACCTCCAAGGATATGCTTTTTAGTTGCTCTTTATTCTTATCTCCAGGATTTTTTTCCTCAAAGAGACACTGTAGTGATTTTTCTGGCAGGCTGTTGCTATTGTAGAAGCTGAGAGCTGTGGGTCCTCACCAGGAAATGTCAGCCCCTTGCCACGAGGCAGCATGTCTGCATCTGCAGTGCTTCTGATGTGTGGTGTCATGACTTAGCGAAGAAATTTTGACAGGTGACAGCGCTTTGGAGGGTAAGTTAAAAGCAATATGCACTTGCTTCACTAAACTGGAAACACACTTTTACTTACAGTACCTGCTAACAAGGAATTGCAGTGACTAATCTTCATTTAGAGGCTTTAGTCTTTCATATGGCTTGTCATTTGAAATACTTCCAAAGAGACTGGCTGTGGGCTCAGTGAGCCCCTGCACGATGCCAGCCTGGCGCTCAGAGATGCAGTGCCTGCGTGGTTCAGAGAGGAGCCCCCGCCCCACACGCCGTGGGATGGACCCGAGGAGTGGGCATCTGACTGCGCTGCGCAGTACGTGTGTGGCGCGTTGCTGAGCCCCGCTGTGCTGCGTTGCTTTTCATTAGAGGCTGCTGGGCTGGGTTTAGGACCAGTCCTCTCTGAGCAGAGCTTTGGTGTCTGCCTGCTCTTGGGCTGGTGAGCCAAGGTAAAGGTTGGGACTTTGGCAGGTACCAGTGATGTACTTCTATTGATTATTCCCAGTGTTACTGTCTCCTCTTCCGCATTAAGCTTTTGAAATTCCCTCTAATAAATACTTCTTGTTGGATCCCCTCCCAGAGCCTCTTCCAGTAAAGCTGAGATGCCTTGGAAGCCAGTTTGGTCAGGCTCTTTCTCACCCACATGGATAGGAGCAGACCTTATTTCCACATGGAAATAAGCAGGGCTTTGCTGCGTCAAACAGGAGGCACTTTTCTGTTGGGAAGCAGCTACTAGGAGACACATCGAGAGCTGCATGTACCCTCAGCACCGCTGGCCCTTCTCTATTTTTAGTCAAGGTGAAGTTGCCCACGTTGGCCCGAGGCATGGCGGCACGTATGTGGTGAACAGGGGACAGTCAGTGTTGCCTGTTCTTTACTGTCTTTGCCCTTGAACTTCCTTCTTGCCTGTATCTGGGCAGCAATGTCTTCTTCTCCCCTTATCATCCCTTCAGCGATCTCTTTCATTCATGCTGCTTTTTTTAACTTCAGGGCTTTCAGGTGTCTTCCACTCCCTTTGCCTACATGGGACTAGTAGTTAGGAGTACGTTGCATGATGCTGTACTGAACTTGCTGCTTCCAGAAAAGTCCCCTACCACCCTCCAAAGTGCTGTGGCTATCAAACACTGTCATTCTCTTCTCGCTGTTGCACAATGAGAAGGTACAGAGTACCTCTGTGTTGCGAGCTCTCTGAGGTAGAGGAATTTCGGGTCACTATTTAACTGTCTGCTGTGAGCTGATGTTTGCACCAGCATGCTGTAACGATACTGCTCCTAGCCGGAGTCACAAAATGAGACGTGCCATACTTGACACAGGAACACATGCTCTCCCATTAGCATTCATTATTTGTGGTCGCAGCCAGACAGATAAAGATTGACATTGATAACTGCCTGAGGAGAGAAGCTGTGCACCAGCCTGTGCTCCGCTTGCTGCTTTGATAACACAGAGATGAGAAGGGAACAGCCGTGCAAGTGGTGGCTCCCTCCTTGCGTTGGCTGGCAGGTGTTTGGCTGTCATCTTCCATTTCCCTCTTTGGAAGGCAACGCTGGAAAGGAATTCCCATTAACAATTCATATTTATTCAATTAAATCACAGTTAGCTGGTAGGTAGCAGGGTAGATCACTGAGGCCACCGCTCCAAACAAATGAAACCAGATTTACGGGTGTGTTTTCCTTTTTGCTACCTCTTCCTCATTTGGCATGTATTTACTTTTGAAAAAAAATAATCTGCTTGTTTAATTTTTTTGGCAGTGCACAAGCACCCCACACATGGACCAGTGTTCCACTATGTTATAAAGACAGGCAGCAAGGCAGCTCAGAAGGGCTTGTGAGATCAAACGATACCTGCCACATCTTTCCTAATGTGGGCTGAGAGCTTGCTGGGGCTGGGGCTCCTCTGCTGCCTTTGTTTACAGGGTGCTGGCTGCAGTGGGTGTCTCATGCTCATGTTTTAGAGGAGCTACTGGGTGTACATCACGGTGCTGGTTTCTTTCATGGGTCTCTCGATATATGAATTGCTGATCAAGACTTTTTTAATGGTTTGAAAGAGCTCTTAGTGCTGCAGTATCCGTTTAGGTGACCTTTCTGCCTGCAGGCAAGATATCTATTATCTGCTTTTAAAAAAATAACAATTACGCAGCTAAGATTCTTAAAGAAAATGAATTTCCTGGCTGCAAAGTTCTCCTTTAAAGAGAGTCAGGAAATGGGTATCTAATCAGACTGCTTTGGAAATGCCAGCATTACATGGCGCTTAGCCACCAAATGGGTTCTGTAGAAACCATATGTATAGAATAGGCAGACTGTGACTTGTGAGCCCAGGAATCCAGCAAGTGTGTTTGTAATGGGATTGTTTCTGGGAGGTCTCTGTCATCTTGGAGAGGTGACCATTGATGTAAGTAATTAGAAATTGTGTTGCATGGGGATGCTAAATGAAAACGGGTTATTAAACAGGTTTTACTGGAAACTATTTATGAATAATTATCTCCAGAATAATCAGAAACATTAAAATAAAAGTAATAGATATGTCATTAAAAAAAAAAAAAAAAAGACAGAGAGAGATGGGATCAAAAGGGATCTGGAATTAGCATTCCTCATTATTTTAATGCCAGAACATGCTTCTGTACTATTAATAGAAGTTAAAGCTGCTGCAGATTTTTCTGACTGCATTTCTACAGCTTGAAGAATCATAATCATCCTAGGGCTGAATATCCCTTTCTTAACAATAGCACCTGTTTTACCTTCCTTAGTTTGTCTCCCAGAACAATAAAGGTCCTGTAAGGTCATCTTCAGCCCTATCTAGAATCGGGGTATTTTTCTTTAGTTTACTCATCATAGACCAGGCAGACAAGCTCTGAAATCTTTTGAAAACTGAATAGTCAGATTATTTTTTTTTTCCTCTTATAAGCATTTTACAGTACAGCATTTTATTTCTTACCTCTTTGAATGGTATTTCCTTCCAAATACATTTTTCTCCCTATGTAAAATGTCATTAAACTACAGAGCATTTCAGTCTGGATTTTCCCCAAGCATTATGGGCTGTTCACAGCCAGCTCTGTGAAGTCAGCTATTATTCCTCATAGCAGGGTTTAAAAATAATTGCCCAGCTCCACTTAAAAAAAAAAAAACAAACCAACAAAAAAACCCCAAAAACAACCAAAAAAGGCAGTTAGATAATGATTTAGTCTATAAGGTATATTTATCTGTTACAGAGCTCGGTAATGATAAAGAACTATTTGCATATCGGGCCAAAATTGTGAGACTGATTATTTCTGTGTGCGTGGAGGGGCCGGCAGTGCGCCCAGGGGTGCCACTCTGGGGATGCTCGGTGGGAGCACCCATGGGTGCACAACCCCGCCCCTGCTCCGGGCGGTTGACACAGGTGAGCTCTCACCTGGGATGCATCAAGCTCTGGGGGCTTGGGCTGGTGCCCACGCCGAGACATCTGCTTGAGTGGCAGGGCTGGAGCGTGGGCATAGGTGTGCACCAGCATGTCTGAGCTGTCACTTCTTGTAGAGCGGTTTTGGGAAAGGGGACTTCCCAGAGAGGCACCCCTGAAAAACTTGTAAAAGGATGATGAAAAGGTTGGGGAAAGCAGCCCTCATCTGTGTGAATGCTGTTGGGGTGGTTCTTGGGTTCCAGATTAACAGCTCTATTTTATTTAAAATAAATGACTGCAGTTTGGATCAGATGGAAAGTCCGTTGAAGATGATGGAAAGGCTGCTGTTGCTGAGTGAGCTTTGGTAATGGTTATTTTGGAAGACTCCCCCCCCCCCAGTTTATTAATTAATTCTCTTGGTTTTCTTTTTAATTGCTGAGACAGAAATTCAATGGGCTGAGTGGCACTAAATCATTCAGAAGATATTTGAAAACTGTGGTTTCAGGGGGAGGTGAGGGATATTGTCTTTTCCTAGTGCGCTGAATTAAACCTAGGAAAAATAACCAAAAAAATAATGTAATAGGAGGATATAACCAGGCAGTCACAGTTGAGAACAGGTTATTTTACTTACTTGCCCTGTGATTCTGTGGTAGAAATATGGGGTCAGGTAATAAAACTAGAACACACTCCCACTTAAATGAATGGAGCCATTCATTTCAAGGACAGCTTCAGGGTTTTTTAGTCTAGCAATGTAACTAACTGAATTCCCTACAGGCAGATGAGCCAGTGAAGGAAATACATTCAGAATAAGGATTCCAGGTTATATGCTTTAGAATGTTTGGTGGTGTTTTTTTCTTTTCTTTCTCCTTAAATATTGAGGCTAATTACTCCAGTGGGGGTGGGGAGGTGACGGAGAGGGGAAAGCTGGGTTTGGTAGAGAGGATCTTTGTTAATGCTTCCTCCAGGCTGCAGAAGCAATTGAACCACTAGAGCTCTGCAATTCTGAAATTCAGCTGGATTCAGTAAAACATGGGCTGCCTTTTTCATTGGATTGTTCCAAACACCTAGAGAAACTGGTCTGAGGGAGACCAAAGTTGTTGTGATCTAAACAATGAAACAATATTGTTATGTTTTAATGTAATAATATTTTAAGATAACAATAATGAGCTTATTTCTCTGCTAGAGGCAGGTCATAAAGATAAGCACTTCTGGAGCACTTCACTCCTTCCAAGTGCTGCTCTGTTAACAATAGCATCTGTGATGCTGAAAGCAGATATAGAGGGCTCTTAACTCCTGTTTGTTTCAGCAGAAGCCTGATCTTGACTGTGGGAAGACTCCTACTAAAGACTAGAAGATGCTTCAGATGAGCCTCTTCCCCACTCAGGATAATGGTGTCTATCTCAACAGATTTTCAAAGGAGGGGAGAAGGAACATATCCTGTCCTCAAAATAGAGCACTGCAGGAAAATAAAGGTATTGGAGATGAGCACATCTTATGGGAGTGACCCTCCTGCTGGAAAGTCGGTAGCAATGCAGAAACATGGCATTAATCCTTTGGGACCCCAAGATGCAAACAGTGCATCGTTATCCACGCTCTGTAGGGCCTTACTTAAATTGCACTCATTTGTGATGGTGAGGAGCAGTGGATAAGAGGGTACTGCTTTACATTTTTGTCTCTGAGTCACTTGGTCTGTCCCCTTCCAGCAATGGGGTACAGAGGGAATTGGCAGGGGTTTTTTTTGGATCATTCAGAATGTGAATCAGGGAGAAGGCATCACTGTTCTTTTCCTAGAGTAAAGGAAAAGATCATCTTGTGCAGTAGAAGCAAAGAACAGGAGCTAGCAGATGGGCGCTCTCCTGCTGTTAGATATCACTGCTGCTCCACACGACAAGGAAGACACTTGGAGGCTCCTCAGTATTTCTCTCCTGCTCCCCCATCATAAACTGAGGGCTCCCAGCTCTGGTTGTCTTAAGTGCTCATGTTGTCCTTGGTGAAGAGGTGGAAAGGGTTCCATCACAAATGGAAGGGGTTGCGTTGGACATCAGCCCTACCTAATGTGCCATGGATCTGTTTCAGGGAATTAGCAAAGGCTTCCCTCCGGGCTGGCACTGCTGTCATCTGCTGTTTCTTCTTCCTCTCTGGCCCTTTGGAGAGCCGTCTCTCTGTGCTCCTGGGATGCAGGATCTAAGGTTTGACTTGTGGCATCTTTAGCGCTTCCCAGGAAATTCAACTCGGACTTTAGCAACTGCTTGGCTTTTTACATGACGTCGAGAAAACTGGGTTCCTTTTCCCCTTTTGGGTGTGTTTCGTTGTGTATGTGATCCCTCTTTACTGGTGTCTCGAGAGAGCTGGATGTCTGGGGAAGTATAGGCACAAAAATGAGTGAGGACATGGGGAAAGAGGTGGTTTCACTTCTGACTGTATTTCTGAGCAAGTTTAAACGTGCTTATTTTGCACCTACAGCCAGCGTAGCAGAGCAGTTACCCCAGCCCAAACCCATGGTGACACTCCTGGGACAAGAAGGATGGGATAGCAATTGCAAGGGCAGGGAGCTCAGCCTCTGGCTCTGGGAGGAATCTTATGTCTAGGCCATTCCTAATAAATGTTCCATGTGGTTTTGAGGCCGTCCAATGTTGGTGTCTCTCCAGCTTTCTCAGCAGCCTGTCCCTGGGTTTCCCTGTTCTTACCTTCATAAAACTTTTTTTCTGTAATATCCAATGTTTTTCCTGCAGTACGAACCAGTTACTCTTTGTTTTATCTGCTGCACATGTGGTGGAAAGATGCTCCCTTTCCTCTTGGAAATGTAAAAATTGTATGTATTTATTCATATCTCAATTTCTTCTCATTAACCATCCTGTTCCTGGTTTCCATGTTGCCCGTTCATCTCCTCAGCCTTTTTTATGTCCCTCCCTTCACTTCCCTTTGTCTCTTGAAAAATAAAATCATCTTTTCACCAAAGAGGGAAAAAAAACCCAAAACGCAAACAAAAAAAACCCAACGGTTGGAGGAAAGAAAACCCCAAATGTAAGATGAGTTTTGCAAATGCTCACCCAGCATCTCAGCCCTTTGTCTGTCTCCTCTGTTTAGACAGCAAGCTCTTCAGAGGAGGGGCTGTTTTCCTGTGTTTGTACAAGTGCTTAGCAGACTGAGGCCCTGATGTAGCTGAGTTCCTTAGGGGCTATCGTAATGCACAATAATAATGAACCATATGTCGGTTTAGCCAGGAAAATACTAAAGCAGCAGGCCAGTAGGCAGATTTTCCCTTAATGGACCAGGTATTGCTTAGACAATGCACACCATTTCCCCTTCTATCCCACGAATAATACACTTCACTTCTAGAGGAAGCCGTCCTAGGGATGATGATGTATTTTAGACTTTGTGGGCTTTGTTGTTAGTCTAATTATATTGTAGATGTTTAGAAGGATGTTTCTGGAGCATTTTGCAAAGCGGGCATTTGTGAGTTCTAGGCACCCTAACGCTCGTAGGGCAGCGGTTGTGGTGTCAGTGCGGGGCCAACCCGGACCTCATACGTGGCCCACATGGCAAAGGACCTTGGCTTGGGCTCAGCATCCTGCCCAGCTACTCGCTTTATTGTTCTTTGGGTTACTTTTGGTTTGGCTCGCTAAGAGAAAAAGTTTGGGTCAACCTGCAAGGTGTTGCAAAGCATTGCACAGGTGTACCCTTAATAACCAGACACCGTTATCAGCCCATTTCAGGTAGGGACCATCCTTGAAGTTATCAGCCTGTTTGGTAGTGGGATCTGGTAGGTGTCAGCAGCACTGGTTAATTTCGCAGCTAGATGGGGATTCTGATTTTGATTTTTATTTTTTTATATATTTTATCTTTCCACCCTTTCTTTCAGACTCCAGAGAGATGTTATCAACATGTTCTATTTCACTCTTACCATTTTTGTCTTATCACCAAAACAGTTTAAGTAAACTTTTAGTTGTGTAACACTTAGAAATGTTGACACTAAGTTGAAGCATTTTGACTTTTTATGAGAAGAAATAACTTGAAATTTTCATTTCATAAATGTTTTTTGAAGTGTCCCAAAGTAAAGCAAAAGGGATAAAAGGCCATGTTTAAAAATATTAGAAAGGCTACCAAGATACCCCAGCTTTCAGCCAGAGGTTTTGTGGGACCCTTGGAAGTCCTCGCTAGCTCTGGGTGATCAATGCTGACGTGGTCACTGTGGCTGCCCTGTGCTGGTCTGGCTCTGCTAGGAGGTGGGGGTAAATCTGCTGGAGCTGTCTAAGCTTCACCTCTCTGTTGTCAGAGCTCGGTTCAGCAGGAATCACTGGGAACAGGGCGAGGGAAATCGAGAATTTGCTGCTTGGTAAATCCTCCCACTTCCCTCCTCCCAGTGGAGACATTTGTGATAATCATGGAGAATGCTACCACTTCAGCCTGCAATAATAACCACGGAGCAGCTCTTTCGCTCGTAATTGCTTTACTGCCCAGGGGAGAGAGAGGGCTGTTTTCCTTTTATCATTGTCTTCAGTGTTGGATTTGGTTTTTTCCTTCTTCTGTCAGTTAAATATTCCTACGTATCATCATCTTGATTTCCCTCGCCAAGGAACACAAGGGGCTATGTTTTAGGCGGTAGAAGGGATGTGCAGGGCACCATGAGTCCTGAGATGTTGTATTTATGTATTTGAGTAAATTCAAACTTAGTATGATCAGCATGGTCCTATGGAGTGCAGATCTGTTCAAATCGAGAGAAGTATTTTAGTGGGTTTATTGTTGCCTTTGATATGATTTTTATGTGTTCTTGTCAGAAGTGGAATAAAAAAAAAAAAAGTGCTGCAGTTCAGTGTTAGCCTGTAAAAAACATAAAAATCTGGCATAGAAAGACCTGTCATCATAACTTTCATCATGTTACAGATCCTTACTTTGCCACATCTGCTCATTACGTGAGACAGGCAAGAATTCAGAGCATCTGAGCTTTAAGAAATTCTGTTGCAGGAGGTAACAACTGACTGAAAGGTCAGGAGATAGTTTAAAAAATTTTCCTATGGTCTTTTTTGTTCATGAATTTCATAAGTGGGATGCTGGTAGACTGCGTTGCTGCATATGTTTAGATACAGATTAGGCTGGGGAATGAATTACAGTGAGGTGTAAAATAAGTGAAATGTAAGCTGTGCAGCAAGTGTACTTTTTGAAATGGTTGGCATTTTTGTGCAATAAAAGGAAAAAAAAATATACTGTGGTCATTTTGGGAGCGCAGTGGGCGAGATCAAGCATGGAGTGGTAAAGTTAACGGTGCCGTGGTGATTCATCTGAGCCGATGATCTTGCCTATGGGCTCTTACTCTGCAACTTGGTCAATAAATGTGATTGTAGTTATTATGTTTAAGAGTAGCTATGGATTTTCAGTCAGAATGATCGTTGCTTTTGTTTTTACCCTTATTCTCTTTCCACCTGAAATATAGCCTTCCTGTGAGAGTGCTGCTTGGCTGCCTCGCCTCCCTGCTGTAAGCTGCCTCTGAAGGCAGAGCGGCAGCTCCGGGGGCGGTGGGCGGGTTGGTCCCCCCTGTGCGGGATGCTGCTCCCGGGGGACGCAGGGTGAGCAAGCAGCTGCTTCCCTCCTACCGCTCTACCTGAGCGGCCGTCGCTGCTACTGAAGGCTTAGCAATTCTCTGCAACAATTCTGAGATTAAAAGAATAATTCTAGTTTGATGCCTAATTTTTGCTTTCTGGGAGATATTAAGCAAAAGAAGAAAAATTAAAGTACTAAGATAATGCAAGGATTCTAGAAGCTGTGGATTAAAAAAAAAAAAAAAGTCTCAAACTTTGTGCTACTGGATAGTTATCATGACACAGAATGGAAAACGGGGTGCTAGTTACATTTTCATCTGATCAGATGATTTCTGAGGCTTCATACCTTGTGCATAGAGGGAAAAGGCTTTCTCCAGGGCAGTTTCCTAGCTGGATTTTCAGGTCTTTGGCCTTTCTGAGTCACCTGGTGGAGTAACTTCATAGCTGGATGGTGTCAAGGCCACTTAGAGCCATCCCGTAGCTCTTGGGTTTTAAATGGTTGTGTACAGCGTCCTGTGTTGCAGTCACAATATCCTCTAATAGATAACATTTTAAAATACAGAGATACATTTGGTATAAATATAGCTCACAGCATGAGGCACTGAATAAAACATTTCTCTTCACTCATCGGGGAGGATCATGCATAACTTACTCTTGGATCTGCTTCATCATTCAGGCGTTGGAGAGTCACCCCTAATTTGTGAAAACATATGGCTTATTCTACCCTTCCACACTGAGAATTTGTTCGAGACATGCTTGCCTGCAGTCTTGTGTTCACCATCTGGATGAACCTTCTGCAAGTCGAGGTAATCGGGAGTTACAGTAAGGGGGAGCAGGGAAGTGCGTTCCTCCTCCTCTGCTAAAATTGGAGGACATCTGACTCTTGGCTTTGTTACAGCCTGGTGGACTGAATCGCAGGGAAAAAAAAAATAATTGTACACCAGGCAAATAGCCAGGTTACTGAAAACACATTTTAGCCAATACTTATGAACTATAGAATCATTTAACTTTTTTAGACTCTATCTTGATTAATTACCTAGCAACAGTGAGTTAGGGAAAACTTGCTGTGGATCCAGTAAGAAAATATTTGGTATATCACAGACCTATTATCCATTCCGAACCATAGATCATAGCTTTCACCTGCCCAGAGGTTCGAGTTGCCATTATTCATGCTCAAATTTGATGGAATAGGCAAATCTTAGGTTACATACACCATGTTTTGGAAGGAGTCTTCCGCAGGCCGTGCATTACTGAAGCAGGGATGAAATACATACATATTTTCACCAGTTCCTCAATTTCAGTTGCTCAACAAAAGACAATTGATTATCTACATGGAACATCATTTGAGTTCCTATTATTTACAGTGGTTGCTCAGTCAAGTCAATGATGAATTTATAACCCTGTTTACTTGTTCTGGTTTGCTGTTTTGATTGTTGTGATTAAGTAAGGACTTTTTATTCTCTTTTGGCTCAGAAAAGCAGTGTGTGGCTTGTTCAGGTTTCCCCACTTGCTCTGGTGCTGGCTGCACAGTACTCTGCCCTGCTCCCCTGGAGGGAGGGAGGCTCAGCATGTGGTCAGAGCCCCCCGGTGTGCGGGGTGGGCAGGCTGCACTCCCCAGTGTGTGCCCCAAGCTGGGCAACCCACAGAGACCTACGATAGGCATCAGTATTGCAAACCACCAAGGTGGTGGCTGTGCCTCACTTTTTCTGCAAGTCCTTCAGCTACCCTTTCTTGATTTTTGTACAAAGAAGGCAAACCAGTAGCTCGTTCTGGGTTTGAACGCAGTCTGATGCGTTCGGTTTTGCTGTGAGGTCCTCTGATACACCAGTGGTACTTTACAGTGGTATTGTGGATGTGATTGTAACCTTCTGGTATATTTCCAAGCAGAAAAGTTGATACTGGTTTAAGGCATCCTTATGCTATTGAAACTGGTTGCATACTGGGGTTAGTAGCAATGGTAACAGTCTAAACATTTTTTCAGAGAACGAATTGCAGCTGTATCCTATGCTGTTATACTGGTACAGAGCCCCTGTGAAGCAGTCTCAGTTTCTTTTGATAACTATAACTAGATCCTGTTTCTGAAACAAGACTTCCTTGAAGTTATTCCTGGTACATAGGTGCAGGGCCGTGTATCCATCTAAACAGAAAACTGAAAAGCTTTCTTATGATGCTGTGAGCCCCTAACAGCCTGTTTGCTGGCTGTGCATGGAGCACGGAGTCTGCAGTTAAAGCTGGTTTCCTTGCCTGGCTTCTCCTATGTGTATGCTTTTATCTTGAATTACCAAGGAGATCTTTTCATCTACTGCTCAGGTAACAGAACAGTGTTCATCCAAACTCTCTGCATGTGACTTAAACTGCCCGTTGCCCGTGAATCCAGCCAGCATAGGTATTTAAGCAGGTAATGGGGCATGCAGGGCTAAACTGCGGCCGGGGTTTGCATGTGATTCCTTCCAGATGGGTGAATTCCTATTTTGTATGTTGGAAAAGGTTCCCTGTGGCCACGTGCATGTCAAATGATTTGTCGAGATCTATCAAAGAAAGCAAAATGGCCACCCTAACCCCATTGGTCCCTCTGGGATGGTCCCTGTGGTTCGCCCTTTGCCACAGCTAAAGGAGACCATGTCTGTGTGAAGGCCAGCCTGTCCTTCCCGTCCTGGAGGCTGCTGCTGTGCGCTTGCTTTAAAGACATCCTCGTGTGTCTTCTGGGCACATCTTCCATTGCTGCTAGCTTGTGCTTGAGTCAGGTTTCCCTCTTTCAGGGCTGGCTTTCAGGTCCTCCTGGTTTTGGGAACATTGAACATACATGAAGTAATATATTTTTTGTTTCAAAGTAGAGAAGGATATAAAAATATTCTGCACTGGCAATGCTTCCGAATAGCTTTCACAATTCCCTCTCGCCACCACTCCCGTGGATACTTTCTCTCCTGCCCGTTTCTGCAGCAATTCTGTGCGGAGCTTTGCAGTGGCTGCAGACAGCTGTGTCCTCCAGCACCCAGCTACTCCTTCACACGGTCGTGTATCCTGGGAATCATCCATCAGAGCCTGAGCTACAGGGTGGGAGAGAGAGGTGATTCGCAAGAGCTTTCTTACTGCTCTGGGGATACGTGACAGCCTGTGAGCATGACTTCAGCCTGGAATCCCAGACTCAGTTTAGTTAAGTGTGTATACAGAAAGATCGTGCCTGTCCTGATCTACCCTCTTTGTTTCTTTCTGTCTTAATCATAGCATTCAAAATTATTAGAACAGATTAAAATGCAAACCAGCACCATAATCAAACAGAATGTAATAGCTGGTTTTCATTAAATAACGTGAAAATAAAACGCAAACAATTTACAACTAAGTCCCTCACCAGCTTTGGTAGACATAAACCGATGCTAACAAGCTGCTACCCAAACCTCAGGAATTTGTGTAGCCGGACTACCAGAGTCTGGCTCTCCTCTCCCGGCCCTGAACATGTCTCGGATTGCAACATACTCCATATGAATTCTTAGACAATCTTATCTTATAGCCTATAATTTTTATGCATGTAGTTTCAAATTTTACAATGACTGTGTTTATATGCATCTAAAGACTTATAGGTGTGCACAGAAAATATTCAGTATTTTACAAATGTGATTTTTTTATTAATGAACCCTCAGAAGCTACCTTATGCCTTGGTTATCCCACCCTTGGTTTACAGAGAGATACATCAGGGGGCAACGAGGAACGAAAGCTCGTGCAAAGTATGAAGGCGAACTCTGGCGTGGCTACAACCCAAGCTACCAAAATAGCAGATACTGGATTTTTGGTATTTCTGAAAGGTGTTGGCACCAGCATTTTCAGCACTTACAGAATACCCCCGAGACAGGCAGGTCATAGCAATTTAAAGTTCTTGGAATATTTATTTATTTATTTTAAGTTTAATTGAGCTATAAATAAGCATCTGTACCTCCAACATAAAAATAAGACTGAATACTTTTGATGAGCATAATGAATATTATCTCTAAAATGGGATTTGAGCATGTGCATAGATGTAAATTTGATGGGCTGAATAGCCCAAGAATACTTCAGGAATGCTTGAGGAGCTTCTTTCTGTTCAGATTACCAGTTTTTTTGCCATATGGATGGGTGTAAATGGAGATTGATGGGAGGAGCTGTTATTGTAATGTACCCATTAAGATGGTTCCTTTGTTTCAATATGTAGATTGCATTTTCAAGAAGATGTGAAGCTACTTTAAACAAAATGAGATGTATAGAAGCTTTATGTTCTCCTTTCTCTTCAGCTTCTGCTCAGACCCATATAATTTTCAGGAAAAGGTTAGTAGTTTGTAGGGATTATAGCATATTGTTGCAGAGCAAAATTTCGGTCTTCACCATGTTTTGAATGGAAATGGCAACATCTGATGAAAATACATTTTAATGAGAAGGGTGAGATCATAATTTGATCAGCATACACTCATTCATTTTAGAATAATTCTAGAGCTAAAACATGCTCTTGGTTTGCATGCAAAGAATTCAATTCACTTCATACCGTGCAGAATCAAATATTTATCAACTTCAGTTTTAAAACTTTTATTTGCATTTACCTATTAACCAGTATGCGATGCTGTTCTGGGACATGCGTGGAAAGCCCACATAGATGTGTCCAGTTTCAGGGTTGCTTTAGCGATGCTCTGCAAGGTTTGACTGCAGCGCTGCTCTTCCCCACCCCAGCGACCTTCCTCGGCCGGCTGTAGGGATAGGGTACTCACTTGCTTAAACTCATACGGTGATGGAAGGTTTTATGAATTGGCTGAGGCAGTCTATCAGATTCAGTTTTACTCTTATGGGTGGTGTTTTCTTGTACAAAACAATGCTCTGGACATTCAGTTAAAATGGGGGAAGTTAGATTTTTTTGAATTTATTTTTTTTTTCCCCCACCGGACATCTTATTTGCTTCAATTAGCACGCTATTTATATTTTTGAAGTTTAGGTTTTCTGATCTGTTTACTTTTTCACTCCTGCTCATCTGCAAGCTGACACAGGATGTCACATTCTAAGTTTGGAAACCATTTGATTTTGATACAAGAAGTAGATGGATTGTAATTCCCCAAATGAGAGCATGGTTACTAATTCTGTTGGATATCATAGAGCAATTTCTTGCCAGTGAAAGGACTGTATCCGTTCTGCCATGGTGAATTCCATACATTTTAATGTCTACATTGCTGATTATTTTTTTTAAGCTTTATTTTTTAAATTATACCTTTTCTAAATTGTTTTGAAGACACTGATTGTCTGTGTTGGAGCGCACCAGCCAGGGCTAGATTTCCTGGCAGCAAGATGTGATTCATGCTATGAATATAAGCTCCACTTAAAAAGTTTGCGGGTAGCTGGGAAAGACAAGACAGGTATTTGTCTTGTGAAAGAAGCTTCCCATGTGATTTCAGCTGAGAGCTGGGTTTTGGAGCCAACTTAGCTTTTAAAGGCTAGGCACATTTTTTTCAAAAAATCTAATTACTATTTAGAATAAATGGTACCATTAATTGCAGGCAATTCTCTATAAAAGGAATAAACTATCACTTAATTGCATTTAAATTCATAATACCAAAATGTATCTTGATTAGAGAAAGAAATAGACCAGGTTAATTCTTTTCTTTGGTAATGAGCAAAATTTATACAGAAAAATCGCATTATCCGGTGGAGCCGTCGTTGGCTTCTTTCTGTAGCTGGTTCTCAATCTTCAAATAGATATTCAAACACCCGACTGTCATTTAAGCTTTCAATATTTTTCCTTCTCGGACAATAATTCTCTGCAAAAAGTTGAAAGCTTTCCAGCTTTATGTTATCTCTGTTCTGTGGGGGTGCAGGTAGGAAGCGACTGTATAAGTTGGCATGTATATTTCTTCGCAGTATAACTTGCAATCAAATGGAAATGAAACTATTTCAGTTTGGGTTTGTTTTTATTTTTCTTTTTCTGACTGATTCAAACCCTTGCTTAAAAAATTCCAAGTGTTAATCCAGGAGGGGGCAGGAAAGAAAGGACATGTGCTAGGGAATGAAAGGTGCTGAACAGAATTATTTTCTGAAAGATTGAAACCTGGTGTGTTGTGTGAAGTCTAATTTTAGACCACATTATGCTGCAATATGGTATCAGATTCAAAGAGCAGCAGGTGTCAGAGAATCTGCTAGCTGACACTCCATGTTACAGCAGAAAAGCTTTATTAAATTCATTTTCTAAGCTGCAAATGGGACTCTGACATGGTGTGAAATTCAGCTAAACTGAACTTCTTCAGCTCCTGCTCTAGCATGTCATGGATTTTCTGTAATCGCCCACTGTGATCTGGCTAGCCCAAGTTTGGAAATGCTGGCTATTAGCCTTAGCAGGAAAATTCTTTGCTTTCAAGCACTGTGTGCTTCCCACCTGCAAGCTAATGAATCCTCAAGGGGGTCTGAAATGAGACAAAACCCAATCCTGAACTGAAGGAGAACAGGAAAATCTATTTCATGCCTTTCCTACGGGAGATGGATCTAATTCATAGAAATATTTTGTGATGGGGCTGGGGTTATCTGGATGAAAAAGCTATTTTTATTTTGAGTATTTGAAATATGGCTACACCCTAAATTTCTCCCTATGAGATGTTTTCCTGAAAATCTGAAAGGCTTATCAGGGTAGAGATATAAATTGTGCAGACACAACTTATAATGGCAAGGCTGTTTTAATGCCTACTTTCTATATCAGTCCTGTGAACAAGCAAAGCTGCCACGGTACGGGGAAGGGCTCTGCTCTGTGATGGGCTTTGTGCTGCCGCCTCTCCTGACCCACACGGGTGACGTGCGGGCTGGGTTTGTGCCTCACACCCCTCTGCACCCGGAGCCCCGTCTCGCATGGTTGCAGCACGTGCTTCTGGTCCAGCAGGCTGCAAAGTGTTGGCATAGCAGTACATGGGCTAACACAAAGTCTTCTGGGGATGGACAGATAAGAAGGAGGAAATATTTGCAATGCTGCTAATTTTGACTGTGTAGTGCCCTGATTTTACCTGTAGTTGTTGCGTAAGGGGAATTTGGTAGCCATAGCAATAGGGACAGTGCTATGGGAAGAGTTGCCGTTCACTTTAGGCTGCTCTGACTGGGTTTAAACATCCCTGAAAGTGTTGGGAAGCAGCAGAGAAGATAAAAAAAGAATTATCAAGACTCTGAGAAGCCTGTGGAATAAATTTAGAGAGCTCCCCTTGGACAAAACAGTGTCAGGTAAAGATGGTGTTTTATACAGATCAGATGTGATCAGCTGGGCATTGCTGGCAAGTCCCAGGGAGCAGCAGAACACACATAAAAAGGAAATGTTCAGGCTGTGAGTTAAAGGGTTGTCTTTCTCTCTTTTAATTTTTTTTTTCTTTTTGGGGGGAGAATTCTTCCCTGCCTCTTTTTTTTTGGAGATGATTCCACATCTGATCTTGTAGCAAGTAAAGATATAGAATGCACAGGAATATTTGCAAGGCATGCTTATAATTGATAAGTTTCTTTTTGCAGTTTGGGTCCTTGTTTGGAGTCTGAACTGCCTTTAGCCAGTCAGGCTACTCTGCTCAGAAACGTCCTTAGCAAAGGAACATGGATAAACATAAAAATCTTCAGGGAAGGACTGGAAGATTTGGGGTTTGCGTACAGAGTCCTTCACAGCCTGGCTTTCTGATTGCTCATCTAAGTTGTGAAAGATGGCATTCTTGGGCCTCTGAGTTGTGAAAGATGGCATTTTTTGCTCAATGCAAGGTACTGCTTTTTATCTCCTTCAAGTTGTCACCCAATAGCTTGACAATGCAAGTTGTTTGCTCACTGACTTTGGTTGGCAAAACAACAAAACCACCATGATTTTGGTCATGTTTTCAAATACAGTTGTTGTATTTGATATAGGAATGATTGTCGTAATACATATGAAGTGCAGCTAAGCAATGATCTGGGCTGGAAGGCTGGTTGGTGGGCAGGCAGATGCACTGGGACACCTAGAAGGTGGCTTTGGCTCTGTAAGTGGTACAGGGAAGGGATTTGAGCCATGTGGAGTCTGAATGGTTTGGAGTTCATTCAAAATGCAAAAGTAGGGCAAAGTGGCCTTGTCAGTTTGTGGGCAAATGTAAATAAGTTTGTAACAGTCAGTGCAAACCCTTCATTCAGCAAGATTTTTGAAGCTAGATTCAGTGTAACTGTGGTGTTCCATGTGAATCCATATTGAATTTCTTTCTTTAAATGAACCTGTCATTCTAACCAAATCCTCAACTGAGGCTTTGAATATAAAGTTAAGAACAATGTTGTTGGATTCTGGGTGAGCCCTTCAAATTGCTTTAGGTATCTCCAGTGGGTTCCCGCTACACAAAATGCATTGGGGTACTTACAAGAAGTAGTAGCCAAAAATGCCAAGTGCCTATGCTGTGCAGGGATGCTGCAGTACCACTTGACATGCCTTGTCAGAAAGGGTCTCTGCAGGAGTAATAGCAATAGCCGTATTTTATTCTAAGAGGTAAAACTGCTTGTATTTGGGATAGTAGTCTTTATTCTGTTCATAATTTTTTATAAGGAAACAAGCTTCAGCCTGGGCACTTCATCAGTATTTTGGAGAAGGCAGGAGAGCTCTAATTCAATTTCTGGCACTGCTGTTTTTGTGCAGAAACCATCAATATCATCATAATGTGTTTTCAGACCATATTATGTGGAGGAAATCTGTGACTTCATCTCAAAGGTGACCTGCAAAGGAAACTTTAAAATTGGCTTCTACAGCTCCTTTTTGTTTTGTTTTTCCCCTTTGGGTTTTAAAAATGTTGTACAAAGGTCTGGGAAGCTTTGAATATTCCCAGCTTTCTGCTTGTGGTGTGGTGTGTTTTGGTGTTTTTTTTTTTTTTTTTATTATATTTAAAAATAACAAGAATGCAAAGCCTACTTTTGCTGCTCTCCCTCCTCCTCCTCCTCTCACTGGACTTGGGGGATTTCTCCTTGGGGATTTCAAGGACAGGAAAGTGAAACATGACTCAGAGAGTCAGAAGCATTTATTTTTTAGAAGAGCTTTCTCCTAAGTGCTTGGGCTCAACAGGTGTTATTGTAACAAGCAGATTATTGCACCTGAACCAGCCTGTCTTGACATTTCTTCCCTCTCTGTAGTGCAACTTTCTTTTTTCTTTTGCAGTCATAATTACATTAGTTTTCATGTGGACTTTTTTAGGATAGACAAAATATTAACTTTTTAATGTAAAAATATTTTCCCACCTTTATTTTTTTTTTCTATCTTCTCAAGTCATTTGATACTTTACAGGTAAGAGAAAAAACAAATTTATTTTTTAAAAATAATTATTAAGAGAAGACTCCAGAAGCTGTAGGTTGGGAGCAAAAGTGAGGTGAGCAGAAACTCCACAACCTGTAGTTCAAAACCAGAAATACATGGCTTCACAAGCTACGGTCTCAGTGCTCCGCAGGATTCACTAGCTGGGCAGCCATGCTAAAAAGGAAACCATTACTCTGTGTCTGGTCTAGCCAAGGGAAGTTGGATATTTACGTGCAGCAGGAATTTTACATTTGAAATCAGATCTGAGTGCTGGTTTAGCATGCAAATGTGTACAGAAGAGAGCGGAAACCATTTGTTCTGCCAGTGGTACCCGAAGTCGCACCAGCGAGGGGATGGGGTGAGCTGTAGGTGCGTGGGGAGCAGTCGATCGGACTCGCTGCTCAATTTCGGGTGAGCCGAAAGGGGTGTGTGCAGGAGGCTCTTGCTGGTCTCAATCTCCTGTTGCTTTTGAGGTGCCTCCTGAAAAGGTGTTGACTGGGAGATGTCTGAGAACAAAATTGCTCATCTGGCTCAGAGCCTGCTTTCTACTTATGCCTTGGGGGACTTATGGGGAAAATGATGTCTGGGAGCAGACTGACATGCAAAGCCCATGGGTCATACCTTGCATTCCCTCTGTGTTATTTTGTCTGCTTGGTTGGGATGCCAGCATAATGAATTTTAATTGAAGAAGAAAAATCTTTTGGTGGAAGCATATTCTCAGATGGGGGAAGTATAAATTACAGAATAATTCATGGACTATTTCCAGCTCTTGAGAATTCAGCTGGTCTAAATAATGTATGTTTATACATACAAATTGTGTGTGTGTCCCTGCATATTTTAAATGTTTGATTGTTTCACTTAAAGAAATGAGTGAACAAGTGCAGACTGTAGAATACTGGAGCACTTGCCCCTTTCGTTTTAATTTTTCGCTATTATGAGTCTCACACAGATTTTTCTTGGTATGTTTTTCATACCTGCAACTTATTGATGGCATAAAACTATATAGGCATGGCAGACAGACAGCATCTATTTAAAGCTGAAGAGTGTCAGTAGAGACAGGGCAGCCATCATCCCACAGCTAATTAGGGATAAGGAGCGGCGGAGGATCCAGTGCTGCCTCCTCTGCCTGTCTGTCTGGTGGGCTTGCTTCACTGCATGGATAGAGCTGCTTGGTACCTCACAGAATAAAACTGCATGATAGATTTGCGTGCCTGGCGCTCTGGATGCGCTGACAGTGCGGTCCCAGCGCGTTGGCAGAGCCAGAGCACAAAGAGGCTGCAGGGCTGCGGCTGCCTGGCAGCAGGGGGGCACTTCTCTGGCTCGTGCAGACCTTGGCCTCCGAAATCTGCCTTTTTGTAATAGAGTTCCTCAGCTGGAAGAACAGAAAATAAAAAGTTGCGGGTTTCAGTCTGTTTGCACGTGCGTGGTGCAAATGTCATCAAAAAAATCACTCTCTTCTTTACACTGAGGGTGGGGAAGAGTTAAACAGATGACGGCAAGTGTTTGGACATGTAACTGAGCTCCTGGCTGGTGGTAATCCAGTCACTCAGATGCCCAAGCTGCTAGTAGTTTGCTTCTGTGGGTGTCTTTAGACCCCTGAAGATGCAAGAGGATTTCGGCGTACAGCTGTGTCAGAGGCTGCCGCAGGACGTGCAGAGCCTTCAGCCTTGTCTTTCAGTGCTACCTGGTGTGCGCATCACTCTCCTGGTAAGGGAGGACAGCACATTCTTCTGTAACTATACCTACATTGTGTCAATCTGACTGCATATCCAAGTAGAATATGCCAGTGATGAAGTGAAGAAAAAACACTAATTAATTGGAAGACCTGAAATAGGGATGAAATGAGAGGATCTACAGTTCCTGATGAATACCTGCAGGTTACGTGTGCTCTCTGAGAAGGCCTGAATGAAGCAATGATAAATGATAAGCAGCTGGAAGGGATGTCCCTCGTGTAGGTAACTTGCACACCTGGCTGCCACCGTGTTGCCGAACATAAACCAGGAAAGCTTGCACCATTGACCGAGTGTGGAGGCCAGAGCTGAAATAAAAAAGCACATCTGGGGGTGTTCAGGCTGCTTTTGAAAATTGGGAAAGAGCCTTGCTACAGCGGTTTGGCTTGGCTAGTGTTATATAAACCCAAAAGTTGCTGCACAGGTTGAAAACAAAATGCACTTAGAGTGCAAAACACTGTGGCAAGATGTGGGAGCAAGGAGGCGGCTTTCTGAGGAAATTCAGGTTCAGTATTTTGTAACAGTTTTATTGAGGAAGGGGTCATGGTCCAAAATTACGTTAATTCGCTTCCATGTCAGGATATCATCTGGTCCCAACTGGAAGGACTATGAAAATGGGTCCTGGAGAGCCCCAATTGGCAGGGCATTGGCAGATGAAGGTTGTGTTGGTGTCAGAGAGATGCCATGGCAGTTCTGCCCAGCCTGGGTGCACCACGGGCAAAGTACAGTAGACGACGAATGAAATGAACTGACTTTTTTGGGGGGCAGGGCAGGGAGGGAGGAATTTGGTCTTGTTTCTTTGTGGTGACACTAGTTTCATGTCATTTCAGACTCAGGCGCATGGGGTGAAGGCTAACAAGCATGTCCTGGGCACTGGGGTGGTGTTTTAAGGACACTGTGGAGATGGGCAGTGGCAAGGCATGCAAACCACAGCAAGACTGTACCTGTGAGTCTGATGCATGCAGGTCACTGAGCATCCTTGCAGAGTGACTGGTTTTGGTCATTACTGATTGGAGCTGGATTCAAAGCAACAGACTAGAGGCAAAAGCTATGGTTTTTGTAGGGCATGATGGCTTACTTAAATGAAAAGTTCTGACAATAATGCCTTCACCTTAGGGCAGTAAACTAGCAATAGCTGCCCATCAAATAACCTTGTATTTTAAACAAGATATTGCTAGTAACCAGCATTTGCTATTAAATGTAAACAAGTCCCAGAAGCGTTGCCAGCTCTGTGGGCTTTCTCTAATCTGCATAGCTATTAAAGCTCCTTTTTTTGCAATCCTGGCTAGCTGTATTTTAGAGTTATATTTCTGTCACCGCTCCTGCTCCTCGCAGGTGCAAAGAGTCACTTCCCAGCAAGACTGGTTTACCGCAGCACTTTTTGTATTGGCTTACCTGATACCAGCTCTGCCAAGGCCCCATGAGGTCCCAGTTTGAGTGTTGGCTGTGGCTGCGTGCAGATTGCACGCAGAGTTCAACTACCAGATGGGGGACACTAAATATGCTTTGTCTAGCCAAGAGCTGGCAGACAGAGCACCACTGCTGCTGTCAGCCAGAGAAATACTGAAAATTGCTCAATCAACATAATTCATGAAGGTTTGTGGCAGGTCTGCAGCTCCACAGGCCAGTGTGAAAGTGCCAGGTCGGATGCGGAGCTGTGCAAACCCATGGCTGTGCTCATTTACTTGGAGGATGCGCACAGCTGCCCGCTGCTGCCCAGCGCGATGGCTCTGGCAGAGATACTTTCAAGAGGAAAATATTGTGAACGACACTTTGCCAGTAATTGCTGCTTTGTTTGCAGAGAGGTCATGGCTAAGAGCTCTGTCCCTGATCTCTTTTATGATGTTGCCTTAAAGCACTCTGAGGACCATCGAGTTACTTGGGTGCCTCCATCCTACCTACCATCCCTGCTTGTCATAAACTACAGACTCAAGGTGAGGAGAAAATAGCAAACAAGTTTAAATCTTTATGGGCAGAGCTGGGCAAATACTCCAGCAAGCCTTCTCAATCATTCTTTCAAAGAGAAAAAGGTCTAATCTGTGGGATGGTATTTCCAGCCCTTATTTGCTTTTCACGTTCTGGGGCAGTGGGGTTTCCAGTGAGCTCACCTTGAGCAAATGGAATTTTCAAAGGTTCTGGCAAAAGGGAGAAGAGCTGCGAGTTGTGGAAACGTGCTGCCTCGTGGTGCTAGGCAAAGCGTGTGCTTATACGGTGTGATTGAGTGTCCAGCTGAAACGTTCTCTTTGTCTGGTAAAAAAAGTGGAAGGAGGGGCTGGCTATGAAGAGCAAGCGAATGCTGTTCAGCGGGGAAAAGCTCGTTAGTGTTGTGATCAGAGAGCGAGTGGTCCTGCAATGGTAACGCAGTCAAACAGATGCAGGCCAAACATTGAATAAATTTAAAAACTAATAAAGAAAATGTGTTTTTTCCATCAGCAAATAATAATATAGTATAATTTTCCATATCTCCCTAGTATTTTTTATGTCTTAGGCTGCATGTTGTCTAACCTGGTACCTCTTCTTCTAGGTGTGAGTTCTGCTGGAGATGTCTATCCAGCATGTACGTGTAGGGGCATGAATATTTGTAAACATGCAAGTAAATCTGCATTTATGTGTTGGTCTCGCCCTGCTTATGTCTAGTAGAACTGTTTTCTGATATACTGTATGGAATACATCTTGCAAATGCTCTTAAAGAATCAATTACAGAGTTAATTCAATAGCTATTAGTAATGAAACGTAAATGCAACTTTACAATTCTGCCAGCTGGCTAAGGTAACATGCTTTCATCGTCTACAGAAGCAAAGCATTTTTCAAATCTCTGGCTGAATATTAAAATCAAAATTAAATTATAATTACCAGAGGGTTTCATGGCAGTCTGTAGGCAGACGAAAGAGGACTCTTCCCTCTTGTGTGTCCTGCAGGAGCTCCGCTCTGAAGCCAAGATCCTCAGCCCACCACATCTGCTCAGGTTGGGCAGACAACTGTCAAGAAATCTGTGTTTTTCCAGTACCAGCAGGAAACTGGTCAGGAGATTTCATCAGTTGGTTGATTTATATGAAAGAATGTAGATTTCTGTGCTTTAGATCATAGCAATAGTTTTCAGTTTCTTTTGACATGGTAACAATTACTTTTGGTGACCACAGTTGTATTTCCAGACTTTGTGGAGATACAATATTTTTGGCTGGTCCTGTGTAAGTTCCCGTCCCCACACACAGTGTGGTTTCGTACCTTTCTATCACCTGCAACCATACCTATGTTTTCCATAATGTAGCACATCCTCAGTAATCCTTGTACTTGACGCTGTAACGGAGGCACACAGTGATATTTTGTAGGGAGCAATCCAGAGAACAACAGACTACTGAGATGTTAATAGAATATTTCAGTAAATAGAAGGGTAGTACAGTGTGCTTTCAGGAGGTGATTTGTTTCTGTTAGTGGCCACTGGGTGGAGGAAAAACTGAAAAAGCCGACAGTAGGAGCTTAGAAGAAAGCGGCCTGATTGCCAGGACATTCAGGGCGCCTGCAAGTCCGCTTGTCTTGCTGACAATACTCAGCAGCTCCTGGAAATCAGATCATTTGTTTAGGTGCCTGATTTTGAAATGTGGCGGGCAGAGACTGGGCTTGTGATAATTCCAAGGTGCAGTTTTAGCAAAAAGGCTAAGAAAAGAAGTAAGCAATGGCTGAGCGAGCGAAGCTTGGGTAGTGTAAGGTGGCACACTGAGCCAGCACCAGTGGGAACAGGGCTTGGAAGGGAGGTTTTTAGGAGGAGCCTGCTAGGAGAGGGCAATACTTATGTTTACTTTTTCTTTATAATTTTCCTCCCTATTAATTTAAGATCTGGGGACCAGAGGATTTGCAAAAATCAATGGGAATGTGACTTGGCCATACAACTACTTTTTCTGATTGCGTGATGTATTGCATATGGAAATTAACTGTGGGTGCGAAGATTTAAAACTCTGCTCTTTTTGATCCCCCTGTTGTATGTTAATCTGAGGTTATATGGAAGAAATTACTGTTTATTACCTAGTTTCTTCGCTTTCCTGCAGGCTGGGGATGAGACTAGCCCCTTAAGTTGTTGCTAACATTTCTGCAGCATGGGCTTATAATGAAAATGAAGCAGTTGCTTGGAAACCCTCCTCCTCTTTGTGCTACCTCTTTTACTTTTTCAAGGTGCCTTTTTTCCAGACTATTAATTGTAAGTGGCAAAAATATTGCAGGCGGAGCTGCTGGTGTCTCTTACTGTGAAGATTGTGTAACAGTGTCTCTTGCAAGCCTCTGTTTTGATTGGCGTATGCTTTGCCAGACCTCAACAGTTTTGAACAAAATTTGGAGGGAATTTTCTGTGCTGGGTGTCTCCCTGAACTCTTTAGGAAAATTTCAGCCAAAATGATTCCTGAGAATAGAGCTAGAGAACAATACACTGGCAAAACCCCAAATGTGGTGAACTTTGAAAACATAAAATATCTCAATGTTTTGAAACAAGGACCTGAAATTCAGTGGGGGAAGGATTGTCTGGCTCTTTACCTAGGGATATATTTTGCCGTTTCTGATCTATGAATGTTTGACTAAATTGTAGGGATTTCCATAGCTTACAATTGGCATGTGTCCCATAGGGAGAGCTTTGTTATATTTAGCAGCTAAAAGCAGAAGCAATTTCAGCCCCACTGGCTACTCTGGACCAAACTGAAGTCACCCTCCAGGGGTTATGTCTTATTGAAGGGATATGCAGAAAGTAGATAAATTATGTGCCACAAAATCCTAATTCTGACATCTCTGGAATTCTGAGTACTTCACTTTGCAACCTTAATGTTCTTATGGGATAGTTTTCTTGTGCAAAGTATGTATTTTTAAATTGGGAGATTTAAGCATCAACTGCATAGATCTTAGAATTTCTGCAGCACTTTTGGTACAGAAAACTAATTTTTTTTCCATACAATGTTGTTTCTGTCAATCCATTGGGAGTTCCAATGGGCGTGGGATGCCATACCTTTGATAACGGAGATGTTAGGGTAAAAGGCTATTTGTAAAATTTAAAGTGTATGGATGCATAAAATGCTTCAGAGTTACCCCTATTATCTGGAGGAAACAGTCCTACAGGGAATACACTGGGACTGGATAATACTGAGAAGGCAAGCTTTCCTGACACCGAATCAATGATTTATTTTATTTTGGAAGCTTCTTCTGAGGAGTGGGGTGGGGGCAAGATAATTCTAAAGAGGGTTTAGCAGCATGAGATCTCTTGTGCAACTGAGCAAATAGCTGGGCAGTCTGGTTACACAGAGTTTCAAAGTACGCTAATCATGCAAATATTTTTTGAGTAAAATAGTAAAATGCTGTTTCAGTGGCATGTAGAATATGATACATACTTTAAAAATTTTATGTGGAAAAAATATTGGTGGGAAGCCCTGGCTTGTAGGAGCGAGACAGGAATTATTTGCCACTGTGTTTTTGCATGTTACTACAAACAATACTTCCCCCACCCCCACCCCCCCATTTGCTAATGTCAGCACTATGTAACTGGGTGTTTGGAGGCACAGAAAAACTATTTTGTGTTTAGCAGACTCTCATGTCTTTCTGGGTCTTGCATCTGCTAAACAAGGGCAGGATGATGGGTATGTGCAGGCTAATGAGGCCACAAGGCATCATTTAGATAGAATTGAAAGGGGTGTGTTGTAGGGAAGCGATGAGACACATTTTTTTGACTTTGAAAACTGGTTTAAAACAGATCTATTGCTTTATAGTCAACAAAGGACTACCACCTACCTGAGCTACCTGGACCTTCTTTTGCAGCTGAAAATTTTATTGGAAATTTGAGGACTTTGGTGACTTTTGAATATTTTAAATATCTGGAAATCCTGGAGATTCAGTACTTTGCATAGATGGTGTGCCCAGGCAGCTTGATATGGCCCAGATGCCCATCTTGCTGGGCCTGCTCTGCTTGGAGCCCTGGTTAGAAAAGCCACAGCCCAGGCCTACCAACCTGAATTCACACGGATGCTAAGTCTCAAATTTCTGTATCCCAGAAATCTGGCAGAAACCACCTATCAGCAGTACTAAAATATGGCTGAAAGCTGCGTGCATCTACTGGGAGCTGTGTGCTAGCATTCCCTCCCTCAGCAGGGGTGTGATGAGTTTTTCATTAATATTAGCTCTCTGGAAGGAGCAGATGGTGCCAAGATCTTGCACCTCAGAGCCAGAATTACAGTTTGGGGCCAGCTGCATAATTATCATTAGCTCTAGAGTTTCAGAGACCCTTTCTACCCTTAATTTACCTTTGTAAGTGGGATGAGAGTGCCAGCTCAATGAACTGATGTGTTAAACATGAATAACATGTTGAATGATTATTCTGAGCGTCAGTGCTGACTGATAAGGGAGTGCCACATTTTCAGCCTTGCTCTTGCTGATGGCATATGTTGCTTTCACCGATAAAATCTGTAGACTCTAGAAAACTGGCTGTCAAGTTGCCTGGAGAAGGCCATAAGGCAGCAGCAGCAGGAATGTTCAAGGGCTGGATGCAGGAAAACCTCTGGCAGTTCTACATAGCTGCTGCCTGGATGGCGAGACTCTTAAGAAGAGGTACCAGAGGGGCAGCCTGGGGGAAGAATGGATTAGATCAATATTTTGTACTTGTATTTTTGTGTATCGGACTGGTGAATGTCGCATCAATGCAGGCATGTTTCACAATACCAAGATGATAGAACAGAAACATTTTTACTGCTATAAAGGACAATGATAAGATAAGGAAATATAAATGATGATAAAGATACTGTGGTGGACCAGTAAGATGTACACCTTACAGATAGTGCAGAGATGCAGGGGAGAAATCAAGGATCTTGATGCAAATTACTCAAAGGCTTCTAGAACAGAAATAGCAGCTTCAGGTTGCGGTGGTGTGGTGGGTTTCTGTAGGCTGATTCAATTAACTATACTCTGCTTAAGCTCACTAGGAATGTGTTCAGACACATGACTGAGGATACAGTGTGTGTATCTTGTACCAATAGCAAGTGGAATTTTGAACATTTGGCTTAAGAAATGCAACGTGTCACTCGCTTCCCAATGCACTCTAATCTGCTTTAAAACACAGATGGGTCATCTCAATACCATAGAGTTACAGACTTGAAATGTCCTGTTCATGGCAAGGTAATTTAAGAGAAAGAATATATCCATCTCAGTGTTTACAGCCATTTCTCTAACCATTCTGACGCTGGCATACAACCTCTCTTTTTCCAGGATCTGATCTGCATACAGAAGTCAATGGGAACATTGCTTTCAGCTTGGCAGGGACTGTAACCAGTACTGACAGATTATTGCTCTTGCTACACTGTAAATTTGGACAAGCTAGCTAAACAATCCAGTCTTTTAAGTGGATGGTTGTGAAAGCTTTTTAAATCTTGTCTTTTGTCCCTTAATGGCTTTTCCCTGTTTGTTTTTTCTTGTTGATGCAGTTGGTTTGATGCAAATGCAGTGAAACCATCCAGGAATACTACTTTCAGAACACTTTAAAAGGACTCTTTAAGACCTCAGCTAGGTATAAAGAGGTCTCATGGTAGCATTTATTTTTTAAAAAAGAACTTGTTCATTATTACTGTGCCTGGATTTAATGGAGTATAATTTATTCCTTTCCCTAACAACTGGCAATTAAACACAAAAGGTGAAATACATCCCACTGAAGGGAAGGGCAAAACTCCCACTGTCTTTGGTGGGACCAGGAATTCACCCAAAGTGTACGTGGAGAAATACTTTGAGCACGATGTTATAAGCTATCTTTGTGGTGGTAAAGAGCTTTTATTAAGCTCACAGCTCTAGCTATTCACATGATGCATTTGAGTGGTCTTTGCTGCACTGCTGTTTTTCTGATTACGTAAGGGCGTGTATAACTAATTGTAAAAGGGGAATTGGTGGCTGTGTGTTGTTGTGGTTTAACCCCAGCGGGCAACCAAGCACCACACAACTGCTCACACACCTGCCCCTGGTGAGATGGAGGAGAGAACCAGAAGAGTAAAAGTGAGAAAACTCGTGGACTCAGGTCAAGATGGTTTAATAGGTAAAGCAAAAGCCACACACACAGGGAAAGCAAGACAAAGAATTCATTCACAGCTTCCCATCGGCAGGCAGGCATTAGCCATCCCCAGGAAAGCCCGGCTCCATCACATGTAACATTTACTTGGGAAGACAAACACCATCACTCTGAATGTCCCTCCTTCCCCTAGCTTATATACTGAGTGTGACATCATATGGTGTGGAATATCCCTTTGGCCAGTTTGGGTCAGCTATCCCAGCTGCATCCCATCCCCATTTCTTGTGCTCCTCCAGCCTTCTCACCGGCAGGGCATGAGAAGCTAAAAAGCCCTTGACTTAGTATAAACACTACTTAGAGACAACTAAAGCCATCACTGTGTTATCAACATTATTCTCATCCTAAATCCAAAGCACAGCACTGCAGCAGCTATTAAGAAGAAAATTAACTCTCTCTGTGCCGAGACCAGGACAGTGTGCATTTTTCTTTCAGGCAATAGATACAAACAGGGCCTCTGGGTACCAGCCTTGTCTGTAAGGTGGAGGGGGTACACCTCTTGTAAGAGACAGAAGTCTCCTCCCAGCCTTTATTTCTTTTTCCTGGGCCAAAGGAAGGCATAGAGTCAGCTCCACCAGGCTTCTGCTCCAGCCTTGGTCATCAGGATTAACTGACACTGTGACTTCTTTAACCAGGTTGGTTAACAAGTCCCTGTTTCTTGACTGGCTGGTACCTGCTCACCCCATGCAGAGTTACACACCTTGCAGTAAGGCAGTTACTATATTGGCTTTTTAAAAAAACCAAAACAACAATCACGAAAGTGCTGTCCAGCCATTACTTCTCGTCTGCCCCTGCCTGCTTGCCAAGGCTTCATTAAGAAAAGAAGTACTGACCTCATTAGTAAATAAAAAAAAAACTTGTGCTGGGAAATATAATTTATGGGGTGAGAGGGAGGAGGAGGGTACCTGAGGCTGGGATTGATAATTATTTTGGCCCAAACTGCTCTCACAGCAAAGAGATTCTTGTTTAATTCCGATGCCTTTACTGCTGTGGGGGCTGCCAGGGGCTCATCTGCCCCCTTGAGTCCCAGCCTGTTTTCTGCTTGCAGCTCACCATCAAGGTCTCAGGAGGAGGGAGGGCAAGAGAATTCACCAGCGAAGAATGAAACTTGGCTGAGTGGGAGCTGCTGCTCCCAGAGCCTGGAAGCTTTTGTGGGTTTTTTGGCTGGTCACTTGTAGGGATATTGCTTGTTGCAGGAGTGGGGTGGCCAGTAAAGAGAAAAATGTTTAACAGCAACAAAGCTGAACGCACCAATTTCACCGCAGAAGTGTGCTGTCACCTCCTTCTCAAGATAGCCTCAGGTACAAGAACAGTGGGATGAATGTACAACATGCCTGTGCAGATCCCCTTCGGAAGGCATTCCCTATGCACTTCACATGGAGGTTATTTACATGTTTAAGGAGCCATCGTTGTCCATTGCGCTTTAGTTCTGACAGATGAAACTCCCACAAAAACAGTTTCTGTTGAATCTCACCAGATAAGTCAGATAGTTTTGTGCTTGGCTAATGTGCTGGTGAAAGCAACATTTATCGGTGTGCTTTGCGCAAGCAAAGGAGGGTCCAAAATGGGAGAAGCTTTAGCTTTCTGTTGATGCTTTTTCCAAGGGTATTTTTCCTTCTCAGGTTTGAATGTCAATAACTTGGAAGTCTTTTGGTAATACAACTTTGCTCACTTCAACAGAGTGAAATGAAACTCTGCACTGGTGTAAATGACTCTGTGTGGCTGTTCCTGGACACTAAATGCCCCACATTGTTCTTGCTTGCAGGGAAGTGATGTTGGTCCTACTGTGGTCGTGGGACAGAATGTTGGATTCCCTTCTGCCCCTGGTATAAGTTGTGTGCGTCACTGATTTTTTTTTTAAAAGAAATTCAGGTTTAATACTCGTTTATGCTACAGCTGCATGTGGGCTCCCATGATATGAGAAATAAGGGTTTGTGGCTTTGGTCGTCTTTTCCATGTAATTGGACATGAAGATTGACTTGAAGAGATTCTTCTGGCAGAAGTAGGGGGATCACTGAACACACACTGGAGCTTTTCTTGTTTAAAGATTGATTTGCTTCATGAAACCCACATAAAGAAGTCACTATTTGGAGAGGAATATTAAAAAATGATGTTTTTTGTTCCCCAATCATAGTCTTTAGTAAACACTGGGGCCGTTCAAGAAATGTCCTGTGTACAAAGGGGAGGATACACGTGGGCTGACCCTGCCTGGGTGCCAGGTGCCCATGAAAGCTGCTCTATCTCCCCTCCTCAGCTAGGCAGGGGGGAGAAAAAGTAATGAAAGGCTTGTGGGTCGAGATAAGGGCAGTCACTGGGAGAGGTGCCAGGCAAAACATGGACTGAACAATGTTGGAGATCAGAATGATTGTGGGTGGTTTCTGTTGTTCAAGTTGTGGTGAAGGGACAATGGGTGGGTTGTCATTAAATGGCCTTCTTTGGCTCGGTGTTGTGATGATGTTTTGATTTTGGTGTGGAGAATTCTTTTTTGTTGATGTGAGTGAAGATTGTGTGATGAGTGTGGATTTTAATGATAATTCTTCATATGTGATTGACAGAGGTGAATGTATTGGGGTTTTGTGGCAAGATTTTGGGGGGAGGGGCTACACAGGTGGCTTCTGTGAGAAGTTGCTAGAAGCTTTCCCTATGTCTGATAGACCCGACGCCAGCTGGTTCCAAGATGGACCCACAGCTGGCCAAGGCTGAGCCCATCAGCAATGGTGGCAACGCCTCTGGAATAACATATTTAAGAAGGGTGGTGGGGGGGAAAGCCCTGTACAATTGCGGCGGGAGAGAGGAGTGAGCATAGCGAGGGGAACAGCCCTGCAGGCCCCTGGGTCAGGGCAGGAGGCGCAGGAACAGCTCCAGGCCCGGAGCAGAGGGTCCCGGGCAGCCCCCAGGGAAGGCCATGGTGGGGCAGGCTGTGCCCCCAGCCCATGGAGCCCAGGGGGGAGCAGACCCCCACCCGCAGCCCGGGGAGGGCCTCGGGCAGGACAGGGCAGGGTGTGCAGGGCAGGAGGGCAGGGACAGCGTGTGAGGGGCTGGCTGCAGCCCTGTCCCCAGAAATGGGGCGTGAATCCAGGCCAGGAAGAAGGGAGGGGTGGGGGTAAGGTGTATTCAAGTTTTGATATTTATTTCTCATTATCCTACTCTGATCTGGATGCACTGATTTCCCCACGCTGAGCCTGTTTTGCCGGTGACGGTAACTGCCGAGCGATCTCCCTGTCCCCACCTCGGCAAGGAGCCCCTCGTCATGTTTTCTCTCCCCTGCCCGGTTGATGAGGGGAGATCGAGCGGCTCTGGTGGGCACTGGGCGTCCAGCCAGGGTCACCCCACCACAATGCAGTAACAATTTTTTCAATTGGTATACTATTAAAAATATGCAGTATGGTTGTACAGAGCTGAAAAACGGTGGTGGTGTGGTATAGTCAAGGGAGTAAAACAGTAAAACCCCACATTTTTATCTAGCAAGATTTGACATATGCATCCACTTCAGGTTTTGTTAATAATGTTCTTAATTTGCAGCGTGTCATAGGAGGACAGCATTAGTTATTGTAATGCTGTATTTATGATGTTATCAGTAGTAGAGCTGCAGTATAGTTTTCACCACAGAGCAGAACTCAGATTACTGGGGATTTAACAAGAAAGTTCAATAACAATAATTTAATATGTACTATGCACAGTTAGAACGATAGGGTTTTTTCTCTCTCAGCAGGAAATAAATGTGTTGGATCATTAAGCCTTGCTACTCTGTTCCCCATTCAGAAAATATACATATAGGTCCATATTGTTGCATGGTTTCATTCTATGTAGTTACATTGACTGTAGTGGTGGGACATTGATTTACATCAGGAAAGCATCCGGCCCATTGTCAAAGATAGTACCTTTATATGGCCATAAAAGTCATGGAAGAAATCATATCAGGATATCAAAAGTATTGACTGTATTTCAATATACTTTGGATAAAAAGAAACTGGGGGATTGAGGGAAAAGTGTGTTTTCTCCTCAGTCTTTGACTTCTAACTTCTGGTTCAGAGCAAGCTGTCAAGGACCAGAAAACCACTGATTTCTTAAATTTTTTCCAAGTTACTTTATCACTGAAGCCTTTTAATTTGGGTGGATTTCAGGATTCCCACACAGCCCCTGATTGTGTCCATTTTTGGGAAGGGACTCTCTCTATTTGTCCCTCGTGCAGTTGCAGACATGCTGTTGATGCTCAATAAATAATCATAAATAACAATAAAGTCAGAGTAACATGATCTACGCAGCTGTTCTGGATGGGACGTGGAAGATGAAACCCACCTTGTGCTGGGTCCCAACGCTGCTGCACCTCTCCCGGCTTCTGCTCCCATCCATGCTGCCCGTGGGCTGCAGGAGCAGCTGCTGGCCTCTGCCGGGCTCTGTAGGGGCTTTACAGGATTCTCCAGCCTGCTCTCTTTCTCTTTTTCTTTGACAGATTTAGGAATCCCCATCTTAAAGGAAGGGATTGATTTCTGCCTGGTGCTAAAAGCAATTTTTAATTGTTCCTTCTGGGGCCAGGCTCCTCATTCTGCACCTGAAGCTGAATGTGTTTTGAGCCAAAAGTATTGTATGGTTCTCACCAGTGTGAGGAGCAGAGCGGCTTTCAGAATGGAGGGAAGGGTGATGTAGTGCAAGCATTGATCCTTCAGCAGCACTGCCACCATGGGTAGTTGTCCATGACATGAATTAAGAAAGAAGGAATCGGAAGGTTATGTAGAAAATTTCTCAAGCTTAGTATCATGTAACAAATTGAAGCTGATATGAGTTGCAAAAGTTTCCTATCTAGCTTCCCCTCAGACTTAAGCATCAGCTCTGGTGTTGCTCAGTTAGTGAGCCAGGCTAAGAACCTCAGGGAATACTCTGCTCCTGTAAAGTGTCAGCCCAAATGTTGATTCCTGGTGTCACCACAGGAGGAAAGGCTGGTAGCACCTTGCAGGGAGCACATGCAACTTGCAGGACTGGTCTGCAAGACCTTTCCCCATCCAGCAAATCCACTGGGTGCAGTCAGTGAGTGGAGCAACAGGCTTAAGGTGCTCTATACGGGGATATATGTTGGCATTTGGACCTAGTTGTGTGACTTTGCCACTAAGAATGGTCTTGAGCAGGTCACTTATACTTGGAAACATGAATTTGACAAAAATGACCAGTATAGGATAAGAATAATGTATACTAAAATCAGGATGTGGGAGAAATGTGAAAAAGCTGAGCCAGGTTTTTGCCCTTTGAAGACAGGGGAATGTCTGTGTAATAAGCCACCCTTTATACCAGACTAAAAAGAAATCATTCTTTCTTATTGTTGTCAAATTGGCCTGAAGTATCGCTGAGAACACATCTGTTTCCAGCTGCCTTTAACTGAGCTTGATATTGAGTATTTGACTTCTTTATAAACACAAGATGAAATTATCATTTTCTAGAAGGCTTTCAATGCAGTATAAACAACTCAGCTAAATAAAGTATTTATTAATAATCTCTGAAACACTGTAAAGGTTATTTCCTTGTCTGTAGCTAGAAAATGCCACAGTCCCTGCCTCTGCCTCCACACGAACAATCCATTGCTGGCTCACAGGCACTTCCTATGGGAAGACAAAGAGCTGTTCCTTACAGCATTCAGTATCCAGCATCTGCTGGTTATGGGGACAGTGATTTCTGGTAGTTGTTGATATCTGGCTATTTATCAATGGCCAGAAAACCATTAAAAAAAATGCCAGAAAGGCATTAAACTTTCAAGTCCATTAGCAGAACTTGGGCTTGTGTGCTGAACTGATTGATGCTGCTGTATTATCAGAGTTGGCATCCTTCAGATAAAATAAGGGAGAGTTGTGGGGTTTTTTGTTCACTTCAGTTACAGCTCCACCTGCGAAGGAATGCCTTGTTTCTCTTTTATTAATGAAATTTTGGATATTTTATTCTCATTTTTTGCCCTCTGTTCCCCCAGCCTCCACCCATTGCCCTGCCAGCTCAGCATACTTTTGATTAACAGGAAAAGATTGCATCTGTCTCTAATGTTAACCCTGTCTGTCTCTCTGCCCTTGTGGGAATGAAAAAATCCAAAGGCATTACAAAAGGAACCATAAGGACTCCTAATGTCATCCTGTTCAGCATTCCCCTTCTTAGTAAAACAAGCTTTAATATTCAGGACATTGAATAAGCTGTAGTGAGTGCCAATTTCTTGCTTGTATACTTGTTGCATTGCCAAAGCCTCTTTGGCTCTCCAACGGGGATGCACAATAGTAGAAATGAGTAAAGCGAAATACCAGATCCAGCTCTGATCAAACTCTGGAGGAGTTTTTATTTAGATTTGAACTTTCTCACACCCATTTCTATGCAAGAGTTGCTGGCGCTTGGTGGCTTGCCACAGCATAAATATCATATACTGGAATGTGTTTAGCTTTAGAGGATTACCTGGGAAAAGAAAAAGCTTCTCCAGTTGTAATGCTTTAAAATGCTTTCAACTCTGACTTCCCTTATTCCTCCTTTCTTGCCTTTTAACACCTGCATGTGAATATAATAAAGTGCAGATTGAAGCTGGTCATTTACAGAGAAGGAAGAGCACTGGCATTGTAATTGAGATGTTACTGCCTGCCTCTATGGCACATATTAGCTGAATAAAACATGCAGTCAATAAAGTGAAACAAAACAATAAAACTAAGCCCTTTGGTGCTCTGTTATAGGGTGTTATGCAACATAGAAACCTGCAGTCATAAAACTGAGAATGAGGGAAACCTTACACTTTCAAGAACAAAGGCATCCAAGCATTAAGTTAGAAACAGCACTAAACTTCCATTCTCTTTGCACCTGGAAGCAGTTAGTTTTAAAAGCCATACCGGTTTATACTGTTCTTTTCCAATTTAAATAGGGCCTTCATGTGTTCTTGTTAGATGCTTATACAGAAACATGGTTTTAATTAAGACATGCATTGATCCAAGTCCAAAAGATACATTTATTTCGGAAGATAAATTCATTAGCCATAGGCATAAAAAGCTGCTGTTCTTCCTGAGACAATTCCAGCCTTGGGAATGATGTTCTGTATGCTTTCTAAGTGTAGAGTATGCCATACAGCTCTGTTTTCTATGGCATCAATCAAATATACTTATATCCTTAAGCCGTTTGGCATAGTTAATTTTGAGAAATAAAGACAAGCTGAAGGAAGAAAATTAAGTTGTATAAGCATGGGAGGACAGATATTTTCAGCTGTCAGATTTTACTAGCATTTATCAGTAATTTATGTGTGATAGTTATGGAAAATAAATCCTAATGAATAATTTATTGAAATATATGAATTTCAGCAAATTGCCCAAACACAGTAGCAAGTTTCATTAATGCCTTTGTACGTATTTAAGATTAAGGATATTTGTCCAATACTTCTTGGGGTGTAAATGAATAGACTTCTCAGAGGCACGGTGTATTTCTCATCAGATGGACGTAACTCAGTCCCTGGGCTTAGAAGGTGAAAGTTGGGTAACGTTTTTCATGGTTCTTAGTTTGTTAAATATCCTCCCATGTGTATACCTGAAGCTTCTGGGCACACATGAAGAGTATAAAATATAAAAAATATTGCACAAATAAAAATGGCTATTTATGACCATCTTTTTACAGTGGTTAATGATTAAATGTTTATATAAAGTTGCAAAACTGTAATGTGAAAATTTAGGAAGTGTCAGGAATTTGGAAAAATTAAGTTTTCTGCCTTGCCTTCTCCCTCTTCTACTTTTAGATAAAATTTGGTACAATGTGCCGGTTTCTGAAAATTTATTGATGCGCATGCTTATAGATGCTAAGAATAGTGGACCGTTTTCTGATAAATGCTTTAGTAAAGTCTGGCCTTTTTCCATGAACTCAGGCTTGAAGTGATTTCAGGCAAACATATTCTTGACTATCTTCATTCACAAGAAAGGCCCCATCTGACTCCTGACCACTTTCATGCTTGCTGTTTTTTATGGACCTCGTTTAAAGTCAGGGCACATGACAGATGTGCCTTGACATCAATGAACTTTGAACATGGCGCTGCAGGTTCAAACACTTGCAGGCCTGGGTCATTAGCGTGCCATCTGCTTTCCATGGGGCTACGGGACAGGCCTTATTGTACCGTTTAAAGGGACTTGGACTGCGTGATCAGAAATACTCCTCAGTGACATGTTTCTCTTCTTTGATTATACTGTAGTAAGTGAAATAAAAGAGTGCTTTTCCACTTTATTACTGCTAGTATTGTGTGATTAGACCTCATTATTTGCACCTTTTTTTAACATGTAATTAAATAGACAACATCGCTTGTGGTTTCTTACTCTGTATAAAACTGTTGGACACTGTGCATCTCCTAGACCTGTAAAGTTTGAACAGTTTAGCACCAAGATTTCGGTCATGAAACACTGAAGAGATAAATGGACCTTAACGTATCTTTTCACTGGTGTCTGTGAATCTAACCACAAGGCTGGATAAATGCTTGAACTCAAAATGTGAAGTCATGGATGGTGCAGATATTGGTGGCCTGCTGACTTGTTCAAAGTGAATAAAGTTATTGTGAATTTGTTTGTTGCAATGGTAGGACTCCTACAGAAACTTCCTAACATGCTCTATACCTCTGTTTTCTACTCCACTTCAGAAAAAGCTCAGCATAAAATACACTGACAGTTTGCCAAAGCTACTAGATATGCATTGAAGAAGTCTCTGCTGTACTGTGTGTCTTTTAATACAGATTACTTAAAAGCCCATAAAAATCTGAGTTAAGGCAATCAGATTACTGCATTTACCTTCAGAATGGAATTTTATTAGAAAATCCATTTACTTCAGCTCCTCAAAATCTAAACCTGTTTTGTTTTCCTTATATAATGTAGGATTGTAATTGTTTGATTAAACTTCATTTCTTCATATGTAAATGCCAGTTTATGATTTTTGAGAGGTGGGAAGTCTAAGGAGGATGCAGTGGTTGTGGAAGTGAGTTAGCAGGCATCAAATAATGCTTTTTTTCACCTCAGCATTTGCTTGCTTCCAGTTTTATTAATTCAAAGATTTGTTACAAAGTTTTGAAGTGATCAAACAAAAAATTTCTGGTGGTGTTTTTTGCTGTTAGAATGGTGTCCAGAAATAATAGAGGCATGCACACACACAACTGCCCCCAGCCAAAATTAACAGAAAATTCATGCTTGTATCATCGCTAGGGGGAAGGTGTAGTGAAGGAAGAGGAAGAAGCGACTGTTTTTTTCTCAACAGCTTTTTGATCTAGTAATGTTGATTAAACACACAGTCTTCAATCCAATGACACTGTTTTTTTCCTGTCACTTTTCTTGCTGTCTCATTTGCTGATTTTTTTTTTTTTGGGTGTAGCTTTGAAGGACACTGAAGAAAACTAGGATTCCGCTTAGGAGATATTTTCCATGTTGTCCCATCATTTATGTCAGAAGTCCTTTTTTTCCTTATCAGTATGGCATCTACTACAAAAGGACCTTGGTCTATGATCAGAAGTCCTACCTGTAACTCTGATTTCCAGAAAAGAAAACTGGACAAAGAGTTTGGGCCCTCCTGGACACATCTAGATCAGAAAAAGTCTCTCAGGGCAATGTCAGCTTCCATTTGATGAATCGTGGGTTGCTTTTTTTCTGTTTCAGGCAAAATGCTTACCAAAACTACTGCAAATACATGAAGTAAGTTTGTGGCCTTTTAAATGACTGTAATACAACTCAGCTCTCCAGCTCTGGCTTTCTGCCTCCAGCGTTGCTTTCGAAGCACACGAGACAGAGGCGCTCTGTTAGAGGTGAACCTTCGTGACTTCTAACATTCAGAAATCTGTTCCTTTCCTAGTCAACAGTCCTTAGAGCTTTCTCACATTCTAATGACTCTTCATGCTTTCGTCTCTCTGGAAGTTAGTCTCTCAATTAGTATAGATACAAACATGCTACATACAACATCCATTCATGCTAAAGATTGAATGCACAGCTACCCAGTGAGCAGATAAATGAAGGTTATAGAAGATGAACTAGTATATAAGATACTGTGTAAAATGTAAAATCAGAGACTTTGGATGGTTTTCCAAGATTTCTTTTTAAGAATTCAGCAACACACAATTTACTGAATATTAGAGAAGGGTTTCACAGACTAAATAATAATCGTTCGTGAGCTTAAGTGCTAGCATACAGATTTACTGCAGTGAACTACAGCATTTCTTCCTTGGAGAAAAACACAGCCTCGCTCAACATCCTCCAGTAAAATAAGCATTTTTAAAGGGCTGAAGTTAAAGTATAATTTATAGTTATCATTTTAAGCACTGAATTTTCAGACCATTTCCCTCTGTTTTCTCACTGGTGTGGAATGTTCAAGGACTGTAATATCAGCATGTCTCCTATTACAAAGTTAAACTCCAGAAACATTTAACAAGGTGAAAGTTCTAAAATTAGCCTGTTTTCTCCAGCCCACACATCACACACCTGTGGGAGAATGTGGCCATGTACAGTGTACTCTACGCTCTCTTTCCTCATTACAAATCAAAACACTTTAGCCTAGCATACAGAACCCAGCATTGCCTATTTTCATTAAGTCAAGAGACCTATTGATTCCAGATGTAAACCATTCCACTTATCCTTCTCAAGGCTGGAAAGGGTATTTTCCTGTACTCACGTCTGGCTTTTAGCATATGATCTCTTTCTTTCACATTCCCTGGCCTGCCTATCGCACAGTATACGCCTGAAGGTTTGTTGCTTCAGTTGTGTGGCAGCTCTACATGTGAGGAGTTTAGCAAGTTCAAAGTTTTTAACTTTCTCCAACATACTTTCAGGATATTTGATCAATATTAGAATGTACTACCTGACCAGTGATTGCTAAACGTTGGGCTACAAACCCCTAATTGTCAGTGCCTACTTTCGAGGGTGGTGGTGTGTGTACATGACCGTTATAACAAGCCAAAGAAATAGAAAGGTTGTTATTATATGATAATGGGGTCTTTGTTACAGCTAGAAAAAATTTAGATGTTCACAAACGGAGAAGGGTAGAGAACCACTGACTCAGATAATTTATTTTTTAAGTAAGGATCAGCTTAATCCTGAACCATTTTTGCATGTTTGTGGTTCTATCTTATTTCTTAGAAACTGTGTGTTTTACTGATGGCTTTGCAGTTTTTCAGCTGGTCTGTTGGTAGGAGCTTCTTTGTGAACAAAGATAATGTCTCAGTTGAAACAGTTTGGGGTAGAGGTGGTAAGTCTGTAGTAGTAACTAACAAAAATGACCACACCACTTCATGCACTAAGAGTTTCTGTGACAATTAGTTGAAAAGATTTTTTTTAAGCATTGATGTGATGGAAGGAGCAGATCCTTCAGTCAGTTAAATATGTGTGGATTTGAATAATCTGATTGACTGCCAGTTGACAGTAAATTTATCTGTGGTAAAGGGTCCATAGAAGCTGATTTTAGCTGTAGTCCTGACACAAGAGGAGGAGAGAATGCTGGTCTTGTCGTGAAATGGTCATTGGATGTGACTTGGCAGCCCTCAGGAAAAATAACTCCATTGCTACTTGGCTAAGCAACAGGACATACTATATTGCTGCCACTACGGAAATTTTGTACTTGTGTTGATTTGAAAATTGATTTTGATCCTAACATTAAAAAAGGGGAACAAAACTGGGAATATATGGATAAATTCATCAGCAGCTGCTCTTGGGTATAAATTTTACAGGAGAATTTTTAGGGGCAGCAATTGCTTCTTTGATATGTACTGGTGTCGTGACTAACACTCAGGGATAGCATCTGTATGTGGGACTTTTAAGTGCCATGGTAAGACAAATGACTGTTAAATTGCCCTCGCTGCTTCTAGCTTTGTGATATGCCTGAGTACATAAGTGTTTATAAAAATTACTTACACCGTACCTGTGTTTTCCATGTATTTCAGGATAGTACTTAACCAAGATAGAGAAGCAGGCTTGTGAACAACCAAGGGGAATAAAATTGTCACTGTATTGCTGGCAGACTTTGAAATGAAAGTGCCATGTAACCTTTTTTCCCCGTTTTTCTTTAAGTAAGAATAAAAACAAAAAAAAAAGTGTTTAAGGCATAAGTCAAGTTGAAAATGATAATTATTTTTGTTGGAAACATGATGGAAAATAGAAAATTAGAGACAGATGAGTCACATGATTCTTGGGTACAGACCCAGTGTATGAAGTTCACTGCTTGGACTGCTGCCTTTGCAGCTGAGAAATCCTTTAATTTTTTTTTTTTTTTTTAAAGTGATTCATTTGGCACACTGAAGTAAAAGAAATAGAAGAAAATATATTTTTGCAAGTCTACAGTATACATAGTTTGGAGATAGTAATCTACAAATATTTCCAGTAAAAAATTTTGTTGTGTTGCTTTGGGTCTTGTAAAAAGTGAGGATTTTATAGCATTTTCCAGCTATCTGTTCTCCAGTGGACCTTGAATGCAAAGACTATATAAAAAGCCTCTCCTGAAAAGTTACTTGTTGCCACTGAAACACTGTTGGTAAATTAAAACAAACATTCTTTGTATGATTTATGATTTGATTGCTTTCAAAACTGGAGTTTAGTGTTTGCAAAAGGACTTAAATTTTTATTATTTTTAGCTCGCATGGCTTGCAATGAGAAGAGGCATCATGTTAATCATATGTAAAAGGAAATACAGCTTTGTTATAAGAGACAACAGGGTAACATTTTGTAATACAGTAAACTGGGAAAATCCAAGCTGTCATTCATTAGGAGCTGTTCTTGCTACAGGCTGGCTGCTGCTGTACATTCCCACCCAGTGGTGCCCATGAACAGTGTGATCAAAAATAACCAGCTAGGAAACAATAAGATGAGAAGGAGATCGATGATGATGAAGATGTCTTGGGAGCATCTGCATGGTGCCCTTAAAGAGCTACTGACTACATACAGTGTATTAGCATGTTAAAATGCCTAGGAGAGAAGTCTTAAAGCAGGAAACTGGCTTGCTGATAGCTACAAGAACTATATAAAGGTTGTGAGGGTCCAGGCGCTGTGCCCCTGCACAGCTGGTGTTGGATGCCATTGCTCAGAAATCTTCATGCTACTTTGGAGCAACAAGTGAGTCTCTATTTTGAATATGAATGAGTGAAGTCAACTGCCCCTTAATTTATACACATTGCCAGAGACTGTCCCAGGGTTTGGAATTAAATACTCCAGCACAAATCTCTTTAAACCTCTCCTAAATAAGAAATTATGCTAAAGCTCTTTAGTAAGGAGGTTCTCCCCCCTGTTGAAATAAAAATCAATTATGTTTGCTCTGCTGTGAACAATGTCGCTCCGTAGCCTTGCTTTCTAATTGGGTAATGCCTTAATGACCTGCTGGGAGGCTATGATGCATTGCTTTGGACCCTCTCTGCAGGCTTTTAGACTACCAGTCAGATGTCAATGAAGCTTGACTCAATAGGGGTTCTTTTTCTAAAATTCCATTATTCATCAGGGTTTATGCACTAAAATGATCACAAAATAAAACCTTCACATCAAGCAGAGTTAAATAGAATTATGGATGCTTTACTTCATTGTAAAAGTCTGAGATTGTCACTGGATTAAAATTAGGTTCTTTTTTATTTGTTAAATTTGATGAAAACATTTTCTTGGTTTGGGGTTTTTTTTGTTAAAACGCATTGAAAGAAGCAACTTTAAAGGTGGTGCTGGTTGTTTTTTGCTTTTGAAGGATGTGTAGATGTATTTTATATTAGTTTTACCTATTTTACTTTAAACCATAAACCAAATGTTTAAAAAAAGTCTTACAGTCAGTGAGAGATAAGTATGACACCATGTATTTCAGTTAATAGCTTTGTTGAATCATTCTGGTTTTCTATCAGAAGGGGGCTAAATAGGATAAAAATGCTGCATCTGCTTTATATTTTCTTCCTAATGTCTAATAGCTAGTAAAGTGGAATTTAAAAAACTCTTACTGGCTTCTTTTATGAAGCTAGTGCCTGAAGAGTGGAGCTGCTAGTTCTGGAAGACTCTTCCAGAGCAACAAGGACCATCATTTCCTTTGCATGGAGAAGATGCTCGCCATGAGAGCCTAAGGATATGTAACTATAAGAAAGGTAAATTTAAGCTGGAAAAGCATCTTTCCTGTTTAATACACACATATACACGCAGATGCATGTATTCAATTTGAAAAGTAAAAGGAAATTACAAACGTGTGTTTTTATAACAGCCTCAAGAAAAGTTTTATAGCCATTTAAACACAAGTAAATCTGTTATGCAGTAACAAATCAGGGGTTACCAGGGCAACTGCATGTAATAATTTATTCATACTGCCTCTGGAACACATACCACCTTTTTAACTTGACTAACTGATGTGTTGTGTGAAATACCTGTATTTCCAAATTAGTAAGGAAGTCGGTCATATCAGTACAATAAAATGACACCTTTCCCTCAAGTTTATAAAGATTAAATGTACAAAAATACAATTACAACTAAATGAAAAGTATAAATAAGAGAAAAGTTTATTTGGCTTTATTCTTTTCAGGTCCATATGTTCTGGAAAAGTCTCTAATTTTTATATTTTAAGTTTCTGGTTTTAAAATAAGACCAGAAGTAGTACCTCTTAGGATCCACATCTGTGAGATACTAACTTTTAGTCAGAATCCTCTCTCTTCAGAAAGGTAAGAGTTTTTCTGCACATGCTTCACCTTCATCGCTCACACTGAACACTGCATTTTCAGCGATTCAGTTCTTTCTGTCAGAACTTCCATGTCCTTGTCTTCTGATTAATACCATCACCTTTACTTTTGGCAAATTTTAATGCTATACTTTGTATAATTGCCTAGCATATAGGTGCACTTTATCCTTTGCAACCTATCATTAGTAATATATAGGAACTTTTCATCTTACTGATATCATACAGAGGAAAATGAAGTCATGCTTCCTTTCACACATGGAGGAGATTTACACAATTGTTTTCCTAAAGCCTTGGAAAGCTGCATTAAAACCAGGATCCCAGTCATTCAGACAATACATTTTGGTCTAGTGTTTAGATAATTTTTTCATGTTTATGAAAGTTTCATCAACATCTGTATCTCTTCGATTGCAAACTAGGTCATGAAAGGTAGACCCTTATATCTGCTAGCAACTTCTTTAAAAGCCCATTTTCTTCTCTATTGTTCATTATTTAAGTAGTCTGCCCAAATATGCGATGTGTTAAATTGTCTCCAGGAATGAATACCCACCACAGTTACAACTGACTACACAAGTTTCTCAAAACAGCGTTACCCAGCCTCCAGATCTGGTCTGCCTCTGTGCACAGTTAGAACGATAAGCATTGAAATCTCCGAAGTTTGCTGTTTCTTAGTATAAAAAGCCCGTGAACCTTGAATAATATATTGTACCTTGTCAAGAACAAAGCATATTTAGAATAACTGGAGACTTCATAGTTTAGTATTGATCGATTACTTAAGGTGAGACCATGAGCTGGAGATTTGGAATGCTACAGGCTCACCAAACGCTGTTTTTAGGACTTTAGAGAGGCTTGTTATGGATTCAGCCCTCATGCTTGATCTGTAAATGCTAAAAAGCTGTTCTGTTTTATAATGCCATGCCCCCACCCCTATCGTGCAAGAGCCATTCTCTGCACATCTAATTCTAATCAGTAAAGTAAATAAACTTGAACTTGGACTACTCTCAAAAGCACTTGCTCATGTTTTCATAAACACTTAGGAAAGGACCCAAGTTTCTGGTAGCTAATATTAAAGCCTTAGCTGAAATACTCATTCTGGCTGTCCCAAACTAGAATTTCTTCCAGTATGCACTTAGAGAATCATGGGACCCTGGAAGGTGACATGACACTCCACAGGAAACCATAAAATCTTCTGGCCCTGAAATACAGGACTGCAAAACTCATTAAATTTACTTTATTCATAATGCTTCTTGAGGTATCTTTTCTACTTCCCTCTTCTCCCCTTCCACCCCCCAGATACTTCTGTAGATCTATTTTGTTGTGGTTAAACAGTTGCGTTTTAATATTTTATTAGGTAAGTCAGGATAAAAGCCTGTTTCTACTTGAAACAGCACAAAGTGACTACAAAAATCAATATGCAAATTATATGATTGCCTGGTATTGAGCTACAGTTTTAATGATTATAGAAAATTAGTGGGCCACCTCACAGTGCAGACCCATTGGCTCCCCAGGGAATGAATGGTTACATTTAACTTTGATATACACAGAATTTTATGGAAGGCCACTATCTCACTAATGGGTGAATTAATGGCAGCTTTTTTTACAAAGCTGGACTTGACTCAGGGTTGGATCAAGTCTTGAGGCAGGGAGATTTTTTTCCTTCCTTCAATGCTTCTGGGCATTGTCTTCTTAAATGTCACAAAATGTCTTTTTTAATGCTTGAGGATTTATCTTCCGAAACAGTAAGGCTCTGGGGGAGCTTACCCCAGTGTATGAGATTTTTCCAAGCTTGCTCAGTACTGAATTCCTTAAAATAGTACTTAAGTGTTATCTAGGCCTCATGCTCTTATTTTTGCAAGGAGTTGGGTCATCCTGTAGGATTAGATGCTTAACTTATCCTGCCTGAAGAAACACATTTATAATTTAGGCAGCTTTTTATCTAACTTTGGGGCAGCCCTTGTAAGTTTTCAAAGAAAAAAAACCTTTAAGTTTTAATGAGAAAATCTGTTAAATTCTAACTTGATTTTAAATGTTCTCTCTACATTTTTTTCTTATAGTATGGAAAAAGAAAAATGAGAAAGTAATTGTTGGTTCAAATCCAGTCATATATGTATAAGAAAAGCATACAACAATGGCAGTGGGGTCGATACTGAAGAAGATAACTTTTGCTCACTAAGCTCCAACAACAGCTAGAATTAGTTTATTTTGCACTCATGCATCTGTGCACGTACCTGTACACACGCATTCTCTGCGAGAGTGAAACTCCTGGTTTCTTTCCTCTGAGAAAGCAAACCAGCAAATTTCTGGTATGGATATGTTCAGCTGAAATTTTGGCTGCTACACTTAAGGAAGACAAGAGACAAGGGCTACAGAAATAAAAGAACTGCTGTTGATTTTCAGCTTTAAATGGCTTCTATACCTTTGTTCCACAGTTCCACTATAGAGAAAAGTGTCTTCAAGCAGCAATTTTTTCTCTTCTGATCAGTTTTTCCATGTTGTAGAAACTGAGGTTTAGGAATTAATTTAGTAGCATAACGTTTTTAGGATTTGCATGATGAACCATAGTCAGATTCCTTGGACAGCTGAACTAAGATAGCCTTCCCTAGAGCCTGACTACCACACTCGCTCTGTTCCCCACTGATGTCCACAGGGTTCTGTGCACTGCCTGTGAACATCAGGATTGTATTACCGCAAGACCCACCACGGTGTGTCTCCTTGTATCTAAACTGAAAAGCTTGGATGTAGCTAAGATGCCTATTATGTCTCATCCGTTTGATCTCAGATTTATATCAAGATTTCTGCTGATAATTTTGCAGACTTCTGCAGACTTCTCTAATGTCTTAAAAACATGGTCTTCCTTTTGTGGTAGACTTGACCATGAAAGTAATTTTTTGGTTTGGAGCTGAATGACAGCTTTTTTTCATCTTTATTTTTCTTTGCTTACAGAAATGTTGACATTATTAGAATATGGCTCCAAAGGATTTTGGTAAGTTTTCAATTAGTGGATTTATAATGAATACTTTACATATGACATCACAGTTTTTTCCAGATGACGACACTACTATGTGAGGTCATATTAAAAATGCTAAGCTGAAATCATAGTTACTATGTTAACTTTTAGAAAAAATACTTTACAGTTAGAGTGCTGGCATTTTCAGTCTCTCAGATACAGAATTTGATTTTGCAGCCTCTCTACTGGTAAAACTCTTGTTGGAATTACTTTGCTGCAAGGTGTTTTTTCTATGAAAAGACTAATATCACCTAAAAGTAACTGGGATGTTTCTGTCTTTGTACTAATACAGGAGATATTAATTCAAGCCCTGACCAAGAAACCATTGTGAAGAAATTTAAGTTCAATAATTTCATGAGCTTACTGCTGTGTCCTTCCTGTTCTCTTTCAATTCATCTTGCAAATTGCTCTCTTTTATTGCTTTTAATTTCAGGAACAGTTTGTGATTTCATAGTATTTTCTAACATTCACCATGAGATGTCCTATGCTATGGCTACATTAGCAAATAAATCAGTGCAGTAGGGGCAGAGTAGCTGACTAAAGAAGTTGGTGCTGAGGCTTCTGCATCCACACTACATGTTCTTCGGAGATTTTCCTTCAGAATAAATTCAGTCTGGTCTCCTGCACTAAATTTCCACATCACAAACGTGGTATGAAGCTGTCCAAAGGAGTACCTGTTGGTTCAAACCCTTATGTCCCTGTAGGCCGGTTAACACCTGAAGATGAAATTACAGTTCAGTCCTCTTTGAAAGCGATCAGACAGACTTTCTCTGTCAATCCAACCAGCGCACACTGTGTTCAGGTGGGGGCTCACTTCAGAGCTGCTCTGCTCCTGCAAACCAAAACACCCCCATAGGCACAGGTCATCTGGCTCTGATTTCTCATAAGGAAAGTCTTCTGAATTTCTGAAAGCTAGATCTTTGTAAGCTGGCTCAAATTGAACAGTTAAAACACCAGTCACTTTGGAAAGTGTAGATCACAGTAAATAAATGATAGATGGTTTACCTATTTGAGTGCGTAGGAGTAATTTCACTAACATTAAAAGAAATACTCTGATACAGAACTAGATAAAGTTTTCCAGGTAAGGTAACTTCGCTGGGAAATGAAGTGATTAAAATATATTAAAAAAAAATTGGAGAATTATTTCAGCCAAAATTTAGAAGTAGGATAACATTTTAACATATCAAAATATTTTATTTTATGGGTGGATGTTTTTCAGACTGTTTTATTGTTGGTTTGTTGTTTTTTTTTTTAATTCTGCCGAACAGCCAGAAACACTTCTGCTTCAGATAAATACTTTTTACTGACTTTTTTTCCCCCCCTAAACCACAAGATGGGAAAATCCATTTATTCACTTGCTGTTTCTTATATGTTTAATTAGCTTCAGGCATCAGATCTTAAATCTAGATCTTCTCCAGCGAAAGGCTGTGTCAAAATTTTCTGTAAAGCAGTTTTGGTAAACCAGAGTGTTATATAAATAAAAGGAATAGAGCTTAGGGCATTGCTGCTTCACTGTTCTCATTATTAGCCAAAGACCTATATTTTAAAAAGGTTCTTGTGCTCTGCTTTTGGTTCCAGCCAAAACCAAGAATTTGACAAAACATGGAGAGAAGTGAAGTGAAGGTACATGCTGTTCTGGTATAGCTCTTGCTCCGTCTGAACCAGTTCACCCACTTACTGGTGATGAGAACCTGGGACCTTGTGGTCATGCATGAGCAGACACTCAAGGGGAGAGATGAAACCCAGAGCTCTGCTGAACAAGTTGTGTGGCAGCGTGAAGAACCACCATCCTTGGCTATTTGCTTTGTGCTGTCCTTTCCTGCCCTTTGTAGCACTTCTTGTCCCTGCAGTGAAGCAGGAGAGACATGCCTGTTGTCTCCAGTTCAGCCTGGTGTCGAAGTGCAACCCACTTTCTTTGGCAGTTTAAGCTAAAATGTCATTTCTAAGCAGAAACCCATCTCACCCTGCTACGTGGCTACAGGGCAGGGCAGGGTTCAGCTGCCGGCTGCCTTCTCAGGAGTCTGTCTTGCAGAGCTCTGATATAGGCAGGCTTAATTCAAGCATATGAGTACATCATCTTGTGTCTGCAATATCTCTTCATGGTATGTATTTTGGAGAGGTTGTTTTGTAACGTACCATACAATGTATTGGAATGTTTAACAAGGAGCGGCTCCTATACTGGTAACTTGAAATTCCTGAACTGGAAATCAAACTAAGAGCAAATTCTCCCTGGTCCTTTAATATCCTTCTACACTTCCAATAAGATCCATTGTTAGAGGATATTAAAGTGCTTTGCTGGAGGGATGCTTCCTTTCTGAGGTAGTACACAGAGATGTGGGTTTGAGAATGTTGACTAATTTGTCCAATATCACAGGTTGGTGGCAAAATTTAGCTCCCAGTCCCAGGTCCAACCAACAGTTATTGCTACTTCTCTTAGGGATTAGTTGATTTAAGTGTCATAAAGCAGCATTATTTGAATGAGCTAATAATTCTGAACTACCCTGGAGCATCTGGCAAATCTGCAGCAAACAAACAAAAAAGCATAGGAAAAATTCTTGTTGCAATTTTACATGTGAATACAGATGTGGCAAACTGCATCAAGCTAGCGAAAGGGGTAAAACAGACCTACAACACATCTTTACCAAGCAATCCTGTTTGACACAATCAGTGCTCCTGGTTTTTGTGGGAACTGTTCCTGGCTTTCCTTTGTCTATGAGGAGACAGAAATGCTCTGCCCTAGGTAGAACAATTGAGGGGAAAAAAAGTGTTTCTTAAAATCCTCAGTAAAAGCCTCTCTGCTTTATCTAGAGCTCATTAGAGAGTTTAAAGGAAACCCAATGTCGTGTTTAAATGCATTTCCCCCCTCAGTTTTATAGATAGTTAAATGGCACACAGGTTGTGGCTGTCTCAGCCATCAAAAGCTAAGAAAGGAGGTTAAAAGACCCCAGGGATCCTTCACATTAATTACTACCACTGTCACTTGGTGTGAAACCATGTTTGGGCCTTTTAGAAAGGAAGAGAGTGTAATTTGTGCTTTCAGTTTGGGCTGAAACTAATCCTGCACATACTGATGGTATATACTCATGTGTAAAAATGACTGATTTGTTTCCACTGAATTTTTGCAGTTAATCTGGAAAAAAATTATGGGAAACCCCCTCACCCTACTCTATAATTCCAAGTGAATTTTAGCAACCTGAATTGGCAGAGTCTGTAAAACTGGCTTGAATTAATTGGAAGCCTAATCCATGGAAATTCACTAAAAAATGCATTATTCACTCCAGTGTAGCAGCAGGGAGGAGAAATGAAAGAAGTAGAGAGGAAAAGCAGAAGCAGCACCTAAGGCAAAGGGCTGTCATTTGAATTTCATAATCGAGGGTGAGACAAAGACACCTCTTTGTCCAAGTAAACTATCTTCTGAAAGGGAAAATCTGAAGAAAATATAGAACTACACCATCTGAGCATTGGGGCTGGTTGGACCGTGCATCTCCCATCATTTACAGTGGTGCATAAGAACAACCAAAAAGAAATGAAATTTCTATAGCACTGCAGCACAGTGTATGGGATGCATTAACCCCACAGTCTGCCACTCAGCTTTGTCTCGTGTTGACAGCCTGCTGAGAGACACACACAAAATAAAAACTGAGATGCACCACAGCCACAGGAAGACTGTTTTGAAATCCTTTCCCACACCTGCATCATGTGATGGCAAAGCAAAAAGAGACGTTATATGCAAGCTGCTAAACACCTGTATGTGTGCAGAGAAGCAGCAAAGGTTGAAAGGGTAGTTAGAAATTATCTGGAGTACATAGACAACAATTACCTCGACAACTGGTGATTATCTTACATCACCTAACAAATATATTTCAGGAGGCTGGAGGAAGAGAACGGGAGCTGGAAAGAAAACAGATGAAAACCTGTTTTTCATTTTTACCTGAAAAGCCAGGGACTGTAGCATAGTCCTATCCCTTCTAGTTATGACTGTAGGTGTTATAATTAGGAGTGACAACTTCAAATTAAGTCCTCTCCTGAGTAGGAAATATCCAGAGAAATGTTTGAGGCTGTTTCATTGAATGGCCCAGGTCCTGAGTAGGGCACTGCTGCTAAAACCGACACAGCAAGACGGGAGAATGGCTGTCCCCAGGTACAGAGAGCTGGACTGGCTTTCTGGGCTGAGACAAGTGCCAGGGCTGAGCGCAGGAGGGGGACTGGACCGTGTTGCTGAGCAGAGAAGAGCAGGATTAACACTTTTGGTAGCAGTGATTTGTTAGATCAGCTCAGTCATCTTCAGAATCCTAATCTTAATGTGCCTTGCCCCTATATTTTCACTTGGGTGCGTTATGCTTATCCTAAAGTCCTTGGTACTATTTTACACAGTACTAATCCTTTTTGAAAAGATACCATGTTAATCTACCCCACAAATGTGCATAGTTTGCCTACCAGAATTTGGCACATATGTATGTATTTATTGCAGGAATTCAGTGGTGTTTTTTTTTTTTTTAAAAGAGAGCAAATAATGGAAGTCTTCTTTAGAGGTGGAGAAACTGGGAACAGCACCTTGCTCTTGCAGAAATACAAACTCTCATTATCATGCTCCTCAGGAGCAGCACAGAAAAAAGTTAAACCATGGAGCTGGCTTATTATTTTTAATTAGTGTTGCATCCCCATTACCCTATGACCTGCTTTTTGGCTTTGCCACATATGTGTTTTATGATGTGTAATCTCCCAGTGTCTGTTTCCATCATCTATAAACTGGGCTATACGCAGACACGCTGCAGGGCTGTACGCAGGCATGGGGAGGAGGAGGCTGTGCTACCTCGCAGCCGCTCCCCAGCACTGCTTGTAATTCACATGTGAAACTGCTCCTCTGCTTACAAGTGCACACCTCACAGCAAGATGTGGAGGTTAATTATTTGCTGTTTGAGAACTGCTTCAAGATTTTTGGATGAAAGTGCAACTGAAAATGACTAATTTTTGGGTTGGTGTAACCCTCATAAAAGCAAGGGAGGATCATCATGGCCCACATCTACCTTCCATGCTGGCCTTTGTAGGCACATGTGTGAAGCACTTCTTGCATTGCTCGTGGGGAAACAGATAGGGCAGAGGGCAATTTGGTTGTAGCCTAAACTATTTTCCTTCTGCTAGAGTCTTTTGGAGAAGGTAGCTGCTTCAGAAAGGCTTAACATTTTAAAGACTACAGCTGACTGATGGAAGTTATTCACCATGCCTACTACAGGTTATTTGGTGTTTGGGGATGGGATGGGCTACAGGTGTATCATAGAGCAGCAATCCTCTGCAAAGAGCTAATGAAGGGCCTAATTGCTTAGGTTGAGTAGCTGACTAGAAGCAGTTGCTGCAGCTCTGACTGCCCTGGTAAATGGGGGCAGGAGGTAGGAGTATAGGTTTGCTGCAAGAGCCAGCAGAGGGAAAATGGAGGAGACAGAGCGCACTGTGAAGAAAGGCACAGAATTCTCTGCTGCTTGCCAGGTATTTGTGTGCTGAAGCTGGAATGAAGTTGGAAGCAATGGGGAGTGGGATTGGGACTGGATTAGGGTCTTTTTCCTTTATCAGCCTGGAGGAAAACTGAAGAGGCAAAGGATGAGTGAGGTTTGTAGTGGGGCATAGCCTCTGGTCTCTGGTACGTGGACTTAATCCTTTTTGCTCTGGGAAGGGTGAGCCCTTGAGCTATGTAGGTAGAAAAGTTTGTGGGTTTTCTGCCCAAAATATGGTATGAAGAGATGGTCTGTGGGTACTCTTGGGGCCCTCTTGCAATTTATAACTCATTTGCTGTGAAAACTCTGTAAGCTTTTCTGCAATCTAATATATTTGATTAGAAAAATGATGTATGGGTAATGATCTGAGAAGCTGGCTGTGTGTCTGGTGACTCTGGAAAGTAACTTCTGCTCTATTTTAAAGAGTTTTAAGAGGTAAATCTCTTGCTTCGTCTTCATGAAAGTGTACAAATTTCCCTTCTGTAACAATCTTTTTCTCTCAAAAACAAACAAAAAAGATTTTCAGAATTCAGGGGCTGAGGAAGTTAATAGATTGTGATCCTTTTCCTCCTTTTTTACCACATTAAAAATCCTGTTTCTGTAGCACTAAGACTGTTAGGAGAGCAGAAGGAATGGCTTCATAAGCCACTTAGATGGGCTTTTTCTTATTGGCAGATACACTTGTTCCGTGTGGCGGTTCTGATCAAAAACCAAAGCAATAATGTCTAGTTAATCCAGGTTTGACTGCTACTGTCTGAGTCTCCTGCCCATTTTTTTTATGTGATAAAAGCCTCAGATATTTTTCTGGTCTCTACATCTAATTGCTAAGGCAAAATTAAAGTTTTGGGGGGTGTTTGTGTCTGGTGTTTTTTTTTTTTTTTTTTTTTTTTTACTTAAGATGCTTGGGCAAGGGAAGGATTGGCTTACTTTCAGATGCTGTTCTGGTGGTGTGCTGTGATTGGGAAAATCCTTACTATCTCCCAGGAGCAGCCTGTTAATTACTAATATCAGAGAATGTTGCACTTGTACTCAGATTTCACAAGAAACCATATGTTAAATTCTATACAAGTTACTTGGTTTAAACTTATTTAACTGAAATTTTGTGTAGAATTTATCATTCAAAGGGAAAATGATATCACAATAGGATTTAATGAATTGTGTGCCTACAAATGCAATATAGCTCACAAAATGCTCAGAGAACTGTGTAACTGTCCTGTAAACGTAGCAGTAGAAAGTTGCACTGCTCCTTTCCCTAGCCTGGTTAAGACCTGCAGAGTAGTTTTCATAGTGACAAGGTAACTATTAGACGTGAATGGAAAACACGTGCAATTGTGTTGGGCTGTGGTTTTAGAACGCGTGGTTGTGATTCAGGATTTTGCATTGTTAGTTGGAAGACTATTGTTGACCTCTCTGGTGCAGGGTCAGACCCTAATTACTAATTTATAGGTGTGAGTTTAGCGTGGTGCTTGGAGATATGCTACCATCTTGTTGAGGAAGGAACCTAGTCTGCTGTTTTAGTTCTGTTGGACAGTAAGTTTGGCTCTTGAGATTAAGTTAAATGGTTTGTTCATCATTTATTTACATCCATGTTCACAGCTTGAATCAGGATTGTTAGGGCTTGTACTGCAGATGCTCTCTGGTTCCTGGAGCATTTCTAACAGCTGCATCTGATGCTCAGGACTGGGGTACAAAAGCAAAGTGGTGCTCGTGTGCAGCAGCAGCACTACTCTGTGCTGTGTCTGGGCTGTAGCATCATTCTGTGAATGCTCCCTTGCTATTGTGGGGATGAGGTGCATAGCAATGGACAACCTGAACCAGGGGAAAAAAAAAAAAAAACACCTCACAAATGGAGCCTCATTTACTGGGCGAGTAAAAGCATCAGTGATCTGAATATAAGGAAGAAACCTGAGGGGCAGCTGTACAGTAGGTGAGCTTTCAGGGCTTTCCGTCCCCTGGGGAAAACAGAGTTCTTCCTCTTTGGCATGGTCTGCAAAACAAACATTGCTTCTCTCAGTAAGAAATCATAAAAAATGACAAGGTACAGCTAATAAAGGAAAAAAAAAAAAAACAGCGGAGGAAAGGTGAAGTAGCGAGACAGAAAAAGAGAGTGAAAGACAAAAGGTGAAAAGGGAGAGAAAGGTGTCAGATTTCTTCTGGCATTCGTGCACTCTGTATATAGTTTGAATATATTTTCCAGAAGAGGATTTCCCCTTGCATTTGCAATTCAAAGCTTCTAGCAAATTCCACTGTTTCCCTTGGCACTTCTTCAGCCTCTGTGGATTTTCCAGTTCTGCTTTTCGGATGCAGTGCAATTGTCAGACTGTGGGGTTTTATCTTCTCTTCCCTGAAGTAATGTGGCTTAAGGTGTATTGTGATATTCCCTATGATTTTGGTTCAAAACCTGAAAAGACGCATGGACCTTGTTGTCTGCTGGGGTTTTTGTTTAATACGTGGTCCTTAGGGCTACTTGCATATGTGACAATGTTACCTGTCTTTCTCCATTTTATTCCCTTGAATGAGTAGAAGGATTTGGGATTATTTATGATATGGGTAGATGATGATACACAACTACTATGTTCAAGTAAAATACCAGCAATGGGGTTGGTGGGATATGCTCATAAAACCAAATACTATGGAGGGGGATGATATATTTGGGATGATGAGCAGAGAAATAAGAAAATTGCTACTTCATTGTCTTGGGAACAAAAAACCTTCTACCCCAGATCATAGCTGGTTCAATCTCTCCTGTATGACTAGGCAAAATGTTCTTTTTGGCTAGTCATTTTGAAATTGCATGGATAAGATGACAGTAAACGTTGTCTAACAGTAAACAGTACAGATGGTAGTTTGCTTTATTTTTACCTCTCCTAGAGTATAAAATTAATGATTTTTAACAGAGCCTTGCTTTACGTGCATGCTGTTAACAAGCTGAAAAAAATTTGTATTTGTCAAAGCCGGACTGCAAAATAAAACTGTGATCACTAAAGCCCGGATATCTGGACAGAACTTTAATGGTGAAGAGTGGAGAAGCAACTAACGTGTGGCTCTTCAAAAGCCCACATGCAGTGAAGATGAGTTAAGAAAGTGAAAATTGTTTCAGCTTGTTCTGAACTGGAGTAGGATCCTGCTAATGGATCCATTACCAACATGAAGACATGCAATAAGGTTTTTCCTAATGGCTGCTGTGATGGGCTGGTGAAAGTATTTGGGATAAGCTGCAGTAATAGCTAATTGTCTGTGGAGGCCCAGCAGCTAGACCAGGCAAAGGGTTTCAAAGGGCTGCATGGGAGAATTCGCTTCACAAGGGGCCCCTTTCAGATACTTTCCAGGTTTGGAGCTCCTTTCCTTTTAGTACACATTCTGGGAAAGCACTTTTATAATCCTCCTTTAGAGTTACTGCAAGTGTATGCAGTGATGGTTCAGTGAAAAAGCATGAAAACAGTAATGGAATTTCTTTTCTTCTTTTTCTTCTTTCTTTCCTAATAGGGTCTTTAGAAAGTCAGACCATATGTGTAGAAGCCTTATTAACTAGAGGCCAGGTTTGGAAAGAACTGTGGTAAATTACCAAAATGAACTTGAAAATAAACCTAGAAAGCATGGATTCATGTTCTAAATTGGTACTTGGCGAAAAAAAAAAATCAGACCTATAATTATTTGGTATCTTATGACAGCTCAAATAATGTTTGGTGTAATTTTTATAACACTGAAGCTTATTAGGCAGAAAGAGCATTGTTAGGAAAATTTAGAATGCTGCATACTTCACTTTAAAATAGCTTTCCTATAAGAGAACTATAATTTTTCTTTCTCTGTATCTTAATACATTTATTGCAGAAAATGATTTTGAGTAGACTATGTAAATGTTCTGAATGACCTACATATGAAATGCATAAAAGCATTAGACTTTTATGTAGCTGAAACTTGGAGAAAGCTGAGACTGGGGGTGGGGGGAGAAGGCGTTATTTCTCCCTCAATGCACAGGAATTTCTTTAAAAATAATTCTAAAATATTTTTGGTCTACAAGTGTTTCTCTGTTCATACTTATTCCTAACCTGTTACAGTTATATGCATTGTAGGGCTGTGTGTTTGGTTTTTGTTTCCTGTTCCTTGTGCCAGCGTAAATAGAAAGGATGAATAACTTACAGAAGTAACAAGCAAATTTTAGGAAGAGCTTTATGCCCAATTCAAATAAAAGCCTCCGTTCAGATATGATGTGGATTACTTGACTCTTCTGTTCAAAGATCTCTGAAAACTATCGTTTTCACCCTTTCACCCATAATAAGGATCTATCAGCTGGTGACTCTGTGGAAGGGGGAAGAAAGAAGCTGTTAATTCTCTATTTAATTCAAATGAATGATCATATCAGAGTGGTTGGTGTAAACCTGGTGTATTTAAGAATGAATGTGCATTGCATATGTGGTGTGATTGTGTCCTTTGGAGAGAACATATTGTTTCTCTCTCCAAAATGCTGTTAGTTACAGCATGGTCTGTCTGGTTGAAGTAATACCTTTTCTTTACTTTCCACTAACAGTTTTTTCATATTTGCATGTGATCCTGCAAACTATTCTGACAGAAAACCTGCACAGCACAACTGAAGTGTATCTTTAGCTCAAAAACTCTGGAGCAATTTAAACGTCTTTGCAGCTTGCTTCTTTACTAATTTATTACTGAATTTAATGCTCTTACTACTGAAAGATCTTGGAAATCACCAAATAGACCATGTTAGAGTAAAGTAATATGAGAAGCGTATAGTAGTACAGAATAATTCTGCACATTACTAAATTTCTTTTATTATAAAATGCACATTGGTCTTCTAGGTTATAAAATACTTCAATTTTACTTGCTTTTTAAAAATGGGTTTCTCATGTTACAGTTTTTAGATGGCTGCAGGAAGGCAATGTTGGCTCTTCCATTTTAATTGTCTCAGTAGGTCAGTGTGGGGAAAAAAATTGTCCTGTTATGGATACTTTGCCTTTGGGCTTAAGATTTCTAAAGTTTACTGAAAAAAATGTTTGAGAATCAAGAATTTCAAATGTTGTTGCACACAGTGACTTGAAAAAAAATATTGATGAGCATGTTTAAAATGGCAAGAAATAACTTCCCTTTTCTGACTAACTTTAGGTAGAGGGAGAACAGAATGGAAAAGAAAAACAGAGAGAACATGATCTGCCATTTGGTTTCTTTTGTTAGTTTGGTTTTTTAGCTGTGTTTTTAAAATCTCTAGTGCAAATGGTTGGTCAGGGAGAACAGTTTAGACCTGCTATCTTTCTCACCGGTCAGATTAGAAATAGTTGCTATCTGACTACTGAAATCTACCAACTGAAAAACTCCAGAGCAATGTGGAGTGGAAGAAAAGCTGGTAGCTTTGAAGGCTGAGACATGCTGTGTCATGAAACAGCAGCCTCATAGGAATAAAGGATTCTTCTTTAGCACCCTTACCTCAAAATACATCTGATTCCCATCTCTTAAATTACTGGAAAATGACAGCCTTTTGGTGGATAGATAAATTTTAGGCATGTGTTTTAATCATAATAAAAGGCATTGTTTACTTAGAAATTTATTTGTTCCTATCTTGATAGTTTACTGGACACAGTACTGTGATTCCTTGTAGCGTCAAGCAAATTAACTATAAATTCTGCTGTGAATCAACACATATTTGGCTAATGATGGAAGTGCAGGCAAGTCATCGTTGTGGTTTAAACCTATTTATGTTTACAACTGTTGCTTTAAATCGGATGTTTTTAAATAGGATGATTGTGAGAATTCTTTTGTGTTTCAAAAATGAAAGAAAATGAGTGAAGTGCTGGCTAGCTGTGGTGTGATTTAAGAAAATAATAATAAAACATTGCAATATAGAACCCCTACTCTAAGATTTCAGTTACATTTGTGGAAAAAAGATTGTTCCTATTATGAGTTTTTGTAGAATTATTATTGTAAATCCCAGTAGTGCTTACTGCCTGAGATTCTGGAAAGAATAGGATGGATTGAGTTGCTTACTTGATGTGGAATATAATAAACTCATAGTGTATATGCCTCTGTGTTCTCAATTATTTCCAGTTTATCTTAAAGAGGACACCTATTACTGAGTTCCCAATTTAAAGTGTTTAGTCTGAATATCTACTCTTTTACTCCTTCTGAAATATGACCGGATCCAATTGTATCAAACTTTTTTATTCAAGAGAAAGTCTGATTATAAATGTGGGCTAAAGAGCATGCTGAAATGCCTGGGCAGGTGCTGGAAACCTGGGATGCTGAAGCACCATGTGTTTTGCTAGTGGTAAGATAATGTCATGTTTAGTAAACAGCTGACAATAGGAGGAAGTAAGGTTTAGCTCTGGCATAGATAGCAGATGATGAAATTGTATAATGCCCTGCTATTCTGGGCATTAAGGTGTACATTAGCTCCTGCACTTGAAATTTCTCTGCATCCTCATGAACTTGACAGAAACTCTCAGCTACGCTGGTCTTGCTTCTAGTTTAGAAGAAACAGATAAACAAGTGGTTAAGAAACAAAGGAACAAAAAATCCCCCAGGCTACACCCCCCAAAAGATTCTTCATTCTGAAGAGGGGCATTAATGGAGGGTAACTGTTTGTGTATGAAATGTATTTTTTACTTTCTAAGTAGCGTTCCAATTAAATGACAGAATTGTATCTTTTTTTTTTTTTTTTGGCTTACTGGGAAAGCTTTGCTATACATTGGACACTAAATTTAATTTTCCTTTTTTCAACTGTGAATTTCCATCCCTCTCTGAAGTGGAATATTAACAAAACAAGAGAGGGTTACTCACTGATCAAGTGCATCTCAGCAAGCTGTCCGTGCTTTCTATAAGCTTTGATATAGGAGTAATTAGTGCCATGTCTGAGAAGGTAGTGCCAACTTAATACCCCTTCTGTTCTTGACCCCAGGTGTTCAAGGAAAGCACTTGTTGCAACTACTGTGTTTGTAATGCAGGCACATACACATTTAGAATGAGTTTCTGAGCAGCATCTATCAGCAAGTAAAAAACTTATGATCTTTTCTGATTGTTGCCCATAAAGAGCTTTTAAAAGAAGAATGAACTGAGGCTTCTGAGAGACCTTGGCTGATTAGAAGCTTTGTTATTTGTGTAACAGCAATAAATACAAGATTGTCTCAGATTACATGCTTAACTAGTCATAGTGCTGGCATTTGAAATTTTAGGACACTTTGAGGTCAGGCTTTAAAGGTGATGTATTTAGTGAATAAGTGCTGTTCAGTATTAAAAAGGCAGAAATGTAATATTGAAACAGATAGGGTATCCTAGATTTGATGGGATAAGCTACTACATATAGGTCACACCTGAATATGTTAGGGATTAAAGTCACATTTGACAGTTTGCTTTTGGAGATTTTTTTTCATGATGAAATCTGTAACATCTGCCATTCAACTTGTTTCTGCCTGGCCAAGAAATCACTAGAAATTTTGCTTTGTTAGAGCAGTTACATCACCGCAGAAGAAAGATTGCTGAACTTGCAAGCTGCTTCTTTCTGCTGTGCAAGCATTCAGTATTTCACACGATAACTTTAATGAATATCATGTCTCTGTTTAAAAAGCAAGCCTAATGAAGAAACAGATATTTAAAAGTTATTTTTAGTTAACATTCAACATGACCAAGGCAAGTTTCAGGCAGGTTAGTGGGAGGTGAGAAGTCTGCAATGTCCTGAGGCATCCAGTTCCCCTGATCTTTCATATGTGATTAAATCGCTGTTTCTAGATGTAAATCTTGCCAAATAGCTGAGGGCTTTTTATATAAATTACAAAAATGTAACAGTGCAGAATAAACTTGATAAGCTGTATGAAAGCAAAGAGTGAGTTGCTTATGCTCTTCTCTTGGCTAATTGCTTGTATTCAGTGGTTAGCAAGAGCGCTCTCCTGTTTCTTCAGCTGCTATGAATCGCTTCATGTGCGAGTGGCTAGAGCTGAAGGAGCTGTTTGCCTTTTTTTTGAAAGGGCAGATGCAGCAAAATATTTCTGCTTCCATTCTTATACTTTTTTTAAAAATCCCACTATCCTGTTTTGTTGTTAGAGTTGAGGTACACAGGGAAAAAAACCTGAGCAAAGAACAGACTATGTGTAACAAAGAGAGTCTGTACTTGTTAAAGTGCAAGAGCAAATTTTGTCCTGTTCCCTAATCATGGTGTTCTTTTTCTGCTAGGTAGTCTTGGCTGATGGGTGTTCCATTTTTATTTTAATTTTTTTATTTTAAGAAACTTCTAGGATGTTACTTAAAGTGATGTCTGAAAATTATTGCACTACTTTGGGGAATATTTGAGGGGGCTCATAGAACTGTAGAATGGTTTGGGTTAGAAGGGACCATAAAGACTATCTCGTTCTGAACCCCCTGGCCACGGATAGGGACATCTCCCACTAGACCAGGTTGCTCCTAGCCCCATCCATCATGCTTCACTTGTGGGACTTTGGAATAAGGAAAAGCAAGCTAGCAGGTGGCAATGTCCTCAAAATGACAAGCAGTTTTTAAGCAGGAGGTTCAGAAAAGCTGGAGAAGAAAATAGAGAAGCTTGTGCTGCATTCTGCCACGTGGGAAATAGGGTGACACAGGAACAAGTGTACGATACACAGCCTTTCTGCAGCAGTCTTGCTAAGAGTGCTTTTACCTGTGACCTTCTCCCTGCCCCTCTTTGGAGCAGGTGCAGAAAGGGACAGCAGGGGCAGAACAGAAAGAAAATTTTATTCTCTTTGGTACGGAAGTCTGCAATTACTACCTTCCCCGTGATGATGATATGTTTTTAGGCGTAACTGCTCACCACTGGGAAACAAAATGAAATGCCCAACTTGGCCCTTTTTTGGAGGTGGTCTTGGAGTGTATCGTAGCTTTGAGGTCGCATGCTATGAAGTGAAAGCGATTTATTCATTATGTCCTGTAAACAGAGGCAATTGCCTTGGGTGCTGTGACAGTGCCATGGCCATGTGAAACTGGGTAAACGCAAACTAGCCTAGTAGGATGTAGGTTAGTATGAATAATTAAAACACAAGCAAAATGCATTCATGGCAATTTTCTAATTCTTTCACTCACCTTTTGGCCTCCATCTTGTTGCACGGTGCTCTGAGTGCCTGTGGCAGCCATTTTGTCTCATAAGCTCTGTTCCTTAGGAGGAGAAAATGGCTGCCTCTTCCTCCCAGTGGCTCTCCAAAACATAATGTGGTTGAACGCTGCCAGTCCTCTTGGGAGATGGCTATGTAAGCAGCCTGTTACAGGTTTTAAGCAGTAGCTGTTGTTTTCATACTCTGAGAACTGTATATAAATTTTCCTTCCATTTTTGGGCCTAGTCAGCAGAGAGATGCCAGGCTGGAGGGCTATGGCAGCACTTGCTGTGCCTCCTGAGCAGCTGATTGGGGGCTGTAGTTAGCAGCTTTTACTTGCAGAAATTTGCATCAGAATATGGCCCTAAGCATCCCATCTAGATCAAAGTGGGAAGTGCTGCTCCACAGTATTCCTCCCTCTCTTACTACGGCTCCTCACCTGCCTGTTCTCTGGGACACTTGTTTGAGTCAGTGCCAACCTGCTTTGGAATTGCTGCTGGGAGGAACAATTTTGAAGTTGTAACAGTTCTTGCTGTCTGTTTATAGTATTTTTTTTGTTGGCATTGTTGATGTCCTTTTGTTATACAACATTGGTTTTGCCTAGGTTTCACAGCATTTAGGTCTAAAAAGGAATCTGAAAGTAATTCAAGTCTGTACCAGTTTGGTGAGTATGTCTTACTGCTCTGTAATCTAGCATGGTTGTCCCAGTGCTAGCTCTTATTTACCTCAACCTCGTGCTGTCTCCATCTGGAAGAGGGCAGTAAGTCACTTCCCTCATGCTGTCACACTTTCCATTCTAATCTTCCTCCTCCCAACTGTAAATCTGATTGGAAAAAGTGATTTAACTTCACTGCTGTTATATGTGGGTGACATGGTAGCAACCTCAGGTCAAGGGGCTGTAGCCTTTACAGCCCCAGCACACAGGAATGCAGGCAGGAAGGTCACCCCCAGGAGTGGTGACTGGCAGAATAAACTGATGTTGGTGTGAGAGAAAGTGTGGAACTTTAAATGTGGCCTGAGCATGCAGGTATCTCTGCAGATCTTGAAGTTTGTATTTTCCTGCTGAAACATGTCTTGGGTATTGGAATGTTTTTCTTAATGTGAGCCTCATTTTAAAGAGTTAAGTAGGTTCAGGGAGGATGTTTTATGGGTATTTTAATCTCTGAGACAAACTCTGATGTACCTTTTAAAAGAAAAAAAAAAAAAAAAAACCCACCTCCCCTGTCCTGCCTTCCTTTATCCCCAGGAACAAATTTAGGGGGAAAATCTTCAGTTGCTATTAAGTTCTACCACAACCTTGTAAAACAAAACACTAAGGCCCTTGTGTTATCTCATTAGAGGCTTAAACGAAAGGAAATTCAGAGTTCAGGTTGTATCTGACTTAGTCTTTCAGATTTATATACTTGGAAAAGAAAGTGCAATACTATGTGTTTAAGGTTCAAATCTTCTGAGCAATTAAATTGTTCAGTTCCTAATAATAACATATTTCAAATATAACTAAATATTGGCCCATGAGTGTAACATGTACCTATGGTGGAGATGCCGATAGCCCTATATTTATCGTCTTGCCAAATTAGTTACTAATGCAATAGCAATAATAGAAATCTGTAACTATTCAGCATCCATATTGAAACAAGGTATGTTTAAATACAGCTGAATTCTGGTTTTCCTCAGTCTTGTGAGTATTTGTGTTTTCTAGAGGGTGGGTTTTAAGTCATTTAAAGTAGGAGTTCCTCTGGCTCTAATTTAAATTGAGCCTCCAAGTGTAGTGTGACAGACAACTAACATGGAGAATGGAAAGGTCCTCTTAATTTTAGAGAAAGAAAACCTAACTTTCATTCTGGAAAGCATTTGGAAAATGTTGCTTTGTGAAACTGCATCCTGTTGTCTACACAGCCCTTTGCAGTTTAGTTGAAGAGATGCATAATTCTAGTATGTTTGGTGATGCTTAACATCTCATGCTGTGTGTTTGCAGTTGAGGAGGTGTATGGTATGTTATATCCTGTTATGATTGCTGGTGCTAAGCAGCAGTTTGCTTGTCTTGCCCTTAAAGCTTGGGATTTAACAGGGCATGTTACTTTGTGGCTTGCAGGAAGGGAGGCTTTTGGGAGGTGGCTGCAGAAGTGAGCAAGTAGGGAGCCTGCAGCAGCAATTCAGCTCAGGAATTACTGGGTGAGAGGAGTAACCCCCAGGCAAGCTTCAGAAGTGATAGAAAGGAGGATGACTTCATGAGGACTCAGTTGTGACTGCATAATGTTTGCTGTGAAACACCAACAGTTAAACTGAAGCTAAGGACCACACCTGCAAGTATAGGTCGGGAAGGTTTTTGTTTAACTCTTGCATTTTAATCCAATTTATTCAGTACACACACCTTAAAGAGTTGACACAGTCTGAAGGAGCCTGCTGTGCCTTTGGCTGTGTTTATTTTGAGGAATATGGTCATTTTGCTTGGAGTACTCTGACACAGTGACTGAGTATGGCAATTCTCAATTTTTGAAATTGAGATAATCCAAAATCAACCCATTTGTTTCATAGCCTAACTGAGTTTCATGAGATTCCTTGACAGAAAAACTGGGATTTGCCACTATTCTGCTTTTCATTGCTTTTGGGCTGGCCTGTATTTGGGGAATTGTATGTTGATGAAAACTAGAAAGAAAACAGCCATCTCACACAATCACCACATCTCACAGACTGATCCCTCCACAGTTTCCCATTAATTTAATACATCCAAGTTCTTACCTTAAAAGCAAATAGATGCTGCTAAGCCAAGATAAAAGAACAGGAATACCAACATTTGAAGGCTGGAAGCCATGGAAATTCCTTGGCTGCACAGTGTGTTAGGGATAGTGCGCACCTACCTTTGTCCACTTGCATGTTCTTAGAGTGTTGTCTGACCCTTACAAAGTGGATGTTTGGGATTCCTCTCTGTGCCCCCCACCATGTCGTGAGATGCCTGTCCCTTTGACCAGTAGGTGGGAAGGTTGCTGATGTGTATTTTTGTGCACAGTGTGGTGTCTGTGCTTCTATTTCTGACCAAGATCCTACATGGATTATCAGACTCATATTGTGTATGACAGTGCAGATTACTTTGGGTGCAAAGAGATGTGATCTATCTTAATTCAATCACAAGAAGAGATTTATTAAAAAAAAGTTAAAAATTGCAGGGTCATAGTCATAAGGAAAAATGTGTGATTAAAAAAAAACCCAAACAACAAACACCACCAAACAAAACGCAATTGTTTTCCCTAAATTGATTGCAAATGTGTGAGTATAAGTAACATTTGGGTTTCTCTAACAAATTCCCGAGCAATTCAGCAGTTGCCAAGGTAACGGTGCTACTTTTAATAACAATAAAGCAAGCATATAAAACTTCCACGTTTCCCATTGTCTAAGATAATGTTGTCCTGATGCTGCAATAACGTTATTAGCATGTACTTTCTTTTGTTCATTGAGAAGCATGTCTGGTTCATAAATTAGTTGTACAGTAGCATCTAGCACAGTGGGGTCTGGGCTAATTAGGGCTCCTGGTTACCACAGTAATGTGAAGAAATAGATTATTTTTTAGCTCCTCATCCATTTCTTAGAATGTAATTTTTGATTTTTGCTTCCTGTGGCTGTCACTTTAGTATGTGGCTGCCTTAGATTAGTTAGTTGAATATTACTGTGATCTTTTTAATGCAAAAGCGTCAGTATGTTATAAGCAAGTCCTGCAGATAGTCTTCATGACTAAGCTATACTCATAAAACATTGAGAATACTCTTTTATTATTGATGGGAAGCTGTGTATTACTAAAGAAAACTCAGTTTCTAGTGCTAAAATGTTGTTGTTCTTAAATCTTTTAGAGCTGCCCTTTTCAAGTCTAAATGGATGTCTCCTGTTGTGTCTTCCCCTACCACGTCCCCCCACCCCCCAAAAAAAAACCCAAAAGAATACACAGCCACTTGAGCTTCAATTAAACTTTGGCAGATAGCTCAGTGTGGTTACTGTGGATATAAACTCTTGGGTCTGGGTGGATTATTTGCATTCTGAATACTTCATGTTTCATGCTGAGTTTTCCACGTTTCGATCAAGATTTTGTCACTTCACAAGTTTTCCTGCTTATTTCTGCAGTCAAATCTGTGATTTGAAGATCATTCTCCTTTTGGCCTCTTAGTTTCGGCAAAATTGAGTCTTTTAATTAAAAAGATCAAAATAAGCATTCAAGAGCCTTTTGCTGGAGATGTGGGCTATTTAATTTTCTTTAAAAATACAAAAACCTCTTTGCTTCAATATTTTTGTTTTGAAGAAGTTGCACGAGTAGTTATAGATAGCTTTGTGCCACCAACTGGGATTCTTGATACACTGGAGATACTCAAGTTCAATCTGTGTCTCAGAATAGTCTGTGTTTAAAGTTGTTTTTTGGGTTTTTTTTGTTGGTTTTTTAAAAAACAAACAAACAAAAAAAAAAACCAAAAAAAAAACCCAAAAAGAAAAACTTCATGGACTGAAGATGTGAGCTGTGGAAGGAGGAATCACTTCTCCATTTGTGATAATTGCCAGTACTGAGTCCCTTGGCTGGTCATCTCTCACCAACAATCAATGACCTCAAGGGAGGTTAAAGCGGAATTTAGTTCACTGCAGGATTAATTGATAGTTTCTGAGGTGTCATCTACATAGGTGTCTAATTCAAAGTAATAACATATTTTTGAATTTACAAGTTTACTATGTGTTACTGTGGATTGTGAAGTGCTCCCAGTGCACATGAATGTGTTTCCTTTCTTCTAAGAACACAATTAGTTCCAGGAGATCTGCTGCAGCTGCCCACCTAAGGCCTCTAACCCAACCCTGATGTGGACACAAGGGTCTGAAACAGTGTCCCACACTCAGAAACTTCTCCAACATGTACTGAGCATTTGTGCACCAAAGGCATGTCCTTGAGTTGCTGAAGGACTTTTACCACACCTTTTCTCTTCTTAGGTTGCTTTAGTCTTCAGTGTTGGTCACATGGGGAATGGTTGCATGGCCTCAGTGAGAATTGACTGAGTATATGTGCTGCTCTTCTGAAGATCTTCAATAGATCATCAGGTAGGAGTGCACCTTAGAGCACACAGGGCCTAAGGCTGTCATGTGGGAGAGCCCAGAAGAGGGTATTGCTTTTGATACATCTCCTTAGGTGTAAGAGAAGACCTTACAGAGGCAAGCGCCATGTCTAGAGACACCTCTTTGGCCTACTCAATGGTACTGTCAGCATTCGAAATCTTCTGTGTTACAGATGCAAGAGCGTTAATACTAACTCTGTATCTACTTTGTGCCACATGTGTTGTGTCTATACTGGAAAGATATGATACATTAGGATTAAAACTGAACGCATTTAAACTTGTATTTTTATCTTTGTCTAATGGTTTTCATTAAATAAAAGGCTACTTTAACGTTATATAAAGGCATATTTTATCCATGACAACATCAAATATTGAATATTTATTTTTCAAAGTTAGTTAAGTTAATACAGGAAAAATTAATCCTAAGGCAGTAAGTTTGCTGAAGGCCTTTGACCCAGTAAAGTCCTCCTTTTATTTGGCCTCTATGCAGGAGACTGTTCCAACTTGATTTTGTCATTCAAATTCTTTTTTGCTTGCACTAAGATGCTTTGGGGCAGGCATTGTCTTTTCTGGTTTGTTTGCATAGAGTCTAGGACAAAGTGGTCCTTGTCCCTAGTGGGGCCACCTAAGCAGTGTTGTAAAGGAGATAATAGGTTATTGCAATTGAGAAGGATAGTTCAGGAACAGCCTATTTACTTATTTTTCAAAAATTATATTTCCAGGCAGGAGATGTAAAGGAAGAGCAGAATGGTGGTGACTGTTAACAATGATATATTACAGGAACAGACAGCATAGCTGCTGTAATTTACAGCTTGAAATATAATGGTACTGATTTAAGCTCTGGACAAGATAAAGTGTTTATAATCTTTTCATCTCTATTCTGGGAATACTTGTTTTTAGGATAAGTACCTGGTAGACTGTACTTTAGGAAGCTCAGAGGGATTTTTTTTTTTTTTCTTCACTGCAAACTTAATTCCTTAGTTAAGATTTAAGGATGTTTGTGCGTAAAAAAACCCAACAAAACAATCTCTAAACCAGCAATATTGCTTTCTGATTCTCTGTCCAGGCACACATGCACCAAAAGTGCAAATTTGCCATTTCCAGAGAAAACTGTTGCCTCTTAGTGGCCAAAGGCTGATGTAATAGCATACTGATGAATTCAAGATGTAATTCTTCACGTTTTTACAATTTTACTGCTTGGTTGGCATTCATCCTGCTGTTATCTGGTTTTGCTTCAGTGCAAATATTATTGAAAATGTTCTTAATTTAAGAGAGTCAGTCCTTAGTCTTCCATTCTTCCTTTTTCCATTTCACTGCACTAATCTGTTGGGTAAGAGTTCTAACAGAACAAAGTCTGTAACTTGGTGCTGGCCCGTAAGGAAAGGGAAAGCAAGTTTCGGGTTTTGGTTCTTGGTGGTTTTTTGTTTTTTCTTTCTTCCTCTTGATATTTGTTGGTAAGAAAAGAGAAGTATTTGAAAGTGTTTTGAATTGTCTGATTCTGTTTTTGTCAGTGTGCCCAATTCCTGTGCTCAGCATTTGCCTTTTGAACAACTGCCTTGTTCTCTTCAGTTCTTTGAAAACATCTGGGAGTTGATCTGCTTAGGAGGTGTCACCAGGTATTCTGTTTCCTAATGTTTATGCCCATGATCAGCACCCTGTCTGTTATGGGCAGACACTCAACATCTCATTTTGAAATGCAATGTCTGGACCCAATCAAGTGATGCTGGAAAGAAATGTTCAAATGGTATGTTAGACAAAATGGGGTTTGAGGGCTGGAGGGAGAAATTTAAATCAGTGTCAACTAGTTCTAGTTTTACTTGCATTGATGAGCTTCTGCTGATTCATTAGTGGATCTGCCAGCAGGCCTGCCCAGCCCTGGATGGAATAGCAGGAAATAGCTCAAATCCAGTTAAGGACCGAGTTATTACAAGTTTCTGTCCTGGCCTAATTGGGAGCAGCACTGGACTTAAAAATATAAAGCTAAGGGAGTGTTTGAGCTTTTCCTGTAATACTTCATGCTCAGCAGGAAAAACTTTTGCCAATTACTATTCTTTTAAATTACAATACTTGGCCATGAAGAGAGCTGTGAATGAAGCACTGATACTGTTTAGATGTTTTATCAGAGATGAGATAGTAACATGAATTCAGAGAAGCTTAGGTGACGTTTTGCTCGTTTCAATCAAAGGTGATGCTGCTCAGGTCCAGAGCTGGTAAATACTATCCTTTTTTCCAATTGCAAGTGAAACTTGACTGTTACTATCATAGCTGCTATTCACTGCTTTAGTCACAAGCATGTCTTATTTTCACTGTGAACTGCTTGTTAACTATTTGCTCTTTGTGGTGGATGTGTTGTTACTTGGCTCACACAGCGTATGAGTTATTGATGGATAGCAGAGGGTTTTTCCTTACTACTTTATTTTTCTAATGACCAGGTGTAAATGAATCATGCAAAGCACTTCAAGGTAGCTTTTTAAAAAGTGCTGCATCTTGTGCAATACTGATATTTATAGAACTTTTCTTGTTTGGAAATATTTCAAGTATCCTGTCAGCACCTTACCAATGAGCAATACAAAGCAGCAGAGCCAATGCTTGTATCGCTGAAAACAGTTGTGAACAATTTGATTCTAAATTTTTATCAGCTTGAACAAACAAAGTTTTGATAATCAATTGAAGGTAGTGATTTTTTTATTTGAAAAAGTTAAAGCAGCTGTAAGCTAACTTTAAATACTTCAGCGTAGAACATCTTAAGTCTCATTTGTGTATGTTTGAGAAGGGGGATTTTGAGAGCAGATACCACTTTTATCTAAAAAAAAATTATTAGAAGAAAGGATGGGCTGGTCAAAGGGTTTAGATCTGTGCCGAGAGCAGGAAGGTAATGTGATTCAGTAGTATTTTGTGGTGTTGGAATATGGAAAGGTGCTGCTGAGAGCTGCTTAGTGTGTGTACACACCGAGCTATATAAGGCTGCAAATTATTTGGGAGCAAAGATAGCATTTAAGAACTGTCTAGCAGGTTGAGATGTCTGAGGACCATTACTACTGTTGCTAAGTGGTCGAGTCCTGTTTTCTCAAGAATCTTTAGAAAATGTTTTCTATGGCATGACACAGTTATGCCAACTGCTTTAACAAGTGCCCGAGACTGGAATATGTGAGTTGTGAATTTTGTCTGACCGTAAATCCCTTTGCTAAACATGTTGGGGAAATTACTGCCCAAGATCAAAGATCTTTAGCAACTGCATGTTGTTTCTGCCAATAGGTCTTTCTAGGAGTATTATAGTTTTTCCTTTCAAAAAGTAGAAAAGGACTTACTGACAACCATCCCAATTATGCTCAGAGCAACATTTGCTCTGTACCTTGGTAGTCATTAAAAAGCACTGTATAGATATTTAACAGAAGAATACAATGTATGTAAGGCAATGTTTCAAAATAATATTCCTTTTAATCACTTTAATTTGATGAAACTACGTAACTGGACGGTTTGTTATGGAAAAATTCATGGTTGGGGTAATACTGTTCTTATTATTTATTGCTACTTAATGATTGAAAAAGCAGGTTTGAAACAGTGTTTGAACTTTCAGAGTAGTACTGATCAGGCTTTGATTGGTAACTGGGTGAAATAAAACAGCATTCCTGGTAATCTTACATGTAAACAAGCAGTTGGATGAATTCAGAAGGGTCTGGGTTTATGAACAGAGAAGAAAAGCTGGCTTAAACATTTTTTATGAATCATCCTTAGGAAATGAGAGCTACATGGCATTAGTATGTGCCATTCAAGACAGGTACATTTTCTGGAAACTTAGTGCAGAAGCAACATCTGTGGTAAGACTCTTTCCTGTTCTGGTATCATCTTTAACTTGCACTAGTTATGCTGTCCCTTGTGCTACCAGCATAGTATTTGTACACCAGTGCTGAACTTGAAACCAAAAAATTGCAACCCATTCAGCTGGTGGAAGGCTATCTATTCTCAGGCAGCCTCCCAGAGACCCACTGAAGCCAAAAGGTCAAGGTAGCTATTGTATTCTGATTTCAAGCTGCCCTTTCTAGCTGTGATAGACAGCTATTTTGTTTTGGCTTGGGATAGTTTCTCTAAGGAATAGATGGACAAATGCTCTGGAAGGAGGGGAGAAAAGTGATATACTGAACAAAGTCACAGGAGGGATTTGCAAACTCAGTGGTATGTGGTAGATAAGGAGTGGCAGAAGAGGCTACTTAAGAGTAACTGAGGATCTTATGGAAAGGGCAGGGAGCAAACAGCCAAGCCTCATGAGTAACAGGAAAGGTGTGTGAAGGGTGAGAGTGTACTGGGCAGAACTTGCTGCTACTCAGATTCTATTGCTTGCTTTAAAATGCAGGATAAAGCCACACAAATCTATTTTTAGTACTGTTGCTTCAGCATTCACTGTTGCTTTTTGGTGGGATTTCATGCTGATGACATGGGAAAATATTGCTTTGCTCACTCTTTCTTTGTGAGCCTTCGCGGAAATATGTGCAGACCCATGCATACCTTATATATAAAGGTGTTATCTTCTGCAAGCAGTGCTGTTAAGCCAGGTTGTTGTATTGTTAGGGAATTATTAACTGGATGATGGGTTGTATTTGTAATACATCTAGCTTAAGATTTTTGGGATCAGACTTTCCACAGGATTTGACAGAACTGAAACATGGTCCTCTCCATTTTCCTGCTCAGTCTAGAGTTATTTGTGTGCTTTGACTTATTTCTTAACACTTTTTTTGCCTAGGAAACCTCTGGGTACAAAACAGATTGCCACGGAAACACTAAGTGCATTTCTATGGCTGTCTTCAGCCTGTGATGTTTTTCCCAGGCTTGGGAGTAAGCCAGTGTCCATGCATTGTGTTTATGGTGGGGCTGTGTCTTGCTGGCATTTCACAGATCAAAAAAATAATGTCATTCATTTTGAAGTAAAGAGACTTTTTTTTTTTTTTCTTCTTCTTCTTTCTTCAGGAGGAGAGCTGAGCTGGCCTTCATCTTACCTGAACTCTAATATGGCAATGTTTTTCCTTTGTACATCTGGTTGAATACGGCATTCAATTTTTGCCCTGATATTGTTACTTGCTGTTAACAAGCTGTCACATTCCATTGGAGAGTTGCTTGCTTCTAGGCAAAAAGGATGAAATGGAATTTATATAGAAAACCAGTAAAGAGATTTGAGGTCCTTTATAATGAAGGATGTCAAAGATCTCTTATTTATTTAGACTTTAAGCCAGATTTGAACTTATACTTTCTGCTTTCTCTTTGTGACATTCGGATCAGGTGGATAGTGAGATTATACCAAGAACCTTTTTTGTGTTTGCAATTCCAGTGCTTCCTAAAAGACTTGTACAGTCAAGTGTATTTGCGTAAACTGTTTTGCTTTTCTTTCACTTGAATGGAGCCCTTTGTTTCAAAGGCCAGTATGTGTATGACTTGGGTATCTCTTTGTGAGGTAGTGTTATTGTAAATGAAAGTGTTTGTTTTTTTTTTTTTTTTTGAGGAGATGGCATATCTTAATTTAATTTTCAGTGGATAAAAGTCAGGTGAAAGGAAGAAAAATCTGGACTTTCTGTTTAAAGAAATCTTATTTCCATAAAACTGCATACCTATAATTAACAGCTGGTGTTGTAGCTGCGCAAGCTTTTAATAACTAAAATGCTTGTGCCCTTGATTATCTGACTTACAGTGGCAGAACAGGATATTTAAGTCACTGTGATAAAATGAATTGAGCATCATGGCACTTAAACCTCTTGAATACTAATGGATTTAAAGGACAGAATTTTTGAAATGGTGCCCACTCATCCTCATGCTATGCATCCTGCTTCTCTGGCTCTGTTCTCTTCTAACCACTGATAGCAGCACTCAAACATCTGGATGTTTTAAAAAAAAAAGTGAAAAAAACATAAGTATTTGATTTAAATATGTGCAGTATCCTCTGGAATGAAAAGGATGCCAGAAAGATGTAGTATAGTGTTATTTGCTCTAGATACTTGGGCTGTCCTGCAAAATTAATTTAGTAACCAGTTTTCAGGAGAAATATGTTTTGAAGGAGGACTGAGGGGTGGTGTGTTTTTCACTTACTTGCCACACTAAAAATCTTGAGCTGCTGATAAATGTAAGATTTTTGATCTATGTAAGCCTTAGTCTGCTGATTCTCGGCAATTAATTCTCCACTGCCACCCTACTCGTGCCTATCATTGGGAACAGCTAGCTTGCATATGAATTTTCAGAAAAATTGTATTGGTAGGATGGACAAGGCAGCTGTTTAGACTCAGCAATTCTTCAGACTAAAACTTTTTGTTTGCAGGGCATTCTCTGCAAACAATGAGAAAAATATAATTGTATACACTTTTTTAAATAACGTAAGTGAGTAGAGTTACTTGATTGTTTGAAATGATTACTGTAAATAGGACAAGGAACCAGTATTTACTTTTGCTTTTATCTTTTCCTGGTGGTTCATAGGAACTAGCAAAATTAAGCAGTAATTAGGATTTTATTCCAGTATAAGGCAACTTCTATTATTTAGCATGTGGTGTTTCTCTGGTTAGCAGAAGGCCTCTGACTTAAGAAAATGCTCACATCTTCATCCCTTGGTGAATATGGAACATTACTTCTGACTTTGGTGTGGCTGCATTTGTTAGACAGTGTGCATGAATATGTAAATACTGCTGGATATATGGCCTACAAAATGGTTTTGGGATCATAGGATAAAAGCTGCTGTATGAATGTGAATTAAGTTATCTGATGAGCTATAGCTCTAGGGCAAGGATGAGGGGTTTTGGCTAGGGCAGCTTATTACACCCCTTTGGAAGGCACTAGAATGTGTAACCAATTCTTCCTTGTTGATTAACTGACGTGGCTGATCTTAATGCTGCTGTATCCATTTATATGGCAGGCATTTCTGTGGGTCCATGTCACTGTGATAGTTTAAGGATATGCATTTGGTCACACCTAAAAAAAGATAACAATATCCTTTTTTTGCAAAAATCTAAATCTATTAAGACAGGCTAAATGATAAATACCAAGGGCTGAAATACTTAGTCTTTTTTAACTAGTGATTCCAAGTGCTTTCGTAAGGTAAGTCGGGAAGGTGCAGAGCCAGAAGCAAATATTACTGCATGATGGAGCCACAGCACCTCCTTTCCAGGTGAAACCCTTGTTTGCTTAATCCTAGGATGCAGGGCTTCTCAAGGGGAGTAATTCCTGTACTAGTGCTTTCTTGTTTTCTTTCCTATTCTTCCTAATATTACCACTGTTTTCCTTGTTCTAGTCTTCCCCCAGGAGCTCTACCCATTCTCCTTCAGAACTCGGATCTTTCAGTTGTTACCCTTTTCTCCCTGCTCCCCTGTCTTTTCCTCTAAATATCTTGGCTTCAACCCTCTAGTCTTCTTTTGCCCTTAAAAGCCTTCTGACAATAAGTTTAATGGAAAATCTAGATTCCAACTCTTCATCTGGGCATGTTTGGGAAAGAAGAGCTGTATTAGCAACTGGAAATTCTCTGTGCTGTGCTCTAGGGAGATGATGCATACAAAAAAAACATGCCAAGAAAAGATTAGTCAAGGTCAGGGGCAATCTAGCCTGGACTTGTCTGGGTCAAAACATGCCTCTTATTCCAAGTGCAAGCAAAGTATCTATTTTTAATGCTTTTCTAAAGCAAGGAATTTTTGATTTGCATCCTTCCAAAGCCTATGTAGGCCATAGGTATAGCTAGGTTCCTCTGATCAGCCTGTTTGCCATAAAGGTGGTAGATGGGTATCTTTTGGGTGATGCAATTAAAGTCTACCTCCAGTCCCCTTGTTGTGTCCATCAGCAAGCCCTTGGCATCATAAGCAGCTGATTCTTAGGACTGTATAATGAGTAACACTTGTGAGTGATTACCTTCTGGTTTTTTTTGAAGGCTGATGTGTAAAATTTGTCAGTTGCGGATCCCTCGGAGCTAGGAACATGTTTGATCACATCTGCTGGCAAGCAGACGCTAGCAGGGTATGTAAGGGGGAGTCTGGCCATGGGTTCAGGTGACTGCTTTCCCTAGCTCTTTGCTCTGGCACTGCTGGAGATGAGAAAGCAGGAATTTTCTGAAAACCTGTTTTGCTCAGTCCCAGGCTATAGGGGAAGAGCATTCCCTCCCACATTTCCTTCCCTTTCTCTGACAGTCCTCACCTTCTCTGTTTTGCCTTGGGTCTAAAAAGGGGCTGGAAAATACAAAACTAAGAGTACTGGGAGAGGAGCAAAGATGTATGTGGGGTTAGGCAGCAATTAAAATGGGATTGTCTGGAGGGTGGGAAGGAAAGAGGAGGAGAACTGTGCTCACTGCCCCAGTCCTGGTATTTTTAACTCCACGTATGCATTCCAAAGCAGGCCTGCAAATACTAGTTTTGAGCACCTGTAGTGACTCAGTGGACTACAAACTGGGACCTGTGAAGGAGGTTTGTCAGTCAAGGCTCTTGTGTATGTGTAACATCATAGACATATGTTTGAAAGACCATGTTGTTTGTAACTTTTTCTGTTTGAGGCTGTATACCCAGCACCTTTCCTGGGTGTTTAAACACAGAGGCTGTTACAACTGCAAGAGATGTAGCACTGTAGATCAAGGGATAGCAAATCAATTTGGATGAGATTACCAACATCCAGAGAAGAATCTGCAGGAAATGATTTATTTACTGACTTAATCCCATCTTCTCGTTGCTGACTGTAGATAACTTGCAATTTGTTTGATGCCAAATAAAATCTAAGGAGACTTGTAGGTCTCTCTTATTTGGACAGGTATATATACACTTGGTTGGTCAGGCTGAAACTGAATATTATGGTTTCGTTCTTACTAGTCATACAAATAATACTTTTTGTTTTTTCCCTAGAAGTATTTTGATCTGCTAGTATTCCTGCCAATAAACTAATCTACTGGATTATTCCTGGAAGAACAGAATAGTTTATAAATTCTTTATGTGAATTATTACTTTCAATTTGAGCAGTTTTGCATTAAATGTCTTTTATTTTTCCTTTTTTTTTGGGGGGTGTTGGGGGCACTTATTTATCAAAAAATAACTGCTTGCCCAGCTCCACCTTGACCTCTTTTTACCTTCAAGGGCAGCCAAATTATTTTTTTTCATTATTTTATGCATTGAAATTAATGGGTCCTGGGTGGTTCGGCAGAAAATGTCTAGTTTCTTGAAGAGCACCCTGAGAAGTTGTTTTTACAGTACCATTCATGCTTGAACAGACATGGCAAGTATCTGAAAGTCTCACTCAAGCTGTTTTCTTGAGACTTCCAGCTCTGCTTTGCAGAGAACTGAGTTTTCAGAACTGGTTTCCTACCATAAACCAAATCTCTGAACCTCTTTTGAAGCCTGCCTGTTCTTACAAGAAACCTTAGTACAGAGGAGGTTTATTTATGAAGGATACATTAGACTCCTTCATTTGCAGCCAACAAAAGCAGCGCGCTCTTTTCCTGGCTGCTCTAATTGATTTTTATTTTTTATTTATTGTTTTGAAGTAAAACAAATCATAGATTAAAACCCCTCTAACCAATGCCTCTAGGTATTTTTGTCACATAGTAAAAATACAAGTACTAGTGCAAACAAAAAGAAAACCACTGAAGCCTGGAGTCTAATGTTGCCTGCAGATGCTTTGGCCGGGCCTGTTAACTTGTTCATGATTGCATCTCTTTATGGGCTCTGCTGCCATTGCTCTGGGTTTGTGGTGTTGGAACCAGCAGTGGTAGTCTGAGTTCAGATGAAGCTGGCAGATATGTAAGAAATGCAGAACTTGTTTTGGTGCAGGTGTAAGAGTATCTGAATGAATATAATAAACAAAAATTGTTCTTAGATGGCCTTTAAACTCTTCCTGGGGAATACTGAATAAGCAAGAAGACACTGTCATGGCTTGGAACAAACAGATAATTCAACTTTTGACTTCAATTCCAAAACCCGGAAGACAAATGGCAATTAAAAACTTTCTTAAGAAAACAAAGCTTTGTATTCAGTCTTAAACTTCGGTACAAACTAAATCTTGTAGTGGTTTCAATCTGGTTAGACTTCAGCTAACCATCAATCTTTCTGCTTTTCCCTTCTGTTGCACTACTGTTGGCAGCTTTTAATGAATTTTTAAATATATATCATGAATAGGCCAGGTCACTTAATACAATATGAAATGCCTTCATGAAAGAAGAAGCTTTTTCCAGTTCATGACAAAGCTGTCAGAAAAAAAATCACTTTTTGACATTTGCTTTGGGCCCAGCACTTCTACAGAACATAATTAAGTCTGAATCTGTAGCAAACAGACAGTTTGGTCTTAACCAATGTACATTCACAAGGCTTCTTTACATATTTCTTTTTTTTAGATGACAGGCAGACTATAGATCTGGTTCAGTAAAACAATTAACAGAAAGATGTTGTGCTAAGATGAGTGATTAGGTGTGGTTCCTGAACACTTGTTCAGGTTCCTGCATGCCTCGAACCAATCTGAATCCTGGTACTGGTGCTCTCTTCCCTGTAGCCTTTGTTTAAAGGTCATTACTGACCTTAAATGACCTCCTGACTGCCTTCCTCTAATATGTGCTACTTTAGATGTGAAGCTGCTGGATGTCTGCTGTGCATTGTATTCTTCAAAAATACCAATGAGTCAGATTGAAAGCTAAGTGATGAGCTCTCACTGACATCAATTAAGTCCCTGTGTATTCCTTATTTATAAAAGCAAGGTGCACTTATGAACCAAAGATAGCAGGAAACTGCAAATCTTTATGAGACCAGAACAGAAGGCCAGCCATGAAAATGAATGGAAATACCTTGTGTCTGCAAAAATTTCCTTCTAAACTGATAACATTTTCTTTGTTACTCTGAGCCCATAAATTTATGCATAATCCTGGCAGAGAGCGATCTTTTTTTTAATAATGAAACTTAACTTATTTGTAAGGAGATAACTTTTTTAATATGCCAAGAGCTTGTCTTAAGAAATGACAGTTGTCTGTGTCCTATGTTGCTAGATAATGGGATTATATGAAATTTAAAACATACCTATCACTTTTGGCATATTACAGTGCAGTGAAATCATGGGGTATAGTACAGTTTGTCCAGTATGGTGACCATTTTTATGGTATTTAACTAGCAGCCACTTATCCTGAGTATTTAAAGAAAGTGGTAGTGGGAAGAAATCATTTAACCTAGATGTTTGGTTTTCGTAACACCTAAATGCTTTAAGGAGGTCCTAACTCTCTCTGCAATATGTGAGAAGTATCTACTCACAGGAAACTGGTAAATGGTTGAAGGAATTCATAAAGGCATAAGAATTAAAAATGCTAAGAACTGTCATCTGAGATAGTTCTACTGTAAAAGTGGGCTGATGCAATGCTGAATCAGTCATTAGCTTTGAGGACAGAGCACTTCGAAACAGTCCATTAAGGCAAGAGATTGCCCAATTAGATATTCACATGGCAGTTAAAATTGCATCAGAATGTTAACCACTTCTAATTTTCAGTCAAATGGCCTTTTAAGACTTTGTCTGAAATGTTCTTAGTTCTTACTGCGTGGCAAGAGAGAAAAAAGTTCTTGAAATACTTGTTAAAAATAACCAAACCCCTATATTCACATTAACTTTATGCCAAGTTGCTCTTTATGTAATTTGAAATGGCTGTGATTCTGCTTGAAGTATTGAGAATTTTAAAGGGTATATTAATATGCCCTTATAATATTATCACATTAGTGCAAATAATGTAAAGATTTCCTTTGTCAACAGAGACATTAACAAATGGTTTGAACAAACTGATCTTCAGAACTTTCAATGCATTTCAGAATTTGAGGGTTTTTTTCTTAATTGCTAAGAGAAGGGAAAGAAATAGTCAGACATTCCAGTTGAGTTAACCTTATTTTAAATGGATTTAAATGCTATTTGTGCGCTCCTTGAAAGAAATTAGTGATCACTTTTTTTTTTGGGGGGGTGGGATGGGGGGGTTGAGCTTTATTGTATAGTCTACAATTGCTGTTAAATTTGGTGTCATTAACCAGTCTCTGGAGAGCGCTTGGATTTGTTTTGTGTATGTTTTGGGGTTTTTTCCCCCCCTTTTCTGGTTGTTTCTTTTTTAAACACTGGTTCAGTAAATAGACAGTTGAAAAGTACCTTGGGCTAATGGAGCCATGGATCCTCCAGACTGACACATCAGTAGAGTTGCAGCATTAGGTAAAGTTTATATGAATAAATTGGACATTATAATGCTAGAATTGGACATTTGCAACTGTCTAGTGAAAACAAGACAATAAAGGTGCAGATCAAATTACCTGGAAGTCTGTATTAGTGCTCTGCACTCCCATACATGCCACAGAAATATGGTGTCCAATATATTAGAGCAATTTCTTCAGGAATGACAAGAAATGCTATAATACTGAGGCTCTGGTAAAACACTAATACTTGCTGCTTGCAGGGATGGCTATTTTAAAGATAGTGCCACAACTGTTTGTTTCAGTTGATTGGCATGTGCAGATATTGTAAGAATTATAATCCTAGCACTGCTGTCAGGGCTACATTTAAGAAAGCTTGGTTGGAAACCTTTATAGGAATATTCAAATTTAGTTAATTTGAAGGGTCTGATATTTTGAAAGCTTGTTTTGTAAAGGGTCAATCTAAGAACGCCTCTACCCCAGATTTGGGTTGTGGGTGGGGTTGTGGTTGGGTTTTTTTTGACATGAAAATGGAAGGAACTCCTTTCTTCAGGCAGTCAGTGATGGTGGATTATTTAACACTTCACCATGTTCAGATATAGATGCTTACTAGGGAAAGTCAGCTCCTCAGTGACTGACATTGTGGAGTATGTGCATGTTTTGTTTGGGTTTGGTCTTTATATGTCAGAACTTAATAAGAAAAAAAAATGAATAAAATGGTCTCTACCAACACTGCTTATTCTGGTATATGTGAATGAGGTTACTGTTCTTGCTTGAAAAGTCGTCAGGAGATTTGGGTGAGAGAGAGCTGGGGATGATATGTGCTGTCATTATTTCATTTCTATTGAAACAAAATGTATTTGTCCCTTTACTGATACTTCGACATAAGTTCTGTGATATAGTGTTATAGTTGTGCAAACTCTGCTCAGCAGGGCTCCTTGATATGTACAGGGCACTATTCCTTTCTATAGTACTGTGGAAAACTATGCAGCGGGTCTGTGTTGTGCTGAAACACATAGGAATGAATAGAGGAAAGGTGTTGAATAGCCTTGTTTGGCCCTTCTCTCCATACCTTTTCTCTTTCTATCTCCAAGGTAAAATGGTGTACCTTACTTTTCTATGTGCTGCTCCTAATAAACTGAAAATGGAGACTGTGCAGTCCTTTGCTCAATCTGTTCCTTTCTCAATCTTCTCTAACACCACATAGCTCTGCTCTTCTCTCATTTGAGTGGAGAGCTTAAAAATTAGCCTCTCGAAATTTAAATCCTCTGTGTTTTAAAACGTGGGTAATTCTTTCTTCGTCAGAAGAGTTCTAAAGAAAGCACAGCTAAGTGGAAAAATGGCAAGTGTGGTGTGGTTTTATTTTTTTTAATTTTCAGTACAAAGGACTTGGAAGGCTATTAAGCTCTTTCACATTTGTATGTGCTATATATTGTGTATTAAGTGCCAAATAGTTGGGGTGAGCACAGGGTTGATATTTCAAGTTCCATATGGCTGTGATATGGTCGCATTCATGCTTAGGCTAAAAATCATAGAAGAAAAGTAGTATGACAAGTTAGGATTCATGAAAGTAAATATTCATAAGCTCTTGTCATGTCTGACTGAAAATATTCTATTTTTTCAGCCTTATAAGCTAAACTTGTTAAGGAAAACCTCTTCTATAGTGTAACCAGAAAAAATACCTGGTATATGGTTTCAGTTTAATCACCGCTAAAACAAATTGATAAGCAGGGGAGGCTATTAGATTGAGGGACTGAGGGGACTCCTTCTCTGTGCTACCTATGAAAGTAGAGCAACACTCTCTCATTACTCTGGATTTAGAAGCCCAAAATGTAGTGCAAGGCAGTCTAGAAACTCCTTCAGTGAGAAAGCAATGATTGAAAAATATAAGAAAATGATTCAGATTTATGATGAAAGATTTGCAGGTGCAGTAACTGTATGTTAGAAATGCAAGGATGTCTTCTAATTATCATCCAGATTAACTTCTTCCACAAAAACACTGGTATTGTTTCAACATAGTAGAGATAGTAAGTAATACGTGGCGAGCATAACTGTTATATACCAGTATTGCATGGGGTAATGGAGATTAAAAGCTTAAAGCAGACTTTAAAACAAATGAAATAATAAAAATGTTCAGTTTAAGAGATTCTGGAGGTCTAGAATGTAACTAACATATAAAGCCTTCATTTGAAGGGGTCAAGTAACATACTGGAAAACTTTAGACTACACTGTTTGATGTTGTTCATGTGGAAAGTCTTAGAAGTTGTTTTAAAGTTTAAGTGAATTTTAATGGCCCAAATGAGAAAACACTTGGAAAAAATGTCATGTGATTAACTGTTTACCTGCTGAAGTATAAGCTATTCCCACTGTGAGGCTGCAAAGGAGTATGAAAAGGTGAAGAAGGGACTTTCAGAATCAGGAAAGCTCGAGGAAATTTGCATTGATATGTTATGGGAATTACACAGTGCTGGAAAGCTCTCTTGCCATCTATGTCTTGATATTCTTGATAGAAGCTGGACAATAAAAATCCTGTCTTGAATAGGCTTAAAATCTTTAAATATGTTAAGAAAATAGGGTATTAGTTTCATTTTTTTAAAATTCCCCAATATACTTGGGGGAAAAATGGCTCAGAGAGCCAAATTCAGGAAGCAAATCAAAACTATCAGTTAGCCCTTACGGGTTATGAAGGGACTGTAGTGTGAGATCTTAAGATCTGTGCTGGAATCCAGTTATTAGATGTGTATGACAATTGCCTCTGACAATGCTATGTACAAAGCAAGGGTTTCAAGGCCTAGAAACTGATAAAAAGGCATAACAAATAATGAGGTCTCCCTCACTGCAATTAGGTACGGGAGATTCAGATCGTTTAAGTTTCTGCACATAAACTGTAAACAGTCAGTTAGGAAGCCATCAATAGCAGGGTGGGACTAACAGTTTAAAACATCGTATATAATGGGTGAGATTCCAGAGCATGCTGCCCAGGAAAGACACTTTCAAGTGAACATAAAAATCCTTGAAGTGTTGATCCCAATGTGCGCACAGCTGCAGTAAAGAAGGCAAACAGTGTTACTGCCAGAGGACTGCAGTGTAAATAAGAGAGCTGCCACTCGTTATCTGCAGGTTAGAGCATGGGCACAGGGTCTGCTCAGTGTATCTTTGACAGGAAATAGCTACTCTTAATGGGGTATGGGGGAGATGAATTCAACTGGCACCATAAATATTGGAGGTGTTGTTAAGCATAAGGTAATTAGGATCCCTTTTCACTACAGACAGGAGACAGTTTTATTACTTCTTTTAAAGTGTATTTTTTTCCTAAGTGATATAGGTGCCTATTTTGAAACAATTTTATTTAAATACAGCTATGAGTGAAGGAATGTAATCTCAATAGGAGAAGCAATCTGAGGTTTTGAGTAGGCTGTTTTACACAAACATGATCCAAGGCAGCTATACGCTAGTTTTAAATAATGCAGAGTAGGGTTTTTTCACTGTAGTGTAGTGTGCAAATTCAGGCTTCCAATACAGTTGCTCAGGCAGTGTTGCAAAATACCTGCTTGGTAGATGATAATTAATAGCTGCAAAAGATGCATTCACTCTTTCCATGCTAATCTTGGCCTCTACAGCATCTCACTTGCCAAATCCAGTGGTAATCTTTTGGATGCAGGTGGTATCTCTTGAACTAAGTGCTCCTGGGTAGGTGTGTGGCTCTGGGCATCACAGAGCAGTGGTGGAGGAGAAGGTGTGTGGGAAGATGAAGTGTGTATGTCACCGCGCAAGAATTTGCAAACAATTGCAGAGTTAACAATTGCATTTAGCTTGGGAGAACTTTATTTTGAGACTTTTTTCCAAGTTCTAATGCAATGGCCAAAGGCAAGTTCAAAGCTGTAATCAATAAGGCAGATAGTACACTGAAAGGGCCTAGCTAGGCACCTCCTGTGCCAAGAGGTGCCTTTCATGGGGTTGTTTTGGTGGGTTTTCTAAGCAAACTATGTCTGTGCCCATTTGATGGACAGTTCTGTTAGAATCTCTTGCTGTATAAGTTGGCGCACTTCCTTTGTTTTTATAATATGCTCATCACCATGGCATCAGAGCAGTTTGTTTTGCATTGGTAACTTTAGAGCTTCTGCTAATGCATAGAATCATGTTTTTCCATTACTTTTCCCAAAAGGCCATTACCTATTTTCCTGTACCAGCTGGGGACTTCACTATATATTAACACCTACTCCCCTGTCCTACACCTCAATTGGAGGAGATGATTTATTCATATTTCCTTCTTTCAGAACTGTACAGATTCCTCAGCAAATGGGCTGCACACCATACAGCTAAGCGTGGGGGGTTTTTTGTTCATATATCCAGACTACAAATATAACACTATCTGCAAATTGTTTAAATTCTTTGTGCCCTGCCTTTGAAAGTCTATTTTAGAACTATTTTATATGAAATCTGTGATATGGTTCTTAGCTTTTCCTCCACTCTCTCTGTGTTACAGCTTTGCATACAACTTGAATGTTGAACTATTACGGATATTTAGCCACGTATCTATGGAAGAGAAATTTCATGTGATATGCTGAGGGTTTCTTATTGCTGTATCTGATTCCTGATAGGATTTTTCTGAGCCTAAGAATGAAGAGGATTTCTTGTAGTAAGTGGAAGAGCTTCAAATTCCCCCTAGTCTGAAAGACAATGTTTTTTTATTCACGTTGCTAATAGCGAGTTCGGTAATTCCATTCTGATCTCAATAGTACTACTTCTTCCTCCATTGCTTACATATTTCTGATCCTTGCTGGATCATCCTCAGTGTTGATACTAACAATAATGAGGAGCATCTACCTCTTTAGGCATGCTTGTAGGTTTCAGTGGGCATTGTAGATAAGTGTTGTCAATGAGGTAGCCTGTGGAAAAAATGATGAGCACTTGTCAAGGAAGAGTAGTGTCTCGTATCTATGGGATTGCACTGTGTAAATCAGCTATTTTTGCTGAAGTTCTATGAAATGATCACAGACAACTCATTTGGCTGGTGTCTCCAGTTCTGAATCCTCACATATTCACTGACCATGCTACAAAACTAGAGCTTTGAGTTTTTATCTGAACTTCCTCACATTTTCTTAGGGCTCTCCTCACTGAGAAAACTAGGGTTATAAAACTGTTGGTTAAGCAAGGGTTTCACAAACTAGAAGTGGAGAAAATTAAGTAAGAGCAGCGATACCAAATTCCCCTATAACTTCAGGGAACCTCAGAGTGGAAAAATTCCAGGGGCAGGGGTATCTGGCTTGTGATATTTTTTTAGAAGAAATGAAAAGTTGCACTTAAGAAATGGAAGATTCAGAATACAGTAATGCAGACTTTGGGAAATGATCAAATGGAAACTTGTCTGCAACAAATTGCTTTAATGATCAGCATAAATGTGTTTTAATTTGGATTAATTACAGCCTGGGAAGACTTTACTTATAAATAAACTTCAGGAAAATGTCATCCATAATGAATATACTAAATAAACTTCAGTATAAATAAATGGGTCATGGCTCTCCTTCCCACTGAAGACTTGCTGTGTTTAGACAATGTAAACAAAGCCCTGCATATATATACTGTACCTTAAGGTATTTATGTAATGACAAAAGATCACTTTTTCATTTTTCCAACCATCACCAAGGGATTGCAAAGCAATCAAACTTTAACAGCCAATTAATCTCTCTAGATGATGTTTGTGTAGCACTTAACCAGTTTCAGTAAATTAGATCCCTGTGGGCTGGGCTGTTACATTGATAGAAATGTTACTGCTAGCTGGAGGCATTCATTTACTAGTTTGTAAGAGCAGCAGTATTGAGAAATCATGAGCATATGGAAACAAACTCTCTGCACCTTTTTAAAATAAATGCTGTTTGCAAAGAATAGGAGATTCTGGGAGTTACACAGCATGGAGCCTCACTAAACTAAATAAGTAGTTTGTCAGTTCTGTTGAACTGGAGAGATTGCTGTTAAATTCCCTGTAAGAAACAGAAGAAATCCATTGGGAGTCAGCTGTAGCTAAAGAAAGATAATTTATTGCAATAGTATCCACTTAAAACTGTTAAAGGAGCAGATTTATTCAAAGTACTTGTCCTGTGCACCTAAGAACAATGCATTAAAAATAATTTAAAAAAAACCCACCCCAAACTCAAGAAAAGCAAAAGCTTTCAGTATATGCGAGATAAAATCTATCAGAATAGTATTATCTTGGAATGAAGTTGGAAACTTTCCTTTTCAATGTGGTGGCTTAAGGCATTTGCACTAGTTTTCAGGCTCCCTGTGTTAGTTGAAGCCCACAAAGCACAAATGCAAATCTGCAAGTGGAGTGCTGCAGGACTGATGTTGGTGTATCCTGGCAATATAGCTACAGCTACGAGGTGCTGAATTCTCTGCATGTGCTCCTCAAAGATCCCCATAGAACTATGACTTCTATACTAGGTTGGTGTAAGGATTCCCTTGCCCATCATGACTCTAGAGAAGGGTCCTGGGTACTCATGAATGAGTTTGGCTCTGTCTGCTCCTTGCTTTGGTCAATTCCAGCTGGGAGCAAGGCAGGACTCCTGTATCTGATGAACTGTTCCTGCTTGCAGCTGCACTGATGTTGCATTCAAGATGCAAACAGGGAGAAGGGAGATGACTGAAAGCTTTTCAGTAACAGTTTCTGATCCATGGAAATGTCAGGAGGTCTTGAGGGAGAAATCAATCCCTGGCAGAATGAAAGGCACTTGGTAAAAGTCACAGTTTAGATTGCTGCTCTTGAAGCAGGTATGTAGTTGGTGGTGTGGGGCTGGGATCACATGCCGATGGCACAGTGGATGTGAAAATTCTGTGTGTGAGGCTGGCTTTTCCTGATAAGGGTCAAGGGAGCCTGTGGACATTCAGAATTTGCTGTTGTTACTTGGGAGATGTCAACCCAAGAGTGTCATGGCCTAAACCGTTGGTACACCAGTTGGAGAGGCAATTGGTTTATGTGTATCTTTTAATGGCTATGGCTGGTGAATGTGCTCAGTGCGACTGGACGCTTGCTGTTGAAAGAACATGCTGCCCAGACCCTGCTCAAGCCTGTAATGGTACTTTGGTTCCCAGAGTTCGTTGCTACGAAGCGTGTGTGACTATCTGAAGGCTGTAAAAGCTGTTCACCATCCTGTGGGTGTCTTAAGGAAAAAGTAGGGCCATGAGCACCTGCTGAGAAAGCCAGGTGGTAGCAAATAAGAGCTGACGTTTGGGCATGAGCTTCTGTTTTATGCTTTCTGATAACTTGCATTATCACGTATTGGTTCATGATATGGCTTGACCATATGGTGTTTAGCAGGGGAAGGTTTAATTGTATTGTTAGGCAGGACATATGCTCACAAGGCCAAAGAGATGATAAAGGAGCTCTGTTCCTGTATCATATTGCCATTACTGAACTTGCTGATTACGGGTCCTAGGAAATGTAGGATGGTTGAGGTTAGAAGGGACCTCCAGAGATCATCTGGCTGAAGCAGGGCTACCTAGAGGCAGTTGCACAGGACCACGTTCAGGTGGCTTTTGAGTGTTTCCAAGGACAGAGACCACAAAAACTCCCATGGCAACTGTGCCAGCGTTCAGTCACACTTGCAGTGGAAGAAGTATTTCCTGATGTTTAGATGGAGCTTCCTATGTTTCATTCATTTTGTGCCCATTGCCTCTGTCCTGTTACTGGGCACCACTGAAAAGTCTGGCTCTGTGCTCTTTGCAGGGCTGGGTAGAAGGGAAGCTTTTGCCACCCTCAGCCTGCTGGCAATGCTTTGTCTAGTGCAGCCCCTTAGCCTCACAATTGGCTTTCTTTGCTGCAAGGGCTTATTGCTGGCTTGTGTGAATGATCCTGTTAGCTCAGGTGCAGTTGTTCTTGGTGGCCTGTTTGGCAGGACTCGGTACCGGCTGTGGTGCTGAGAACAGTTTGAGCTCTTTAAGCTTAAGTGCTGCATCTGTAGCAGTGGTCCTTTGTACTCTCAGTAACAAATGACCCTTACTTCTACCACCCTCTTCTAGCTGTTTTCATTCCAGTGCCTTTCAAACACTGCTCTGGACTTCGGCAATGAATATAGGGGAATGATAAGTTTAGCTACAGTTCCAGGTTGCTCCTTGGGCCACTGGAAGCATTATGGGGAAATGCTATGCATTGCTTTACCTGGACAACACGGCAGCTTTCTTAGAAGGAAAGAGATAACTATTAACCATGTAAGCAGAAAGTAGCGTGGGGTATGTGGATACAGTAAGAGCAAATATAGGCCCTCATGGCTCTGTCTCTCAGTATTTTAGCAGAACTTATGCTGCAAATGTGTATGTTTAGAAATTCTGCTTGAAAGCAAAAATAAGAATTTTGCACCATGCTGTAACAATAGTAGCACTTGCAAGAGTGGACAGGAAGCTTTTTGAGTATGGATTTTTGTGGTCAAAACATAGTTTAGAACATAGGGAAGCCTGTAGCATAAATGTGCTATTCATTACAATTTTCTGACAAAGATGTGGTCTGAATAGTTGATAATGAAATGCTTTCTCAGTGCAATGATTTTACCAACTGTTTAGATGCACAATGGACAAGTTTGGATAGAGGCTGATCTTTGAGAACAGATGAACGACTTCATGTACTGAATAAAATTACAACTTCCTGAAATGACATGCTGGGAAAATAAATGTATCTAAGTGATACTTGGCACTAGGGGTGAAATGAAAGAACAAAACTACAGGACTCTCTCCAACCAAGTGAAGTTCTGACAAGGTCATATAACAAAAGCATAATATCATTCTGGGTTTCTAGTTATTATTTCAGTATGTGCTCTGTCCAGTGAAAGCGTTGCTAATTTTGTTTTGCACAGCTGTCTTCCATGTCATAAGTTTGTTTCTTTGTAATATTGGATCTTGCTCTCTTTCTGATATGCTTGTTTTCTATATCTTCTGCAGTAATAAGTAGCTTTGAAACTATTAAAATGATAGTCTCATAGTCTCAGCTGAAAGTGGCAACAGAATAGTTTTCTGCAATTTAATAACGTGGATATAACTCTGAAAGTTTATACTGAATATCTTTACTTTGCAATGTAGGCAGGCAAATGCATCTGATAATTACACCGTAGTTTATAATCAAGCACTGTCAAAGCAGGAATGAGTGGTGTAAAGATTCAAAAGGTGATGCTTCCTTGCAGAGCATGTTAATGGGGTGGGAAGCTGCAGAAAGAAAATTATGTGACACTTCAATGCCTTTTCCTGAGATCTGTGGTTTGGGAGACTGCCAGCCAGAATGGTATAAGCTGACACGCTGATCCTGTCACCTATGTGCCCCACCCCCAATCCCTCAAAAACGCAACTTAAAGTTATTAAATACAATGGCTTGTGGAAACCTTAATAGTCTGTTGTCATCCAAGGCAGGGCAGCTGCTGTTTCTTGGGAAAGGTCAAACGTGCAAAATCTAGATATGTGGTGCAGGATGCCCCAAGGAGAAACCAAAGTTATGGCAAAATTTGGTTCACAGGACCAGACCTGGAACAGTGGAGTAGAGACTTAAAGCAACCTTTAGGTTACTCTTCTATGAAAGCACTACTCAGTATCTGAGTAATCAAATAAATTTTTAACCAGAATTTGAAGCACTTCCCATTTTCTTCACACTAATACTTTGCAAATCTCGGAGTTTCAGAGCTGATTCTCCTGTGAACTAGATCTGTCAGGTAATAATTACCAGCTCATCTCTTTCCTCTGTGAAAGAGGAGGATGTTCAGTTCAATAGCAGTTTAGTTCTGGTGGTATGTGTGTTTCTCTCATGGTCGTCTTACACTAGTTGACACTGGCTTTGGTCTCTGTAATGTTCTGATACAGAGGCCTCAAGAAAGGCTCTCTTCACCATGCTTGAGGACAACCATCCCAAAACATGCTGGATTAAAATGTGGAATTTGAAATTGCACTAGAGATGTGGAGGGGAAAACACAGATACTTATATTGGGAATTTGTGGGGTGAGGAAGCAAACTTTCTTATTTGGTGAAAATTGTTGAACAGTTTCTGACAATTCTAAATTTCAAAGAGTGAGTGGGTTCTCTGCTTGAAATTACGTGTATGAAAAGCATTCTAGAATGGCGCAGGACATGTTATAGGGAAATACTGATTGTGTTTCTTCTAGACTCTGTGAGTCTGGTCTCAATGAGAACTGTTTGAAGGTATGATAACATGTGGTTGTCTTGACTTGAATCTGCTGCTGAAGGCAGTGGGGAGAGTTAAATTCACTTAAAGAGAATTTTTAAGAAGGTATAGATTTTTCTCATCCTCTTTCTTCTCTCCAAACTACATTGCATCTAAAGAGGGGGAACAACACTCCTATATTTTCTGGAATAAAAATTCTGCACTAGGAAAAAACACATTCAACTTCCTATGCATATATGTGTGAACAAGCAGCAGTGCTCTATGCCCCTGGGACTGGCTTCCATCCAGAGGCTTGCTTACTTTGCAAGAGGGTGCAGGTGGCATTTTTGCACAATCTCCAGTTTTGGATTGCATGTTATCTTTTGGGCAGCTTTAGATTCTATCCAGTGCTCTGCAGGAGCCTCTTGGCACACACCATCTGGTAGAAACACTGGATCAGCCTGGTTTGGTCCTGTCCTCTGACTGAGGTGGTGGTGGTGAAAACCCTGTACAATTATTTATTTATTTTCTACTGCTGTGTGCAACTTCAAATGACCTTTTGACTGTGGACTGTGTATTGAGGCTCTGCCAATGGCAACCCGGCTCTAAATTGGGTCTTCTGAGTTGTTCTTTGAAGTGTTCTAGCACTGAGGAGAATTTTTAAATCTAGGACTCTGTTGTGATACTATATTCTCATATAAATCATCTTTTTACCAGTCTGAAAGTATTGTAGTTCTAGTCTCTTCCAGTATTGGTGACAATTTGTATCTATAATTACTCTTCTAGAATTTTCTTGTCCCTGGTGCTCTCTTGGGGTCAGAAGCAGAACTGAACAGTTTAAAAAAAGCAAAACAAAATTTGGATGCCACCGTATGTTTGCAGTGGGAGACACACAAAGGTGGCTTATATTTAATCCTCTCTTCCTTGGAGGGTTGCTCCTCTTTTGATTCATTTTTTCTTTTTTGATGAACACCAAGCTGAAACTTCCACAGGGCTGTCCACAGATTTCTTTTCAGAGTGGCAATAGCTGACCTAATCACTGTGTATCGTGGTTGGATTGATTTCCCTATCACACCTGTGGAGCATGACTTTGAAGTTACTGATGTTGAATTCCATCAGATAAGGGCTCCTGGTCTCTGCAAGAACCTTTGAGGACTGGCCAAGCAAACTTAGAAGTCACCAGTCATGGAACAGAGTTATTTTGTGTTTTGAGTTTTTGGCTTTTGCTGTATTGCTTTCATCTATTCACACATCTGGGTTATTAAAGGTTTGTCCAAAGAGGGGGGGGGCAGGCTCAATTAAAGAGTGTGTTAGCCGTTCACTCCTTGGGGCTTATAGTTACTGCTGTATTGGTGAAAAATGATAAATTTAACTCGTAAACCCAGCGGGGGTCTGAGGATATATCTGCTCAGGCAGTGTTCCACCTTAGTGTGGCTACACAGTACAGGGATTAGGGAAGGGCAAATGACCATCCAACTTGGAAAGAAGGTGGACCACATGCAAGTCTCATAGTATCAATCCTCTTAGAAATGGAATACTCTACAAAAGTAAAGAAGTTTAAATAATTAAATAAGTCTAATGACCACATTAGGCCTCACTGAAAACGTAAGACAAAACAGCAAGAAGCTAAATAGTGCTGTTACTGTTAACATATATTTAAAAGTTCTTAATTTTGTTGTGCTTTCTCATTGTGCATGATACCTAGCCAACCCAGTGCCACAGGCTAATATTTTCATTAGTATTCCTATTTATCTTCAGTGAAAATTAGTTACATCTGAAAAAGCATGTGTGCAGGATATGTATAAACTGTGTCCTGGTGTTGGCAATTCTGTTGTTCATGCTTGTTAACTTTACTATAGCCTTAGGGCTCTCATGCTGACGCTGTTAAGCATAAAGTGCTGTAACTCAGAACTGTTTGTGTTATGCCTTTAAAGTTATCTTTACAAATATTTCCACCAGTTTACTGTGTTCTTTACCTTGCAGCAGATCTAGGTGTTCAAACTATACAACCAACGCTTATTTGCTTGTTTCCTCCTTTTCCCACTCTTTTTCTTAAACATTAATAAACCAATGGGAAACAGTTCAAAAAGAACAGATTTTATATGTGGATATTGAGGTTTTAAATGCCCATGTAACGTGTTTCAGCACTTCTGTCTAGGAAAGGGGAGGGAAAGAACAAGTACCAGAAACAGGACAAAATGCCTTATGGTAAAAGTGCATAGCAGCTCCAGGAGAAACTGAGGTCTGCAAACAGCTTCATCCCAACAATAACTGATCTTTCATTAGCAAAAATCCAAACATAATGTTTGTTAAATGTAGTTGGATCACTTTTGTGTTGATTCTAAAATGGAAGTGCATCACTAAAAGCAGTTTTAATAGTATTCATTGGGATCATCTGTAAGGTGGGAGGGTTCCAGCACACTTCACATGCCTTCCATTCCAGTTCATGGGAACTGTGGACTGCAGAGCTCAGGGACTTGGCAGTAAATGTACAAGCAGCTTGTTGTAGTTATGATAGCTGAACTACTGTAGATACATCTGACATGTTACTGCCTGGAGACGCTGCTGCTGTTGCTCAGCCATGTGCTCTGCATCACCTAAGGCAATGCTGGGATCTGCAGAGTTCAGGAAAGAGGGTAAGGCAGGCGCAGAGATGAGCAGGAGGTGAAAGACTCTGGTGGGCTGGGAGTATAGGGCTGTGTGGTATAGGATTGGAGGAAAGGGGTATGGTGTCGAAGTCCTGGTTGGGGATGGCAGAATGTGCATAGAGACCCAAAATTAAATAAAGTAGTTAAACAGAAGAGGCTTCTGCTTATCAGCACTATTTGAGGCCTTTAATCTAAGACCGGTCCTGTTTTTATATCCATGGCCCTTACCTCTGCACGACAACCAAAATAAAAATTGGTGCAACAGATCTGCTTTATTTGCAACTGTTTGCATACTAATTAGAAAATCTTAGGGAGTCTTCTATTGGATATTACTATAAACCAGATTTAAAGTGGCTGGACCCTGTGTTATCAAGCAGTCTCTAGAAGCAGATGTCAGTATGTCTTGGTGAACAGAACCACATGTTACCATGTAGGTACGCAGTTTTGCTAGCAGTACATGTGCCAGGATATTCAGAAATGGCTAGTGATGTAGACACCTTCATTGCTCGAGTCTTCAATTTTGACTTGGTTAACAGTTGTGATTTGATGAATTAAGAAAGATTGTAATAATAATAATAAATCCTTGCTTTAAAAGAAATACTGCTTGGTAAACCACCTTTGGAGGGACACACAGTGGTTGTGGGGCTCGTGTCATAGGCTGCATTTTGAAAGCCCTTACTCCTAGTTTCTAATCCAACAGGATACTGAATAAGTGAAATGCCTAACAAAAAGGAAAATGTCTGTCAGAAATATTGCAGCTTCCCCCTGTAGGAGGAAGTTTTAAATGTGAAACTTCTCCTTCAAACATTCTGTGTGAAAGCTGCTTAAAAAAAGAAAACGCTGAGGTAATATTGCTGTCTATTTTGAACATATTTCAACCTTTCAGTTCTTGGTACGCTGTTGTCTGTCTCTGAGATCCTGCACTATCTCAGAGAACGATGGTAGGGGGCTGAATATATGTCCATTTATATGCATCTAAGGGTTTAGTCACAGGCAACATAGACAGTTATGTAAAATATATCCTGGGGAAAGGTATTATAGTGTAACTCTGCTCATGATGAAATTCTTCAAATAAAAAATTAAAATGTTTAGTTGAATCTTGTTGGTGATAGTGAGCTCGGCACCTCTCTCCATGAACTCCAGAATCCTTTAATCTTTTGCATTTGCTGCAATTGCACCTACTTCAAAGCCTTGCTGCAGGCCTTGGAAAGAATCCTGGCACTCGGTGGGAATAGGGTGGGGATGTGAAATTCTGTCATCACTTGGAAACTGCAGCCATTTCTGAAGTGCCAGTGTGATCTGCCTTTACAAAAGGGCAGCAGCATTATGCAATTAATTTGGGAATCTAGGAAAATGTGTCTGTATTGGCTGTAATTTAAAAAAATGTTTTTTAAACACCCCCACCCCCAAGTCTCTATGCTGAGGAGCGCTTGACAAATAATCTGAGAGCATAGTGTAGTAATGACAGCTGGACATCTATATGAATAAATGCTGTTCTGTCTTGTGGTTTTGAAACCAGCTGTAAGATGAATCCTGACTGCAATCCAGCCATTGCTATGTGGGGTCTGGTGGTACTGGGAGGTAGTAGAGGGTCTTGGGGAAGAGAGAGTGAAAGTGTTAATGTGAAGAAGCAAGTCTATGTTAGCTTTAATAAAAAAGATAGTCTGAATTGTAGCTGTTATCACTTGTCTGTTAACTGATCTTTTAAGAAATAAAATCTCCTGTAGGGTGTGTAAGTTTTAGGTGAGCTAACTTCGTGTGATGGAAGCTGGGGGTGGTGAGGCCTTAAAAGCAGCCAGTCCTGTGCTACTGATACCGTGTCAAACCTCCTGTTGATTGCTGTAGGAATGATCATACTTGTAATGAAAATATTTGCCCTCTTTCAAGACTGGTGTATTTGTATGAATACACAAAAAGCATGTCATTCACAGATACCTTGATTTCATATTGGCTTGCTTTTGGCAAAAAAAAAGATTCAGTCATAAAAGTCTCAATCATTAATGGCATCTGCTTACACAGAGTTGTGCTTTAGCATATGCAGCAGCTGCTTTGACTTGCAAAACTACAAGATACTACTTTTCATTGAAGGAATTTAATTGTGGAAGAAGTTGTAAGGTTTTTATGGTACTTAGATTGTGTTTTATTTTAAAGGCCATATTAAGAGCATTCACAATTAAGTTTCAAAAGAATTAGGCACTATAATGCCTTTTGAGCTGCCACTGTTGTAAAGAATTACAATTCTTGGAGTATAAACAGTGACTAAACTGCTCCTAAAAGTGAAATCCAAGTGCACTATAGTGTTTTTTTATTGTTGTTGTGCAGTGTACTTAAGTTATGAACTTGCTTGGTGCTAGGAACAGAAGACAATTTCCAAGGTGCTTCCAAGGTTGGAGAAACTTTTTTTTATATATATAGTCAATGATTTTCAAATAACCTGTACCACCAGTCTCTCAGTAAAAGCTGAATCGGCTGGAAGAATGTCTTCTGTGGACAAGATACATTTAAAAATAAATCTCAGACTAACTTTTACTGTAACAACTTTTTTAGCTCTTAATATGAGTGCTTTGTGTCCATGTTCCCAACTAACACACACCCTAATGTCAGGGCAAGAAGAGCAATTTTCAAGTTATAGCTAGGAGAAATATGAATCATAGTGTCCAGGAGCTGGTTTTTTTGGTTTCTTTTTTTTTTTTTTAAATAGAATATTACATTATATGATTGCAGAAAAATCTATAAATATTAAAATACTTTTTCTCCAGAAATTTACCTCCAATCTTTTAATTGCTGTTGGAAAGGAAGGATCTAGACTGCACTTTGATCTGTATTTAATAAACTTAATCTTGGTTTACACTTCCTTGTGTTCTCAAAGATCAAAGGACTCTAAACATGCAAAATCCAAGAAGGTCTCAGCTTTAAATATGATGTTATTTTGTTTTCGGTGTTGGAGACAGTGCTATTTCCTCAAGGCGATAAGCTCAGAATACGTAGCTATTACTGAGCCTTCGTGATAACCACTCTGTGTCAACATTACAGATACCCAATGAGAATATAAGCTGTTCATACCATATGACCTCTCACAGCCCAGTTAGTTGGCAAAGATCAAACCAACCATCCAAAAAAAAAAAAAAGGACAAAACCCCAACTTATATACTGCCTGGTGCTTTATAAAAATACATAATCTTTGTCTTCAGAGATTATAAAATCCATAGACGATCTGTAGTAGTGTTGGTCAAAAATTAGTACATCTTGTACCTAAAAAAAAAAATATCATGACACAACATGGACAGTGCTGACATGAATTAATTTACGTATATTACGAGACATGACGTCATTCACAAGGAACATGTGTTCATTCTAATTAATTTGAATAGGACACAACCTCTTACCTGCCCAGGCAAGAACAGACTAAGAATTATTTCACATCTGTACAATAAATGATTGGGCTGTCATATTCATTCAAACTTTCTAGCTTTCTGTATAGATTCATTTTACAGGTATTGTAATATTAGTGTTGAGTTTCTGATTGCATTATTAAAATGTGAGTTTAATCAGTGTACTTTATTCCACAGACATATTGCTACATAGCTGTATGCAACATAACCATGTTTTTGTTGCATGGTTGTATGAATCATGAAATTAGGAAGTGGAGGATTCTATAGGCAACAAGAAGGATATGGGGGAAATGGTGTGTATAAAAAAATTAATTGAACTCCGAGATGATATATATACGTACTGTTCTCTAGTTTTTAACCTTACTTAATATATGCCTATCATCTATAACTACTAGACCTGCATATCCATAGTTAGGACTGGCCCTAGAATTTTATTTCTTTTACAATTTTTTCCTGGATGTTTCACTTTGTCCAGCATGATATAAGGTAAAAATGAGTTGTCCGGGATGGGTGGCATATTAGATAATTAGAAGAAAAAATTACAAATACCGTTTTACTGCCTGTTTCTCCTTTTTCTTTTTTATTTCCAAGATTGCTGTATTTTGATAAGAATTGCTTGCTTCCGTTCCCTAAAGTGGCAAAGCCTAAACTTATCAGACTGTAAGCAGAGTATTGGAAGAATCTAGGAAATATCAGCATTCTAGATTTTGCTAGTATACACTGTCTCAACAAAACATAGTCTATAGCTGACTATTTCTGCAAGCTCAGTAATCCTAAACTAGGTTTGTGTTTGGCTGTGGGACCACCTGGGAGTCCTGGGTACTGTAGGCACAAACCAAGAGGTCAAGATCAAACTCTTGGCAAATATTAGACCACAGATGCTGAATAAACAGAAGGACTTCATTTGGTACCATCACTGCTGCTGAGTCGACAGATGGGAATAAAACCCCACAAACAGCCCTTCCTCTTTCCCCCAGTGAAAGCTTCTGTTGATCTGTGAAAGGCTGATCACACCCAGAAAGCAGCACTCTGTAGCTGCCTCTCTTTGGGCTAATGATCATGCGTTATCTGTCCGTGAAAGTAAAAAGGTTTTGAGGAAAGACAAAAAAATTCTCTTGTGTTTCTCTCATGAGACAGAAGTAGGACAGATAAGAAGAGGGAAGTGTGGACTCTGGCTGAAAAGCAAGACTGGAACTTGGGTTTTGCCAATTCCAGCCTAATGAGTGGTTTTGAAGCAGAATTGTTCTGGGGAAGGGGTGATTAAAAATAAAAAAAAAACAAACAAACAAACAAAAAAAAACCAAACCAAAAAAACACAACAACCTGGCAGACAGATTTACATAAATATAAAAATACTCTAGTAGGAACAAAAGGAAAAAGAGAAGTTATCACTGCAGGACCCCTGGGAGCCAAATTTTCTGCCTCTATGACTGTCTTAGCATTATGAATGAATGCTACCTTCTGAATGTCTAGCATCCCTAATTATTGTTACAGCTAGTTTTCCTGTATTTTTCATACTATTTTATGTACAGTACAGATAGAAAGTGTGTTTTTTGCCTTTGAAAATACTGAGGTGTAGCTTTTCTACAATCCACTTCTTAATGGCATTGTTTGCAGACTTACCAGGTAATTATTGCCAAGAAAAACAATTGTTTTCAACTCTTTTACTACAGCTGAGTGGTGTGTCTCCTTGATACTTGGTGACCTCAGGAGTCTGGTATTTTTTTCAGTTTTTTACCCCCATGCCCCAGAAGGTCTGGTAAACAAGGATTAGATTTTGCTAAGGTCTAATCAGATTTTCATAGTTATGCCAGAAAATGAGGTTGTTTCTCTGTCTCCTTTTTTTAACAGGTGTACACTTTTTTTTTTAAAGTGCATCTCTGACTTCCCTGCTCTGGGGATGACACACTAGTAGTCACAATGTTCGGTTTCCTTCTAGGAAGAGGAAAGCCACTCAGAGCAGGCTATTAAAGAGCTCAGTGAAATGATGGAGTTATTGTTCCTATTCTTCTGAATTTTTTGTAACACCTTTCCATGTCTGAATTGGAAAAGCAGGGCATATGAGCTCTTGGCAGCCACTGCTGATTTTCCTACGATGACTATGGTGATGCCCTGTAAACTTCTCTAGAGAAAACCCATGTTGTAGCAGAAAGGGAAAGCTAAAAGAAGGTCTATGTAATGTTCATAGACTGACCATAGGTGGGTTTGCTGCTGTCGGAGAGTTTTCCAGATCATTATAACATACAATGTAGGTCAGCTTCTTTTGGCTCAGCACTTAAGTACTATAAGGTCTGTGCTTTTGGAGAGCTCCAAGCATGAGTCCAAAGGGCAAGTCTTTCACAGCACCAGTCAGATAGTCAGGTAACTGCCAACTGCAGAACAGCAGTGTGTAAACCACTAATTTGTTGATTGCCTATTAAAATGCCTTATATCTTCCACTTTTCTTCAGTCTTTGCAACTGAGTTAACAGTAAGAAGTGTGAGGTGCTGGCTTCACTCAGGTCCATGGTACAACTCCCACCTCCTTCAGGAGAGCTAATTTTGGTTCTCTCTCCTCCCAGTACTGCTCTGCTTTTCCATTTGTTTTTCTTATTTTTTTCCCTTCTACCCACATTAGAGAAGTTTTTTAGCAGAAAAAGAAAAGGAGTGGTGGTGTGTATTTTCTCTGGGTACTTACTGAGTGCAACAGCGATGAATTAAATGCTTGTGGGAGCCAGATATGCGATAACTAATTTTTTTGATCATAGTTAATTACCCCTTTGACCAGCTGTTTATCTGCATGGTTTTTTAGGTGGATGGATGAAATAGATGTGCAACAATGTGCAGGGGGTAGAATTTAAAGATAGATCTATGTCTTGAAGAAAATGAAGGATTATTCTTGCCCTGCTACTTCATGGAAAAGCAAATCAATTGAGTAATTGTAGTGGAATGAAGCTGAGTTAATTAGCATTGATAATATACAACTGTAGGTTGGTTTCAGAGGTGGTGGGTTGGCCGATGTAGATAAGGTGCAGCTGTGGCTGGTTAAGTGGTTGAGAGCCAATGAAGAGAGAGCAGCCAAGGAAGAAGCAAGAGAGACGGAACACATGCCTTGGATGAGGTGAGACGAGGAGAAGGCGGTAGAGGGACTGGCATGAAGAGTACGCTGGTATGAGGTGGTAAAAGACCTTGTTGCAGCTTGATAGTTTGGAGAGTGCTGTGACAACTAATAGTGTCACTAAGTCTACAAGCCTGCTGTTAAAGACATAGTCATGAAGAAGAAGAATTAAAAGATGTACCTTGTAATGCTGGGGCTAAAAATCCACTTGTATGTTGTTTGCTAGTGTTCAGTACTGAATTATACTGAGGAATGAGGGCCAAACTTTGTTTACAGATTGCACCCATTAAAAAAACCAAGGTATATTAGTTTTTTTCGGGGATGAATCCTCATATCTGTACACTCAGATGACAAGAGTGTCACCCAGAGGGTTGCTTGTGATAGCTGTCCTGTCCAGGAGAGCTCAGTGTGATGTACCACACCAGCAGGCAGAACTGCAGGGTAAGGCAGAAGAGCCACTGGGACGTGGTAGCGTGTGTCCTGCTAACGTCTACTCTGCTCTTTCAGCTGAGTGCGTCTGTGGGAGCAGCTTTTGCTATTAACTGACTGGCATCTTAATGTTTGTTTCCATCCCCATTCTTCAAATACCGTAGAATTAAAATTATGAACAAACCAGCCTGGTAAACTTGGCAGATTTTGACTTTATTCATGAAGGCAGATCTAATGTTCCCTGACAAATTGTTCCAGAGACACTGTCTTGTAAAATACAGTCTCTGCCAGTTTCTTACTACCAAACTGTATTCCTATTAGGACATAGTGTTAATGATTCAGTAGAAAATACAATGCCTGGTGCAGAGTGAATCTGAAATCATTTAGCATATTTGATTGTTAACCAAGCTAGCTATCCTGCAAGCGCATTGGCTGCCATCTGTCCATTTACTTGACAGCCTTATCAGGGCTGGGGGGGGGGGGGGGGGGGGGGGAGGGAATCTCAAGAGCTGGCACTGGTCCAGTTTGCCGCAGGTCTGCTTTCTAGTGTTTTTGTAACAGATGTTGTGCCACATGCCCTAAGCTGCTGTGTGCTCAAATTTTTAATTTTGGGGGTGCCAACTGTCTTTGACACAAGATTTGCATTTATCTTAGCAGCCCATTATGGGGTGCCTTTGTTACAATGATAATCTGATGGAGAGTCAGAGCCAAAAACCTCTAGGCCTCTGTCACAGGTTTTCTGATGACTTCACTGGATGTTGGATTGGACCCCAACTTGCCAGTTGTTAATATTTTTCTCCTTTTCCATTTAATTCTGTGTATTTTAAAGCATGGTATTTATAAAACACTTAGTATGGAATTAGGGAGTCCTAGAGTTTGCACGGTGCTTTTAAGGAAATCAGTGGTCCCTATTTAATCTGGTATGCTCTGAAAGTGTTTACATACACAGACACCCTGCCTCTTATGCATAGATAAACTAGAAATTACATTGAATTTTTCCTCCTCTGCTATCTTCCATACATAACATAATTCCACCATAAGCCAGCTGATCCTAAATTAATGTAAATCAACCAAGGTGAGATGAAGCTTTGGAAACTGCTGTTTTTCAATGCCATGATTAAAATGCCTTGCTCCTCCTGTGAAGCTTGGCTGTTGTCAGCAGAGTAGCAGGAGGGAATTATCATCTTCCTGCAGCAACCCCTGCTGCTGCTGATAGGAAAGATTTCTTCTCTCCTTCCTTGCTTTTCATTAACAAAAAGCAAAAGGAAAAAGAAAATAGGTTAATTAGGTAAAGCAAAGTGCAACATCATGTATCTCTACACTTTTTAAATGACATCTTGTTTCAAGAGGTTTGCTATATGAAACTGATAACGTGGTTATCTGTAGGATCTTTCTTCCATCCTAGCTTATATTTCTGCTTGAACACTTTGTAGTGGACTGCCTGTATGATTTCTTGGAGGATGAAAAATTGTTTGACTGTGTTCAGCTGTAAAAGCAACTGCCATTGATTTGCGCTGACTGTGTGTGTAAATAAAACATGGAACAAGAGGTGGCCTATTTTTGTGTTAGGCATGGGGAAACTTTCTGATCTCAGTAATTCATTTATCACCTTTCAATGGAAAACTTGAAGGCTGTTTCTTCAACATGTGGCTTAACTTGTCTTTGTACATTTGTCTTTGTACTTCGTCTGAGCTTCTTTGAGTTTAAAATATCTGGTTCAGAGTCTCTGCTTTTCAAATATTAATTGAAGGCATACAGAATAAAAATGTGATTACAAGACTGATTCTTCTTGAATTAGACTTTATTGTTCAGTGTGGTGAATGCCATTTGCCTGTCAGGCAAATGCATCCCATGTGCAGGGAATGCTGCTGGAGAGTTGCAAAAGTGATATATTTAGAATATCCTGAATTTTGGGAAAGGCCTTTGTAATATCTCTAACTAGAATACTGACAAAACAGTTAATCATAATCTAGGATCTCAGGCAGAGTAATGCTACTAGTTCATGCTGTGTATGCAGACATCTGTTACTCAGCAACAAATGTCACTCTCTTTCCAGATGAGTTATTAGCAAATATTAAAAAGACAGGTATACAGTAAAAGTTTAATGCCTATGAAATGACCTGGAAGGCTCCAAATGCCTTAGCATATGGAATATAATTTAGAGTAATAGAGATGAGCATTCCAGAGTATTTATGATGATTTAAAAAAAAAACCACTGCCATGTAAAAATGAAACAAAGAATTCAATTTACTGTTCCAACAATGCATGCTTTACAAATGTACATGCTATGGTTTATGGAGGCATTTAGCTGAACAAGGCAACAAATGTTTTCTGCTGTGAAGTAATATGAGGCAATGTATTTTTCTACAGTGGAAAATGTGTAGTCGCTTTCCTGAAGAGTGGAAGTAATCTTACTAAAGCAGAACAAGAAATTACAATATCAAGATGCCAGTAGAGAGTGGACAGAAAAAACTTCACTAAGTCAGGTGAAGTTATGGCATTTATCTCATCTGATAAAATACCACACTTTTCCTTAACTACTAGCATAAGAACAGAACAGAGGTAGAACAAGCTGTAGCCATCCCAAGCATTTTATTTTCCATATCGTACGTAGTTTAAGTTACATAAAAGCAAGGGTCTGCAATATTTTTCTAAAACATAGACAACAAATTTTATAATAGTTGCATCAGGATAGTTTCTTTCGTTCTTACCTGTTTAATCCAGAGACAGATGTTGACAGTTCTGATGCATAACTGCTTGTGCCAGTGCTCCAGGGTGCAGCACAACTCTGCGTGCTGGATATGCATTGGTATAGATGCTGAACCAGGTCTGATTAATTGTGGTACAAATAGTTTGAAAGACAAGCAATATAAACAAAGATCTTCAAAGTTCTTATAAATGAGTCTATGTAGAAACCTTATTTTTTTTTCAATCTCCTATCTGTTCTTCTGATCCTAAAGTCAGGCAGTCTCCCTCTCCCTTGCCTTTTCTCCATTGCTTAGCAACACTCATGGGTGAACTTACTTAAAGCAGAGCTTTGTTCCCAGATGTGATTTCAGTAATATTTGCAGGCTCAACAGTTCTGAGATGTGAAAATCAACCCCCTTCCTCCCCACCACTATTAGCCTCCTTCATTAAATAGTCTCTTCTCCTTTTGCACCCCGGGTGTGTTTCAGTTTTTGTCTTTACTGTTTTGATCTAACCAAGAGTGATGTGGAAGGAGGGGGGAGGTTCAAGTACAGCGTTAATTATGGAGGACACTCATACAATATATGCAACAAAGCTGCGTGTTAGGCATAGAATTTGAGTATAAATGCAGAATGGGTCAAGAAAAGAACTGTTATTTTTCTCCACTCAATTTGATTTTTGAAGTCGAGATTGAATAAATGGCATTTTTCATGCCAACAATTACATGCTGAATTGGTATGACCAACTGCATGTTACAATATAGCCTTGAATAATCATTTTAAGTAGGGAGAAGCTACAGTAGCTAATTGCTTCCTACCTAGTTTCTCTAATTTTGGCAACACAGTGACATATCAGCACTTCCTAGAAGTCTTCAGTTTGCCAGACTAATCTGTATTCAGTCCTATTTCTGGAGGATGACCCGTTTTATCCAGTTTGTTTCCTCTTCCTTCTCTTGGCTGTTTTTCTGCAGTTCACTAAACTTTCAGTTCTAGGTGGCTTTTGTGTGTTTTCTTCTGCAAGCCAGATGTTGGGGTAAGTCTCTGTGATCTTGGAGACAAGCTAGGAAGACGTGCTGTTCATGGCAAAACCTTGGAGCTTTTGCCAAGCAGAAGGATCTAATGTGAAGGCTTTCATGGATTTTGAGGTTGACAGACAGGTGAATCACCTACCTCATGAAATCAGTAATTTCAGGGTGGCCTGTTGCTCAGAAGGGTTGAAGTACACACTTGTTTGCTCCCTCAGCTCTAAGACAATGAGTAAAATGAGGCACCTTAAGAAAAGGTAGAGTGTATAAAATGCAGTGGCATGTGTCTAGCATGTTTTGTAGAATAGTCACAGAGTAGATTCTGAGAAAAGGCTTCAGAATTTTTCTATGATGACTTGGAGAACTGTGATTTATTTGAATCTAAAATCTACTTGCCCCAGTTTAGATAGAAAACAAATGAAGTTCTGAGTCATTGTGCATTCTCTCACTGGGTCTTGTGTTGTGGAGCTTTGCTGTAGGATATTGTCCTTTCACCAGGAGGTTGAATTAACGAGGGCTTGTGCATCCCAAAGTTAGTTATAAAATAAGGGAATGCCTGGACAGTTTTATGACAGGAGTATTGAAGAACTTTGTGATTCCTTATTCTATCTTCTGTTTACTAGCTAATGTGTTCCTACTGCTGCAGTTAGTTTCTCCACAGAAAGTGTGCTGCTCCCTTCATAATCTTCTGTTGTAGCTGTGTAGTTTCCTAAGTGTATGTTGTTGTTATGAGGAAACACCAAACAAAGAGAGGAAAAGAAAAACGGGACTGAGAAGGTCAGTTTATTCTCTTGTCTGAGAAAAGCAAGTCAGTTCTGTATCATTGATGTCAAATTGATACAAATACTATTTTTGTAATCATACACTATTTGTTTGAATGTGTACTTAGGAGTTGTTTCTGACTGTGTGAGGTTCCTCAGGAGTGTTCTCCCTGTTACCACAGGTGGCGGATCAAACGTTGGCTAGGTGTCATATGTGTACAAGTAGTGTGCCTGGGGGTACTCCAGCACATCCAGGCTTCTTCCCCATGAATGCTTCCACCCTCAAGCTTTTCTGTTGTCAACAGAGAATATTACTTCTCTTAGAGCAATTGTCTCTGTATTGCATCCCTTATGGTAAGACAAGGTAACCCCCCACAAATTGCCACCAACTGCCCCTTCCCAGCTTGCAGAATCTATTTGCAAACAGCATAATAATTTGCCGGAACTCTGAAGGATGTAGCAATCCTCTAACTCTTTAACATCCTGTGGTATTCTGGTATTTCTTTTCTTATTTTTACTACAGATCATCAATTAAGTTCAAAAATAGAAGCTATAAATCATGTCTTAGTGGAAACTTTTCCTGTCTTTACTGTGCAGGTCAATGTCTTGTTGGAATATTTGATGAATGTACTGTTTTGAGTCATTTTGTTATGCTATAGAACTGAGCTATGTTTGCCTATCCTTGCTTCTGAGTATGTAGCTAGAAGTCATACGGAAGATAAGGATTATAGTCTCTGATTAAGAAAATAAATACATGGTTTTTCTTCAATGCATTGTAATTCTGCTGCGTTTCCCTGTCACTGAAAGTGCATTCAGACAGCAGGATGCCTGGATCTTTTTCTGCTCTCTTCTATTTAAGTGAAAGCTGCTTTCCTCAGGAGTTAACTGAAGACTGGACACACCACTTGCTGCAGTGTACTGTTACCTGAATTTGGTCTTAACAGCAATGGATAAGTAAAAGTGTTGCTCTGTGTTGTTTTTCCACTCTTCTGGTAGAAGTGTTCTTCAAAAGGAGATGCTAAACAGGCTTTGGACCACAGCGTCCTCTAATCTACCCAAATGGCTTTGAGTTACAATATTTGTTTATGTAATCTTATAAAGCCAAAGGGAGCTGTTAATTGCTTGGTTACTGTCACAGCTGCTGATGCTTTGAAAGTGAAAATCCCTATTATTGTTAGCAATTATTTTTTATTAGGAACTGTTTTATTTTTTTAGTCGAATATATTAGGGAATTGTACTATTGGGCTGATCTGAATGAAGGGTGGATCTCTTCTGCAAATATCTGTCCAGCAATCAATTGTCATTTACTTAAAAAGCAGATGAAGAGGGTTGTTTTGGGGGTGTTTATTTGTATAATGCAGCATTTTGGCAAAGTATTCAATTGAAAAACATACCAAAGCTCAGTCTTACTGTCTTTCTAACCTCTTCAAACTACTTAAGCTATTGATCAGTGTGAAATCTGGTCATGGTTTTGCAGGCAGCCAGGCAAGGGTAGAACTGGTTCTCTACTAGTGTAACACCAGGAGATGCCTTATACCATTAGGTAGGATTAGGCATAATGGTGGTGATGAGGCTGAAGATAACACGCTTATCTTGTGCTGTTCATGTTTGAAGGACTTCAAAGACAGTATGCAATTAATCTGTACCACAGCCAGCTTAAATGTTCCAAGTGGTTCTCCAGCTCAGTTGCTGTCATTATCAGCACTTTTCAGGTGATGGGGTATTCTGCCTTTGCTCTTTGAATTCCTGCTGCACTTCCTTGAAATCCTGCTGTCCTTGCCATTCTGGCAGAAATCTCGAAAACAACTGCTTTTATTTGGAACAAAATTAAATGCTTGACTTCTGAGCATGTGTACTAAAAGGTGTGGAAAACCAGGGCTGGAAAAGTAGAGAACTTGAGTCCTGTTGTCTGAGTGTCCTCAAGGACTGCACTGGAGTATCCCTTTTGTTCTTTGTACTAAGGGCCTGTATTAAGCAGATTAGTTTTCAGCCAGGATTTTGCAATTTTTTGGGTGAGGATCCCAAACACCTAGGTGTAAACTGTTTGTTATAGCAGGTGTTTCCAATATCTCTCAATCTTGGGATGCTGTTGCTGTGGTTGGCATTTGAAATGTGCAGTGCCCCCTCTTCATTCATGATTTTTTTCCCTTTGCAAAACTATTACGTGAATTTGCAAATTATTGGGGAAAAAAATAATAAATCAAAGATGGGTTTGTTTGGCTTACTTGTTCCTCCAGAGAAGGCACTGTGCATCTGGAACTCTTTTGTTGCTGTGTTCTAGCACATGGTACTGTCATGTTAAGTTTCCAACTCTCTCACCATTGTGACTCAGTATTTTTCATATCTTTATCTCTGTTCTTAGACTTTATGGGAGCAAATGTGCAACACTTATGTGCAGCTGACAGAGGGGGGGCTTGGACTGAGCACAGACTCGAGCGTTGTTCTGATATAAATGGTGTGTAATAACTGTGCAAAGCAGATTTGCTGTTACAGACATCAGCCTTTGCTGCACACACACAAGTGTCCCATATGACATAAAAGTGAAATACCTTACCTTGGTTTTGCAGGCATTTATAGGCAAAAGGTAGGCAATGATACTGATCTTTCCTTGTTCCTGTATTTTAAAATTGAAGAACTGGTAAGTGTGACATGTGAAATACTTCAGTAAATTGCTTCTGTTGTTAACTGCGGTGCAATACTTCGAAACTTTTTGACCCTTGTATAATGGAGCTTTTGCATGTTGCTTAAATAACCCTGCTAGGCGGTTCTGTCCTTTCCCGTTTTCATCACCTCCCTTCTGTGCCGAGGTCTGGGTCGCCTGGAATGGCGTGCTGGGGGCAGTGGTGGCGCCCTCCTGTGGCTAGTTCGGTATGTGCACCTTCTCGTGAACGGGCTAGGAAGGTAAAACGCCGGGCCAAATCTTGTTTAGGATTACACCCTATTAACGCTAGAGAAGCGTTGCAAAATCTTGATCATTTCCCAGTTAATAAGTTAGTACACTTAGTACAGTTAAATCCCGCTTCTGTGTGTGTATTCTACTTGTGCTTCTGTTTAATCTACTCTGTAGTTCGAAGGAAGGAAGGTAGAGGCAAGTGACACCCACCCAACGATTCAGGCTGCAGTCCTGTGAGCTTTTAGGCACTTGCCAAACTTTATTTCCAAACAGTTGTATGTATTCTATTGTGCAAACTTGCTTTCTGTGCCTAAGAGTTTTTAAATGTTTGGGCTTGAAGGGATGATCTTGTTCTATTGCAATAGTTAGTTTTAGCAGGCTTTAGTGGGAGCAGGAGTGAACCTTAAACAGCTTACCTGTTTTTTCTTTTCCTAACATGGCTGCTTTAAGAAGAGCATATTGCCTCATCAATTTTGAAGCTAAACTCTCTATAGAAATCGAAGAAGAGTTCTGCTGAAAAATCAATTGTACAGTATAACCCATAGTTACTGCCTGTCTTAAAAGATTGAACTGCTCTCTTTGTAATTTGGCCACTTCCCCACCTCCCCCTCTCTTTATTAAAGCAAAGCATGTGCAGGCTCTTTGGAACACGTATTTAGGCATGCCATCTGATGGCTGAAACTGCTTCATTTCCTTTGGCTGTGGAGGATAAGTTAGCTCAATGTGAAGCTTTACCTCCTGCAGACACCAGAATAGTATGTGAAATATTTACCATTTTAATTGTGTGAGGCTTCATTGAAAACCTTATTTTCCTTGCTATGTGTCGTTTAGAGAAGCAGTGCTGAACTATTGCTGAAAATGGGAGCCCTGACAGACAGGGAGTATGGCACTTCTTTAACAAAGAACAGCATGCAGGCTCTATACACCATAATGCTTAAGGCTATATAATTCCATTTTCTTCTGTAGATTTTGCTTCATTGCTTTAGTGTCTGCAACACACAGGCTTTTAGTATTCAAGGGAAAAAATTCAAAACCTGCCTAATGTCATGTGCAGAATAATTTAGATTTTGCATAATAGATGTTTAATTTTTTAACCTAAATGTGACACACATAGAGTATAGAACTCTTTTTTTGTTTGGGTTTTTTTAAATCCCACACAAAAAAAACCCCACCGAAATCCCCAAAATGAAACAAACCCTTCAGTTTTCATGTTTCATATTATCACTGTTCATGTAAGAAAACATGTATGTTTTTAACTATTCCTGTTTTATTTTTATGTCTGATTCGGAGGAAAATAATTTTCCACACAAAATGTACTGTTAGTTCAATAGATTATTCTTGTCATGACACAGTGAAAGGAGTGCATCCTCCAGACAAAATCATTAATTTTTGTTTAATCACCATATTGGAAAAATTTGACTTTTTCACATGGGTGAAAATCAGCTTTTAAAAGCGGATTTCTTTCTTGTACTTCTTCCTTGCCTGTAGTAATGAAAAAATCTGATAGGAAAAGAAGATATTTACTACTTGTGTAAATTAAATTTTTCATTGCTCCAGCTAATAGCTCGTAACAGTTCTCAAACGCATTCATCCGTATGAAAAACTATAATAGCTGAATTATCCAAAAGTGTGGATTTGGTGGGGGTTTTGCCTTGTAATTTATTTTCTTCACCTCCACTCCAACTCTGTGTCAAGTCACTCAATCTGTGACTGGATTTTCATTTTTTGCAGGCACTACAGCATACTGCAGTATGTGTTTTAGGTAAACAAACTCAATTATGTTGAGCATGAATTAACAAGCAGCTTCTCTATCCCAAATCAAAATGTTTCTGTAAAATTCCTTTGCTTTTTTTGTTTGGGTCTCTGTTGCAATTCCCAACTTTAGCCATGACTACAAGCAAAAATACCAAAATCCTTAAAGAATAATATTCCTAGTATTTCCTACCTGGATGGAAAGCCAGGAGTGGGGCTGGGAGACTCTGACATATGTTATTTCTATGTTGACCTTAGTTTTTCAGATTCATGTATTTTTGCACAAAGTTCAAATAAGACCCTTTGTGAATTGAATCTGAAGCTCTTCTGAGATTCAGCCATCATCACTAATTCTTTCTCCTACTTCAACATGCTTATAATTGGGTTTGTATCATGTATGCTTTATAAATGCAAGCCTCTTAACTCATTCTGACTAGGTAGAGATTACAGAGTAAAAGTAAACATTACCTGTGTTCCAGCAAGAATAATGATGCAGCATTTATGAATAAGAATGTCAGTCTAGATCCATCACTAACAGGAATTTTCTTCAATGGTTACCTGTCTATAACTATGCACTAAACAAAATTACATACATGATCCGTAGCTTAGGTAGAAATGTGCTGGAAAAAACTCAAAGTTCCAAAGAGCTATCGTACAGCTTTCTGGTGGTGGGTTGGGCCAACTTGCTTTGTGTGAACACTTCAAAACTACTTTTTTTCCTCCTTTCCCAGGGAAGTTGGGATTTCATTACTGCCAATGATTTTCCTTTCTAGTCAAATATACAAACTATTATTTTTTCCTGCTGTAGGTAATCTTTGAGGCTAACTATACTGGTGGCATAGGGGAAAAGAATCATTTCTGTATAAAAACCCAATTATGTTCTTTCTGACGTTGTTTAAACTAAGGAGGAATAAGTATCCAGACAAGCTGGAAACTTCAAGCAGTGCCTGAGTATGGTTTGTGTGCGAGCATGTGAAAACGTAGGTCTTTCTATTACCTAGAAGAATAGGGAAATACCCACAACTACTCTTTCTTGTATGGGAAGAGAATGTGCAGAAAGCACCAAGAAACGTTTCACTGTTTCCTGGAAAGGAAAGACCTTAAGCGCAGTCCATACTCCATAATCCTTGTCAGCATAGATCGCTCTGAACACTTTAGTAGTCTATAAGCACTCTGTTACCTATGGCTGTACGCTTTCACCTGCCTTCCCCTTGAACTGGAGGCAACTTGCACAAAAACTGTCACATCCATTTGTGTTGAGGGAATTAATTATTCCACCTGTGGGCATGGATGGGAGGCTGGGGCCACTGTGCCTTATAATTGTGCTGTACGTACTCCCTCCCTTTCTGGCTGAGGATGTGTCCAGGAGGCTGTGTGCGCTGCCTGGTGCTCAGGGTGCCAGTGTAGTGCCAAAATAGGTTTGATGGGTATAGTCTTCAGTGTGGGGTTTTATTTTATTCGCTTGTTTATTGAAGAAAGGAGGGAAGCTTGGGGGAGCATTTAAAACACTTTCAGTAGTTAGAATAAATCTGTTTGTGTCAAATAAGACATAGTAAAACCGACTTCTTTTAAGTGTGGGATAAATGCTAATTTCAGATTGGTGTCTACTGCTGTTGTCCTGTGGCAACTTTCCTCTAGTTCGGTCCTCTGAAATGTTTTTCGTGCTATATAATGAGAATTTTGAGCTGTATTTTTTATAATTATGGTGAGTTTTTAATGCAACAAGTAGCTTAACATGAGAGGAAAGAGGTGGTTGGGCAGGGACAGACAGTGTGTCTCTGTAGTCTTGTTACCAGACATTACCGGGACCTTCAAGGGATCTTGTGTTGAAGATCAACCTGCCAGTTATCCTTACAGTATTCAGGAATTTCTCTTGGTTTAATTTCTCAATGAATTCTACCCCCACCACTCCCTAATCTTGAAAAACGCATATATCTCTTAAAACAAACAAACCAACCTCAACGTCTCTGTAGCCTTTTGAGTCCCTCTCATTGTGCTTTGGTGATAATGTAACTACGGGGCTGGCACACTGTTTACCAGGCACTTACTCCTGGACTAAGCTTATGGAAAGTTCTTCTAATCACCACTTAGTACCAGTCTTTCCTAATGCATCAGGCTTTGTGCTATGGTTACAGTGGCAACGTAAGAAGAAATCAAAAGTAAAATAGTGTTCCTTTGAAATGGGACCCAAGTGCAGATTTGAAGTGTTGTTCTGTTCAAAGGAAATTAATCTGGAGCTTCACACTCCGGTCACTGGTAGTTCACTGATTTAGTCTCATCCCATTCAGTGTCTGTATTTTGGCTTGGCCTTGCAAATGATTCTGGGGTTACTGCTACTCCCATTAATCTCTTTCACTATGAAATTATATGAATGGTGCTTTGGGGTAAGATTTAAATGCCTTGGTTGATAAAAATATTTTTGTAGAAAAGTAGTCCAAGTTGACCTGTCTGATCCAGTTTGCAATTTAGTTGAACACCTGAGCCTATACCATGGCATTGGAAACAGTAGGTTCTGTTTTAGAGCAGCTGAAGGGGTAAAACATATGTTACTGTCGCTGGAGGCTGAAGGGCTTGGGACTTCTGAAAACTAGGCAGTTCCTTTTACTTTTATGTCTGTACCTAAATTGACTAGTCATAAGCACTCACGTTTAAAAAGCATTGGTTGAACTTTTTCGTACAAGTGATCTCCCTGTTAAAAGGTCACAAGTATAAGGGAAATGGGATGCAGTGATCCCATGACCAGAGATATCACTGTTACTAATAAAACACAAACAAATGTGTTGGCAAAGCAACTTTGGGTAGGAAAGGTTGGCAGGGCTGAAAGATGTAAAGAATAATCTTTGGGCAGCGTGGTTGGAGGTGGGATTCCTTTGGAAGCATATCAGGCTAATAAAGTATTGATTATCAAGTGATGGAATACAGTATCTTATAGGAAACTATCTTGCTGACTTGGTGGATGAGGAGGGAGAAAGAACAGAAGAAGGAAGTGAGACTCAAAACTAAGAAGTAAATCTGTAGAATTGAAAGAACTTAATCCAAATAGTTTAAATACCTGATTTAATAAAGCTAAATAAATCCTTTTGTTAATTCCTTAAAATTCTTGTTCTTTTACTGCTTAGTATTTTTCTTGCTTTGTTTGAAATAGTACTGTTGAATACTATAAAAGTTTCATATATAGGAGCCAGCTAGCTTATGGGATTTCTAGGATGACTGGAAGTAATCTTACAGTGGTAATACAAATATTCATGTTATATGAGGTGCCGTTATCAGCTAACATGGGTGTAGAGATTCACACTGCATAGTGTGCAGGAATGAACCCTAGTCCCTTGGCTTGCCAGAACCTATAGGAGTATAAACTGTGTGGTTATGTATCAATAACGGTACAGCATCCCTACCTTTCAGTGATGAGATCATTTGATTTGTTACTGACATGAGTTGTAAGAGTGACACAGGAGCTCAGAAGAGTTTATGCATAGATGCATACACTTGAAACACGCAAATCAAAGAATAATTATTGTAACACTTTGGAAACAGAAGAGAGCTCTATAACACATTAATGCACATGTTTCAGCAAGATGTGTAAAACATCTGTAATTATGAATGAATGGACTCGTTATTCTACCATATGCTCACAGTGCTGAACTGAAAGTAAAAATAAATCTTTGAGACACTTCTATCATTTCCTTTTTCATCAAGAATTTGCATCTGGAATTCTCATGGAATCTTTCACAATGCCCAGCAAAGTAAAATGATCTGCCTGACTAATACAACTATTATGTTACATTGGTTATGGATTGCTTATGGTTTAATTGTTGTGTAGCCCCTGTAATGTTAGCCACCGGAATGGGGATATACTGATCTCTGTCAGATGACAGATATTAACCTTTTGTTAACCCAGATCCTTATCTTCTGAAGAAGGTCCTTTCCTCTAAAGAAATGAGGTCTTTCACTCAAACTGCTGTTATCAAAGACCTCAAACTGAATTTTTGGGGGCCTTTTTTGAAGCTAACAAATTATATGAATTTATGGGTTTTCATATTAAATACTCCTGAGAAAACATGAAGGTGTTATGCTGTTTTAAAGACTTACTACGCTTTCATCTTGAAATTCTGTTTAACTTTGAGCCGAATGGATAATCCCGAAATAGCTTTCTCTGCTTCCTGTCAGACACATGCTTTCATTCTGCTGTAAGCAGCAGGTGGTCTTTTGCTTGTTTGGAGTAGTGCTCATAAATATAAAAATTGGACTGGATGCTAGGGTTTAAGAGTGAAGGATGAATGTTAATATAGATCACACACAAATTGGTCTCTGTTGCTTCCAGACTCCATAGCATGAGGTCTACCTGTTGCCAGGCAAAGAGTTGTATTGTGGTGTAAGGCTGACTCTTTCAGCAGTTTAGATGTTTCTTGCAAGGGTAGTATTAAGAAAAGAAACTTTCCAGAGCGCTTGATGGAAAATTGGTGGCTAGGTTCTTCCAGAGAATGGGGGGTTATCTCAAGATTTAAGACTGTAGTGTTTATTTGTCCCATACTTTGTGAATTTCAGCGAGGATTTGAATTATTACTTTGTGTTGCTGAATCTAGTACAGTTTATAAAGCATATGTTGTCTCAGCGTTGTGGCTTGTGATATGCTCCAAGGTCAGCACGTTCTATTTGCAAAGTTAGTTGCATGTAAGAATAACTAACCATATGGTTTCATGGTGGAGAACTAAGTCAAATGTACAGCTTCATACTACTTACGTTTATAACATTGAACAGTATATGAATTATATTTCACAACGTGTGAAATGTGAATTCTGCTCTTGGAGGAGTAGAAGGAAGTGAAAAGCTTTGCCTTAGGCCATGGGGTAAGTACAAGAGAGCAGAAGAGCTTCAAACACCAGATTTTTCATCAGTGTGTTTACTTACTGTTGGTTACTAGCCATTCTGGGGTTTTGATGAGAATTTCAGCCAAGTAACTTGATTTTTTTTTTTTTTTTAGTTGTATAAATTGATTTTAGTTGTGTGAATGTAGCTTGAAATAATCTTGGATTTACCAGGGAGATTTCCCACCCAGCCTTGGGAATCTACCCTGAAAATCCACCCAGCTGTAAGGCAGTTGGACTTGGTATACAGCTATAACATAGGAAAACTGATGTATTAGCCAATATTATTGAGGGACTTATTTTAACAGAAATCTTCATGGCTGCCAATAAATAACAACAGTGACCTGAAAAAGAATTTCCGTTATTTTACACTGTGTCCCAGGCTAGTGTTTCAAAAGCTGTGATGCTGCTGTGTCTGTGCCATCAGTGAACTTTTGCCAATTTGAGTAAAGACCGTATCAAGGCATTATTTGCATAGCTCTGAAAATCTCGTTCTTTTTTCTTTTTTTTTTTTTTTTGTTTGTGTGTGTGATAGCTCTGCTTAAGTATCAGCTAAAATGCAGTTTCTGTATGCAGACGTGTCAGTGTTTGAAGTCTAGGTGCTGATTTAAACTCGTATTGCAGAAATAAAGATAGAAATCACAGACTGATGACAAATTATTTCTGTTGTTTCTCAGTACTCGGAACTGTGTGTCTTGAACTTCATTGAATAGATCATAGGAAGTCTACCAGTTCATTGTTAGTGCTTGTAACAGAACATATTAGATGTTGTTTCCTTCCTTTTATGAAGCAGAAAACCGCCTTGTCTGATAGTGAAACAGAAGGTGAAGATAGCGTTGTACAGGTGTAGGTGAAAAGCTTCAATGACATACTGCAATCATAAATAAAGAAGAGGTATGCAAGAGGAAATCTGCTTCAAATGCTGAAGATTTGAAAAGGAGAAAGGAAAATTTTATAATGACTTTTTAATTTTATAGTTAACTTACCTGCTTGATTGTGGTGAAGGAATAGCCTTAGTCCTAGATGAATTCAGAAGGACAGCAAATTAGACTGCACATATTAACAAAGTTTCTTTGGTGGAAACAAATCTCCAGAGAAAAGCACTACTTGGAGAATTTTCACCCTTTTAACAAGATAAAAAGATAATTAGGAAGGGTTTCAAACTGAAATAAGATGACATGTGGAACAGTGGTCGTGCAGTGAGAAATTAAAGCCCTTTGAAAGAAGTCTGCCCAAAGTTCACGTTTTAATGAGAATTTTTCTGACATTTGGGAAGATGTTCCCCACTTTCAGATTCCACGGAAGAGCTCTGATCAAATGGGACTGAGATGGGGCCTGTCCTGAAGGAACAGTACATGTAGATCAGATTAGGCTGCTCGTTTGGAAGAGCTCTTGAATTATCTCAATATACACTAAGTGGTTGCAAAGCCTCTCTGATTTAGGTAAGAGGCCCTTATTTAGGGTAATATACCTAATGAATGATGCAATAAATGCATTGATGTCAAATATAAATTCATCATAAACATAAGAGAATAGTTACCTTGTTTTCTTAAGGAAGATCTCATTTAACCTGCTTATGCCTATGCAAAGCTATGTGGGCTTTAAAAAAAAAAAAAACCCACAACAAAAAAAAAACCAATATGTGATCAGAATTACTTTCTGTTACGTGGTTTGGGTATGTCCATGACCTGATATGCTTGTTGAGTTAGAAATACACCCATGCTGATTTTCCTGAGTTTGACTTTTACAGGTATTTTTAATGTTCTTTTTATCAGTTATTTTAAGAGGCCTAATAGATGACATAAGTGGTATGTCTTACTATTGTGAAATTATTTTAATCTTAACAGCTTTCCTTTATGACTGAAATATGGAATATCAAAGATGCCGTGGTTTAGAATCTGCAAACAGACTTACATACTGTCACTATTTTATTGAACTGTCTTATTTGTGCCTTTCACATGTGCATACCTTTTGACATAGCCTTTCACTGAGATGTGGGGTTTTAACCTTCATGACAACCTAGAGATTTTGATGATCTTTCCTTTGTGGTAAACACTTAATGTGTGTGAGGGGTAGAAAGTTTCTTCCAAAAATGTGACAGGAGTTCAAAGATGGGTTCTGTGGCTGAAAGATCTTTTGGGGTAATTGAATTTTGTAGTAGTTAAAAACAAACTATGCAGTAATTGGTAGAGAAAGGAAAGAACTATTTATGCAGGTCCATCTGAAAGAACAGTAAGATTGGCAAAACCTGTATGTCTGAACTCATTGAATTTTAGCAGAAAAAACACTTGCCAAAGTTTTGACCAAAAGTGTCCTAATTCAGTTAAAAGATTCCTGATATTAAAATTTGTTCCAGATGGTGGATACTGAGGAAAGGTGAAGCAGCAAATGTGACTGGAGGCCAGATTTGTGGTCCCAAATGCTGGAACTGGGGATTGATCCAGCCTGTTTGCTGATACAGGTTAGATGAGTCTGACGTGTTATATGTGCAGCTGCTTGCAACCACAACAGCCACAGAAGGCGTGTATTTTGGAGGAATTTTTTGGCTTTGTTTGGAATCTTTTATAGAGCAGAGGAAGAAGAATTAAGTTGGAAGCAAAAAAGGCTGCATTGAGGAAGTTGCATGCAGAAGTATTAGAATTAGAAGTAAGATTCAACTTCAGGTTCACTTGTTAAATGAAAAATCTTTCTGCAATCTTTTAGATAGCTCTGTGTTCCTGTAAGAGAGGCCTAACATGAGAATTGTCTTTCTCCAACAGTTAATACTTAGAACTTAGATCTGAGGTAAACTGGACTTGGAACTCAGCTGAATTGCATTGTATGGCCCACTTCAATCTACCTCAATTCCACCTAAATCCTTATACAGTGTGAATTATTTCCTATGATAAGGTAAGGGGGAGAAACTTGGGTGAAATTCAGGCTTAGTATGTCTAAGCCCAAGGCAAAACAAGGAAATCGTGTTCCCAAAAGGGAGTCTAGCCTGCACAGTGTTAATGTCATGGCTGAACTTCCTGAAGCGTTTAGAACATTTTGGGGTAGGGGAGGAAGGCTTGCAGTAGGAAATTGTCTTTGTCAGTACCTGGTCAGTTGAGCGTGTCTTCCTCTGGGTGGCTGTTTTGTCCCCACAAGGCTTATAAACGCAACAACTGGCCTTGGATCTACTATCATTTTATAATGTAGCTTTCCAGTTGGAAAGGCTGGGTCTTGAAGCGCTTCATGAAAAATTTCTAATGTATGAACGATCTGGTCAAAATTATCCCATGAGAATACCATTTAATGTCTTAAGCATGGGTATTGGACTAGAACATATTTGTTCTGAAACAGACACAGGCTTACCTTGTTTTTATCTCCCTTATGTGTATTTATAACAGGTGTATCATGAAAGACTTCCTTGTGTTTTTTCTGTTTGGTTCTGCTCATTTTGGTAACTGTGGCACTAGAGCTCAACAGGTAATTTTAGAGGGCTGTGCTGTCTATGAATGAGATGGGTATCTATTTTGGTTTCAGTGAGGCAGAAAAGGTGCTGTATTTGTTGTCAAATAAGCTATATTTATGCATCTGTCACCCGTGCAGACCTGGAAAAATGATAAAGTATGATTAGCTAAAGAGCTTGTAATATTCAGTGTCTGTACTAGAATAGTTTGTGACTGTCACAGTCTTCCAGTTTTATTTCTTTACATGTGACTGAGGACTTTTTTCTTTCTTCTGATTAATGAATCCGCACTCAACTTCAAGGAGTTGCCAGGACTTCTGGGGAAGCTTTTGAATGTGTCTGGGAGCTCTTATGTCTTCACTGGACATATGGAACTGCCTGACACTAAAACAGTCTCTGCGTGTGTTATCCAAGATAGAAGAAAGGGGAGAGCATGAATAAATGCTGTAGCTTTACATCTTAATATACTTCCAGTGTACTCATGATAATATAATGTAGAACAGAGAAACGGGGAAATCCAGTTTACTAAACTGGCGTGATCAAGGCCAAACTCTACCTGTGCTTCACTTTTCATGAAGGTAAAAATTTTCCTTTGAAAAATTTCAGTCAGAAAATGAATGGTTTAGCTTTAAGTGCTAAATAGTAGTATTGACTTTTCTGGTCCCTTTCTTTTGCCTTGCACAGGTGAAGGTCAAGTAGGATATTGGCCTGAACTGATGCACAGTACTGAAGTAGTCTGGAAAAAGACTTACAGGAGGCCAGTTGACTGAGCGAATTGTCCTCTAACTTTACTTTTATTTTATTTCTTCTGGAGAAGTTTTTCTTCCTCTGATTATAAAGGGATCCCAAAATCACTATGTCTTTTCACTGCACTTCTTCACAGGTGCATGGCTGCCCTTTTCTTCTCTGTGAAATAATGTGCAGGATAAAAATGGATCCTTGCTTTCCTCTAACTTTGGTTAGGCTCCTTCAGCAGAGTGAAGGTGACGGGCAGCGAGCGAGAAAATGAAAGAAAAAGCAAAGAGTAAGGCAGAGGGCTGTGCTGAACTAGCATTTTGCACGAGAAATTCTTAAATAAAGTCATACTCCCTGAATTCTCCTCTCAAGTTCTTAGTTTGGTGTGTTGTTTTGTGGGTGGGTTGGTTTGTTTGTTTGTTTTAATATGAAGACCATTCATTGTATTCCAGGTCATGAGGGAGAAAGTCATATGCCTTTTTCTTCCCCTCCGCTTCCTGGTGCAACACCAGGGATGGCTATAAAAGACCAAAACCTCTCCAGAATTGTTGTTAGTGTTTACTGGGAAGATTCAGAACTTAAAGCAGACGAGCTGAATTGCAGGAAAAACCTGGAAGGTCTTTTGGTCATAGTCTTGAAACCGTTTTGCATCTTAACTTATCAGCTTGCCCTATATTGTGAGGGAGAAAAAAATGATAGAATTCTTTGATAAGGCGTAATTTCCTCATACCCTTTCCTGATGTGTTTTGAAATGAATTGGCAAAAGACATGAGAAGTGGCTTGAAAAGACCAAGGAAGTAGAAGTAATGATAAGATTGATGCATCTGAAATATACTGAATAACACAGCAGAAACTTGGAAATATTTTCACACATGGCTTACAAGTTAGGATCCAGAAATGCTGTGGATGCGATGACTTGGTCATAGTCTTAAGAACTTTTGAATGCCATCATCTTGTCATTGGGTTCTATGAAACTTGCTGTGTAGAATATCAAAGAAAAATAACTTTATTCTGCAGTGGTTTTAAAATCGCCATTAAAGAGACTAACAAACCGTAGCAAAATAATGTGTATTCCAAACATGCCCAAACAATGGCTTAGCGCTGAATATTCAATAAATAAGTTGATTTTTTTAATAGTAGTTATGTTCAGTATCAGTGGTTGACAACTGCTGTCACCCCATTGAATTGTGCTAAATCCTTCTAAACAAGACACCCCTGCAATAAAGCCTCACTTGTAATCATTTTTTTGGCAAGCACATCTTACAATTGTTGTTATTCTAACTGCTCACGCTCGTGTATAGCGTGAGGTGCCAATGTTTCAGTTCCAAACATTAAAGATGTGGTGATAGAGAAGGCGAACCCTTATTAATCCTGAGAGATTTGCTTAATTGGGACACAATGTGAAGATTCTCAACAATAATAACAGATGATGGGGAATAAATAGGCATGGCAGGAGAGAGGCAGTTTCTAGTGTGAATTTCCCTTTGCTTCTGTTTAATTGCATTACATACTGTGGGAAGTATCTCGAGTATGCATTTTCTAGTTAATTTTTCTTGACTGCATCCGTCTAGCTACTGCTCCTGGACACTTTAATGTTTGATAATACTCTATTTGCATACGACTACACATCTATAGCTGTCATTAGAACCAATTTACATACATGATTTGCTTCTTGAAGTGTCAACGTCTGAATTTTATCTAGAGACAGGAATAGGGTCAGGAAAGTTTAATTGATTGTATAATGCAATTGAAAAGGCTGGCAGGGATCTAGGGCAATTTTGGAACATCTGTCTTTGAGTCATCAAAAATAAAGCACATAACAGCTGTGATAACAGCAGGATTATGATTAGATATACAGCATTCACCATCAGATTGAACAAGGATTGGAAAACAAAAAGGAGGTAAATAATCAGTTTTGATGATAATACGAGAATTTTTAATAAGTCTCTTTGTATCTACATATAAACTCGTAAAAGGTTAAAAGTTGAACAGGAATGTAAACTATCTGTTTTGGTTTTTCTATTAAAAAATCTTATGCATTGCTGAAAAATAGAACTTGTTGCCTAATAGTGCAGTTGTGTAGCTAAACGTTGCATCCCACTTACTACATTGTGTGATGTTAGCAATTCCCGCTTCAAAATGGCAGCTACCGGGTTCTGTTCACAATTTCTGCTTAAGGGATCCATGAAACACGTGATTTGTTCCTTTTATAGCATGGAATCAGCTTTATCTGCATATCTATTATGTTTTTTGTTAACTGTACTTTATGCATAACATGAACAATCCTTTGGATGTTAATATAGTGAACTGTACTATGTAGTTTCAAACATGGAAACTTCTGTGTCTGTGTTTTGTCTTTTTTTGATCATGTCTACTATTTACAGGTATACCTGTTTTCTCTATCTGCTCAGGTTTTGCCCTGCATGGCGTTTATGCTTCAGTTATTTTGTATGTGAATGTCACCTAGTTTGAGACTGACATTGTTTTAAATGTGGAAACTACTGGTTAATTCATAGTATGCACATCTAAGTAGTACTTCAGTCAGTCTTCCAAAAATTAAGTCAAATGTTTGCAATCTGAAATTGTTTCTTAGTTGCAGAACTGATTATAAAACATGAGGAAGTGTTAACTATTCATGAGATGTATTACTGTATGTCATTTCTAGTTTGTAATTTGATGAAAACTGAAGATATAAAAGGTATCTAGCTATGGAAACTTATTTTAGAACTTTTGCATCCACAACTTTTGGATGCAATTCAGTTAAACTTGGTTGTATGACTTTATAACCAGAAGAGAACACTTTATGTTCTGTTGTCACCATATGCATTTTTCTTCAGATTTATTCTTATTTCATAACTTCAGTATTCATTTATGCTTCTACTTATATTTTAATTCATGAAAATAGGATATGTAAATAATAACACTTTCAAAATGAAAGCACTGGTTTTTTTCTTCAATCAGTATGAAAAGTCATTAAGCTGCAGCAAAATAGAAAAAACTACAGAATGCTTGCAAAAATATTCAGCCTAGGGCTGCTTTCTTGTCCACAGATGATTGTTTAACAAATTAATTTCAGGATCAAACTAGAAGGCTGACATCAGTTGAGTTGCTAAGATGTTCTGTGGCTGTCCAACTACAGTGTGCTATTGGCTTTGCAAGAACGTTTTTGTTTCTGAGATTTCTCAGCAACTGCCCCATGTGGTATAAGGCAACTTGGAGCCTTGGAATCTGTCACTTATTTATTTCAGATGCCCAAATTACTGTTTCATTTAGGAGTATGTTTTGGCACAGAAAAGCACCAACTGCGGAGAAGTATGCGCTCTATGCCAACTAGTTTTTTCCATCCATGATTGTTAGTGTGCTGACACTTATGTCATAATCAGTGTTTAGCAGATTGCACTATTGTTTTAATTTCTCCAGGCTCTGTAGAGTTTTCTCTTGGATCTTCATATGAACATAATACTCTCATTTACTGCAGCAAGTGCATGTAAAATTTCAGCAAAGAAACAATATATAGTGCTTTAGTGGTAGCAAATAAAAATCATGTAATCAGTGGCCTTCAAAAGATACTGAGATAGCCTATCTCAAACAGTAATTAAGAATGGGTATCACACAATAATATGACAGAGCATTTTGAGAGCCACTGTTGGTTAGTTTTATTGCGGTAATTAAAATAGGTAGGTTTTTGACTGATCATTCATGCCATCAGGAGTTGTTTTCTAGTTCAGTTTCTCACCTGCCTTAAGACTGCTTTAGTGCTGCTCTGATTCTGAACTATACCAAAAATGAGTGGATTTCTAGTCTTTTTGAAGTGAAAATGTAGGAAGTGCATGTAGGAAGTATTAAACATGTGGGAAGAAGTCAAGTATGCTCATAAATTTTACCTATAGAGCTAATATAATGCCAGCCAATGCTGACATCAGCAATTTGCTTCCATAATGTAAAAATTTTGTACAAGTTTGTTTCCCTTGATGATGAGGACTAATAGTTTGAGGAAAATGTGAGAGGGAAAGGTGAATTCTTCTAAGGTAGTTCTACTTTGATTTTTTTTTTTTCTTTTCCTCCCAAGTGAACTAAAATATCATTATCAACCTGAATAAAAGTGTCCATGTAAGTTATATTAAGTACAGTAAATGCACTTTCACTGAACTACAAATGGTAGTAAGCTTCCCAGGCTGAGAAGTACTTGGAATTCATCTAGTTTGAATAACCTGTCACAAGGTTTTAAATGTAGCAGAAGTTTGCTCACCAGCTGCCATATTCAGATCTTCTATGTTAGGGCTTCTGTACTACTAAAGCCAAAGATGTTCTGGAATGTGAGGTGTAGATGACAGCAGATATTGCTAGGCCTCCCATGAGTCTGCAGTTGGCATGTTGTGATACTAGCAAAGTCAGAGAAAGAGGACTCTTGAAGATCGAGCTGAAGTATTTTGAAAGTAAAAGGAGACAATGCAGGAATTCAACTTAAGTGTGTGCAGATGGGTGCAAAGCACAACTCGCAGGAGAGAGGTGACTGGTGTGCAGCATTTGGGGGAAAATGAGAGTCTTCTACAGGAAACACAGGGCTTCCCTGGCAATGCCTCAGTAAGGAGGAAGATTTTTTTTTTTTTTTCAAGATTAAAAGATTTGTATTCTTGCAGATCTGGAGGAATTTACTCACGTAGTTGCCAGAGTAAGAAACTGCAACTTCAGCTTGTTTTCTTGGTCTGTGTTTCAGGGTCCTGTGCCAGCTAGCATCACCCAATGCTGAGAAGCTTTGTCTTAAAGTTTCTGAACTTCTCCTTCTTGCAGCATGGCTCTGTGGGAACTTAGTACTAATGGCTCTTCCCAGGACCCAGCAATGTTGAGGGTACTGTTGTGCACAGGGTGTCACAGAAGAGGTTATATAGTGGGTATCTTCGTTAGCTCCTTTTTACTCAGCTTTTCCCTTGTCCCTACAAGGAGGACAATTCCCATACATACATGCGGGGCATAGTAATCAATATCCTTTCAGTTGGGGTTAAAATTCCAGGCACTGTCCAGCAGCCCCTTCAAACCAGAAGTATTTACTTGTAAGAGTCTGGTGTAGGATGGGGTACAAGGAAATCTATCACTGTTTACTCTTCCAAGCTGACTGTTATGTCTTTGGAGTAGGACTTGGTGAAGGAATGCCTTCACTTTTTTGTAAAGGATTTGAAAGTTAGCTGTCTTCAACTTACCAACTACATGTGCATGGCAGATAATAAAACTATTTTTATTTTATTTTATGAAGTCTGGGGAAAGGCTTGTGTGAGTCCTAAACATGATTGATAGCTCTGTTCACAACGCAGCAGTTTTGATTTAAATCAAGGCTCATAAAAGATGGCCATGTTCTTTGCATAAGGATAAGACAATAGAATGAATAATTATTTTGCTTGTGATATCTCTGGGCATATGAGATGGTTGCCATCTTCTTTTCCCTGAGAGACCAGGGAAAACATTTAGGGGTGCTATAGCTGCAATTAGAGAGAAACTTATTATTCGGGTGGCTGGAAGCATAGATGGACTGCACAGGGTGTTATTGCTGTATTATTTTTTTTAAGGTTTTCATCTCCTGAGGACATTTAAATCCTTATAGAGAAGCCACATCAAATAGGTGCAGTAGTTCTACACACCTGGATTGTTGTATGTGAATTATTTGGCTTGCACAGCAGGATCTTAGTCTTAAAATTGACCGCATTCACCTTGTCCTGTTTTATTAAACCATGAAGGCAAGTGTGGTGTTGGTGTACTGGGGATCCTGTTGTGTCAGCATAACTGGGAGCCTCAAAGTGATCTTAGGGACAAGATTTTAACAATTAAAAATCTGAACCTGAACTTTACTTCGAAGCACAGGCAATGTCAGTTTTTGCTCTAAAATGGACGTGATAGTGGGTTGACTTAGCTGGCTGCCAGACCCAGTTGCACTTTTGCTCCCTTTCCTCAACACGGCAGGAAAAGGAAAAAAAGATGGGCAAGTTTGTGGGTTGAGATAAAGGTGGTTTAATGAGGAAAGCAAAGGCTGCATATAGAAGCAAAGTGAAAAGAGGAAATTTGTTCTCTACTTCCTATCAGCAGGCAAGATATCCAGCCATTTCCTGGGAAGTAGGTTCCCAGTATGTGTAACAGCTGCTGTGGAAGACAAGTGCCTTAAACACAAATGTCCCCACCCTCCTTTCCCTTGGCTTTTTGTTGTTCAGCATGGTGTCACATGGTAATGAATATCCCTTTGGTCAGTCTGGGTCAGCTGCCCAAACTGTGTCCCCTCCTGGTTTCTTGCCCCCTACCAACCTACTGGCTTTTGAGGAGGGGGGGTGAGGTTGGAGAGAAAGCCTTGCTCCTGTGAGCCCTGCTCTGTAATAGCCATAACCCTGATGCATTATCAGTGCTATTCTAGCCACAGGGGCAAAGCACAGCACTGCATGGGCTGATACAAGGAAAGCGAACTCCATCCTAGCCAGACCCAGTACAGGTGGTACAGGAGAAAAAAAAAAAAAAAAAAAAAAAGGCAAAGTCTGAAAAATCCTGCTAACCAGATTTCATTTTCTCCTCCCTTCCTTACATTCACTGCAATGTTCTTGACTTCCTATAGATTTACCTATGATAATGTTCTCCTCTGGTCTTGAGTATAGTGGGTCTAGAGGTAAAGAGGACTTGTCAAGAACTGTGCTGTGCTTAGCCGCTCATGCTGGCAGGGATGAAACTTGGATCTGTTGCAAGTATGTGCTGGAGCAATTCTGAGGATTGCTTGTAGGCTAAACCTGACCAACAGTGAGGCCAGCAAATCTTAAAGGTGACTTTCCTAGATGTATATTCTCCCTTGAAGCCAAAACATAGATACTTGTTTGGACATCTAACTGGAAATAAAATGTGTGTGATTATATATTTCTATGCATGATTTTCTCACAAATGTACATGATGCGTGTATGAGTCTTGTAATGTTGATGGGAATTCATCAATACAGGCATGAAGAACATGAGTTCACTGTGCTGTCTGGCTTCTTAAATCTATCTATAGGCTTGGTTTGCAAGCCTTGCTTGAAAGTAGACATATACCATGAATCTGGTCACTTTTAGTTCTGAATCTTTCATGATCCAGACTCGTGCATGTTAGGCACTTTGCCTTTTCTGCTGAGCTTGAAAACGCAAGGCTTCTGAAAGGAATAAAATGTTTTGGCATGAGTTTCTCCAGTCACTGTAGCACTAGTGCTTAAGAGCTTTCCTGTATTTATGAGGATTAAAGCATCTACTGATTAGGGCAACACTTTGCAAATTGCATGAAGCTGGTGGTGAAGGACTCTTGCAGATTGAGAGTCTGATACAACAGCCGCTGCAATTGATGTAAAGAGAAGCATAAGCAAATACCACTTTAACAGTGCTTTAGCAGAGGCATGGTTCATTAAAATCAGAGGCTTTTCCACAAGTCAAATCCACCAAAACAGGATAATTTCTTTCTACTTTTACATAACTAGATGTGTGCAAGAGATTTGGCAGAGAACACTCAACAACAAACTGCTGTCTTCAGCCTCTAGCTGAAGCCAAATGTGTTCCTTCCCACCCTCTGAGGACCAGAGATAAGATGATATTCTGGATACAAGGTGGGATCGATTTTCATAGAGTGGCAAGAAGAAAATACCAAAATGGGAATTACAATTTGAATTCCATTTTCTCTAAGTGTCGCTTTGACAGGGGGATATTTCTAAGCGAGACACATTATCTAATACCTAGGAGAACTTCAGCTATGCACTGCAGAGGATGCTTTGTTGTCTCTTACACTTGAGCTTTTCTAATTGTCTTTCTAGGCAATGCAGGTCAGGTATCTGAAGGACAGTGGAGTGGGAAGAGCATCTCCAATATCATGTATTCTAGAGCTGGCATAACAGCACTAGAGTCTTAGAAGAGAGAGACCCTTAAATGCAGTGTTTTTTCTCAGCTGGAGTGCCAAATGTCTCTTGATTACAAGGCTCTTGACAGCCTGCAGATGAGGAGCAGAATGCACTTGGCTTTTGGAAAATAATAAATAAAATGACAGCTAGGCCACCTCTTCTCCCCTAGTGCTGTAACTTTACATGCTCTCAGACTTACATAGTCCAATGCTGTGCTTGAAATCTTGATCCTGTTTTAAAATAGTGAGTTTTCTGAAACACTGCTTAGGCATTTAGTATTTGAAAACACAGGAGTTGCTTTAAAACTCCAAAATGTACACTGTCAGGTTTTCAGTCATAAAAATTCAGTCCAAGTCTTTTTCTTTTTTTAAATAAAACAACCAAAAAACCTGAAGATAAGTAGAATGTTCTGTTTGCAAATGGGAGGGGGAGAAGAAGAGCAATTAAAAATGTAAGAATAGAAGCTAATTATGAGCAATTCAGGCAGAGCTTTGTTTAGAAAATGTATCAGTATAAAATGGATAGGTGAATAGATTAGCACTGATTGCAGTTTTTACGTATAATAGTCTCTTTTTCATGAGTAATCATTAGCGATTATAATGCAGGCTTTAAATCAGCCTGGGATGGGACTGCACTGTAATATGAATGCTAAATAATTGTACGTTCCCAGGCAGAAGAAGAAAATAACTTTGCGATTTGGTGATAAAATCCATAGTGCAAGTATTTCCTTGGACTGTTTGTCATTTAGCTCTTTATTTCATCTCTGGGTTCAATAGTGTTAGCATTGAATGCTAAGGTTCATCACACAAATATTGTTACCTTGTGTTAGCTGGGAGTGGAAGTTGCAATTATGCTTTTAAAGAAGTATGAATTCATGTAGTAATTACTGGTGGTTATTAATTTCTAAAGGAAGTAAAGATTATCCAGGTGATAAAGAGGCTAAAAGTAATAGTGTAACACGCTGTACGGCTGTAACAGTGCAAATTTATTTGGAAGTTGTCTGTGCCATTGATCCATGATAATTTACTTCCTGAGCCTGAAGGTTTTTAATTGTGCAGGACTATATGGGGAGACCTTGTTGATGGTGCCTGATAACACCTGGGATACTACTTCTTTTGTTGATGGTTGAGATTTTTAGGTGTGCTAATGAGCACTAAAAAACCCCTTATCCTGGTTTGCATCTTCATTTCTGCTCAAGATTGCGACCCTGTTATTTAAGGTTCTTAATCCTATCCTGAAGAGTCTACATTTCTAAAGGATACACACCTGGCCAAGAATTAATGGTCCAAGTAATGGCACCAAAGTGAGCTGTGAGAATTACAGACACAGATTCAGTTTCTTGTTTCCTTGAATTTATTAATGTTATTTTAATGGCAATAGGCTTGTGCTTTCTGTCTGTCCAACTGTCAGTCCCTTGTCCCACATCCTACCTCACTTACTGGCTAATTTTAACCAAACCAGACAGATGGTTATCAAGAAGATAGGTTTCTCTAAGTTTTGTGTAAATTGGTGGCTGAGGAAGGAAGAAATTGGAGCAGCCTGCTTCTTCATTCTCATAGTATAGAGAGTGGGAGAGTAAATATGGTGAAGGGGAAAGATAATTGAGCAGAAAATTGTAGGAATAGATGACAACAATCTGGAAAAAAAAAAAAAAAAGTAAAGCTTTGAACTGCAATGACTGACGCCCAGGCTTAAAAAAGGCTTTTCAATAGGAAGGTAGGAGTCCTGGTTTGACGTTCCCCTAATGTCAAGTTGATGCTAAGTTTTACCTCTTGATTGCTACCACATTTCTGGTTCCAAATAAAAATCAGTTTTATTCCAGAGTTTTTAAAGATGTCTTGGATACAGGAAACTGCATAGTTTTTCTGTATGCCCGAACAGAAGCTGGAAGTAATTACATAGAAAATGTATATAAATCTATAAGCTTATAATCAGATATCTTCTGACTGCACAGACTTCTCAGAGGTGTAAAGGTTTCAGTGTCTTGAGAAACTAAGAAATGCTCTAAAAACATGGTAGCTAGCCAGGGGCAGGCTGACCATTCGCTGGTGCAGCTGTCCCTCCCTGCACTGCTTGGTGCAGCACGTCGTCCCCCAGCATCCTTACACTATATGTGCATCTGCTCTTATTGGCAGCGCTGTAAATAGGAGTGAACAAAGATAAGGTTCGGTTTCACCCTGATGGCTTCTGGAAGGGTTTGTCTTGCCAATAAAATAAAGACGGAATTTTGAGCTTGCCTGTTCTGTACTGAACAGGGTTTTACAGGGTGTCAGCTAACAAAACTGCCAGCACAACACTTTTACAAGTTTAGACCTATGTATTTAGGTAACAGTTCATAGGAAGCATGCATGTATTTTATAGAAATGTAGCCTGGTGGGTTTGGGTTTTTTTGTTTTCTATTTTTAAAGTGCATTAGGGAAAAAACCCTGAGGTTATAGCTTAAATATCTGTTAAAAATCAATGCCAGCTACCAAAAATGGAACATATTGGAGCTGGGAGGAAGGGGCAGATTAAGAGCACCAGGGCAAAACTCAAGGGTTCTCATGCATGTGTGTGTAGTCTCCCCCCTCAATGAGAGAGAAGCTTATAAGGCATGCAATCAGATGTATTTGCATATGTGTGTTTGTGTATCTATCTATCTCTATCTCCCATTTTTGAAGGGATAGTCAGCCAGTGCCTCCACATTTTGATTTTTCTAGGTCTCACTTTTCCCTGTTCTTCCCTGGAGAAGACTAATATCTAGAAATATGGGAGAGGGAGACTGTATACTGCAGGAATCTGCATTCTAATATGTTGGCTCTACCCTGAGGAAATGCCCTGCAGGTATAAAAGCACTGCACACATTATGCTTGGCCAGTCCAACATGAGCACTTCTCCTAACAAGGTCTCCTTTCACACGAGTTCTACAAGTTTCTATAAATAACAGTGTTTTTAATAGCCCAGTCAATGCACTCAAAAAAAAAATGTTTTGGGAAATGTAGAATTAATTGCCTTTCTTTTCCCTACTTAGAGATTTCTAGGACTCTTTTTCCCAGATCCCTGTTAGAGGGACATGCTGTCATTCTTTACCCTGTAAGGGCTGCCTTATCCACCAGTTTTGTGTGAATTTTGCTATTAGAACTGTGTTTAATATTTGCCTGCAGAAAAAGTAGCCTTAATTTTTGATGGACCTAAATCTTAAAGAATTAAAAATCCACAAATACTTAAACCTTAAACTGCATCTGAAGGGGTTTGTTCCGATTTTCATTAGTCCTTTTCGTAGTTAAAAGGAATGCTTTAAGTGATGCCTGAAATCTTATCTTAGAAAGTATTGAAGTAGAGCAATTAATCCCCTCAACCCCTAGCACTGATTATTCTTTCTAGTTGCAATGATTCAGAAAATTGTGAATATTCTGGTCCAGCTATGTCTACTCATTTCAGTGAATGAGTGTCAGAGAAATATTTTGTGCTGCTTTGGTAGTAGTGGTGGTTAAACTACTGCAACTGTAAGCATCCAAACATTTTGTGGATCAGCCCCTGAGGAACATGGTATGGAGGGTACCCCTGGCTGCTGGCACCTCTGGAGTTTGTGTGTTTAATTATGCTCCTTGGTCACCTTTTTAAGCCCCCTGTCCTCATGGTACCCTCACTTTGGTCTAATAGTGCTTACTCTTCAGATACCCCATGAGCATCAGTAACAGGATTAGGGGAGTAAGGTGAAAAACAGTCAGATTCTGACTGTTTGCAGAAAGCTATGATGGCTCTGATAGCTACATGTTTTTAATAAATGAGTTGAATCACTTTGGGATTGAAGCAGCCTAAGCCTAACCAATTCAGAGTCTTCCCCCTTTCCATTGGCTTTAAAGGAATTTGTCTCTTTAATTTTTTTGTGTGTGCTGTGCACAAGTGCTTTAGCACTTGAAACGGTGACGCTTTATGAAGTGGAAGAAACAAACTGATACAGTGAAGTGAGACTGAGGAAAGAAGGGCTTTACCTCCTTCCTTCCCACTAGTTGTCTTCAGTGTGACGTGAACAGTCCCATTCCCCACCACTTGCCTGAGTTGCTTGACAGTCTGGGAGCAGCTGCAGGAAAGCATCTGAGTATGAAAGAAATGATATATCAGGTGCTGAAGGAGAGGTTAAAATGTCTGTTTGCCCCAAGTCAGATAATAGTGTATAAGTTATGGATAAACAGATGCACAGCTGTCCTTCATCTTTCATGCTTCTGTTTATATACAAAAATAAATGTGTTTCCTCAAATGTAAAGTTATTGTACTCATTTAAACAAACATTACGTGTGTGGGGGAAACCTCAGCCTTTATCTAGTCCATAAAGGCAATAGAGATTTTTATATTTTCTTACTATAGAGGAGCTTCTGGAAGAATAATCTCAGCCCTCCTTCAAGTTTTTACACTGTCCTTTGCATAACCTCATGGAAGGCTGAGACAAATGGAAATTCCTGTGTGAGCAAATACCAATATGCAGCAAAATGGGGATTAAGCAGAATTAATGTCATTTCCCCAGTAATAGATTGCCATTAAGGAATGTGAGTAACAAGGCAAACGCTCTGCCTGCAGTGAATCAAGGAAGTTGTGCCTGCCCTGCCCCTCCCATGTTTTTTTTCACCAGCAGATTGAGATTTAATTTCCATATATGATAGAGGGTTTTGGCTGGAATTCCTGTAGTGTTGGAGCTAAGCACCTCTGAGAGCGCTCTCGTTTGCACTCTTGCGGTATGTGCTTGCAGACAGGTTGGGGGTTTTTTGTGCTTGAATTCTGCTCACCTCCACACCTGGCTTGTCTGTGGTGAGCTGATAAGATATCAGTATATCTAAACGAGGAGCATGTGAATGATCTCTTCTTGCTCTATTCTTCCCCTCCTGTGATTTGTAAGTGTTAAAGCACTCATCTGTTCTGGCAGTTAATGTATGCAGCCTCTCAATAGCTAATATCCTGTCATAGGCAGTGCAAACCGGCTTAATCTGGTTCACTGCTTTAGCAAGTAGTTGGGAAAATATAGGTGAAATGAAGAACTCAGCTACTAGCTGGGAGACTAGCGCTTGCCCTGCTGCAGAGTGATACAGAAATATTACACGGAAGATTGCATCTGTAACAGAAAGATCTCCACTTTGTTGCTCACAACAGATTGGCCGTAGCAATGTGTATCACTGCAGCTCTGAAGTCTATTACTTTGCAATATGAACACTTAACGCTTGAGGATTTAAAATGCAGATGCAAAAAATCTGCAATGAATTATAACCTGGCAGAGATGACCAAAAACAGGGGGGGGAATTTATTTTTTTTATCTGCAGAATCCATCATCCTAGATTTTTGGAAGTATGTTTCATTTGCTTTGGTAATAAAAAATAAAAAGTTAGTCATTTGGGCTCCAAATGCTCCTCTGCCTGATATGCTGGGGAAGGAGTTAATAAAAACAAATAAAAACCCAGGCTCTCCCAGCACCAGACAAAATCTTTTGCACCTACAGAAGATCTGCCAGAATGAACCTCTACCACTTTACTGCCAACTTTGCCTTTTCCTCCGAGTTCCCCTTAACATTTTCACAACTTTCCCTCCTGCCATACGTTGTACTTAAATAATACAAATAATAGAATGCAAACCCAGCTGAACCTGTGTTTTAAATTTCAGCATCCTTACTTTGAACTGATGTCGTCTCCAGGGTTTTGTTTTATGATTTACCCTGTATTATATGGTATGTCATTAACAAAATTGGAAAGGGACTTCTGTATTGCATGTCTTGGCTTCTCTGGAAGAAACAGTAAGGACAGAAGAGTGGTTTGGGGAATTTCTGGAGTCAGCTCTTGCTGTGCCAGCCAGTTATGTTTTTTGGGGAGGTGAATGGTAGAAACCTCCAGAGATACTGCGCAGCAAAGCAAACCACCTCTTTTAAAAGAGCCAGACATGATTCTAAAATTAGGAGATGATGGCAAGGCCAGAGGCTCAAGAGCAGGGCTGGGTGAGCTGCAACCTTTCCTGCAGTGTTGTGACCCCTTCCCTGGGGCTGCCAGGGTATGGGGGCAAGGACAGGGCACCGTTACCACTTACTGTAGTGTGAGTCTCCCTGTCCGACCAGGTACCGAGAGTGGCTTGTCGTAAGTCAGCCTGGCTCTTTATAGAGAGGTGTAGTAGGACAAGGTGTATACCGTGTACCTTTGCAGTTATATTATTAATTGCATGGTTCTGGAGCTTGGGAGATGTGTTTTGAAAATGTTGGAAATAGGCTGTAATGATTGTGGTGTGCGGGCATTTGTGTGTGGTTTTAGTAACAAGCTTGCTATTATCTACATCAGTATGAAGGTTCTATATGGCTATAGTACTTCTCCTCTGCCTAGCAGAGAAGTCTTTAACCACCTCACTCCGCTCTCTACTTGTTTGTTAAGGGAATAAATTGTAGGTGATAATTTATCACAAAGGAAAGAGCTCCTCTGTCTGATTTTGAGATGTGTCCTTCTGAGATGCAGAGGTTATGGTTACGCTGTGTGTTCTTTTAATGATACAAGAAAGGCATGGCTTATTGATCTGTCACTGAATGCTGGTTTGCTGCCTTTTCTGTCTGTCTGTTTGCTGTTTGGTTTTTTTTTTTTTAATAGAGGTTATGTGAGTTATTGGGTTTTTTCTACTGTTTTAGCCAAGTTATAACTTGTTATAGAGGAAGCTGGCAGTGACCTCTCTGAAGAGACTTCCTATCACCTCTCATTAGGAGGGTATTTTGCAGTATCTGGAGAAACTCAGCACCTCTGCTGTGTGCATCTCCAGCCTTTGGAAGTCAACAAAGGAAAGCTTTATGGCTGGGACACCACTGTTTCTTTGTTTTCTTAAATTCTGTTCCTTCTTAGCTCAGATGTAGGATGATGATAATTCTAACTTCCTTTCTGTTGTTGCTTTTTGTACAATAAAAATGCTGGCATCAGGCCTAACTGTAGCTTCAGCGGTAAAAGTTAGAAGCTATTTTTTGTGGCACTGCCTGAGCCTTAGAGCCTGCTTCTCTGCGTGGGGAGGTGGGATGAATGCCTAGGGAGCAGGGCCAGTGACTGGTGGGGATGGACGTATGCTGGAGTTGCCTCCTGACTCTTCATAGATCAGCCCTTGGGGAAATTATTTCAGGAATTTCATGCCCTATAGCTGTGATCTTAGAGCTTTTGAATGTTAGTTATACTCTGTAGCCACCATCTGAAAAAAATGCTGTCTATTGCTCCAGAGTCTCATCTCACTGAGGCAAGTCCCCTTGGCAAACTCCCTTGGTGCTCATACCAGTGGAGACAAGCCAGCTGTTCTTCGTTGCCTTAAGGAGTAAAATCTGGTCACCTTGCCCCAGTGGCTACTTCATTTATTTAATTTTAATTTTTGTTGTTGTTTTTGCCTAGGATAACAGCCTTCTTGTGCTGCCAGCAAATATATTTAGTTTTGCGGAAGCCTGGTAAATATGCAATGTGGTAGACATTTGTTTGTAATCGGCTACCTTTTGTTGCGCGATACCCCAGTGCACTAAGCAGATGCACAAGACTGTAGGATAAAGATTGCGCAAGTCTCCCTGAGTCCGAATTCCCCAGCCTGAGGGAGTGTCATATTGCCTTGTAAATAAGACTCTAATAACTTAAGTTTTGGCTCTAAGTTTACACACAGGGTTCTATTTTGTCTATTTGTGTTTTCTATAAAATTAAGGTTTTTACGCTGATCTCCTTTTTAATGCTCGTGTTTTCTCATTAGTGTTTTGCTTAGGGAGTGTTCTCTCAAAACATCTACCCTGTCGTTTGTGAGAGCGCTCTGCAGAGTGCCATTATCAGGCTTGCATGATGCACTCTGTGCTTGGCATTTATTTGTCACGGAACAGTTAGCGCACGCTGTGTCTAGTGTTTCTTAGGTAGCAAGTATGTGAACTTTATCAATCAGAGTAGGATCTGCTTATCCCTGGCCTTGTTCTCTACCTTTCATATAGATTTTACGGTGGTGTGAGTTCATTGACTATACTGAACTTCATACTGGTAAAAAAACCCCCACCCACTCAACAGAACAACTGGTCTGGCAATCATCTGGATCCTGTCCTACAGAAGGGTGATTAGAGTTATAACACGAGTTATAGGAATACTGTAGAAATGATAAAAAAGAACATATAGCAATAATACACAGACCAGTGATAAGTAAAATCCCTTTCTTGCTGGTAACTTTATTCCTGAGCACTGCTTTCAACAGGGTGATTATTTTAAAAAATAATGCCTGTAAAAGCTAGCAGCTATATAGAATAGTGAGAAGCTCCCAGAGAGCAGTGTTTCTCAGCCTTTGAAACCTGTGCCTCGCTTCAGGCTTCTGCAAATCTTCTGTGTGCTTGGCCATGCTGTGAGTCACGTGAGTGTGCCAAAGGTCCTTGCACTTTTTCTTGTGTAAAGGCACGCCTTGGAGCTGCGGGAGATGATAGCTTTCAAGCTGACAGCGAGGAATGCTTCCTTCTCAATACGAACACTTAGAGTAGCCTGATACATATTTCGCTTTATCTCTTTATGTTTAGTCATGATATGCAGTTTTAAGAACTCTGTGTTACCAAAAAGTCATCTTCATAGCAATGAGAAATGGGGATTATAGATTTTTCTACCTGTGTAGTTCTGCTGATGGCTTAGTGTGGTAAATGTCAGCTGAACTGAGCTGTCAACCCCTATCAGGTATAAATTGTCATGTGATAACTAAGCATGAAAGCTAAACAAGATGTTATAGGTCATTTTTATGTTATTTTCTGATATCACACTTTCTCCACTAGTAGAGTTGTTATGGTGGTAATGGAGATGGGCAAGGTAAAAAATGTGTGCTAAAATGGAGCTTCTGTTTCATCCTAATGAAAACCTTTTTGTTTATTAAATACCCTTTTCAGTTTGAAACCCTTGTGCTTTGTTAGTTTACTGATATATGACAGATCATGTGGGGACACAGGGTGAAGTTGGTGATCTGGGTTTGTCAGCTTTTGTGGGGCTCCTGAGAGACTTTGTCATGGCAGAGCACAAACATGGTTGTCTCAAAATGGGGGAGAGACGTGGATCTGATGGATGGGCCACTTGGTGGATAAGGAATTGGCTGGATGGTTGCACTCAAAGAATTCAAAGAGTTCCAGTCAGCAGCTTGATGTCCAAGTGGCACTCCTCAGAGGTTGGCACTGGGACCGGTGCTGTGGAACGTCTTTGGTGACATGGACAGTGGGATCAAGTGCATCCTCAGCAAGTTTGCCGATGATGCTAAGCTGACTGGTGGGGTCAATACGCTGAAGTGAATGGATGCCATCCAGAGAGACCTTGACAGCCTTGAGAGGTGGGTCTATGCCCACCTCATGGAGTTCAACAATGTCAAGTGCCAGGTCCTGCACTTGGGTTAGGGTAAGTCCCCATATCAATACGGGCTGGGCAGAGAATGGATTGAGAGCAGCCCTGAGGAGAAGGCCTTGGGAGTGCTGGTGGATGCAGAATTCAACATGGCCTGACAATGTGTGATTTCAGCCCAGAAAGCCAACTGTATCCTGGGCTGCATCACAAGGAGTGTGACCAGCAGGTTGGAGGAGTGATTCTGCTCCTCTGCTCTCATGACACCCCGCCTGCAGTGCTGCATTCAGCTCTGAGGCCCCCAACATAAGAAGGACATGAACCTGTTGGAGTGGGTCCAGAGGAGGCCACAAAGATGATCAGAGGGCTGGAGCACCTCTCCTGTGCAGACAGGCTGGGAGAGCTGGGGTTGTTCAGCCTGGAGAAGAGAAGGCTCCACAGAGACCTTATATAGCAGCCTTTTAATACTTACAGGGGGCTTATGAGAATGATGGGGACAGACATCTTAGTAGGGCCTGTAGTGATAGGACAAGGGGGAATGGTTTTAAACTGAAAGAGGGTAGATTTAGGCTATATATTAGTAAGAAATTCTTCACTGTGAGGGTGGCGAGGTGCTGGCCCAGGCTGCCCAGAGCAGCTGTGGATGCCCCATCCCTGGCAGTGCCCAAGGCCAGGCTGGACGGGGCTGGGAGCAACCTGGGCTGGTGGGAGGGGTCCCTGCCCCTGGCGGGGGGTTGAAACTAGATGGTCTTTAAGGTCTTTTCTGACCCAAACCATTCTATGATTCTATGAAACAACAGAATTAAATGGTTGCCACTGAAAAAATTTCCTAACTTATCTGTTTTTACCTGCAATGCAAATTCAGACCGCTGTGTTGCTAACCCTTCCTAATTTATCTCAACCACTAAACAATTACAGCAGCTTGCGTGTGGCTCCTACAGCTCCTTTAGCAAAAGACTTGGGGAATATTTGTAGGCAGGCAGCTATAACCTGTTTCCATTATAGGATTTCTTTTGAATTTTTGATTTGGGGAAAAGAAATTAAAGCATACTGTTCATAAGGATTTGTAGCTAATGTAGACATTCACTTTGGGTGAGGACTAAGGAGGCAGACCCATCCCCCGCTGACTGTTTGCCCCTCACAATCTGATTTAGATGAATTATTGTTGTCTCCTGAAGGTGAATTCTTAAGTTCTGCTGATGGCACGCATGGGGAAGTGTGCTGGGCACTTCTTGCTTCTGTAGGATGCCTGAGGCATGAAAAGGCTTCTCAGACACAGGTACTCATTTTTATCAACTTGTCTTGTTATACTTGAATGGCTGCACGTGCAAATTTCTGCAATGAGGGGGTGGATATTGAGGAGCTACTGGCCACCCACTAGTGAGGTGCTGAAATACAAGTAATGAAAGGACAGTGTGGATGGGAATGGGCACTATTCTGTAGAACAAAACGCTCTTGTTCTGTAATGTTCCTTGTGGCAAGCTGTGACTGGGAAGATTGACCAATGTGCTTAGTGTGCCCATGGCTTTGCATCCCTTCATCTCAATGTAGGGGTTGCACCTTGAAAAATAAATCTGCATGCACCAGAGAAGGAAGCTTGGAAGCTTACAAAACCCCTTTGCTACCATAAACAGTATTTGGGATTTTACTACTTTACAGCCTGTATTGTGGTCTTTACAGAGGAAAATGACTGTGTTGGTCAGATGGAGCTCCCTGGGATGATTGTGCTTTTTCAGGGGAGCAACTGGGCAAGCACAATTTTTCAGAAGTTAGCAGGCAGGGGAAGAAGTGGGAGAGACACACTGGGAGCTAGAAGCCTTGAAGATGGTAGTAAGGAGTATGGACCAGGCAGACAGCCTGCAGGGGATATTGCATGCATGTTGTGCTGCAGCTCGTTCGCAGAGTTAACTGAAAACAGACCTGAAAGTAAGAGCCTGCCTGGAGGAACGCAGCAGGGGAAGGAGAGATTTGGTAAAAGCCCTTAAAACGCTTCTGTTGTCTTTTGCCTAATGACAGGAGTTTAAAGGGATGCTTGTACTCCAGATGGGGGATTGAGTTTTTTTTATAAGATTAAGTGCTGTCATCTTTGGATGTAGATACAACTTCTCATTTAGTTGTCTGTATTTAAGTAGCCCAGGTTTCATTGCAAGGCCAGATTTAGATTTCTGTTATAGGCTAGATCTTCTAAAACTTCATTACGTGGAAGCTGGACTCCTCTGTGTGTCTCTTTCTTGTGTGCTTATTCACTAAAATGAAATTATACAAAGAGCTTGAGTCTTCAGTTTCCCTCATCTGAATTAGTGATCCAGCTGCTGCAGAAAGAGGCACCGAAGGAGGGGAGGGGAATTCGTACTTAGGTCCCTTCTTTTGTTGGCTCTTCAGAGTTGGCCTCTCTGCTCTAAGTGCAGATGAGTTTCATAACGCAAGCTGAATGCAAAGGCCAGTGTTATGGTCCACAAACAGAATAAGAAGCAGACTGGAAATTGTTTGCAGGAATTTTATAAAGTCAATTAATAAGACTTAATGGAAGCAATTTTTTCTCCTTCTCCCTATTTGCAAATTCTTTTGCTGAATTCCTGCAGGGCTCTTACATATGTCATAACTTGTGACCCTGTGACATAAAAGACTTTGATTCCCTCTAGAGGAATTGGTCTTGTTAGGAGGGAGACCAAGCATAGATGAAAACACAGTAATTCCCAGAGTTTGACTCCAGCTGTTGCTTAGCTAAAAGCTACTTTTCTGGCACTATGAATGTAACAAAGCAAGACAAAGAGAAATCCAGGATGTTCAAATGTAACTGAGTTACACTTTTAGTTGAGAAAAGTGTTTTATTAATCAAATGTGATTTTTTTTTTTTAACTTCTAAAATATATTTTTCATTTTCATTCATCTCCTATAGGAGACAAGCTTATTTCCTAATTCAGCCTGACAAACTGAAGGGTGGAACATGCTTTCCTGGTCAAACTAAACTGCCGTGAAATCTCTGGTGACTTTTCTTGATAACTACAGAGCTCATTTTCTAAAGCATTTCCATTGGTTTTTAAGGCTTAAACATTGCTGGTGTTCAGGAAAGCAGTATTTGAGTCTTGTGGAAATGAGGTCTTTATAAAACACCTTACGGACTGATTTATTTTTTTTTTTTTAATCTGGGCTGGGCTAAGCAGTTAGTCAGGACAGAGAGGTATGTGCTTTCATCCTCTGTACGATCCTTCTGCTCCCAGGATAGAGCAGTGTCTCTCCTTTTGGTCTGTGAAATTGCTGGGTTTCTAAGCAAAAGCGGAGTCTTCTAGGTTTATTTAAAGTACGTCATATCTGTCCTAAACATCCCTTCCTGAACTTTTAAGCTATAAAAATAGAGATTAAGGCAAGACAGGAGCAGATTGGTAGTGAAAGAAACTTTGTTTTGGTAGATGTTGGACTAAGTCAATGCTTGATGCTCTAAACAGTCTCATTTGTGGTAGTCCTGTATGTGTCCTGTGACATACCAGAGCAGTTAGGGAACCCTTAGCCTGTGATGAAACTTAAATACGATTACCTTTGCTCCTTGTTTTGCAAGAAGCCTCTTTGAAGTGATGTGATGGAGTGGGAAGAGATTTAAGTTGTAACTGAGGCCACCATCTGCCAGCTTTGTACTGATGTGACTCCTCATGTTTCTGTGATTTGCGGAAGAACTGGGTCCCACAATTGTCAGGTCCCTGTTCGACTTTCCAAACTGTTGTGTGCCCTTCTATCAGAAGCACTGTCAGAGTGCTTTTGATAGCTATTTTTTTGACCAAAATGAAGTTTCAGAAGGAATCTTTATCACACCAAAATAGGAATATATACCTTAAAAATTTGGGACAGGGAATTCTAGATCAGACTCCTTAAATTCAGATGGTGTGAAGGAAGAGGAAAACCAATCTTTTTTCAGTTGGATATTTTCAAAATATTCAATTCATACCAACTTTTCCAGCACTGCAAATAAGTGGGTGGTTGTAGAGGAATGAAGACAGTGGGTTTGTTAGCATTGATAACATGCAGCTGTGGCCTTGCCTCAGAGGCAGTGGGTTGATTGACATGGATGATACGCAGGTGTAGCTTGTTCCAGCTAAGTGGTTAAATAGCCCTGAGGATTGTGGGAGAGGGGGGTGGGGGTCAGATGGAGGAGCAGTGTGATCTGACCTCTGGAGGAAGGAGATACAGCATGGATGGTAGAGTCTGACCAACGGTAAAGCCTTGTTGCAGTGTACTAGTTTGATTGTGCTGCAACAATTTGTGCCCTGTGTGAGGATCAAACTCACGACCTTCAGATTATGAGACTGAGTTGGACTCTGACTACAACAACTGGTGCCCAACGTAGCCAAGACAAGTGGGAGAACCTGCAACCCACAACAGACACTGTGAGAGGTGAGCCATTGTAACTAATCGATATGGGTATATTACAATATTTGTTGTCCATCTTGACTCAAATTGCAACTTTTGGTACCCAACGTAGATGCGGACTAATTGATACGGGTACAGAAGAAGAAAATTCCACTTTAACAATGCTTATAGATATGTTTGAAAAAAGTGTAAAGTATAACAAGAAGGCAGTAAGAACTTTGCTAGGATGGTGCAAAAGTAAATGATGTGCTAGTTGCACTGAAAAATGTCTTCAGTATTCAGACATGGCAAAATACTGGAAAATTTCTTTTTGAGGCTGCCTCGAGGGATGATAAAATTGCAACATCATCACTAACAACATAGAGATTAGTCTTAGACCTACTAGAACAATTAAATGTGGACAGGGAGACAACTTCTATATTTGCAATGCTTATGGATACATTTGAAATAAGAGGTGTAAAATATGACAAAACGGCAATGAGAATTCTGCTAGTATGGTGTAGAAAGTATGATTTGCCAGTTACAGTGAAAAAGTTTTTCAGTATTCAGACATGGCAAAGCATTGGAAGGGTACTTTTTGAGGCTGCCTCGAGGGCAGACAAAATTGCCACAGCTTCGTTAACAGCATGGAGATTGATCTTAGATTCACTAGGACAATCAGATGTGGACAGTGAGACAAACTATGTATTAACAATGCTAATTTAACCCACGGCCTTCATTCCTCTACAGGTGGTCAGCCATCTGTGACATGAGGCAAGTGAGGCATGTTGCTGCATTGCCACCTAATGGCGGGGTAGACAAGGAAGCGGTGCCGTATCGCCAGTGGTGTTTTGGCAGTGGTAGTGAAGGAACTTGATCAGAAATGGCCAGCTGAGCAACAGTCTCCTGTGACTGGATCATAAATATTAAAAGAGGAACTTCTGATAGGATTGAACATGAGCTACAAGAGAGATGAATGACCGGGAAGCACTTCTTGGACTCTCAAAAGCAATACCATAGGGAATGAAATGCTTGGTCATCACTAATCGTTCACTTGAGTGTTTTAGTTTGAGCTCTTTAGTCTTCCTGGGTTTGAATTTTGTGCAGAACTACTGATTTTGCAAAAGCTAGCTTGAGGGATCAGTGTATCTTATCTAAATGTATGGCCAGGGTACCCCCAACGTTCATGTTTTCAATAAAAGTGCAGCCAGAGGAGCCTGGAATAATAGTTAGGATCTTTCTAATGCTGTATTCGTGTAAAAAATATTTTTTAAAATCATAAACTGCCCATGTGTTTTAAACGTTTAGCTGAAAGGAGCATTTGCCTTATGTTCTCTCTTTCTAAATGAAACATATTCTGGATTTAAAGAGCTAGGATTAAATATTCGGTGTCATCTACTACTTAAAGTATTCTTTGAAGTGTCAGATTCTGACACTTCTGCAACTTGCAAGCACAGGCTTCAGAGGTACTGGCAAATTATGTAAATGAGCAGAGCCCTTTTGGCTGATCTTATGCTTGCTTAAGTATTTATTGTGAGTGTATATACCTGCTGGATGCTCACATTAATGACCATTTAGAAGTACTCAGAGGTTTAAGTCGTAGGATTAGTGTTACCAGCCCCCAAAATTACAACAAACATTCATCCTGAGAAGATGCATACTTACAAAATCCTGAGGTTTCTTTTGTGCTTACTACTAATTATTTTCCAGTTACTGGGTAAAGCTGCTTCTCCCAGTGCTGAAAAGACTAGCCTGCGTCCTCGGGCATGGCACTTTGGGCACTTACTAGAGGAAACTACACTTTCTGTCCTCTTTCTTGCTATGGTAGGCAAGAGGGACAGCTGCTGTTTGTTCATATTATAGGTCTAAAGTTTCCATAGGAGACTTGACAGAGGGCTACCTGTACCCCTCTCTTTTGGAGACTTTGAACTTGTGAACAACAAAAATTGACGTGGAAGAAACCCAAGTCTGCATCGGAGAGGTCTCCTCTCTTTGCTGAATAACCTTCAAGACACCACAGCTTGTTATGGCTTGGCACAGGGGTAGTAATGTATTTTGCCAACAAAATACAGTTTCATCTGTCTTAAACACTCTTGCCTCTATTTTGAGGGTGGTATTGTGGCATGTTTTTCTCTTTTAATTATAAACTTCTCATAGTCCAGTTCAGAGGATTTAATCATGACTTTGAATGCAGTCAAGGTGTGTTCTTTCACCTTCAATGGAATACTGCTATTTGCAGGGTAGTATGGTGGGTTCTAGGCTATTTGTTTTAATGTTTATAACACGATATAGGATAACTTCCTGCATGGAAAATATTTATATGCAAATATACGGTTGGAAAATAGAAATTTATTTTCTGAGTGAAAGGCTGTGCACAACCTCAGATTTAAGCTTTTTCCCTATTTGTGTGTGGTTTATTTCTTCTTTTTCACTCCAAGACTATAATTGGAGGTATACTGTGTCCACTGCAAGGCAGACAAGTCACATCCAAGGATTTAGTTCCAGAGGATTGCGTTGTTCAGGTCTTTGTCCAAACAATTCAAATTTTCTTCTGTTACACATGTATCATGATTTATACATTAAAGTGTTTTCTTGCAGTTGCTTATCAGACTTGGCAGATGCTACCACACAGAACAATGTAGTTCTATTATTTTGTCATACAGATACGCCACTGTATAGAATTGTATTTATTTTCTCTCTGCAGTGCATTTATTATAATCACTGAAATATTGTTAACATAAGGTAAATACCACATTTACAGGAAGGCTAAAGGTGAGGTTAGATTTTTATTAAAGGAAGCTTACTTGGCTACCAGCTGTGTGGTAGAGGAATTTTGATGCATAACCTGCAGGGCAGCCATCCTGCTCAAAAACAGACATTTTCTTAATTACATATATACTAAGAGGGATCTCATTCCCAAACAAATGACTTCTCATTGTATGCAAACTGAAAGGGAGAAGTCTGTGTGTTTTGGCAGGATCAAGACACAGGTTGCAAATTCCCATTTAAAATAAGGAGTCTGACTCTGTGAGGGATTTAGAGTATCTGTAAAGCCACAGAGGATGTTTGGCTTGATTGTTATGGTATTTTAAATATAGGGATGTATTTTAATTTTTCGTAGAAGAAAAGCGATATACCAATAGAAATGAAATAGGTAGGTGTGTGGGGTTTTTTTGTTTTGTTTTTTTTTTTTTTTTTCCCCCCAGGATGAAAAAGCAAAGTGAACATAGCTTTCTTTATCTCCCACTGTGCCCTACCTTTTTAACCAAGGAATCCCATAGAGGACACTGCTAAGGAACTGAAATAAGACAGCTTTGTTGCACTGACATCTTTCTTGACAACCCTGGTACTGCTTTGAATAAGTTTGGAGAATGACAAGGCAGGAAAATCTTGACAAAGTGCCCATTCACTATCCCCAAAGTTTCTGGTACTGCTGTTGAATCTTTTTAATTTCAACCAGTGCTGGAAAAGGAGTATTCAGATGTCTTCCTAGACAGAATGTGTCCCTCTGCTGTAAATTAAATAATGAGCCAACTCACGGGTGGCTGGTGGTCTGTGTGAGCTCATGATTGGCAAGAAGTTTTGACGATGTTGGGGTTTGGAGCCAGAAAGGTGGTGGTTTGGGAAATTAGTGCCTCACATTCAGACTAACAAACAGCAGCAAGGTCTTTCTAATGTTGGGTAAGGTGAAAACTGTACACAGGGAGGGACAGCAATTACTGTCATGAATAAAAAATGATCTGTGGAAATACATATATATAAATCCACTCTGGGGAGTGGAGCCTGTTATCAACTCTGAAAAGCTAAAAGCCCTGAGCACTTGAGTGAAATAAGTGCTCACAGGTAACTGTTGTGTAACGATCTCTATCCTTTTTGAAGGCTCTTAAAAACATGGTCTTGACATGCCACCCATACCTGTTTCTGTAGCCTGTAATTTAGCCTCATTGAGATCTCTGTGGAAACATTGGTGTGTTAAAGCAGAGCTGATTAATTCTGCTGGAAAACATATCGATGCTACTTCGGGTTCAGTAGTTGTGCTCACAGAGCATGCATGTGTGTGTCAATGGAAGTCTCTAAAATTATTTTTTTTTAGTTTGCTTTGTTGTGTCCTGCCCTGCTCCGCACACCCCCCCCCCTCAATCTCTGTGAATGGAAAAGGGTGTTCGCAGCCTGCCACAGACCCAGACCCACTCCCAGGGGCATGCTTAAGAACTGGGACCCTTGCAGCTCCCTCCCTGGGAAGAATGAGTTGCTTGGGGAGGGGCTGCTGGAAAGTCTAGTTGGTGGAAAGGGTTCTGGGAAAATAGAGGGTCTGGTGGAGGTGCTGCCTTTGGGTAGTGTAAATGCCTTGACCAGAGGCTCCCAACCTGGGGCAGCAAACAGAGCACGTGTACTGGGCAGGGGCAGCCGATTCTGCCTGGGTAAGGAAACTCTTGCTGTTTCCTACAGGTACAGAGTGCTTTCTGTGGGGTGACGGAGCTGTAAAGTTTTAGAATGCCTACTGCTGCTGCTAGTGACAGCAGGAGAAGAGTTACCCAGAGGAATGCGGTGGAGACAATCGTCTGAATTTGGGACTTTTTTGAAAAAATGTGGGAAGTGTGAAGTACTTTCCTGTTCAGTAAGTCTGAAACTAAAATAATTTTGCAGGTTTCCAGTTTTATTTCTTAGCTACCAAACATTTGATACGCTGTTGTGTTATACACTAAAAAAAATTATCTTTTAGAGGGGTTTGTGGAAATTGGCTTATTTTTCCTTTTGTTTTATTACTTCTGTCTTACATGAGGTATGCATGGAAACATCTGTTTAATGAAATGTTGGTGATTTCCCGCTGTGGAAAATACTGGCTTATCTGAGGCTGTCACACTTGCCTGATATTAATTGATTAAATATTCATTTGTTAATTTTGAATCCTGTGGTTTTGCGAGTATGATGAACAGCCTGCAGAGGTCACAGCCATTTATGCTAGGGCAAGAACACCAAGTAGTGGCAAGGGGCTGATGGCTGCTGGGCAGGGAAAAGAAAGAAGTGACCATCCTGCCTATTTCCCCATCATACATGCCTTTTGTGGTCCTCTGTGGTGTGTTCTGTGCTCTGAGCTGGTGCTTCTGCTGTGGTTCTCCTGCCCAGCTACAGCTGCCCCGCTGTGTGACCTCTCTTGAGGCTGTGTTACAGCATCCTTCAAGTCACTAGGTCCTGTTCTTGCCTGCCCCCATCTGCCCCTCAATTACAGGCCCAGGGGTCCTTGTTACCTTCAGTGGTGAGGGATCTTACCATCTCTCCTGTCCCCAAGCATCTACCCACAGGCTGTCCAGGGTCTGGCTGTGCTTTTGAAAAATTGCTAGTGTACATTGTGCTCTGGTACCAGTTAATTCCTTATACCGAACTGCACTGTATATCTTCAGGAATGAGACCTGTATGAAAAAAATGGTAGTTCTGCCAGAAAAATGGGAAAGTGCTTGAAATTAGATTTTTAGCTACATGGGGAAAGAAGACAATAGCATTTACTATTTTGTTCAGCCTGATTCCTTTTTAAACCATATTAAAATGCATCAGAAGTGCCAGCCATTACAAAACTCTGAGATACCAAGCAAATGAGGTAAGTAAAATCAGCGGCAATTGTGCTCGGACTATGTTCTACTGAGAAATATTAGCAAGATGGCTCCCTGGAGACAGCTTGGCTTTTAAGGGAAGCATCAAGACTGTTGTATTGAGCTGATAAGGTATCATGACTTAGTTATGAGACATTAGACTTTTATTTTAAAACTTACGTTAGAATTTCAATGTTTTGTGTGCCACTTCAGGTATTGTTTTAAGTCTGTACTCTCGTTGCTGATTTTTACTCGGCCCTGCTTGAGAAGTGAGTTTGAATTTTAACAGACACATTGTACTGAAGTATGGCTCTGTATTTGACATTTGAAGGGAATGCTGCTCAAATGATAGAACCAAAACAGCTTTGTCCAAATAGGTTTCAAATTAATAAAGCAGAGCACAAAGTAAGCAATGCATTGAAACAAGGGAATCTTGCTACCTCTGGGAAATCTGAAGATGTAGTTAGAAAAAATCAATACATGGAACGAGGTTTGGGTGTCTTTCTGCTGCTTCATATATATGAATATCTATACTACTTGGAGAAGGGTTTGTGGATTTTTGGTTTTGTATATCAATTAAAATACTCAAACAAGACTTTTAAAGTCACATAAGAAATAATTTGTGCCTATTTGCTCAGATTCTTGAAAGAAAAGACTATATTTTTAAGATATTGGTAGGTACCGACGAGCCAAGATGAGCCTCGGGAGCTAGGTTTCTCCTTTAGGTGTCTAAGCAGTGCGGAAGGGGACCCCAGGGAAATGAAGGATGATGTGAGGACTGGTGAGGGAGCAGTGAGAAGGGACAGCTGAGGGGATGCTGCTCCTGGGGCTGGCCAGCAGCTTGCCAGCTGCCCTGAGCCTCGTGTTGTGTGCCTGTTGTCCCCAGGCTGCTGGGGTACAGGCTTTCCAGATGCTTGTATAGGGGAGTGGTTTGTTGGTGGTTTGTTTTGGTTTGTTTTTTGGTTTTTTTTTTGTGTTTTTTTTTAGTAGGGGAATGGGTTAAATGTCTGAAAACAAAATAATGAGTCTGTGTGGTTTTCTTCATCTCCTTTCGCATAGCTGCCAATTTCTGTGAAAATGGTAGAACTGTAATACTCTCAAATTGTTTGAAAAACTGCTGGGAGGAGAGATAGCTGGACAAGCACACATGTAGTATGATTACCCAGGAGTTATTTCTTTGGGGAAACTGGACAGAAAAATCTGCTTTGGACGGAAGCTTTCACATAAAGAATGCTTATGTTTGCTCATCGTGTATGCATGAAACTTTATTTAGTGTTAATGAATGTCAAAGGGGAGACTAGTTTCCTGTAATCTTAGTTATGGGACACAACTCTTATTTCCAATTTTTTAAAAAAGAAAACATAATGGTGATTTCTAGGTTATAAAAATGGGGGAAAAAAAATTGATGTGAATAATGTTGTGGGTTTCTTGATAAGTATTTGTTCTCAGCAATTTCTGACAGTGGTTTTTACCAGGTCTAGTTAACTCTTACAAAGTAATAGACCAAGCTGGTTTGTTTATACAGCAATTTTATTTTTGTATACTGAATACAAATATGCAGTATTCAGGTGTGATACTGGCTCTGAGATTATCACACCCCACCCTATCCCCAAACATGAGGCTTTATTGTATGAGCTGGGCTGTGCTTGCAGAGAATTACTAGGTCTGTGGCTAAAGTCAAGAGAAACAGCAATGCATGAGTGACTGAGGGTTTTGAGCTGGCAAATGTACAGTTACAGTACCTCAGTTGACTCCTACCTGTTCGTAATAATGCAGTTCATAGAAGAATTCTCTATTTGAAGAGTACTGCCAAAATCTGACCGTAGCGTGACTTCCTCCTCCATATTTCTTGCAACATGCAGTTAAACAATGGCAAAAACCATCTTGCCTTGAAAGCACGGACATGAGCAATCAGGACAGTTGTGGCCTTTGAATTACAGAAACTTCAGTACTGTTCACAAGTGATGTTACAGATGAATTTGTCTATACTGGCACTGTTGGAACCAGAGAGTTTATAGTCGTTACTATCTGGTTTCCGCAGACTAGCACCCATAAGCATTAGATAACCTCTATTAAATGATAGATTGGTGTGTAACTGTAATATTTCACTAATCAATCTTCAACTGATCCTGCCTCTCAGGACTGATGATGCATGAGGAAACTGAAGAGGCTGCCATCATTTATACAGCAGAATTAACCATCTCAAAGGCATATTTTTCCCTGCTTCTGAAATGTAGAATATTCTCATCAGTATTCCTACAGACTTTCTCGAGACTCAAATAACTTCTGTGACATACTATCTAACACAGTAAGTGCTGCTGATCGCAGCCTTCATGCCATGTTGTTATGTCTTCCCTGCCTGTCTCTCATTTCTTTAGTTTATATAGATTTATTAAACTAGTTGGAAATCACGTAATTCAAAATTAATAATGTCAGTCTGGGTAGAAGAAATGTAGAAAGCCAAGTCTAAATAGATTTTACCAAGTTTACATGTTCTCTGATGACTTTGCAGAATTTTTGTATTGAGTGTTTGCTAAATTGATAGCTTTCTTGCAGATATTTCTATAAATTCTCTTAATGTACCCAATCCATCCATACACCACCACTTATTATAATGAGGGTCGTCTTTCCCCACGTGTCTATTTATGCTGTCAGCAAAACCTTGCTGGAGGGATAAATGGATTTTCAGTACTGATGTTTTTGTCAGAAGAAGCTGACTTGGAAGCAATAATTCTTGGGTCAAAAGCCTTAAAATGTCTTGCTGCTTTGATATAACTTTGTACAGGCTGAAATTAAAACAAAAATGCTTAGTGCTAGTGAAAACTGAAGGTATCTGAATTTGCTGTGTTCATATGGGCTTATGGGGCCAAGTACTTACAGTACCCTTTTACCCCTGTGCGTGTATAACTTCCTACATTAGTATCTGCATATATAACTTCCAAGTATCCAGTACCACGGCAAAAATAAACTTTGAAAAAAACAGTTGTTAATTCTAGTACATCCAATTTAAATGCCCCAAATTAACACAGTAATTTCTTGACAAGTAATGCTGGTTATGTGCTCTTGGGCAAATAATGCTCCTGCCAGCTCTTTCTTCATTACTGATTGCAAAACGCAATCAACAGTGCTCTTCACCATGAGACCTTTGCTGAGACAGGATTTTGTTTCAACTTAAAGGATAGAATTATTCAATCGTTAAAAAACCCCAACCCATTCTTATAAAGATTATAAGTAAATGAGATTCTTTTATTTGTTCCTAATCTAAAACTATTTGAGAAAATAAAAAAGTTTCTTTGTATTGCTGACTGTGGCTTCTACTATAATTGGGAAATCCATTCATTTGAAGGGCCAAGTGCATTTTCTGGCTTATAAACTTGCTCCACTGTGCAAGTAGCAAGTTGCTATTAACAAGTTTTGTGCATTAGCTGTACACAAAACATTTGAGTTACAGCAGGAAGAGGGAACCTTCCCTAGTTCACATCTGCATAAACTTTCAAAACACATTTTTTGTTTGGGTAAAATTGTGCTAATTCAATGGTGATGTAGAAAAAAATTATATATATTCTGTGTTCACCTATCTGCTTTTCCATTCTTCCTCTTGAAAATGGAGCAGTTCTCAAGGAAAATAATTTTCTGAGGGCATTTGTTTGCAATCCTTACTTAGCCTGCAGAGACCCGTAATCTTGTTGCCTAGTAAATAAATTATTTCTATTTCATATTTTTCTTGTAGGGTGAACAGATTGAAGAGGAGAGGTGATATAGCCAAGTCAATAATGTTGTGGTGTGCGACTTTACGGATGTACCTAACTGTGAAATGATTACTATATCGCACCACTTTTAGATTAAAGTTTTTATTTTTCTCCTTTATTTTATTACAGGTGTTCGTTTAGGAGGAGTTTGTGAGATCGCTTGGTCTCTGTAAAGAGCCTGTGCTTAACAGGACAGTTTATTTATTGTTTTACTATAAACTGCAAAATTAAATTCTCAGCCTTTTTCCCTTTCCTGTTACCCTTGTCAACTCACAAAGCGTGGGTACGTAGAGCAAATTGTGATTGAAGCTAAACTAGTGATGTTATATCTCAGGGTTACAGTAACATTAGCTTTTTCCTCCTGTGGTACTTTCTCCACAAATGAAAAGGAATTTTTGAAGTTGTTGATTAGCCTTAAATACAATATTGATGCCATGTGCTAATTTTCAGGTATGGAGACTCATCTTTGTCTTTTAATTACTGCATCTTACCTTTAAATATGTACACATTCTTCTCTTTGCTTTTGATTCGGTTTCCTTTCTGCCAGTGCTATCATGGGTTGTGTTTTGTATACACTTGTACAGAAACCTCATGTCACTGTAATTAATAACAACTACAAGCTATTTGACATTCAGTGTAACATATTTGTTTATTAGTTCAGCAAATATACATTAATAATCTTTAAATCATTGTGTGGAAAGTATGTCTCCATTAGTTATTGATTTAACTGGAAATTAATCTGATAGGTCATCCAGACTAAACCCAATTTCTTGCAGTGATGTCTATATTTTTGTTTCAAATACTAAATATCTAAAAAGTTTATTGTGTATTTAGCTAATAAGATTGTGTATGGGTTGCTTCTAGTCAACGCAAGTGTAAGACATGCTGTCAGTAATTAGTATGCGCTGCCAGACTTTGATTATACTTTGACCTATTTTTAACAGAAACTAGGGCAGTCCTTTGGATTGCCTTTCGCTGTCCCTGGACACCCTGCTGTGTTATGTTCTTCATATTTGACATTATAACATTCAACTGCAGTGCCAAGCTGCAGAATATTCCTTGGGGGTTTTCATTGAAACAGATGTAACAGATGTCTACCCACTCTGAAGCGCACAGCAGTTTCTGATAACAGTCATACAGTAAATTATTTTTCTGCATTGTTTATTAAAGATTACTTTAGTCAAGAGCACCTTCTGGAGAATACTGTGTGGAAGATTATTTTGGAAATAATTTTCAGACTGATTTTAAAGACTCTTCTGTGTCCGTCCCCACCATATTCAATTGTATCTCAGGCTGCAAGGTACAGCTAATGACTTCACAGCCCGGCCGATATCTAGGATCTAATAGTATTAACTATGAAACTGTCAGATACATGCGCACTTTTGTAGATACATGGTAGCTACTGGGAATTAAAAAAAAAAAAAGTCTAAAAGCTACTGTCAGGCTATTCAGTAATCCATGGCTTTGCTAGGAATACATTTTAAGATGCTTTAAAATAATTGCAGCACTGCAGACTTCAAATACTTCAGGACTAGACCAAAACCTTTTGCTCTGCTCTATTTAAAGATGTTCCTTAATGTCTGTCTGCACCTTTGAGGAACTGGGATTGTGTGAGTGGCAGTTTTTGCACAAGCCAAACAGGCAGATGAACTGAACCATGCTAAAAGAAGAGGGGAAGTGAGAGGTTGGCTGTGGATGTGAGAGTGGGCAGAGGAAGAGGAGGAAGAAACAGTAGCCAGAGAAAGTGGGAGCTGAGAATTCTGCCAAAGCAAGGATGTGTGGAATAGATGTTTGGGGCTGGAATGGGTATTTACCTCAGAGATGTCTGGCCTGGGTGCTGAAATGGAGGATAAGGGGAATGTGGGAGGAAAGGAAGCCTTGGGTAGCAGATAAGAGATGAGATGGTTTCACTGGAGGGACTGAAGAAGAAAACATGGCTGTCTTTAAGGGCAGAGGGCACAGGTATGAGTAGGTGCTCATCCCTCTACAGGAAGGTAGAGAAGGAAGCGTGATGCCATTTGGGGTGTTCCTGTATGATTTTTCTTTCAGGAACAGCACTGTGAAGAAAACAAAATCATATGTTTGCCTGCACTTCTTTGTGGTGTTTAGAAAAATCTATATAAGTCTGTGATGTTCTCCAGTGAGTTTTCCCTCTGTCAATCCCTAATCTTGGCAGTTAGCCCCCTTTTTCTGTTTCAGCCTTTGGAAACTGAAATGCATGGATGCCATCCATCCCTCTTTTAGCTGTGTTGCTCTTGTCAGAAGCCATCACCTCCTTGGGTGGTGGGAATGCTGTAGTAGGTGATGTTACCTCTTTCGCCTGCTTTCATCCTCCTTGTAAAGTATCTGCATACAGCCTTTGTGCTTGGATTAAATGGGCTGATAAATAGTATCAGGTTGCCCATGGACAGACTGGCTAAGGAGAGCTATGTTTTTTGCGGTTGGTTGAGCTAGAAAAGATTTTGGTCCCACCCTTGGTGAGAAATCTTGATGTTTCTCTTCAGGAAAGCAAGCTGTAGACCAAAATAGGCATGTTTTCTTGTTTCTTACACAAATAAGGTGTAGCTTCAGAGACTTCTGAATGTGAGGCTGTGAAACCACATGGTTCTCCCTGAGAATTTATCTTGCTCAGAGTTAAATGATTGTTTCTGAAAATTCCCTTGGATTTACTTGCCTGAGTCATGAAGGGTTACTTTTGCTGTAACACTGAAAAAGCCTCTCTGTCTCTCTTGGGCTATGGTAACATACTCACTACTGAAGTTGTATTTGGTTGCTACACAGACATTTCTTGATTTTTAAATCAACATATTTGATTTTTTTCTGTCACACTTTATTAATAACATTGTCTCCTAGTTGGAAAATTAATTCCAACCATCATGTTCAGTGTTATCCTAGCAAGCAGGATCACTTCATGCATATGTGATACTCACCATGTCATAATTTCTTATATTTTGTCACTCCTTTGGAGTAATGATAGAACTTGCTCTGCTTTTAAAAATGTATTACAACACTTGAAGTGCTAAATCACTGTGTGGTAGACTTAAGTAATCTGGGGATGATTTATAAACCCCCTCAGAAGGTTCATGCTTGGATGCATCTGCCTTGCTTGCCTAGATCTGTGCAGTTCAGTGGAGTCCCCTTGGAATGACTGGGGGATCCCATTCTAGTGCAGGAATTCATCTGGAACAGTTTCGCAAGATGACAATTTTGAAGGCAGAAGGTGGTAGAGAGACCAACCAGACTCCTGCTGAGCACCGAGGAAGTAGGGCAGCTGTTTGAGTGAGACCACACAATGCCATAATGATGATTTAGTTTCAGTCTTTTGGTGCTTCGTAAGGTAGCACGTGTTTAAATGCCATAACTAAGGAACAGAAAGCTGAAGTTTTTAAAGTTGCTGAATCTCTTCAAGACATCTTGGAAGCTATAAGCACTGAGAAGATGTCATTTGTAGGTTCCCAGTACAGTGACTGACCTAGCACTGACTCTGACTTGGAGAAACTGTTCTTTATGCAACTTTAAAGCCTACTGGCTTTGTTTTTTCATACCACCTTTGCGGCAAAGTCATGTCCCCTTGTGAGATCAATGATACTATGCTGCTTTCTACTGCTTTCTTCAGTGACCATCCTGCAAGTCATTGCAAATGCAGAGTAAAGATTAGCATTAGTACTCTGTTTACAACGTAGCTCTCACCCTAGGCCAGTGACTGTAAACACATGTTAAGCAAGGATCCTACAGGCAGCTTGGAAAAAGAGTAGGGAATATGGAGCAAGAACTCATTTGTGAACTGGTGAAATAAAATACCTTGAAATTTGTGTTATGGACCTACAGCTGATTAATAAGCACTTGTTTGGGGGTTTTTGTTTTGTGTGTGTGCGTGTTTGTTTGTTTGTTTTTTACTTCTACTACAAGTATTACCCTACATTTCCAGTATAATGCTGTGCTGTTGTCCAGGTTTTGGGTTATTGAAGTCACTGCAGTATTAAAAATCCGTGTCACTGCAGTCTTATGACAGGAATCACTACATTGTACGTGCTGCCCAAGTTCTTCTGTAAGTCACCTAGTCCTATGTTCTGTTTGTGATTGATTTCTGAGGCAGCTGTTGCAGGTGACAAGACTGGATGTCTTTTCTTTACACAGAATAAATAAAATTGGTTCTTGGAGCTTTTTTTTTTTTGAGAACTGGAGAGCCATAAATAGGTTTTAGGTCCATTTAATTTAGATTTCTGTGGATTAAGACCAAGGACTGTAGACAACTTCTTAATGAAATAAATCTGGTTGCTTTTGAACTTCACTGAAGACACATTCTTTCCTTGGATCACAATCTTAGATCAGTACGAGAATAACGATCTTCAGGTGTAAAATATACAGGCTGTTCTTTCATTTAATATTAAAGTGATGATTGCATGGTGGTATACTTGATCCAGTCATGTCTGTAAGTTGAGAGCAGTCCCAGAATTTTGGAAAGCATAGAAAATAGTAATAAAAGTAAGTAGAAAAGATGCTTAAAGACATAGATTGTTACAGTAATGAATTATGTATAACTTTAATATTTCCATCACAATCAGCTATACTGAGATGTCTCTAAGTAGCATTTATCAATTGTAAGGAAAGGGTACAGGTATTTGCTGCATTTTTTGTTCTGTTTTCTGGAGGGGCTGAGCTGTGGTTCTGTGTGGGAGAAATACTGATGCTCAGAGATGATGTGGAAGAAAATTTGCTCTCTGACCAAGGACTTAAGTCTGTGAGAAATCTGTGAGAATCAATTATCTAATTCTTTTGTCTCTCATTTTGGTTTAAGCCCCTGTTCACATCCATGTTTAACTATACAGCAATTCGAATATGTCTCCTTGCTCTGAAAACATCTTGCATTCTAAACAGATTTGCAGCATAGGCCAGGTACTTTGTATTTTCATTCAGGAACTCATGCTGTTACAAAGCGCAGCCTGTTTCCTGATCTTAACCACTAATGTAGTATGCTAAATCTGGTCCTGCCTGAACATGCATTCTTAACAGAATCTCAAATGTCAGTGGTGTCATGGAGAGTCATATTTCTCCCTTTTTCTGCTTCTGAAAATGCAGCATAGATTTATAAACTCTTAAGGGAAGATGTGGCCTGTAAAGAATGATACAGTGGTACACACTTGAAGAGGTACTGGCTTTTTCAGAATTTCTTTTTAAGCAGATTACCCCCTGAAGGTATTGTTTTGTTGTGAAACACTTCTGGTCTCCAAAAGTAGGACATTTTTGTCATCTTTTGGGAATTAAAGTATTTAGAATAAGAAAATTATTTTGTTTCAAGAGTGTGCATTGACTTTACTCCATTTACCATAAGATTTTTTTTTTCCGAAGGAGAGCCAAAGTTTGACTGTGGCTCTTTGGGGAGTGTTGGTGAGCCTGAGACATTTTGCTGTACGTGAGTGGCCCCTCGTATACTTGTGATTCGAGGGGGGTGGGGGATGTACAGATGGCTGATTTTTAAATTATTTTTCCTATCATTTTGGCAAAGGAGCATGCTTTTCTAAGAAGGAAAAGAAGATGCTGACAAAGACAGTGTAATAAAAAAAGTAAAATTGACTAGCTGTGACCAAGACTTCTGGGACAGAAAATAAATAATTAACGTTTTTTTTCCCCTTGCTATATTTTCTGGTAGCTTCTTCAGAGCTAGGAACAGAAACAGTGTGCCTGAGGTGTTTGTGTTGAAGATGATGGCAAAACTCCTTTGCCTCTTCTCTCTTGACTCTCCACTCAGGGTATCCAGTGGTAAATCATGCTGAAGCATATAACTGATCCATGTTTTATTTAACTTTTAAAGTGTATTTTTTTCAACTTTTTTTTTGGGGGGGTGGGGAGGGGTAGTTTAATCAAGTAAACCAGAATGCCTTGAAAAAGTCATTAGCAGAAGATACTAAAACAGCATTATTAGAAGCCGTATTACTTACAGTGTATATATGTATTGTGGATTTTGAAATATTTTCCTTATATGCACAGGGAATGCTGCAGAAACCACAGTAACATTAATCCAGGCTACATTAAATGCTATTATCATAGTAACTTTTGCAAGTATGTTGCAAACCAGCAAATACCAGAAACCAGCCTCTTTGGAAGGTGAGCAGTAAGCATTTTGGGTTTATGCTGTGGTTGCTGAAGGAAAGTCTTGATCCTGCAAAACTTTGACAAATTAAAGAAGGGCTCTTCTGCCTATGGGTAGATTATGTGATTGAGAATTGCAAGATAAATACTAGTTTAAAGGTTGAGCTATAAAGATTCAGCAGAAAACACAGATTTGGAATAGAGGTGGCTTGAAAACTGGCTTTCTTCAGCTCGAAGACAGAAAGCAAACCTGTCCTAAAAAAGGTGTTCTGTGATGGTAACTTTTTGTGTCTTGATGGCATGTGTTAACTGTCCTGTTAAACTGCTCCTTCTCTTCAGCAAACAAAAAGCTGCAACAAGGCAGCTTGTCAGACTATGTAGTGATTTTTGGTTGCTTTGTTGCAAAGTAGTATGAAATGAAGATCTGTCAGGTTAAGAAGGAAATGTACTCTGAAGTTAACTCAGGATACACACACAGTTGATTTTATGCTCTCAGTAAGGTAAGGCGACTGAAGCTACAACCAGAGGTCGGGTTGCAGATGCTTTTTGGCTGCTAGGCTCTCTGACAGTGCCATTCGCCAGTGTTGTGGACCACTTTTTTTCCTGCAGGATGCTCATTTTGGCTCATAAATTCAGTGAATTTTAGCTTTTGGGGTGAACTCCATGCCTGAGGTTGAGGTTTTCTTTCATTTACACTCATGTAGTCATGTCTGAGAATGATGGTTGAAAAACTAAAATATCTTTAAAATTATAATATTCTAAATATTTTACTTAGATAATTAATTTTCATCATACTAGTCATAAGATATTTTTATCTTTCTTAGTTTTGTTTAATTAGAATTTGATCTTTAATTTCCTACCTCAGTAGGAATGAACAGTTTGCCTTCAAAGGCTACTTTAACATTAATGCTTACAAATAGTGCGCTGGCTGGTAGATGTTAATTATTCCTTATAGTCACACTGGAGCTAGAACAGGAGGTTCTAAATGGATAATTAGATGATGTGCTATTTCTTTACAATCACCATGTACGTGATTTGTATATAATGACATGTGTAGCTACACTGTATTTTGGGGAAAAAAAAAAAACAGAGAGTAAAAGTCAGTGACACCATTTCTGCATTTTTATAGCTGCCCTTGGGAGGATTTTATATTGAATGTATTTCTACTGATAACCCGATTATATCTTTTTCCTTCTTGATGAAAAACATGTTTATCACAAATAATAAGAAAGTGGTAGACTTTTAACAAATAGGAGATAATTTATTTTTTAATATTTCACTTGAATGCATCTGCTGGAAGTATGCAGCATATTCTGAAAATAAGCAAGTACCAACATGTGTCAGAGTGCCCCAACATTGACTTAATCAAAGTGCAGACAGTATTTTTCCCTGACTCCGGTGAGCTCAATGTTTGGCCCGTTTATTAAACATTCTTTGTGTTCCTTAGTATTACTATTTTCTAAGCCCTTTTTCCTTCATATATTCCTGCTATTAACTGAAATATTTTACCATCTGGTTTTGGGTGGAGTAAGAAATCGATTACTGATTAAAATACTTCCAAGCTTATCTATAATTTAAATGTAAAAACCTATCATTTTAAGTGTCATTGAGTTTAAATGGAAATTGTGACCGGATTAATAATGTGTTGAGTTTGTCATGGCACATCTCCAAAGCATCAGCTCATTGCAAACTGCTACATCTGCATTTCATATTTCAGGGGAATGCCAAGATATTTCCGTGGGGTCCAACTGCAGAGCCCTCTAACAAGGCGATGGATGCTTTCTGGTCAAACAGAATCATAGAAAATATTTGAGCTATGTGTGGCTCGGTAGTATGTCTTCCTCGATATTGTGGAGGTTTATTCAGAGAACCTTTTTAATACAGTTCTTCAACTTTTAGCACAATAACAGTTTAACTTAGGCCCAGGAGCATGTGAGCAGGTAAAAGACTGAGAGACAGAAGGTGGAATATGGTTATTAATAGTGAAATACTACAGCATTCTGCTAACGCATCTGTGCATGGGATTCTGTAAGGTGCCTTGATCTTGGAATGGCTTGAAGTATGAAAATAGGAAGAGCTACTGGAAAGAAAACATGATTGGTGGGGAGAACTTTATTGTGAAGCATTAGCAAGATCCTGTATGAAGGTGTTGCTTGTGAATAGTCATTGCTATATAAACTAGAAACAGTCATGAGCTTCAAGCAAAAGAAAAGAACTTAACGGGACTGTAACTATACGTGTGGATGTGTAAGTTCATATGGCTGCTATAGGGAACAGCCTTCTAAAACATAGTTTCTCTGGGAGAAGATCTAGACATCATTGCTTGTGCTTTGTTTGGCTGCTGGTAGATAATAAGAATTTTCCTCATCTGTACTATTTGTGCTGGAGAAGAGCATTGGTTGAACTTCTGATCTGTGAGTTTATATGGGTGGGAAAGTATGAGGCTTTGCTACCTGTTCTATTCTGCATGGATCAAAAGTTTTAAAGCAACTGAAAGATCTCATTCTTTGCAAGTTAAAACAAACACAGCCCTGCACTGTTGCCTTCTAACACTTGTTAGCATGATTTCTTTGCAGTTAACTTTTTCGTATTACTATCTTAAGATATTTTGACTGCTATTACAAAGAGCAGGGTACAACAGCTACAAGCACTTCTGGATTGCAAAGCCAGAGCATAAACAAGACCATACATTCTGCAAAGAACATCTCTCAGTATCCAGAAGCAGTGGCTTGTGGATGGTGTCATATTTGCAGTTAGGTTGAAGCTTTCTGAGACATAGTGAAGCTGGTGACTTAAAACCCATGACAAATGAGTGAGAGGTTCAGAACACTGGGTTGCCAGACTCCCGTACAGTTTGTGCAAATTAAACCATCAGTGTAGCTGTCTAGAGCATGAGGTTCTAAGTCATGGTGACAGTGGACCTGTAATACATAATTTTATCTTAAAATAAACTTACAGTATGATACAAAGAACACAATATCTCCTACTTGAATTCCTTTTAATTTTTAGGAAGAAATCTGAATGATATTTAAAGACCAGATGGGCTTTCTGTAAACATTGGCACTTGCTCTTTTCCAAATTTCAAAGACCTACCAGATCATTAGAATGTTACATTACCTTTTCATATTTCTTACGATAAGACTGATATATGCTGAGATTTTTCCTTGACCATGGTAAATATTAAACAGTATTGATAGGAAACATTCATATTATGAAATAGAAGGTGAATTTCTTATTTCTCTATAATGAGCACGTCCAGGAAGCAAAAATGACAAATAGCACAGAGATCCCTGATATGCAGAGGTTTAGAGCCTTTTCATATCTGCAATCTTTTTCTTCTGGATGAACCATATGTTTTCTGAGTTGAATTGTTCCATCTGAAATATGTTTTGTACGTTGTCTTGCATCTGAAGCAAGGAGAGGCAGCGAGGAGGATGGGAAGGGCCCAAAGCTATGGATTTGATTAGGTGTGTCAGGCAACCCAAACATGAGGTAAAATACGGACCAGATAATCATCTTGGCTGAAGTTCAAATGGTGTTGAAATAAAGTTTTTGACAGGGCTCCCTTCCTTGCTGCAGCAAGACTTGCATACAGTCAAGGGATTCATTGGAAAGAATGTGGGATTTTTGCGAAGTCTGTGTAGTTTGTTATGGGAATTTTTTTTTGGTGTGTGGGTTTTTTTTTTAAATGCTTCCAAGTTCTTCAATTTTTCAGATGCTTTGTGGAAAGCAAATCTTGGTAAGAACTGGCTGTTGGGGAACCAGTTTCCCAGTTGCTATAAGGAAGCTGGACATTTGCCTTAGCCTTTTTCTGTCTTAATACAGAGGGAGTAAAACATTTCTGGAGGCGGTTAGCATCTGCCACCCAGATTTAGTTTGTTTCACATTGATTTTCTAATAAGCTAGAAACATGACGAGAGCAGTAAGGAGCAGTGTGAGTGCCAAAACATCCCCATTACTTTCTAAACAGCCACAGCAATTACTTGACGTGGTTTTGTCATACTGTTGGTCTGAAATATGTTTCCTTTCCAGGTACTTTGTGGAAATTTCAAATAGACTTACAGGATGTTGTGACAAGCCACTTTAGTTTCAGCAGTTCCATTAAGGCATGGATCCTGCTTTTTAATCCTGCATTATCCATTTCTTACAATTGCCTTGCATGTGCTGTAGCGCTTAATGAACGGTGAAATTATCAAGAATGAAAGTTCAGGCTTTAAAAAAAAAAATATTTGTTTGTGAAATGGAGGTTTGCCCTTTCAAGGATTACCACCGCCATCAGACAGGCAGACCCACCGAAGGATGTTTCCCAGTGCATAACAGTGCTGTTACGCCCCATTTTGGTTAACGTGAGTTTGATTTCACTGTACTCTAAGCAAAAGTCTCTGCATTCAGACTCACATGACTCTTTTTTCACACTAATATCTTATTGTAGCAGATGGTGGAGGTGTCAGGGAGCTGCTGAAAACTGCTATGTTTATTATGACTTCTCAGCACAGAGTAGCTCATCTGTTCCTGCTGGCAGTGGTTCCCAAGGGACTCGATGCCAGTTAGGATATTCAAAACACATTGTGTCCTGGCCACGTTCTTGCCTGGCTTTGTATACTTCTTGCTTTTGACTGTAAGAAAAGGTTTTGTGTAGATAGGAGTACATGCTGGTCAAATGTTGCAAACCTTCTCCAGGTTTAATTTATCCACAGCAAGCACAAAAGCAGGAAGGGTGAGCACGGCTAGGCAACCTAGTCAAGTTCTGCTGTTGTATTCTTAAATGGTCCTAGAGCAGGAAACCATTGATGAATCCCTTAACTCTCATGACTACTGTCTGTAAGAGGGTAGGATTACACAGGAATCACATTTCTGCAGTATAGCACAAAGACGCTGAAAGTAGTGTGAAATTTGGCTCAGCTATCAGCACAGGAGTGGCTCGGGTAGCCCAAGCTGCCAGGGACCTTGAACTGTACTGTTGAAACCTAACAGAGTAAGCTGCTGGCATGAATGTGGCTGTGTTATATTCCTTTACAACACAAAGTTGCTTGATAAATTGAAACAGAACACTCAAATTCCAAAATTACATCATTGCTAAATGTGTGAACATAATTGTGTTATTCCTTTTGATTGCACTTCATTAGAACAGGGATGAATCTGCTTTCAACAATTGAATGTTTGTGTGTGTGTGTTTGAAGTTTCTATATATAAAGTGCTGTTAATATACTAACTAATCACTTTAAGATTTGTAAAATAAATGGGTGACAAGTATTTAGCTTAATTGGTGTTAATGTAGACTAGGAGTGAGTCCAACAGAACCTAACCAAACCAAGCAATGAGGCTGAGGTTGCATCTAATGTGGAAGGAATGGCAGTGAAAGTTCATCTTTCTCCTTTAGCACCTCTGGGTGCCAGTGCATGCTCCAGGCTGTGTAACGGGGGAGATGCTGCTGCTCTTTTCCGTGCCCAGCCCTACGGTCACTGTCATCTGTGTGGCTGTATCTAGCTCAGACAGCTTGACAGCAGATGAAAGTTGGTACAGGCAAGCGTGAGAGGTATCGTGCATCAGAAAGAACAACTTTAAATTGCTTGCACACGTTGCTGGATGTGAAATTAACTGCTCAGAAAAATAACCACCAAACCCAAACCCCCAAAATATGTTGGCATTGTTATGGATACATGATTAAAAACATCTGCTCTTTGCAGAGCTCTGGTTGAAAGAGGAAAGTAATTTCATCTCCAACCAAAACGATCAGTGGATTCCCTGGAGCATTGGGATGGATAGCGTTTGTAGGGCCAAGTTTTCATCTGAGTATGCGTGTTTGGACACAGCTCACTGACAATCAATGACATGAGCTTGCTGCTTGAAATCCAGTCCCTTTTCCTGCACGCTTTTGTGTCAGTTGCAGAAGTAATTCACTGTGTTACATGACTGAGCCCGAAAGCTTCCATGCAGGAAACATGATGATGACGATCCAGAGACTTAAAACCAGACAGAAAACAATGCCCTATCTTTAGCATGATGATAGAAACAGCAGCTCCTTTTGTTCTTGAGATCAACCACTTTCTCTTAGGGAAACTGAGGTACTGTAGGTGGGAGTAGAACCATCTAGAAAGTAGGAATAATAAAACATAATTTGCAGTTAGAGGTGAAAAAGCCAAGTATATAGAAGTGAAGCAAAGCTTTTACCTTTTTAATCTCTCTTAAAGGTTTGCCTTTACTGATGTTTTTCATTAAGCTGAAAGTATATGAAATATTTTTACACAGGCTGTTTTGGGATTAATTTTATTTCCTTTCCATTTCAACAGACTAAAACCTAGTGGGAAATTAATTATTTGGGCCCAAAACTTTCATTTAGAAACTTGACACAGTATGAGGATTGTTAAACATTATGGAGGAATAACAGAATGAAAGAGTTAACATATTTTCTGGTTTTGATGGCTATGGAGGGTACATAAAGGTAAAATATGATATATATTAATTCTCCCTCTGGAGAAATTGCTGGCTGAGACTGGTGCATGTCTCTAGTATTTCACTGTGTACACAGTTCTGTAAGGAAAATACAGTGCTGTGTGATGACAAGTTTGCTACCTCTGTTAAGAGAGAGATTTTTAGCTCTGGGCAATGAAAATCAATCAGATGAGATCACCTTTCTCTTTCAGTTGATTGGCAGTAGTGATGAAAATAGATCAGGCACTAAACTCAGCTTCCAATGTTGAAAGAATCTCAGTGGCAGGATGACCTGAAGCTATTGACACAAAATCTTTGTTTCCTTGTTGATTCCAGCACATCCTTGACTATGAGTATAAAAACACCCAGGAAAAATTATAGGGGTGTTTTCTGAATTCACTGTAGGGAGTTAATGTGCGAGCAGGATTCCAGTGCTTACCTAGCTACTTCCATGACCTGTCGTCTGCCCCATACGGAATTTATGTGCCCTTGGAGGTAACTTAGACTTGAGAACTTCAGAAGAATCTCTCACCAATTTTATATGTAGTGCAGAGTATTTTTGAATGTGTGCGCTGGGAAAGAACTCATTAGCTTCCACGACCTCATATTTTTTATTTTTATTTTTTTTATTCCTGAAATGATATCCTGGTCTGTAGTGAGAATTTGACTTCAAAAATGTTGGAGCAATGGTTCGTACAGAGCTCTAGTCAAGAGGAAAAGATGTTTGCAGTAAGGGATTATCATCTTATTACATAGAAGGAAAAGGATGTTAATTAACCTAATAGCCACTTCTTTTGACTTCCCTTTTGCTGTATCACTTGCCTTACACCATTACACCTGCAGTGCTGGCCACAGCCTATTAGAGGTGCCCGGCGGGACTGGGGTGGGTAGCTGAGGACTGCCCTTTCAGAGCTTCCCAGGCATTTCCCTCAAGGAAGAAATGCAGAGCTCTGTTAAAGCACTAGTGTGGCCCTTGATAATTTCTCCTTCTCTCTTGTCTGCCCTTGCTTTTTCAGTTTGCTCTTCTAAAGGGACAGAATAGCTTCTTCATTTTGTTTGGGTCTTTTGTTTCACTTGAGATTCTAGTACACAGGTCTTTGGGGAAAATTTGGTTTCTCTCAGGCCATTAGCATCTTAGTTGAGATTCATTTGCAAAATTATAGGAATTTTTGAAGTAACGCTATTTCACACTCCATGTGAGAGTGGTGGTCATTGTCTGTGTAAAGTGTCTACACTTTAATTAAAATCTTCGTGGGATTAATTCCCTTACTCTATTTAAAAAAAAAAAAAAAAAAAGTAAATTACTGGCAGCCTGTGGAGACCTGACTGCTTTTATGATGCTGACTCCTCCTCTGTGTATAAGTTGCTAAAACATATTACGTTACTGCTATAATGTAGCATATTACTTTTCCGTGTAAGTGCAGTGGTTACCTCATGAGCTTTAGGAAATCAACAGTGGGTGGAGAAGCGCTAGTGAAACACATTGTATAATAAGTTGTGAATCATCCCATGAATAAGTTTGTGAGGCTTTTGCTTTAGACTGCAAAATCAGTATTTAGGCCACCCGCAGGTCATCCTTTTTATGCAGTACAAAGCTCGAAAGATGCAGTAACGGGAGGACTGCTTTGAGGAGAAGTTAGCAGTTACTCTTGTAAATGGCTCTCCTGTATTGGTGAGTTACCTCGGAGAGTTGGTTGAGGAGTTTTCTAATTTCACTATTTTGCAATAAAATCAGTATTGAGTTTGAGTTTAAAGTTGGAGATGAAGTACAATATTAAAATATCTGTTATATTTGGCTAAAAAAGCAGGTATATACTTTTAGTCTGGGTTTATTTCACGTCAGAAGAAAATAGGAAATAGGAACAGCTTCAGTTAAGGGATGAGACTGAATATGTCTTCAGCAGACTTGTCAGCTCAGACTCTTGCAAAAATCTCATTATATTTAAGTCACAGTCTGGTCTGTGTAGAATGAGGTTTCTAGGATTATTTTTTTATTAATTATTTTTGGACTACACTCTAAAGTGTTCCCTGTTGCATCATCTAGCTGAATTGCTTGGTTTGAATTTTTCTCCTTTGGCTGCCCCAAGCTTAAGTTAACAGGAATGCTATACTTGAGGTCACACAGGGAATACTTTCCTAACAAAAGCACAGCTCCCAGATAGTCATGTGGTGCAGTTCAGGAAAAAAGGTATGTCTGTTTCTGATATTGTGCTGCAGTTTGTTCAGTGAAAAACTAGCTGTTGATTTACTGTCCCCGCAGGCCCATCCAGCATACCAGTAGGGCTGCATAAATATAGACCAAGTGGCTGGAGGCTTTGAATAGCCAGACTAGACCATATTCCTAGAACTTCTGCCATGTAACAAAAGTATTCTGAATAGGACTCCTCCTTGTTTGATTAATTTCTAAAATCATTGATTAGTTGAATTATTAGCAAAATTTAATTATTAAAAAAAATGCCCATTCTTTCCTCTTTTTAATATTTACTCATTGTATACTTTAGTTTCCATCTCAGACTACAGTATTAGAAGTGGAAGCTTTGTTATCTGGGCTGTTCTGACCAAGTTCCTTGGTAACATCCCCAAAGGCCAAATGGATTAATGTGCATATAATAAAAATTTGTTTTAGTAGGTCAATGGATGACTTCCCTGCATAATAAATGCCAGTTGTGCAACTAATGTAGAATGATTTAATATAATAAATTCTCTCTTTTGCAATTGCATGCTTTCTGGTGCGGTTGCTGTAACTTGTTTACATATAAAAGTGCACTATCACCAACAAAAATGTGTTGGGTTTCTCTGAACATCTTGGGCAGCCAATCTATGTAACATGAAAGAAGAAAGATCCTCTCCAGCCAGCATCTACAGGTAGCCAGTTTCAGCATAGTCTGAATCATACAGTGTTTTGTCAAATGAAATTCTTTGATTTTTGTTTTCTAAAATAAGATTGATATAACTGCAGGAACATCAGCCAGAAGATAATGCTGTATCTCATTCTAATGTCAAAAAGCAATATGATGCAGTGGGGTATATTATAAATATGTCAGAACAATGCTGGCTAATGGATCGTTGGTTGATGTGAAGACTAAATGTTTTAAGCTAAAGAGGAATGATAAATCTTCATTTAAAAAAAAAATAATTAAAAAGTGCAAGACATTCTACCATCACTGAGTTTAGTCTTGAAGGTTATAAGCCATCCTAGACTCTGAGAGAAAGGAATCTAATAGTTCCTTTAATAGAAAGAGCTATGAAAATTGCTAAGAATTCAGTTCCTGGTGTTAGTATTTAATGCTAATAGCATTCATGTTGACCTGTGTTTGAGTGCAGCTGGAAAAAGCAAAATTTGTTTTTTGAAAATGCTCTTGCTTTTTGCTGTTTTCCCACTTCTATACTTCCTTCTCTTCCTGTATCCCCAAATTAACACTGTAGGATGTCCAGAATAACCATGTAGCTAGGTGAGCAGTCAGCTATCCTTACCTGCTGCAGTGAGTTGGCTTTTATTTCTGACCTGGAATTAATTTGCTGTTAACAAACACAGAATAGAGCATGGGAATAGAAAAATATTCTCAAAAGTTATCTTGACCATAGGTTCTTAGCAAGAGAATGCAGGTGTTGCTTTCAGGTGAAGAGAAGGTTTGAAAACTTAAATCCGATAATCATATCATCCAAACAAGCTCTTTTGCAGACTGTGTTTAACCAAAAGCCACAGCTTACAGATGTAATATGTAGCTAAAAAATTTATCTTAAAACTTGTACTGCAGCTCAACTGCAGAGAGACAGCATTTACAATGTGAAAGAAATCACCTTAATTTGATTTTAAAGATGGCATCGCAAAGGCATGACTAACCTGCATATGTGCAGGTATTATATACCATGTTATTAGAAAGAAATATATTTTACATGTAGTCCAAGGTAATAGGCTGTCTCTGCAACTGCTGGGGAGTACAAGGGAAGAGAAGCAGAGGTGTGTTCCCCAATCTTGGAGCAGGGAGGCACATTTTGCTGGGGGCCTGCCCCTAGTCAGGTCAGTCCCAGGGAGGCCCTAGTTTCCAGAATGCTCAGTACATACATGGCTTTTGTCTGCTGAACACTATCCTACAAAGAGGTTGAACTAAGGCTCCATTTATCCATGGGATTTTTTTATATAAAGTTCTGAGATAATGGTGCAAAAAGCCAATTCTCGTCTGAGGTCTCACAGGCTTCAGACTTTGCCAGTGTTCCTTTGAAGTGACAGGGCACAGCTTTGACTCAAGTGTATGATTAAAAGATTCATCAAAAATGTTCTGGTTGATTGCCTGACAGGCAAGCTAATATTTATTACAGGATTTGGTTTTAGATTTTCTGGATGTGATTCATTTCCAGCCATTAAGGCATTATTCAGTGATGCATTATGTGCATCCTAAATGAAATATCGATCATTTTAACATCAATTGTTTTACTTTTTCATAAATGATTTTCTTATGTAAAGGTTTTCTTTTTTGGAAGAGGATGTACTAGAAGTGCTATTCAGCATCAGATGCCCTCTGTTTGAACTTTGGGCCAGTTGTTGGCTGGATGGTTACACTCAGCTTTTCAAGCTTCCCTGTACATTAACGTCTGTGTATATAATATTGGTGATCTGTGAACAGACATACAAAGTGAGGCTGGAAATCAACAATCTTGGGCACTTATTTACATGCTTTCAAGAAAAAAAAAGAAGGGATTTCCACTTTGCTTTCATAAAGATTACTTTGTAGATGAATCAAATGCTAACCTATAATTATAAAGATCAGTACAGCATGATATTGCCACTTATTTAGAAAATCTGGAAAGAATGTTCTGCAGAAAATCAAACATTTTTTGATACGTACATCTGGCTTTTGACTTTTGTATAGTTTTAATGCATATATTAAATGCAGTGCTGTCATCACTATCTTGAAACAACCTTATTTTTATAGTGTATTTCTTTTAATTGGGGTCTAGATAGCAGATCAAATTTAGCTCTTAGTGAAGCTTTTAAATTGGGTCCTGAACAATTATTTTTGAAGAGGCTGTACTTTTATGACAGGGATTGTGGTCCAGGTTGATAAGAAAAGAGGAAAAAAAAATCAATTTAGACCTTTTCATATTTCATTAAATTGGTCTTACCCTATTAAAATAACAATTAATTTATGGCAGCCAATATTGTGCTATTGCATTGGAAGAGGAAAAAATGCAAGGTGGTAATGATGATGGATTTATCAAGTTACACAGTTGGAACTTATTACCTTGAGTGACAGTAATTTTGTATTCAGTTAAAATATGGTAGTTAATAATAACAGAGTATCCAAGGATCAGGATTTTAACTGATAGATCCCTCTATTCGCTTAAGCTTTATATATTGCAAATAAGGATTTGGCATTGATGTAGCAATGAAAAAAGTCTTAACTGAAGCTTACTTTTATTCTTCAAATAAAATTTGAATAGGTCGTTAGGTATGTTTTGTCTCCTCCTGGCACACTTTGTACTGGTACCTAAAGCAAGCTTTAGTCAGAACTATTTATATGTAATTCTGTAGTTAATGCTCCAAACATTCTTGAAAAGTATATTACTGCCTGCAAAATGTGTTTCTAGCTCTGTGGAAAGTGGGGCAATTGGTACCCAAGAGATATTATCTTTTAGCTTTTAATTTTTCAGAAAGCATTTCTTGTGGTAGGTTAAGGACTGATGTTTACTACCTGCACTTACACAGAAGCTTTACTTTTTACATTGGTAGCCGATATATTGCGAGGCATTTACAGTTTATTGCATCCCAGATCCTGAGGTTTAGGGCTGCAGTGTATTTTAAGCCATTTTTGACTGGCTAGATTGAAAAAACAGTAATATGCCAGAATCTCTCAGAGAATGGTCATTTGAGGTACTGTAAATCCAAAAGAAATTTTCTAGGATTTTAGTAGTTGTTTTTACGGTTCTTGCTGAGGCAACTTGGAAGAAATCAAAGTAAAAACATTTTTTTGGCAGTTGACAAGCATCTCTAATGTTCAGACTAATGTGTCTGTTTCAGTAAGGGGAACACCCCCTCCAATTTTGTCACGTATATGAACCCAAGTAGCTTTAATTACTGCTAGATAGCACTATCATTGTAGCTGTCACATGGCCGCCTGCCGTGTGATACGAGACCAGATTCCATCACTGGTCAGGACAGTGGGAAGGGGGGGAAACAACCCAAATGAAAACTAAGAATTTTTTTTATTATTATTTATTTATTTTAATTTATATGAAACCACAGATGCTTGATCCTGCTAACTTAATTTAATCACAGGAGCTGAAAAAGGCATCCAGTTGCAGAGCATTCCAGCTGCAGGTACAGAGGCTCTGCTCCAGCTGCCCCAGAAGCATTAGGGGTGGTACCCATAGAGCCTGATGGTGCGGGCAGGTACCCCCATGCTGTCTGGTGTTATGAGCTGTGCTATGCATCATAGGCACGTGCCCACTGAAACTGGGTTCTTCAATGGTGCTATCAGAGATGCTCAACCAAACTGGTATCAGCAGGGTCTGTCTCCTATGTAAGAGCGGAAGTTTAATCGTTTATAGGCGGCTGACAGTAAATATGCAGCTTCAAGTGAACTGCAATTTAAATGAATAATTTTTTGCTTCCCTCTCTGTTTTTCCAATATGACAGATAACACAGTGGGATTGTGTTATGAATTAAGATGGCTGCTTTAATTTTTCAATGAACTGCAATTGTGTGCATGGGAACCCAGTATCAAAAAATAATCCTTTTAATATATTAGACCTGTAGACTGGAAAACTAGATCTGCGTGGCTTAATCTGTCCTGCCAAAGGTAATAGCAGCACACCAGCTGTAGCACACGTGCTGTGCAAGTGTCGCAACCTTCAGGGTGAGCGGAATGTTTGTTTCACTTGAAATGATCTGTGTTAATGTAATCAAAGGTTTCCAAATTCCCTTACTTGCTGCTGTAAAAGTAGGTGCTGTGTCTCCTGGGGCTAATAAGAAATTGTTACATCCTGATTTATGGTAGGCTTGCTGTTTCAAGACCAATTAAATCTTCAGCTATAGCAATGGTGAACTAGTTGATCTGAAAAAAATCTTTGGTTACAAATTAACTGGATAAGTAGCTTTAGCTTAGCACCATTTGTGTTCCAACACTGGCGTGACTCAAAGCTGAAAGATCCGATTTGGCTCAACAAGTGAGTCTGCCATTGCAGGGCCCTGAGGTCCTTCCGGGGCTGTGATGGTGTCTGGTTCTGCCACGATAAGGTTTGATTTGTTTTGCAGGCACATAGACCACGGCCAGCAACCTGTCAGGGCCCCTGCTAGTTGATTATGCTCTCTCTGGGTATCAGGCAAAATGAATTTTTATATGTGTGTCCCTTAAAGGAAAGGGAAATGCAATATGCACACTGAGAGGCTTTCAGCTGAGACATTGTCTTGGGAGTAGTGGTCATAGTTCAAAACGTACGAAAAAATTCTCTGTTAAAGCAATTGCTGCTTTTTATTCCTTCTCTCCTTCCCCTTACTGACTTCTTTCAAAAACTAGGTGGGAAAAACCAAAGCAATAGGCGTGAGTTTTAGCTTTTGTTCTGACAGCGTTAAGAATCACAGCCGAACCTACTGATCCCTTGCAGACCTCAGTGTCCCAGTTGCGGGCCAGCTGCCGGGAGCACGATTTCCCATGGCTGTGAACCTCAGCTGTGGGGTGACCCTGCTGAACTGTCACAGGAAGGCAGCATTGCAGGAAGGGGCCCACCTTATGGGTGGCTGAGGACAACCCTCAGGAAGGCTTTGAAGATTAGGGCTGAAGCTTTGGATTTGACTTGTGCTGAAAGGAAAACTTTCGGCGTAGCGTCTGGACCCCTGCATGATGTGCTTTTGGTGACTCCCAGAGAATCTGTGGCAACATGGGTAATAGTATAACATAAGCAGAGCTCATGACACAACTGAACCCCTTTAAATTCAAGAGGAAAATCATATGTGGAGCACCGCAGTGACATGAGTTCATTTAAAATCAAGAAGCTGTTTATTGCCTCAAAACTGAGCAAGAGGAGAAAGTGCAGGAGTAAGAAAGGTTTCAAATAAAAAAAAAAAACAACAAATAAATGCAAAGCAAAAAAGCACCCCAAAAATGGGGGGAGAGAGGAAGGTGGCAATTGATTTACAGTTGTTGTCTCCAGTTTGGGGTTTCTGACTTGAGACCTCTTTCAAGATGCTAAGTACTCCCAAGCTAGGGAGTCAGTAGAAAGAAACAGATTTTTTTTTAATATCCTATTTCTGGTTTCACTAGATTCTAAGATAATATTCATGAGTATGGGGGGATGCTTTGCTATAAGTTTTGAGCTCTTTGTTTATCAGTGATTTACAACAGTTTAATATGGCTGTTCAGGTAGCGGGCTATTAGAAGCCTGCCCATTTTGTGTGTTTTGTCCTCTTCAGAAGACAAGCAGAAAACACCAAGAAGGTGAAAGTCAGCATTTCATGTAAATAGCCATGGAAACGGCACATTGTGAAAACAACTGTTCTCCCATTATGTGACTCTCCAAAAATCTTAACCAAGCTCCAGCAGATGCAAACACAGTGCAGACGGTCGCAGTAATTATGCTAACCAGCGATAAAAGCTTCCATTTATGTGGCACATCTACATCCTCAATGCAATCACTTCCAATTGCAAAATGCATCTAGCAGTTGGAAACCCAGAGCGTTATTAGATTGCATTGACTCTGCTCCCCACAGCTGAGGGAATGTTCTTTCCCTGCAATACATTTTCCTAACAATTTCAGGACCATTGAGATACACCCTTGAGTCAATTAACATTATCTCCACTAAACTAGACTGCAGCTTTTAAAGTGTTGTCTAATAGCTCGTGCGAGCAGCACCCATCTAAATTAGTTATGTACGATGGTTTTATAAAACATAATTTATATTCTTAGCATGTCAGTTCAGAATGGAATTCTTATTCATTCACTGTGATTTCATTTCCCTAACAAAGCAGTGCATAAAGACTTCTTTTTCTACAATGCAGACTTTTGTATTCGTCTTGCAAGAAAGAATGAGCAAATGTAAAACATGGTGTATTTTTATCTGACTTCAAGTGTAGCTGCTTTTAGCTGTAGGGAAGGCTGCACTTGGGTGACAACAGTCAGGTGACCAGGAAAACACAAGGTTACTATATGCTGTTCGCTCTTTCTGCAGATCCTCTTTTCCTTTCTCCTGTTTGCTTTATAGCTTTTCATTTCTTTGCTTATCTTCCAGTTTATTAGTAATCTGTTGTTACTGCTGGACACGCAAATGGTTACAAAATTGGTTTTTTTGGTATATGATCGGAGCAAGGGTGGTAGTAAGCTTGTGGCAAACTTGATGGCAAGTAGACCCGTTCAACAGGGAATGAAGAGTTTTCCCAATATGCATCAAAAGTAGAGAAATTTAAATTCAAACTTAGATGTATGCTTCTGTTCAGGTTTTTTCCTTGTTTAAAGAGACAACAGGCAGAGAAAATAAAAATACTGCTTTTAATTTGACTTTTAGAAACCTTATACCTGTGCTATACAGGGCTGGAAGAGGACTGAACCTATTTTCACGTGGTTGCATTGTGGTAGTTTGTCATCACAAATGTCTCAAAGGATTATGAGGCAGAAATTGATGTTCTCAGCTTTCATTTTATTTGGGGGATGCTGGTAGTGTAATTTAGTAGCAGTGGGCTTTGATATGAGCAATTCTCAGAAATAATATATTGCTTGGAGATAATTGTGTTAGAGGTAGTTGGAGGGATTAGATACCACTTCCGAAGGGGATGTTTTGTGTGAAGGCTGGAGTGCAATTCACTTGCTGTTGCCCTTTGATTAGGGGTCTAAACATGGGACGTAAGTTTGTAATGTAACAGTAATGTCAGATGTGTGCTGAGTCTGGGACTGCTGTAAGCGTCAGATTTTCCATAATGCTTTGAGCATACTCGTGTATAGTGAAGTGTTTCTTTAGCAAATTATTCATTAGACATCTGTGAACTCTGGCACACCATTCTGCTATGGTTTGACAATTCTGGACTTGGTCATCTGTTCTGTCTTGAGAGCACCCCAGAAAAAATCTGTTACAGAAGCAGCAGGAAATTCCCATGTCCATAATTAGGCTGTAAAAGATCTGCTAGATTTGGAATGAGATCACTTCCTTGCGTTTCAGCCTTTACACAACTTCTGGTGCATGTGAGTCAAACCTGATACTGGCTTAACGTATGTCAGTGCAAGACTTGGGAGGAATACTACAGCGGGCCTTGAGAGTGCAATATTTGGCATTAGTTTTTCAGTCCTTGAGGCAACGGTTGGCAGACACTGAGCCCTGATGCTACCTGAAGCTCTGGCCTCTTTCACTTTGCCACTTCAAGTGCTTAGAAATTTGCTTGCTTTTTTTTGTTTTGTTTTTGTAAGCGTTAAAACATCAAAGATGTCAAAGTTTAAACAAAGCCCTATTTTGACAGGGCTCAATTTCAGCACTAAAGCTGATAGCTACTGGCATGAAATTAAAACATAACAAATAATAAAAACCATGAAATGACTAGTAAAAATTAACCTTTTTGCTGACTATACTTTTTCAGACCCTTTTCCCCCAACTTCTTGCGTTTTCCCCTCTATCTGTGTATTAATGGACTTCACTGTATGAAAAGATGTGGAAATAAAAATGTAATATTATAGGAGTTGGATTTTGCTGAAAAAAGTCTTAGGGAAAGCTGAACTGAGGTGATTTCTTATCTGGACAACAAGCTTTGTTAAAGTAATAAGTCAGTTCGATTAATATTGACAGTTGTGGAAAAAATATTACATTAATTTTACTTAGTTTAGCTCAGTTATAGTGCATACTCTCTTTAGAAACCAGTTTGAGCTTGTAAAAAAAACTAGGAAAAGCCCCTCTTCTAATTCCTAAGTAAAAATTTGGTTCAGTTGATCTAAACACTTTTTTCCCAGTTCACTAACTATATTCATACTTTTTAGTTATTTTACATGATAACTGGGGCATCTAAACAAAACATTTTAACAAATTAAGACATTTAAAAAGTTTCTTTTTCTGTATATGAATTGAGTTTCAATTTCTAAACAAGATTAGGTAGAAGACCAAAGTAAAAAGTTTGTCTTGTGAATAGTGCATTGCAGTCAGCCATTTGACAGACTGTGTAAAGTTTAAAAATGCTAAATACCAAGCAGCAACTGCTGAACATGAGGGAAAACAATGCAATATCAGAAACATTCCAACTGGGTTTCAACCCAACACTTAGGGAAATCATGGCATGTGTTGTGCAGGAAAACATTTTTCAAATGAAATATATAATATGTTGACAACACCCATTTAGTAAGTTACCTTTAAAAAGAACAGTTCCCACTTACAACATTAGGTAGTAGATGTCCAAATGAACAGCCGTGATGATGAAGCATTTCTTGCTGGTACTCAGTGTCGTACTTGCCTGACTAACTAATTTGGCCAAGACTGGCTTCTGACCTCTGACAACAGAGTCATGAGTTAGGGAGGTATGTGTGTTGAGTGATGTACAATGGATGCCTAGGTGGGGAATGAAGAAATAAAAACCAAAATACTGAACAGTATTTCTGGATGATTCAAAGTTGTGGAGTGGAGATGGAGGGAAATACTTCGGGCAGGATATTTTGGAAAGAATTTCTCTGCAAGCTTTTAATTAGCTGAAGAGTTTATACTAAAGTTTGAAATTGTGAGAAGTGGGAAAATGCCAAGGCTGAGGGAAGGATTTGCTGTCTGTTAATGCAATGACCTTTATAGAGTTCAGAAACCTTTCAATATCCTGTTCAGGAGAATAAATGAAAAAGAAAAGCTGAGAAAGGAAATTGAGGGAAGATGTTATTAGTAGTGGCTTCCTGGGAGTGGTTGCCAGTGTTTGGATTGGCTTTGTCAGGGAGGGGAGAGGCTTTTATCTACATAGAGCTGAAGCATTATCTTGATGTGGCCTATAAGAGGATACGCTGCATGAGTAGATACTAAATTAATCTTAAAAAATACAGATGAAAAAAAACCCCGTATAGCCTTGGTTAGCCTTTCATTAAAACAGGGCGTTGGAACAGACACTTTTAGGACAACAGAGCTGGGGAAGGTTCTGGAGCACAAGTCCCATGAGGAGCAGCTGAGGGCACTGGGGCTGTTTAGCCTGGAGAAAAGGAGGCTCAGGGGGGACCTTATCGATACCTACAGCTGCCTGAAAGAAGGTTGTAGTGTGGTGGGGGTCGGTCTCTTCTCCCATATAGCAAGCTATAAGACAAGAGTAAACAGCTTGAAGTTGTGCCAGGGGAGTGTTAGAGTGTGGGTATTAGAAAAATTTCTTCACTGGAAGGGTGGTCAAGCATTGAAACAGGCTGCCCAGAGAGACGGTGGAGTCACCATCCCTGGAAGTATTTAAAAAAACCCACATAAATGGACATAGTTTAGTGGGGGACTTGGCAAGTCCTGGGTTACCAATTGGAATTGATGATCTTAAAAGTCCTTTCCAACCTAAATATCTTCTATGTTTCCATGACATGCTGTGAGAGGCAGAAGATGAGACCTGAAATGATTTACAAGTGGAGGGGGAAGTGCTATTCTGGAAAAGAGGAACAAAATATCTCTTTCAAACAGAGGGGGGAAAAAAAAGGTGTATCAATGGTCATTCACTTTGAGGAGCAGATCACAGTATTCAGTGGCTTGGGGAGGCTTTGGTGAAAGCAGATCAACATCTACAATTATGGAAACTTGCGAAATTGCATTGAAAACTCCTTCCATACTAATAGAGAAATCATTCCTCATTGCTATTGTATGTTACAAAAATGATGAGAGAAACAGGTAACGGTATTTGGAAAGCACCCTTGAGGCAGCATATAGCAAACTTGGAACAAACTGGTTTGTGTTACAGCTTGGAGTAAAAGCACTGTTTTGGCACTGAAGAAGAACAGGAGATTAAAAGAGGCATATATTAACCAATGGCTTAATTTCTTTCATTGTTGGGATCCTCTGCAACCATTTTATTTTTGCAAATCCTGAGACCTTGCCAACCATAAACTTACAGTCTTCTGCTCATCCTGATGATACCCAACGCATCTTGAACAGGCAGCTCATGGAAGTGCTGAGCCCTATCCCCATTTTATCGGTTGGCAAATACAAAAGAGAATGAATGTAATAGCTGGCAAATGCCTGTCGAGCTCTTCTCGCAGTACTGAATTCAGATGGCTAGTGCTGACCGTGGCAGCAAGGAGAGTGTGTTGCTCCTACTGGAGACAGTGGGCTTTAATAGACGCTAAACTATAAATAAGTGGAAAATACAATAAAAGGATGGGTAGAGATTGACTAATTGCTTTAAACCTGGTCAAGGCCATTACTTCTGTCAGATTTAGCCAGTTTGGATCACCACCTCTAAGCTTTAATTAAAACTGGTGCTGCTGTCCTTAATTGTATATTCCAATAGCTTTAAATAATGCAGTTGATTTTTATTCAGTTGTCCTCTTCTAGCCTCATCCCACTGAGATCACTGTTAATTAGATACTACATTACATCTAGCAATGTCTTTGTTGCTGTTAATGTTGCTGTCTGTTATCTGGATGGTTCCAAAGTGAGAACATGCAGAGAATTGAATAAGGTGACTGGTAGTTGAGAAACAGATATTAATGTGTTTAAAACATCTCATATGAGACTTTTTTAAAGAAATGACCACATCACTCATAAAAGGGCATGATGCAATTCACAGTCAAAGCAAAGAGTTAACTAATTCAGCTTATTCAACTTATTTTTCCTCAGGAGCCTTAAAATAAAGAAATACAGCTGTCAGACTTCAAAATGTGTCCTGCATACGTTTGCCTTGTGTTACACAGAATGTGGATAAGCATTTTTACAAAACTGTTTCTGATTAATTTGGTTTTGATGCTGCTGGATTGCAAAAAATGTAATAGCTGTATCCTTGGGAGGAGGAATAGTTTCCTGGCTATGTCTGCGCTGGTGGAGCTGGTTCTCAGATCCAGCTTGGCTGGGTGCTGCCACCTTTGAGAACAGAGCAGCAGCTCAAGGTAACACTAGGCAAAAGTGTGTGTATTCATATTTGAACGTTTTTGCTTTCTTCTCCATGAATGTCAGCCAGGAGTTAAAACTTGGAAGAAAAGATCTGGTAAGTCATGGAGGTTTTGACATTTTCAAAGTTGAAATGTATTTCAGTCAGCGTAATTCCTCTTGTTTTCTCAGTGAACCCACTTTATTTTTTTTTTCTTGTTTGAGAGAAATGGTTCTCTGGAATTGCTCAGAGAGAAAAAAGGATATTTCTCATTAAAATGTTTCACACAAGCTGCTTTAAACCGGGGTTACACTTTGTTCAACCCTCTCTGCTGCCTGCGTACGATGGCCACCATTCGTGTGAGCCTCCTGGAATCAGGGAGTTGAACCAAGCCTGCGGGCTGCCCTCGCGCCCTGCACGGTGCTCTGTGCTGCGGGTGGCCTCATTGTAGATAAGGTTGGACATTAAGAAGCTGGTTCCAGAGGAGCAGTTGTTAGTCTTTCCACTGATAAAGCTCTCCTTTGAAGCTCTTGAGCTGTATTTTGTCTCCTTATGTATTTTTGAAGAGCTCTGTGTATGTTCAACAGCATAAATAAATAAAGCCTTGCACATTTTTCTCTGACGAAAGCTTGCTATAAATGTGTATGCAAATTAGGTCTAGCTCCCAGTCAGTTGCCAATGTAGCCTTCAGGGTTGCTGGGGTTGTGCACTGCAGAACTTACCCTTAGGAATTCTTTCCTGATACCCAGACCAAACTTTTTCCTCCTTCATTTGTTATGTTTAGTATTATTTATAGCATTTATCAACCACTGAGATTGCTGGATATTCTATTATATTCTAATTTTGTAATTATAATGGGAAAGAAGTTTATACCCCTAGTTTGGTGGTGGTATGTTGAACTGGAGATACCCTTAGTTTGGTGGTGGTATGTTGAACTGGAGATGAAGGTGAACTTAAGTAATTTGTTCTTGAGTGAGGTAGTAAGTAATGTAATTAGAGCAAGACACATTACTTCAGGCCCTGTAGATGTACAGGGGGAACTGCGACCAGTTTTTGTAGAACCTGGTCGTGTATGGTGGTTCTCTAAATGTTGTAGATACTGAAGAGTATTGTGAACCATTTTTCTATTTTTTTTTTTCCCCCTCAGTAAAGTCCTTTCAGTTTAGGCACTGTATACTTCTGTGATCTGCTGCATACGGGGATTAAATTACAAACTGTTTTCAACATTGCTTATGAATTTGAAGTCTGGAAAAGAAAAGATCCTCCCTTGGGTTATATTTTTTGATTATATCTTTCTAATTACACACATCTAGTGAGATTACATCATATATTCCGCAGACATGACCAAAGCGTATGGCTCAAGATTTATGAGATAAACATTAAAGTGCAAATGCGTAACTGCAGAGTAACGTAATGCCAGTTAGGAAAATTGGGTTGAGACTTCCAGGCTAACCACAAGTAGATGCAAAGCAGAGGGAAAAATGCAGGTTTTTTTCCTTCATCTGCTATGTATTAGGGATTACATTTTACAGATAACTGTGGGCATTGTACTGCTCTTTACCAGCATGTACACATAGAACTGTGTGTGTTGGACTCATCCTAACAGTGGGAGCAACTGCAGAGAATTGCTGTGGGATTCAAAAAAGGAAAATAAAATTTAAGGGCTGTGCTTTTTTTTCTTATGTACAGTTGATTCCATCATCCTAAATAGCCACTCCTTTTGCTGCCCAGCTATTGAACTGTAGGTACATTTCTCTGGTGACGTTGAGCAAGCATGTTTAGTCTTAGTCTGCTTGTGATTGTCATTTGAGCTGTCAAAAATATGAGCTATGACTTAATGCAAGGGAAGAAGGAGGAAGGTATGCCCCCAAATTTCTCAGGAGTCTGGGCAGGACAAGGTACCATCCATCAGCTGATCAGTAATAACACACCTTGTTAGAAATGGTGCTCTGGCTCCTGCAGAGCAAAATGCAGAGTAGGAAAAGGGATGTCTGATTTGCAGAGAAGAAGGATGTTGCCAATCTATAGCTTTTCGTGACTGGGGTTTCCAGGTCCTATCATTTCCTGTTGTGATATAGGGACAATTTGCCTTGCATTTCAGCAAATTAGCGCACCTGCTGGAATATTGCTTCTGCAGCTCCTGCTGAGCTGTTTCAAGCACTCATAATGCTATCATTTGTATCAGAAAGGTGACAGAATGGTGCTTTTCAGCTTGCAAACCTGCTGGAATGTACCACTGTATTTCAGACATTGAAAGCAAGCTGTCTAGGTAGTAAAGTCATAAAATGCTGTAAATAATAAAAATGTACTCAGGACAGAGTAATGCCAGAAAGAAATACAAACACTCTTAAGCATCTACTTCCATTTTAATATTCATTTAATTATAAATGTTAAAGGTAATGAGACTTAGTTTAATCATTTTGACCTCAATTTTTCAAAAAAATCTGAATTCCTGAAGTTAAGTATCTAAAACTATATTTAGACACCTCAGTGAAAGTGGCCTGTTTTTCAAAGATGCTGAGCAATTACAGGGATGGGAGAAGTGTGATAGCTTTTGTCCTGGATTCCTAGGCTTAAAAATTAACACAAGAGCTTGTTGTTGGAGAGGATCAGACTATGAGCTATTTTAAAAGGCTGAAATCATATGGCATTACATGTTAATGGAAATTCATCCAATTTCAGTAGAAAGGAGATGGTTGTAAATGTTGAAATTAAAACTCATAAATGCCTCTGAGTATTAAAAGGAAAAGAAAGGAAGAAAAATTCACTTGAAATATTTTGCACTGCCCTGGAATACATACAGCCAAGCCAACACAAAAAGCATAAAAAAAACAAATCCCAAAACCAACAAAAAAGAAACTTGTTAGTCCAGATCCAACCTGAAGTATTTTGTTTTAATAGTAGTTATAAGATGTGGAAATTAAAGCGTAGATGGAAGCACGCCAAGTTTAATGGCATAAAGGTGCTATTTAATAGTTAATACAGTAAACCTGGCAAATCTCCTTAAATGCAAGGGGGCTTTCCTTATCTGGTGAACTCTCGATCTTGTATAAGGTTTTTTAAATTGCTACATCTCTTTCCAGTTTAGAAGTTACTCCTTGGCGTTTAGTTTTCATAATGTGGTCTTTAGCATTCTCCAATGCTCTCTGCGTATGTTTGATTTATAGTCATTTTATGGCTGCAGTGAATTCCCACAAACTGGGGGGTGGGATGGGGAAATTCTTATAAAATGACAAAGAAAACTTTTGCCTTGTGGTATGTTCAGGGAGATGGATCTTTTGCTTTTAGTCTCCTGTTTTGTTTGCTTTCACTTCCCTGACTGAATATTAAAACTCCCCAGTGTAATGGGTCTGTTTTTCAGGTATGCTAAAGATTTTTTGTTTGGTTTGGGGTTGTTTTTTTTTCTTTTTTACTTTGTCATAACAACATTAAGTGTCTATAATTGGAGCAGAAACAACTCCCTGAGAGTACATCCTGTGGGAGAACCTCTCTAGGTATTCTGGAGCCCAAACTAGGGACAGGATGTTTTTTTGGAAATCATATTTGTAAGGATGTGGTCTTGTTGGGCATAGGATTGGGATGGATGAAGCTTCTAAACACTAAATAATTAAAGTTCAGCATTGTGCGCCCAGCTGGGGTTTAGGAAGTTGTGGAGAGCGTGAGTACATTACTCGTGTTATAGTAGACACCCCCCAACAATACAATTTAGGTGAGTGAGGCATCCTGAGCCATGGTTCTGTGTGTATAGGTGATTTATTCTTATATTTAATGCTAAGTGCAGACATGTGTTTGTTTACAGGGTCAAGGCTGTAAGTACTTTGAAAGCCAGGAGAAATACTGTGCTATAAGGCAACAGTATAAACTAGGCTTCATTACTTATTCTTAATGAGTTGTGTTTGTAAGACCTGTTGACGTTGTGGATACCAGTAAAGTTGATCATTACAGGCTTTGCTGCAGCTATGAAATCTAAATGATTGAACCAATGAAAGTTTTTTAGTTTTCCAGGTCTCTAGAGCACAGTTCACAGGAGTGATGGAGCATTGATGGTTGACAGGCTTGGAGCATGATGGACCACCAGGGATAGTTTGATACAATGCCCATTTAGGAAACAGCCTACCAATAGTCCTTTATCTTTTATTCCAGGTGGTTGATACAGGCTACCAACAAGTTTTAGTTATCTGAGGCAGTAACGCAAAATACAAGTAATTTACAGGAAAATAAGTTCCAAACTATGTAGGGCCTTGTCACTTCTGCCTCTTAAACATGAGGTCAGTGGCAGGATAGGGATGATGTCTGTTTCTTGATGTGCTTTCCAACAGCTGACGGAGTGCTTGTAGCAAAGCTACTGCTCGTAATGTGCATGTGAGAATGAACATGGTGAAAGACAGGAGGAGAGCTGTACTGAATTGGTGGTGCATCATTGCTGCTGTTCTCTTACCAATTGACTCTAAGTCTGGGCGTAAGATGTAGCTTCAAAGTGCAACTACTAAACCATCTTTTGCTTAGGAGGGTGGGTAATACAGTGTACCACTCTATGGGCTTGAGAAAAAGGAGTAGTGGGTGACTTGTTTCTGGTTGTGTTCTCTGGACAACAGAAAGTCATAAAAGGTTCAGCTGAGGTTGGTACCCACTGAGAGGTGTGGAGAAATGATATTTTAATTCAGTAATTAAATCTGAGGAACATAAGTATATTATGACTAAAGCAGAATTTTATTCCAAAAGGAAGAGAGTTGAATCCAACATGAACAAAATAGCACAGCTGCTGACTTGTATGAAATGCCTGGCATCTTGGGAAGGGAAGCAGTGGCCCTTTGCAGTATGAAGTCTGTGTCTCAGTGGTTTGTCAGGGTTAGTGGTGGGTCCTGAACATGCAATGACACAGCTTAATGTCAGAGGAGACTTTTTTCACGTGTCCTGGAACTTGGTCACACCAGGAAGATTTTTGAAGAAGTAGATATCTTTTTGGCTGATGTGTCCATTCTAAAGTTAAGCCAAAGGAGGAGCAAATAATTATTACATTGCTTGAAGGTTCAGAGGAAAGGGTCAGTTTGTCTTTTTTTTTTTCTTTTAAACAGAAATGAGAAAAAGAAGTGAAAAATAAAAGGATCTTTGCGCTCTGTAGCCTGTATTGTAATCTTCAGCAAAGGGTGAGTAACATTATGGCATAAAACCTAGAATTATAGATTCATTTAGGTTGGAAAAGACCTTTTAAGGTCTAAATCTAAACCTTCCCTGCCACAACTTGAGGCCGTTTCCTCTTGTCCTGTTACTTGTTATTTTGGGGAAGACCGAGCCCCCTCCTCTCCAGGCTGACCCCCCCCCAAGCCGCTCCCCATGGTTCTTGTGCCCCAGCCCCTTCCCCAGCCCCTGCCTGGCTCTGGACACGCTGCAGCCCCTCAGTGTCCCCCTTGCAGTGAGGGCCCAGCGCTGACCCCAGGATTCGAGGGGTGGCCGCACCAGTGCCCAGCGCAGGGGAACGGTCACGGCCCCGCTGGCCACGCTGTGTCTGACACAAGCCAGGCACTGCTGGCCTCCTTGGCCACCCGGGCACACGGGAGGCTCATGCCCAGGCAGCCCCCCAGGTCCTTTCCCGCTAGGCAGGGCCCAGCCGCTCGCCCCAGGCTGCAGCGCTGTGTGGGGCTGGTGTGACCCACAGACATGCAGGACCTGGCACTTCTTGTTGAACCTCACACAACTGGTCTCAGACCATCAATCCAGCCTGTGAAGATCCCTCTGTAGAGCCTTTTTTTCCCTCAAGCAGATCACCATTCCCACCCAGCTCAGAATCATCTGCAAACTCACTCAAGATTATTTGCTCCATGACCTTCCCTCACACTAAAGTTAGACTGACAAGCCTGTAGTTCCCCAGATTTTCCTGCCTACCCTTCTTGTGGATGGGTGTTACATATGCTAGCTTTGGTCAACTTGGACCTCCCCAGTTAGCCAGGACTGTTGACAAACGATGGAAATTGGCTCGGTAAGCACATCTACCAGCTCCCTCGGTACCTTCAGGTGGATCTTGTCCAGCCCCATAGACTTGTGTCTGAGTGGTGTAGCAGATAGCTGTTTCCCCTTGGATTATGTGGGTTTCATTCTGCTCCCTGTCTCTGTCTTCCAGCTCGGGGGGGCTGGATACCTGGAGAACAACTGGTCTTAGTATTAAAGACAGGCAAAGGTGGCATTAAGTACCTCTGTCTTTTTCTTGTCCTTTGTTGCTATGTTTCCACCTGCATCCAATAATGGACAGAGAGTCACCCTAGCCCTCTTTTTATTGGTAATATATTTAAAGAAACTGTTTAATTTGTCTTTTATGGGCAGATTAAGTTCTACTTGGGCTTTAGTCCTAATTTTCTCCTTGCATAACCTCATGACATCCTTGTAGTCTTCCCAAGTTGCCTGCCCCTTCTTCCAAAGGTCATAAACTCTTCTTTCTTTCTTTCTCTGAGTTCCAGCCAAAGCTCCCTGTTCAGCCAAGCCAGTGGTCTTCCCCGCTGGCTTGTCTTTCCACACTTGGGGACAGCCTGCTCCTATGCCTTTAATATTTCCTTCTTGAAGGATGTCCAGCCTTCCCGGGCTACTTTGCCCTTCAGGGCTGCCTCCCAAAGGACTCTGTCAGCCAGGCTCCTGAACAGGCCAAACACCTGATTAAACTGTGGCAGTCTATTCCAAGCAACCTTTTATGGGCCAGATCCTGATCCATTTGAAAAAAAAAAAAAAACACACACAAAAAAACCCCAAACAAACAAAACAAAACACCACGCATGCTTTTGCTATTCTGTGAACAGGAGCGATTGCTGTAGCTGCAAGGTTGGTCTGCTTGCAGTGCTTCCAGCTCTTAGTGTACTGGAGAGATAGTAGGATTAAAAAGTGCGTTTAGACCCTGGGAAGTTGAAAGAGCACTTTCTGGAAACCAACTTGTATGCATTATTATGTTTTTAGGCCAAATAAAGGATTTAGGTTATGTTTTTCAGAGCATCTGTAGGAGGAAAAATATTCATCAGTTTGGCTTGCTCTAATGCAGGGTATCTGTGAACCTTTTGAGATGCCAGTTGGAAAGTTGACATTTTGAACAATGTCAGGCTATACTTATAGTACTTAAAACATAATCCTGGAAGCCCTGTGCTGGCAAATATAGCACCTCTTTCATATGTAACCAAAATGCATTTTTTTTTCCCCATGTTTCTCTGACATATTTCATCTTACAGTTTTTATCAGTACCTTGTTTACAGTAGATTGCTATTTGCACCTGATATTTAAAGGGTCTTTATGCTAAACAAGAAGAAAACCAGCACTATTATTGTTTTGCATTGTACAAGAAGGAAATCAAAGGAGAAGGTAATAAATTAACCTACTTTCTTGTGCTCTCCTCCTTTCAGAGCTTGAGCAACTGCCAACAGATTAATGGTTACTGTAGACAGTGAAAGTAATTATACTAACCAAATAATAAAAGCTCTTACTTTTGTTGTCCATCTTCAAAGCAATCACAGTGACAAAATGCATCCAGCAGTTAGAAACAATGGGCACTATTGAAATCTATCAGCTGAACGCTTTGCTTCTAAGGACCCACCTTCTTTGTTCTGTTTATTTTCCCAACAATTCTGGGATCTTTTACATATTAAAACAGTGGGATTTGTGTTCCGTGAACTGGTCTAGGAGTCATCTAACACACTAAATTAGGTCATATTAAATTAATACTTCACTATGCAGTGTATGTTGAGAAAAATTAAATTTGCACTCTGAGCTAAATCCTTAATCGTTTGGTCTTCAGACACTTCATAGGTACTGATGAAGGCGAAAAGCTAGTTGTGTTTTGATCATCTCTGATTCATTCTCATGAATTTGCTTGGACTGGAGGTAAAAAGTTTCCCAAGTAAACAGTGGGCTGCTGGGTGCTGTGTGTTATAGAAGGTGCTTTGGCTTTGCTCCACCTGAAGACTTTTGCTACGTGTGGGTTTTGGCTGCTTGCTATATGGTAGCTTTCCAGTTGCTCTGTGTGCTTTATAAATCTGGGTCTTGGAATAGGTCCTTTCTTATCTCTAGAGGTTTATTTTTTCCTTATTAAAAATACAGTGTTGGTTTTGGGCCAAGCAACTTAACCATAACCAGCCATAAGAATTTCTTGCCTATGTAAGTTGTTTACAAAGAGTGTGCACATGAAGAAAAGTGTGCTACCTTTTTTAAAAGACTGGTAAAGTTGCTTTTGATTGGTGTTTTGTGTTTCCCTTGGTTTTGTTTGCAAAAGCAAGATAAATTTTAATAGTGATCGGGAATGAACAGAAGAAATTAAACTACCTTCACTGTTGCTTTAAGTTATCAACAGATGCAGTTATGCCAGTGCCTTCTCATTGGTTCCTTCTGTTCAGTTTTGAAGGACATTTGTATGGGTGAAATGAATCTCTTGACCAAGTTGCTGAAATCTATCAAGAGCCATTAACTCCAACATATTACTTTGTTCAAAAGCAGTTTCTTTTTTCACCTTTTACTTTTCTCTTTCTTCTGTAAAGAGCACAAGGAAGGTGACTTGTGTTTGGTTCCAACATAGTCACTGCTAGGCAATGTGTAACTGTGGCTATGTAAGTGTGCTTGCCTTGGTCGCAGGGGGAGAAGGATGATGTCATGTGCTGAAGTGCTATTGATATTTAACATTAGTGTGGTTTCCAGCAAGCAATGTTAGGCGTACAGGGTATGCATAGAGCTTCCTCTGTTTTTGTGCTTACCACTACATTATGCTGTTGCCTCAAATCTAGTTGTGTGTCTTTCAAACCCGTACATTAAGGAAAAAATTTGAGTTGTGAATTCAAATATAATTTTTAACAGTGTTAACTGCAGGCTAATAATATGTCTTGTGTGGGATATTAGATCTGGTTTTGCTTGTCTTTTCTGTACTTTTGCTTAGTGTGGTCATTTCAGTGTGCATACATGTTTCCATCGCTAAGGGCCCAAAGCTACAATATTGCAGACACACAGGATATTTACTTATACCATTTGTCTTACTGGGATCATGTGAGGAAATTTAAATGTATATTCAAGTGTTTGCTGCATTAAGTTAGGATTTACCCAACTTCAAATGCTTTGGTGCACAATTTTTAAGTAAAACCACAATATTTTTTTGGTCCTTTTCCAAAAATGCACTCTCATTGAATTGTTACAGAATAGCTCACTATAAGGAGTCATCTGGATTTCATGTAAATAAATAAATAAATTAAACTATTTAGAAACACTGTAATGCTTTTGATTTTGTGGCTTTTGTTTCAAACAAAGTTAAAAAAACATTTTTTCCAATGCAAATGCTAATTTGAGCAGAAAGCAGGTTGTTGTTTTTTTTAAATTTAGGTTTTAATTCATCTATCTAAGGAGCTTAATTGTTTCAAAAAAAAAATCTAACCACCTCAGTAGCAGATAAAAGGAATGTTTATAAACTGCTTGCCCAGATAAAATTGCTTTTATAGAAAAAGGGTAATTAAAGAGCTTTCCAGCTGGAGTTTTGTATTCTTGCAACTAACAATTGTAACTTGTGTTTCACTTCTCTGGAGAAGCTAAGCTGAAAGTGTTCGCTAATGTGGCTGCTCTGCTTGGCAGTTTGAATGAGGCGATTCAGAAATGTCAGGCACTGCTCTGGGTACCCAACACTGATTGCTTCTAACCCTTTTATAAAAAGTTTGAGTAGTGCTTAGTGACACCGTAGTTATTACGGTTGCTACTATGCCTGGGCTAGCTTTGGTGAGCTTACTGCTGCTGCCATGGTTGCGTGGGTGGGAAATCTTGAAGGAAGAAAACTGTTTTTCCTGGGATGAAAGTAACAGAGAAGATTCTGTAGGAAGTAGTGGAAAAGATGAAGGTGGATCTCATTGTTCTCCCACACAATATCGTGATTTTCCAGAAATCTTTATCCATCTCAAAGAAAAAATAACAAGTAATTATTTGTATTCAAGTTTTCTAGTCTATTTAACCAAAGGCAAAGTAATAATGATTTCCTGAATGATTTCATTCATAAAATGTTTAAATGAGTAATTTTACACAGATACTGAAGAAAGATTCCACTGTCTTTCTCGCAGTGCAACTTGTGAATGAGAAAGGAGAGGGTAAAAGTTTTTCAAGCTGTCAAGCAGAAATGCATACAATCTACTTCTGGCTGAATAGGAGCTGACCCAGGCACTTTTTGCTGGCCGAAGTGTTTTGTTTTAACGTAGTATTGTGCCTTTGAGCACCCGAGAGAAGCAAAGTCTGTTGGAGGAGGTAAGGTGTGGTGTTAGGTAACTTGATGTAACTGGAGTAAGCAAACAAGCTTTCTGAAATTTCTTGGTGGGATGCAATGGAAGATGTGTTTCTTGGCATGAACAGCAGTACGATAATTCCTCCTCAATCTGTGAGTTGCTATCCCAGATGTCTGCCCTTTGTATAACAACCTGGCATGGGAAGTCTTGCACATGTTAAAAAGCCTGGTGGAAGTGCTTAGGCACTGCAGTGATGAGAATAAATAGATAAATAGCAGGAATTGTGACCTAGTCACAGAAATGCAGAGATGAATCTTAACAATAATATTAAAAATTGTCTTTAACAAAATTAAATCCAGGTTAAGAAAAACACTGAAGCTTGAGGTGGTCATGATGATCTCTTCCTAATTAGTTGCTTGCTGTCTAGTGTCTTCCCTTGTGTAATTTGAGGCATTGGCTTTCCAGTTATCATATAATCTTCGATATTTGACCAGCCTTCCACACAAAATATTCGAGGAAAAACCATTTATCTGTCAATAAACTTTACTCCCAAGGAGGATAATTCCCCCTCTGATAGACTTTTCTCACCTGATGTTGCTGCCAGGTATGAGCAGATCTTCCAGGGCTCACAGATGTTGAGTAAAGTCTCTTGCTGGACGTGTCTTATGGTGCAGGTGTCCATTGCTTTAGGAGCCAGCCTGCCCTGCAGCTGTGGCTGCTTGGGGAGCAGGTGATGGTGTGGTGGAGTTGCTAACCCACAGCCATACAGCACAGTCCCGAAATGCGGGGGGGGGCGGGCCTGCAGGCATCCCAACGGAATAACATTAGACTGGGGTGAAAATGAGTTATACTTCTGGAAGACCTACATATGCATTTTCTGAATTAATAGCAGGAAGGTGGGAAATACACTAGTAAGAATGAGGTCAGTGAGATTAAGGTTGTGATCCGTACAGTTACATGCAAGCATTTTCTGCCCTGTTATGACAACGACTTATAAACACCTCTGAGATATTGTTGTCTTAATACCTGTAAATGCTTAACTACTGCCAAAACATAATTGTTCAATTTCTGGGAAATAGATTAAGCTTTGATCCCTGCAAGTCATAACCAATAAATTTGTCAGAAGAACCTTCTGACTTGTTTATTGTTGTGAGATGGTAAGAGATTTTTTTAGAAGCATTTCTTGATGGAAAAGTAGCTAGCACGAAATACCTTTACTTATTCTTGTGTTTCAAAAGTAATAGCTTAGGAGTAGGGAATATAAATAGACAGTCATACTATACCAAAGAGAAAGGTTTCATAATAAAATTGAGCTTCGTAATTTAGATCTTAGTTCACTGGAGTGCAAGTCATCTTGCTAGGACAAATAAGGTGTTTTTTTTAATAATTTCTGTGTACAGTTGTAATTTGAATCACGTATGTGCCTCTTGTTTGCTCAAGGCATTTTTTTTCCACTGTGCAGAAATCTTATCTAAAGAAGCTACTTCTATCTGTGGATATTTGGTTTTTTTTTTTTACTTTAGACATACTTTTATGGTGATTTAAGAGAGTTTAACAAGCAATTAATGACGTCTAAAACAACAGGGTTCCAGTGTTGTGCAGTTAGCTTCAATTTATTTACAGTAACTTTCAGTTTTAGAGTAACTTTCATTCCTTGGTTTTCCTTTGCCTTGGAGACTACCCTCTACCACAGCAGCTTTCTGGTCGATGATCAGCCAAAAGCCAGTGTTTGTAGATGAACTTCAGCACAATATGAAAAGAAATCTTCAGTTTCTGTAAAATTGCGCTGAAATGGTGTCTGTGCAGCTGAGTAGTGTTGTCAGAGCCCAACAGCCACCATGAAGTCCAAGGCTTGTGTCTCTAAAAGCAAACTCACAGATACTGATTATCTTCAAAATGTTAAGACAGCTTAAAACATATATTGTGTCAATTAGCCTCTTCAGTAAATGAGGAAGTCTGCAATCTTTTTTGAGTGATGTTTTATTTAAATAAATTTTTGAGTGGCCGCCTTTGGAAATAGTTTTTTGCTCATGAGGACTTGAACTGCTTGCCAGAAGTAGCTGAGACCAGTGTCATTCAATGATTCAAAAGCAGGTTACAAATAGCTATGAAAGAGTTTGAAAAGCTGCCAGAGAATCAGGACAAAATAAGGTATTTTGCTGGACCTTGCTAATTTTATTTTGTGATTCTGTGTGTTATGATGTCAGGACAATTCAAAGTAGGAGGAAGTGGTGTGTTTTGTTTGGGTTTTTTTGTTTTTGTTTTTTACAAATATTTTTCTTCTGAACCATATACACTGATTAAATCCCTACCAAAGAGTCCATGACAGAAAGACCTAAATGAAGCTTCCAGAAGTGTAGGGAATCTGCTTCAACAGTGAAGCTGGTGATGAACATAACAGGAAAGTGTGATGGAATATTGTGGTGTTCAGTATATCGTTATTCAGATAGTCTCAAATATTATCCCTTAATATACTTTTCTGGTAGTGCTTTGTTACTGATTTATAAGCTAACATATCCCCTGCTGAAAGGCTGATTCTTTATCAGTTACAAGGAATAATCTCTATTCTTGTGACTAGTAAATGCTGTTTAACTTGCAGAATTGCACCTCAATTTACAACTGATTTCTGTAGTGCCTAGTTCTCTCTTTGTGATTTCACATCTAAGCTCTAACTTGAAGTAAGTTCTCAGGGGATCATGCCATTATGAATATTTCAGCATGAGTTGTACAATGCAACATCTTAGCTAATATTTACATCTGAATCTTCATGCATTTTCATAGTTTACTGTAAAAACTGTTATTCCTGCTGGTTGTTGCCTGCTAGGTGCTTATAGGACAGTGACTCATTGAATCTTTATGGCAGTATTAAGAGAAATACATTCCTTTATTATGACTAACCTTCAAGAGATTCAGGCCCAAGTTTTAAACATTTTACCCTTCTTTCTTAGAAAGTATACGTATAATTTAAAATGAACTGTGATCTCAGTAGCAGTAGTACCTATGAAGTAGTACAATATGCACAAAATTGCATCCTCCTCTTGGAGGTGATGCAGCTCAGTTGTTTGGTGGAGTTGATACAGAGCTGAGTGGAGTGTCTCTGCGACAGATAGTACCAGGGTACGTTATGAAATCTAGTGATGGGATGAGCACAGGCTTCTCATGTTCTGCAATGTTAATACTTTTTTCTGGGAACTTGCTAGGAAAAGTCTGTTTCAAATAAAAAGTGGCTTGAGCTGCAAGAACACAGGGTTTCATGCTTTTAGTAAAGCCCAGGTGTGAGTCACCCTAAAGCATTTCTCTCAGTCTCTAGAACTGAAGACTCCTAGGGGAAAAGCAAGAAACCCAAGAGCTAACAATAAACACTTCTGAAAATGCCTTGAGGGATAACAGTCTTTGTATCTTCTGCCAGATAAAACACATGCATTGAGATGGAGGTGACGTGCTGCTCTAACAGTTGGCAAAATAAGATGGTCACAGGCTACTTTCAGAACCTGCCTTATGTCCCACTGACTTGTACTTCATCCTCATCAGGCTGCCATTCCCTCTCTGGGCAAACAGTGATACTTAAACTTGCAGGAATCCATGGGCTGCTACCACCTCTGGGTGTTAGGTGAGGAGACAGGGGAGCAAGGTAGGGCACAGGGGTATTACCAAATTTGCAAATATCTTAGTAGAGGTTTTTCTGTCCCATAATACAGGTAAGTCTCAAAGTGGAGACAGCCAAGCCTGTTGGGTTTTTTAATGTTTTTTCCTCCCGGATCTTGGCTCTTCCACTTGAACAGGCTTCAGGGACCTTTGTGATCAGACTCCCTGAATTGTGTAGAAGTGAGAGCCTCAGTCTTGCAAGGAGAGGAAGAGGCCCCTGTAACAGTGGCAGCTCAGGTACTTTGTTAAATGCTGACAGTAGGGCCAAGGCTGCTCCTGGGGAGGTCTGTAGTCTGTGCTACAGTTCTTTGACCAGCAGTAGTTTCCTCCAGTAATTAGGGGGCACTGAAAGGTGGTTATCTGGAGGATATCCGTATTACTGTAAAACTTGAAAGTCACTTGAAGAGGCATATGTCATTTTCAGTTCATCATTTAAAGGCCTAAGGACTTTTTGATTAACCAAGAAATTCTTTCTAATCCCTTCTTCCAATTTAAACTTTCTGGTATTCATCTGTAGATGAATCAGCTTCAACCTTATCTCGATCCAGGAGAAAACCTTTAATGGACGCATCACACAGTAGCAAATGATTTTAGCTAAGCTACCTGGTACACTTTGCTGTCTTTTTAGGATGGTCAGGTCCTGAAGTGGCACCTTGACTTCTAGTAGCCAAGAGAAAATATATTAAATGGAAGCCAAACACTAAAGAACAGATATTGCAGGCAGATAGATTCCCTCCAGAAATCCTGCTGGACAGATGCGATTTGTAAGATATATTAAAACAACAACAAAACAAACAAAACTTCCCCCAAAAAGGGATAAAAGTACCTTCCATAATTTCAGACAGTAAGCCCTGATTTTATTTGTTGTTTTACCCTCCTGGGCAGATGATAACACCTTTAGAAGCAGGTTGCATTTCCAGCTGTAGTAAAGGATTTCGTTCCTCAATCCCACACTTCTGGATTACATTTGTACGGGCTTACAGTCTAGCTATTTCAAATAGTCAGCCGTAATCAAACATTTAAAAATAAATTGAGCTGCCATTATGCTAGGTTTTTCTAGAGGTCCTGCCATTTTTCTTGAAAGTAATAGGACTATTAATTTTTAAATAGCTAAATATCATCCATAAGTAAAGCCCATATTAATTGCCAGAGTATTATAATTGAGTCCACTACCACCTTACATCTGTGTGAAAGAACAGATATTTAACCATGTGTGCAGTAAATTAAAGTTTTCATTTAATTTTGGAAGGTTTTTAACTGATGTTAGTCTCTTCTATTATCTAGTCTAACCCTTAAAATTGCTTTAAAATGGTGCCATAAAGTTTCATTCTTGTGATTTGCTTTAAAGAGATTAAAATATGAGTCAGTCTCTTTTCAAAATAATCATACTCCTATGAAGTGATCCCAGTTTGATATCAAAGGAAAAGTACTTTAAATCAGTCTTTTTGTTTGAGCTTGAAACATGACTTGTACTTGTCCTACACAGCCTGTGAAAAAACATCAATTAGATGTGCTACTCTGGAGGGCTCATGAATTTATTTCTAGTATTTTCTAATTACACAGAAAAAAAGAGCAATGCACTGCTGCCAACAAGACAAGATTTGCTATGTTGTATTAAAGGTGCTTCATGACAGAAGAAACATCAAGATTTCTGAAGAGATCTGTAGCTGCAAGAAAGGTTTTTGTGTTAGTGCAAATGTATCAGTCCATATGGATCCGAAGCAAGAAAAATAAGAGTAATTAAGATTGAATTTGAAAGGTTTGAGGGTGAAATACTGTCAGCATCGATCCTACAGGACAAGACATTTTGCTTGAAGGGAAGCTGTGCTGGAGTACTGGCCATGTCACTTGGAAGAGAGTTTGCCTGCATACATATGACATCAGTGTGTTTCTGTAGGTGCAGCTAGTTCCAATGGGCACTCTTTGGGGACATAAAAATATATGCCCATTTAACTTTGTTGTGATCTGCAACTTGATTCTCTCCTAGTGTATTTTTCCTTTACAAAGTATGAACTAACCTTAGATGATATGTCATCTTTTAATGTCACAACATACCATCAATAAGTAGACGTGTATGGGTGTACACAGCTTAATTTTATGATAAAAGAGGTAAGCAGATAATAAATGTGTGACTGACAATTTGCTAAAATAAGCTTTCTTGTGATCAGTTTGTTTTCCTTCATGTGCTGTCAGCCAGTTGGCCAGTTTCTTTACTCACTAACGTTAGTATAAAACTCACACCTTCAGTGGAAAAAGAGTAGAATTCCTTTGTAGTAAGAAGTTTTGTGTTTAATTATTAAATACCAATGTTCTTGTTAGCTATGAAAGTACTGTCCCTGTAGGAATAAACAATATTATTGTGGCAGTAGTATGGTGTCATCTGCTATGTGTTCCTGATAAGGAACTTCTTATGCAAGCTTCATGTATCAGCTAAAGTAGATTCTGGGTTGGCAAAATAAGAAAATGTCTTAAATGTCTTAAATTTTCATTTAGAGTTGATCTCTTTTATCCACAATATGATGAAAATGTCAAGCAAGTTTCCAATTTGTGGTTTTTATCCTAAAAGATTTCAGTTGCATCTTCTGGAGTCTTGATTTAACACAGACCTTGTCAAAGAGATCAAGGAAAAGTGCACATAAATAGTTTTCCATAGTGAACATGCTCTGCAAAGTATATTCCTTTGTTTTGTTTTTGTTTTAATTTTAATTAACCGCATCTCAATTGCAAATATTTGCAATGAAAATCTAATAAAGCTTGCTTAGGTTTGGTTTTCATTACTGTTGCCAAACTAGAAACAAATGAATAAACATGCATAAAAGGACCATGAACAGTATTGAATGTACAAGGGATTACTTTCAAGGTTTCTAGCTCCCTTAGATTTGGCCTGGTTATGGTTTTGCAAATGTTAGAACTTGAGACAGATTTGAAGAGACCATCCTATGATCTTCTGCAGTCAAATGGTTATAATAATAGCAGGGAATCTTTCTTAATATAAAAAGTCTTCCTGTAGATTACTTTTAGAGTTTTGTCAGTAATTCTATGTAAACAGAGAGAGAATCTGGGATGGAAGCAAGAGGAGGAAAATCTGTGAGGGTTTAGCCTTGTTGGCCTTCGTGACACAGATGACCACGTCGTTTTGCTGGAAAGTAGTGGTGTAAGGATTATAAAACAATAGAAGTCATGGTGTCCAGAGTAAGGCCCAGGGTTTACTTCAGAGTCTTTTTGATCTTAATGGGACCAGGTTTCTATAGATTATTTTCCTTGGAGCTTCACCACTGTTACCTGGGGCAACTCTCATGTTTTTCTTCTGTCTCTGTTTTAATTTGAATGAGTAACAGTGTTTACTGTGCATCTAGAAATGAACTTTTATGAACAATCCTTATGTGAAAAAACTTAAATGGCCAAAAAAATACTTTTAAGCCAATCATCAGACAGGATTTTGCTATATTTATCATTTATAAGATTTTTGAAAAAATCTTATTACAGTAATTACAGTTAATCTCTAGTTTCTGTGCATCTGTTCCCAGATGATCTTTCTTTACAGAAGTACGTCTTTTGTTTTACAGAGATTATCTCAAATAACTCTGCATTTTTAAATGTATTGTTCAATATGCAGAGCTTACAACAGACATACCTGTATGTCTCCTTCTGTCCGTCTGCCCATCATCATCCAGTTGAGGCACAGAATTACCAAGATAGTTTGTAAAGGAAATACATTGTGATACCAGAGTGTGGAGAGAGTGAGAATACACTGTAGAAATTAAGAGACTACTTGAAATCCAAGGCAGCAGCATATTTCTGTACAGTAGGTCTGTTTAACTTTGTATTGAGAAGTCAAATGAGAATTTTTACAGCAGGCTTTGGACCTCTGAGCTTCTGTCTTTCGTACTGTTTAAAGCTTCTTGGCTGTGACTGAAAACCCACTGTACTGGATTTAGTCTTGCTGACTTCCACAGCTGTGGTTTAACATGTTCAAAAGGAGAATTTGGTTACAAAGCCTTTAAAATTGTTAATTCTTAACAAGACTGCTAATAGTAATAGCAAAATAAAATGTGTGTACCTGTAGCAACAGATGCTACAACCACTGTGGATTAGTTGAAAAGAAGGATAAGGTCAAGATGATAAAAGCAGCCTGAATACATACACACTTGCCTTTCAAGTGACTTAACATGATTGTGCCTGCTTTCCCTCTATAAAAAAGTATGCTTTTGAATTGGCATTAATGTTAATGGAAAGCAAATTCTGAAATGACATGAGTGATTTCCTACCAGAGCTGAATTTCAAATGCCAAGTGTCCTACTTGTAGGAAAAAGGCATTACCAAATGTCAAAAACTTTTTTCAGGTGCTGATAAAATTATATGCCAGGTCTTGGACCCAAACATTTTGCTCATTTCAGCCTACTTCTCAACACATTTTTTCTGTTTCCAAACAAACATATCTGTGCATACACTACAAAGAAGTTTCCATTATATTTTGACCTGCTGGTACCCCATTTGTTTTATTAGCATGACATCTTCTACAATAGAAAACAAGGACCCTGTTCACTTCTCTGTGGCATACAGGTAAAGATCAAATAAAGCTATGGTAATTTATAGGGATCCATGATTTTGCTTCACTCCATGTGAACCTTGAGCTTACTTTGTGGAGGCACTGAGCGCTTTCCAGAGTCTGATCTGAAGCCCATTGTGGTTGATGAAAAACTCTCATTGACTTTTGGGCATTGGCTCAATACTTCGAGCTTTTTCTGTTTCCTTGTGGTCCATTTTCTTTACCTAATTATTAAGTGACTTCACAGAGAGCTGCAATATCTTATTTGAGGAATGTGCTAAATAAATGAAAATAACATTCCTGCACTTTTCTATGCTTTTCCAGTTATATTAATCTCAGAGGTACAACGAGGCATAATGAAATTGTTATTAAAACATCTCTTTAAATGTGAGAATGAGCATATTATAACTGCTTTAAAGGGCATGTGAAATGTGTTACATCATCAGAATGTGTTTCTTTGACCCCAGATACTTGGTTAAGTTGTTTTACTGTATTCTGCTGCAGAGGTTAAATGTAGTGTGTGCCATGCTAAAATAATGAAAAGTGCATATTTGGAAACACGCAGTCCTTAGTATTAGTTAAAGTTCAATTACTGTAGCTTAATAATCATGAATATTTCACAGTGCTGAGCAAACCTCACTACCAAGTTCTCCCGTGTGTGTATAGTGGTGGAAGGCCTGCCCAACAGTGTACTTGCTAGGTAAAACAAGCACATGGTAGAAGCATTTGTCATCCACATTATATACTTATTAAAGACTCTCTGCACCTTAATATGTGCAAATCTGTTGAGAACCTGTCACAGGATCCGTGCTTCTGCCAGCAGTACTCTTAGTGATGGGACAGGGTGCAATTATCTCCAAGGGCCTTTTAACCTCAAGGAATGATTCCTCTGCTGCCTGCTCACTCAAATATCTGCCTACACAGAGCGCTGGGTTCAGATTTTTTGTAAATGAAAAGCTAAAAGAAACATGATGTATCAGTACCTTCATTTGGAGTAAGGCTAAATTTAAGGCACAGAGTGTGTCTAAAATATGCAAATATATGAAAAGAGTGAATACCCCTCAGCCCTGCGCTCTCATGTGGCCTGGGGTGAGGGCATCTAATGCCCCCACTCCCTGAAGGTAGCAGAACTGAAACTGGAGTACAAGTTTTCTTCAACCCTTTCTGTGTATGGGATGGACACTGGGAGGAACCTCGGAGCTGTTGTCACATTTAGTTTTGTGGGGTTTTTTTGTCCTTGGTATGCATACAAGATGGTTGGCTCCAATGATTTGTGAGTTGTTAGGGTGTACTTTAGGTATCGTACCACCTCTCAGTTGGGAGGATGTTTTTTTTGTAATCACAGACTGCTGCAAAAAATAAATTTATTCCTATTGCAGCTGCATTTTCAGAGGCAAGTATCTTTAAATAACCTTTGCTGCTTCACTGAAATATTTGGAAATGGATTTCTCAAGTTGCTTTAAGAAAGAGCTAAGGAGAAGTCTAAACAGTGATGCAACCGTATTTATTTACATTGTAATGCTTCTAACGTGATTTGATGGCACAGTATTTAATAAGCAGCAGCACTTTGCATTTCCTGGCCTGGGCCTGTCGGGACCGTGTATATTGTGCTGTGTAATGAAACGAGATGTAACCAGAGCTGACGCATCAGCTCGGAGATCTGTCACTCCTACTGGGGGTGGGGGAGGAGGACAATGAATCATGATGCTTACCGGCTTTTGTATCAAGACCGTGTTACAGGCATTGCCCAATGCTCATCAAAACCCCACAGTTTTATAAAAAATGTGGCTTAAGAAAGCCGATCCGCTCGTAAAACAGGCAGCAGTGCAAATCAGAGTGCTGGTGCCTTGTGAAGGTTTTTGTAAGGTTGGTTTTGTTGCTGTAGAGATAAAGCAATTCTGGAATGAAAGTGTAAATGTGAAATCACTAATTATTTGTCTGCATTAGCTCTGTCTCATGATGATAAGATAGAATGTTTCCAAAATTGTCCAATTTTATCACTTCTCTCTAGAGGTACAAAGCATTATTTAATGTAGCAACTTGAGCTATGCTGTTCTTCTCTTACCTCCTTTTCATGCTTTCAGATAAAAGGAATGAAGTTGTCAAATGATGTCTGTAGGAACTGAAAGATGATGATTAACATTTGGATCTGATAAAATGCTTAGCACCTTTGTTGTTTATTATGTCAGCAAGTTTATGGACATTTAGCATGGTTTTCTGTCTTGAACTTGGAACCTTGTACAACTGGGTTGTGTTAGAGTAGCAGTCTTTTGAAATGATCATGAAATACAGAGCTCAATAAGAAATGGTGAGGCTAACTCTCCGGGCTGTCTTATCTCTTACTCTGATTTTGTTTGATTTATGAGGACTGATCACCTCCTAACCTAGCAAATCAACACTGAATTTTTGAATTAAACTTAATCTATCAGATATATATACAGCCTAGCATGTTTACATAGTATATTTTCACTAGAAATATGCTAATGAATCAAGCTGCCTGGTGTTCCTCTTGAGGTAAAAAAATGTTTTTCGTCCCTGGAGAGGCTGGAGTCTGGGGGAAACCATGGTCTTTCCAGTAACATAGCAAACTAGTGGCAGGATTAGAAACATGTTTTTTCCACATCTTTGTTACAAACTTCAGTGCTAACACATGTGTGGAAAATGTTTTCTATGCAAAGTATTATAAATTAAATTCTTGTTATGATATTAGCCAGAGTAGCCTTGTGATTTATGCATTGCATCTATGAGCCAAGTTCTGGGAAGAGGTTAAAAATAGGGCAGCAATAATGAAAAATTTTAAGTAATACAACCATGGAAAATGTTATATGAAAATTCAATAAAAGATGATAAAATTAATTTAGAATATGGTCAGATTTGATTTAATAGCCAGGGAAAAAATGTACTCCTGAAAGAAGGATCTCCCTTCTGCTTGGTCATCTTTTATGATTTGTTTGGTTTTTTCATGCTGAAAGATGTCTCATATCATTTAATGAGTTTGCACTGTGATTAATTTTACTTTGTGGTTAGGGCTGCGGCTACCAGCCATTGCCAGCCCATCCGTGGGCTCCACCTGGGCTTATGCTTGTTGTTGGATGGCACTACAATTACATGTGGAAACTAGACATGTTGAGCCAAAGCACCCTGATGATGTGCTAATAGAAACGTACCGGCTCTCTTGGTGGCTTTTATTAGTTTATTTCTTTGTGCTTGTACCTTATACAGTACTCTGATACTTGCTTTGGGGGAAAAGCTGTAAGGCAGAAAATGAGAGAAGCTGCAAGGCTGAGGATTCCCTATTTTGAAGTATTTATGTTGTTTTGAAGCATTAGCTTGCATTGTGTGTGGGGGGGTAAGCATCGGAATTATTCGTGCAGAGTGATATTGCCTGTCTTGGTTGAGAGAAGCAGAAAGCGATGATGATGAGGCTCTGCAGGTAGATGCAAAGGTAATTCCTGCTGGTGCAGGGCAACAAGGTGAGCTGTCTTAGGTGTTTGGTTTTTTTTGTTTTCAAACTCAGCTGCTGCCATAAAAGGAACAGGAAAAGAATACCTTAAGTAAACAATCATGGGTTTCACTCTAAGGGGTTGATGAAGGCCTTACTGGCAAAATATATATGTGTTGCTGTTTTTAGTTCTAAGAGAGGAATTGTTCGCACTGGACAAGTTCTCTTGATGGGAAGCATTTTTTAAAAACTAAAACCACAAACGTTCAGATCTAGGCATATAACTTAGATCCTGTCCTTTTCTAAGAATTTGTGAGACCTTGGTGAGTTCCAGGGCGCTATGCACAAGTGTACATCATCAATTCCTATAGAGCAGAAGGTGGAACTGCCTACTGATTTCTGCTGATAGATTTGGGATTAGTATAATTGGAATCTTCTTTCAGGAGCTCCTATTATCAATTCTTTTCTGTTATATTACTAGTGGGGGTGCTTACGTTAACTTTAAGATACTTATTCACTGGAATTAGTCACAGATTTTTTCCATGCTTTTGTTTAGCAAGGCAAAAGCAATAACTGCTGCCTGCTGTCTGAGTGTGAATGTCACCTAATGCCTTCCATTGCTAATGTAGGGCTGTAATTTGAACAAATCTGCTTTGAACCAAGTCTAGGACGGTTCAGGATGAATTTCAGTGAATTTACCATCATAGAATTCTTTCTTTACTATTATAACTATTTGCACAGTTCTTGTCCTGTGGTAATCAGCTCCTGGAACATTCCTTAATTTATTTTTATTTAGGATAGATTCTCATATAGCTTTTTCTGGTGCAGATCATTGCTTTTGTGAATTATGTAAACATTAGAGAAAATACTGTTACTCTCCTTTGTTTAAGGTAAATTGGGAAAAAAATATCACCCTATCACCCTGTGTGCTCTGTTATGAGTGCTAAAATTTACGTGCTAGAGTTCAGCTGTGTGATGGAAAGAGTTATTATGGAGACAAGCAAACAAAGGAGTTAGGGCATAGATTGCTGGAATTTTTTGTTTTAGAGAAGTAAAAGAATCATGGATACAGTCAGTCAAGTTCAGTAGGAAAACTAAGGGAAACACGTAGCTGAGAGGTTGATCACTTCTTTGGTAGAGTGATGGCCTGGAGTTGGGACCAGAGAATATTTTTCATGTTTAATTCTCATTGTGTTCAAGGAGTAGAAGGATTTCTGCGACTTCAGTAATCCTGTGCCAGTATTGCTGAATATTGCACTGTTGTTCCAGTGCCTATTCAATAAAGTCTGAATCTTCCCAAAAGTGATGGATTATTACACATGTGCTGTTGATTTCTGGGTATAGAACAGTCCTTGGCAGAAGCATTCAATATATTGCATATGTGCCCTGGGAGGGTATAGCATGTCTGTAGTCAGTCTAGGGTTTTTGCCAGGAAAAGGCTACCTCATGTCTGGAAACCCCAGACAAATTCCTTACAATTCATCCAGATGAGATTAGAAAGGGGGTGTGGGGCGGGGTGGGGGGTGATGAATACTGTGAAGTCTTGGAAAAATAAGACTACAAGAGACTTGAAGATGTTACCTGTTACTTCTCCTTGATGGAAAATAATGTCAGCTACACCTATGACATTCCTAATTAAAGTTTTGTAACTGGTTCTGAAAGGTCTCCAGGAAAAGGTTCTCTAGATAGAACTTTCCTGGGCAACTCATTTGTGTGTTTCACTGTCCTTAATTTAGAAAGATTTTCCCTGAAGTCTAAGTCTAACCACTTCTTTTAAACTGTTTTCATAGGTCATGTTTTCCAGTACTTGATTATTCTAATAGCTTTTTCTCTACTTGGTCAAGATCTATCTGTCTTGAAGTCAGGCACACAAAACAGATGACAGAAAAAAAAAAAAGGAAGGGGGATGGACCTAAACTTCTGCTTTATGCTTCAAGTATATTTACCTTTTTTAAAAACAAACAAACAAAAAACCCAACAACAAACAAACAAAAAAACCAACAAACACCTACAGAATAGCATTTTTGATTCATGTTCATCTTGGGGTGCACTATAAGCATTCTGAATTTTAATCCTGTCTTCCAAAGTAGTTGCAGACTCTATTGTGACATGCATTGAATAGCACGCTCCTATCAGCAAGTCATCAGTGACTGTCATCAATGTCACATGAATGTCACATTGATCACTGATGTTGCCCATCAGATTAAGGGCAATGGCATCTAAAAAGTCTTCTGTTGTAGCCCTGTTTGATACATCTCTTCACTTTGGCAATATGTGGGTTACTAATCTGCAGTCTCAATTTTGCTTCTGTCACATAGTATTTTGACATAGACCAAACTTCCCTGGTTTGCATATGAGGACATCATGGCAGCATTAGTGCCTTAAGTCAGAGCTTTTTATTTTGTTACAGAGAGAAATTAGACTGGTTTGATATAATTTGTTCTGGACAAATCCAAATTGGCTACTCATAATCTCCTTGTTGTATTCCAGGTGGTTACAAATGATTTGCTTGTTCCAGAAATTTTCCAGGAAACTAGTTAAGCTGCCTAGCCTACAATTTTCTTGCTCCTCAATTTATCCTTTTTGGTAATAGGCATTAACTCTATCCTCTGCTTTTCAGTGGCCTTGTCCATCCCCCACAAGTTCTCAGAGATAACTGCTAATCTTTGTTTCAACTAGTTGCTTAGATAAAAGGGATGTGCAATATTGCCGAGATTATACTAGAACAATATTTGATTTAGTAATCAAATTATCTTCTTAATGGAGAGAGAGAAAAAAAAAAACAAAAAAAACCCAAACCAAAAACAAACTGTTAAACCCTGATTATTGGCTCGGTGTGAGTCCAGGCACCTTGCAATTTTTTCTTTAGCATTCCTAAAGCGGTACATGATAGCATAAGAAAAAGTTGAGAGAGAGCACAGTCTGCCCAATGAATAAACTGCCTTCCTCCCTTTGTCTCCTGCAGCCCATCTCATTGCCTTTAATAGCTTGCCTTGTATTTCAGCAGTTGCCATGGCAGCTAATAATTTATTATTGAGCTAAGTAATAATTGCTTTATAATTATAAATCCAAGCAACATGCTGGCACATCTATCTGAAAAGTTATGCACTAATTCCTTTCATATTAATCTTACTCGCTAGTTGATCTTTTTGAATTTGTGAATTATGTTTTATCTCACCCCTTAACGTTGAGTAAAATTAAACTAAAGCTTTTGTGTTGTAATCTCTTTTTGAATTCAGCTGTTAGAAAGCCTCTCTGACCAGCACAGCACTAGGTGTATGTACACCTCTTTGAATGTCTGGATAAAAATCCAGCAGAAGAGGAAGTTGCTTTGAGCATGCCTTTATATATAAGTATTTTCTCTGCCTTTTCTTAAACAATTTCACAATAATGTGTATAAATGTGTGCTAATACTGATCAATGTTATTTTATTTATTTATATATATAAACTTATTAATGAAAAGATGCATAGGGACAATCATTTTCTTTTCAAATTTTTAAGTGAAAATTTCAAATGGGAACAATCCTTTCCCAGATACTGACAGAAAATGGGCATTGACTTGGTTGCTGATGCATCTTTTCATGTTGCCTGTATGATCTGTTGACTCTTCTTTCTAGTCTAGATTTGAGCTCTTTAACTGCCATACTTATTTTTCCGGATTCATGTATCTTCTAGCTCATGGATAGGATCACCAGGCTGAGAGAGAACACCATAATAATAATAACATATAGAGTAGGATGTTGATGTGGCTAAACATTGAAATATACAAAGTAATATTTTCAGGTAAGCTAAGTTGTTAATAAATGCATGTTTTTCTACTTGGGAGATGCATTTCTCATGCCAAAACTAAGAACCACCTTTATTTAGTAATACTCCTATGGAGCCTGTGTGAAGCTGAGTGATAATGCAATAAATCAAACAGCCTTGTTATGTCACGTAGTCATCACAAGTTAGATGACTAATCATTGCAAAATCCCTGCCTTTCAAAAACAAAAGGAAAAATAAAAAGGAAAGTGGGGGAGGGGCAAGCAAAACTTGAATTAGTTTTTATGCTGTGTTTTTAGAGTCAAACTGCCCGCTTTATCAGCCACAACTCCTGCCATTAGGTTTAAAATTGGAGTGTTCTAGGTAAATGGGCACAACATACTAGTTTTCATGACTGATGTATCTGCCTTGGGGATACAGATCAGACCACTACCAAGACGGTTTAACCTAATTTGTCAAACGTATGTGAACTATTCTTATAAGGATGTTGAGATGCTGTAGACACATTTGTTCCTTCTGCTCACTTATTTGAAGATTAATCTTGATTTAGGAGATGTTGTACTTCACTGCTCGGCAGTGTGTCAGTTCTGTGAAGGTACTATAAGATTAGGCTAAAGTATTTAGTGAAGAAGGAAGCAACAGCAGTTTAGTCAACAGTTCAGCAGTAATAGATCTGGACATACTGTCATAATGGAGGTGAAACCAGTGAATATAGGCTTTATCTTTCTCTAAATTGTTTGGGTTTTTTCCTACCTACATAGAAGGGAAGGGTTCTGTTCTGTATTTCTGGTTAAAGATCTTCGCAATAGTTTCTCCTAGAGGCATTTTAAATGATTCTACAGCTAAATAACATTAAACCTTTCTGAGTAATTTTTAGTGCTGCTTGATAGGGAGTTTAAGCAAACGTTTTCAGTTAGGTGATGGTGTGTAGATAGACAAATCTTTTCAAGAAGGAGCCTTTGAATTGCAAAAATAGTATACGAGCATTTACATGGTTTATGTCTGGAAGCAGGATAGCTGTGTTACCATGAACTTGTGCCTTCTCATGAGATTCCACTTGGCCTTAGCACTGCACTGCGGCAGCTTGTGAATTCTGGGTCCATCCCCAGGCTGACAACAGCTAACCTGCAAATGTAGGTATGACTGGGGACCTAAGCTGTAGCCTAGTCAGTGAATATACACCTTCCACAACAACATGATGGTTTGGGTTTGGTTTGGGGTGGTGGTTGTTGTTGTTTTGGGTTTTTTAATAGTTTCTGGTACCTAGTTGCTTATAAGAAAACCATGTCTTGAACTAAAAATAAAAATAAAAAATCACCGTTCCCTACGTTTGAACGCTTCCAGTTAACGCAGAGAGCAAGTTTGTGTGCTATTGGTTTGGCTGAACTACTTTGCCAGTTTACAGTGTGCCTACACTTTTTCTGTAGGGCAAGTTTTAAGCCCTTTAAGGTTTTTGAGTTGAGATTAGAGAGTTTGTAGAAGACTACTTGTTTCAGCTAAAGCTGCAGCTGATGTTGACCTGTTCTACGACATTGGTAATTTTCTCCCTGGTGTACAAGTTTAGGGAGACTTGTAAGTATGATGCTCCTGGGTGTACAGAAAACTTATTGAAGCCATGTTCTATACCTACTTGGTAGTTCATGTCTCTGACCTATTTTTCTCTGCTTGTGGCAGCTGAGCTATAACATCAAACTTTTGTGTAGATTTGAATTGCTCAGACTTGCTAATGAACTAAATATTTACCTAACAGACTAGAAGGCAAATACATCTGGGTTATAAGTAATGATCAAACTTATTAGACCCTGGGCTATTTACTGCCAATACATGTGGTCCTGTCGCTTGAGAGTCGAAGAATTCAGCTCTGGTAGTGTGAAAGTTGCTAACACCCCACGATCAAGCACCACAAGGGTCTTTCTATGTGGTTAGGTACAACTGCTATGAGCTTGTTCTACCCACTGCTACCATCAATGCTGAGCCTACAGGGCTCTGCTAGGCAGCTTCCACCTCGGGGATGTACCTGACAAGCTGAAAACACAGGCGACAAGTCAAGCAGGACTCCAAAGTCTGAACGTGGTTTTTCTGCTACCATGTCAGTGATTTTTCTTCTTTATTTTTTCTTCTAAGGCCACTTTGCGTTTGCTAAAGTGTGCTCTAGGCTCTACCCTGACTCTGTTCCTTCTCACAAGTGACTAAAGAGGACTGCCATGCAGGGCCACTGCTCTGCCTTTGTGTCCGCAGCTGTGTTCACACTGGTCGTAGCTTTCTGTTCCTATGCACTGCAAATGCAGAGCTGCCATCGCTGCTCCATCCATTAAACTACACAGACATCTTAAGTCTTTTCAATGTGCTGCTCTTTTTTGTTATCACTTTCTTCCATTACTTTCTTCTCTATTGACTCTAAAGGATAGTTTACTCATGTTACACTGTAATTTTGCTGTTAACATGCTTGATTGGAAAAATGTTCTTGTAATGGTAATAAAAAAATGCGCACAGGATAGCACAAATCACATGTAAGCTTATTCTATGAGGTCTGCTTAATTGAAGATAAACAAATTTATTATCTTGCAATTAGTGTGGCTTGTGTATGTAAATGGCTTCCTAGCAAGATCAGCAACTCAATTCTACATGCTTCTTTTAACTTGACACCAGGTTTTATTTTACTGTATCTTAAAAGCTTCTTGGAGGAGCTTCCCTTCTGGTTCTCCTGGCTGCTTGATATATCATCAAGATAGCGTATCAGGCTCTTTCAAATTCTTCTATAAAAAATCCAGTGATGGTGGAGAATTATAAGATGTCTTGAAAACATGCATTTTCATTGCACATTTTTCCAGCCTCCTTCACAGCGGATAAGTGATATAGAAGCATTTAGACAGAACAGCAATACAAATATGGATGTTGGTAAGAGCAATGCAGGCTTAAAATGTTTTCTTTTTTTAATTTCAGAGTATAATCCTGTTCTGTGAGATGTGAGATCATTTCTAATTGATAGTACTGATTAGCTTGCTTTTATTGTTATTATTTTCATAAGAGAAGTACATGGAATAGGAGAAATTAGTAGCTTGGGATCATGGGAAGGAGCGTTGTTGAAATGTGAAACTTGTTGGAGCTAGGCAGGCTCGTTCTGCCATAATTACCCCATTGACCCACAAATGAACTTTACTTTTCAAAGAAACAATTTTGGAATGTTTCCTGGGGAACATTTTGCTGTTGATGTGTGAGCATACAGTGCAAGATGCTAAAGATATATATCAAAACTTGTGGCTGAGTATTAGTGTAATGATTAATGCAGCTGCCTAGCACTGCTACACAGTCACTTTGAGCACATTATGACTTTTAGAGAAGTGCTTTGTGTACTTCTGAACAACTCCTGTCCATGGGCTGTTTGATGTTCAATGATATCATTATTTCTGGATTTTTAAAATGCAGTCTTTAGTGAATGGAAATGTGAAGGCCTGATCCTGGATAACACTTTCTATTAAAGGAGGATTCAGCCTCTTATAAATGGGACCAGAAGTAATTTAAAAAAAAAAAAAAAATAAAAATTCACAAACCAACCGAAAAAACCACCACCACCAGCCCCCCGAAAGAAAAACAAATCAGTGAGGTGGTAGTGGTGTCGTTCTGGGGGGATTTTTTTCCAAATGTTTGTTTTTTTTTTTTTAAATTAATCGTGTAACTGAAGACTTTTTTTCCCATTCCTTTTAAAGACACAGACCCAATTGCCTTTGATGCTTGATCCAGAAGCAAGCAGAGAACTATCCCGCATAAGCCAGCTTCTGAGCCTGACTCCTTACATTTTTGTAAGCCACTATAAACCAGGAGACCAAAACTTTATCACTGCACAATTTTCTAGTCTTGTAGATATCTTGTAAGTTGGGCTGAACATGCTGGAGCATGAATTTCCTTATTATCTAGCTCTTATCATGAAATTCTTAATATTTCTGCACAGTAGACTTGCTGTGGCTACTCAGATTTCTATTTATGTTAGCAATGAAGTCTTTCAAAACATATTCCTGGCAAAAGAATAATCCTGATAATTCAAAGATAAGTAATTTGATTAATAAATTAAATTGTATTGTAATAAAATCTAAAAATGGGCGAACAGAGTGGAAGCTAATTAAGTGGACAAAAGACTTAATATACTAATGGCCTAATTCCAGAATTAATTGCTAAGCCTTTGCCTTTGTAACAATTCAGATTTCTTCCTTCTTTGACACAATTTAATAAGGTAGCTATAGATATTCTTAATAATTATGGTGGCAATTTTGTTGAACTAATTTGTGGAATTTATCACAAATATGAATATTGGTATTAGATTCTGTTCTGTATGGAAGATAACAAAAAGGAAAAAGTGCTTCTGAATTACTGAAGATTCATCTTGAAAACACTTCTGAACTTTCATTTCTGATAATTATATTTTCCTCAGAGTTTAAAAAATAATGTGTTTTTACAGACAAATACTCTGCTTCTTCAGAAAATGCACCTCTCAGGTAACTTTCAGTTCAGTTCCTTGCCTGCACAATTAAAACACAGACGAGAGACCTTTTTCTCAACACTTCCACCGTCTATTTCTCATTATGCTTCTTGATGAGATTTTTAGGCTTCACAGAACACCATCTAGGCAGCTAATCCGATGCAGTGCTAAGATCACAGCACTTCTTGTGTAATTCTTATTAGGTTAATCAAGAAACTTACTGAAGCAGGAGGTTTTTTAAGGCCTGCCAAATTTGAAACCATAGATCAAAGTTCATAGCCCTCTGACCCTTTTGCCCTAACTTGCCTCAGCGAAGTCTACATGAATGGCCTTATTGTGAACATGGCAATGTCCGAGAGCCTGTACATTTGCAATTGTTTAGGCTTAGGAGAGGCATTGTGTTGTGGCTGATGAAATGCATTTTCTTCTTTCTGAAGTGCAAAGGTTTTCACCTCCTTTGCCTATACAAGTGCTCCGGTGATCACAGTAGCAGTTAGGTGATCCTTGTTCCTGTCAGACTGAGCACCCAGTTTTATGACTGAGTGTAATTAAATGGCTCAGAAGCCAACATTAGGAAAACAACAGTGAAGAACAGGGCAAAAGCTTAATTTCCATATGGTCAGCCAAGCAAGAACAACACCAGCATTGTGATCTGGAGTAGACAGTTTAAGCACTATTAAAGAAATGTCTGTTCTTTAAGTTGTGTCTTGAATGGCACTGCACCTCTTTGATTACCCTTCTCCATGGTCAAAACCTCTTCCTAAACTAAATGGTTTTTGCTTGGTGTGACTTCTTTGGTCTTATTAATATAATAGCAAGGATTATTTTGAATAATAACACTGAACTAAAGAATGGGAATCAAATAATTTAATTAAACAAAGTTTGACCTAGAAAAACTTAGGAAATTTTAATAAGGTTGCCTTAATGACATTCTGATTTACTACTTCCTTTTTCAGGGGAAATTGCAAATATAAGATCACAGTAGGATTCAAGCTTTCAGGGAGCATGGGGTAGAAATGCTAATTGTGCTTCTAAAGAGGACCTGAAGTTCTTTGGATAAATTACATTCTATTCATTTTTTTTTTTAACTTCCTGAATTAATTTCCCTAAAAAGTAACCAGTGACTCTGGATTTAGCAATTAGCCAGCCAGAAGAGTTAAGAGGTTTTTGCAGTCATGTACTCTTTAAATTGCCCACACCAGCTATGTAAGTATTCAAATGTAAAACTGACATCCTGGTTTTAGATGTGTGTCATCATTACAGCTACTGCAATGCTGGATTGGCCTCTCTTTCTGTGCCTGATAACCCTGTGTCCAGAGCCAGTGGGAATCTGGCTATTACAAACATGAGTGGTGGCTTTTGAGATGAGTTACCAGGCCCTGTGTTCTTGCATCATCAAAAGAACGTGTTTCAAATTTGCAGCTTATGCAATGCAGAGGTAAGGAAGGGTAGTGTATGTGTATGAGCAACATAGGTTTGTTGGTTTGTTTTTTTTTTAATATGTCTCATTGAATTGAAAGCAAATGCTTGGGAACAATGTAATGCTTATTTCAAGAGCAGTTGACTGGAAAGTCAATGTCTATATAGTAGTAAAAGGATTAGATATTTCCTAGAATACCCTTACAACCTTTACTTAGTAGAGCGTATGAGTAGTACCAGAAATTACAGGAGTTTATTAATATAAAGCAAGAGGTGTTGTTCAGATCGCTGATTTACTAATTACTGTTGATTGATTAAAGCCAGATGTTCATTTACAAAGCAAAGCAAACAAAGCATTTTGGGCCATTATGGTTCTCCCCCTTATTGCAGGAAAGCAATAGTCTGTCAGACAGTTGTTTACTTAATATGAGCATTCAATTCTCTAAACTTTGAATCTATAGAAAAATCATTGTATCACCTGCAGGAAGTTCTCAAGAAAAATACCCGATGGCATATTTTGGTACAATTAGGCTGCAGGCTGCTGCCTTTCAAACAGGAAAAGTGAAAAGCAGAAGCAATAAAAAAAAGATGCCTTTGAGGGGTCTAAATTTTTTCTGCCCAACACGGTCTTGACTACAGCTTAATTTTAAAATGTATCCTTTCACCTGCCACAGCCCAAATTGGGTTCCTCTCTATGTATAAAACAGAAGTGTCAGCTTTCTTTGATCCTTAGATAGCGAACATTAAGATGCATTGTTATTAGATGAGGCAAAGTTTATTCTGGTGAAATGCATTAACAAGAGAGCAGTGTGACAGGTATGACACAAACACGCTGTGTCAGCTTGGGAAGGAGTGTATGTGCAGAGGAGAATATTGTCATCACTTTCAGTAAAATAATGCAGAGTATTGCTTTATTTATGGCTTGAAAAACTGACAGAGACAGTTAGATCTGTGTCAGTCAAGTCCTGATTTAAAGCTCCAGCTGTTGGTATTCAAGGACTCAGTTACATTATGATCTTTTATCTTTTTCCTCTTTACAGCACATATAGTGCCCAGCCTCCTCTTAATTTTTTGGGGGTCATATTCTTGCCTTGTACTCTTTTCTTTAAATAAAAGCGGGGAGATGAAAATCTCTTTCCGGCAACTTTATTTATTATTGTTACATCATTATCATCTTCACAGTAGTAATTCCGTGGCGTTTCTTCCTGGTGTATTCTCACTTGCCAAATGGGATTTACCAATTTACTTCTGGAAACGAAATGGCCTAATGTTCTTCTCTGGTTATCTACCCTTTCAGCTGGTAGGATATATGCTCTGCCTTCTGCCTGCTTAGTGCCCTGTAGATAAATTTGTACAGAATTTCTTTAGCTGTCAGTGTGATGGATGGGCGGTACAGTAGAGCCTGCTCAGCCAGAGCAAGCGGCTGCCTTTGCCATCCATCACTCTTCCTGCTGTCAGCCCTCTGATCAGGACTTCAGAGCAGGTTGAGACTTTGTCTAGGTCAGAGTGTCACAGAAAAACAATTAGTTTGTCGAGGATATACATATTTTAGCATGAGGATATTTGACATCTGAAATGCTCTTGTTGTGTTCTCTATTCAATAAATCAGATTTTTGCTTTGTTTTGAAGTAGGGGTTCTGTGCTTAGGGGAGAGTTGAGTGTCACACTGGCTATTCTTATAGCTATAGTTGTGGATGGTAGGAAAGAAGAGTGTATAACAAGTTAGAAAAAAGAAAATGGTAAAGAAGCATTCGATACCTAAGCACTGGAGGCAGATGTATGTTTTAAAAGGGGTGTTAAAACCAGCTCTGTCCTTTTAAAGGATTTAGGGCTTTTTCCTAGCAGTAATTTTTAGTAACTTTGGTTGTCTTTGGGCTTTAGATCATTTTCTGGCTTGATTTGTTGGCTTTTTTGACACACCAACTATTTGTGAAATAGAAAAGTACCAAACCAAATCAAAGTATTTTACATTTCACTAAGACTTGTGTTTCTCTGTATGTCATTACATTTCATGGGTTCAGTTGGTAAGTTTCTGCTCTTAAGCACCAGCCAGGATTTTAAATTCAGAACAGCCTTTAACTGTTGTTCAGAAAGTTGATTTTTTTTTTTCTTCCTATTTAGAGGTGCGGGGGGAGAAGAAATGGGAGATGCTTAGGCTGACAATTCATTTTGCTGGAAGTGAAACAAGGGTAGATGTTTGAATGCTGATTGTCCTCCAGTGGTTTTTGGTGTTCTGTGAGGGACTTTTCCACAGTTCACCAGGAAGGTCTCACAGATCTGCTCAGCTTCTGCTGGGTACAGTCCATCAGGGGTGCTACCAGCTGGGGCACACATGGCCTTCACTCTGCAGGCATCTGGCAGTTGTGTTGCTTGCTGGAGAATACCTGAAGCATGGGATCATGCTGAGAAGGAGCAATACTTGTTGTATGAAGAAGGCTACGTTGGTATTACAAACTGCTTTTTGTGCATGAATCGCTGCAACAGAGGATGGCAACTGTAGTAGAGCCTAGGTTTGGGGTTATCAGAGTGGTTACATATGCCTGATACCAGCCTGGGCTGTATTGTGGAGTAAGGGAATTTCAAATTACACGTGCTTTGTAATATTCATGTCACAGGCTCACAGTGGTGAGCCATGTGGTAGCTTGAGTAGGATCATATGCACCTAGCTGAGCCTGACACAGCACTAGTGACATGAAACAGTACGCAGCTCTTTGTTCTTCTGTCCCTACAATTACCTTTCAAGATATGTATGGTAGCGCTGATTGCTTATAGTCTGAACAATCTACTTGTGTTTGCATATATAAACCAGTTAGCTATGGAGTGTGCAGTGGTAGTGAAGTCAGCAATATTTTCTGAAAGTGAATTGGTTGTGTTTCGCATTTCAATGTCTGAAGAAGCTGTTGCAATATCTTGCAAGTTAAATGGCCTTGCAAACAACTGTAATGTTCTGTGCTTAAGTACTTAAAATCATAGCCTTTGTTCTTTGCAACTTCTGTGGCATGCTAAAACCCTGTGGAGACAAAATAACTGTGTTCTGGATACGCTGAGCAAGCACAGAAATAACTCATCTCCTTGTTCACTAATATTCCCAATATCTATCATCAGCCGCGATGCATCAGTCTGAGCAAGTGTGGTTACAGGATTGTTTTCTTAGAAGACGGCTACATATTTATGTTTGAACAAGAAGGATTTTTGCTTGAAGTTGTTACCAGTGGATCAGCAGGGAAATGAAATCTTTGCTAAATTTATGTTTTTCACATTTTCCAGTGATCTATTACATTTATCAAGTTTCTGGATAAACGCAGATTATCTTCAGCTCAGTAAAATTGTAATGCTTCTCCTCCATCTGTAGGGCAGAAGTTATTTCTGTGTGGATGCTGGGAGAAAGATGGCATAGCACAGGCTACGTTGATGTATTTAGAAGGAATTAAGCTCTCTCCACACATGTGTGTGTTAATTATATGGTTTTTCAGTATTTCTTTGCACAGTGGAACAAATTGGGAATAGCCACTGCAGCTGAAGGCAGCAGAGGCTCTTGCCCTAGCAACAGTGTGTGCTTCCTAATCCTCTTCCAAACCTTTCTTAAATAACTCTTTGCTAGTTTATCATATTCAAACCTATTTAACAAATCTATTTGACTTGTTACTGTGCAGTTTCACACAATGCATTCAAATCACAAGGTCTTTGTAACATGAACTTTGTTTGACATTGATCTAGAAGTATAATAACATGTATAGTAGAGACATTATTTATTTTAAGGAAAGAAGAGATTTGGTAAAAACCATGAAAAGATGGAATTGATAATGTTTAGGACAACAGGGCAGGTTTTCATTACTAAGCAAGCATATATACATTTCAGTTATCACGCCCCATAGCAAGATAGCTTGTCATGCTAATTTGGTACCAGGAAAGTGCATTACACCTAGGTGGAAGTTTGGAAGAAATTTAACCAGGTCGTAATGTGCGAAAGAAAATGAGACTAGAATTCCAAAATAAATTAGTAAATAACAATTTCAGGTAGTGGGAAACTAGGGTTAACATTTCTGCACTATCATCACCTGGGGCATGGTATGTAGTATGACGTGTGTTCACATGGACATTGAAGGAATTTTCCATCTGGTTTTGGTGGTCACAAAGCCACATTAGAATAAATATAGTAACTGAGGTCTAATACTGCAAAGAAAATAGGATGAACGGTCTTAAGCAATAGATGACAGACCACTGAGGAAGGAAAAAATTGTAAGAGTAGATTTAGAAGATAGTATCCAATATAGTAAGTGCAAGGTATGTGTTACCTAGTATCTCTGTGCTTGACTAGTTATCTGTAACAAGACCCTGAAACTGTACAGTTACAAGCATCAGGTGTTTGGCATGTAGAACTGGATTTTGCACCTTAAAGAACACTGAACCTAGAAGAGACGACTATTGTCTTGTTCAATCTTTTGTTTATTCAAAGAATACTCATACTCAACCTAATATCTAATGTTTAACTACATTTTCAACATCAGTTGTTCTTTATCAGTCCTTGGCCAAACCTAGTTCCCAGTTCATTGTCATTAGAGGTGAGATATAAAAGATAATGCAAGTGATGTGTCCTAGACATTGACTTTTAGTGACTCCCTCAGTTGCTCAAAAGCTTTTTTCTCCAGGGTCCTCATATATACATGACCTTCTGTAGTGCTAAATATTAAAACAATTGTTTTAAGCTTCATGTTTGAGTTTTAAAAGCAAAGGAACAAAGTCACAGTGGAGGCCAGCTGGCAGACTTGCATAGCAATGCGCAAACCTTTCCCCTTTAGACACACCAGAATTTAAATTTGCACTTAAATCACAAGTCAGTGTGAATTCAAGCCTATCCAAGAACTCATTTATGCACATCACACAACCACCCCACAAACTGGTATGGTACTTTTCATTTGGCAGTCATTCCTCTAGAGATATCCAAGACAGAAATAGCAAGGGTACTGCAGGCCAGATACATGCTGGCGAAGCTGCCTGTGGTAGAAAACTTGTTCAGCACCTGCCTGTTTGTGCTATGTCTGGCTGCCATCGCCTGTATTAGACTATCACATTTATAATGACTTATATTGCCCACATTACTTAGGGATAACAGTATTATTTGTTTTATTGTATAACCTAAGCTAAATGTTGAAGTGCAATTTCAAGTGAGCAAGAAGATAGAAAAGCACAGCAGGTCTGAGGAGAGTCACTGTTTTCTTTTTCAGGACACAAACTTGCAATTGTCTGTGCCTATGAAAGCACTTGTTCCTCTTCCTCACCATGTAAAGCTCTGTTAGAGTTGACAGGTTTCCACGTGGATGTGGACATAGAATTTGACAACTCATCTTTTCCTTAATATTTTAAAACTGAAATAATTGTTAATCAACTTCTTCTGCTCACCCAAGTGAATGTCTGATGGTAATCCCAATGACTTTCAAGTGAACTGTGTGATGTCAGGAATAACTGTAGTTTGTTACCTAAAAATAAAAATTGGAAAGTATGCCAGGTTGATATTAAATCCTCTCAACACCACCTGGTCAGTGCTGGAAGACAGATCTTTTTAGCCTCATGAAAGAAATCTTCAATCCCAACTTCTTTTTGAGAGACATTGAAGAAAGAGGCTCCCTGTGCAACAAGGGAACACTGATATTCTTCCTTCATGTGAAATATCTAAAATTGCACTCGCGGTGGCTGCTAAGTCAGTGGAACTGCAGAGAATGTGGAAAAGAATCATGTTTTACTTAGTGATTTTTTTGCTAAATGTTAACCTATCATTAAATACTGCCTGGATAATTGAAGAGATGGCGGAGAGTCTCCTTCTATACATATGCTCTCTCTGGCACACTGGTGTGCTTCACCTTCTTGAGAGCTAGGAAAGCTGGCAGGAATTCCTCTTGCTGGCATCGATAGTAGCGTGTTCACTGGCAAAAGGATTAAGCTCTGCTTTGTTGAAGCGTTTTAAACAAGCGTGAGATATCTTAGAAATGGAGAAGCCTGCAGCCAGTATTGATTACTGTACCAACTAAATTCCTTTGCAAACCTGTGCATAGGATCTGTGGCATCTGAGTTCCAATCCTTTAATTCTTTAAGGTGTTGTGTATCTCAGAAAATCTACCCTTGCGAAGTCTGTCCAAAATGATTTGATATTCTTGATCTTACTCTTCACTGTGTATGACTTTTAAACACCTTCAGTGTATGTATATATAAAAAAAATGAATTATCCAATTCAGACATTATTTTTAAGTGGCCTCCTTTGAAACTTTCTTGAAACACACAATTATCACTTAAAATAACAAAGGACCTGGGAAAGAAATGATGTGCACAAACTATAGTAGTAGATATCAAAATTGCATTGTGCTCAGTCCAGAACTCTTTTATGGTGAAAAAAATTAGCAGTTTTAGTGCACTGTCTAACTCCATCCTGTTCCCTGGAAGCAACTATGTGTTACCTCTGAAAGGCTTTCCACAGGATCAGTTTCATCCAAATGTGTTAATCTGTGTTAGTCCATCTGCTCTAATTAGACCGGGGGTTTAATGTCAATGGTAAATAGAGTTGGTGCTCTTTATCTTACTTTGGAATTACTACAGTAGTAGCCTGTTCCAGCAAGACTAAAAGATTTCAGCTATAATTAGTTCATGAAAGGCTGTCACTTATGAAGACGTATTGTCACACAGCTGGGGGAATACTCCCCCCAGCTGGATGCTCCTCAGGCTGCTCTGGTTTCCTCCTGCCATGCAGCCGCTGGGTGTTTTATGATTCCTGCTTCTGAAAAGTAGGAAGGACGGGCATTTTGGTTACTCTAGTATGCTCACAGGTCACAGGCTGTTTATTCATTTTCATAAAAACGGGACCTCTCTGTCCAGCTGTATAATAAACTTGAGATAGCACTGATCTCCATCCCTTGCCTCTGCTACCTCAGCCTGGAAAAAGGTGCACTTTGTCAGTAAGCTCTTTGAGTTCAAAATTCAGATTCCCTGAGTTGTCAGGGTTACAAAAAGCCAATTGCTCTCTGCATTAGTGACATGAGAAGTATATGTTTTAAGACAAAATAATGGAGATGGGGGGTGGGGGTTGTGTTGGTGTGATTTTTGGTTTGGTTGGTGGGGTTATTTTTTGGTTTTTGCTTTTTGTTTTCTTTTTACTGCAGTGGAGCGTGTTTGGGATTTCCTGTCAGGGTCACCTGCAGACCCCACCCTCCTCTGCCTGTGTTTTCCTTACGGAATTGTGAATTGTCTTCTATTATGGAGCTACTTTCTCAAGTTTAATTCTGCTCTGCTCTCATTTTCTTCAGCAGCTGATTGGGAACCTGCCTTTATAATTTTTAGTTTGTTTTAGTTAATGAACTTCTGTACCAGCACAAGTCAATGGAAACTGCTTGATGATTTCACAGGGAGGGGGATTGCATCCTCACTGTAGAGAGATGCATGGTATTTTGTAGCAATATCTTTTGAGTTATGAACTACAAATCTTATAAATTTTGTTCACATTATCTTTTATGTCACTGGATTAGATTAATGACTTGATTGCTTTATCCTCAGATTTATAGAATTGTTTATTTTCTGTAAGAGAGGCTGTTTCAATAGAAGTATTTGATGGGAACATTGTACTATGTAAATGACTTTGTAATAGTTTTTTTTTTTTTGAAAGCGATATCAATGCCTTACAGGCCTTACAGTTAGCTGTAGTATGATACAATGCAGGTTTTTATAATAAGTCTTCAGAGACTCTCCATCTCTGATTCATGTAGATGGATATCTTACTGAAACGTTTTTCTGGCATGTGAAAGCAGATGAATAAGTCTTGTTTTGTTTTTTTGGTTATAAAGGGAAATGAATTCTTCTAACAGTAAATGATTGCAAGAAACTTATTCATGCCATGGTTTGAGAAAGAATGTGGAAAATATGCCGGTGACACAATTGCAGCCTTGCTTTAAGTCTCACAGTATATACACGGGTTAAAGGCTTCACTTGTAAGGCTCTAGTACAAGACCAGTGAACATGAAAAAAGAGAGGGAAATAGATGAAGCATAAACAGGAAAACAAAGATGATTCTTGAAGGCCTGTTGAAGATGTCTGTCTTGGCTGGCTTTCCCAGTTCTAGGACAAGCTGCATTTTTAACTTTTTTCTGAACTCTCCAGTGAGACATGAAGATGTCGTTTCAGGTCCTGAATTACAATTTAGGAATTTCTTCTCGTTGACTAGTCTACTTTCCATTTCTGTCTCAGGATGGAATTATGCAATACTTTCCTTCCTGCTTCCTGACTTAGAATACCCAAATGCATGTTGCTATGCAGGTTTTTTCCCAGGGGGCATCTGTGTTGGTGCAAATGACATAAAACCACCAAATATACCGTGTACCTGTCAGTGTCCTCTGATCTTGTATGTCAATACAAACTAAGTTGAGGGGCTGCTTCCTGAAGTTACTAAGATAGCACCGAGAAATCAAGTTTCTCCCATGATGTTCAGATCCAGATGTCTGCTTATTCTAGTATTTAGACTTTAGTTTGGGAGTTTGTCTCTAACTAAAGTAAAAGAAAGGCTCTGTGGCTGCATGAATTGTTACCATACTACCCAACAGTTTCCTTTATTTTTCCTTTATTCCAGCATCTCTGGCTGGCTGGTGTAGTGGATCCCAAAAGGAGGTTGCCGTCATGGTGATGCTTGCTGTTCCTCTGCTTGGGTAAGGAGGTCTGGTCACTCTGAGTGGATGGCTGCCATGGATCCGGCAGCTATTTCTTTTCTGTAAGTAAAGCTTTTGCTGTGGGGTTATTGCCTTTGTTTAGAACTTGCATTGTTTCTTAAAATCAAGCTCAGAAGGTCTCCTGTGGATGGATATATGTCTAAATAACATGTTTGATTCAGACTACTATAACAGTGAGAAAGGTGAAGCAGAGGACATGAAGGGCGCAAGAACGTGGAATCTGGCATGTGATGGCCTCTCTAAAGCTTTCATTTTAGACAGAAATTAGGAAGGAGTAAGACAAAGATAAGGAAATGTCAGACCCTGAGAGTTTAAGTTCTTTGACTGCTCTGGAATACTATGTGGGAAGATAAAATCATTGGAAATAGGAGCAGGAAACTCCAAAGTACTGTGAACACAGGTGAGCAGATAAGGAAACACATTGGTAAGAATAGCTTGGTAGTATCAGCTCACCAGCTGTTGACATACCAGGCAACATCTTGGGAAATTGTCTAGGAATTACCCCAATGTGGATGAGCTAGGAAAAATAACATATGCTTGTAAAGATAACTCACCAATGTGTGAGAAGGTATCTGCCTGTATAAATCCATGGTTCAGTTTTATGCTGATACTGAGCATAAGCACGTGGTTGCCTACTAAGGAGCTGTAGTTGCTGGAGCTCCTTTGAGGACTAGCTCTCTGGAATACAGAAATAATGGTTATTTTGTAGATTGCAAGAGTGCACTAAGACTGTTCCCAGTGCAGGAACTGAACAGCACAAAATGTGTTAAAGAGAATGGAGAGTTATATAAATAAAAGTGCGTGTGTAGAGAATAGATTTCACTACTCTTCAGCATTGCTAGGAAATTTCTAGGATCCTAAAACTCACAGTGTGTATGGTGTGGTCCACCAGCTACTTGGATCTGCAGTGAGACCAGGAATATGGGGCTCTAACTCAGCTGCACATCCAATCAAACTGGTTCATCTAGCTTCCAATCCTGAACTAGTATCAAAATCAAAACTGTGGGAGAGAAAAAAAAAAACCAACAGTAAGAGTCACCTGTACAAACATGAGTTAGAGAAGTATTGCTTGTTAGAGACAAGGGGAAAACCTTTTACTCTGCTTGGTGGTTCATGTGTCAGCTAGACTGCGTATCCAACCCTGGATGCTACAAAGCAAAAAAGATATGCATCAGATGGAGAGAGACCAGAGGTGAGCGATAAGGATGATAAAAGAAAACACAAGCTATGAAAGCAAACTGAAACAATTTGGTTTGTTTAGTCTCGAGGTTAAGTAAAGAAGGCTGAGAAGATGTAGGCAAAAGGCTGCTGTTTGGAGGAAGAGAATAATCTGGTTTTTCATGTCTGCTGGGGACAAGACAAAAATTGATGAGTTTAAGTTAAAGCAAAGGAGATTAGAAGTTAGATATGAGGGGAAACTTTGCAATTGTAAGGGTAATTAACAACTGGAATAGATTGCTTAGGGCTGTTATGGAATGGCTTTGTAAGAACAGGCTTGACAAACATCTGCCAGGAGTGCCAGGGGCCCTGACGCCTGTGCCTGGGAGTAGTAAGGTGAACTCAGGGACTGCTGGAGCACCTTCCTGTCCTAGTTTCTTTGATATGCAGTTTGTATTTTCATTCTCACACTGCTGCTTTCTAGGACCCCATTTACCCAAAAGATCGTGGTTAAAATTTTTATTTGATGCCAACTTCAATCAAACAGCAGGAAAACAAATATTTGGTTTTTTTGGTAGAAGAAAAGTTAGTCTGAAACAGATTTTGCTGTGGAGACCAGCTTTAGAGCTACCACAACTTTTACAACATCTGTTTCACTGTGGTGTAGCAGGAAGCAGCTTCTATTACACTTTATCAGCAAAAAATTTGGATCCCAAAGTGACAGGACAAGCTTAAAAGAAAAAACAGCTGTTGACAAGACTCTAGTGAGTATGCTGTGGGCCTCAGCAAAATAAAACTTAATGGGAAGGGAAAGCAAAGCATCTCTTCATTCAGCTTTGAGAAAAATTTACACGGTCACAGATTAGCAAATGGATTTATTCACTAGTTCACAAAACCTGTTATTCACAGCACTGCACTGCCTGTTACTGTCAGCTGTCTCAGTGACCCTAATAGAGGCAGCGCGTTCCCCGAGGCTCTAATGCACTAGCTGGTTTTAATGTAACGGTGTGTGTCATCTGGACCGATGAAGCGGGGTAGTGGTTCCAGTTGCATAATTCATTTCTGTTGGATAAAATAAAATGGTGACTATATTCGGTTCTGTAATTGTGCATGTTTCATTAGAGCACTAGGGCTACAAGAAGGGGACAGAGAGAGGATTGAGGTATGGTCCACGACTGCCTACTCCCTAAATTTCTCTAAATATGGATCATTAATTCAGTAGCACTAATTAAATTTCGTTTGCTATATTTTCCTTTAGAAAAGGGTTTTTTGCCTGCATTCAGATCAAGGAGGACATATTTAAGGGGACTACTGCTTTTGGAGGAAAGACACAACACACCATCATTCTCAGAGAGGTTTTTTTGTACCAGATCTTGGGCTAGCTATTGACTTTGAAACGGAATGTAACCTAGTTCTGTTGCACTAAATAATGTGCTATTAAAGCATCCTAGTTTTAGGTGTCTCTGCAGGAAACACTAGAAAGAAAAAGTGTGGTCATTATTTAAAAACAAAGCTAGAATTCTTGCTATAAGCAAGGCATTGATTGTCAGTGGTATCTAATCTAGAGCAATATTAGAAAGGGGACTGTGTCGTAACACCCACTTCACTCTGAGTTCATTTCATCTGTGATTTAAACTTTTTATTGAATAACAATCAAATATTCTTTTGAGACAACTTATCCAAAAAGCAAAGGTATTAAATTGAAAATAAAACCAACCACAAAACCCAAAACCAAAACCCCACCAAAATCAACAAAAAACCAACCAAACAAAAAAAAAACCAAACCGAAAGAAATCCCCCCCAACCCAATCAACACCACCACCCCACCACCCCCCACCCCCGGTTATATTAATTAACCTGACTACAAACCTGCATTGCAGAAATGCATAAACTACCCCAGACTTGGTGTCTATGCGTAGCTGTTAATGAGCTAAGTGAGTTGAAAGGTAAACAGGATGTGCCTCATTTCCCCTGATGAGCTTTTCTTTACAGGATCCTGGAATTTGCCTTCAGGTGAAATGTCAGGGATTGTGCTTTCCCTTGGGAGACCCAATTCTAATTAAGCAGTACACAGTCAAAATCATCTCCGTGTTCTGCCTTTATTGAGAAACACTTGATCACCAATTTTGTCACTATATTAATGCTGGGAATATTGGCAGTTGCACATTGTCTGTGTATATCTGAGCTCTGCAGTGTTACAATGTGATGTCGGAAGGAGTATAAAAATGGTGTCCACAAAATCAGCTAAGTGGAGCGAGCAATAGCTGATCCTCATTACGTTGGCTTTACTTTCAATTTAGACAAAGCACAAATAATGAAAACTTGTTAATTATATAGTGTTGGTGGATATTTTTTTTTAACCCTGTGAAGTAGATGGCACACTTAAACCAGTGAAAGTTATTCTAATGTAGTACTATGAAGGTACGGAAAATTCTATCCAAACAATACAGACAGACCTTAGGTTTTTCAAGAGAAGAAATTCCTTTCAATGGGAGTTCTAGCTGCTTAACCTGAACTTCATACCGAATATTTTCTGAAACATTTCAGGAGTTGATATTGCACAGCGTGGTGCAGAGCTGTTAGAAACCTTTGTATAACTCTGTATGTTGGTAAATGGACTTAAGACAATGCAAAGGTGCAACATTTGGATTTCCTGTACTTGTCTGGGCATTTGGATTCCAAGAACATTCCACATGCAATTTAAGCACACTTAGGGGAAAAAAGCGGGATTAAATTTGGCTATACAACTGGATTTGAATTTTTAGGTCTCTTTGATGCATTTTGGTGGAGCTTATTTTTTTATGGTGAAGGACAGGCTTAGTACCCATAGTTGTATGTTTGTGTAATGAGTCTGATCCACTCAGAGCATATGTCTTGGGTTAATAAACCTGTGAGGTATTTTTTGACAAAGTGCATAGAATTGGCATTAAAGTGAGATTTACTGATTCATGGGTTACCTTTTGCCCTGTCTTCAATAGTATGCTTGAGGCAATGATTCACTGTAGTCATGTTATTTTTCAGAAACCTGTTGGAAACTAATTCTGCAGTTGGTGCCTGAGTAGTTTTGCATTCCTTCAGTTTTTCTTGCAAGTTGTAGCTCAAATCCCCAGATTCTAACATGCAAATTATTCAGACACATCAAATTTCAGCCTTTTTTTTTTCTGCTCAGTTGCCAATTTTTTTCATAACCAGTACAAGAAGTCAACAGTCTGATGTGTTGTTTTACTTTTAGGACTACTTCTGATCTGTTTTGATTTGACACTTATATTTTACTAATTAACATTTTGTTTACACACTGTGAGCTACCAATTAGATGTGATTATCAGTGTGATCACAAAACTGAAACAAGATTTTCAGAAACATGTAGTAGTGTATTTGGCTGTCCGATTTTTGAGATATATTAAAAGGCTGTGATTAAAAAGCCAATTCAGATCTGTTTCTGAAAATGGGATTTCTGTGGAACCTCAGATGTTCATCAGTAGTATTAAATGTTCACTAACAAGAAATAACACATTGTTGAATTCAAATGTGAAAATAGGGAGACTACTTTCTATTGTGATTACTCAATAAACCGTGTTCTTGATCTTAAGAAATACTCCTTGAGAAATCCTCCTGCAATCACAACTGATGAGGCATGTTGGGTGATGGTGTATTTCTGTCTTTTGCAATTAGGTAGTGACCATAAGATAGCACATAAAACAGCAGGTCATTACCTTGAAATGTAAAATATGTCAGACCACTGCCAGGCTTGCGGTCTTCCAGATGCACAATATCCTTGTCATTATTTTATTTAGCAATCCAGACAGCTTTGCATGGGTTGTAGTGGGACATGATGCAAAAAACGCAGGAGCTGCTCTCTCCTTAAAAACCATTGTGCAAGTTGCATATATTCTTTAGAGTGCCCCAAGAAATGACATACTGCTTGCAGCTGAGGCAGAGCTAGATGTTAATTTGGTGAGCATGCCTCCTTTTGGCTCGAGTAAGATGACTTTTTGCCACGTATGGGCTTCAGGCTTTGTTTTCTGTTATTTTTCTATTGTCAGACAAATAGTAATGCCAGTGAAGAACTGAAAAGCCACTTGGAGTAATATTAGCTAATGTGATGTTGGCAGAGTGAGAAATCACAACTGTTCTGCTGGCAAGGAACATTTTTCTTGCTTCCTTTTATTTCCTATTAAGTCTCACTTTGAGAAACAAACTGAGTTATCACTGCAGGAATCAAGCAAGCACACTTACAGGAAAGACATTAATGGTCTGATTCAGGCGTATGTCACCTGCACATACTAGTGGGGAGCTTCATAGCTCATTGTGTAACATTTATTGGTTTTCCAATCCATTTCCTTTGTAAGCATAGCAAACAATTCATAATCTATTTTTTTCATATCCAGAATACTATTTCTGTACTTTACTGTAATTCACCATTCCTATATATTTTGGTGTGAACATTTGAGGTGGATTTCTTTAGTCTTGTTTTTCTGATGCATGGATATTATAAATGCAGTTATGAGAGAGAGTTAATTAAGCTTCATGGTGGATTGCTTTATTGATTCTACAGACTAGTCACTGCAGAACTGAAATCATTCATAAACATGATGTAGTACCATAAGGATGATTGGTAATCATTTTGAACAGGTATCTCTTAACCAGGAAGATGTTATAAGTCATTCTTAGGTCTGTAAGGTACAACAGGGGTACTCCTCTTCCCCTCCAGCCTCAAAAAAACCCCAAAACAAACCACCAATGAACTCATGCAAAACAGAACCAACAAAAAAAAAACCCAAAACCCACAAAAAAACCACCTCACAAACAGCAACAAAACAACCTTGGTGACTGGTGAGATTAAGGAACTTTTTGGGTTTGGTGGGTTTTGTTATTGTTGTTTTTCCTTACTTTACAAATATCACCCTTATCGTATGGCTAATATAGTTAAAATAAATGTAGAGGAATGAATAGTAATTACTAGTTGGCTAAAATCAGGGCTTGCTCAAACTTAAGGTTGTGTTGATTGCAGGAGGATGACGAGCATGCATTATCATCTCCATGTCTGAGACAGAGCAGATTTAGTTTGAATTCACGTGAATTGGGGAGATTTGGGTTTGCTTATGTTAGGGAGGAAAGAACCTGATAGGGGCTTCTGTCTGCCCTGTATCAGAAACAAAAAGGGAAAGGGAAGAATGAGTCTTGGTAAATGTAAGGTCCCAGGCTGAACATATCTGATGTATAAGAACGAATGTGGATTTAGCACATATCAGATAAAACTAAACTTCCAGGAATCTTGAATGTTGGCACTTACTGAAACTACTACATTGTAGCTGGCCCTGAAGACTGATGTCAGTGGATCCAAAGAGATGTCCTCATGCCTCAGGTGCCTGGGCTACAGCTTCAGTTCTCTCTAGTGCCGTGGAAGTAGCTCAGTTTGTTTAGGTGGTGCAGAAACAGCAGCAGCAAAAACCCTTAAATAACTGTTTAGATAATACTGCTCATTTAAGATTCTATTCACTGCTACTAATTAAATAGTAGTCTAACAAGTTAAGAGGTAAGTTCTGGCATCGTACTAAACCACAACAATTATTAATGTAATTCACTTTAGTTATCTGTGTCCATTAGCAGGTTGGTGCATTTAGTATAGCATAAGCATGTAGTTAAGTTGTGTTGTGCAATGGTGTATAACATAAGAAAAAGCCATCACTTTTCCCTTGAGCAAAACAGCAGTGAGAGGGTGCCTCAAAGGCACACTTTGTGGTATTAGAACAGAAATTGCTGATTGATAACTGGGGAAATGTAATACTCTTATTCTGACTTCACTGTCTTTGTAGTATAGCCAAGCTCTTAAAAACAGTTAATTATAGTTTCAATAAAAATATTTAAATGACAGCTGTAAGCCCTCATCATTTCTACACATATGTTGCAGAGCTCTTTTGTTGTTTCAGTGTGTGTAAAGGAAGAAGTGAAGATGAACAAGTAAGAACAGATCTGATGTCCTTAATGTTGTTATCAGCAAAAGCACTGGAAAGACAGCACAGGTTGGTCTCGGCACACTCCTCCCGAGTTTAAGTGAACATGGTGTGAATTATTGGTGAATTGTTGCACCTCAGTCAGTATTTCCCTACAGGCTGTACATGCCTCACAGCATGTGTGGGTAGGTAGTAGCAGAGACATACTGAAAGACACCCTTCCCTCTTTTTTTGCCTACTTATTAATAAAATCTAGTTTATTAATCAAAGTTTGAAATACATTTAGACTGCACTACTCTGAATAGCAATTCTGTGTAAGAAGAGTTAGGCTTTTTCTTCACTCTCCAAAGGTGATGGATTGATGAGAATTTCCCATTCCCAGTACTGAAGTCCTTAATAACCTGCTGCCATGCGTGGCCAGCATATTGCAACAATCTCTATTGAGTCAGCTAGCTGAAGTGAGCTAAATGTTGTCAGTATCCTGGAGGCATTTTATCGATCCTGGAATCAGACTTCATCTTTACCACTTCTCAGGTAGCTTCTTAGTTGATGCATGTTGGTGCTTGCTGTGCTACCGATGTGGTTGGCTTCGGTTAGAAACAGCTGGCAAGAATTACCTTCCTCTAGGCTGTCATGCTGGCTTTTACAACTGATTTTTGGCAGGGTGAAGGATCGAGCTATGTTCTGCAGCCAGGGAAGATGCTGACATGGCTAATTCCCATCCTTTTGTGGCTTTGCAAACTTACTGCCAAATGGCTGCAGTTCTGAAGAGCTGCACTGTACACAGAGGAAATGGTTCTCTTCAAGCCTGTGGGTTGCTGGGGATTTTAAAAAGGTTTTCCAGGGATTGTAGACTTTTATCAAGCAGTGTTTGAAGACAGATTCTGTTTTGGACTTATCGTTTAATGTATGTATTTTCATGAGATGTGTTGGTAACAGATGTTCCTTTGGGAAAACAAACCTGTCCCTTGACAGTGGTTTTTTTGGGGGGTTTTGTTTTGGTTTTTTTTCCTATAGCTCATGTGTTTGTAATTAAGACCTATTCTGCCCCACCAAAAATACTGTTTGGCAGTGCTCTTGTACTCTGTCTCTTATTAACAGTGAAGTAATAATACACTGTAAGTGATTTCAGGCAAGCTGAAGAGTAGGACAACGCCATTCACATGTGCCACAGAAGGAAAAATCCTGAAGCAGGAATTAGGGAATTTCCTATGGAAGTGACAGTGCATTCTCAACACACCTCTTCATGTTAAGTATTGTTGTGTATTCTCCACACGGACTAAGAGGTGATGTTTATACACACTCAGTTGCTGATTTATTAATATTTTGAGTTATTTGTCCTTGCCTTCATACATATTGTGGTTTTTCTGGTATTTTTAATACAAAGCTGAGAAAAAGAATCTGAGATTTAAAATATGTATTTTTAACTGTTAACTCTGTTCCTTTGTTTTCTTCCTCAAAATTTATTTTACATAAAGTAATTTAAGGGAAGGTCTTAACAGAGCTCTTTACTTTGACAGCAGATTCAGCAGTGTTATATAACAGATTTATTTGTGACAGTGAATTTGAAATGTACAGTTGTGAGTATTCACAGAGGAGATGAAGGTTCTGCTTATCCTCTGGGGAAGCCCATAACATACCTTGTACCTGAGAGTCCAGCTAGAATAGCTGGGAATTTGAATATTCCATGCTGTAACACACTGTCTGCAAGAATTATTTATGGAGTGATTCATAAGTAATATTTAATCATGCCTTTCAGAAAAATCAGCCTGCCTGAAAAGGCAGACAAATATCAATGCAAGTTTTGCTTAGACTATAAGTTATTTTTTGACTGGCTAGCCTCATATCCAAAACCCTACATAAGATGTGTACATATTCATACATGAAAAACAAATGTTTGTTAGGAAACCTCAAAGTGTGCAAGCCTGTTTCATAGGAAACTTCTAATAGTGTGCAAGCCTGTTTTGTATGATGGGATAAAATGAAAACAAGCAATAGCTGAGATCTGTCATGATCTGCTGTAGCTTGGTCTTGAGCCAAGCTCTCAGTTGACCATTATCCAGTAATGTGCCAGGAAAAAAGCTATAACTAATTTGCTGTAAAGTGTTTGGTAAAACTTTCCCTGAACTAGCCTAATGGGAGGATATTGCACTCTGAGAAGTGTGTGTGGGTTTTCAAGTTTTCTTTTTTTTCTTTTTTATTTGATGCCTCTGTGAAATGAAGTCTATCCTCTTAGTCCCCAGCTGTACCAGAATCCTCTGCTTTGGAAGACAAAGCTGTTGTCCTGTTCTGGTCAAACAAGTAACTAGCCTTGCCAAGGCAATGTGGGAATGAGGTGGCAGAAGACTCCAGGAAAAAAGGATTCTGGAAACTTTTCCCTAAATTGTCATCTAGCTACTAAACCCATTCTTATCTGTTGTATCAAGTACTCAAAGGTACTTGATTTGACCCGGAATCAAAACCAGTCCTTAAAACTAGACAACCCCCAGGCACCAACTGCCAAGTTAGTGAATTCAGTGCACCATGAGTGAGAGCCAGAGAACTGCTGAAAGGCAAAGGTAATGTCCGGAGCGGGATATTGGCTCCATGAGTTCATCTGAACGGTGTGCGAGTGATCCATGCCTGAGGCTGCTGGGTGATGTGCTACAGTGAGGGCAGAGGAAGGAAGGAAGAGAGGAGGGAGCAGGAATGTGGATGGAACAGCAAACCACAAAAACATCTCTTTGATCTCCGGGCTTAAGAAAGGAGCACTTAACAGTGAAAGCATGGGAGTGGGGAAAACTGTCCAGCTGAACTCTTGGTAGGCTAAACTGTAGGACCCCAAAGAAGCAGGCATGATAGTTATGATTACATAGTATCATAACTGCATTTCAGAAGTATTGAACAAACATAGAATAACTAATTACACATTTTTTCTGTAAACTTCCAAACCACCCTCAAGCATAACGTCTTACCCCCTTCCTCCTATTTCATTAGTTACCTAATGCAATGGATTTAGAGAAATTCCAAAAAAAGCCAGTTGTGCAACTAGACTTGATTGAGTGTTTTCATAGTCTTGGATAACTTGCACCACAATGTATCATAACCTATTTTTTTCTGAAGAAACTTTGATTTTCATTGACTGTTTGGAGGCATTTTTCAGAAAAGGTCCCTCATCTCTTTAGATTCTTTGTGGCTACAGGGTGTGAAAGCTGTACTGTGTTTGACAGCACATATGGCGTGTTGAGACTGACATAATTCCAGGGCTGTGCCACCATGTGGTATGTAGACAGAGAATTAGGGATGAGTATATTGTTTGTTGCCAAAGAAATAAAGTCTGAATTCCTTCCTGAAACCTATAGTTCCTGATGTGCTGGCACTGCCTGAGTATTCAAAATCATGAGGTAGAGCAGTGGATCTTACAGTGAAGATTGGTCTTCCCCAGGGCTGGTCAGAATGTGTCCTCTGGAGACACCAAAAAGTACAGGAAAGCTCCATCAGAACTTTGTGCTTCTTCATGCTTTCCTCTCCTTCCCTTCTCTCTCATTTCTCCATTTTTGAAAGTGTTCACCTCTGGCAGCCGTGTGAAAGAGAATAACACTTACTTTGATCACTGAGCTTCAGTCTGAGATTGAGACTGAGACTGAAGCCCAGTGGGCTGGATGCCAGCCCGGGGACTGCTACAGAACAGGCTGGTACGGTACTGTTTCCTCTTGACCACTCTGAAAGAGCTGAAAAAGCAGCACAACATCATAGTATTTTGGACTGCAACCATTTGGTCTTGTCAGCCTGACGGGGTTTTTTTCAGCTGCAGGAAGGTGCTGTGGATGTTGGTGGAGTGGTGAGGGGAATTGCAAGCCTTTGGCTAAGATCCTGCTTAGTACCTCCCTTGCTGTTACTTGACTGGCAGCGCCAGACTCTGGCTTTTGAAGTTATTAAAACATACTTGTACTTCTAGAGAGAGAAAAAGAAGCAGTCACTCCAGATTAGCTTTTCAGTTAGACTTTTTGATTCACTCAAGAAAACATTAACTTAAATAACATTATAGACAGTATCCAGATGAATGTTTTCATTCTTCCTTCCATTGTCTTTTCATATGTTGTGTTTCTGCAAATGGGTAGACAAGACTACCCAATTAAACTATGGGTGTTTGTTCAATGTTTCTATCTAAATGTGCCTTCCTCTTCCTGGAAAATGAAGTGGTTTAAGTCTGAACAGGAGCATGTGTAGACTGCAGACAGTAACGTTCCTCCATGCTTTCTCAGATGGACTTTTCTGACATTTTTCCTCAAGGTGCAGGAAACAGCTGATATTCACAGGCTTTTTTTTTTTTTTTTTTTGAGTGGAGAATTGGAGAACGGATTATTTTTTTTAAGTCAGAAAGCAAATTGCCATTTTTGTTATCCACAAAGGGTGTAAGGGTATGTTGTTCTAATGTAACTTGACTGAAAGGGTGTTAAGAGTCAAAGATTTGTGTTGTGCCAAGCTAACTGGTTGCATCTGTTGCTTGGTTCTGGCCTGCCATTTTGCTCCACAGCTGAAATTCTCCCCATCCTGGCACTAGCGGATGCCTGAGACTGTGCTTTGTCCCCTGACACAGCCACCCTGCTGCGGTTTCAGACCTTTTCTTATCACGAAGGCCAGTCCCAGCTTCCTTTGAATCCATACCTTTCTTACAGTAACAAACAGAATGCTTTAGGAAAACTATGGCATCTCTCAATTGCCTTTTTATTAGCAGCTTTGTTAGGATTTTTGTTGGCATTGCGCCAAGAAGGTCTGCCTTTTTACAACCTAAGATAAACTTGTTACTTAGATCTTTTTGGGATAAAAGTGGATTTGCATAAATATGATTTATTTCTCTGGTGCTAGCAAGTCTGATGACTTAAAACTGAAACCTTCCTGGTTCTGCTGGTGCCCATTCCTGTCCATACAAATGTATAAGTGAGGGGATGATTAAAAAAAAAAAATGTTTTTTATGAAAAAGAAAGGAATTTATTAAAAGTCATTCAGCTCTGTGGCTGCTGCTTTCTCTTCTATGGCTTTTTCAAAAAATTGCTTATTAGAAAAACAACTATCACACTGAGGAAAAGAATTAGGGCTATTTCAAGCATATTATTTCACTGTTTCTTACCAGTGGGAGACTCAGGGAGGGGGTTGGGGGTTTACAGTGGCTAGACAGACCATTAAATTGGTATTAAACACTTTTCCATATGAAGGAAGTCCCCTTCTGCCAAAAATCCAGGAGCAGGGAGATCGGTTTCAATGCAAGTACTGCTGGGATGGGGCTAGATAAACTTTGAAAAATTAAGAGGTCACTGGGGTCAGGGTGCAGGCTTCAGAGCCCGTCTGGCTGGCTTCCTTATAGACTCTTGGAGAGCTGGCACACCAAAGCAGCATGACGTCCTGCATAAACATTTGGTCCTCCTGACTAGTTTTTTCCATGGTATTAACTTTCTTAACAGAAAAAAAGTATATAAAATTGACCAAAGCTGTTTTATATCAATTTTCACCATGCAGAGCCACAGAAAGATTCCTGTGTTGTGTCCAAAACAAAAGGGAGGGCAAAGGGAGAAGCGCAGGTTGCCAAACTACTTGTATAGATTCACAAAGTGCTGTAGTTCCTAAAATAGCAGCACGACACAATAGAGGTCTCCTCTGAAATGATGATAAAATGCACTGCTGTTGATTTTTCAGCTGGTTAATCAAATGGAAAAGATAAATAATATAAACCCTACGAAGATGGAAAGGAATGCTCGGAGGGGATTGCTTTACAACCCCAAATCAAAAAAATGTCAGAGGGCTGGCTAAACCCTCAAAGAGAACCTGAATGGAGCAAGAGTGTCAGGACTGGTGGCCAGAAGGGACAGACCCTGGGCTGAACAGGGAGTGGGTGCTGCATGGTGAAGGGCACAGGTAGGCTTTCACATTGCTTTTCTGTGCCTGTGCCTTTGAGGCCACGAGTCAATCCCGTGGCATCTAGTACGGTTCTAGGGCTGTTAAGCTGCGTGTTGCCCTCTGGCCCCTGAAAACCACTGTATCTCTTGGAAACACTGTGTGCTGTGCAGTCATGCTTTCTGTATGGAAACGGAGACAACCAAGGGTAGCAATGTCCTGGCTAAAGTGAGTAAGGTGAGGCTGAAGCCTTGTCTGTGGATGGATATGTTTCACTTTCCTAAAGCCAGAGCCAAGAAGAATTAAGTATTTGGCCCATAACTTCTATTGTTACAGCTTCTTTTCTGCCTGGTTTTGCTTTCATTCACTCAAAAACAGTGTTTCAACTTGAAAATACTGATCTCAGTTGAGTAAAATTAAACAAGCAGAAAATGTTTGCTGCTCTGTCATAAACTTCTCTTTTTATATGCTGGAGTTTTGTTTGGTCATGCTTTAACGGAGGATCTAGATTGTGGAAATGAACTAATGATGTTCCTCTTCTGAGCCTGGCCACAAGAAAGTGCATTAATGCTCCTGTATGCAGCTTGGTGCAAACTTCAGCTGCACTCTATGGGAATCCACCAGTGCAGAGCTTTGTGCTTGGAGGTAGCTCTGCTAATTTTCCTGGGGAATTTGTGTGGTATATCTGCGCTAGCAGATGATCATGTAGTAGCAAAGCTTAACTCTGAAAGAATTTTGAGCCATTAAATAGTGAAGCAGCTAAGGAGTCTGCATTGTCAATATAGGATCACGATGGTTTGTTTAATCTGTTGGTTTGTTGTAGTTAAAGAAAAGAAAGGAGTTGGTTGCTATTTCAAATCTGGAAACTGTTTTTTCATAAACATAATTCTATTTGCAGAGCTGTTATGCTGTTTCTCTAAAATAATTGTGCCTGCCCTCTTGCCTGCAGCTATATAACCATGTCTGGAAGTCTTTCAGGGCTAGATGCTACAACCCCATGCCTACAATGTGACCAAAAAGGTGTTCTGTTCCCACAGCTGCATGAGAGTTTGGTCATAACATGCACATGTACATATGTGTAATGGTATAGCTTGCTATGGATTCATATTTCTCATATGATCATATGCGTTACTGCCATGAGGCTGGAGAAAAATTAATTATATATTGGGTGTGTTTAGATTTTATTGTAAAAAACATCCAAGTCTGGTCATATGAATGAAGGGACATTCCACAGGACATTCCACTCCATGATGTGACCCCTGGTGAGGTAGTAATAAAGGAAGAGACTCTAAAGACACAGACCAGTGAATGCAGCACATGGGCGAGGGGAAAGCAGGATTAAATGACATGACAAAGGCAAGCAGAAAAGATTTAATATGTTGTACTAAAAGCTGAAAATAACTCAGGGAGATAAAATCTACAGTATGGGGATGGGGGAGGAGTAAAGCTTAACGAAAAGAGCGGTGGAAACCACAGGAATTACCATAGTTCATTTTTATTTTAACCACTTACAGGAAGGTGATGAGTCACCTCTTCCAGAGCACTTTGATTTATTAGTGAGGTGAGTTTCCTGCTATGGAAATTAGAGCCAGCAGAACTGCCAAAGGGGGAGGAAGAGTGTGCGCAGACATCTTTGTAAACTCTGCAAGAAGGAAGAGGAGGAGGCAGCCCATTGCTTGCAGAAAGGAACGCTGAAGCCAGAGAGCAAGAGTTATGTTAGCCCTCAAAGTGAAAAATAAAAAAAAATATTGTCAGAATTCAGATACAGAATGGGCACAGGTAAATAAACCGTTCTGAATTTATCGTATGGATTTCTGAGTGCAGAAAACTTCACTCTTAAAACTATACTGCTCTGGTAGGTCACTGGAAGGTCAGCTGTCCAGTAAGTTACAGAGCTATGTTAATTTGTTCCACATTGGGCCTGAAGCCTACAATTAGGTGAAACAAAATTTTATGAAAAATTCTTTACTGAAGTAAAAGCTCAGATTTTCAGGTTCTGTCATCTGCATACACTTTCTGGACCCAACCAGCAGTCCTGTGAGAGAGCTTTTAAAACCTTCTGGTAGAAAGATGTTGAAATGTATGGGTTTTTTATATATGGTTTTGTTTTAAACACATGTTTCTCTTTCTTGAATTAATATCTTCCCACCTGAAAATGTTCTCAGAAGCTGTAACTGGTAGTGAAGCCCAGCATAATGTTAAAACACTTCTAAAAAATGTTATTCCAGCACACTGTATGTATATATCTGCCTTTGTAGCATTTGACCCTCTGGGGAAAAGGACAGGCCACTTAGAGGTGACAGACCTTCTTCCATAGCTGAAGCGCTTGAAGCTTTGAACTGTGTTTTTGTACATAGATGTGTGGGTATTGTTGCAAATAGACTGTGTTGAGCATTAGCCATACAACAGGGTAAAGCTCTGTGTAAAATAGTCTTGAATAATTACAGAGCTGTAAATAAGATTAAACGTTCTCCATGTTCACTCACCCATGTTGTCAAACATACTTTCTAACTCTAGAAATGCACCACATCTGAAGTGGTGTTCACGGAAAACCAACAGAAGACCAGCTTGTAAATATTTTTTCAGGCTTGACTGGGGTTCAAACTTGCACCATATGTTCAAATACCTGTTTTAATGAAGCTGGTTTCCATTCTGAGCTTTGCAGGTCAGGCCGGCCAAGTTGTTGGCCAGGCATTACTCATCCTCAGTAGCTTAGATAAAATGTTTGTCATCACGGGAATATTTGTTATGTGGGTTCACTTTTTTGTTTGTTTTTTTTTTTGCACAACTTCCTTTGCTTCTTCAAAACTCCTCAATTTCTTGCAAGCCTCAATTTGAAACTATTTAAGTTTATTATTGCAACTTCCAAAGACGATTATTTGGCATTGAGTAAACAACCTTAGCTATGCACTTGCTGACATTCCTCCATAATAACTCTCTGGCCCTATTTTATCACTTACAGAATTGCTTTCCAATCCTTTTCATGGGTCTTCTTTTTAAATAGCTTCCTTATATAACAGATAATAACATTTGTTATAAAATGAAAGTAAAACCAATTAAATCTCCCTTATTGTACTTACAAAAGATTGATGTGTGTAAAGTCTAACAGCTTATTTGGGGATTTTAATCTAAAAGTGCCCTGCAATAACATTCTCTTGTGTTCTGGGAACTAGCCATAATAGAGAAGCCACTGCCTGCAGAGATGTTGAACTAAATTAAAGTATTGTGTCCTGGTATTCCAGCACCTGCCTCATACGTTAATCTCTGCAAAAATGTTTGAAAATACCCTAAAGTAGCAGCCATTTCTTTGTTTAAGTTTGAAAGCTTTTTGTATCCATTCTCATTAATGCTGTAGTGCAGAAGAGTCACTGTTCAGTAAATGAATTGAACAGAAGCTTCTGCAAACCAAGAACAGATTGCAGTTTTTCCATTTCAGTCTCCATTTTATTTTTTTCTTTGTAAAGGATTTAAATTTGAGCTTTATAGACCTAGGTTTTGCTATGCTTTCTTCCATATATGTGTTACCTGCTAGAAAGAAGCAGCATAGGTGGACTTAATGTTGCAAAAATTTAAATATTGTGCTGTCTGAATGAGGATTTCTTACCCTGCCTTAGTCTTTCTCTTGAGTTATGTTTGCGTATATGAGACTTTAAGTGTATAGTTTATCTGAAGGTGGGTTCTGAAAATGCTTCATCTTCATTGTACAGTCTCTCATTTTTCTTCTACTTTATAACATTTTCATTCATTCAGCCCTGGATTAGAAACAATACCATGTGAGTTACAATTGTGTATGACATCAATAGTTGAAGCTGCAAGAGCAGCATGTAGTAAACAGACTGTAGGCAGTAATGTATTTGAATACAGGATTTTTATGCATGAATAATCCATGAGTTTATAAAAATAAGTCTGTTTATAGATAATTTAGGAATAGAAGAATGCTTTAATTCATGAAAGAACTTTTCTCCAGCTTAAAAAATAATTCTGTGAAATGCAAGAAAAAAACCGATGTAAAGAGTTGCCCAACTCAGCCATTGCTATTTCAGAAAACATACGCATCTATTAAGAAAAAGGCTTGCAAATAGAGAGTGTATTTCCAAGTGCACTACCTTAGCTGTGGTACCTAAGCTGTACATCCTTGAACATCCTTGAACACCTTTCTGCAGTTGCAGCTCTGCTGGTTCAAAACGTTATTCCTTCCAGCTGCTTGTCCCTTTCCCCTGCCTGGGCATTACACCCCTTTTAGAGCTGCTGGAGAAGCTCCTCATGCAGCCACTCCTAAATCTGTTTCTGACAAAGTGAACAGATTGGCAAAAAAAAAGGTTATTTAAATTGTTTAGGAGCTTATGTGCATGAGCAATTTCATTAGCTGATCTGAAGGGACAGTTATGGCTGGAGAAAGAAAATGATGGGTGTCTGTGACGTTGTTCTGTCTCTGGCCCATTGCATAAATTAAGTTCATGCCAAGTAAATCTCCAGTAAGAGCAGAAATGGCAGGATATGCATCCTGGCGTACAGTATAGTCTTGCTTAGGGATACCCTTGGAGTGCCTGGGCAATCAGGGCAGCATGTAGGCGGCCTTATATTTATATGAGTGACACTAACATCTGTTTGTCAATCTAACCTGGAAGAATGCAGGTGTCTCAGAAATAATGATTATGACATTTCTGAGACTTTATCTTAATTGTTTTTCTTCACTCAAGAGTATCTGTTGAATTTGAATTAAGTTACATCCTTAGTTTATGATTGATTTGAAAATTATTCTTTTTTTTAGTTTCCTTCTCCAAACAAGCAAAAAAAGTCCATTAACTCCCTTCCCATCTGAGCTCTTTTTTGCTTCTTGCTGCAAATTTCTTTAATGGTTTATAACAAGCTGTGTGTGCCTTTCACCTTAGGTCTCATGTACTTAAAAACAATACTTGCAAAGAAAGAGCTTTATTAGGAAAAATTAATATCTTAGAGTGCTTGCAATAAGAAAAGCCCTTTACTAGTTTTGAGTAGGAGTAGTAAAATATAATTCTAAAATGCTTAAAAAGGAAGCAATTTGAAATGGGAAATCAGAAAAGGACTGTGAAGAGAAAATAATGAAGGGATTACAAGAGTGTGGTAGTGTTTCAGACTCAGGTTCCTTATATGTATTTAATTAAGAGCCAATAAAGTAGGATTTAAATGTACATAAGTTAGACATAGTAGAAGCTTGTTAATTTGCTCTCTAATAATCTGCAGATTTTATAATTCATGAAAAGGAAAAAAAAAAAAAATGCTGCCTCCCAGCAATGGTTTAAACCAGAGGCAATAGTGAAATACCCTATTATTAACACTTAGTTTCTTTGGCAAGTACATCGGCAAGCAGCAGCTAACACATTATAAGGGATTAACTACTGGATTGTGGTTATTAATGCACCATAAAATTTACTTCATTTTATATTTACATTCCTACCCTTTCAGACAGCACTCGGTGTAACCCCTAAGATTGTCACCGATTTGGAGTCGGTCATAAATAAGCAATTGTGCCAGGTTACAAATGCAATGATTTGCAATAACTCTCAGACATTAAAATCACAAATCGCCACTGCCAGCAGACCAAAGGCCTCATCACAGAAGCTTTTGAAAGTGTGACTGGAAGATCCTCAGGATTGTTTGAGTTTTCTCTTCCAATGGGTTTTAATCAGTTGTGGTGGGTGGCAGGAGGTCAGTTCTGTTGCTGTTGCAGTTCACTGTGTCTGCGGGACAGTTCACAGTATTTGCATGTTACTGATTTATTATTAATCAGTATAGGTCTGATTTTATTGCCTACTCTAACTTATGCAATATATTCAAATCCCATTGTTCAATGATGCAGTTTTAGTGTCTTTTTCTGTAGGCTTATTTATGTAGATGGTAATTTGAATTTGATGTTACTCTGCAATACTACAGTTGGTACTAAATTAATATTTGACTCTGATTTTCAGTCTCTTTTAACCTGTTATTCTCATGTTAAATGCAGTATTTTCAGCTTTGCTGGGTGAGAGTGTTCACACAGAGTCTGAGAAATATGTTATTAAAATTTAGAGAAGTTCCAAACATACTTCATACATTTAATTAATTGACTTTGTAATTAGATTGAGCTGTTAAATGTTTTTTATTGCTAAACTAATGTTTACTTACATTAATTATAAATCGGTGTTCATTTTTTATTACCACTAGTGTGCATTAGAATATGTTCCTTTGAATTCCAGTTGTGTGAATTGGCCTTGATGCGCTACGCGAGCACCACACTAAATCAGAAATAAACAGAGAAAACTGCAATGTGACCACAGCAGATGAAGATGTTCCAGTCTGCCTTAATCCTGACTGCAGTGACCTGGGAACTGTCTATTTAGTTGTATCTAAAACCATGGAGGGATGGTCCACTGAACCAAATTTTGTTGTCTGCCAGGTAATTACGACCCTTGTTTTCTTCAGCAGGGGGTTACACATGTAGGGCTCTGGGCAGAGTAGGACCCATTTGTATTTGTTGCTCTCCTGTGGTGTATGTATTTAATCAAATATACGTATCTGCAGCTTTCCTTTTGCAGCTAGGAGGCCTGTAGCAAGGTAGAGGAGCTGGCATTTGCATTCGGATTCCAATTAAGTTGAAATTAGCATGAACTTATGTTCAGTAGCTGGTGTTTAACGTATGTTAGATTAAATGGTACTTTGATAAGCTGGCTCTGAGGATTGTTATGGCATTTCTTGTATGTATTGTAAAACGTGATAAAACTGCAGTAGTACCGTGTGATTAATAGAGTTAGTTCTATCCTGTGCTGTATCTTTCTGGCATAGGGAACTAACCAGATTTAAAACCGAAGAAGCAAAATCCTCAAAACCTAAAACCTCACCCAAAACATACCCCCTCCACTACCCCACCATCACCCACCCCTCCAAAGGTGTGTGTTCACACACCCCTGACGATTGGAATATCTGTCCTAACTTGCAGTAAATAGCTAGGATCAGAATAATTTTCAAATGGCATAGAAAATTATTCTTCTGCTTTATTTTTATCTATTTTGTATTTTCATTGAAAAAAAAGGGTCTTTTGGAAATAACACACATTAGATATGCTTAGAAAATGCTTGCATTGCATCTTATTGGCAAAAAACCAACAAACCAATAAACATTAAGTATTTCAGCCATGCCAGGTGTAGCATGGGTGGGCCAAATCCAGCTCCTGCACAAAAGGATCTACGTTTGAGCGTTGGTCTTTTGAGGAAATGTAGGTTACTACCATTCCATTACACCTGCAGAACTGAGGCTCTAGCAAGGAATCAATAGCCCTGGTGACTTAAATGCTTACCTTTCAGATGGTCTGTGTTTCTAAAACATACCTCATGTTACCTATTTGCCAAGGCTCGTTTAAGCAAAAATTGGTTTGCTTGTTTTGTTAGGAGCATCTTCCCCCTCGCCCCAAATAAAAGGAGATCAGTTCATCTTGACAAGAAGTTTTCTTCTGCTACTTTTGTTGCAAAATATGCTGTTTTCCCTTCACTATCCTGCTTTGTTTTTTCCTCCCAAGACCTGCGAGAAAGCCTGCTCAGGCTGAGGAACAGCAGAATTCTGTTGATAATGAAGAGATGCCCCAAGAAAGGCCATAATAACACAAGCTGAGCATTAGGAATTTACTGCAACATTCCCTGGCCAAAAGGAGATGAGCAATAAGACAAAAACGTTATCCTCGCAAGTATATGCTCAAGGATGTAATTAGTAACAGTGATAAAAGAACAGATATGGAAACATGAAATTAAATGGAGCTAAGTATGCAAACCTGCTCTTGCTGTGGGTCACTATTAGTGATTTTTAAAGCAAATATGACTGGGCGACACCAACTTCACTTTATATTTAATTGCTGATCCTAATAGCAAATACTGTTAACCCCATTTTCAAAAAAATACTCTCCCACAGACTGCCTTCCCCCCTCGATGAAGCTAGGAGCCACCTTCATGCTTTAGTTTTAGAGCATGGCTGACAAGGTGATTTATCTTTTATATATTTTACTAGTGTGCTTGTTCAGCCAATTTCTTTTTTTATTGGAAGTTATAGTTGAGCTTGTGTGTCTTTAAAAAAATGTTTTAAATTCCTCATAGCAGGCAAGATATCTTTCAGTCTGTTTTTTAACCCTTTTAAAAATGCTTCACTAGTAAATATCAGTAATTTAAGATTTATGGGTTTTGTTCTTTCCTATATAAATGTTTCTCTAGGATTAAGCTTGAAATAAATTACTTCATGTTGTTGCCCGTTACTTGCATTCATGGGCAAATTAAAGTGTCTGGTTCCCTGTCACTGATTTTTGAAATGTCAGTAATTAAAATTGCAGAAGTGTTTGTAATGCCGAAGATTAAACAGATGTTGGTGGGCACATTAACTTTAGACAGATTTGGCAGGTAAAATTTAACATAAGAATGACTGTTTCTATATTCTTCGTTGGTAATTGTAGCTTTACTGGCCTTTCAGGTGTGCTTAAAAGCAAGATGGATTATGGAAATGTTTGCCACAATTTGTTGGCATGTATCCCTAAAACGGGAACGTGTGAGATGAGGAACTCTTCCTTTGGAGAGATGTGCTAAGCTGTTCACCTATCCTCAATGCTTCTAACCTGAGAGCTGTAACCAAGTTCATTATAGCAGCTGAAATGACTCTTTTCCTGCTATAATCCAACTACTTTGAGGTTTTTGTCTGTACTAACTCTGAAGCTCGTTCCTTATGCTGATGAATGTCTTCATATGATCCCGAAACTCCCTGCCACCCTGCATGTCTCCCCGTTTCTCTTATATTGCTACCTTGTTGAGTGATTTCTCATAATTACAGCACATTTTTGTGAAGACATATCGCATCTTCTGTCCTGCCAGACACAGTCCTCAGAGTCTCAGTAGCTGGAGGGCAGCCAGACAATATTTTACAGCTGCTTTATGAAAATCCCAGTGGCTGAGACCTCAGTGATGTTAGGACTCTCAGACATATCCGAATGTCGAGAACCCTTACAGGGCCCATCCTGAGCTTTGAAATGCTCACAAATTCCTGTGAGTAGTAGGTACGCCCTGTCTAAAGAACATGCCTGCACTGTAATGATTTAATATCTATGCTATCTCCAGTCCAGACTCCCTAGCACATAGAAGCTTAGGAGGAAAAAAATTGCTGTAAGCTATTTAAAATTCAACTAAATACAGGCCAAGTCTCATCCTGGTATAAAGGAGCTGATTAAAGGCTGCTCTCATGTATTTCTAGCTCTTTGAGATATTGTTCACGTACTGAAGTTGGCCCTTGCCACACCCTCCTGTACCAGTAGCTAGATGAAGACTAGCAAATTGTTGATCTAATACCATGACATGTCTGTCATATGATGGTCTCTCCACCCTTGGGGAATTCTTCTGGAAGAGCTGCAGCTTGTCTGAAAACTGTTTTGCACTGTTGGAACAGTTTAAGGAAGCTGCCTCCCATCAAGTTGAGCCTGTGGTGTCTAACAGAGGTTTGCACTCCTGCCTCAGAACAGCCTGAATTCACATCTGAGCTTTAACCTCACAAAGAACATTGGAGCGGGGTCCTTTTGGTTCATGTCATTTGCTTTCCCACCCAATTTAGTCTGCCAGCTTATGTGCCGATGCTCTGTGCAGGGATGTCCTCCAGTCAGCACCCAAGTCTCTGAGGGATCTCTCAGACAAAGGATATATACATGTCTCTCCCCAGAAGTTTTCTAATCTGACTGTTATTGACATGATCCATATTATTCATAATGTGTTTGATCTAGTGGAAGTGGCAGAATCCTCAGCTGGAAGTTAGGACTTCTTAGGCTTTATCTTTAGAAGGGGAGAGGTGCAACCTGCTGTATTACTCTGTGGAAGTTATTCTGCTTGGTGTACCCCTTTGCGATCCTATTGTTTGCCTGTTTGTCAACATTCTTAGTCTATAGGGCATTTGAAACAGGGTGATTTATTTTCTGTTTAGAGTAACCTGAGAGGTGAACCTGTTCTCCATCAAAGCCTGTGGAGTTTTCTGCGTTACAATGAAAACAATTGAAAAGGGCATTGTAAGATGCACTATGCTGTAAAAACTATTTGCTTGCGTGTTCTCTCAAATTTGTACATCTCATTGGTGATTTAGATGTATGTCTCTATTTTGATATCAAAGTTAACCCTGAAAAATGCCGATCTCCTCCCCCTGTGTTTCCCTTCTTCTTTGTCAATGTTCATTACGGTGTCCTAAAAATACTCACATCCTTCTGCTTTTCATATGGCTGTATGTATTTCCCTTCCTTTTCAGAAAGTTACCTGCGGGCCAAGTGGCTAGAGGAGCTTTGGTGGAACTTTTGCACCTATTGCTGAAGCTCAGTCTTGGCTGTCAGGAACTGGGGCAATGGTTCCAGCTGAATGCCTGGGGAAGTGGGGAGGCTGGTGCCCAGGAGTAATTAGCTGTGTTTGGGTATGGGGCCCCACCTCAAACTTCCTCAGCAACAGGAGGATTTTATTCTCTGGGCTCTCTGATGTGGTCCTTTTAGTGCTTTCTTACTGAATACACATTTAATTTCTCTTTGAACTGTCTAGTAAATTTAGCAATCAGAAACAGCTTTATTTCATTCCAATAACTCCAACCAAAGACAGCATCCATCTTGTCTTCCAAGTCTTTATTATCTTTACAGTAAATTCATATACCTTTTGAAAGGGAGCGTAATGCTTGTGGCTTTACTTTTGCCTGTTCATACAATTGTCTAGATTAAAAAAATAAAATAATAATAATCTCATGTTTGTGAGAACATCTGCTTTCTTAAAACATTTGAAGTTATTTTTATCAGGCCATTTATCCAGCAGGTTTGTGATCTCATCTTTTATTAAACTCTTTCTGACCTCACTTGTCAACAAAGGTCAGACATATTAGTTCCCTAGTTTCTCTTTTACCAAGTGGAACCCACTTTGGTGCTTCTCTTCTGTTCAGAGAGATACTTTTCTTTTCAACTGCGAAAGTGCTTTTTAAGGAAGGCAGGTGAAAATTGATCCATGTCTAGAGTTCACCTTTTCTTACTGTCAGCATGGTTTGATATGGATGGTCCACTGTTGCCTTTAGTTTTCTCCTTTGCCCTTCCCTTAAGTGTGTATGCAATTATATGAGTTGAAGTTCCCGCAGCATTTCAGCTTCTCTTCCTCCTGGAATATACAGTCCTATTTTAGAAACCAGTAATCTGTCCATCTCTGTTGATATTGGGATGTAGTATTCATTTAACATTTAACTATAAAGTCTGTTTTGTCACTAACACACACGTGCAGCTGCTCCTTGAGCCTCACCCGGTAGCTGAGTCCACCCATCCTGGAAATGTGTGTTAGTGTGTTACTGCTGCCGAATGGCACTTTCCTTCTTTACAGTCTGTGCCTCCCCCTATTTATCATTCATATTCTGTCTGGTTAACTCTGTACCCTTACCATCACCTTTTCTGCATTTTTCTATGTCTTATTTGCTAGTTATGCCCTGTTCTGGCTAACTTTATCGCTTTTGCTGCTGCTGCTGTAGTATTTATTGATGAATGGTTCATTTCACCCCAGGCCATGTAATCAGTACTTCTCTTCTTCCCTTGCTGAGAACTTGAGAAATGTACTTGCAGAAATATTTGAGGATAGGAAGTTTTGAGGATAGGAAGTCTCAGGCCAAATTAGAGACACAAATCCCATCATCTTTAATAAGGTGCACATCTAATGTTTATACAGCTCTTTGAAAATTTGTGTCCCTGCCTCTCATTTAGGTCACAAATTATCCCTGATCATATTATAGTTACTGTTGCATCAGTGCTGTGGTTTTTATTTCATACCACCTTTCTTTTTAACAGCTTTGATCCCACCTCTTGCAGGTAACCCGATTAAAGGTTCTATTACATGTAATTCAGTGGAACAATCCTCATAGTTCTCACTGAGGCCCTTTTTCCCCATTTAGGGATGGAGGGCCATGTGTGTTGTATGACACAACAGGTGGGGTATGGGCATGTTTGCAGTTTCTGGAAATACTGCCAAGGCAATTGTCACATGCTGATACTAAATATTGCATTTCTGTGGGTTCAGAAAATCAAAACCACCACCTTCCTCCAGCCTCTCAATATGAGTTGGATATAGAAGTCACATCAATGCTTCCTTTTTAAGGCATAGTGTAAAAATACAATGAGAGTAAAAGTAGTTCAAGTCTGCAAAGACTTCCACAATGCATTTATCTCCTCCTCTGCCTTTTTCTTGTACAAAAAGTGTAAAATTGTAATTGTTACTTGTAGAATTATTACATTTTTTTATCCTTTACCATATCTGTGTGTTCTTACAAATTTTAACCTCTTAAACGGCTTCCCAGTTTCTATGTATTTCACTATTCAACTTCATAATCAAGCAAACAAATCTCTGTGGTAGCTTGTTAAGGTATGCTTTACATTTGTAATATGATAAGAATTGTTCTGTGAATACTACAGTGAGTAAATGCTTTGTTCTTTTTATTAAAAATTTAAGTGAAAAATTCTGTTCTAACTTATAGTAGGTGGTGATTAATATGTTGAACGAGGTTACTGCTATTTTATGATATTGTTGAATGAGTGAAGGATGTGGCCAAAGTTTTAAAATATGACAGTCTGCTGTTGGGTTTTGTGCTCGTTTTGGTAGCATATTTGGGTCACATAATATAGCTAACACAAAAAACATAATTTTGTGTCTTGAATATAATGATTTGTTCAGTAACATTCAAATCTTACTTGCCTTCAAGTGTCAGTTTGGAGCTGCTATTAACTGATAACTGCTTGATAAAGGGAAGGAGGTGAGGTCTACTGGATTTACAAAACTTTTCTTCCTGCTCCTTTGCTACAGGTTTGTGTCTTAGTTTCTCAAGATGCGGTGAACAAAGTAACCCTCTTAAACGAGAGGACAGACTTTGTTTCTAAGATCAGTGCTGTTGAGCCCAAATGCCTTTCCCTGTTATTTTCCCTTCCCCTTCCAACTGCTTTTGCTGCCTCATCTGACAAGCTGCACAAACCCATACCCTGCTGCCTTTCCTATTGTGTATACTCGTGGGACGTGGAGATGGCTTTTATTCTGGGATAATCACAGCTCCTGATGGGTGAGTAAACAGGAAAGAGGAGACTAATTGTGGGAACATTGGTTTAGCTGAAGTCCAAGGATGCTGGAAGATAGGGGAGATACAGGAAGCAAGAAGAGGGAAGATAGTGGGAATGAGTGGCCCTGTGACCTCAAACTTGAGGTACTTGCCAGCAGCTTGAAGGGTCTGGTTGTTTATGGAAACCTTAAAAGTATCTGGCCAAAAAGTTCTACCCCTATATGATTCCTCAGCTTTGTGTGGCCTTCCATCCTTCTAAACTTGAGAGAGGAGGTTTCAAGTACCTCCTTGAGTTTTTCATAGTTGTGGCCTAAAGGAGAAGATGAAACTATTACTGTTGTCACTCAAAACTGTCTGGAAAAGATTTTTGTGGCATTGTTGTGCTGTTTCAATGACCATGAAACGGTGTGAGAACTTTCCTCCATTATGTATTTCCGTGCCCTGCCTTGGCTGTTGTCCATTACTTATGCTGTTCTTTTTCAATATTAGTTTAAAAATTTGACGTGCTGCCAAGGTTACTGTTTGCCCTTGCTAACTCTGAAGGCCAAGAAGGTAAAACAATTCTCATTAATTGCTTTCCCGATTTGTTTTAGCTATCTTTTATTGTATTTGCTTTTCAATAAGATTATGGTATTTACTCTTGAGAACAAAGTAAGAAATAAAACTGTTCAATAACAGATGTAACAGGGATGGAAACTACTTCAGGAAAAGAAAAATTATCCTCCATTTCACAGTAAATATCTTACCACTTTGCATGATTTCACTGTGTAATGAAGAGCTCCCTGTTCCGTGAGGAACACATTGTAGTGACCAGGTTGCCATGATCTTTTATTCTCAGATTTTTTTTCCTATTGCTTTCATCCACAAATGAGAACTCATGGAATTTGTATGAATCTAACATGCCTAGATCACTAGCTCTCATCATTGAGGCCTGTGTTTGCACTGTAACAGTAGTGTTTGCCATGCTAGCATCTCAAAGACAAAAATATAGGATTGGTTGTAATTCTTCAATGTATCAATCTGATCCCTGTTAGATTACCAACTGCAGTACAGGCCACGTGTAATATACAAGGATATAAAAACCCCTAACTCGTATGGTTATATTACTTTTAGATAGTCTAGTCTATCTTCATTTTTTTGTTGATTTCACTACAGCTTTATAATTAAACCCGTCTCGGACATCCAGGGGGTGGGGGGGGGAAGAAGTTGGATACTGTCATGTGTTAGATGTTGCTGCATTGATAGCTGTGTTACGCATTGTTTCTGCCTGTCATTATAATGTACAGTGTCTAGGGATCCTTAATGCATAGACTATTTGACCCACTTGAATGGATTTCCCTACTCAGTTGATAGCATGTATTATGCCATGGCCTATTGGTGAACTTTAATTTAAGGATTATTGGTCTGATTGACTTCAACAGTTCTTGCTGTCAAGTCAATGAAAGCTTTTGAGACTTTGCTGCTTTACTTGTATGTCGCGACCTAATTCTCCATAATACGTTAAAAAAAATGAACTGCGTGTAGATAGTACAATAGTAGTACAGTGTGTGTAAATGTGTACTGTAGACTTACAAAGTTAAATGCTCAAAAATGTGTAATGGTGCTCAAAGACTAATGCATGTAAAGTCAAGCACTCATGGTTAGGAAGCATCAGGATTAAAATTCCTACATGCAGGCAGGCATCTTCTAGAACTTTCAGAAGTGCCTAACCAGCTAAAGTGTTTAGCTTCTGTTGAAATTTATCAAAACTAGGGCTTAACTCATTATGTACTTTTGAAAATCCAGCGAGGTACTGATCTGTACTTTTGGATTTCTGGATACTTTCAAAAGTAATTATGGTAGGTGGGAAGCTTGTATTTAACTGGAAGTAAATAGGGTTTAGCCATTAGTGATTTTGTACTAGTATTAAGCGCTATATGTATATATATAAAAAATTATTCTGAAGTACTAGGATACTTGTCAGAAAAGTGGGTTTTATTTAGATATTGAAAGGATTTTCTCTAGAACCCAAATCTGAAATAAGTAATTTGGAGTGACTCAAAATATATGAAGTTTGAAGTTCTTCATAGAAGTGAGGCAGATTAAGTTCTTAAGAATGTAAAACCCAGGTGTTTTTTGCTTTTGAATGATTAATCTAAATACAGATTATTTTTTTCCAGGCTAAGCATGAATTTCTCTCCTCGTTCAGTCCCAAGCCAAGTCTCTACTCTTTGAAGATGTCATTAAAACCACCTCAGAACACCTCTGCCTCCCACAATGTTATTTTCAGAAGTTGCTTAAAAGTAAACAGTTATATAACTTGTTGTTATAAGGTGAGTAATTAAGAAATGGGAAGAGAGACTAACTAATGTGCTGTCCATGAAATTATCATTCTGATAATTATTTGGTTTGTAATTATGTCTAGTTTAATCTGGCAGTAATACTGAGAAGGTATGGCTTTTTAAACCATCATTTGTTTGGGAGAGCTCTAATTTGTTTGACATGATTAATTTCTATCTATGCTTTTCTAGGGTTTTTTTGCTGAACTTCGAATGAGCCACTGACTTGTGACACTAGATACATTAACATGGACAATAATGTACTCCATTCCGAAAGGAAGAATGAAGGACCAACTTCCAAAGTTGATGGTTGCACAATGTATCGAACTGCATTATTATTTTAGTCTCAGCAACATTTGAGCTGTTCAGAATTCTTTGGAATGTAGGTCAGTTCTGAGGTATGAAAGGGGGTAGTAACTGCTTTCCACATTTTACCATTGATAGACCTTTCAAATGAAATGTATGTGCTGACTGGTGCCTCCATGCTTCAAAGATGTCGTGGTTTAACCCCGGCTGGCAACTAAGCACCACACCGCTGCTCGCTCCCTCCCTCCCCCCAGCTGCTGAGTTGGGGAGAGAATCAGAAGAGTAAAACTGAGAAAATTCATGGGTTGAGATAAAGGCGCTTTAATAGGTAAAGCACAAGCTGCACACAGAAGCAAAGCAAAACACGGAGTTTATTCACTGCCTCCCATGGGCCGGCAGTTGTTCAGCCATCCTCAGGAAAGCCCGGCTCCATCATGTGTAATGGTTACTTGGGAAGACAAAATGCCATCACTCCAAATGTGTGTGTCCCCTGTCCCATCCCCCCCACCTTCCTCCTCCTTCCCCCAGCTCTATATGCTGTGCATTACATCATACAATGTGGAACATCCCTTGGGTCAGTTGGGGTCCGCTGTCCTGGCTTTTTCCCCTCCCATCTTCTTGTGCTCCCCTGCCTCCTTGCTGGGGGGGTGGGGTGAGGAGCAGAAGAGGCTTTGACTCTGCGCAAGCACTGCTCAGCAGGAACTGAAACAGCCCTGTGTTATCAACACTGTTGCCAGCACAAATCCAAACCATAGCCCACACTACTACTAGGGAGAAAATTAACTCTACCCCAGCCAAAACCAGCACAGAAGATTAAAGACCACAAATATGGAGAATTAGAGGCTGAGTTTGGGTCTCTTGTGCCAAAACTCCCTTTTTCTCTCACTAGTGTGCTTTGCTGCATGTATTAACTTGTGGACAATCCTATAATGAAAGATAATATTCCTTGTGTTACTATGACTTAGACTTGTGGCAGGTAATTTCTAGCCAAGGTGTTATGATGGTGACTCCTTTGTTCCAAGGAACAAACTTCTAACGAGTGGGAGGAAGAAAAACTTCAGTCTTAATGCTAAATTTTCCATCTATCAGAAGTATTTCTGCTTCTTAACTGCTGCTGGGATTAAAATTCTGACCAACTTTCACTTCAATTCATGGTATTTAGGAAAAAATACTTTCAGCAATTTAGCAAGTACAAATGTTTTCCTAGACTGCTGTACAGTCATAGGAATGCCAGGAATTTGTTGAGTTTAAATGCAATCATGTATTAAACTTGTGTCTGGTAATTTTAGGAGACTGCTTTAAAAGTTTTGCTCTCCTTGTTCTTTTATTTTTACACAAGTGATGACAACAGTGGATGCTGAGGTACTACAGCAGCAGGGGTCTAGAGGAACACACAGGAATAATCTCATTTAGATTTCAAATACTGTTCAAGTTTTTAACCTTTGTCATGTTTTCCCTTCAATTACAGGTCTAGATGCTGTCATCTATATCTTTGTAATTGTATTGTGGAGGTGATCCTAAAATGCTGTCCTTTATAGCAAAATAATGTTATAAATCACAAATTACTGAGCTTGGTATGTGCCAAAATGTGTGTATCTCTAACATTAGGGAAGCTCAGCGAGGAATTCTGTTCATGTCCTGCAGGTTTCCAAACATCAGAAATTAATTTGCTCCAGACTTCAGTAGGATAAAAGTGTTGGGAAAATGGTTCAGGTGAAAGATGGAGGGATGGTTTTTTTGGTTAGCTTAGTGCCCTGTTGAGCAGGACTTTCACCTGGCTTTGGGATCTCTTCCATTTACAGACTAGGGACTTGGACTGCCACTGTACAGGTAAGTGGCCTAAGCATCCTACCTGCTGGCTGATGGGGTCTGAGCTTGTCTTTCTGCAGTTCTGCTAGGACGTTCCACTCTGTAAATATCAACTCAGTCAGTAGTTTAGCCTTGGCTTCCCATGTCCAAGCTGACTGCACTAGCTCCCTGGTTTCTGTTGTCAGACCTGGTTTTCCATTAATGAATATTGGTTATTTGTGCAAAGGGGAACGTTCCAGTAGAAAACATGGCACAACGTCTCAACCAAAAGAATCTGAATCCAGCAAAGAAGGGACCTGAAGCTCTTGTTCCTGTTTATAACATACCTTTACTGGACTTTGTGCTGAAATTAATGTTGTCATGAAAACATCTGGGCTGGATCTGGGAATTTCCTTTCAGATTTGATAGACTACACAAAAATTCTTGATTGACTTTACTTAGAACAAAACATACTGTGAAATGACAAGTAGAAGAAAAAATGTTTCATCTTGCTTGCATTTAATGCTTTCTTTATGAGATATTGCCAACAGAACAATTCAACATGTTTGAAAACTGATAACCTGAAAAGGTTGATGGATTTGCCTGTGAAGGGGCCCTGCAATCTTCACAAGTTGCTAGTCCTGGAAACAAAGATTTTAATCCTTGTATTGCTGGATAATTTTCCCCATTTGTAAACCGGGGGAAATTATAATATTCAGATCAAATTCACAATTTAAAACTGCAAGTTATAGTGTTTCTACTTAAACACTGAACAATTTACCATAGAGAAATTTATTGTACTTAAATTAGTATAGTGATATCCATTCAACATTAAAGTAATAATATTGCTCGGTTATAGAAAGCAGATGAATACAATCAATCCACTCAGTGGGAAATGCAAATGAAAAAGGCTCTGCTAGTTTAAGTGACTTTTGGGTGTTTTCACTAGTCCTTTGAAGTGTCATCTCTCCCTCTGTATGTATGTATAAAATGGGATTTTTTTCCTGTATGCATTGGTTTTTGTAAAAGCCGTTTTCCCACTAATCTCACATTGAGTCATCTGTTTTCTAGAATTATCTGAAAGTGGATTTTTAGATAGTTGCTTTTAGCAATCATATGGCAAAAACTCTACAAATGATTGACAGAAAGTGGAAAACATTCCACTGGATTTTGTTGTATTGTTCAAAAAGCCTTACTGCAGTTTTGGCCCCTTGTGTACTGGATGTGTAGCATAGCAAGAGAAGAAAATGCTTACTAATATCTTTCTTAAATCTTTTTCACAGAATCTTGTAGACATGATGCAGGAATTAGTGATGAATGCTGTGGATAACGCAGCCATCGTTGTTTGACAATGAAGGTTTTTATATTGTACAGTTTTTAGTTCTGTTGATCCAGCTCATTGCAGCTTTCTTGCCTCACCAAACTAATATCTGGGTTCAAATGTTCACTCTGATGTCAAGGTCTGATATTTTTGCCTCTCCCTTTCTCTTAATTTTATTGATTTTTCTAAGCCAAGCATTCCATAAATTAGTTATAGTAAGAAGGCTTATTATGGAATGCGATATAATTGGCAACTGATTGTTGCTGTAGGAGATTTATGTTGGCCTTATAGTCATAGTTTCTTATAATTGGAAACATATGTGATTTTTAGTGTCTAGACTTGGGAACTTTCCCAGGAAAGAGTTCCAGGTGCTTATCTAAGCATAATAGGCCAAATGGCTACCACTTAAAGGCTGCAGACATGGGAAATATGTAAATGTTGCTGGCAAATGTAATTATTTCATAAATTTAAGTTTATAAATTGCAACATATCCATTTACATCTAATGGTTTGAACAGCTGATTTGTTTTATAGATTCATGTTTAAATTTGAAATTTGCTTTCTCTTGACTGCTCCCTAAACTGAAATAACGTAAAACACAGATATGAGAAGTTCTTGGTATGCCTGGATGTCAAAAAGCTTTTAACTATATCATGTGCCTAATTTAGCTGCATTGATGTATGAGTGCTTAACTTCAAACAGCAAATTAGTTACATTGTCATATTTAATGAATTAATTCTGTGAGATTTGGTTTGGTATAGTTAAGTTACGTGGCACCTTGAGTTTTGTCTTCATTTTCTAGTAGGCTAATTTCTGGAAAGGCCCTCAGAAAGGAAACATGTCTGGAAGTTGTACAGCCTACTAAAGCATGTGGGGATTTGATATTGTCCGATCTCAGTTTGCCTTGAACATGCTCTGCACGTCAAAACATCCCTGGAGAAGTAAAGCACAGTTGGCTATCTCAGCATGAATGCTCTGCAAATATTGTTCTGGGACCTGTACAGCCTGTGACTCACAATGAATATTTTCAGCTCTGGTTCTGACTGTACAATAGGAAATACAAAAGAAAATAAGGAATTTGCTGGGGCCTAATACAGTATGACTTGATCGTGATGGCACTCACAGAGAACACAGAAGAGCTGCACTAGGAGATGTGAAAAGTCCTCTCAATTCAGTTTTCGTGTGCCAGATGGTTGTTTCTTGTTCCTGTTGTATTTTTTTTAATCCTACCTGTTAAGATAGCAAAGAATGACATACGTTATCTGGCTCTGCAGCCAAGTGTGTGGTCCAAATTATTTTCACAGAATGCCTGACAAAGTCTGCTTGCTTGCCTGCCTGCCTCAATCATTTTTCTCAACTAATTAGAAAAGTCTGCCAAGCATTGTTGGGCTAAGGCACTAATTATTTTCAAACAAATGTTTCAATTCTGTACAAGTTAGGAAGTGTCTCTGTTTTAAATGACTACACACTAAGATGCCAGAGTAGTCAGACCAGTTTTGTTTATCAATATGTCTGGAAGTCCCAGAGGACCAAAGAGATAAAACCATTTAAAAGCAAGCGACAGTCTACAGTCTTAAGTGTTCTTTTAGGAAATAACACCGTAATACCTTTTTTGTATATGTTAGTTTTTAATGAGAAGTAGCAAGATGTCTGGAAATGTTTCTTGTGATAGTCTTTGACTGCATTGGTCCTCAGATTCTCTTGGGTTTGGCACTGAATTAAAGGAAGTTTTGTTATTAGTCATGCAAGACTGGCCTATCTAATCCTTTCTCAGGTTTTATAGCCTGCTCATCACCACCTTATTTGAGCATTAAAGAAGTTGGTCTCTGACAGCAATAACATTGGAAAGTCTTTCCTTGTAAAACTTCCAGTAGAATTTTGCAATTGGAAGAAACTTGAATTCTTTAAAGGAATTTTACAGCTTGTTTTCCAAGCAATGGCTCTGTACCTGGACCTGAACTCCACGTTTCCCTATTCAGAAGTAGTTGTAAGATTTGAGAATGGTGTCATCCTGCCTCTGATCCTGAAATGTTTAGGTCATGTTGATTTACTTCTGACAAGATTGACAGTCTGATAGTTTGGTGTGTCACTAATGAGATATGTTACTCTGATCAGCTACACTGCTGATAAGTTTTACTTCTGCCATCTTTCTTTCCCACTGTTTGCCCTCATCCCCAAAGTTCCGCTGTAAGAAGCAGATAGATCGCCGTGTTTAGGAGGGTCTTTGGCTTCTGTTGGATCTGCCCATGTATAACCAACAAAAATCAGAGTTTCCAAAGAACTGCCTTCCTCTCTTTCAGGAAAGTAGGGAGCTGCATGTTTTCAGAGAAAAATCTTTTTATTATATTTCAAAGATGGCCAGAGAAATTCAACAACTTATTTCACAGGGATAACTGGAGCAGTTTACTTAAGAACCAGCTCTAGAGTTTGCTTTGTAGGATGTGTGTTAGTTCAAAATAGTTGGATTATTATTATTGTTGTTATTATTATTATATATATTATATATTAAGGCCGAGGGAAAAATTAAAGAATTAAACCATGAGAATGGCAGCAGAACTTGGAATGCTTCATTACTTGATTAGTTTCCAGCAGCCACCTGTGCCAAGGAAGAAAATGCGCCTAAATATTATGGTATTTGTATCTCCTTGAACAGCTACTCATACTAGGATAAATGGGCAGGCACAATGTGTACTTGAGTAATGGTTTGTATGTGTTTTCTTTTCAGACTCTCCCCTTCCTTCTTTTAGGGGGAAATATGGAACCTGGTGCCCGGATACTTTGTATCATTAATTGCTTGTTGCCCTTATCTGCACCCACTGGCTTACTCCCAATCTGTCTACGCATATGTGGTGTATGCTTCCCCCCCCCCCCCCCCCCCCCCCCCCCGATTTTGACAAATTCTTTGTAAAGAGGAGGTGTACTACATGGGAAAATCTACTTAGTCTGAAAAGAGTTGGCTGTGGACAGTGCTGGCAGCTCCTGGGAAGAGCTGCATTGCAGGGGTATGGGCAGACAGACGATCTCAAGTGAAGACATTGCAAATAAAACATTCCTGGTTCTCAAGTATGATGTAAGGCAACAAAAGATGAATGAGCTGTGAATCCCAGGGTGTTCCTCGAAGTCCAGTCCGTAGTCATCTCCCACACAGCAAAGAAGGCTTTAAGATAATGGTGTTAAGTGTGTTGAAAGGCTTTTTCTATTTTGTCCCTCTTTCCCTTCTTGTGCATTCTTGCGTTATTTGCCAGATAATGATCCACACTGATTTCAAGCACTGACTGTCCTTGGTGAGGATGTGAATTTTACGTGTAATATCAATTAGCTAGTTTTAATCAGAAAATACACATTAAATGTACTAGACTTCTGGTAGACCGCCTTTGCTTTTTTTTGCATCTGAATGTCTCTGTAGGTTCAATCCTGCTCAGAGGGTTGGAGCAAGAGGGAGGACCTGGATTTGTTCTAGTTGGCGTCTGTGCTCCAGGACCAGTAAGGACCTGGTGGCAGTGAGAATACCAGGACACCTAGTCATGCAAGAATTGGCAACAAGTCATGTATCCTAGTGATGCAATAACTTTGTGCCATGAAAGGACCACTCTGTAGACGTATAAACTTCCCAGGTCCTCTTTCTTTCATCTTAAGGATGTTTTGCACACAAAAATGCTGCCAAGCCTTGTTAGTGTAGCAGGGGGTCCCATCCCATCAGTTTCATCATGTTCATTCTTCAAATAAGTTTTGTGCAACCTCTATTCATACTTAAGGAGTGATAAAGACACAAAAGGGGAGGCTAAATTTAACGTAGTACTTTTCTCATAATGGGTCATTTGTCATAAGTGGAATGCCCTGAAATCAGCCCTGAAATATGAGGTGAAGCCCCTTATATTCCTTCATAAGCAAAAGAGATTTTCTGGGACTGATTCAACTGTCATTGACACTTCAGCATGTTTAGGCTAATTCCGAATGTTAGTCCTTGCACTTATCAATAAAATGTCCTAAATTACCTCAATCTCTTTTGTGTGTGTGTGTGAACGTCTTGGATGGTCCTTGGAACATGGTAAATTCAGCTGCATTTTTTTGTGCTACATAAATCTGTTTACATTTACGCTCTTTAGTTTTATGGACAGCCACAGTTTCTTTAACTGAAAAGCTATACTTTCCATCCGAAGATGCTTCCTATTCTGTATATCTACACGTGTGAGTTTGCAGAAGTGCAATGGAAATCCAGTGGGAATAGCATTCCACTGTAGCTATATGAATGTAACATTGTTTCAAATCAAGCAAATTTTATGATATAAAACATATTGCTCTTCTTTTTCATGATTAATTGCTACAATTATACTTGATTCAGTACAGAATTAATTATACTTTATTTTTCATTTGTTTCTTTTTGAAAGAATTCCTTTAAAATTGTTTTCTGATTACTCCCCCGCCCCACCCTCAATGTTAAAATGTGTAAAGCTGAAATAATTTGGAGGTTTCCAAGTTGTCAATTTTTTCTGCAAACGAAGGTTCTTGAGTTGCTCTCTCAACAGCTTGGTAGTTTCCCCCATTTGTACTGATTATGTAACCATAAACAAAATTCAGCTATGAACCGATTTAATACAGCTCGTTGTTTATACCTGACCTTTTTTTTTTTTTGCTCTTAATGCAAACTAAAACATGTTCTGATGAAAAGTAAGGAGCTGGGGCCTTGGTTTGTTTTATTCTGAGCAGGAAAGGTATTACTGTCCACGAAACCAGTAAATTGTTCTTTCCATGATGTTTGGGAGGCTGATGAAGTATCCTCTCGAGGGTCTCACTCTTCAGTTGTTTCTCAGTGCATCGGTAAATTCTGTGTATTGCATAAGGTAATTTCCACACAAGAGAAGAGCGTTCTCTTATATAGGTTAGCTATAAACTCACCCTAAGGGGCATGAAGTGCAATGAACGGGAGATTTAGGTTGTCAGGTATATGATTGCACATAATACTAATATAATCGCACTCCTTGTGATGGAAAAAAGGGGAGAGAGAGAGGAGATTCAGCGTTCCAGAAAGAGACGCTAGCATTATACAAGCAGCAGGGATAATTCTTTCTATTCTCTGGTATATTGGTGTTGCTGCTGTTGTTTTAGGCAGAAAGCATTCACCCTAAAAGGTTGTAAAGTTTATAGCTCTTCACATTGTGTCACTGTGTTGTGCAACCCAGTAGGTCACAGCTATGAAAAGTGATTTCTTGAAAATCTTGTCAATATATTTTTGTCATTTGATGATTGATCAAACTGCAAACATAAGCTGTGTGTTTTAAGACAACACTTTTGTCTTATAAAATTGTAGTGAGGAAGCTGAATTTGCTGCTTGCTATAGGTGCTTCATTCTACTCCAGCAATGGTCCTCCCTCTTCCTTTAGTAGGAACGTCTCGGTGTCCCAACCTAAAAAGAAGAGTCAGTGTGATGCACAGGGTTTCAGCTGAAAATGGATTTGGTTTGCAATATACAGCTGAGCAGTGGAGTGAGAGAGCTTTTAAATTATGGAGTTGATTTAAAAAGTTGACACTGGCATTAAATGTTCTATATTTAGAGCTCCCGCTTCAGTGGCTAAAATGGACATTTATAGATAGAAATAGTGATCTGAATTCCCCTTGTGGGTTTGGCACATAGGTTTGAAAGTTGTTTCATTTTTGTGTGTAATTTTCTTTTGGCAAGAATGTGTGCCGCGGGCGGCGGAGAGGTCAATTTGTCTGTTTATAGGCGCTGACAAGTTTTCTGAGATTTATTTTTAATTCAGCTTGTTTAAAAGTTGCATGGCAGTGTTCTTTAAAATACACTGTTGCCAAAGATTTTCATGTAACTTTTATGTGTATGCCATCACTTCTGTGACAGAAGTTGGCTTTACTGATGCATAGTGTGTTAGTTAGACAATAGCTACTTAAAGCTGAGCTTTCAAAACTTTGATCACCACCGTATTTTATGAAGTTATGCATCCTGTGGTTTTTATGTCACAAGAACTAGCTTACACTTTTACTGATTAATTCAGATAGTAAGCACTTTTTTTGTATTTTTTTAATATTCTTGTGGTATTTAATGACAGTTTAAAAATGTTTTTCATGTATTTGAAAAAAAAAAAACCTTTTCAAGGTAGGCAAATGATTGTAAAGGTTCCTTTTTTTTTTTAATAAGATCAATTTTACCTGCTTTAAAAAGAGATTAGAAAAAATATTCATTTAAGCCCGAACTAAAGAGCCTAACCTGCTAAGGCTGTGATGTTTCCATGCTTTCAGGCCATGTGGACTATAACCGGTGGCTTTACTGCCCTGCAGGTCCTGGGGGAGGGGGAGGGAAGGAGCATATTCGGAGCCTCCCCTCACTCTGGCAGCTCATTTTGTTTGGGGGTATCAGGGCTTTCTGTTGCGTGTGGAGCGATAACTTTTTTTCAAGCATAATGTTGGTAAAGCAAATAGCTGCAGCAATATGTTACGAGGCAGATCTTTTCTTAGCTGTATTGCATTGATACTGAAATGAGAGAAAAATCTGTATCGGAGGGAGTTAATGCCTATACAGAGCAGCCCTGCTGCTTTCCCAAAGGCTGCTTGCCCTCACTTATGGCCGTTTCAAAAAAGACTGGGCTCCCAGCACTGCGACTTCATGCCAATGCCCTCCTATAATGAGATTCAGTTAGATGTTTTTCTGATGTAAAATGACTTGAGACGTGAAGCAATTAATGTTTCTGTAGATGTAATTATCCATATCAGCCTGCACTTACGTAGCTTTAGCCTCGAATGTTTACCTGTACCTTCCCTTTCTGAAGTAGCACCTCTTCATTCAGAAATAGAAGTGTCACTTGACCACGAACTGATCTAAACCAAAAACTTAGATTAAGAACAGTGCCAGTAGTAGTAAATGGTTACGCTGCAGGAATCATAGCCAGTTAAAAACTGGAATTTCTAAAAGGGGGGCTAGTCTTAATCTTAAACAGCTCTGGAAAAATTGCAGCCCTGATCTCCACAGGGAAGGAGGAGGGGGAAACACTGATTCAGAAAACATGTGCTGCACTCCACTGTATAAATCTGGATTTCAAAAATAAACTTTTCTAGCATGCTTGAAAGTTGTTGCTGACTACTGCCAACTAGAAAATTTAATAAAGAGTTTAACTTTGTGCAGCCCAAGCCAGCTCTGCAAACACATGCTTTCCCGCTGAGATCAGAATGAATATCCAGTGCAGTGTGCGAGAGCCAGACTGTATGAGCAGCCCTGTCTACATGCATCCCTCATCTGACTTCAGTTATTGTTATGATGGGCGCAGTTCCATGGCTGTAATCATTGCAAAGAGTGTGTGTCCAAAGCTCTGCTCCAAACTCTAGCACGCTGCTCACATTTTCAATTATTTTAGTAAGTCCTTTTCATCTGCAAGCTTAGTCTGCTTGGTAAATGGACACATTTACCTTCCCACTTATAAATCTTTTTATAGAAGATGTCTTGTGCTCTCCTTGAGTATCTTCTAGTGTAAGATTTTATGCTACTTGGAATTTAGCCCTAGACATTTTTGAAACAGCCTCTTAATAAAAAGAGAGCAAATTATGCAACTTTTTACACAATCTATTAATTTTCAACAGTTTTTTTGAGAAGCTTTTTCAAATCCATATTTATATAGTTAGTGCAGATGGGGAAGGGAGTTGAAAACATGTCTGTGTTTTCAGTCAAGAGTCCAGCTTTTATTTGGTGATGGGTGGTGATGGGAGAGGACTGAGTTTGCAAGAGCAGCACATCAAACTGCATGTTAGAGTTTTTCAGCCTAGACCTTTATTCATCTCCAGGAAGAGGCTCAGAGTAAAGAGGAATGACTTTGCTCGGCTTGTTTTGGGAGGAGTGAGACTTAAGTAATGCTGAGCAGCACTAACGCAGAGACTTGTCAAGCCATGTCCAAATCCATTTAGCCAGTTACACTGTGGGGGGAACTCCATAAATAAAGGAAGGAACCATTTATACCGCAGCCATGTGAGCAGCCATTTCGTAAAATCCCATCTCTGGCTCTATTCCTTCAAACAAACACCCCTTTCCAAAGTGGCAAACAGGAAGAATATGTTGTGTTTGTCAAAAGCTAAACTGGCTAAAATGTTGCTAACCTGTCAAGAGAAGTTGAAGAAAAAGAAAGTGTCTTCCCAAGGTTTTTGTATAATAGGATCAGGGAACTCAAGGAATAGAAGGAGGGGAGTTCTTTTGGCTTTGAAAAACGGAGTGGGAAAGAATCCCTTAAAATAGAGAGGCTATCAGTGATGGCATAGGACAGGAAGAAAGACTCATAAAATAGCGTGTTTTGCAACTTAGGATAGCTCTGCCAAGTCTTTGAATTGTCCAAACAAGAATGAAAGAGATTATGGTTTTGCCTCTATTATTATTATTATTTATTTACTTATCAAAGGGAAAATAGGCAAAAAGAAAAAATAAAGGACAAACCCTTCCTTGTTTCCTTTGTGGTCCCAGTGCCCTCTTGTTCAGTATGAAGGCAAGACTCCAAGAGGTGAGATCATAAACAGATAATACTTGGGAAGAATATGTGCTGACAATTATTGTGTGAAGGGGTTATTTTTCGACTGTTAAAAGAAGAGCCACTTCAGGCAATACTTTTTGTCTAGAGAAAATCTTGGCTTCTCTGCTATTGCTTGTGGGGATCATGCATCTCCTCAATGTCCAGAACAAGTTCTTCCCATTGCCTGCACCTCTGAGTACAGAGCATAGGGCTACCTGTCCAACAGATTGAGGCACTTCTGGCTTGATAGTAAAAATCACAGATTTGATTGCCTCATGAGCTCTACAACAAAGCACTGACTGTGTATTCAGAGGCGTCCTATAGCTGGCCTTTATTGTGAGTCGTAGTGTTATGTTTTTTTTCTCTGGCATTTGGTCTCTGTTTGCCATTCTGACTAAGGCAGAGAAAATCTGGAGTCACACTTTCATGTCTCTCTTCTGATCGCATTTGTTATTCTAAGATAAATGCCACCATGGCAGTGGTTTAGTTAGCAAAGCAAATAATGTCTTTTCAAATGAGTGAAAAACTTATCATCTTTTATGTCTGACAACATGGCAACATTAATAAATATATAATAGTTTTGGGTAGTGCTTTCCACCGATGTTGCTTTTCTTGCTCTTTAATATGCAATATGATGTGATGTGTTTGAACTAAATTCTAGTAAACACTTGCACCTGTCACAAGAACCATGATTTGTTGCCACAGCAATCAGGGCAGTCAAAGAAGCACTGAAGGAAGCGTGTTTGTAGAATCATTGTAGTGGGTAAGTTTGCATTGCCATTGCTCACTCTATGCATAAACTGAATAATTCAACCTCTTTTTTTATACACATTTCTAGTACAAATTTCCTTTGGCAAAAAGCAATAGTAGAATAAAAAATTAACTACATCCATTTGGGAAAGGAATATGTATAAACATCAGGGGTGTTTTTCTGAATTAAGTTTTGGGATGTATGGTAGCTCCTTGAGTAAATCAAGTGTAGTACATGATAATGGCAAGACCTACGATGTAAACAAGTAGCTAGGGAAAAGAATTAATTGTCCATTCTTCTCCAAAATACAGGGAAATTAAATATTCTCATGTAGCACTTGCCTGGAAGCATTTTGGATCATCAACAATATTTGAGTTTTGAATTACTATGATTTTAAGTTTTGTTGAACAGTTGTGCTCCAAAATAAGAGTATGGCAGTGCTGAGCTCTCTGACTCCTGCTTTGACCTGTTTAAGCTTTTTTTTTTTTTTTCCCCATCCTTTTCCTGTCATCCCCTGTTTACAGAGGAGCTATAAACAGTTTGTCTTAATTTTCCTGCGGAGTTTCACCCTTATACAAGAACTGAAACTGTAGATTCATAGATAAAATTCTGCAAGCAAATGCGTTCTCTGCTATCGTGGGATTATAGAGATGTGGGTGAAAGATTAGGCTCCCCTGAGAAGCTGAGTGCTTGTGCTTCTTGGAGACTTCAGCTGAAGTCTTACATGTACATTGCTGTTTGTGGTTTCACTCCCTTTGTTTGGTTTATTTTGGTTTACAGTCATGATGAAAAAATGAAATGAAAATAAAAATGAAAGAAGCACTAACCAGAGCCAATTGGTCTGTGCACCATTTTTGTGTGAGAGAGAGTCTTGAGGTTTGGTTTTATTGTGTCAATCTGAAGCATGAGGCTGGTTCAAGGAAATGGCTGGCAATAAATGTTCTGCTTAACAGCTAGGCAATTGCATTAAAGTAACACTAGAAGACTGAGAAACCAAGAAAAGAAATGAAATTCAAATGTAAGGACTGCACAACATTCAGAAAAAAAGGAGGAGAGGGTTTGCAGACGCTGTGGCTTTGCTGCTTATTCCTGGAGCTCCAAATGTGTGCTGCTGAAAAGAAATACTTGCCATGAAGAAGCATCTTAGACATGAACTAGACCATTCTGAAATGCCCATTTAAAAGTTTATAGGGAAAGCAGGAAACCTGATAGCTGAATTTTCAATGAATTGCCCTATTTGGCAATTATTCTTAAGAGAAACCAATACTCTGGGAATTTTGCTTGGCACAGTCCACTACAATTTTTGTATGTGCAGACTAGCTCTGCACAATCTACCTAGGAAAAAGTGGTTTTAAAACTTTAGCTATTGCTTGTAGGGTTTAAGTTATGGGGGTGGAGAGAGTCTGGTTTGGATTCTGAACTGCTGTTCTGTTTTCATATAACCCCAGGTTGTTTTGTCCTAGAAATGCAAAATCCCAGAGTCATCTCACTTAACTGAGATGTTAAATTTAGGATCATATGTGTCCTAGATTCTCAATATAATCAGTGAGATATAGGCATCTCTGAAGAGTTATTTGACCCCTGCATGAGCTGAACCTGCCCCGAAGGAAACTTTTTTTTGTCCATATAGTTGTGGAAAGTGATTAGGCTAGCAATTTGCATGCCTAATTTTCGTAGCTGTGTCTAGGGTTGTACCTGAGCGAGTATGTCTTACTTAGCTTTACTTCAGGCAAAATGCCTTGTGGTATTTTGAGATATAAAAACTTGTCTTACAATGTCTGAAAAGTATGCAGAGAACCTTCCTGAAGCTAAAATTCTGGCTTCAGCTGCTAAGCTAAGGCAGAGAGGCAGGATAAAGGAAAACAGCAACAGATACTATGCAGCATGTAAGTCTGGGAAGAAGTGCAAGAAGCTTGGATATGGGGAGAGACACCATAAATCCTCCAGTTATGCAGAGATATGGGTCAGGGAGCTTGCAGTCTAGTGTTTGAAGTCAGAAGAAATTGGGGAGAAAGAGAAAGATGTGGTGCTGGCAGATCATAGGTGAAGGGATGATAGGAAGCGTAGAGCTGTGCTGAGGACAAAACACAGAAAGAACAGACATACTGTGACAGTTGAATAGGGGGAATTGGGGCATGCTGTAAAATGCATTAAGCTATAAATGATGTTCTTGATGTTTTCCACATTTAGGCTAAAATAAATGGTGCAACCTAATTTTGAATACTTTGCACAATTCCAGCTGTCCCATCTCAAGAATATGATGGAAGGTGTAGAGGTACAAAAGAAAGCGACGTGATCAGAGAGAAATGATGGCTTCTGTGCAAGGGAGGATTTGGTCACCTGGGTCTCTCCAGTTTTGAGAGAAGGTGGCTAATTAAGAGGGAAGCGAGATATACTGGAGCTACATAGTGTTGGGAGTGATGTGAAGAAAGTGAAAAGGTAGCGATTATTTGTTATTTCTCACTTGACAAAAAAACAGTGGAATGATCAGGCAACACATAATTAAATTGTGGAAGCTATTGCTACAGGATGTTGGAGATGCCAAAATACAAATGGTTACTCAAAGTGATTAGATAAACTCATGGAAAAATAGCTCATAAGGAGCCATTAAAGATACTGATACAGGGCCAGCCTCCAGCTCAGGAAGTTTCTAAACTGCAGGTTTGCTGGGAATTGGCAAGGCATACCCTGTACTTGTCCTGTGTTCATACCCTTTCCTTACGCATCCACTTTGGCTGTTATCAGAGGCAAGACACCAGGCTAAATGCATCAGTGTAACCTGCCATGTGGCTTTTTTCTTGTTAAACCACACAATATAAAAATAAAAATGCACTAAATTTCTATGCTGTAGACCGGATGCAATTTAGCTCTGAGAATTCTGACTTCTGCATATGTTATTCTTTCACTTACGTGGTATTATTTAATCACGTGCATAAAAACCAATCTATTGGGCTAAATCTGGTGGTTACAATTATGACTGTTCCCAGTGTGTTGTCCTGCACTGTGTTCTGTATATCATGTTATATTGCTACTGGCCCTTATTATGTGTATTTTAATCTGGTCTATGCAAATCAACTTTCGGTATTTCACTGTAGCTGTTTAATAAGAATACTGACCTAGGTCAATTACCTTTAATTACCTAAAAGGCTTCTTTTTTGTATTAGTATAACCTTGGGAAATTATTAACTAATATGTAGACCCTTGTGTACAGGTCTCGTTGAAGGCTGTTCCACAAGCAACTAATAAGTGAAATATAATGGAACTGCCTGGCCTGCTATCTTGTTGGAGTTATTAGTCGCATCACTCAGAATAGTTTCTGCTCCAGTCCCCATTGCTCTGCCTTTTTTAGATTAGTGATACTTGTAGTCTCCTGGTGAAGTACTGCCGAGGGCACCAGAAGTAAGTGGCAAGCACAGTGGGATGCTGTATGCATTCTGTACATTTTTCTAGGGTTACCCCCAGAAGATTTTTAGACGTGACACTAACAGGCCAAAAAGATTTTGTTTAACATTAAGCATGCAAACTGTCTTTAGCTTGAAATTTGGGTGTTATTCCCTCTGAATGTTTTTGATTGGGGAATATCTGCCCGCCCTTATTTATGTTTAGTATATATAAGTTTGCAGTCCCACTGGTGCAAAGTAAATTAGCCCTGTCTGTAAACTTTCAAATTTTTATTTCTAACATGAATCCTTTTGGAGAATTGCTCATACAAACCTGGAGTCACACAACTTTATTTGCTGCATTAGCAGCATTTAATGGGCTGTTTTCAAGCAACTGAAATATACAGAAGTTTACATTCCTGTTGAGGGAAATGGGGATTCTAATGACTCAAAACCACAAGAAATAAAATAAAAATATTTTCTTCTCTTTCGGTGTAACAATTAGGTATCCTGAATTCTTGGACACTTTATGTCCCTGGAGTCTGGAAAGCATGAGAATCCTTGAGGAATCAAGGTAATAGTCCATCATTGTTTGTCAGGAGTAAATCCTATATACTTGAGCTGAAAATCCCATGGTAGCCTGGTGTTTGGCCCAAAAGCTATAGGATCTGTAAGTATAGTACTATTTGCAGAACAGGGTAATCCCAGAGTTTAAGGCCACAGAAACCCAAGGTTTTGCAGCACTTGGAAAGGCAGCCTGGCAGGAAATCACACTTGTCCATTGTGTCTGCTTGTTGTTCAGCAGAGATTTCTTGAAACAGATATTTCTATGACATACTCTTATTTCAACAAATTGGCACTTCCCAACAAAAACATGTCCTGTTAGAATTCCCTAACCAGATGTAATTCAGACATCAAAGAGGGTGAATATATTTCTTCATTCTTATTTCCATTTCATTCCTTTCTCCCTTTTCCTCCATTTCCTTTTCATTCTAACTTATTTCCTCTAAAAGTAGATGCTATGAAGTGATGCTACAGGAGGGGACTGGTTACGATGTCTTTTGTGTGCTGTTTCGATCTGTGTTGTTACAGAAGAAATTGCAGTGATAGAAAGTATTCAGTTTTAAAAGGTAACTCAGATGATTACAGAGACTAAAATTACTCATTATGTAGTTTCATGAGTGACTGCAGGAACTGCCTGTACTTGCATTTTCTCTCTTACTCTTTTCATTCTGGTAAGGTGGGGACAGCCACTCCAACAAGCCCACTTTGCAGGACCAAGATTCTGCTGTAAGTGTGGAGACCGGGATTTTCTGCAGTTTTTTGTTTCAGGGTGTGTCGTCCTCCCGCCATCATCTCTGGAAACATGGAAGGGGCTTGCCTGGATATAAATTAACAGCCAGATTTAGCATTTGCTTTTGCAAATCTTGGAAGGCTTCCAAGCCAAAGCAAACACTTCTTGTACAATCTTTTCTGAACATGTAGGGAAACCTCACAGAGTCTTTCAAGCTGCAAAGTGTCAGAAAAATCAGGGACATTCGTAATGATTGCATAATGCTACAAATATGGTGATATGTGGAAAGCTGAGATATGAAAAAAACCCTACGCTCCCCCCACCCCCCCCGCCCCACCCCTTTAATTTATCCTATTCAAGACATAGGTGCTGGGAAAAACATGGAAAGAGCAACTGCTGCCCAGAGAATGGAAGTGGTTTATGGCTCAGGGGTGACTATTTGCAATGCAAAATTAATTTGTTGCAACTTAGCTTGTGTAAATAGACAACATCTGAGACCTTCTAGTGTGTCATTAAAAGAGTAATATCAGTCATATCTTACAGACGGGAAAACTGAAGAACAGAAAGATTAAGTGACTTTCCTATGGTGTAAAACCAGGGCAATGACAGAGCTAAGAGAAGAAATAAAGCTTTTGGAATTCCATCTCTCTTTTTTTTTTTTTTCTTTTTTTTTTTTTTTCTTCTGTTGGACCATGTTGTCTCAATTACAGGGGTGATAACACTGAGAAAACTAAGCCTGGGGTGCTCTTTGACTCCAGCCTCATTGCATGCTATTCCTCTAAGAGGAATACTTCAAGGATTACAGCAAAAGAATTTGCCTCTAAAAGCCAATTTGATGAAATCCCAAAAGTAGCAGCAGCAAGCAACTCTTTCTCACTTTGCAGCTTGATAACAAGCCTCACCAGTTGACAGTTTATTTTCTTTCCAACAATCAAGCCTTGACTGAAAGAGCACTTGATTCTTGAGTAGGCAATAACAAGCGTAGGCATAGAGTTGTTGCCACTTGTGCTTTCATTTCAACAGAAAAGTATAAAACCAGATTTGCTGAAAATGAATTGAAACGTTTTCCTTAGCATTCTTCTCCATGTACATCTATTTTCTGTTTGGTTTTCTTAAATAGCATTCACAGAAGTTGACAAAGATTCCCACTTAGCTTTTATGTCTCTTCTGGCTTTTCACTTTAGGCTTATATAACAAAGTAAAAGACTTATCTTTCTTTCCAGCTTTTGTAATGAGGTACAAGTCTTGACTTTCTGTCTGGCTACAGAGGTGGTGAACAGAGGAGATGAATCTGAAACAAAAGTGTTAAATCTAACAGTGAAGTTCACATAACCTTACTACATGCAGTGAACTCAAATGAAGAGGGAGGTCAGTGAGCACCACATAAAACTTTGCCCTTAGAAAATCCAGTTAAATTGGGGAATGCATTGTCTTGCTTGTGTCTGTAGTATCTGGAGGGCAGAAGACACAGAAACTGTAGACTTCACTGAGGTATCTGCTTTGAAGGTAAAATAGGACTTCTGTGGAGCATTTGTCCATTCCTATTTCATGCAACCTTTACCTGTTCGCAGAGCTAAACTGGAAACAAGACCAATATATAGGTACACTTGCAAGTTTGGAGTTCTGGAAGCAGGAATTGTCACTGTTTTGTACCGAACCTAGGGCTCTGAAGTATTGGCCTTGATTTGAATCCTGAGGGGTTACTGTTTAGAAGTATTGTGCACATAAAGGAATAGGATTATGGAATTACTCCTCAATGTTCCCAGGGAGTGTCATGCCAAGAGAGATGGCTGGTGTATTTCCATTCATTAGAGTAAGATACAGTCGTTGGCAGCTACCTCACAAAGCCTCCATTCTTAAAACCACTTATGTTTCATAGGTTAGGGTTTTTTCAAAATATTTTGAGGAAATGTCATTCTGGATTAGTTTAAATCACCATGGTTCCATTAATTTCTTAATAAGCTCATCTGCATCAGATGTTGCTACGATCCTAGATCCCATACTGTTTGAATAGAGTACCTGTAAATCCCATCCTTGAATAGAATAAAGCTCAGGGTTGGGTTTTTTTTTTCCTTGCTTTTATTCTGTATAACAGGTGTTAATATAAGAAAGTGATCTGCCATCCCCACAAATTCTTTGAACTCTGCTTCTAAAACTCTTCTTTGAATCGTATTTTCTAGCATCTCTTGGGGGTTTGTGCAAAAAAAAAAAAATCATTCTCTTCAGCATTATGCAGACATTGACTGGGAAATCTCTTTATCAGTGGTTTGAATCAAAAGTATTTTTTTTTTCCTAGAATCCATTTTAGTCTCTCATACTGCTGGTTCTCAGTGTGAAAGAATCTATTTAACTGTCTGCTTCTTGGATGGCTTTTAATGTTGTTTTTAGATTTATACAAGGAGTATTTTGCCAATGAGCCTCTTCATCTTCACCACTAGAATGATTTTTAATGGACATCCACTAGTTTCATACTAAGTAGTTTCTTTCAGCTTTATTCTCCCTATGGGAGGAATGCACTGAATGGCTGGAAATGTCAGCAGCTGCATTAGCTGAAGAGTTTAGCTGCTGCCACCTCCTAGATAAATCTTGCCCTTTTTCATTTCTGTGTTTCTGACTGCTTCCCTCAAAGTGAGAGAGCCAAAGAAACTTCCCGTCTGGCATAATACAGTTTAGGAACTAAATTAGCAGCTATTATAGATAGGCATTTTTCTATTGATTTCAGGGTGAAATCCGTTAAAACTGGCAGAAAAGTTGGCTCCATTTCCACAAAGTCAACAAAATCAAACAGAAATATGAAGCTGAGAAAAGGAAGGAATGTGTGCAGCTGCATGGAGACCAGTCCAGCTCAGCCACTGGTAAGTCTAACGAGGACCTGAGCTGCCCACCAGGGAAGGCACGTATGGTGTGGGCACTGCCACTCCTTTTGGCTATTAATTGACACACTGATGAGATTTAACATGAAATTAAATTAGCCAGGATACTCATCCTTTCCTGCAGAGCATGTGGTCATGGGCCTAGTTGGAGATTGGGAACGAATTATGTGGACCTTTGGTATTATTCAGCCAGGCCGTTCCTGTCTTGCCCTCCTAAGTTGATAATGTTTGGCATTGTTGCTGCTGACTTAGTCATGTGTTTTGTCTGAAAATGCATAAAGCCAAGTCTTCTCCCAGGCACAGGCACTGCCGATAGTGATTCTTATACTTTGTTCATACGCATGTCTCCCATATGCATTGAGGTGATTAAAAATAACAGCTGGTTGGTTGGAGAAATTCTCTATGTAGTAAAACACACCTGCTGGTATATTTTGCTAGTTAGTTGACCTCATGGGAGAAGTCCATGACCTTAAAAATGCTTGCATTTTTCATGTTATGTGATCAATAAATTCAGAATTTTGGTTGTATCATTGGTCATGTTATACAGAAGTATCACAGGTTGTTCCTTACAATATAGGTCTGGATTGATCCTTTGTCCAAGTTCCTCAAAGAAAGGAAAGATTGTACATTAGAGTGATAGAATTACATTAAACGTATATAGCTGCTTGATTAGAATGGAGCTCTTGTGTTCAAAGTTGTTGATATTTAATACTGGAGTCAGCATATCCTACAGCTGTGCAGTTATTTTCAGTGCCAGAAAGCAGGTTTTTAGGAAAGAGATTGCATGTCTTGAGTCCTCAGCATGGATTAGCCCCCAGAAATGTTATTTAGCATAATGAGTTACCAAATTTTATTGTTACTTTCAGAATGGGTGTTTTTACAGCTTCCTGGTAAACCTGTAATTTGAAATTTTATTTTTTGAACTGCTAAAACACAGTGACCACCTAATTGCCAGGGTGCATATGTTGTTAATGAGAATACTGGAAGGCTTTCCAAAAAGACATTGTAACTGGTTCTGAGTTAGTCGAGGATTCAGTCTCACAAGTTCGTTCCAGTTAGAAGGAGAATTCAATGTTGGAGACAAATGTCTTTCATGTAATCCTGTTTATTTAAAAAGATGTGCCAAGTACCTTTTCCTTGAGCATAGGAGGATCAAACAACAGGAGATTGTTTTCAGCTGGTACTCAGACTCAAAAGCTCTGTCTAGGATTTTTTCAGTGCCGCATCCCACATTTGCCCAGCCTGCATCTGGATTTTCTTTCCAAAATTCTGCCTGTCTGTGGCGTTTCTGTTGTCCTTTTTCTCATGCCCACACAGCAGTCAAACAAAAAAGATTTTGCATAATTTAAATTCCTGACTGTTCTTTTATTCTCCTCTTTTGGCCTGTGACAAGCTGTATATTAGGATCAAGGCTCTTTTTTCCCCTTTTTTTTTTTAATATATATATATATATAAAAGAGTTTAACTAGTGTTCTAAGGGAAGGATATTGGTTACAATAGCATCTCCAGTAATCCCTTTTCTTTCACAGTGATAAAGCTGTTTGATAATATGTGGACAAGACCTAGGAAAACAGATCTTTTGTGCAGAAAAGTTCCAGAAGTGTGAGACACTCCTAATGCCTGTGGGTTTTGTGAGTGCAAGGAAGACTGCAATGGGAATACTTTGGTAAGTTTTGAGTGTAACATCTGTATTCATCATTGTCTGAGAGGGAGTGGGCGTTTCTTAGCTTCGAGAAAACATTCTCCACTATTCATCCCATCAAAGCGTGAAATCATAAACTGAAAGCAGGAGGCAATGACTTCAGGTGAAGGTTCAGAAATACCTATAGCCAAGGAAATGCCTCCGACAGAAGTGTTTCCCTCCTTCAGCCTTGCTCATGGGAGCAGTAATTGATCGCTGACCGGTACCAGCGAGTGTGTCTGGGCTGCGAGGAGAGATGGGGAGCTGAGGCTCACCCACCTCCTCCTGCATCAGGGAGCTGCCAGGAGGTGGGACATTACTCCCGGGAAGGGATGGCTTGGCCACAAATGGGGTGTAAATCCAGGTCATTTTTTAGTGTCGTTCTTCTCTTCAGATATAGCTTCTACATACTGTCTAGGCCTATTCACCTTTTGCTCGTAATATTAAATAGTATTCCTCCAGTCTGTACTACCTTTGAACACGTCTTGTCAATCCGCTGCTTGGAGGGTAGTGCAGCGTTGTTAATGAGAGCAAGGTGTGCGCAGCATAAATCCAACCTAAGGCCAGATTATCTGCCAAGTCACTGGAGAGGACTGGTTATGTATGATGATGAATATGATTAGGAATGCTCATTTCAGAGATTAATTTCTTAAACGTACTGTTTTTGGCGCTCAGATTACAAAATAAACGAGCCAGAATTTTTAAAAGGGACATGCTTATAATAATACTAGATGGTATTTAGAAATGATCTAGTTTTGCTTGTGTTTCATTATTTACAAATCCCAAGCATATTTTAACATAATGTGTCCAAGCAGCAGAGAGCTTTTTTATCATGCTCCTTTTCCAGCCCATCTTCCCTTTTTATCTAAACGTCCCCAGAGCCTTTCACCTCCCTCTGGGAAGCTGTCAGGCAGGTGGTTATGGAAATGCAGCAGCCAGGACAAGTTTTTCAGTGGCGCTCATGACTCTGAAGACAGGATCCCATCTTGCTTAGAGCAACCCTTGGGCAAACTAAAAGGCCACCCATTTGCAGCACCAGAACTGAAGTTTCAAATTGCTTTTCCTTGGCACTCTCAAGCAGAAACAGACAAATGTGGCATAGGGCTGAGTTTGCTGCTTCTGTACGTACTCTACGGATAACTTACTTTTGGGGTATCAGATTTGCAATAACCTAAAGCCATTAGGAATGGTTCATGAACATTCAGGCATGCATACATAATTCATGTTAACTGAATACATTTATGTGCATGCTCGTAAAACGGAAACAGGTTGCAACTTATTAGTGGAATAAATGGAATTGCTTCTTTATAGCATGTGTTTTATGCTCCTCTCTAATTTAAAGCTAGATCATTAAAATATAAAATTGGCTGATAACTACAATAAATATTCCTAGAATGCTTCTACGTTCCAGATTGTACATAATCTTCCTTTGTTTCTCTTTAAAAACATTTATTCCCTTTCAGGTTGCTCAAATCTGTGCGCTTGTGGGTAACTAACTTCTAAATGAAGGCTTGAGGCAAAACGTCAAGTTTTACCTGAGCTAAATTATTTTTAGAGGCGATTTGGTGAAAGAATTGAATCCACTTCAAAATGGTTGTTGCACTTCGCTAAATTCCTCCTATGTCATTAGACAGCTTTACCAATGTTATGTTACAGGAGTCTAGAGGGGGGAAAAAAAAAAACCCAACAAAAAAACCACACACATAATTTTCTGATGCTGTGTTGAGTAAGAAAAAAGAAGTGGAAACAGGTGTTTTTCTGCATAAAAATACCAATATGTTACATCTGAAATCCAGAAATAAAATAACTCCCAAATATACTTTTTGGTCTACATGAAGTGATGGACCAGATAATGTGCATCACGTCATTGGACTCATGCAGCTGCTCGGTTCTGGGAAACGCAATACAAGCCTCAGCACTATTAAGAAACATGCAAAGGCTTTCTTAATATTGTTTTCTTTTCCACAGAGTTTAAAAATAAAAAAATACTTACATTTTTGAGCTTCACTGCAGTCAAAACTAATTTTCGCTATACTCAAGAATTGATGTAGATCTCAGGGCTTGAATTTTTAGCAACTTAATAAGAGGGCAGGCAAATGTAAATCTTATTACAGTCAGTGCAGGAAAAAGGTGTGCTGTGAAACTGAACACAAAGGCCTTAGAATCTAAGAGTCTTGTATGTCCACAATTTAGAATTGATCAGGTTTTGATTTTTTTATTAATTAACAAAATAAGCCACAATAGCCATTTTAGATTTAATTTTGATTAGATGGATTCAATCATAATTATTTATATATTTATAATTTTTTAAATTACATACTCACTTATTTATTCTTTATATCAGTTTAGTACTGGGTTGTGGGGTTTTTTTTGTGATTAAAGACCTCAGAAAGGAACTTGGGTTTTGCACAGAGAGTTAATTAACGTTAGAGCAACTGGAATGACTTCTCTTGATGCTATGACGTATTCTTTTATTGCTTTGCCTCAAAGTGAAACAACTATAAATCTTAAATTTGTAAGCATTGATATGGGATGTACTACTTTCTGTTTATTCTGATGTTCAAGTAATCATATTTACAGCATTTGATGCATCATGTTTCTTATATGTCTGTCTTCCCTATTTTATGAGTTGAAATACCAATGGAAAACAAGCAGAAGAAAAAATTCTGTGGATTTTTTAAGACCTATGCAGATGAAGCTTTCCATTTTCCTTATGTCAAATTACGTCTTCAGTCTTTCCATCTTTCCTGTTTCTCCTTAGAATGAAAATTTCAACTAACAGTTTCGCCCTTACTCAGTCCAGGTTTATCAAAGCTGACATCCAGAGCTCCCTCCTGCATAGCCCTCCTGTTTAAAAATGCTCTAAGACATCCTGTCATGGTGATTTTTTTTGTGGGGGTTGAGGTTTTTTGGGTTTTTTGTCCAACAGAAATCTATATGTTTAGAAATGTTTTCTCATGTTGTATTGATGAAGGCAGCTAAGACAGCTGCCTGGGTGATACCTGGGTATGGTGGGCAGAAGACAGGAACACTTTCAGAATTGAGGTTTGAAGGCTGGCTCTGGCATACAGTATAGCTAGTAATCATTGTAATAATCACCCATTTTTTCTTTGTCAGATTGGTTAATAATAACCCAGGATTACACGGCCATGAGTCTAATGTCTGGGTCAGACTACCCAAAATGGTTAGAACTTGAATCCTTTTGATGTATGTCATGAAAGTATGGCCTGTAGCTGTCAAACTGCATATGTGCTGTGACTGTAGTCTGTTTAAGTTCAGAATTTAGCATCATGTATTCCAATTCAATTTATTTTTATACCTAATCTTTCACACGGAGGGTCTGAAAATACTCAACAGTAAGAGGCAGAATAGTGAGATAATGCTTTACAGAACTGTTTAAAGTGACTTGCATATAGATAGCAAGCAAGTCAGAGATTGGACTTTGGTGAGCAAAGACAGCTGTAAATTAAAAGCATTATCCAGAACAATTCTGATAGACGGGACTTGAAGGGTGTATAGAAAAGGTTTGTGTTAATGTTAACTTCCAGTAAGAGTCAACAGTAGAAGAATAAATCTCCCTATAAATATGGTGATGAAACTGTGCTAAATAATATTTTTCACTACAGGAATTTGTATTATTGGGATTGAACAGCATGCCTCTAAATTTGTTACTTATGGGAGAAATAATGTAAGGATGGAAGGGTGAAAGTCTTACAATAGTATCTGCTTGATGACTAACAGAGCTCCTACTGAGGGGCTTTGAAGGGATTGCATGATTAAACTGTGTGAAGGAAGCAAAAAATCAAGGCAGGCAGCTTTAAGGGTCATTTTAGATAAAATTAATTCTGGTCTGAGCAAGAGTCATAGTGACAATATGGAAATAGCAGTAAGCCTTCTGGCAGGGAAGCAGGCGGGGATAAAGTAAAGGAGTCTGGTACGGATGACTAGGTATCTTGGACTGGGTGTTTACTCGCAGATTGTTTCACATGTCTTTCATCCAGGATCTGGGACCTTTCCCACTTCTCCCAACCTGCAGCGTTCAGCACTGCTAAAGGAGAGTTCCCCATCATGGGATGTTATCCTGGTTTAGCTTTGTTAAAATGTGTTTTTTCCTGGTAAAGTCTGAGTCTTGTCATCTTTAGTGAAGTAGTAAAACTGAGGTCTTATTTGAAGAGAGTAGTGGCAGAATCAGGGAGAATATTCTACCTTTGAATTGCTCTATAGCAAAAGACAATACACTGTAGCTTCACTTCCCCCACAGTCCTGAGCTACCTGAGCTGCATGTACACAACTTATAATGTATGCCAAATGTGAACTGAGGACAGTAAATATATTTAAATTAATTGCATAAAATTGATGGGCCAGGATGAAAAAAGCATAGAAGTTCACCAAAAAATGTAGTTGAAAGCACAGAACCTCAAGCAGTGGAGAATAGACAAGATATAAAGCCTAAAAGTACAAAAAAGCTTCAAATAGTCTGCTCTTTGAGGAGAGCATCAAAGTCTGATTGTTGGAAAGGTTTGGGAAGGACAGACTAAATGATCAGCGCTGCCACGAATATGGCTTAGGAGAAGCCCAGTATCAAAGAATAATAATAATTTTTTTAAAAAAATTAGAAAAATTGAAGTGGCTCAAAGCTGCGGGGGAAAGATTTGGGAAGACATTATCACCTCCATTGAATGTTCAGAGAAATAGTCACTGAGAAGTGGGATGGTGATTATCTAGCCAAGAAGAGCATGTTGTGAGGAGAAAGAACAAGGAAATGGGGAAAGAAATTAGGGGAGAAATGGGATGAGCAGGATGGAGAGGAGATCTGCAATAGCAGATGGGATGGAAAAGAAATATGTTCAAAATTAATTTAATTGTATCTCCACTTCAAGTTTTTTGGGCACAGTTGTGCTCAGTCTGCAAGCAAAAACTAAAGTCTTCCCTCTGCAATCAATAGTGTTTTCAGAAGCAGACCGAAACTTCTGACAAAATACAATCCATTTATTGTGAGCAATTCTAACAGTTCAATACTTTAAAAACAGTGATAATAATGTGTTGTGTCTTCAAAAGGTGATGGTGAATTTTAGGATTCTGCCGCCTTTTTTCTTTTATTATTTGCAGTGCGCATCACCTTAAATTGGTTTGGATGAGAGAAGTGCAAATACAGCATAGCTACCTTAATGGACTCTGTATTTTTGCTATTATGGAAAAGTGGATTGTCTCATTTTTATTTTCTCTATCAACTGTAAATATGAAGATCCATGATAGCAATAATACTGTTTGATATGGATCTGATGCAAAGCTGCAAACCAAAATTTGACAAGGATCTCGCACTGATCTTGTCAAACTTGTGTGACATCAGGCATGCTCCTGGTGGTGCTCTGGTGGTGGCTCTTTTGGCTGCTGTCTTCTATTGGCTACATGTAGGTTGCAGTTTGAGGTGTTTCTGCTGCTTGTGCTCCATAAGACTGTGTCAATAACTGATTTTAGATAAAAATATGATGTCAAATGACCTATCATGTGGTTCATGGTCAGAAGTGTTTGGGGGGGAAAAAAAAACATGGCAAAAACATGAAGTTATCATGGTAGGAAAACACATTATAAGGAAGGTATCAAGAAAGAGTAAATGGATCTCGTTGTTGAGGAGAAGTCCTGCTCCAAAAATTGCCACCTGGTTGGTTAGTTGGTCTTTGCTGGGCTTCACTCAGCTTCTGAAAAACTTAGTTTTAGAAGGTAACTTCGCTCTGATTTGCTGAGACATAAATATCTGTGTAGCTTTCTGCAAATTTTTGATATACACCTTAACATGCAGTGTAGTATGCTATAAAATTGAATTACCACAGAAGTTGTTTTATTCCCAAAGTACCTTTTATATAAATTAGCTGGCTGGAAATCTTAGACAATAGTGGGGGGCTTTTTCCCAGTGTTGAATTTGTCATAGGACTACAATGTAACCAGTTATTACATATTGCTAATATATTATCTACTAATAAAAAAGTCAAACTGTTTAACATAATTATGCTAAGAAACCACAATGACCCTTAACATAAGTCCTGACACAAATTATTATTGTTTACACAGACCTCCCAGCAGTCTCCTAAATGCAGTTTGCCACTCAAAGTTTGAGCGCTGCGTTGCTTGAGACAGACTATTCTTTTACATACAGTACGTAAAGTACATTACATACTGTAATGCAGATTAGCAGCATAACTGCATAAATAAATCCTGCTTTCTGCTTCTTTTCATGATACCACATGGTATAAAAGCAGAAAATATGTTTGATATAGTATCCTCTCAGATCACCTGAGAAATCTTGCAACTTCCCTCTATCCTTTTTATCAATAACTTTCCCATAGCTGATGTAAAATTGTAGCATGCTGAGAGATGTTTTGGATCTAAAAGATCTCATCACCTCAAAATGACACTAAAGAGTTGAGCTTAGCTGAACACATACATTTTCTGCTCTATGGGGTACTTAATAAAATATGAACTTAGCACACAGTCTAATATTGATTTCTCTGGGAAAGACTGGGTTGATAATAGATAATGATGTTGCATGTGGACAGCGAATAACTTCAAAGACCTCCTCAGCTTTTCTATATTCACACTATACTTTCAGCAAGTTCTGCAAATATATCTGAACATTTCCCACCTAACCAAAATGACTGCACTTGATACTTGTCAGGCAGTTTGTCAGCTTTCTCATGGTGTGTCAGTGAAATGCTTTAGGTCAGTTTTTGCAATTTAGGGGCTTGGTTAGAGAAAGTGGTGATATACCCTCTGATATTCAGACAATGAAGCCCTCTAATATACCTTAAAATAACAAAGTCTCGGCTTTGTTATCCCAGAAAGAGTCAAAGAATGCTTGGGCCATCCTCTGGGGAAAGCAAAATGTTGACTTTCTGTTCCCTTGCTTTGCTAGCCCAGAATCGGAGCTATACCTCTACAAAAACATTAACATTGTCAGGAAAGTGTCAGGGAACCCCCAAACTTTGGTTAATGTTAGGGTTGGGAAAGAGAGGTCACAAGAGCTATGTTAACTACTAGAGTGTGGTGGGTCAGTCCTTCAGTGGCCCTTGATACTGAACTTATTTTAAGTTTTTTTGTGTATTAAACCACAGAACTGGTCAAAGGACCAACTATAAACAAGTTTGCTTTTCTTAATGCTATTTCACCCTGGTTAATATTATCTCTTTATTGAGTTTTTAAGTATGCTATATGGCATAAAGGTGTACCTAACTGAGAAAAGTCTAGTTTCTCTTATTTTTGGAGCCTCATAGTTTTGCAGTAAGCCTCAGCCAGTATTAGGGTGAAGTGGTCATAAAAAAGGAATGGTTTACCAGTGGGTAATGAAAGCCTAGCAGTAGTAACAGGGTGGAAACATAAGCAAGAGGCTGGAGATCTGCTCTGTGGCGTGTGGGATATAGAGGGCTGTAGTTAAGACTGGAATGAACATTGGTGTCAAGGGTAGCAATAGAATTTTGTAAATGCTGGGCTGAATATCTTCCCTCTATAAAACCTGAGCATCCTTATGAGGAAGCTACTACAGCTCAGTCTGGAGCTATGGGCCTGATTCAGAAATATTTGAAAGAGAGTATTTGTCTTGTGCTGTATAATAGTTAGACTAGATGATAGGAATTGTCCCTTCTGGCTTCAAAAACCATGACTATTAATTTCTCAAAGGATCTGCTTCATAAGCTGAAGAACTCTGGTAATTTTTTTTTTTCTTTGTCTTTTTAGATAGCCACGTTCAGAGTCTTCTGACATCAAATTCTTAAAAAACCTGAAAAATATTTGCAAAATGCTAAATCAAAACACCTAAAAATCAAACAAAACAAACTAGGCCTTTTTTTCTTGGTTGGGAAGCCACTGTGGAAAAAATAAGTAATAAAATAAAATAAAAGTAACACACCCCCTACATTTCCAGAAAACCATTCTACCGGAACCACAGTTTTTGTTGCTAATGTTCCTCATCTGACTTCTTTTTGTCAGTAGTAACCTCATCTGACGACTACTTTTTTTCACTGGAGTTATATTGACTGTATATTTATCGCAGATCTGCAATGCACAAAGTAATTTGGGTTTCCTTGCCCAAACACAGATGTAGTAGAGTCTCCGTATAATACTTCTGTAGCAGAGCTTTGCTGAACCTCACCTACAAGAAGCAGGAGGCATTTGCTTGCTTGTAAATTAGCTAGCATAAAGAGAACTTGATTATTTTCCCTCCAAATCAAATTAAGCATACATACTACAGCTCTATTTACTAACTTCTCCTTAAAGACTCAAGGCTTAAATGACTGGTACTTGTTTGTTGTTTTATACATGAAGACTGTGATTTTCTGGATATGATAATATAGATCATATTTAGATAATACTGTAATGAATATGCTAAAAAGCTGCCATATTGAAACTGGTTTAAATGTTGGCAGAAGCCTATAGCTGGTGACTTGGTCTGCAGTGTGTAACTTCTCAAATGTGTACAACCACCTTGTGTATCAGGATAAATAATCACACGCATGTGTAACTGCATGCTTCTACCTTACATGTGGTGACAGAAGCTTGAATGTTTTTGTATTTCTTTCTGAAAAGTGAGTTATTACGACACCTTTAAAATAATCTGGACTGTCTTTTCAGAGGTTGGAGTGGTGGGGGTTTTTTTAAACTATATCGATTTTATTTTCCTTTCATAATTAAAAACTCAATATGAGTCACGCCATAGGGGATAAGGTAAAGAATCCACTCAGGGATGTACTCACTCATAAGGAATAGTTGTGACAAAAGGTTTCTTTTCACTAAAGGTTTAATCTAGTAAATCTTCAAGCTTTGGAAGTGGTTAGGTACCCTAGGGGGCAGGTGTCTCCTGCTCAGGAAGCTCAGCCTTTTTGTTATTTGCAGCACTGGGCTGCACAAACCACACCACTCCTTGCCCTACTGAAGAATCAAGAGGAAACCGAACGGGCTGTGGCTACCAAAGGGAAGCTGGAACAGGATGCTATGATTGCCACTAATATTCTGGAAAAGATACCTTGGGGTCTTTGACCTTGTGTGATTAAAGGTCTCTCTTTAGTATATACTTCATCATATAACATCTCTGGTGCCTAATAACGTGCTCATGCTTTGGTTCAGTACCAACTCCAAGGGAAGAGTGCCACCTACTGAACTACCAATTTTGTTTCCTGCAACATCTGTATTTGCCAGATTTTCACCTAAAATAGTGACTAAATCCTGTCTCGCTTATTGTAAGAAATGTACGAGGATCAAGCCCTCTACATGACACGGACATATATAATGTTGCAAATCTGGGTGAGATTACTGCAGAGTGGCACTGGCTAACAGATTTTTAATTTTTTTTCCCATTGTGGCATTGTATTTTAACATGCTAATTATGAGAGACTGCAATAAAAGTGAAGTTAACAACAGCCCACATAGCATTACTATTATCTGACCCTGAATTGAACTCCTTGCTGCTATAACTGCTAAAATATACTGCTAATGGTTTCTTTGGATATACACTAATAATTGATGTTATATTTTAGTCTTAGTCTCATAAAAATTAGAAATGTCTTTAAATAGAATTAAACCAATAACACTTCATGTTTCCCACTAGATGCTCAAGTGCATTTCATCAAAGTCTCTCATGCAAAAAATTTCAATTATCCTTCCATAAATATGGATGAAATAAAGTATATATTTATCCCATAAACTCTTCTATTCATTCCAGCATGACTGAAATTGCAGATCTCTCTGTTTTTCCTTCTAAAATCTTTCTTTTGGCAAAGTGCAGGGGGAAAAAAGTCCATCTTTGGACATGTGCATGTTCATTTCCAAAGGAAAATGGGACAGCTTCAATTCTGTACAAAAACTGAATCTCACAGAATTAGTATATTGGATGCCTTTCAGATAGAACTTCAAACTTTTGTTCAAAGTTGGTAATTTGGCTTCTCATGGATGGTTTGGATTAGAGGATGACTGTAGTAACTTCATGGAACTAACCCAAGTATCTCCAGAATATAAGGCTTTATGTTTTATATGGCTCTGCTAGAAAAAAAAGATATGCTGAGATAAAGATTAAAATATGAGTAATTAGGGTCTTTCTGATCAGAAAAAAATATTTTGTGAATTCTTCAAAAGTATTTGCTTAGACTTGCATCACAGTCCTTCTGTAACCTTGTATAAGCAAACTTCTGCATCTGACAACTTGAGGTCTTTCCTTTAGGCAGCTGCTGGACTATTTGTAAAATTAAGTTTGTTCATAGTTCCTGTCACACTTCAGCAAAATCTTCTGCAGACACTCCCTCAAAACTGGCTGAAAATAAGATAACTGGCATGAAAGGGGATGGGGGAAGAACATGTAGAGAAAACAGCTGCAGAAGCAGCAAAGCTATGTTTTGCTATTTTATTTTATTTTTTACATTGGCAGAATTTAACTGTCACTGTGCGATGTAGGCAGTGCTGCTCTGTGCATCCAGCCCGACAGAAAATTATCTCCAAGCAAAATCAGCAAGATCTTGTGTCGCAGTTTGGCTACGTCTATGGTCTAGCAATACTGGGAACTCTTGCCCAGAAAATTTGCAGTGCTTCAGTAGTTATATGTTCCTTTTTATTGTGCAGTGACTTTTTTAAGAGCCATCACAGTTTGCAATTGGTGTACTTGAAGTAGAATTGAAAGTTATTTTGGATGGCAGGTGGTTCTAGATATTCCATACATTGGACAATGCAGGTCATGACCCAGCCATAACAGTATCTACCCATGTTTCTTCACCTTATTTTTGCAGTCATTTAAAGGGATTATCTCATGGATCCACTCTGTCTCTCCCAGGCACTCAGAGCTGCTGCTGTAGTTCTGTAGTTTGAGGAGAACGCACAGGAGATCCTGGTGAAATTAGGCAAAATGTCCACCCTGAGCGTGGGGGTCCTGGGTAAATAGGGACTTAGGTTCTAGTCTTGTCCTGGTTTCAGCTTAACTACATCAGTACTGCTTAAGGTGTCCTGAATGGGTTATTTTGCTTTGGGAAAATATCAGCTGACATAACCATTTTTATTTTGTGACAAAGCAGATTCGGTAGAAACAACCTGTTATAATGTGCTTTTTATGCCTTTTTCCTTGTCCGTCTACATAGCTTCCATTCTTGGGTTCCCTTCAAGTGAGTTCTTCCCCTCATGAAAGCTGAAAGGTTTCAAAGAATGCTCACATAGCTGGTTCTGATAAGGTGGTTACTTTTTCCAGCAGGCATTGGTGTGAAATGCACCAAATCTTATCTATCTTCCATAGTGATCAAGGGCTCAATTCTAGAAAACATCAAGGCATCCAAATACTTGAGACTGCAGTGAGATTACTCATGGGTTTAACTAGCTTAGTACCTGGCTGATTCATGCTTTAATAGGAGGCTTTTTGTACTGCAGAGGAAATTAATAAGGGGCTTGACTCTATCGCTTGTTAGGTGAAGTTCACTGCTAACACTCTTATCCCCAAACAGCCTGTATTTAGGGGATGATTCTATTTATAGAAGAAACTCGATGATGATGAGGGAAGCTTTTATGCACACTTTTTTTTATTTATTTCCTTTAATTGCTTATTTGGAGATTTATCTTTTCTGATTATCATAAATATGTAGGTTGCTATAAGTGCTTTTATATGTCATGCGTCTTACACTATGCAAGAACAAACTGATGCTTTATTCTTTTTGCAGCAAATTGTTGCTGAGTATAGATGGTGCAGAGCATAGTTTCATGTGTTTTCTTTGTTTCTTTGCAGAAAAATGAAGTGACAGGTGCTTAGCCTCATTTTTCATGCTAGCTTTGCCATGCCATTTTCACCAATAATGAAGGCAGCTGCCAGAGCTTGAGGAAATCAGGCGAAAAATTCAGCTGGCAGGTAGACCCAGTCACTTTAAGAAATGTAATCTTATGTTAGCAGATGGTAATTAAAAGGCAGAAGAAATAAAATTTTGTCTCAGTTTTCTGCACTGTTACATCAATTAAATCTGCAACAGAAATGCAAGCAGAAAATGTAATTTTTTTTCATGTGGCTACACAGTATGATTGTATGCAAATCTAATGATTTGTTTTGCAAAGACAATTTTGCAATTTTTTAAACCTAAGTAGAATAACTGATCGTTTCCAGAGAGGATGTGTATGCAGTAAATCTTCAGTCTTCAATATGCCTAATGCAATGAAAAGCATCTCCTCCTTGTTTTCTATTCATTCTTAAACCTCAAATTGGGTTCTGCTGTCTGTGCGCTTCCAGCTTTCAGTAACACCAATTTTAATCCTAACAGTTCAGTAAATCTTAGTGTGGAAAAACTAATCTAGCTTAGGCCTCAGCAGGGGTGCGTCTTGTTCGAAAAGAATATCCAGAAAGTGCAAAACTGAACCTGGTAAGAGTTGTTATGATCTTACAGGAAAATGATGTTTCAACTCTGACAAGATTCCTAAGGATTTTCTGTTGTTCCTCCTACTTGCAGAGGTCTAGCTTTGAGGACGGAGCCTTATCATTCCTCATATGTTACTACTTATGGCTGCTAGGATTGTGAACAACATGTGCAAATCAGCTGAAGTGTGAAATAATTACATAATTAAAGCTCTCATTATGGTAGTGGCAAAACTGAAATGCTGGTGTAGCGATGTCACTGTTTCTGCAGCTAGCTTTAGTTTTGCAGGGCTTTATCATTTGTGCATAAATATTCACCCAATTTTAGAAAAAAATCACCCAATTTTGAATGTTATAGTAGATTCAAATGGGAATGGTATTTTGCTAAACACAGTTAGCAATTTTTAAAAGATGTGGGGTTACATAGTTTAAAAATGATTGACTGACTAGATGTTTATTTTGTATTTCTGTAAATCCAGGCTTGTCTGTGATGCTGAAACCACATATCCCTTGTTACTTCTCTTGCACAAAGTCTCCATTAAAGACAATGAGAAATAACTAAGATATGTTCCTTAAAACTGCCGTTCCAAGTTCTTCTGTCCTGTTGACTGATTGCAGATGACTCTAAGCATAATGGAAATTTTATCACTGTAGTTCCCATTCTAGCAAGACTGGCATAGCAACCAACATTTTTAAAAAATAGTTTTTCTTAAGTGTTCAGTTGAGCTGGAATGCAAACACACTCTTTAAAGCTACAGTCATCAAAAGCATCACTTCAGATAGACTAGTTAACTCTAGTTGAGTCTGGTGACATTCCTGCTCATGCAAAAAAAAAGAAAATGATAGAAAAAGATGTGGGGTTTTTATTTAAATTCTTATGAGTAACAATGAATATTAGTTTTGAACCAGAATTCGTATTTATTTCGCATTTGCCCATAAAATATCTCCAAACTTCCGCATTTAAGAAAATATGTAGTATTTTCACTGAGGGACTTCACTTAGGTAACTCTACCTGAGAGAAGCACCTGGAGGAGCGTCTAATTTTTTGAGTGACAACCATACCTCTCTTGCCAGGCACAAATTTTCATGAGTGGGATCACTACTCATAAAAGTAAAGGTGCACCAGACCCGTCATTAATGTAGCGTAGTACAGAGAAACCTGCAGGAACAGGATGGTGGAGACAGCAAGTGTGGGGTCACAGTTTCTGATCTAGATTAGACTGGTGGTGACTGGAAACACTTTTATCTCCTCACGTGGTCTCTGAGGTTGGGTTTTGCTCTGTTTTTATTCCTGGTCACAGAATTTGCCTTATGGTCACTGGTGATGAGCACGGATGTCCACAGGTGTAGCCTGGAGGCAGTGGCAGAATCGGAGCAGAGACTGGAGTTCCCGGTTCTCCCCAGGGAACTGCACAGGCAGGGTGAGCAAGAAGTGAGCTGCAGCTGCTCTGGGGCCCAGCTGCAGGCTTTTATAGCCATGCCAGGTAGCAAATTGCTCGGCATGTCGCTGAAGGGGTTGCAGTTATGGGGAAGCAGAGCAGCCGAGTCTGACTACCAGCAAAGCCTTTGTTCGTGGTGTCTGGGCAGCAGCGGCTAGCTGAGCCTGTGGCTGGGGATGTCCTCTACAACTCTCAACATGTTCTCTTTGCTCTTGCCACCATCCTGACCCACGATGCTCTTGGTACTCTGTTCCCTGAGCTCTGGTTCCCCCAGGACTACTACCATTGCCTTGTGGCACAGGACTCTGAAACGTGCATTTGTACCCTTAGACACTACAGATACGTTTTCCCTAGAGACCTAAGCCAGGACTGATTCTTGGACTTGGCTGAAAAGTTAAAGGTGTTTAACCCCTCTTCCCAAATATCAGGTTTGAACTTCCCAGGTATTGCCATGTTTGCTTCACCACGTTATTGAGTCTTAAACATTTTTGAGTATCAGAGATTACGAGGGAACAAATAAATAAAGGAATTATCAAGGTAAAATAACAAGTGTGAGAAACTTTCTCTGCCTGCTGTTCATTAAATGGGGCTGCACTTGATGATGTTGCTCAGTATTTCTCCTTTTTTCAGCAGCCTTATATTTGTGCATTGACATAGCGTGAGATACTCCACCACTGTTAAGCCTTTTGCTTTCTCTAGAGACCGACATTTAACCTCAGAGTTGTTCAGCCACAGGTTTTAGATCTGGAAGCTGTGTTTGTACTTGGGTTTGCCACACACAGCAAGTCTGTAGCAGGTTGTGAATTCCTGGGGTAGCTGGGGATGTTCGTTATTGTCTGAGAAGGAAATGCTGCTGCTTTTGAAATTTTATCTGTGTCCTCTGAGAAAGGATCTTTTTATATACCCAAAGGGATAAAACCTTTCAGCTAAGGTCTTCCAAAAAATGAATGCTGTACTCCTCCTGCTGGGACCTTGTATTAAAGAAGGGAACAGATGTTTCGTTTGGTTTCTTTTATCACGCAGAAATCAATGAAGTAGTAATATAAAGTCAAGATTTTGAAAATGTGCAAAGCAAACTCATGCACTTACACTGGGCATTCTTTAAAATGCTTGAAGGCCGTTAGCGATTTTTTGGCCTTAGTCTTGATGTGCCCTATTTGGGGCACTTTGAGAGGGACTCAATAGTCTTAAAATGCTGAACAGCCTTTCTTGACAAACTGGGGGTTCTGGGTGTGTCACATCCTTCACAGAAATCACTGGTAATAATCAAGAAATAAATACTGGCTCCAGTATTTATGCCCTGTCCTTTATGAATTCTCTAAGCAGTTTCCTCCTCTGCTTTCAGAACTGACAGAACTGTTGGGAGTGGTTTGGAAAATGGCAGGGTTGTTTGGGCTAGGAAATGCTGCGGTCTGAAAATAAAATCAGGGGGCTTAAGTACGCTCTTAGAGGGAGGTGAAGTAGGAAAATAGGAAAATAAGAAAACAGTTTGGATTCAGTTTGACGTTTTCTTTTATAATACTTGCCCTCCATCAGCTCGTGCAGCAATAGTAATTTCTCAGCACAATGTCAGGTACATAAAGAAATGTGACAGCCTTGCCTCCTAACTCAGGCTGTCTGCTAGAAATTATCATTAATTTTCATTATTATTATTACAACTAACCAAGTCCAAGTCTGATCCCACTCCAGTGGCACTGAAATGGCAAAAATCCCAGTCACATCAACAATATAGGCTTAGGTCTGAAGTTCCATTATTTTAAGAAATCCAGTGGTGATTAGTGACTGTAGTTCTCTTATTGTACCTGAGATTTATGTTCTGGTTTTTAATGGAGTGTGTTAAATGAGGACCTGTAAAATAGTCGCTACTATGAGAAAAATAATTTAATGTGATTTTAGAGTTTTGATATGTTACCAGATGTAGCCACTCAATCAGTAAAACAGCTTTTCTTGGACAGCTTTCCGCTCCAGTGGATAAACTTCCATAATTATCCTGCCACCACAATTAAAAAAATATCTACACTTCCTCCTTCTAGTTTGTTCAAGCTGATGAAATACCGATAAGACGGAGTTTTAGCGCCTGTGACATGTTGTTATCACTTGGCAACGTTCAAATGCAGAATATTTCAAAATCAAATCTGTAAGTCTGCACATTACTTTGAGGAAATGTGTCAACAAAATGCTGTCAGCTCCTTGCCTCTTGACAAGCTGTACAGATTTCAGACTGCTCTGAACCAGAGCTTGTCCATCAAATCAGCAGATATCCTTTTTGGCACTATCGGTAATGCAGTTAGGTTGGTTTGTGGCTCTGAAAAAGGCAGGAAAGAGATTCTGATTGTAACTGAGGCCTAAGAGCTGGTCTTAATTGAGTAGACATGAGCAACCAAAGCTTCTTTCTGATGTATCTGGCAATGAGAAGCAGAAAGCCCTGAAGACTTTCACGCTTTGCTCATTTGATTTCAGACAGGGATGGGGTGCCCTGAATGATAAGAATGGCTAATTGGAAGTTGTTTCCCTCTGCCCTAGAAAAGGAAACAAATGTTTAGAGCGTTTGTTCCAGCTGTGAAGCATCACATGTCTTTATGATTCTTACTGCTGTCATTGTTGTGTGTAATTTTTCTACCGTTTCCAGAGGGACAGCAGTGAAATAGCACCCATTTCCCAGTCTGAGAAAATCCTCTGCTTGCAAGGTACTTCTGCTTGCCATTATCTCCACTTCTTCTGGGTTGGCTTGGCTGGAGAGGTTCAGCTGCTTCTAGTCGTCATTGAAAGAGACTATAAGGCACAGATTCAGCACATTTAATGTTTTACGTGCCAGCTTAATAGATTGTTAAGACTGAAGGATCATATCATGAGTTGAGAGACCGTAGAGTGCCTTTCTCAGTTAACTGCAGATTTACACGTGCCTTGTGTGCATCCTGGTGCTGCTCTTACCCAGTGCCTTTCTGGGCCCATGACCTGCTTTTATTCCCCAAGGTCACTGTGTGTATGCATCTCAAATAACACAAAACTAAAGGCTGATTGTAACCTACCAACTAAAGGTTTGTAGAAAAGTAAGTTGATCTTTTCCAGCATACGGAATCTTAAGATTTGCAAAATTTGAAGTGGTTGAAATGCCTTTGAACAATTACACTTTCAAGTATACTTACTTAAAATGTATGGGCTTTGACTCTTTTGTTGGTAAATTAAATCTTATTTCTTTACATTCTGTGATACCTTGCAGTTTTATTTTTTCTGGAATGAAAGCTCTTTTCATCTGTTCTTCAGTTAGTAAAAGGTAGAAGTCTCTCCCTGAGAGAGAGATTAGCTTTTCTCACTGGAATTTCATCCTGCAGGATGACAGCCTTCTCTGGCACACAGTAAGCTCACCACCATCCACAGTATACATGAAATCATAATCAAAGACAGATGCTTTTGCCTGTTATAAATAATCAGTGCTGCTTGCATAGACCAGGAAAAATCCTTGTTTAGACTGGTCTTACTTTCTTACTTGGACCTCTGTATTTCCCTTGGCCTTCCCTTTTTTTCATCTTTTCTCTGTCTCTAATTCTAGATATTTGCCTAAGGAAATAAAAGGAATGGGGAAAGTAGATCTTGGCACTCTCTGAATTCTCAGTGGATTACCCTATGGAGTGAAATTAAATACACATGACATATAAAAGGGAATAGCCTTTTAATTTATAGCAAAAAATCCCAGTTCACAAGAAATTTGTTCTTTCCTGTTTGTTCATGTGCATGATGAGAACATGTCATATGCTTCTGTGAGGCTGATATAAAAGCTCTTTGTTTAATAGCTTCTTGTAGAGGCATGGTCCTCCCAGCTACAAATTGTCCTCAAGTAGCAGTGAGATTTCTGAGATGTCAGGACTCAGAAAAGAGCCTTTTTGGGGACAGTATTTTCAGCTATCTTTGTGGAAATATTCTGCTCTAGAGGTAGACACCATTAGGGGCTTTTAGCTCTGAGCACTGCACAAAACTCTTCTTTGCTGAGTTTTAATAAGGTTTTCAGCTGCAGTCACCACCCTACCAAAATGCTGCTTATTTAAATTTTCTGCACTGTTCCTGACTAAACAGTATGTGTGAATGTTTTGCTGTGGTGTTTTGTATTCTAGTGTCCAAATTCTTGTCCTTTTTTCTTTTTTTTCAGGAATGTACAGTGCAACGAGGCATGGATTGCAAAAAGAGCATTGCATGACTAACAGGTTGCCGCTACACAGCCAACATCAAGTTCTAATCCTTTAAAAATTCAAACACTGCTGGGTTCGAGCTCTTGCCATGTCCTGTGTTCTTACAGGACTTGGGCAAAGGCATGCCATTAAGAAATGACAGCACTATTTTGCTTTGCAAGAAGGGTCAAACTATGCGCTTGAGGTATCAATTTTACTCCGTTAGATTATTTTGCCGCAGAAGTATGTTTGCAAAGCATGCTGTGGTTTGATCCCAATAAGACTGAATTTGGTAGCACAGCAAATCGTGATCATTCTTACACCATTTATCAGTGAGGCCTTCTAATGCGAAAAATAATTTTAAAAACATCTGTCTAAGAAGGGCTGTTGTGATGTAACAGCAGGATTTTGTTTTTAAAATCCCAGTGGTTTACCGTAGGAAAAAACCACCAACACCAATGGTTTGGTAAGATTCTGGGCTGGTTCCCTTCTAAGAGAAGCAACGTTTTCTCCCAAGAGGTCAGATTTGCTCATGATAAAGTGGGGGTTGAGAAGTGCTTTTTTTTTCTCTCCTCTTTTTTTTCTTTTTCTTTTTTTTTTTCTTTCTTTTAAAACATATGGGCTAATTCCAGTATTAACAGCAAAAACTCTTATTTTACCATGGTAAAAAAGAAATTGCTATGGTTGCTTGCTCATGAGTATTTATAGTTTTCTGCTTTACTGAATATTTTCCTCCTCTGCACAAGACCATAAATATGTTGTAGGGCAAAGGAAGGCATGATCAGCTTGCCTTTGACACATAGGCTCTCAAGCTTGTTGACATTAGTCACATTAATTAATCTTTTTATAGACTATAGGTTTTCTTAACAGAAGCATAAACCAATTCAAGCAATTAATCCACTCATCTGAAAAAAACACCCACTCCTGGCATTAAGATGACTTATTGATACCTGTTGCCAAAAAAAACATGTCAGATAGGTCAGATGTAGTTAAACTGGCTTTTAGATTTCTGTGCGTGGCAATCAGGCTTTCCTTATCATAATTTTGCCCAGTTTTCCAGTTCTCTGGGAATAATTAAAAAATACAATAATACAGATCTAATGAACTCAAATCCCTCAGCTTCAGCTGCTTTGCTAATATTTTTTCCCCCTTCTGCAGTAAGAAGGATCTGACTGCATTCAGCCACTTATATTTTCCTCTGATTTAATATACTATCTGTGAGGGGCATGTGCAAGGAAAAGCTGAAATCAGTCTATATTTGTAGACTGGCTCTATCTTTTGCAACATGTTCAACTTCGACACCGTTCTCTGATGATACAGTTCTGGGGAAAGAAAATCCTATGGAGCAAGCTACATGCTCGGACTGCCGCTGAAACTCCTGCTCTATCTGGAATGCCACAGAGTCTTTCTGAAACCTTTGTCTTAGAATGTGGCATGTTTCCTGATAGTTGATACTCTGTGTTTTGGATAAAGTCATGGCAGAAATATCACAGTGAAAAATTTCCCAGTGGATATTTACACCCATTTAATCATCCATTGGAGAAGTAAGGCACGTATCGCTGGTGATATGAATGCTGTGTGTTGACTTTCCAGCTCTACTGGCTGTAGCTTAATCATATGTCTAGGTTAATAGAACCAAAACATAAATTGTGCTCCATTGTCTGAAAGAGGCTTCCTTTTTCCCCCACTCCTTCCCTTTTTCTTCCTTTCCGCCCTGTTGTTTGATTTCTCTGTCTGATAAAATGAGAAACTAGAATGGAAGCGAGTTAAATCACTTTATTAGGGAACGCTGCATTGTACTGTCTTTGGATCACAGTTGCAAATAGAAACATCCTGTCCAGAGGCGTGAATTTCACTAAAATTTTGCATAAAATCCATTCAGTTAAACCAATGTAGCATGTTTAAATCTTTGTTCTTGTAGATGCAGTAAACCCAGCTGATAAATATTTTAGGGCAACTCATGCAGATACTAGATTAAGGTAAACTGCTGAAGGAAGTTTTATTACAGTTTATGCTTTTGTGATCGACCAGCACAAGCTACATCACTGTAAGCCGTCTGTAAACAGTCTGCATATCCAATCTTTTTTGAGGCTCTCTTCCATCAAAACCAGGCAATATAAGAGTGTCCTTTGCAGTGCACTCTGTGCCACTGAAGCAGTCCATTAGACTGATTTTGTGAGCACACAGAAGGTATAAGCACTTACTTTCTACTTAGTACTTGTGTATTTGACCTGATGCACTGTTTGCAATCCTTTCAATTAATGCCACTTGAAGTCTAATTCCTCCTTCCCCTCACCCAATGGAGGATAACTGTAAATCAAAACCCATGCAACTGTGTTTCATCTTAATACATATTACACCATTGAGAAGCCTGGCTTAATGTTGCTAATCGGTAGCCAGCTCGTCTGCACAGAAAAAGTGAGTACAAGAAAAAAATCCACTCTTTGTACACAGGAGTGCAACATTGAGGATTTCAGTAGGGATACTGTAAATAAAAAGCTCATTACAAAAATAACCATTCATGAGGTGTCTAAGGGTATTCCATTCTCAAGCATGAGTTAAGTTAGCCTCTAGTGCTTTGTTGAAGCTAGGATGTCTAGGACTATGTAAGCCCGCTTTGGTTTCTGTGATGTGCACAAGTCCACGCTACAAAGCCAATTTGAAGAGAGTGGTATGGAGGACATGCCAGAGTCAATAGATCAGAGCAAGGTGGGTGGCTGGCAGTGCAGATATCTTCAGCTGGTTTCTGAGATGTGTTCATGTGTATGCATGTGGATGTGTGTATCTAGGCTTCAGAGGCAGGTGTGGCTCAATGGCAATGGCCAAGAGCAGAGACAGAGACAATACTAGACCGATGAGGAACAAAGATAGAAGGCAGCATGGGATGGATCTGATGCAAATAGTCTCAGAGCTGGGTCTGGACCAGCCTTCTTTTGTTGTTTACTGAGGGAATGAGCTCTCTCCAGCACATTTTATATGAAGTCCCTTCTGAACACGAGGAAGAACTTTACCTTGAGGGTGACAGAGCACTGGAACAGGCTGCCCAAGGATGTTTTGCAGTCTCCTTCTCTGGAGACATTCAAAACCCACCTGGACACAACTCTGTGCAACCTGGTCTAGGTGAACCTGCTCTAGCAGGGGGTTGAACTAGACAATCTCCAGAGGTCCCTTCCAACCCTGACCATCCTGTGATTCCGTGATGATATCTCTGTCTTTTCAAAAAGTCAGCCTCTGTCATCTGCTTTAGGTATTAAAATGGCCTTTCTTAGTCGTTCCTCATCTTGGCAGTTTTCAGTAGGGCTGCCAGGAAAGCTAAACCCCTCTTCCTCAGCCTTCGAAAGCACAATCAGGGAGCTAAGAGATTGGGGATTAGTCTTGCTAATAAATGTGTACAAGAGAATGCCTTTGGGGATTTCTGTTTTTCTAACTATTTGCTTTAAAGGATTATGAGTTTCTACCCTCCCCTAGTGAGACAGTTGGAGTTTGCCTCATCCTCCAGTGCATTGTGGAGGGGAAGAGAAATTATCCAATCAGTCCGCTTTTGGGCTTTCTGAAGAGCTTTTTTCCCCACGCTATTTTGGCAGTCACAATCTTTTGCTTTCCAAGGGCACTACTGAGACACCCACCATCCCCTGAGGAACTGTAGTCAGTACCATCTGGTACCTCCAGGGGATACGGCAGGGACAGTAGCTCTGTCAAATTAATGTGGGTTAAGGTGTCACCATCCCTTGGGCTAGCTGGCTGGCTTGCCTTGCAGAAAAGGGTGAAGTTCTCTTCAGTAACCAAAAACCCCTGTGTGACAGCGAGCTTGCGTTTGCACGTATTCAGAGGCCATATTTCAAGTTGCTTTAGGCTCTGTGAGAACGTGCCTGAATGTATCTTTGTTGGATCTCAGCTAGTATACGCTAGAAAGGGAACGGACACTTGAGCAGGTCTGGAATTTCCAGCTGGGGAGGAAGAAGCTGCCCACCAGCCCATCACGCAGTACGTCAACCTCTGTCAAAACCAGGCGAATGGGTTGGGGCTGATCAATGGCTTCATGCTGGCTGCAGTCACTGATTACTCTGAGACTATCCATAAATTATGGTTTTAACAGTAACCTTTTTCAAGAACTTGAAACAATTAGGTGCATAGATTAAAATAACGCGCTGCCACGGTAGTTTTAGGTTGCATGTCTTGAGTATGTGATATTTAGTCTTTGCTGCTGGAAGCCTCCATCTGTGCAAACATTATAACTGATACTGTTCTGAAAGAAATTTGATGAGTGGCAGAAGAGAAATAAGTTAATAAATGATTTGGTTGCACATATGGACATGTAATCTGTAGCCAGATGCATTCAGACATGATTTGATTGTGGGGTTTTTTATATAAGCAGCATGGTAGGTCTTTAGATACCCAGTTACAGGCCTCGGCAATAAAGCTAATATTGCCAAGACCCCACTTTGAAAACCTGCTGTTGGTTTTAGGGTTTTTGTGTGTACAGCATCTCTTTCCTCCTCTTGTGTCTCCATTTTTTGGCTTGTCAGTCCAGCAGCAACCATTTCAGCAGAGGCCCTTTGGATTACTTTGATAAAAACATTCAAAGAGATCAAAGAGAAAGTAAGACTCAGCTGGTGGCCTTTCCTTTTACAGCAGCGGCTTTCAGGGCATGCCTCTGCTGCAGATGTGTGCTGGCAGGGCTGTGTCAAGCCCAGTTTGAGAACGAGTTTGATCCCAGTCCGGCAGATCTGCATATGGAGAAACCCTTGGAGCAGACGCAGTTTTTCTGGCTACGCTGCGTGCACTTGCTTGGTGGGAGTGAGCAATAAATGGGCCTGAGTATCCGTAGTGGTGCAAGCACAGTTTTGTCAGTTTAAAAGGCGTTTGCCCCTAGGAGACCTTGAGCCACCTGCCCGCAGCAGTGCTAGCACGACCCCAGCCCCTGCTCGGAGGTTCTCGCTGCTGTGGCTGTGCTGCGCGGGAGGCGCAGCAGCTGGGGCAAAGGCTGGCGTAGTTCTGTTGGCAAAGACCCTGAAAGAAACGTGGTAAAATAACCCTGGTGTTAAACGATCTTCAGGTTTGGCAACTGCTTTAGCCTGTACTGGCACAGAACCTCTTGCTGAGGCAGGCTTGTTTTTCAGCTGGAATGGGTTTATCCTCTATAGTTTAATTCTATCTCACTTGATGAAAAAACTTTATAGAAAAATATTTTTTTTCTATAATATTTTATATATTTTCTAATATATAAATATTTTATATATTTTATAATATATAAATATTTTATATATTTTATAATATATAAATATATAATAAATAAAATTTTTCTTTTATAGAAAATCAAGACCTTGGTTTCTCCCCTGTAGTTGGGTTTTCAGTCAGTAGAAAGCCTGCTGTGAAGATCAAGAGGAGATGGACCTCTAAATATCACTGGCCTCAGAGGCCTTCCCATTTTTGGTGGAAACGCAGTGCTTCAGTGTTTGCCAGAACAGTTCATAATTCCACTATCCTAAGGAACGTTTCTTCTTAGTAATGACTTGAGCACGTCATTTAGGCACTTAAGAAATGGAAGATTCATTTCTTTTTCAGGATGTTGTGTTTGTAGTGCCAAGGAGATGCATCTGGGGGAAAGCAGTCTCCAGCCTAGACCCTCCAACACTGGAAGGGGGAATAGGGCTGAGTTGGTACCCGGCAGCGGTGCTGACCCAGGTGCACATCTTCTGCTGGAGCCGACATCCAGAACTGCACCTTTGGAACAGAAAAAGAAATGGCTCTGATTTTGGCAGTGAGAGCTGCTATAGGCTTGCATATTTTAAATGAAATTTAGGGTGTGACATTGTTCTCCTCTGCCACAGTCTAGACTAAATTAGTTTTCTTTTAAATTAATTTCTTACTGTGCTACTTTTTTTCTTGTATGGGTACTAAGGATGGTCCAGAATGTTGATTAGATGCTGACTTTAATAGATATTGCTGAACTCCACTATTGTGAGGAGAAAAAAAAATAAAAAATGTAAATGCTCTTTAAGCACAGGGTTTGTTTATTTGGGATTTTTAACAAGAGAAGGTACTTCTACTGAAAAACAAGCATTTACAAATGCTATTATTTAATGCCTGCATCTATTTGAATGAATCTAGAATTTACCCCTTTCCTGGACATATTTTTGCTTTTATTTTACCTAAGGTTTTAAGGTTTACAATGTTGCTAGGTTTACTGGGCTTACAGGAAAGGATTTTTTTAAAGTACTGATTTGAAGTTGTGTTGGGTTTTTTTCCCTCATGTTATAGTTTTAGTTATTTTTAAAGAAGTATCATCTTCCAGCCTGCTTTTGCAACTACCTACTCACTTGGGAGACTGATCCAAAGCTCTCTGAAATCAATGGAAAACCTCCAGCAGGTTTCATGAGCTTTGGCTAAGGCCTTTTTTGAGAGCATGAGAATGAAGGCTTTTTTGGTTTTCACTGTTGATTTCTTAAATCTGAATAAGTAGAAAATTGAGTTTATTACTCAGAAGTGGATCTACAATAACAAAGGACCTGCAGTTCTCCACTGCAAAGGATATAGTTTGGCAAGATGTACAGCAGGTAACTCTTACAATGTGAAAAATGTAGACAACCGGAATTAACTGCGACCAAATGTACCCTGGAACGAAGGCTGCAATTTATAATACAGTCAAGAATGCATTGCAGACTCCTCAATCGATAAGCTAATGAGAAAAAGGTCTGCAATTAATTACAAATCAACTGGGTCAATATCCTGTAAATGAAAGATGTGAAATTGCTAACATTTGGATGAAACTTCTTTGCCAAGTATATTTATAAACCTCATATAAAATATGATATTTATAAAAAGAATAGAAGCTCCTTCACTCTTCAAAGGCAGCACTGTGAATGCTTGATTTCCTTTTGCTCTAAAAGTTCAGCTGAAGTGACTTTATTTCAATAAGCTTTCTTCTGTGTATAAAAGAACAGAAGTAATCTTTTACCTTTAATTTGAGACCTGACAATAAAGTATAAAAGCTATAAACAAGATCCCAGGGTGATGCTACCCATGACTTTATGATGAAAACATCTAAAACGATGAAACTTTGTGGCCAAATGATTCTCCTAGTGGATGGCAGGACCCGAAACGTTCTCATCTGTGATCTTGGTAAGCTAATATGTTGTCACGTTTATAGAAATAGTCCCAAAAAGGGCAGCCAGGGAGTGAGGAGATGGGCTAATACCGGCGCTTGAAGGCAGCTCATCATCTGCACGGGTCTCCAACTTGAAACAGCTCTATGCCTTTATAACTTGCAAATCTGGGAGTGCTGCTTACCTGGAATCCTTTTCATCTGGCAGTGCTGATTTCTTTCATATATGTTTTATAACACTTCTGCTTTTTATTAAAAAGGCAGAGGACAGTCATTTCCAAGGAGGAAATAATACTATTAAACATGTGAATCTCTACTTCCTCTGCAAGATGTTTGTTTTATTACCTTGCTGCTTACTTTTTACTGTCCTTTTTGTGAAGGCAACGGGAATCAGAGGATTACACTGTAATTATATGCAATATTAATGAGACTTTAACTGAGCAATAACTATTCTTGAACTGTAACATATCCGTTGATATTGGAGAATTTTTCTTCATGCAGGTGGACAAAACGCCATTTAAGACATTGACAGTAAAGGAAAAGGTTAGGGCTTTATTACTTAGTTTCCCTCCTGTCTCTTCACTGTAGAGGCTGCAGGACTTAATTTTTACATCATAGGATTTCACAGAGGTGTTACTAGGCTTCCCAGGTTGTCTGTCATTCCTAGGGTTGCTTGCTCATGTTAAAAATCTACCAATCCTGTTTGTTGTTGCAGAAAAGAGAAGATTTTTTTCAATATACAAACAGGATATCAAACTCTGCCCACACAATGTTTCTGGTTTCACCATGGAAGCCCAAACCACAGTGGCCATGGGAGTTCCTGAGACATGATGTGTGAACAGGGTCCCTTTGTTTTCTCCATCTTTCAGGGTAGACTGAGGCTGCACTTTCCAAGTCAGTGAAAGAAAGTATGAAAATGTGGGAAGAGTGATAAAGGATCTGGAAGAGCGTGTTGGAAGTCAGTGAGTGCTGACACACTGAACGAGGGTCTCTTCTCCACAAGGGCCAAATGTCTGGAATGACCCTTAGCAGCTAGTACAGGAATAAGGATATTTACTAACTTTTTTTAGACTTTACAAATTCAGTAGTATGTTGATGCTCAATTTTTCTTTGCCACTGCTTTATTAATTGTTATTTTTTAAGAAAGCCCTCAGAGCTTCTTTTCATTTAATGATAAAACACTAATAAATCAAAGTCTTTTCATTGCTAGTATTCATCATGTAGGCTATTGACTGCAGGCTCAAAACATCAGAATGTTTAATACAAAAATATACTAAGCTTTGAGGTTTTTCTTATATATTGGGAAGGATACAGAGTAAAAAAAAATATAGGTAAGGTACGTAGTATTGCATGATCTTAGAGGAAAAATATGTCTGACAAATTACATCTTAAGAAATGACAGTGGTGACATTTGGCTACTATTATCGTAGCTTCAATTGCAGCTCTTAGAGCTTCTTCTGTGTGCCTTCCATGCAACTATTACCACACCTGAAGTCAAGAATTTTGTGCTGATGTTTGAGGAACATTGAGTTGTTGCTTTTCCACCTCGTGAATCTTGAGGTTTAGATGATCTGTATTTTTTTAACCTCCTTCCTAGATTGTAACAGTTAAGACGTAGTGTCCCCATCTACCCAAGCCTTCAAACCCACATGAGTAGTCCCGTGAGGGCAGCAGTGAAGGAAGCCTTCCTGGAGTCTTGGCTGCTGTGTGGGTTTCATGAGACTTCCATGAAACATCTTCAGTCTGGTCTGTGGTTTTCTTTTAAAGAAGCACATTGCTGAGCTAGGCTAGCTCTGTCAAGGCTAGAAGTATTAAATCACCACCAACATTGCAAGTTTTTAGGTGAGAGAAGCATGGTCTGTCTCCACATGAATGATGTGCTTGGCTCATAGAATGTTTGTTAATTGGAACAAGAGTGGGATCTGTTTCCATTTCTCTTTGTTCTTTCTTGTGCCGCATCTTTTCTTAGCCTGTTCCAACAAAATCTTGGGGGTTTATAATGTATAGTAAAATGTAGATATGTTAGTGTATTGTAATATGTCCATTATTTAAGGCTAGGAAGTAAGAAAACCATAATGGCTGTTCATAATCCCATCAAAGAAAACACTTTTTGGATTTGAAAACATGTCATGAAGGTTGTGTGTTATTACAGCAACTAGAATTTCCTCCATCATTTAACTCTTTCAGTATATTTTGTGTACAGCTGAGAAGTTATCCTGACACTTATTTTTCAGCTCCAGACTTTTAGTACTTCTGTCTTGATCATTTCATCTTTCTAGAGACTCAGTTTTGATTTGAGTTGCTATTTCTCATTTGCAGTGACAGTGAGACATATTAGTCAGCCTCACCTGGAAGAGGAATTAATTACATAATTTCCAAGTATAGGCTGGTTTTTTTAAAAAAAAACCACAAAATTAAACAAAATGAATGAATTCTATTTTAAGATAAGATAATATTAATATAACACTGACAAATATATTATTGTTTTAGTCAAAATGCTTGGTGTCACTGGCGGCAGCTGGGGTTTAACCCCCACCAGCAACCAAGCCCCACGCAGCTGCTTGCTCACTCCCCCCACAGTGGGATGAGAGAGAGAATTGGAAGAGTAAAAGTGAGAAGACTCGTGGGCTGCAATAAAGACAGTTTAATAGGTAAAGTAAAAGCTGTGCACAGAAGCAAAGCAAACCAAGGAATTCATTTGCTGCTGCCCATGGGCAGGCAGGCGTTCAACCATCTCCAGGAAAACCTGGCTTCATCACACATAACAGTTACTTGGGAAGACAAACACTATGATGCCAAATGTCCCCCCTTCCTCCTTCTTCCCCGAGCTTATGTACTCAGCGTGATGTTCAATGGTATGGAATGTCCCTTTGGCTAGTTCAGGCCAGCTGTCCTGGCTGTGTCCCCTCCCCGATTCCCATGCCCCTCCAGCCCGCTTGTTGGCAGGGCCAGAGAAACTGGAGTCCTTGTCTTGGTACAAACATCACCCAGCAACAACCAAAACCATCAGTGTTATCAGTGTTCTTGCACCAACTCCAAAACACAGAACTGCACCAGCTACTAAGAAGAAAATTAACTCTCTCTCAGCTGAAAGCAGGACAGTAGTGATTCAGATACCTGCAAATTACCAGGGAAAATGCCTACATTTCATATTCATAGAGTTAGCACTGCAGAGCTAGTAGTGCTCCTATTTCAAACACATTCCACCTGCTCAGGACGTTGCAGATAAATTAGAAATGTCTATAAAATCTGTCCAGCAACAAATTCTGTTACAGTAACATTAGCTGATTTCCATTCAATCTGGAAAAGCATAATCTTTTTCTTTGTCTGCATTTTCTTCATTAGATAGTCAAATGAAATCTAAACATATGAAATCTGCATTACTATGGGTATATTTTTCCATTAAGCTACAGAAACTAATTGGCAGAGAAATTAGATTTCACATACAGTCTTTTGAAAAATCCAAAACATAAAACGAACACAGCAAAATAAACACAATCAAACAAAACCTGCTAGCAGTTTTACATAAAGATATCTGCAGTTTTAGTCAACTAAAGAATGCTGCCTCCACAGCTCCGTTGTAGGCCGCACTTCATGTCATTTGACTTCAGTTAATCATTTGGTTTCCTAAGTGCAAATGCATTATGACAATAATCAGGTTTTAATTTAAGTGCATTCCTTAGTGTATCAAGTCCAGCAGTCTTCCTTTCTTCCTTCCAATGTGGCCTTTTGGGGGAAAGTGAGTGTAATGCCATAGAATTTTTTTCTTTGTCTTTGTTTGTTCAATTTTTCTGTTAGGGACAGACTCTGAACCTTTTGTCAACCATTAGTATAATAACTCTATTGGCATTAATTGGTCTCACAGGGTCTGTAAGGAGGAGGAGAATGGGGTCTCAGTATCACCTTTGTAAAGAATTTGTAAGTGATGCAGCACAGATGAGTTGAGAGAGCTGGGAGAGGGAGACACCCTGAAAAACATGAAGCTTGTGGTAACTCCTTGTCTGATGTTATGTACTGCTCTTTCAAGACTTAGCAGTGGTCAGTTGTTGTTTTTTTTTTTAAAAAAAAAGGAAAGAAAATACTTATTGCAGTTTTAAAGGCTTCTTGCAATTTTTTGTTTTGAAAATTCTGAGACATACTGTAGTATGGCCATTTAATAGCTGAACAGATGACAAAATATAAAAATTATCGAAGCAACCTCTTTGGTGAGGTTATCTCTCACCATACAGGCATGTTCTATCTAAATCTCAAAGATAATGCAACATTTTCTTCTCCAAAAAGATGAGAAAAAAGCACCTATACATGGCCCTTGTCTGTTAGATATGTTGTCTGTTACATATTCTTCATTTCCAGCAAGGGAAGTGACTTTTGTGTTGGCAGTTGACATTAAGCAACAAGTAGTGCTCTGGACAGCAATGAGCCTCTCTCTCCAAGAAACATCTGCTGCATGGGGAAGGCATGCAACGCAGAGTGTGTCCTAAGCGTATTGCTTATATCTGCTGGGTTTAGTTAAAATAAATAGCAAGATAAGATTTCGTGCTTTGATTTCCAAGTCTGCTGTTACTTTGATCCATCACCTTGGTCAATTCAGATTGGTTTACCTAGCTGTAAAATGTGTTCCATAATATTTACTTGATTTACTGTGATTAAATCTTCTGTTATTAGTTTAGGTCCCCTTTGTTCTAGTTATTGTATACATTTATAAGAAATCAAAGTCTGCTTCAGGGAAGGCATTACCTTCATAAATAATGTAGGCAGAGGCAGCAAGAAATTCTAGGGTGAATTAGGGGAAGCTGGGCAGCTGGAACACAGATAAATAACATGCCTGTTTTCGCAAAGAAAGTTGGGATGTGTTGGATATTGAACCAGTATCTAGTAATTCATGAATGTGTTATCTGCTCTTTCTTCTAAAGGGGCTAACAAATTTTTTGACAAATTGTTAAAAGGTTTTCTGAAATCCATGAAGGCTTCCAGAAATAATTATATAAACCATACATGTGTTTTATTTGAACTGTACAAAGTAACCCATATAAAAACAATATCTGGTAGGACTCGGGGTTTTAAAACCTGTATTTTATCAAATTGACAAATGGAGAACTTTGTATTTTTTTAAATTAAAACAAGAGCCAATTTATCACTGATTTTAATATAAACTAACTTTTGCACTTTCCTCCTTGCATGGCCTCACATAATTTCTGGAATGGTTTTTAGGAGTGATGCAGATTTATTTAAATATTGTATCTGGAGTCAAATACTCCTTCTGATTTAGCTTTTAAGTTAAAAATACAATATTCGTGAGTCATACTCAGGCAGGCCTATCACAAAGCTCAGAAACTGTTGTTCAGTTCCTACAAAACAGCATTGTAGCAGTGTTATACATGGGTTGCTTGAGACTACCTACAATTTTTTTTATACAAGTACAAATACAAAGTTTGCTGCACAGAGCACTCCTGGATTTTCAAAGTGTCCTGACACAGCGTCGCTTTGGTATAACCTGCTGTCAACAGTAAATACAAATAAAGCACGTCCCCAGCCTGTTTTGTGAAATTATGGCACCATGTTTTGAAATTATGCCCGTTTAAGAGACAAGCAAACGTGCTGCACGCTCTGGCTTGCTACTGTAAATGTAAAACATTAAAATGATGATTAATGAGAAATTGATGGAACTTAATCCTGCCCTGGAAATTCAAAAACCGAACAGGGAAAGGAGGCAGAAATATCTGTCATGGTTGGTTTTGAGGCCCGATTTGTTTTCTTGAAACTTGATTCTCCTCTGCCTGGAATCTGCTAGAAGTTAAGGAAGATCGATAGAGTTTGATTGCGTGCCCTAGGAAGGAAGGGATTGCTCTGGGTGGTGTTAACAAGTGGTAACTTGGATTTGGCACTGGTTTTCCTCCCCTCTCTTTTCCTATCTGCCAAATTCACTTTACTTTGGCACTGTTTTGTCTGTGACAAAAATTTAACTTCCTTCTGGGGTTTGTTAGTTATTTTCTTTCATTATCCTCATCATCTAATCTGGGTGCCTGCCACAGCTTACACATCCTTCTCCAAATACAGGAGAAAATGCTTAGCCAGCGTTAAGAGCTAAGCATCAGCTGGTGGGTTAAAAGTGAGTAGACTAAAGGGTTGATCAGCACCAGCTTTTTTTCCAGTTTTTTAAGATGGTTAAGTGGCAGCTTGCAGAGCCTTCACATCACAGGGAGACATGAAAGAAAAGAAGGAAGAGGACCTTGTTGGGAGTGTCACTTCACTGTCTGAAAAACTGCACTTACTCTTACTCTTTCCTTTTATCAATTTCATTCTTCTTCCAGATGTTTCTGTTGCTGCCTTGGACCTTCCTCAGCTGTAAAATAGCAATAGCATGTTCACCTAGCTGCTGCTCAAGTGAGTGATTCATATTTTCAAATTCCATTCAACACATAAAGTATAAGGTATTATTACTTATCTGTTATCATCCTAGCAAGATTCCACTGTAGACGTTCATTTTAATTGCTCAGTATGTTATTCCTCAGAAATCCTCTCTCCCCTGTAGTTTGGAAATGCAGATGGATCCAAATGACACGCAAGCAAAATCTGACTTGGGATATACTGAAATGGATAGAAGATATACCGATACATCCTCCTTTAATGTTGTATTTGTATGACAGGTGAAGTCAAGAGAAGAGAACAGTTATGTCACTTATGCAGAAGACCCTTCAAAAAAAGGTCTTCGCTGACACCGCTAGAAATGCCTGTTCTGATCACTTTTAGGTAACTTAATACTTCTTTAGCTGGTACTTTTTCTTTTGTGATTGTGTAATAGTTGAGTAACAAAATTGAAAAGAAATAAGTTACGTGTTTGGGGTGAATTTCATGTCATGAAGTGTATGTATCATTTCCTTAAAAGTTAACATGGCAAGAGATTGAAAATGGGTTTTAATTAATAGATACAAATTACCGTAATCACATCAAGATACAAATTACTGTAATCGTGTCCGCTTAAATCTTTCAGTGATTATAATGCCATCATTTCAGTGTCATGTTTCTAACAAGATATTAATTTCTTGTTGCAAATAGTTTGTGAATTGGTATAATCGTGTATCTTAAAGCCCATTGCTCGTGGGGGAGGCAAATACCACTTTCAGTGGCAAGAAAGATTCATGAAGGCAAGAGAAGTTACCGCAGGTGGATGTGCACATGAGATAACTGTGAGTCCATAGTGACCTCCCTCCCAGAGCAGCTGCCATCGCTACTCCTCTTCTGAAAACAGTTGTAGTGATTGCACAGGGAAGCGAGACTCTGAGGAGGCACCCGGTGCTAACGCTGACTTCTCCCAGCTTAAATGAAAAGCGGTGGGGAGAAATGAAAATTTTCAGAAGAGGAGACCTGATGTGCATAATGCATAGAAAGCCATGGGACAGGGTTTTTACAAGGGCTTTAAATCACCATTTTTTCCGCTGCTGTATGAGAGTCCTGGAATTTACCACTGCACATGTGCAATGCAGAGATTCTCCTTAGAGAAACATGTGAACACGTCACCGTGGATATTTAGAGTGACTTGAGAAAATAGTTGTGGTAGTGAAAAGGGCTCCTATTTTCTACAAATTTAAGGGCAAACTGCTATACTATTTAGCTCCTGCTTTTGTCAAAATTACTTTCACCAAAAATTAATGTGGACTTTTGTAAGCCAAAACAAGGGAGCAGAGTCTGTTTGGTAACATTTTCCTGAGTGCCGCTTTTCCCAACGCAGGTAATGGAGAAGCGATTGTTTTGCACTGAAAGGTTCTGTGCTATAGTCCAAGGAGGATGTTCACAAGTTGCAGAAGTTTACTGGATACTTTTTTCCTCTCTCTTTTGGGGAGTTTATTAAAAAAAAAAGTGTTTAAAAATAGAAAAAAGTTCTTTCTAAGTCGAAGCTGATTTCTAAACTTCTGATGAGCTTTTAGGCAACTCGTTGTTTGATAGCATTTCTGACCATCCATAATTTAAATAATTGTACTTTTGAGAAATATATTATCCAGTGAGATCTTTTCCTTATTTTCTCTTAATGAGTGGCCCTGTTCATTGAGAAGAAATGTGTAAATAATATTATTACCAGGGAGGAGAGTTAGTAGCCTTTAATGGTTTAAATTCTGTTGAAGAATCACGGCCATGAAGAACTCACACGAATAGTCCCGGTGTACACAACAGGACTCTTCATGCGGTAAAATTATTCACGCGAGTGTTTGAGAGCTAAATGTCAGTGTTCCTCTCCCACATTCCTCCTGTTCCTCCATGAAAGCAAGCCAGCACATGAACATTAGAAGGCATTTTTAGTCTAATATGTCCCAAATAAGAATTTAATCTAGATTAAACAACTACTTTGCATATCTGCTGTAACTGTTAATTATTGGAAATGCTTTCAATTTCTCTATTCCTTTTCTAGCTTTTAGTTCTTGATTTAAATCATATGTAATGTTTCTACTTGGTGTGTTCATTTGATATTTAATGTTTAGAATATCTGTTTATTACAACTGAACAATCTCTACAGCTAGCTGCATTTTATAGAAAGTGAATTTATTACTCTAAAAAGGTTCTGGAATGAGTGATTTATCGAAGACGCAAAAAGAGCTCAAACTTCTGACCTGCCAACAAGGCACTGCATGTTTGATTAATTGTAAATGCGTATTCAAAGCATATATAATAAGCTGTAGTATACTTACCGAAGACATACTGTCTGTAAAAAGCTGTCATTTTTGTCTGACATGAGGTTACTTTAAAAGTCGCAATTTGCCCTGCAGGAACTGAAGTTATCCAATTACACTTCTTATTTATTACACTTAGTGCATTCTTGGTACAGCTGTTTCATGGATACATATTTTAATTAATTGATAAAAGAACTGTTTTTTCTGAACCAGTTACTAAACCTGATCACAATAGACCTGTGGGTATTTGGAAGTAGGTATGCAGAAATTTCCGTAATATTTTTTTTGAGGGGGTTTGGTATTTTTGGTCTACTGTATTATCCTGGGTGCTAATGGTGGGATAAAAACATAACTGCCTTTAATTTAGGCTGATTGTGAGACAACTCTCTATGTGACCTACAGCTGCTGAGAAAGCAAACTGATTCACCCTATAATTAGGTCTCTGCAGCACCTTCCTCCTACAGAAATGGGCAGATGGATGCCTGGTTGTTTTTCTGTGGTCACCAATGCAACCCAGGGACCCATGTGAGTGACAGGTACTTACTTTCATATGGAATTTTTAATCATGGCTTAACACTTGTCAGCTTCAAAGTATACACTGTTGGGAAATTAGTGGCACATCACGTGATACAGCAGTTGTAAGTCTGCAAGGAAAACAGATTGTTTGATTATTATTTTTTTCCGTGGCTAAGGTTAGCTGTCTGGACAGCTGGGAGTCACGCCTTCAAGATATGCTGCTTTATCTGATTGGTCTCAGTCTTGATCTGGCACATCAAAGGAAACGTGAGGAAGTTTCAAGCAGAGATCATTTTGCAAGTCCAAAGACGAGGGTGAGGTCAAGTTCGCTTGCATTTTCACAGTATCTCATTACAAACATAAAACAAAGCGCCACGCAGGCAGGGTAAGGTTTAGTGTGGCAGTGGTTTTCACCTTCAGGAGATTTACATTGCTGGGGTATTTTTCATGTTCTGTTTACCAGCATCAAAGAAAACCACAGTAAAGAAAGCGCACTTACATTTTTTTTAAAGGTGACCCTTCTAGGGAACAAGCATATGGTGACTTTAAGTTTTGATGTTTAACTTGCACAGGCGTTGCCAACATCTCATGGGGCCGCAGGGTAATGTCAGCATTTAGTTATGGAGTAAATTGTCATTATTCGTGTTACATCAATTTAGCTCATAATGTTCTTGTAACTGCTTTTCTCCTGTAGGAAACTACCACATCTTCCATGCATTCAGAACTGTGGAGATTACTGCAGGAGTCTATGGGGTGGGAAAATACAGCATTATTATTGTTGTTGTTAATAATAATAATAATATAATATAGTGTCCTTTATGGTTATTGTGAGCTGTGTGTGAAACTCCAGAATTTTAGCCTGGAGGATGAATGGAGCTGTCTCTGCCCTGTGAGGCTCACCAAACAATGGATGAGCATCGCCTTACAAAGCTAACCCTGCCTGCTCCCTTCTCTCTGGACAAACTCTGTTCCAGTCTCAGGGCTGGCTCCTCAGTTTATTAAAATATTGTCTTAATTCCACTAAAGTCTTGTTGATATTTTCTAATTACTAATTTCTCGGAAAATGTTTAGCTCTTCAATGTGTGCGTTGTTATGCTGCAATATCAGTTTTTCTTACAGGGGAATCGTTAGTTAGCTGTACCCTTCAGTAAAACCACAATTTAAAATTTTGTTAGCTGTTGTAATGTGCATCAAATTCTGCAGTTGAGGAAGCATTTTGAGCAAGACACTGTGTACTCTTCAGTAGCGTGAAATGCTATTTCGTGTGTGCTGAGCTTGGGGAACAGACCTGCACACTTGTGATCGTCACAGTGTAAATGTTATATTTCTCAACATCTACCAAGAGAAGCAGAAGTTGGGAGAGTTTTCCTCTCCAAAAATACAAATGCAGAAGAGGTAAGAACACATGCTGTCACTGGGTACGTCTGAGCGATTCCCACGGGGTTGCTGGGTATCAGCGTTTCGGCACTTTGTTCAGCTCTGTACGCAGGAGGCCATGGGCGGGCAGTCATAGTCAATGCTTGATGTGATACACACTCAGGGAAAGCACTTTGTTTCCTTAAGCATTTTCACATTTGGGGCTTTTTATGTACAGCTCCATTAAAAGCGGGAATATAGAAGATGCAGATACATGCTAAAGAATCTTTCTTGAGGTCTTCAGATGTCTTCATCTGTGATTTTAAAAAGTAAGATCATCCTCCAATCTAAAAATCCTTGCGGTGAAATAAGTCAGCCTTCTTTCATTAAGATTTTTTTTTAGAAATGCCATGAAAACATAAGATTATAAATTGGCTGTAGAATATCTTAATAGCTGTCATGCAAATTATTCTACTACTCTAATCACATAAATAAGCACAATCAACACATTATGTAAATGGCCACAATAATGGGCACCTTTCTGAATCTTTTGGGGATCTCTTTTCAGAGAGGTAATTACTGGTGCAAACTATGTCATAGTAAAATTAAAGTGAAGTGGATGATGTGTTGCTAGACAAAACTTGAAAAGATAGGGCACTGAAACTAGAAACTAGCTATGGTTTTACTTTATTGTAAATTTGTACAGTCTCAAAGGTTTTAGTCCGTTTTGGATTTAGAAGTAGGTGGGTGGTGATGGTTCTTTTGTCTTAAGAAAAGCACCTTTTACAATCAAAAGACCACAGTCCTGGGATGCTCTGGTCACTTGAATGGTTATTAGGGACTGCTGTGCACAAGCTGGAACAAAACTCAGTGCAAATCCCTGCTGGGCTCCGAGAGGAGGATGATACAAAAAGGAGCGTGACATGTTCTCATGTCTCCTTTGCCTGTCTTAATAAAAGCTGGAGGATTTCATAGGGAATAATATTATGTGCGTGCTCAGCTATCCTACCACAATCAACGTAGAAGTACCCTCACATTAGGTTCAAAAGGCTCAGTGTTGGGTGTTAGGACAATTCCTGCATAATTTTTGTTGTTTTCTTTAGAAGTCCCTTCGTTTACAAATTCTGAGTGTCTCAAAGTATTTCTCTGCTTTTTGTGCTTTTCATAATTTTTTCGTAATACCATGAAACCATGTTTAACTTCATGTAGCACTTTCTTCCAGGGAGAGCTGATTTCTGTACAAATTTATCCCGATCAATCTGGGTCCAATCTGTTACTGGCTTTATCAGATAGAAATGGATGATATCAGTGAAACTGGCATATTGCTCCTAACCCTTCCTGATAGTACATTCAATACTTGGAAATACCAAAGGTCTAAATTTAAAGGAGGATCTGTAAAATCACTGTCCCCTTTCCAAGAAAAAGGGGCAATTCCTATAATATATATCTCATCTTTCTAAAAGTCTTGCTCTGAAATCACTTTGCTGCTGTTTGGTCTTTATTCCCGTTTAAATTCTAAGGCATGCTATATTCCCCCAAAATACATCCCTAGCTTTTAACTTTTCCTTGTTACTTTGCAGAGGGTTTTATTTATAACAGTAAAGAATATTTACCTCTAAGTCAACTTGTTTTTTGAGGCAAGTCCTTCCATTAGTAAATTTCGAAGAGCAAATCAATCCCTTAAACTGCCACAGTTTTTATCCTAATTATTTTTCCATTTGCTGTGAGTTGTTCTTATTCAATATCTGCATTAATATAACTTTGGTCTTCTCCCTTTTAAAAATAATATTAATACTCATTTACGTCCCTTTCCTTTCAGCTTTATTAAGGCATTATTGACTCTCACCTTTGTAATAGCTGTCTTCGAAGTTTGTGATGTTGGTGATAAACGTGCACATTTGCTGCTACCGCTGGCTGGCATTAGCCATAAAGTATCTACTTCAGCTCAAATTCAGCTCCCGGTTCTCCTAAGGTACTGTCAAGAATCCTTCTCTCCTAGCCAGAGGAGCAAGGAGACCAATTTCAACATTTTAAGAGCTGCAGTTCAGTATAATCTTGTTTACAGTCAAGAATATCTCCTCCTTAAGTATTTTCTTACCCTTTCTTGCTTAACAGAAATCCTTTGGATGTTTCTGATAGAGTATGTCTCCTGCACAGTCTGTGCTAAAATATCCCGACATTCCAAGACAACGGTGGCATGAATCTGAATTGTAACTGTAGTAAATTTTTGTGGGTGTTACTGCCCTTTTGGCTCTCTGTGGCACATCATATCTTTAATCCATGGAGTCAGACTCCCCTCCGTCATGTCTGTGACTGTGCACAAAAAGAATAGCTACCCAGTAACATAATACAGCTCGGTGATGTATACTTGTGACTTTGCTAATTTGGAGGTGTGATTACTGACTACAAGAAGAATCTGGCAAGATACAGGTTCTTATTTTGGTCCTAGATAAAAATGGCATGCCTTCTGTAAACACGTGATGGGCTGTATGGAAGAAAATATTGTTTGTGTTCATCTGATAATCTGCATTTTTAGCTTATTCAGTCAACTGCTGGAGTTTGAAAAGGGAAGACAAAACCAAAAGGAGATAGTTTTGGAGACAAGTGCTAGCCAGTCTGTGATACTAGTTAAAAAAACTTCAGTGGCATCATGAGTCAATTTTAAGGGCTTAAAAGAAATTCTGACAAGATTTTCCCTGTTAACAAAGTTTGTGTGTTACGATTTCTGTATATTCTGTTGTCAATTTGTAATCGATATGATACACACACACATATTTTTACCAGGTTAACAGCAGAGGTTCAAACAAAGCACATTTGTACAGCACGTACAACAGCTTTACCTCACTGTAATTTAGTCTTTTCATTCCTTTCTTCTCACGTTCACATGGATTCCTTGTGTGCTGATATTTGTGCTAATGATGTGTGTCTTTTTCTAAGGCTTTGGAAGGAGTAGTGTTAGCACCTTCCCGCTGGAGCTGAGACACCGGTCTGCGTAACAACAGGTTGGGAAGATGATCTAAAAGCTGCAGAATAATATTGCAAAGTCTTGGCCCAGGGGAAAGGCTAGAGCAGTATCAAGTCATCCCAGAAGATTTGACTTCTGCTACAAAAGACTTGCTTTATTCAAATATATTGGAAAACTGCATATTACTAAGCTTTCATAGGGTCAGTCTGTGAGGAGGTGCTGTACAGTACTAGCTGGTAGAGCCACTCTCTGAACATAGGCTGCCTCAAACCCAAATGTGATGTTCCCTGATTTATTTTTTTTTTCATTCAATGTATTAATTCTTTTGCTACAGTTACTCCCTAATTTACACATAAATGGGCCAGTCCCCTTCTGTTCCTGTCTATCTGAAAAGCAGATGAGAGATTTCATTTTCCCTCACTCACTTTTCAGTAGAACACAATAACATTTCTTTTTAAGAAGAAAACTCATGCTAGGGGTCTTGCATTTTGACAGGCAACATTTAAAATACCAAAGACTGATGGCCTCTTGTATCCAAAATTCCATGTTATAAAATGCAGTTTGAATTACTCTCAGTTGGTTTGGAACATCTTTTTTCTAGGCATAAGCCAAATTTTCCCCCCCTCTGGCTCACAGAGAAATATATGCTAGATAATGCAATACGTAATGCATTATTTTTTGCTCACTGCGAGATGTCTTTTAAATATGCACATTGTATATATGTATGCATATTGCAAGCTAACTGTAAGAAACCTTAATACAATCTACACTGGATACTCATGTAGATTATTCTGGTATTTTAGCGTATATAATGGAAATAACTCTTTTACAATTAAAAAATGACAGAAAAATTTCTTGGGATCCAACTTCCTAGCCAACGCATCCTGCAGTACTTCAATATACGTTATAGTTCATGTTGTTAAGAGTACAATGTAGTGATCCTACATTTGCTTATAGGATATCTGTGGTGTGACAGTTGCTACACATACCTATCTATCCTGCTGGTTTTACAAACACTGTTTCCCAACATTGCTGCTGTACCTGACTTTTCCTTTTTAGCAAGATGGGGTTTTAAACAGTAATTGCATTTGAGGGGCTTCTTTAAAGGGTTTTCTCTTCCCTTGAAGGGCTTTCTGGCCTCTGATATCTCCAAGTTCTGGAAACTTAAGGCTAAATGCTTCTGTTAGACTGGTTTAGGTGAATGTGGACTTTCAGGAGGGACATTCACACGTACTTCACATTCGGCACTAAGGAACGGACCTAACAAGTAGACAGGTGTCACGGACAAAGTGTTTTGCTTATACCTCTAAGCCAGTTGTAACCAACAGGTACTTCTTTAGCAGCCTTGCATAGGACTCACTTCTGTGTGGGATAAGGATGGATCTTAAGGTTGTTGACAACATAAATGAATGTCAGGAAAATTAATTCACTGTGTTGTCTTCTAGGCCTTTGTTTCATCTCTGGAGGAAGATGGAGGAAACCCGTGCCAGAAAAATCCACCGAGAGATATTTTTTTAAAAAAAGACATCATCTGACTTGAAGTCCCTGAGCCAGAAATTGCTGGAAGCTGGGAGAGGACACCTGGAAAAGTACCGCTTACTCTCCTATTACAGTCTTCTATATTTACTTTCTATCACACAAGGTAATTTGGCTTAACCTGGTACAGCTGTTCTTATGTTTTACACTCAGATTTATATGGATTTTTTTTTGATACATAGTGGATATTTACACATCTATTTTAGCTAGGATGTGGTATAGTTCTTTCTAAATCCCCTGTAGAGCCAGTGGGGAGTGAAATATTCCTGCAGAAGGTGTTCCAGAGAGAAAGCCTAGCTTGGGTTCTCTTTCTCCAGGTAATCCTCTGTCCACTGATAGCAGGGGGAGATAAAACAGTTGAGCTGGCTGATATAAGCTGCACAGTGTTGAGTGGTTTCTCCTGACCCCAGCCTGTCCATCACCGCTGAATGTATTCCCTTAACACAGAACATGCACAATCTGTGGCAAGCACTGCGTAACAAAAATCTGTGTTGCGCTGTATCAAAATACCACATCAGATTTAACCAAGAATCACAATCATAATGCAATTACTCTATTTCATAGCTACAAGGAGCACAAGACACGATGGGGCTTTTTGTTGGATACGTGTGGCTTTTTATCACTACATTTATTTTAAGCTGCAGTGTAAAATCTACTGTATCTCTCAAGCCCCTGAGGGGACATCTCTTGACTCTTCTGACTGTCTCTCAGCATGGTGGAGCGGGCAGCTCAGCGTGCCTGTGCATAGCTGTCCTTCTGGCGGTGTATCCCTTTGCTGCCGCAAGCAGAGAGCCCCACAGAGAAGCAACGTGCAAAGATTTGCCCGTGCAAGTTGGGACGGAGGAGGGAGGACTGTGGGAGGTGGCGGGAGGCTACCACGGTTTGGAGGCACCAGTGTCAATGCTGGGGACCGAACATGCTCCTCGAGCTGTGATGGAGCTGCCATGGCACTTGGTCCCACTGGCTCCAGCCCTGCCTGGGTTTTCTTGCTTTATATGAGAGAACCAGCAGAATAACAAAAGACTATTTCTAACACATTTCACCGGGTTTTTTTCCCCACTTTGTCTGGGATTATTCTGAACATAGCTTAAACCCTAGTGCCCTCTTCTGTTTTTGAAATAGGTGTCAGAGCTCTGCACACCTGTCCCTGCAGCTCCAGCTCCGCAGGCAGTGGCAGACAATTGTTTGAAGTTAGGCAAGCATTTTGGGGACACAGATATTTTAATTTGTAATCAGCTTTAAAGCCTTCAACATTTACTGTGATCAGAAACAGGAGCTTAGGCAGGAATTAGTCCTTCCTATTTATAAAAAAACATTTTTTGCTTCCCTGGCAGGAGCTGTAGGCTTGATCTGAAGTCTGCGGAAGTAAAAGGATAAACCCTTATCAGCTCTGGCTCAGCCCTTAACACAGCAAGTTCTTTGGCCAGGAGAGTCACTTAGGTTGAAAGAGGCGTACTATTACAAGATCTTCAAGGGACAAATACTAATTAAGGTTAATCTTGTTAAAAAATGTTACTTTTTTTGACATATTTAGCATGGGGAATACTGGTAAGTGGTAATTCTACAATTCCTTGGTTTTGGGAGGCTTTTCAATGCTACTAAACCATATTCAGTTTGCGTGTACATATATCTAGACAGACGTATGTAATGCATATTAGGTATAGCTCTCAGATAGCTACAGACTGTATGAATAAGTTCATTCATCATTTAGAGGCTGCCACCCCTGAGATGGAAGGCAGCAGCTGTCAAGGAGCACACAGCAGCGCTGCACAGCAGTCTGAGGGCGTGTTCAGCAATGCTGCATCCAGTTTGCACTGTAGGGTGATTCCATGCAAGGGGAAGTAGAAACCTCTTTTTAAAAAAATTGTGTGTTTATTTTCTAAAATCATCTTAAAAATCACATTTTTATACGGATAACCATGCAAAGAAAAATTAATAAAATATTTGCCCTTAAGGCACTTTTTCTGTCCAAAGTATGCTAAATGTTGCTAAATCTTCATATGCTAAAGTTACTGCAAAATAAGGTTATGAATTAATTTTCACAGTACTGGCTTTTCTAAACAGTGGCTGTTCGCTTATGTTTTAAGCAGCTAATATTCTACAATCTGAGAGCTGTGCAACTGCAAATAAACATTCTCTACTGACAAAACTATTTGTTGATAATTTTAGATGGGAATTGTTGAGACTGATGGGCAGATTAACACTAGAGGCCTCTCTAGCAAGAGGTTTATCAGCACATTAAGCAACAAAAGGGATATTTATAGCATTTTCTTTTCCCAGCTCTATATTGCCATCTTGAGTCTCTTGCTGGCTTTGAAAGAAAATCTAGGTTGGGGCGTGACATGTATAGAGACAAAGGGAAAATAGATCCCCAGTCCTGATGACCGTAGCCCTCTCCAGTCGTCAGGTGTAAGTCATCAACTACAAGAGGAACAATTTTATTTAGTTTAATTGAGATTATACACGTTGTGACAAACAATAGCAAAGAGTTGGAGCGGAATGCAGGGGCAGCGTGATATTAGTGGAAATTTATTGTTAAGGAGTGGCAGAATAAAGTTCTTGGAAAGCAGCTGAGCTCAGGCCCGATGTGGAATTCCTGGATAGGTGCGTACACAGGCACCGCTGGCAGTGGCTGCCAGCGTTCAGTGTATTGCAGGGGGGTAGAGAAATACTGGAAGCACTGTCTTACCCGTTACGCAGGTGGTTTGATACCATTCTCTTTTTCCTAAATTGCTCTTCACAATTTTTCACCTTCCTCTGAAAATCAGTGAGATAGGACAGACTGGGTGTTGTGGTTCCCATGATTCTAACTACATACTAAAAAAAATTCTACAGATTTCCAAGTCCCTTGGGATAGATGACATACAGAGCAGAAGCCCGAGACCTTCCTATAAGGGCATTTCTCCACCTCCTCCTGCTTTCTACTTTGTAGTGTTCAGACTTCTTTTTATAGTTTTATAACTTTTAAAGTCTTTTTTTTTTTCTTATTATTCCCCATTGTCTCCCATTGCCTTATTTCACACTTGATGACAGTATTTTCAGTCAGTATTCAGAACTCAGTATTTTATGAGTAATCACTGTCCCAGGCAGCAGAATATGACTCTGAGATCACTGTTACTAATTGAATACTTGGTGGGGGATCTTTTCCCCTCCACTGAGTGCTTGACATATACTAAAAATAAGCTGCTAAAATTTGATGCTAATAAAATCTACTGTCCATAGTAGCCTGTTTTAGATTCTGGGGTGTATTTGCGCATCGTATTAGCAATCCCAAGTACTTTCTTCCAAAGAGAGGATACTGTTTTAAGGTGCCATTTACACTCCTTGTTAATAAATCTCATAGCAGAAGCTGACACACACTTTAAACCGTGCGAACACAGGGTTAAATTTTAAACCCTGATGAAAACAGCCTGAGCTGGATTTTCCACCTGGCTTTCTGCTGCTGCTGTACCACAGCAAATACTGGTCCTCTCCCTCCGCTTGTTGGCCTGGGAGTTGCTGCGGTGTGTGCCAAGCTGGCACAACCAGCTTCCAGACCCTCCTGACTGCTGCAGGGGATACGTTGTGGTGAGACACGGATGTGACATTCATTAATGCCCAAATGGAAGTAAAACTTTGAAAGTGTTAAGCCTTAAGACCATTACTCTATGGAATAACTGGCACAAAGTGGGGGAGGGAAAAAAAAAGTAAGTTGCCTGCCGCAGCTGAACAAGTGATTCCTCAATTCTCTGGAAACATCAATTCACTACTTTTTTGTGGTTGTGTACTCATTTAAGTACTTGTGTTGCCGCCTTAGGATTTGTATGGTTCTTCAGACTCTGGTTATGTATCAGCCTTTGCATTTCTCCAATAGCCTGATTTATCGGATCCTGCCTTCTGTAATCTGACTGCTGGTAACAGTCTTCCAGCAAAGCACTTTGGCACACCCATTTTAAGTTCTCATTCATAGAGCTGATTATTTTTATTAACATTCTTGGAGATAATCTTAGGATGGTGTGTATTTGCATTTGTACTGGTGTTACCACACAGCTGATGTGCTGCTTTCAATGCTCCTTTTTATGTATTTCCTGCAAGTGCCACATGAAATGATCGTGGGATTCTTGGAAAAACAACAGGAAATGATATAATGGTGCCCACAAGTTCTGTGTATTGACTTTTCCATGGACTTGCTAGACTCAGCCTAAAAATCGTTGGTAAAACAAAGATAGCTGATCTAATTCTCTGTTCTTGATTCTTGTTTGTATGCTAGAAGTCCTGGCCTTTTGCTGTTTTATTATGGAAAAAAAAAACCAACAAACAAACAAAAAAAAACAAAACAAAACAAAAAAAACCAACAAAAAAACCCGAAAAAACCAGAACCTGGAAGAAGAGAAAAATAAGTAATTGTGGAGATTATTGTAGTTTTGATTATAGGGATACTTAATTTAGTTGTTTCACATTCCTAAGTAACTATTAGCAGGAATTCACATGGACACGCTGATATTTGCAAGTAAGTTACAGCTTGCACTAAGGTGCAGCAGAAATGTCTGTATAATAGAGTCATAGCTCTGATATAAAATTTGTAGGACATGGAATAAGTAATTGCCTTTTAAGTCTACCTCAGTACATTCAAACCCTAAAAGGTAACCTATAAAAATGGAGGAAAGCTACAGGGAAAACTGTTGTCTGTGGCATTGTTCCTCGGTAGCCTTACAGGGGTCATGGGCTGTGGGGGACAAGACAAATATTTCAGTGGAAAATTATAGAAAATCACCCAATGTCAGTGTCACAGAAACAGGAATAGCTGCAAAGTCTGTGCTTTTGGCCATGACTAAGGGGATCTCAAAGTGCTTCTTGGAAGATTTGGAATATTTATAGCTGAGAATTCAAAATCGTTATGTCTTTGTTGGCTTGAGTATAGCTTTTCTTTGGAAGATATGACGACTCCAGTTTATTGTGCTGAATTCACCAAACAACTTTCCCCTCTTATGAATTTAGTTTCCATCTAAGGGATAATTTATCCCCTAGATGCTAGCAATAAACAAGACTTATTACATTGTTTAAAGCCTTCCAGCCTCATTTGGATAATTCCTTCAGTAAATTCCCTCCTCATCCGGGATGATTCCTCAATAAATCCCCCAGGCCAAGTTGGGTTTTCACTACATTCCTTTAAAGTCTCATCACTGGCTGAGTCCCAAGAGATGTCTCAGTTGAGTGAAGTGTTGGGTGGTGAAACTGCATCCTCGCTTGCCAGGAAAAGCGCCGTCTCCTCACTTGTGCTGTGCTTGTTGACAGTGGCTTGCCAGGAGCCTTTGCTGATGCTCCTACCTTGTGCCTTCCCCATAGATGGTACTGTAGGATGTATGAACACTGTTTTAAACTCATAGTCACAAACCCAAGGAAATGAAAAGAGCAGCCTGCCTTCTCCAAAAGCTGCAATAAGTCCTTTGCTGTGTTAAAGTAACTCTGGTACCAGGAACAGTCTCATCTTACCAGGATGAGGTCAAAAAGTGCTATTTTGCCCTAAAGCAGGATATTTTACTTGAAGAGTAGATGAAATGAATCTCTCCTGATCTCTCCATTGCAACTGCTGGATGGTTTCCAAGACTCTAGCAAGCCTATGTGGCATTAGCTCAAGTACTTCAGGATTCCTGCGGTCTGAAAAAAAGACATAATCTAGAAATGCTGCTTTAGTTCTTTATTCATGGTGCTCGACGCTCTTTAATGAGGCAGAGGACAGAACGTGGTGGCAGACCTCAGTGGCTGCATTACTGAGCCTTTCAGAAGGACTTAAACCAAGTACAGTTGCCCTGGTTATAGCTCATCAGTCCCAGACTTTACCCTTTTTAGAACAGACATGCTGACAGTTGTCCTGAAGCATTAAGCACCTTCATGGTGATTTAAAAAAAACAACAACAAAAAACCCCCACCCCAAACAGCACTTGGGGTGTGTCTGCTGTGTACATTCTAACTCCGCAGGCAGGAGGTTCTCAGACCCACCGTGATGCCCGAGTTTCCTACTTCACAATTGTTTGGAATGGGAGATGGATTTGTATTTACTGAATGAGAACACCTCCTCTTCAGCATTTATTTTGTGAAGTCAGACAACCTGCAACAGAAATTCTGAATAAACCTGACATCAGCTGAATGTAGTAATATACCGAACAGAAAGTTTACTGAAAAATCTTTAACTTCTGCCCCTCCAGCACAAACCCACTGTATTATTGCACTTTGCATGCTATCTGCTGTTTGGGAGTTTAGACTGATTGGAGAGTCTGCAAGTGAAAACAAAAAGTATCAGAAACTTCTATCATGTTTCTTGAAAAAATATTGCTCTTACTTACTTGTTCACTTAATTTTTTTCCCACAGCAGATTTTTGTAGCTGTGTTAAACTCCTATCAAAAAGATTTGATTCACCTGAGGAGGTAAATGAGACCAATAAGTTTTGCCATGATTGAGAATGAAGAAAAATTAAGCCTCTTTTCATTATACTTACATGTTAGGCAGTGCAAAAATTCAGGTTTTGTGCTCACAGTGGAAACACTGACCATTTTTAAGTACTCATAATGTTCTGAACATTGTTGCTAAAACAGCTACTCTTTGTTTTCTGACAGACTGTATGAAATGTCAGGTAACACACTTCCAGAGGATGAACTATCTTCCCACTTTATTGTTTTAATCAGTGTGAAAGGCGTGATTTCATTCCCTATCCAATTTCATTTCTGAGTATGTTCATTTTGATAGGTTAAGTATTTTCATGATTTATCTGCTAATCATTAGAAGCCCATTTGGCCTCAGTTCAGCGACTGCTGTGTCCTCAGTTTCAAGCTGGGATTAACACAGTACTGAGAAATCCAAAACAAGTCTATGCAATGGAATTAGGGTATTTTGCACACACTGGGGTGGGAACAAATAGGGCTGATTGTATGGGTCGTCTGTACCCTCTCCACCTGCACCCGTAAAGGTCAGGATTTTCACTGGTTAAGGCAACTTCCTTAGCAGTGTTTAATTACCGGAAAAAAAAGTGCATGCAATGACAGAAGTGGCAGTTTATCATGTAATTAAATTGGTCTTGCACTGTTTTAGAGAAATGTTATTGAGCTGGGTGAATAATTGTATGTACTTCCATTGTAGTGGCTGTACAGTAAATGGATTCATGAATCTTCCCTGGAATGGAACATGGCTTTCTGAAAATGAACCACTTGGCAGCAGTCAGGACAGGTGAGATTAACTTCTGGCACTATCACATATTTGTTCAGCACAAATCTGAAAATAAATATATATCTATAAATCAGAGGTTAGCTTTGTTAGGATCCTTTCCCAATACCAAATTAAATGCCTGAAAAACCTTGCTCTATCTATCATTCTTATCTAATAGAAAATAATTAGTGTTATTTATTTATGGAATTATGGATAGTAATGATTTATACAGCATTATCTATATAACTAAATCTTTATTAGAAATAAGCCTGAGCAATGAAATTAAGGGATTAAATTTTTTTAGATGTCTAGAATTTGGTCATGTTTTAATTTGGACTTGTCATAAAGATAGTACCAAGAAAAAGGTTTCTAGTAAGTCTCAGAGTGTACTGATAAATAAGAACTTGTCTTAAAAGTAATCTTTTTTAAAATACGATTAGGTGATTTCATAAAACCTTGTGTCTTAATTTCACTACCAAAGGCAGTGCTTGGACATGATATCAAGTTCTGCTTCCTGTTGTGCTATTATTAATCGAGAGAACCAAGCCTCCCAGACTTCCCTGGAAATAGGCTTATTCCCAAAAAGAAAAGTTGACATCTAGGATTATTAATGTCCCCAAAAGCTAACTCCTACTCTGCAAGATAAACAGAAATAGTTCAACCATCTGCAACAGTGTCAGTAGAGATAGATAACTTATATAATATCTGGAGTCAAGAAGAGAAGATAAGAAAATAATTAAAAGCCATACTATAGGCAATATCATACTTTGTGACAGCTACAATATTTAGGAAAGTACATATAGACTAAACATAGTTTTGATATCACTCCAGGACACCTACGAGAGAAATTACATAATTTTAACAGAACTTCAACTGCAATGAAATGCCTGGTTTGATCCCCTCTTGGAGAACCACGTTGTCATATTCCAGGATGATGCACTTGTTGCTCTTAGCTTTTTATGTTTTTAGTTATGCAGCGAGAGTTGACTGACAAACAGCAAATGTCATATGCCTCCTCCTCACCCTGTAACCAGAAGGCTGGGGTAAAAAGTGGGAGGGAAGAACAGAAGAGGAATAAATGAGAGCACAAGAAATTTGGCAGCACCAGAAACCACTATGTACAATGAAGTGCTGAATGACGCATTAAGGCGAACCACCTTAATTATAAATTACATGTGGTAAATTACAAGATAAAAGTATTTTAGAAACTAAATCCATCCCATATTGGTATGTTGCATTATCCTGAAGTGACCCTGGGCAGCCAAATGTTCTTGCAGTCTGTCCTTGGCTCCTTTTGCATTATACAGGTTCCTAAGCCAAATTTGCTAAGTTAAACATCTGAGCTGTAAATAAAGATCCCTAAGCCTACTGTGCTTTCCTTGTTCTAAGAGTCCCTTCACAGTATGGCCCAAATTCAACGAAGTACTTAATATGTACTTAAATCCCACTTAAATCAATGGGATTTAAACATTTGCTTAAATGCTTTGCTAAATCATGGCCTGTTAAACTGTCTATGTTAGAGATCAAATTGTAATTTATATTGCTGTGATTTTTTTTTTTTTTTCTGGTGTTATACATGAGCCCCCAAACTACATTTCACTGTAGTCTTGGTTGAACCAAAGCTGGAACTGTTTAGAGGAAATGTGTGCGAGACTTGTGCTCATCATGTGCAAGAAACAGGTTTTAATTATGTTGGGCATCAGCTATTGTAAACTTGTGTTCCAGTTAAAGGGAAGACAAATAAACTCAGTTAAGACTGAATGTTTTTCCAGCACTATCATTTTAAAGATGAGTAACGTGAAATTTTTTTCAGTAATGATTGCAACCCCTAGTAAATATGGGAACGTATAGTTTTTACAGAATGTAGGTACGTTAAAATATTTGAGGGGGAAAAAGAGTTTGAAGGGTTTTCTTCTTTTGCTGATTTGTTGGCAATCTTGTTTTGGTTGGTGGTTTTTTCCCTGGTGTTTTGTGTTTTTTTCTCCTCACCTCACCCCAAATACACCTAGGATTGATAAGGAAAACAGACTTTTGTAGCAGAGGAGGCAGCAAGAAAAGAAGTTGCCAAAAAGGCCATCAAGAATCCCCAGGTAATTTGGCATGTAGGGAAAATATGTTAAAAATATTATAACTATCTATACTAAAAAAATTTTTTAGGAGGGAATCACACGGTCCACTATGCCTGGGATGCCCAAAGAGATTACTTTGGCCTTATCACTGTTTTGTTGGAAAAGAGTGAGGACGGATGGTGGGAAAGCGAGGACTCTTCTTGACTTCTCCTGCAATGCAAGCTCTCTGCTTGTAGTGGAAATCAGCCAAAAGACAGCTCATATGCCAAGAAAGCCCAAGTTAAGAGACGGGTGGAAAATACCAGATGCTTAAATTTGCCTTGGATTTTCTCAAAGCTGCTGATACTGGCTTTCTGCTTAATTAGCCAAATAAGGGATGGACTGTGCTTCTTTTTCATGAACTTTCTTGGATCATGTAAGAATGAGTTAGCCACCTCTAGGGCACTGCTCTCCATGCAAGAGGAAGAGCTAGATGTTGGTTTCTTAAACAACCTTGACAGGAGATAGTTGCTGTAGAGGACATCCCATACTCCTCACCCACAGCACAGCTACCCTACCAGAATCGCCCCAAAATCGGGGTTCCTGAGGCAGCTTGTTGTCTGGAAGTTAGTTTACCTTTCCATCCTGGGAAGAAATTACTTTCAATGGGTACATTTTCCCAGCTAGACATGATTTATTTCCAGTCGAAGCACTGTGTCTTTTGTTCACTGCTTAGTGTTCTCTCAAGTAGCTAGGCTTTTACCAAGAGATCTCAGCATTTTGTCTATAACCTCAGGGGTATGGATGGACAAATAAGTCTCTCTGGGACATGAAGTGACCTTTCTGTAAAGGATGTTTTTTCACGGGCACCTGTAAGAATTCTTCAGTGGTTTTGTGCCTCCTGAAAGGTGAGAGTAAGTCAAACACGCACTGAGGTTGCTTAAATATGTAGAATCATAAGACCACAGAGAAGGGCATTTGACATAAAGAAAAGGTGAGTCTCTCAACAGAGGAAAAATTGTGTGATATTGATCAACTGTAGGATCAGCAGAGTGAAAAAAGCAAACGAGTTCTGGGGTGGAGTAGGTGGCATCCACAAATCCATTAATATTAGATAACATAATAACATTTAAAGTATACTTGTTCTTTGTGTCATTTGTTTTGCTGCATAAAAACAAAGCCTACAGAACTTTATTACTTTACCAGATATATCTGATATGGCCTTTTCAGACAGCAGATGTAAGTTGTCTGAAGACATATAATTTCATAGTAATTTTAGCATTCCATTTGTTTTCGTAATTTTGTAAGATATATATACTTATTCATCTGTATGTATCACTTTCAGAAAAATGAAACACATGCAGGATAGGTTGTAATTTAAAACAAATGGATATAAAGGTAGTGTTTATATTCAGAATATAGTTTAATAATAATTTAATACCAACATTTGGAATTCATGCATCATCATTTGAAAAAATCCTAGTTCAGAACATAAAAAATTCCAGAAATCAGAGTTCATTGCTGATAGCAATGCTTGCTAATTATTAATTGATATATATTATAAAAGTGTTTCTTACCAGCATTTCTTTTAATGTCTCCAGTGAGCCCTTGTAGGACTTCTGTGAAAGGGGGGCAACAGTAATTTGTTGTCCAAACTAACTTTCTTCTCATACTTCATCTGATGGTATGGTTTCTTCATCTTTGTGCATTCACTGAGGAATCTTTCTTTTGCAACTTCTTTTCTTCCCAAGCCTAGATAAAATTTATCACTATTTTTAAAAGTCTCATAATATTGCAGTGTGTGTTCTTTCACCTCAAAGGCTTATTTGTGAAATGTACAAGAAAGTGTTCAATGTTTTCACGTTCTTTTTTGAAGATTTAAAGTTTTCCCAAATATTTCCTAGTACCAACTCTTTTCTCGCAGCTATGAAGTGTAGATATAAAAAAGATGCTCCCTCTCATTTTCACATTCTTTATCACATTGAGTTAAATTCAAAGGGAAATGGAAAAGAAATTAAATTGCAATTATATGACTTTCTTCAAATGATCACAATCTGATTTCATTTCAAATAAAACATTAACAAAGTATTAATTTTTCTTGGTGGGAAATTCCATTAATGGAACAGTTTCCCATGGAAACAGAAACAAAATAATTAACTGTCTTTTTTGCATTAGTAATGAGATAAGTCTAAACTATAGTTTTGCCTGCTTTAGCATTTCTCTTATGTATTTATGCACAGGTCTAGGACCTCAACCTATACATGGTATGTTCTGGACCTTGTTTTGGCATGTCTTATCTCTCTTAATTCTCACACTTTTTAGAGGTTCTCAATTTCAAGCAGGCTACAAGAGAATCTCCTTCAGATTCTATAATAAGAAATAGGGAAAAAGATAAAAACATCTAATTTCAGTGACGCAATGACTGAAAGCATTTTTGAAACACAAATGAGAAATATGTCCAAATGCAAATTCTCATGCAAAGGTTCAAAGTTTCAAAATTAGATAATTTTCATGTACTCTTATGGTTGTTTTTTATTTAGAAAATTAAACTCCAGAAATGTCCGCCTAGCTAAATGAGGTTTCTGCAATGCTGAAATTAATCAATCAACTCTTCAATAAGAGCCAAGCCTCAAATCCACAAGCATGAAACAACAGCTTGTAATGGCTATATAAATTGATTTCAGAAGGTTAAATGTGCACATTCAGGGCTTAGAGAACAAAGTCTGTATGGCCTTATCCAAAAGGATATCTGTGTGACTCACATTACTCTGCATACACTGTAATCATGAAAATTAGGGGGCTGGGTTTAGATGAGGCCATGAAGTTTGATTCATGTTGGAAAGTTGGATCAGTTGGGTTTTTTTCTGATGAACGAGGTCTGTGGAAGTCTGACACTGAATCATTTTGTTCACTGCTGGGACAGGAAGAGGGATATAAAGCCCCAAAGGCACTAAATGTGTGTGTAAGGGTAGATTTTTTTGGGGCTGATGGTTGGGCACATTGAAAGGATAACAACGCGGTTTCTCGTCAGACCGAAATGAAAATCAAAGTCGGCAACAGTAGCTGGCTTCCATGCTAAGGTTGTGGCTGAGGTTGGCATCAGTACTTTGGCTAAAATTTAGAAGAATCAGTCTGAAATATGGGTGCATGGTAAGAAGGGGATGTCAATCTGTAAGTAATCGTGCCGAAAGCCTGACTGGGTAGAAATAGGTAGGCTTTGGTTTACTGTTTAGCCAAAAGTTTGCTCCAATATAGGCATATCAAACGGATTTGAATAAGCGTGAGAACTCTGAATGGCAGAGAAACCTGGTAACAGCTACATTTCAACCAAGAGAGGTATAAAGGATGCATTTTGTAGAAGTCGGGAGCTTTTCTCTGTGGGATTTTCCAAACTAAGGCTGTAATTAGGTACAGGCTAAAAAAGGGGACCTTGGGCTGTGTTGACATTGAATATCTGTTACAGAAGAGGTTCCCAGGCTAAAATCAATGTTATGTCCTTCAGACATCAGAAAATTATAGTTAGAGTAAGGGCACTTCCTAAACTAAAGTTTTTGTGATATTCATGCTAAAATTCAGGTAGGATAAGGCAGAATTTGGATTGCAGCTGTTCACATTAAGACAGACTGAGTAGGAGCCCTTGGCTTACATTTCTCTTTAGGTGGCGTTGATCTTCCTCGTCAGGGCAAGGTTTTCAGGGCTAGGTGACTTGCCAAGCTTTTCATACTCAGCCTTACATGGGGATTTATGCATATGTTCCTTGGCTGGCTTAGAGCTTCAGACTCACAGCCAGTGTCAAGCTAGGGCATGGAATGGCCAATTATAAAAAAAAAAACAACAAAATGAAAAGGGGTAGGTGGTACAGCAACCAGGCACTGTGAACAGTAATAAAAACAGACAAATGACACCCAAACACAGGAAAGACGAAAGGTTTGACAGTCAGTGTGATCAACACAAAAAGCCTAATTGCCGAAGACGGCAACATAGTGGCTTCAAAAGGCCTTCCAAAAAACATTTATCTCCAAAAAAGCAGGGGAAAAAAAAATCTGATGCTGATGATTTGAATCATGTGCAGCATATAACAAAAAGGTAAATGAGAATAAACTTTTTAAAAGGAAGAAAAAAAAAGACCTCAGAAAAAAGGAAAATTGTTTAATTCTTTTTTTTTTTTTCTTTTTATCCTTTTTTAACGAGGTCTTGACAAATCTCACTGGGATTTGCGTTTTGGAAAGAAGCAACTTCTTGGAGTGTCGATGTGCAGCTGAAATACTTGGAGCCCTTTGGCTGAGGTTCCACCTCCGGCGGCGATGCCACAGTCTCTGCAGCCACCTCGCGGGGAGCCCGTGCATGTTCGCTGAGGCGCAGCCGGAGAGGGACACTCACGGGGTGAACGGCACGTAGCCTTGCTCGTGAAATCTAAACTCCTCAGCTTTACTTCCTTGACAATTAATTTTTACTGGGTCAGAGTGAGCCAGTGTCCTACGGCACATGTCAGTGAGTAGAGGCTGTAAACGGTGGTAGATAATTTCTCCTTTACATTTAAATCCTCTCTGTGTGTCCCCAGTCAGCACAGACTTACTACAAAAGTACATGGAGTTTGGGGCACTGGCTGCAGAGCAGCTGGAGGTCCCTTTCACGCTGAAGCTACATCTGTCTCTTTAGGCTCTGCAATCCCCAGCTGCTGTCGGCTCCCCGAAGGAGCCCTGGCAGGGTTAGCTGTGTGACAGCAGTGCCGAAAGGCAGAATGGCGCATTACTGTTTTCTTCTTCCATCCACTTCGATGCCTTCTGTTTTCTTGAGCTCTCTGACCGTACCCTTACTGTTCCCACCCTGCCAACGGAACCAGCCCAATCCCACTTGGGGACGGCGTTTCCTTTCCCTTCATAACCACTGTACTGCCTCCCCCCCGGTCATCTTGGCAGTTCCTCACGCTGAGAATCGGTGAAACAAAGGATGCTCACTTCACCACAAATAGCACGCGTTCTCCTGAGGATCTTGTGGATTCAGCTTATAGGAAAGCAGAGCCCAAGGAAGCTCCTTCCTTCAGAAACAAATTTGTCCTGGCAGGATCAAGTGATGGAGGTACAGGCCATTCAAATTCTTCTCTAAGGACCCTTAATGCTTTTTGACGATGCTTATCCCTGTCCCGCGTCTGTCTGTTCTGCTGCCAGCAGTCAGCCTTTTGCCACAGCATGTGCCGTCATGTGCTCCAGTCCAAGCTTCCCTTTCTGCTTCTAGTGCTTCGTTGGCACTTTGGGTCCGAAAGGTAGCTGGAGGCTGTTAACCCAACCAGGTAGAAATATGTTTGTAACACTGAATTTTTCTTTGAATTGCTTAAGGGAACTTCCTGAAGATCTCTAGCAAGTTGACCTACCACCACCATCAACTACCAACACCACTACCAACCCCATATGAGCTGGCTGTGTTTAACCATCCACTTCCCAACAGGAGGATTCCAGTCCTCAGGTTTGTCTCCTAATGACCTTGTTTCCTTGATATGGTGCGTAGTGATATGGGTGATGGCTCATGGTTTCTGTTCTAAATGTATACCTGGTTTATTACGGGTAAATTTTGGAACTGGAAACCAAGATTATCTGTGCACCCTTTTGGGAGGCCATGGCAAAAGACTGCCACAAGAAGCTCACATCCAAAGCTTTGTGAAGAGCCAAGTAGTTGGAGAGGCTGTGGCCTCTACTTGCTCCTAAGGTTCCTCTGGCTTTGGTCCACCACTGAAGGTAGCTGTCAACTGCGCTTCAGAAATATGTACACAGAAAAAAAAAGATATTTTTTTTAAGACAGACATTTTCTTGCTGTCGGAGGGAATTGCACTCATATGAATGCTCAGAAACTATTATCCCCAACAGCTGATCTTGCGATGAAAAGGATTAAACAGCTGAACCACCTACGTTTGGGTAAAAAAGCAACATGAATTGATTAAGCAGTTGTCAACCGGATCTGAGATGTGGGATCAGATGAGAGCTAAATCAAAGTGTAATTACCAAGAGTGTAATAATTATAGACATGGCTATTTGGGTTTTGAAAGACGTTTGCTACTAAAAGGAAATTTTCAGACATCTCAACATTTCCCCTGTAATCTCTCAAGAGTCTGTCCTAACCTGGTAATTCATCTTCATATGTCACTTGTGTTATTTGCTGAAACATGGGCGGTTCACGAACCACCAGTGAAACTCACTGCTATTTGATCTTTTGGATATTCTGAGATCTAGACTTTGTGGCACAATTAGAGATGACAATATGCTGTTTATCATACCAGTCTCACAGAGGAATTCCTTTCAGATCAGTTTGGATACGGTATGAGTCATAGCATCCTGGATAACTGAGCTCCAGCATCAGGTCTGGTGCAACCTGTTCCCCTCCGATTCTTCCTGTTACCGTCTGGTAGCTGATGCATTGCTGTTTCCCACTTCTGTAAAACTGCATCTGCGGACGCTACCCCTAATCAGGAGACAAAGGCTTTAAGCATTGTTTTGATGCATTTTCTTTCCGTTATGGAATTTCCTGCTAGGTGCTGCACTGGCCAGAGTGAGAATATTACCATCAAGGATGAATACAGGAGAATTTTCACCTTCTAAAATGGAGATCGGTGATCCACTGCCTTGAAGCTTTCCTTTTCAGGTATTCTTGGTTCTGAATTGATCTATAGCAAATCACATTAATGTTAAATGTTGCAGGAAATTACTGCATGTCATCTCAAATGATAGAATCTTGTTTAGCTACATTTGTCTCGGATTCCAGTTGTTTTGTCTCTGCATATGTCTGTGGATTTATTGTTGGCTTTTTTTTCCTCAGAGAAGTGCAGGTTCCTAATCTCATTGATCTGGTTTTTTCATATCAGGTCATGTTGCAAATTCCAAATCAGGTTACAACAAAATCAGATTAGTTCCTTGTTCTTAAACAGAACAGCTTAAATGTCTGGGCCTGGTACTTAAAAATTCATATTTTACAGAATTTGTCTACTTTGGGTGTGCAGGGGGAGCAGAGCACTCAGTATTGGATGCATCACTCCCTTAATTGTATTTCAAGGAGAGTTTATGTAGTAAGCAAGCAGTGGATTATACTAATAGCTTGAGAAAGTGGTTTTCAGAAGAATGCTCTGGCAGTTGAAATGTCACTGCTGTTCCCAGCAAGTTGCATTTACCTTCTTCAGAAACTCATGTGAACGTGACATATCACGGAGTCTGCACTCCAATGTTGTTTTATGATCTGGCACTTACAAAATATTGATTTTATTATTCATCATTACAAGAAGAAATAGATTTGTTCTATGACAGACAAGGGAGTCACATTTCTAGGAAACGCATTACTCACGTGAATCGGATGTTCTCTTTTGTATCAAAAATATCTAATTACTTATGAGAGCTTCACCTTTCAGCAGGTGTTGTTTCTGTAAATGTATGAGTTTATTCTAGGTCAGATAGTATGGGACCAGACTTTGAAGACGGCTGTATCGCATTCCCACATCTTCAGCTGCTCCATGATGGACAATTAACTAAGATGATGTCTTCGTTGTATACAAACAGTATTTTCAAGGTCTTTATGGCTGGAATCTTTGGTCCCACCAGAGCATTTTCAAAGCCCTTAGAAAGCACTGGAAAAACTGCCAAGAACCTTCAGCAGGCTTTGAATCAGATCCTGAATATCCCTTCATTTAGGTTTGCTGTCAAGAAGTGTTAATAACAATAATACTCATTTCTCTAGTCATCTGCAGATATTAAGCATTTAATGTGGCATTGAATGTTTATGCCATACAGAAGTAGTGCCTAAAAAGTTCACTGAAGACTTCAGCAAAAAGGATAAAGTAAAAAACATTCTATTCTTAATGTTTCTGGTATTAAAATTAAAAAAAGCAGCCCTAGAGAAAAAGTGATGCAGTCCATATATCTCGGAGAGCAAGAAAGAATAATAAAAATATCTTGCATGTTACACAGGTTCTCTTTTTTTTTGTTCCTAGTTAATTGCTCACTATTATTAATGAATTCAAAGAATGGTCTTTGAGTTTTAAATGTTGATCTGGATTTTAAATGGGGATTTAACTGTTTCTGGACTTCCACATCAATTTCCTGTGACCTCAGTATTCTTGGGCTTATCTCAGCTTCCCAGTGCCATCTTAACGCTGTGCAATTTCACCAGATACACACAACTGTGTCTGGAGTTGTTTTTCAGCTAGAAGTGTCCTGTCACAAGTGTACTGCAAGTAAGTTAGCTGAAAGAAAAAGAAGGGGGAATAATAAAAAACCCAAAACACTGAATAATGGTATGAGTTAAGATTATTACTATTTGAATGGACGATATAGCTGAAGTCCCAAATTGTGCCAATTACTAGTTCAAGAACTGTAATTGTGGCAGAGTTGCTAGTCAAATGGCCAAGGAAAACACGTCAAGCCTTCCAAACAAAATTGTTATAATTGAAAAGAATTTTTCAGGTCAGAATATGTCCTAATAAACCATTCACCTTTTTTCTTGTTTAGCTGAAAACATCTTCAATTTTTTTTTTTCTTTTTTTTTTGCTTTCCCAAGAGCTAATCTGAATTTTATTAAAGAGAAAACACATTTACCAGATGAACCCTTAACTCTGATCGCAAGCAATACACAAGGAAGCAACTTGCCCACATGGTGGAGCTTTCTGCTCGCTCTGCAGGAAAAAAACGGTGAAAAGAGCTGTCTGACTGCCAGAATCCTACAGCAAAGAGGGAGATATTAAGTCCTGTATGTTCTCCTAGAAATACCGTTCTTTATGTTCATGTATGCTAATAAGTGTAATGAGAGGTGTGGGTAGCTTTGCGCTTTTTCCCCCAAGTCTGGAAACTGCGTCTAATGGTGAAATTTATTGTTAATACAGTTAATTCAGGCCAGCAAATTCCAGTTTACTTTCAGCATTATACTGTCACATGCATATGAAGGGATCCTCAGCCTATTCATTGTACCTAGATGCATCAAATTCATCATCGATACACACTTATTTCACAAATAAAAGCGGTATACTATTTTCACACTGTTCTGTCACTGGACTTCTGCCTACAAGGAACTCGTTATATGCCTTGCCTTCCTCCAGGTTCATCTTGTATAATACTTGATTTGGATCATATTGAAAGGAAAGGCTAAGGACCAGCAAGCAGATGCAGGAACATTACTTAATAAATTGCGAATCTATCCTCATCAACAAAAAAAGTCCTTCCAGAGTGGATATTAAGCCAAAGAGCTTTTGGCATTTGTGCAAACTTAAGGAAACAGCTGTGTTTGTGATGGCAGAAGATTCGTTGTGTGATAATAGAAATGAAGCCTCAAAGGAAAATCCTTTTGCTGATAAAAGTAAGACTTTTTATAAGAACTAATTTTCACTGAAGTTTGGTGTAGGGGGGGTGTCTGGTTTTATTTTTGTACTGGTTTTCTGTTTGGTTTTTTTTTTCTCCCCCAGATTTCTTTATTGTCGTCATCTTTCTTTAGCTATTGGTAGACATACTATCTCTCTAGAAATGAGTTCTGATCTTGAAAGAACTAATTAGATTGTACTCCAATACTTACAGTGGTTCTCTTCTTTCAATCACTTGTGTGCTTTGAATTTGAAGACAAATGTAAAGGTCTGACTATATGTACAACTTGCACAGGCTGAATTAAATAACTTCCTAATTCAGACCTGGTTCAGTTTAATTCTTTAGGCATTTAAACCAGTTACGCAATTAAACAAATCAGTATTGGTTACAGCTAAGATGATTTACTAGTATACAAAGAGATTGTACTCATTTAATTAAACCTACAAAAAATGTATTTAATTCCATCGATATAATTTCTGCATTGAGGTTTCACCTTGGAAACATTTTTAAATTGTGAAGAGAACCACTTATCTTAAAATCTTGAGAAGAATCTGTTTTTTAAAAGAAGCGTGAAAATTAAATTTTGTGATTAGGAGAAAACTTCATAATTATGCCATTAGCAGGAAAAGACAAGAAAGGGGAGCAAAATGAAGCTGATCAGACTAATTTTGTTGTGCAACGTCAAAGAAAAACTAGGTATTGATGATAGGTTGTGAGCCACAATCCTATTACCAAGACTTAAATGGCTTTGCATGAGCTGCGCCTTAGAGGCTGTCCCTGTGCATCTTTATAGCACATCTCAAATCTTAGATGAGTCCATTTAGCTAAGCCCGTGCTGTCTGTTATAGGGCTTTCTCAAAACATGCCACCTATGAAGCATATGGGAAAAACAAAACAAAACACCAAAACAACCTATGAACACCATAGACAAACTCACAAGAACCAGCCTGTGTTTAATGTGTGCTGGCAGAAGGAAGTTCGTTACCACAGTGTCTGAGAGAGTCTCTACACTGCTTACATGACTCAGTTTTCCTTCTAACTTCCAGGCTCAAACAGTCAACCTCCATAACCTCCATGATAACATTTAATCCAGCAGCAGGATAAGGCTTACATATTTACGTCGTGAGGTCCTTGGAGGAAAGGACTATTAAGATCTTGTTAACATTTACTTAATGTTAAAATAGTAACTATATTTTGTATTTCTTGCACTGGGGACAGCTCACACAAAAGCTCCCCAAATCCAAACAAGCAAAAAAATCCAAGATCCTCACTCTGCAAAAATGGGTTAAGAAAGGATCTTGCCTTGAAGGTGTATGTTATGCACGCTCTTCTAAACACTAGGCTATGACAGGTTAACGCAAAGGCTATGGGTCTGACTTACCACCTACTGAAATCTGAGGCAAAAATGTGATCTTATTCATCATTGTATTTTCCTTCTGTTCAGCTGAATCACATCAGTTCCAAATACTCCAAAGCTCTGTAGCTGTCTGTCTTCTTTTTGAGACTAAAAAACTATTATGGGAAAAGTTATGCTGAAAAAGTGAGGGTGTTAACGGATTATTAAATGTCTGGGTTAACCTTACTAGAGATGTTTTCATTGGGATAACTCAATTTAATACAGTATAATAAAATTTTCTAGTATATGTTAAAGTCCAAATGGTGATGTGTAAAAGCAAAGATGAAAGTCCCTTTGAGAAATCTGCTTGAAAACTGATTATTTGAAATTGCTGTAACCTTATAACTGCTTATTCCAGCAATGAGATAATGATATAATTTAGAAGCGGGTGGCTTGTTGATATATGTTTCATTTAGATTCTGCCTAATAGGTGACATTTATTGAAAGCTGACTCTTGAACTGTGTTCCATGGCTTGCGCTATCTATCTGCCTTGGAGCTGTTGGACACTGTAATTACATTTTGCTTCATTTCCTGTATAATTTATGTGAAAATCCTTTCATGGTAGGAAAGTACAAAGTCCAGATAATGAGAACATGACAACATATGAGATTTAAGATGGTTGTTTAGATTGCAGCTCGAACTGCCCATGACGCGGGCGCTTTCAAGGTCATCCAATATGTAGTGAGCTCAGGAGCACAGTGCTTTTGAGGCTGCATAAAATAAAAGCATTTTGCTACTTTTAATGAACATCAATCTTAACATCATTATTCCTAGAAATAGGAATATGTCTTATGTATAGAAATATATAGAAAAAGGAATATGTGTGTTAAGGGTAGAGTAAGAAGAAATGCCAAATCTTATTGTGTTGAGTTACTGGGGTATTTAGCTACTAGCATGCTGTCTTTCTGTGAGGAATATTCAGAATAGTTTTGTGCCAGGCCATAACATTTTGCAGTCTCCAAAGCTCTGGTATTTTGTTTTGTTACACTTTCAAAGTTTCCCCCTTGGCAGTTTCTTGATGGTACTAAATGTATTTTTTGACTATAATGTGGTTTCTAAGGCCAGTCCCCACCCCTTTAGAAAAGTCTTGTGACTAAATCGTTATACTGCCAGTTACTCCCATCACCAGCCTGGTCTACATTACATCTAGAGATAACCAGCTGGATTTGTTTTCCAGGCTAAGGATATTGGGTATCTTCATTATACACTGTTAATGCTGAGTGTTTGTGGACTTTGTCTCGCTATAATTTCTGAATCCTCTTTTAATACTGCAAACTCTGTATATGCTTGGGTGCCTTTTATTGTGTTCTTACCATATATTTCATGTGCTAAGAAACAGAAATGGGCTGCAAGACCATGCTAATGAGCATTTTGATGTTTGGTTCACCTCCTTGGTCTAAAGAGAGAGAAATTTTGCTCCAGAATCCCTCTGGGAAAACTACAGGGAACAGCTTTCCCCAAAGAACAGAGAGAGGGATTTCAGTGAAGCCTTTAAAGTCTGATATTGGGAAGACTAAAGGTGTTTGGGGACTGAACAAGGAAATAAGTTTAACAGAGAAAGCAGGTATATGTCTGAGGAAGGGAGAAGGGAACCAGTCGGAGTTTGAAGGAAACAGCCTGTAAGAGCTACAGGCTATGAATGACCTGCTGCCAGGGGTCCCGTGGCCCTTAGACTCTCAAGCAGCCTCGCGGGCACCTCTGACATCAATCCCTGTGGCTGTCAAAAGGGGTGAGCCCACCCGGCTCGCTGCATCCTCCTGGTTCATTCCCACCACCTCTCCTGCACACAGGAAGGATTGTGCTGCTGAATAGTAGCTGAATCAAGGAACGGATGTGCTGAAAGCCAACCTCAGAAGGGGGGGAAGGCAGGGGATCGTCAGAAGTAATACGCAGAGGTGTTGAATTAGGTGAGCATGTAAGCTCAGCCCGCCGCAGCTGGCTTTTCCAAGTACTGTGTTGATGCCATATCCTGGACAGCAAGTGGAACAAGCCTGTCTCTTTACGGACAATAATCTGAATAGCTGTGTTTGGGGTTTTTCCTTGGACAAATGATGACTGTTGTTTGCTAAAGAGTTAAATGTTGTGTATCTAAACAACCTCCTAGGTGATGCAGTAATAGAATTAATAATATTCCTTATGCAATGAATTAAGCTGATCTGGATTTCCTCTCCCATTTTTTGTGAACATCTGGTTTGTGAAGAGGTTAGACAAAAAAAAAAAAAAAAAAGCACAGGTGAACTAATCTTACAGTTTCAATGCCAAAGGCCCTCTAAGATTGGAGTGCAATCTGAGGCTGTAAAATTGAGTGGATGTTACGAAAAGCAAGGATACTTAAACACAGACTTTTGCGGATGTCGGCTCCAGCCACACTCCAACTGTCCCAGGCTTTTGACTTTTAAGACTTTCCCAAGTATCATTGCTCTAGAAGTCCTCAGTCAATCAAAACTGTTTCTTGTATTTTTAATGCACTTTTATACTAAGTGATAGGGTCGCTTGTTTCTTCTCACTCTCTAATTAGTTGATATAGCCTAAGCATTCTTAGAGAAGGAGGAAAGTGTGATTTTTCTGAATCCTTTTAGTTTGAGACAGAGACAGAATTCATGTCTTGTACTTCCTCAGTGCATACTTTCAACTTTAGGATGCTGAACAAAATAATCATAATCTTTTTCATATTCCTTTAAATGAAGGTGTTTGTGGTAACTCTGTATGAAGCTCAATCATGTTGATCCATGGTAGGCATATGGAGTAAAACTCTGCGTGGACTTAGACACAACATAAACATGTAGCACCTCAACTCTCATAGATGGTAGAAGATCTGGGGAAGAACAAGGACTGCCTGAAGCACTGGGACAATGCAAAGTCAAGCTCTCTGACATCGGGAGGAAGTTAAGAGGCTTGGCTGTTGGTGATCAGGAGCCCTTGCCTGGGCTGAATAAACTCCTGACTGCTCCGTTTCATTTCTCCTTGGCTGAAGAACTTCATCACATGCATTTCAAAGTGACGCTAAGCTCTTACTGAAGGTATGTTTTTGGTGAATATCAGAAATGGTGCAAAACAGCATCCTAATGTTTGAAGGACAATGAAAACCAACTTGAATTGAACCAGATCCAAACTTTATGCATTTCAGATGTTGACAGCTCTTTTCTTCTTCACCCTGGGAAAAATGAGACAGCTTTATGAAAGAATGTGTTCTCAAAGGACCCTTAAAAGCAGTTGTGCAAATTCAAGGTTTTCATCTCAGTCAAAAATGCAAAACCAGCCCCAAACCCTGATGTATTCAGTTACTTTGTGCTATTGTCAATTCCTTGAACTCTTCCTCTTTTCTTCTGAAACGTGATGTTTCTTTTTATTTATTTATTAAATGTTCTAAAATTGTCGTCTTCATTTTTACTGATTCCTAGGTCTGGCTTGTAATGACTCACGTAAGTCTGGAAAATAATTTGGTTACAGTGCTTTCAGAAAGGTCTCTGGTGAAATGTGTACGTCTGTAGGATGCACATCATACTGCTAGACAGACAAAGCTGCACAAAATACAGATTCCCTCGTAGCAGAAGCAGATACAGCCTATGATACTTTGAAAACAAGTTTGCTTATGGTGCCTAAGTGCTTTCTTGGCACCTGAAAGTAGAGAGGGCGGCAAGTCACAGGGGCAGCGTGTTATGCGGACCAGGGCAGTGCTGCAAGCCATGTGCATCAGTTGAACTGGCTGCAAAAGCTGTTGGGGCCCGCTCTGCCCCACCATGGGTGCTGGGCTCAGCCTGTGGCTGCCTTTGTTTGTAGTTAGTTCTCTGCTCCCTTCTGTTTGTCCTTAGCCGCTATCTTAGCATTAAGCTCTAAAATGGTTTTAACAATTTTCTGAATTCAGTATATTCTATTGTGGATTGTACTATCACAGAGATGTATATTTTAATAGTCATCTTATGATGATGTAAAATCAGTTAACTGCAGGAGGAGTTTTTGAAATAGAGTATTTTTTTTTTATGTGGGATGTGAATTCACAAAGAAAATTGAACCAGAATGGGAATATTCCCCTTGATCCAAGTCTAATAAATGTGAGCAAGAGTTATGAACATGCTGAAATTCAAGAGCAAAACCTACTGTATGAAAAAACTGCCCAAACAATCTCACGGGTAGGCAATAATTTAACAGAGTTCAGTAGATCAATTTTAGTCTCAGTAAATGAAGATGATGGCTTTGGCATTGTCACCCTGGAAATCCCGTAACTGCCCTTCTCTCCAGCTGCCCATCTGCACCATCTCTGGGGACTGAACAGGTGAACCGAGATTGTAATTTGAGAATGGAATGTCTGTCTGTGAAGTCCAGCTGGGATGGCTGTTGATCTTAGTTCTTTCTGCTCTAAAGGTCCTCAAGCTGAGTTTCGGTGATTTCACACAAACTTGGATGCTGTACAGCATCGTTACCTATCAGTGGTTTCTATAGAGTTGAATGTTTTTAGCACTTCATGTAATTAATTCACTTAAAGATGCACAAGTCTTTTTTCAGTGTTTCCAAATATTTTTTTCCCCATCTGCTTTATGTACTTAAGGATCTGGAGGCATAATGTTCTCTGTTTACAGAAAGGACTGAAAACCTCATTACTTTCTGAATTTTTACCTTGGAGTTGGGACTAGCAGCGCTGCGAACCTCCCAATGAGGGAGATTTTGAAAAGGTCCCAGAGTTTAACTGCAGAACTGGGAAGATGGGTAAAATTTACACTGAAATTCAATGGGAATGGACAAGCATGGAGAATATAGCCTACTTTTTGTCTGAATTTTCAGTAAGTAGAATTCACCAACCCGGCTTTTTCCTGGATAAGTGTTTGAAAATGCAAAATGATCCTAAGGATCAAATGTGAGGCTTCCTATTACGCACGGAGAGCTGCCGCTATAGGATTTGCAGTAAAAGGTTGATGTCCTGTTTTACATCCAGTTAATGGCAATTGAAATCAAATCTATAACCCCTGTAGTATTCATTCAGAATAAAACAAACCCCAGTAGGTTTCTGGATTCAATAGAGCATATTGAAATGGGCAGCTGGGTGTTCTGGTTGCTGAACTGCTTGCTGAGTTGAGAAGCAAAACCAAAACCCTCTTTGCGATCTGAGTAAACGCTTGAGTTCTTTAAAGAGGCTATTGCAGGGATCGTAGGTGATGGGGGATGCCAACAACTTCAGGGATAAACTCCTGAAGGCTGCTTTCTATTACCTCTCACAAAGCACACTGCATCCTTCTGTCAGACGGACTCTGAATTCATTACTCTCTTGCTGCTCGTTGTGCTTTTAGTGTTCGGTAGTAACTTCGTATTAAATATGTGACTCCAGCACTGGCAGTATTACAGCTATATAAATGTCAGGCTTAAATTGTCCCTTTGCTTTTTAGACTTTAGGCTTTCTTCTAACAAAGGGAAACAAAATTTATCTTCCTTTTTGCTTTAATATGTCTTAACGATATATTAGCTAATTATGTATATCATTAATGTTAGTGTTTTAATGTTTTTGGTAGTGCTGTACTACTGTCATATTAAAGAATACTGCTTTATTTATCTGTGAAATTTAGTAATCCGTGGGAGCTACCCATGATGTAAAGTTTTAAATTCTCTGCTGGGGTTCCTTCAAATAAAAACTAGGGCATCTGAAAGTTCAGGGGAAAGTATGAAGCAGGAACGGTAATACAGAGGGAGACATTGCTATATTTCTCACCTGTAGTTTTTGGATATGTAGTTTATGTTCTCTTGGGGATTCAGGATGTTACTGTGTCAAAACCTACTTTCTGGTGTAGGGGAATTTTCCTTAGTTTATGTTTAGTTTCTGAGTCTAACGTTTCTGTACATAACTGGAATGAGCAGGCAGCTAATGGACTTCAGTAGATTGGTGTGACTACAGAGGTGCTTATTCTCGTAAGGCAGCAGAATCTGTCCCCCAGTGCTGTGCCACTGGCTAAGATGCAAAGGAAAATAACTGACTGCTACCAAGGAAATACATTTGAACTGACATATTATTGCTTTTAAATTATAAAATTGAAAACATATCTTGTAGCAGGTCAAAAAAAAAGTGGTGAAGTGGGTGTGTTTGCAGTACTCTGAGCATCAAAGCTTGAAAGGGCGTTCCTGGCATTTAGAATAGTTCCTCTGTTTTTCCAGCTGGAAAGAGGCGATAAGCCTTTTAATGCAGACGTTTTTCTGGGCTGATACTCGTTCCTTTTGGCTGTTTGCTTTCACTTGATGAACGGTCTGACACGTACAGAAGACAGTAGAATGTTTCTTCTGTCCCATGCACTAGCAGCCAAATAGGAAAGCCATTCAAAAGGCTGGCAGATTTAAGTATAGTACAGATAGTGTGATTATGTCAAAGCTCTAACAGTGTTTATTTTACAGACTTCACTATGAAACATAATAAAATGCAGCACACACAAAGGTAAATTGTTGTGGTCTGTCCTTGGGAAAGTAGAAACTGGAGTCCACAGCTTTTAGTCTGTTGTGGCTAAAGGGAGGTGTACACGAGATACTCCGAATGGATTTGGGACTAGAGAGTTTGGTTCACAGAAAAAAACATGTCTTAAGTAGAACATGGCCAAGTGATGTTTCCACGGATGTTTTTTACTAGGTTTTAAAGTCATGCATGTGTGACAAAAGGGGGAGTGAAAAGGGTGGTGTAGAATACAGCTGCCTGATTTTAGTGAACTCTAAATAAGGGTATTTCTTTACAATTCTGGGGTTGTTCTGTCTGCTTTGTGCTAATGGAATTCCCAGATTTCTGGGAAGCTTCAAACAAGATTGACCAAATGGGCTCTGGGCTTTACTGTTGGCTATGTTTTGGAAATGCAGCGTCATCTTTATCTAGTCCTTCCTTGTCATCTAGAAAGTGTGGAGTGAATTACACCAAATGGACTGTAAAACGATGCATGTAACTCAGACTACAAATAATAAAGCCTGTGAGTACGTGGCCCTTTAGTTATTTAACTAAATAAGTATAGTACAATGGACAGAACCATGATGATGGAAAAGTAAATTTTCTCAACAAGTGGCAGTATTTTAGATTAACTCAGGACAGAGGGGAAAAAGCAGCCTGTGCTATTCTTTACAGGAAATCTAGCAGAGAGAACTTAATGTTCTTTCTCCTCAGGCGCTGTAAATAAAGGTTAACTACAACAGACTATTGATTTATGTAACTAAAATCTTTGCTGCATTGCTATTAAGGAGAGAAAATACCAAGTTAGGAACAAGTGAAAACTATCTGTAAACTTTTCCTTTGTCTCCTACATTCTGAGCATCGAATTACGGCCATAGAAACTATTCATATCAAGTTTTCTTGATCTGTTTTGCTCTGTTTTAATAATGCGACCCAGAATACCTTCAACTTTGATGATGGAGAAAGGCACTGGAAATTCACTTGACCATGTGTCAAGTTCTTCAGCTGCCCTGGTTCCAGCAAAGCCTGGGGCAGCCTGTTTTGTCCTGACAACCCAACCCAGTATTGCAGAGATGCTGTCAGAGAGGTGGTGCTGGTGCTGACTATAGGAATGGCGTCAGGGGATTCTCCACCATGAAAATGTGACTGCTGGCAAGTACAGTATGTTAGTTGCCCCGTAGTTAATCTTGGATTAAATGGATGGATTACTTTTTGAGTAGATGTAAACTGAGTCAAAGGTACTGCTACTGTGTTTTGACTGAGACATTCAAAACTGAAAACTGGTATTTTCTGTCAGTTTTATCATATACATGAATACTTTGAGTGAATTAGGAAGCTGATGCCCATATGATGCCAGTTAATGATGTAATAATACATAAGCATTATACAATAGGTGCTAACTGCATCATTCCTGTGAAATGCAGAAATGCTGTCCTTATTTAAGGATGGAAAACGAGGCATAAAAGTGCAAGAGTTTGCCTCAGGGCATACAGAAAGTGAGAAAGAATAGTTATTTAATACAAGGTCCTCAAGCCCACAGCACCAGTTGATTTGTTGTCTTTTAAAGTTATTCTCTGTGTTAAAAATAATTTTAGTATCTGTTAAATCAATTTTGTAATAAATTTAGTTAAGTAGTAGAACTGAAGAACTGGGAAATGAGCATCAGATGATGATGATGTTCTCCAGCGTTTTAGCTCTAGGAGTAACCATTATTGTTATCAATTATCTAGTCAGTGCTTATTGGGAATGTTAAAGGTGATACAGTAATTAGTAGAATTGAGCATAATCTAAATATTCCAACTGTCAAGAAAAAGCCAAGTGCTTGATAACCTGTACTTGTCTGAATAGGCAGCATTTTGGGTTTTCATTCATTCATTCCACCTACCTCTTTATGGCATTCCAAGAGAAAAGCCATAAAGAGGTAGGCGGCACGGAGGTCATGCTGAGAGGTCGGGGTCAGGGAAGCCCCAGCATCATGTTCTGTCAGGGCCGTCCTCCAGGAGGGGATCTGGAAGTCCCCCAGGAGAACGACATTGCACCTTTCTCTGTTAGTAAGGGCCAAAATGCAAGTTGCGTTCTTTTAATTTACTTTACCTGAGCAACAACGTTCTCTTAAGCGCATGAAGCGGAGCTACCAGCAGCACGCCCAGTGCACCCACTGGAAACATCACCCAGAGCGGGCCACCGTGGTGCGGTGGGATGGTGCTTTGAGGGAATACTTCACCCCTGACGAGGGAAACTTGGCTCTGGATTCAGGCCTGCAGCTGCCCGCCCCCCCCGGGCTCTGCCCCCCCGCACCCGCGCGGTGCGCTGCCCGCGGTGCGGTGCGCTGCCGCTTTAAGGCGCGCAGGCACGGCGCGGCGGCCGGTCCCCTGCCGGGCTGCAGCATCGGGCAGGCTGCAACCCCGCCGGCGTTCCCTGCTCCCGGTAACATCTGGCTGCTGCGGAGCCGCCTGCCCGCCCGGCCGAAGGGTCTCTGCCAGCCACCATGGCCGCGGCGACGGGCGCTGCCGCGCCGAAACCCGCCAAGTCCTGCAAAAAGTCGCGGACGGTGAAGCGGCACGTCGGCACCTTCACCTACCAGGAGCCACCCCACAGGTGAGGGACCCCCACCCCCTGCCCGGGGAGCGGAGCCGCCGGATCCAGCCCCGAGGAGGGTCGTGCCTCTTCGCTTGCGGTTTAGTCAAGAGCGTGGTAGCGGGGAAAGGAGCGTGAGGAAAAGAGAAAAAAAAAGACTCCTCTCTGTGTTTAGATGTATTTCAAACCTCTTTGTTTCTTGTTTTCACAAAAGCCGTGAACACTGTGCGTAAAACAGGGTAACTCCGGGGAGTTCAGGGTGCAGCGGGGTCACAGATCTCGACATTTCTCCAGTGTAATTATGCATTTCCCTTGAAGGTCCCCCTGGCCGAGGGGACGGGACCGATGAATCCGTGGTCTGATGAAGTATGTCTTTTGAACTGTTCTTACAAGGCATGGCTTAGGTTATGATTTCTTTCTAAGTGATTAAAAAGTGCTGCTTTTTCAGCAAAATTGCAAGGAACTTTCCCAAGAAGTGCGAAGCAATACAATTAGAAAACTTCCTAGCTGGTGGCAGTTGCAGTACTTCAGATCCCTTAGTTTTATTCAGGGGGAAACAGTCATCACAGCTTTTTAGACCTAAGCCTCTGCAAGAAGGAGTGTTGCTGCTGTTTCATATTCAATATCCTGTTTCAAGCAAGGAATTATGAGAGCTGTCAGCTAGCAAGTGTGGTGACGCTCAGGGAGCTCCTCTCTCAGCAGGGAGCAGGAACAAAGGGTGACTGTGATCTAAGCATCTCTTCCCCCCCTTCTAAGAAAACATTTTATCATTATTGCGATCAAAACAAAAGGCTGATACCACGTGGTGGGTAAATGAATGTTAAATGCTTTTGATGAAAATATTTATAGACAGCACTTTGTTCCAGGAAAATATACAGTGTCTTGCTAGCGTGATGTACAAGCTGTATGTCTGGAAATGCTCGGAGAGGAAAGCCTGGGACTCGTGGTGGAGAGCTGGGGTAATTTATGACTGAGCAGCAAGCGGTGGGGAGGAAAAGAGGCACATCCTGGAGATGGGGAAATCATCAGAATCATTCATCCACTTTAAAACAATAAGGCCATGCAAGTTCCCTAGCTCGCTGCTGTGCTCTTGCTCTAATAGGTTGGATTCTGTGCAAGTCAACAGCTTGCTGGGGATCGGAGCAGGTGTAATTTGTATTGTTTTTCTTCTTGTGGGGTGTGTGCCTGGCTGCCAGCAACTCGGACGACGATATCGGTGAAGAAAAGGCTGAGAGCCATGACCCAGAGCAGATCTTTCAGAACATCCAGTATCAGAAGGAGATCATGTCCAATATCCGCTGCCGGCCGTGGCCGATGAGGCAGAAGCTGAGGGCGCTGAGGTAAAGGTGTTTGCATGAAAGCTTCAGGCTCACTGACTGTGGCGGTGCTTCCAGCCTCAGAAGTATTCCGGTGTAAACTGGAAGGGATGAAGCACTGAAACGGTTGAGCTGTAGGAAAGTGTGCCATGAGGGTGCTCTGACAAGGTCTGAGAGCTGGCTGAAGGCAGCAGCCGCAGGGTGGAAAGCGCGCAGGTGAAGCTGGCTCCTGTGCACGCCTGTGGCTCCCTGTAGACAGTCACAGTGCAGAAGAGAGAACAAGAAATCACACTTTGGCTGTTAACTATGAAAACAGTGTGTCAGCTGTCAAGTCGTCTAAGGAAAGGCAGTTGATAATGCTCAGTAATACATTTTTAAGCTAAATTATTACACTCTATTCCCAAAAGGAAAAACAATCTGCCATTTTCAAGGTGATTGCATGGTATGAGAACAGAAGCTGGTCATAATCTTTGGCTAATATATTGTAAATGGCAGTAAATACTGTACACTTGTAGGTTTAAAAAGTATGTTCAGCGTAGTGACAATGTTTTACGTCTTAAGATTGCAATTATTCTATTAGTAATTCCAAATTTACAATGAAAGAGTGGGTGCCTGACTCTTTGGACCACCTGTCTAAGTTGTCAGGTCTTTCACAGCATGATCTGTTTGGGGCTTGCTTTATTTCTGCTTTTTGTCTAGAAGCTTTCTCTTAAAACCAACCCTACGTGAAGCTAGGATGGCGTTTTCGTCGTGAGGGTCCCTACCAGCAACAGAGCCCTTGTGTAATCTCGGAAGCAAAGAGAGATTTTTCCATCTTAGGCAGAGCCTGTGACTTGCTGCCCTCCTGCTCCTGTTGATGAGATTTTGGTGGTCCCCACCACCCACTGAGGTCAAAGACTGAGTATGTCCCGAAGAACATACACCTCTTTGCACCTCACCAGAGTGCTGCACCAAATTTGCTGAAGAGTTGTTAGTATCCACATGAGACTAGCCAAACTGTAATGGGGAGCTTTTTATTTTACTTATTTGGGTTGTGTCATTTGAAAAGGAGGAATGTGAATCAAAAGGACAGAGAATAGAATCAGAGGAATAGAAAACACTCCCTGCAGTCAAACTTTTGAATGTGGAGTTTTCTCAGATAGAAGTCTCAGTGGTTTTAAAGTGTCAGTAAAAACCTCAATAGGAAAAGAAAAAAGCTTTGCCTGGATAAGGTTTTTGCAGTCTATGATTGTACTTTAGAGCATTTGACAACTTTGCTAGTTGCTGTTTGTGCAGAGTAAGGGGCTCCCAGTGATGGAATCCGTGTAGAATGAGCTTCCACCTTCTTGTGCAGACAGGCGAAGGAGATCGTGCTGAAGTACGAAGGGAGGCTCACTAGAACGAGAGGTTACCAAGCTGCTGGTGCAGAGGTACGGCTGCTTTTTCTTAAGTTACAGCTCGCTTCTATACCAATAGTCATCTACAGTTTCCATCCCCAGAAGCTTGTGTTTGCTATGTAGTCCTGATCTCCATCTTGGGACTCTGTTAGAGGGATGAAAAAGCAGTTAAAAGCTGGTGGATTTTTTTTTTCTTTTTTTTCCTATTGTGACCTTAGTAATTACATTTTTGCAGACTAATTTGATGTGTTGAGGCATGAATGTCTATTAATGCCGTACAAGCTTCCTTCTCAAATAATCTACAAATATTGATGCTGCTAGAGGGGGTGATGGGAATGGGATACCAACCACATGATGCCAATATTCCCTGAAGAGCTATTTCACAGACACTGGGGCCATAGTTCAATAGTTTAGTATGACAAATGCGTCTAGCTTTTAGTTCAGAAGACAATCCTATAATAGCTTATGGTAAATACATCGTTAAAGAAGGTTTTTGCTTGCATAATATCCAAAGAATTTAAATCTAATTTTAGCAAATTGATTTACACCACTGAAAACAGATCCTGGCCCTGATTTCGGGAAATTAATAATATGTAGGAAACTGTTCCTAATATGCAACCAACAGAGATGATATCTTTAGTCATCTAAGCAGTCAAGAATATTTTTGGCATGGAAATGAGTAGTCATTTAATGAGTAACTTATCTTAATTCAAAAAGGCAGGGTTGTAACAAAGTAAGATACCATGTATTGTATTCACCTGACCAAGTGGAAGGCTGCGCGTCTATCTGTTGTTCTCTTACGCCCTCCCACAGCCAAGGTTAAAAGTACTACTGCCCAAAGTAGGAGAGAGTAATTTTTCCTTGTTCAGCCTTTGCGTGTGTGCCAAATGCAGTGGAAGTAAGAAATGCTGTTAATCTAAATACTGGGGTTTGCCTTTGACTTAAGTGGAACTAGACGTTACCCAGAAAGAGAAGTGCTAAGGGTCTGCAGTACATGTCAGTAGATCAGAGGCTGGGCTCATTACTTGTTCATATTCCTCTTCCTATTAAAGAACAGAGGCTTTCATCTTAGAGTTCACAGTGAGTAAAAGTTTGTAATTAATCTAATTGTCTCTGTTGTGTGTATTTGCTTGAAGATATTCAGCACAGAGATATAACTCAGCAGTTAACTAGCAGCGTTCATTACATGTAAGGGAACTGTATTCTAGGAAAAAAGAATACAGTTCCCTTACACATAATGAGTGCTGCTAATAACACATTGGGGAATATAGCCTTTACCTCAGGGCTAAAATCAGCAAATGCAACAGAATGAGCTGCACTTTTTTTGTTTGAATTGGAAGGGTTTCATTTTCAGGTATTTTCTCAGAAAATAGCACAGTGACCAAGAAGACACAACCTGTAGCACAGCAAAACAAGCACTACAACATCAAAATTAGGAACTCAAAGTTCTAAGCATGATTTTAGTATGTGTGATGATCAAAATGCAGCTGTAAGTGTGTCTGTTTTTAAAATTGGCGAGATACCCACTGTTTATATTTGGACAATCCATTCATGCTGCTATTTATGAAAATTGAAGTTAAAATACCTTTTACTGTTTGGACACTGAAAGTGTTTTTGCTTTTTGGTTCAGTTGTTTTACGTTTGCATTTCATTTTTTTACATGTGAGATTAATACCAGAGGCTCGTAGTCTGGATTCTAAGAGTACAAATTATCTTTTCAGGTATGCAGTAGGCAGGAAAAGAGGTGATAGCTATCTAATTACAATTAAAAAAAAATACTGTTCCCAAATGAACACCTTTGTGTATTTTATAAATCTGCAATACAACTGGCACAAACTGCTTGATTCCTTTCTCAGTCTTGTGAACCCTGTTTTCAAATGAAAGTAGAAATCCTGGCAATTCCCATGCAATTCAGATAATCCACAGTTTTGTTGTTTAATTAAAATACTTCCCATTCATGCAATAAAATACCCATACCACCATAAAAATTAATTAACTTTGGCCAAAGAGATGAATGATATGTCCTGTAATTAAAGTGTTATTTACACCTCTTTGGGTTTAATAGATTAAATTATAAGATATAACATCGATACTGCTGCTGCCTAAAATATAGGGTATTTTTATTATCTAGCTGTACTAAAAATACCATATAATGCATGATATACCAATATTATCCTTCTGTTGATACCACAAAGTTACAGCTGTAATTCAACAAATAAAAAAAAATCACTCAGTTTTGCAAACACAGATTTTGTTTCTTCTCCCATATGTGTATGTGCACCCCACTCTGTGCAGGAAGATGCTTACCTCTGACCATGCAAAAAATGGAGGCTGAGTAAAGACTCCAGGAAATAACACAGGTTTTCTGTAGGCGTCAGCTGTAATACACAGAGCTGAGAATATAGTAGTTGAATCTGCTGCTGCTGAATACAAAAGCTTATTCTTCCTCTGAGAAAATTTGCTTTAAGGTATTACGTTTCTCTTAAATTTGAAGTTAGTTGTCTGTTTGTCCTGGAAATCAGATTTTTTACGTGTAGTGCAGACAGATTCCCTCACAAATGCCACGGAGTCCTGCTGCCGGAGCGCTGCCTGGCCCAGCTCTGCCGTTCCTGCCCTCCGCACGCAGCCCCCAGCCATGGAGAAGGCAACAGGGAACGGCACCTGTTGGCATCTGTTGGTTCCTCATGGCCTCTTTGTGTAAAAGATGTAGATGGGTGGCTCCTGACTGTACCCTCAGAGGTGTACGAAGGGTGCTCAGTCTCACCTTTGGTGGCATTGGGCTGGTAAGCAGAGCCAAGCATTCCTGTGCCCCCCACCTTTCGTGTGGTTCTAAACCCCACCATGGTTGGCTTTACCCACCTTACTCGCAGACATGCTCTAAAATCTTAGCAATTAATGTTTGTAATATTTCTTGTCATAGAAGATGAAAGAGACATGAGCAAAATACTCTGCATTTTCCTTTTAATTTTTTTACATGTCTAACAGTCATATTTCTAATTTCTCTGCTTTTTTCTCAGCTTTGGAGGAAGTTTATTCGGCTTGCATATAATTTTGTGGTAATCTTTATTCCTTGGGAAATGAGAATAAAGAAAATAGAGAGTAAGTATAAATATTTAACGGCATTGAACAGTAAGGCACTTGCTAAAATGCTGAGTCTTAGGGTTTATTTTTGAATTTACTTAATTAAATAGTATGCGGGAAAGAGTTAAATGCAAACTTTCAGCCGTGACATCTTCATTTAAAACTTTCCTTTTTCTTCTTTTTCTGGTGCCTTAGACATGTCACACATCTCATTTATGGTCTTAGTGGGGGATAACCTTTAAAAAGTCAAATTTGTCCCATTGTGGCTCTGAAAACTCAGCAGGATTTGCTTATAGAGTTTATCACAATCCGTGGGGCAGCATCCTTGGGCCGACATCCTCACATCTGCCCAGAGTTCAGTGTGGTTGGAACCTGCATCACCAGCCCTTGGGTCTTTCAGCTGGATTAAAGCAGCCCTTAACGCTACTTCAGCAGTCAGGTCGTCCTGCCGGTTCAGTGGTAAAGGAATGATGGGTGCACACCATCACCTGGCTTACAGCTTCTTGCGCAAATGCTGCCGCCAATCGAGACTTGCCCAACAGCGTTTGCGTTAGTTGTATTTTCCTCAGTGACATGTTAACATTTTCTATAGTTTGCTGTATGCCCAGTGTGAATGAGAGAGGGTTTTCTTTTGTTTTATTGTTCAAATAATGCTTCATGAATAAATTACATGGGCTTTTATAGACTGTGTAGCTCAGATAAGTATTTTCTGTGGTTTAAGGTCATTTTGGGTCTGGAGTTGCATCTTACTTCATCTTCTTGAGATGGCTATTTGGAATCAATATTGTACTTACCATAATGACAGGAGCATTTGTAGTCTTACCAGAGGTAAGAACATGTTCTTTATGTTTACAGAAAAATGCTTGCTGTTGCACTTTCTGAACTAAACAAATGCCACACTTAAAGGTATATGTAAATTTGAAATGTACAGTTTAAAATTAATTCTTTAAAATAAATTCCTCTATTAAGAGGGGTTTTTTTTTCTGTCAAAGGATAAGAGATTTTTGTTATTAGTGTTAGAGACGATACTTTGTCAACGTGGTACTAATGCTTTTACAGAGTATGTTTGTATCAGATTACTAAAACGGAGAACCAAATCCTAAAAGCTGTAGTTGGTGTTGAGTACGCTCAAGTCTTGTTAGTGTCATTTACAGGCAGAAAAAAAATAACATCCCTCTCCAGACTCTGGATTATTGTCCATTAGAATCCATTTTCTAGAATTTCTGAACAGCCACAACTTTGTTTTGTTCTTGCACACAAGTAAGGCTATTTAACCTTGTTAAATTCTTCATATAATTTTGCCTCATCTAGCCTGTGCTTAATAACGTTATCAGAAAACATGGGAATATCTGATCTTTTTTCCCATTGGCTAGACAGAAAAAAAGTCAGTGCCCTCAAAACAAACAAAAAAGTAAACTGAAATAAAAAGGTATTCACTTTTTTACTTTTTTAAGGAAAAGTAGATTTAATCTTGGAATACCATTTTGAGATCAAACACTGTCATACTTAATTTTAAAATGCTTAAATTAAAAAAAACCCACATAACTTTTAAAGCTATTTTGTTAATGCTTACAGTTGATCTCTCTTTTCATTTCTCAGACATTTTGAAGATGTCTGCAGAGCACTAAATTTCCTCGTAGCTAGACCACAGGTAGCAAAAAAACCCACCAGCCCCTCGAGTTCAGTGGAACACTAATGCAGGATTTCTCATGGAGTATCTAGTCCAGGATGTGAATGACCCAATACCCGCTGTCCTGACAGCACCACCTGCGCAGGCAGCTCCCGGTGGGCTCTGCTGCGCAGCCCCAGGTCAGTCGGGCTCGCACGGCTGCTGAGACCTTCTCTCTCTCCCCCAGCTACTGGCCGGAGCACCGTTCGGCAGCACAGTCAGCAAGACCATTCCCAAGGAGCATATTGCATCTGCTCAAGACCTGGACACCATCTGGTCACTGGGGGCAAGACTAAAACCACTCTTTATTGTTTTGCTGTGGCTGTTCTGTTGTAACCATTAGTTACTGCTCTTACTTATGGGCTCTGGTCTTTGCAGGGCTACCTCCAGTACTCTGTTTTGTTTTATGGCTACTACGGTCGTGACAGGAAGATTGGGAAAGCTGGGTATCGGCTGCCTCTCGCCTACTTCCTTGTCGGAATGGCAGTGTTTGCTTACAGCTTCATCATTCTCTTAAAAAAGTGAGACTTCCCGTTTATTGCTGTTCATAAGCTTGTGTGTTCAGGCAATCACTAATTGTCCTAGTTCCTCTGTGTTTATTCAGCGTAGTTCTATTAAACTGTTCGTCTGCTAATATTAAGGAGGCAGACTGAGTTTCATTCTAGCTTGCTCTTTATCTTGCTATCATTTATCTTTGATCTCTCTTCAATTGCACAGCCTATAAAAGAAGGGCAGCACAGAAGATGATCTGTGTGCTTTGTGTTTGTATAGTGTAAGGTCTGACACTCATGGAAGTTCTTTCTGTTTTCCTTTTTTCTGGTATAAATATCGCTAGGACAGAAATTTGTATTTTAAGTGTAATGCTTTCAGCATTATTATTGCCATCTATTGAAATACAAATACAAAAATTCCATCCTAGATGTAATACCATTTGCAGTGTTTCAGCCGGTATGTGGCATCCCACTCAAATCTAAGCTTAAATTTTTTTGCTGTTGAAGGGCCAGGAGTAGGAGTTACTTAGCAGAGAGAGCAAGGCTGCTAGCACTGACCATAAATCCAGGAATGTGCAATGCTTTGAGAGAGGCAAGGTCACTCTATCCTCGCCTGATTTGCTTTCCCTTCCCTTCTGGATACCTATTTATCCAGCACAGTGAAGTCAAGGGATGTTTTTAGCACTGCCTGTAATAATTCCCAGTTTTGAAGCCAAACCTTCCCTTTCCATTTATTTTTATTCTATCTGCTGGTTTGTGCCACGGGTCACTGATGTTTGACACTGATCTACGCATCTGCAGTTTGCAGATATGATTAGCTCTTCTTCTGCCTTAGGTCACTGATCTTTGCTTAGCTGCTTACAGTTCCCCTTTTAACATTGTCCTTTTGGATGCCCTTTCTTTCTTAAGCTACTAATTTTAATTTAATTTCTTACACTTTGTAATATTCTGCCATCTTGCCTATCAGAGATGAGTGGGTAGGGTTTTCTTTCTTTCTCCCAAGGTCTGTAAAATGGCACTGGGTTTCTCTTTGACAAAAACACCTATTTTGAGGGTGAAAACAATACAGGAAACAAACAGATCTTGTGCATAATCACTAGTTTTGCCAAACTAGCTTGTAATCACAATAATAGTTGTCTTAGTGATGGTATCTTCCAGCTGGATCCTACCCGGAGATCGTAAAACTGAAATATGTTTAAGTCTACAGCTCTAGTGAGATTTATTTGCTTTATTTGTCAGCTATAAAGAATGTAAATACCAAAACAGAATGCCCTTCCACAGTGAGTCACTTCTTTACTAGAACAAAAGTGAAGTTCATGCTCTGAACCTCACCCTGGTCTGTTTTCTTCAGAAAGCTGCCAACACCAATTGCTGCAAATTTTTGGTAGTTCTAAAGGTGTAGACATCTGAAAACCATGAACCAAACCAGTGATCTCCTTCATGTTTATCTTCACACATTAACAACAGCTGAATATGTATTTATTTATTTTTTTACAGAATGGCAAAGAACTCAAGAATGAGTTTAGCAAGTGCCTCTGATGAAAATTACACTTTCTGTTGGAGACTGTTCTGTGCTTGGGACTATTTAATAGGAAACCCAGAGGCTGCAGAGAGCAAAGCTGCTGCCATAGTTAATAGCATTAGGGTGAGCAACTGACCTTCAAATTATTTAAGTTGCTTTGTTTGTTAAGCTGTAAGCTATGCAAGTCTTTCCTCTCATTCCCTTGCGTTTCCTATTGTTTGTTCGGTACTTGTTTACAGATCTGTTTGCCTAGGGGAGGGCTGATGTCACATCTCTGTGTGGTATTGCAGTCACATCACGCTTGCTGACACTCATTCTGTCCCAGTAAGGCCATGGTGCTCCTCTTTAGAAGAGTTCTGTTTGATGCCACTGTCTGTGTGACAAGAAGTTCGATAGCTAGAAAAAAAAATTGTTTGTGATGCAATTTCATTGAGTAGTAGAACCAAATTCATGTTAACAATGTGAAAACACTCAGTTTATTTCACCTCTCCATAACAAATGGTCCAGAGAAATCTTACAGCTCTCAATATTAGAAAATTGCTTTAAATACAGATGATTTCCATTTAGAATTTAAGAACAGATGTGGTTTTCATCAAAAGTAATTTGGTGTATTCTCATTAAGTCACTGAACAAAAATACTTCGAATTGTGTCAAGGATGAATTAATTATCTATGGTATTTATTTATTTTAATGACTGAGGATAACTTTTGACAGTTCTGTATTATAAAAAGCTATGCAGGGCAGAAAGGTATTTATCTACTTGCATGCCCAGGATGTGAAGTTTTTGATTAGTATACTTGATACCTTCTGTGAAAGAGATGTGCATTGTTTTTGCTGAACACTATTATAATGATAATGCTGTGTTTCTTTCAAGGAAGCTATATTGGAAGAGCAGGAAAAGAAGAAAAGCAAAAACTTGTATGTATATAAGAGCAGAGATACTTTTCAAAGCACTGTTTCAATGCCGATAGCAGTGCTAATCTGCTTGTCTCATACTCCTAAACACCACGTTAGAAAAGACCCTGGTGTCATAAGACAACCCACTGTACTGGCTCTGTTTTTTTTTCCCTCCAGGGCAGTGACTATAAGTTTAAGAATTATTGCAAACATCCTTGTACTTCTCTCACTTGCTGGAAGTATTTACATCATATACTTTGTTGTGGATCGATCCCAAAGGTTAGAGCGCACTAAAAAGGAATTGACTCTTTGGGAAAAAAATGAGGTACGCTGTCTTTATGCCACCTCTGTGTTAGAAGGGGGGTTATCGTCTCGGGGCTCTCTGTAGCAATAGTGTGTGCTGAGGTGTAAATCATGAGACATTAGCCATGAGAAATGAGGAACGAGAGGGCAGAGTGGCAGTTATCTTGATCTGTCTTCACATGCTTGCTCCCTCTGCTCTGCAGCAAGGTGTTAGCAGAGTGCAATGGCCAGGGGGACGCTGCAGGTCCTCCCTCTACCGAGACTGCAGCTCTAGCTGGCCACTGCTTTGTGGGGACAACAAACTCTCCCATCACTTACAAATCTACTTTTGCACCCACAACTGAGCTGAACAAACGGTGGACTAGAAAGGGATCAGCTTTGACAACAGCTGTTGATTTCAGCTGGGGGATGCTGAATGGTCTGTGAAAGTTCCTGTTCACAGGAATGAGTGGATACTGAGAGTAGGAAGTGAACAGGTATGCAGAAGCTACTCATTCATTTCAGAGAAAGATGCTGGTCTCCTACATCTTCCCCCCCCCCCCCCCCCCCCCCCCCCCCCATTAATAAAGTAGTAATTTCAAATCTACAGTGTTTGGAGTAAAGATTCCCAAGTGGTATTCTAGGTCTATAATTTTGGATTAGAACTACTATAATTACTAACATCAATAATAACTTTTTAAAGCAATCCAAGAAAAACAATAGCCAAAGCACGTGCGTCACCAATATTTTGGTCAGCACCCAAGGTACCAAAGGAGATCTACATGAAAAGCTGTAAAAATGCCATGTCTTTCTGTTCTATAGGTAAGTGTAGTTGTGTCACTGATCACAATGATTGCCCCCTCTGCTTTTGAACTTGTGGCAGCTCTGGAGATGTATCATCCAAGGACCACCCTTCGCTTCCAGCTTGCCAGGTATGGGCATTATGCAGTGTAGACCATATGTAGGGAGGAAGAGGAGAGATGTGTTCTAGTCGCATGTTTTAGTCCAGCCTAACCAGAGAATGTATGAGAAGTCAATGGGATAATAATGTAAATAACCTGTATCTTATTATTCTTTTTATTTTTTTAATTATTATTATTATTTTTTTATTATTGTTTTTAGGGTTCTTGTGCTATACTTGGGAAACCTCTACAGTTTAATCATTGCTCTCCTGGATAAAGTGGACAGTATGAGTGTCACTGTAAGTTTAACTTGATGTTTTCTGATATATAAAGCTAGTAGATTTTATAGACACAATTTTATTTATTATAACATATATGAAGTCAAATAAAAATTTGAGATTGATTAAAAAATATTACAGTTTCATACAACTGTAAAGTTAAGTTTGTAATGTTCATTTATAACTACTTGTAGGTTTTTAGGATAACTGGGTCCATTTGATCGCTGATGTAACATCATAAATAGATTTCTGTGCATTGCTTAACTAATCAAAGAAAAAAACCCACCCATCACTTTAGGTCAAATACTTCCAGCTACCTAAAATCAGCTTTCAATACTGTCCTTAAAAAGGTCCATCAGACTCCATACATTGACAGCTAATTAACAGTCACCTAACTGTGGCTTGAAAATACATGAATGCCTCTATGTGTGTATGTTGTAGAAGGTACAGGCATCTGCATGTATGTATGGTTGAAAAAGCAGCTTTTGGGACGTTTATTATTTCAGGACTCTGATGTTAACAGCAATGCAAGTAATTCTACCACCTTGTTGGCAACCAAAACTCTTTCTAAAGAAGACAATTTATCTACAACTGTTCCTGATGTACAAACTAAGAGAAACAGCATTGTCATATCGGAAGGGAGTCATGCTCAAGGCTTGACAGTCTCTGACACGCTGGTTAACAAGACATTTTCCTTTAACCATAACACCCAGAACCCGCAGGATCAGTGCTGGGAGACATATGTTGGTCAAGTACGTAATTGTTTTATTAGATCATCAAGTTATTCCTACCCCACATTTGACAAAAAAATTAAAATCATGTTGTTCTGTGTTGCATTTTAAAGCTTTTCTTTGTATAAATTCCAGTATTTAGCTAAGGATTGTGTAGAAAGAGTAAAGACTGCGCAAAGCAATATGGCCAAAGATACAAGTTTTGGGTGTTGTTCAGTACCTACAATGTGTTTAGTGTTGTACAGATGTTCTTTTGCCAGGCTTTGGTCTCTGTCTTCAGCTCTGCACAGGCAGATCTCTACAGGTGTGTGATACAGATCCTATTTTAATAGGATACATCCTATTAAACTCATACAGAGAAACATGACTGTAAAAATGTATTAGTAGCAGCATGCACCCTGCGCAGGGTCAGATTGCTGTCTGGATAGATGGTGTTGCAGACCCAAGCCAAGCATGAGAGTGTGCCCTTGGTCATTTGTACAATACCTCTGGAGTCTCTATTCATTCTGCCTCGGTAAATCACTGGAGAATCAAGTGTTCTTCACTTCTCCAGAAAGAAAGAGGTCAACAACAAAAGGTTTCAAAATTATGTCAGTTCGTAATGGAGCCAGCTGGGTGGCAGTGCCATGTATGCATGTTCCCAGAGTTAGGTTGCAGAAAATCTGCAAACTTAATACAACACTTTTTGCTTCCCTGCGTGTGAAGCATACATCATTTGTGGTCTTTATTTTGAGTGACTAGCGGTGGCACTAGCACATGCAGGGTGAAATGGTAACCACACAAAATTCAAAAGACCTCACTTGATCCCAATGTACTTTGGCCTCTGTCATTTTGCACTTACATCTAGGTCACTGCGTTAAGGATGATGCCACCATGCCTCTGACTTGCTGACCTCCTTGTTCCAGAATGAGCAACATTAAAGATGGTGTTTGACCATCTGGAGCGAAAGGCCCTCCCAGGTTTATTAGCCTGACTTCTATTCTTGTATGCCCCTCTCCCTGTAGCACAATCAGGAAAATTTTAAAATCAGTGTTCATGGGCTTTTTTCATTGCTTTTTTTTTCCCCAGGATAGGCTGGAGATGTTTGGAATTGAATCTTTTCTATATATCTGTATGCTTTTTAAAGCTCGATTAAATATAGGATAATGCCATTCATTTGTAAACATTAAACAGGTCTCTTTTATGGCTTGAAGATCCTACTGCCATTGGGTTTTGGTTTTGTATGAATAAATAAACATTTCTCATTGTGAAGCACTTAGCAAGTATGTATTACAACAATCAATATAATAAAGGATTGGGTACAGTAGAAAAACCAAACTGTTTCAGTTTATCTAGATAAATGTTCAGAACAGTCATTATAAAAAAGCTTGAAGCCATCATGACCAGAGTTTTATTGCTGCAAGCAATAGAAGGCACACTGGAAGCTTGATTATATTTGTTCTATTTGTTAGAATAAAGACAAGTAAGGAAAAAGTCAAATAGGAAAAGCTTAAAAGGGAATAACTGATATAGTGAAATCATGTTTTATCAGGATACTGAGCTTGAGCCAAAATACAAGTGCAAATGCAAAAAATCTATATGCAGTTCATTTGCTTCCAGAATGACTCAGTATGTGTGAACAATATGTATTTCAGGAGATGCTAAAGCTTTCAATTATCGACATGATTTTCACAGTTGCAAGCATCCTGCTAATTGATTTTTTCCGTGGACTGTGTGTCCGATACTTAAGCGATTGCTGGTGCTGGGATCTAGAAAGCAAGTTTGTAAGTACAGTCTTTATTTTATCAAACTAAGATGCTGGGGATGGGTAGGCTCCTTCCCTTAGTACTGAATGTCCTTAAAGCCTTTCAACAGATAAGTAATTTCTTGATAGCACACATCTATAAAGGCACAGCTCATACAGAGTTTAAATCAGAGGGCACAGGGTAAATGCTGAGAGTGGGGTGTTTTTCTCAAGACTACTCCCATGGCTGTGGTGCAGAAATCTTTGTCTTTTCCCAAAACGAGATCATGGAGTGGTCCCAGAGTCAAAGATGAGACAGAGGGCATGGAGTTGCTCCCCACATCCTCTTCTCTGTAGCTGTAATGTCTATCCATAACATAGACAGCGGTCCAAGAAACAATCACCAAAAGCATATAGCCCTCTAAGAAAATTACAGTGAGTAATATTAGGTTAGCAAGAAGCTGTTGGCATGAAAGGCTGAGGACTGTTCTTTGTCCTTAACTAAAGAAGTGCAGTAAACCAGAGAGGAATTAGCTTATTTAATCCCCTGCTGCAGGGTAGGTTTTACTGTGTTCCTGCTGCCTGCCAGAAGTTGGTACTTGATTTGGATGTTTCAGGCTACGTGCTGTCTGCAAACTGATTCAGTCAAATGCTTCTAATAAATGGTCTGAAGACAAGATTAAGACAAAGTATTAATCCTACACTGTGTTTCTTGTAGCCAGAATATGGAGAATTCAAAATTGCAGAGAACGTATTGCATTTGGTCTACAACCAAGGAATGATCTGGTATGCAGTCCATAAGCGATTCTTCTTGTTCTTTGCTGGCTGATTATCTAAGTCAATCTGATGATTTCCAACGAAACCTATTCAAGTAGAATATTAGTAATGCAGATGTTTATACTTTATTATAATAAGAGATTCTCCATTGATAGTGAGCTGTTGTTTACCTGGGTTTTTTTGTACGTTCTTTTGCTTTTAAAATTGCTTCTGGCAACACTGAGCACTGATAAGATGATATTTTTCCAGGATGGGAGCTTTCTTTTCACCTTGCTTGCCAGCATTCAATGTTCTCAAGTTGATTGGACTCATGTACCTGAGGAGCTGGGCTGTGTTAACGTGTAATGTACCACATCAGCAGGTTTTCAGAGCATCTCGGTTAGTCAAAATGAGAACAAAAGATAAAGAATAAATCAAATGCAGACAATGGAAATGTATTCTGTGTGTAGGAATAAAATGACAGATTTTTCTTCTGAAAGTTGACAATCAAATTTGCTATCAAACTTCTGTGAAAAAAATGTAGTTACTGAGAAAACTGGAGGGTTTGTGAAGCGGGGTAGTTAAAGATATGCAAGAACTGAAAAATATGTTAGGGAATATTCCTAGACCAATACATGTGGCCTAACAGAAATGCTGTATTTCCATAGAAATCTGATTGAGTGCAATAACCTACGTGTGCTAACTGTTGCAAGTCCTGTTTCCTGATGTTTCTTTCTTTGAAAGCAAGGACATATCTGGTTTTGTCTGCTGCATCACACAACAGATTTCCCCATTTTTCTTCTATTATGATGAATATTTCAATTGTTTACTCAAAACGAAAATAATTTAGGGCGTTTTTAATTCTTAAGAATCAGTTATTTCTAACATGTTTTGAAGATTAATTAGCTTCTGCCACTGTTCTTTTTTCTCCCCCAACACAACCAGGCAGTAAGATCAGTTTTACAGAAGGGTGCTGTAAACAGTTATCTGGCTGCAACACTGGTATCTGGAAAGCCGTGCAAATAGGATTTTGATCATTAAAAGTCTGTTTAAACTGGCTCTGTTCAGACTTTCTATTCATAGCAGAATGATTTTGATCTTTAGAAATGTCGATCTTGAACTTGTTAGGTAGATACAGACTTGCACCTTTTATGTTGCCTCTGTTTTTCTCTCTCATTAGTATAATCTGAAACATGTTACACCTTCTTGCAGATCCAATAATTTCTACTTGGCCATGTTGCTGTTCATGTTGTTCTTATGCATGTTACCAACAATTTTTGCTATTGCCCGATACAAGCCATCTTTAAGCTGTGGACCCTTCAGGTAAGTTACAACAGACCAATGAAAATTGCAAAGATTTTTATCTCACCCTCTCACAATAAATTAATCACACAAATTACTGACTAAAATAGAAAAGTTGATAGACAGGACAATGTTTTTTCGCTGCCAATGTTTTCCAGTTCAAGATTTAATTAGATGAACGTGTCAGTATTCTAAGTGAGGCTCAACATTTTGCTTTATATACATGGTTCATTTACTTTATGTTTACATAATATAATGTGCCACCAAGCAATCTAGCACATGTCACCATCTTGTGTCTCAGTTCAAGCACCCTCCAAGCCTGGCCAATGCCTTTGTGCTTTGGAAAAATTGTCAAAAAGCAAATAATGAACAAATTACTATTATCATTTTTTCCCCCTTTCGCTATACTGCTGCAAAGCAGTTTTGAATGAAACTCCTTGTTGAAACTCCTTGTTTACTCAGTGCAACACTGCTTAACAAATTGAGGTACTTAGGACTCGTACAACATAATTTTGCCTTCTTCCTCCCTCTTGTAGTGGACAAGAAAAAATATACGATATTGTTTCTGAAACAATTCAGAATGATTTTCCTGCATGGTTCAACACAGTGATTACTTATATCAGCAGTCCTGTGGTTGTCCTCCCTGCACTGCTACTTTTATTGTAAGTACTCTGGCTTTCACAGGCAGGGTAAACTGATTGTATTAATACTGGCCTTATCTCTGGAGGGTCAAGTATTGATACTGAAGAGCAAACACTTGCACTATTGTAATTTTATTAAGCATATCTGAAAAAGAAATCACCTTATTGAATATATGGTATACAGATCAGACAGGAATGAGAGGATGTTAAAATGACTGTCATCACGTTTTCAAAAGGAATTTCTTGTTCTGGGATACTGTGTTAGAGCAAATTCACTATATCGTGCCCAGGCTTGCAGTGCGGCTGCTTCCAGGAAGTTTAAGATCCTTCTTCCCTCTTGAGCTCCACAGACATTAATTTTCCATTTCCCCATGGTCATTAGTTCAGTTTATGACTGTGAACAGGGCTCAGTCTATCATTCAAAGAAGCTACTCAGTCATCCTGATTTCTGGCAAGATAAATCAATTATGGAGGTCTGCTCTTAAGTGTTAATGTAATATAACTTGCTGCAGACTTTCCAGTGGAAGTCCTTTCTTACTCTAGTTTCTAAGTAATTGTTCACAGCTGGGAATTAATATTTACTTTGAGCCATTGAAATTCACTTTGCTTCTATGAAGTATCATTTGTCTTGCATGTACCTTTGTACCATTCCCCACCCCCACACACCCCCACCCCCCATAAACTACAGATGAATGCAGAGTTTGTGCCACCATTGGGCTTTTCAGATGAATCAAAGACCAAATAAAAAATTCTTAATTGTAACTTTTTCCTCTAAAATCCCAGCCATGTAAATACGAACATATTTACAAATTTAAGTAGATCTGTTGACTGCTTCAAACTTATGGTTAAGCATATAGGTAAATGTTTGTGGCATGAAGTCTAGCTATAAGGCTTGACTTCACCTGAAAGCCAGTGCAATCCATTATGTCAGGCCAGATCTGATCTCAGCTGTGCCAGAGTAAACAAGGTGTTATTCCAGTCAGTCAGCAAAATTACATAGGTATGAGTGTGCAAACTCGGCTGTAATTCTGGTGTCTCTGTTCTGTAACCATGGATTGGGAAATAAAAGACAAGTAAATATTTATCAAAATTTTTATTTTGAGCATGTTCAGAGTTTAAACAAAAAAAAAAGCTAGTAATGCACTCGGGGTTACATGCACTATGAAAAGACCTGCAAAAAAACACAAGCACAATTAGAACTGCTGTTACATCTGTTTTCAGTGCTATTTAGTTCTTCTGTGTATGTTTGCTTGTAAGAAGGCTGGGATCCATTATCACAGTATAAAGGAAATGCTACAAAGCAGCAACTTTGTGGTGAACGTGTACACCATTTTGATGACCTATAAACCCTCAAAGAGAAAACAAACAAGAATGTTTGAAGTGACTCATAATCACCTCTTTCACTTTTAGCATGCTAATCTATTACCTACAAAGTATTGCAAGATCATTAAAATTCACCAACAATCAACTGAGAATGAAGATCCAAACAGTAAGTACAGCACAAAGCACTTCTACATGCAATTTGGTGGATCATTAGTAAAGTACAAGCCTAATTAAATCTCTAAAGTCACTGTCAGTGTTTGACAGTGTAAAACCAATCCTGTATTTTTCATCCTTACACAGCAGTGGATTTACTCTCTAATCCATAATAACATACTGCTTCTCCTTCTTCTGAATGTATTTTAGGAGAGAACTGAAGATAAGAAAAAGGTGGTTCAGATGGCAGTAGGTAAGTTGGTGAGCTGTAGAGGTGTCACTATTGATAAAGCATTTGGATGCAAACCCAATTTGATTTCTCATACACATAGGGAAGTTCAATTACATTTAAAAAACTGTTTCCCGCAGAGTCCTCCTTTTAGATGATTTCTGAGCTCAGCTTGACTTAATCTTGGCAGCACTGAAAGATGAGGTCCATAGTTTACATCTGCATTCTGCTGGCATCGTTTTATCACCAACAGGGCAGAACCTGGGAGGCACCTCTGATGATACAGAGCATCTGACATCTCTGATGTCAGACCTTGCGTAAAATTCAGAGACTAATAGGCAGAAGAGGAGGACAGGAATGGCCCTACTCTTTGACCTGATATGGTTGAATATTTCACCAGCAATGAAAAGATTTCAGACTTCATGATCTACAGTGCCTGAGGGAATCCGGACCTGCACCTTCTGCTTCTCAGATTTTAGCAATGAGAAATTACAGAAAGGATGCCATCCTTCTAATACCTCCCGGTGAAAGGAACAAGTAAAAATTTACCAAGCCAAAGAGAAGACATGATTCAGTAGCCTTATGGCTAGATGTTAATGCTACTGTGACCCCCTTAGAGCTCTCTGGTGGACCTATAAATGGTGAAATACCTGTTGTATAGCCATATAGTGATCAGGAGTGACTATTGAGGGCAATAAGGTATGTGTCCTAGTTGGATTTCCTTTGTTACAGAACCCAGGTTCAGCTTTTGGCTGTGACCAGCACCATCACTGGAGCTGGTTTGCTGAATTCAACCACCTTCATATTGCAAGTGCTGGACACTCTGAACTAAAATGGGTCTCTTGAAAAAAATACATTGGCTTGTTGCCCATTTTGGAATCCTACTGTGCAATGTCCAGTGTTTCTTCTATATTTCCCAATACTACATCCACCATGTATGCCAGTCCCACCCCTTTATTACCATGTCTCCCAGTGTGGCACCAGTTTCTCTTTCCTGAACACGGTGGGGTTCTGTTAGCAACGGATCCCCTAACTGAAGGGTGAATTTTAGCCACTGCATTTAAACAGCATCTCCTAAATTTAGAGACCTCGACAGTTCCTGTAATAATTTCTGTTTTCTAGCCAGAATCCAAAATCTGGATGGGAATGACAAGAGACCAGAGCCAGAAAGTGATATTATCAGCCAGGAGTCTTCTGTTCGGTCCTCGACACCACGAAAGAATGGCAGTGTCTTGAACTTTGAATCTCCCGTGAGCAAAGGCACCAGAATACAAACCATTTCCCAGTCTGTGCCCCAAACTGTGCCCTCAACTGATGTTGCAAGACCTGTCAACGCAACTCCCACAACTTCAACTTCTTTAACGCCAGCTCCCTCAGCATCAAGTGTACAGAAACCAAGAATTGATCATATCACAAACAGGCAAGACTACTTTGGTTTTGAAATGGCATTATTTTTACAGCTCCATGACGCACCTGTCTTTATTTACAAAACAGTTGTGTATTCAGACTGTCTGGGGCAGTAAAACAGTTCATGAATTTTTTAAAAGCAAATTAATTCCTGGGTACTATTCAGTGGAGGTGACACCACCTCCCTAACTCTCCCTTAATTGAGATGGGATTATAAAACTTTTGAAATTATGTAGTTGATGAAGTTTACATGAACCTCAAGCAAAGGTAAATACTAAGCTTCTTTTCAGGTATGTAACTAAAATAGTTTGTGCAGAATACTGTTTCCATGAACAGGACAAACACAGTAAGAGTGAGGGAACTCTGTGCAGAATGCTTGTGCAGGTCTGGTTGTAGGACAAGCACTTTTGGACATCAGCAGACTGATGCATTAAGCTACCAGTTGGGTTTTTACCAAGTGATCAGATAGAGAAAAGTTCTCAGAATAATGAGAAAACAGAACGGGAGCATAACTTGAGAGGTCAATTGTCAACTGCCCAGGGAAGAACAAATATATCTCCTAATTTCTAGGGTATGTTTAGGGTATGTTTCTCAAACTGGTCCCAAAAATCTGGAGCAATGGAGATTCTGTAACCTCTACCCTTAAAATCCTAGGGTTTGACTTCCAGAGCAATGAGCAGAGTAATTGAAGTGTGTGTCTTAACATTTCCTTCTTCCCACCCCCACCCCCCTTCCTAAAGGTACCCAAGTGCTGCACATAGGAGTGCTAGCGAGCTCTGTAAAACAAAGCCCTACACACCAGTGACTTTCAAAAAGCGCACTGAAGATGTTCATTCTGAGCCTCTCTTCAGAAAAGGCATTCGGCAGGTAAATCTGGATGCCCTTGGGGCAGGGGCTCCTGTTTTTGCGGGACGCAGACCATACGGTACTAGGTATTTTCTTGTTAATGAAAATGAGTCCCGCAAAAAATCGCTCCGTTCTACCTCCCGACTCCAAAGGCACTTAAGAAAGGATGAATCAGGAGACATTATTGAGTTGTATCCGCACAATGTCAGAAGATACGTGGTTCGGACACCACACCAGATGTATTCCCCTCATCCTAGCGAAGATGAGGAGGATGAAGAGGAACTTGGGAGACAGTTAATGAACAGATCACATCGCCCTCGCTCACTGTCTGATCTTCGCCCAGCACCACGATTTTACATTGGGGAACGTGCCGATGGCCACATTCTTATGAGCAAAGATCTAGCCAGAGTGCATTACAAATCCTGGGGTGATGGTTTTGAGTTAGACCTGGACAGGCCTCCATACGCTTACAAGAAAGTGCACCTGAACTACCCTGAGCCACATGTGAAACCAAAATCAAAACAAAAGCTGGAGCAATCTCTAACAGAATCTGATTCCATTTCCATTGAATCCAGCAGTGATCCACAGAACAGCAGCAACGACCAGTATATCCAGGTCATTCACAGCAAGGAAAAATATCCAAAACCTGGGACAAAACTCACCAAAAAGAAATCAAAAGCTAGTGTTGATCTAAATATGTCTGAGCCTAATGAACTGGTATGCTCAAATGTCTAAGGAAGCGCTCCATTCTTTCTGTGTTTTGAGCAGGCCTACGTGCATTTGTTGTACTGGCCGTTCGAGGCCTGTCAGAGTAGTCTTTGCAACAACAGTGTATGCAGCTGCTTGAGGTGGGAAGAGCATAGTTAGCCTTGTGTTTTACTGTTAATTGTACCTTGCTTTAATATCACAACTGATATGCCATGAAATTTGGAAGAGAAAATCATTCCAATTTATTACTTAATGTTATGCTATTGAAAAAGAAAAACCCCACCCACTGGAAACGCAAAAGCTATGTACTTGGGGCACTTTAATTAAACCAGTACAAAAATGTCAGATGAGGCGCTCTCTGTCTCTTTGGCGGGTAGTCAGCTTTGTACAGAGTTGCTATTTACAGTATAATTTTTGACATTGTGATATGCCTAGTTCAAATATGATGCAGCTCAAACACATCAGCAATAAGTTAATTACAGAGCACAGTTGAGTTTCTTTAGAGTGTGCTGCCTGGGCAAGGGTGTTATTTGTTCACAGCAAAGCATGCCAGACTTCTAGACAGACTTCATCTGTCCTGGATCTGCTATGGATTTTCTGGTGAGCCTCCTCAGCCCAGCCTGAGCTTCACTGTGGAAAACTTTCTATCTATGGCATTTAAAAGAGGTGGCTCATTACTCCTCACGGAATTCTATACTATTTTTCGCACACTGTTGTGATTTTACGCCTCCCTGAAATTCTGAAGGCTGCTCTTTTTTATCTCTTTCCCTCATGTAATTTGGATTAGAGCGGGTAGAAGAGGCAGCAGTGCCCCGCAGGCCCGGGCCCGGGGGCGGCAGCGCGGCGGCCCCACGCTGAGGTGAGGGAACCGCCCTGGCTCCCGCTGCTCCTGGGGGCTGGGCCGGCCCGAGCAACGCGCCCTCGCAGCTGCCCATCGCCCGGCGGCTCGTTCCCGCTCAGGCTGTGCCCGGATGGGAGGCCCGGTGCTACCGGCTGTCCGAGAGCCCACCCCACCCCGCCGTGAGGCGAGGCGAGGCGGGCCCGCCGCCCCGCACGGCTCCTCAGGTGAGGGGGCGGCGCCGCCATCGGCCCACGGGGGCGGTGCGCGCGCGGCGCCCTCATAGGCGGTGGCCGAGCGGCGGCTGCGCCCTGCGCGGCCATGGACTACGCGGGGCTGGCGGAGGCGGCGGCCGAGAAGATGGGGCGCTACCGGCGGGACCCCGGCGGCTGGCGGGGCTGCCGGCGCACGGTGAGCGGGCGGGGCGGGGGGCTGGGGCGGGGCGGGGGCCGGCCCGCCGCGGCGACTGAACGCTGCCCCTTCCCCCTTCCCGCAGAGCGAGGTCTCGGTGTCCTGGAGGCCCTCGGTGGAGTTCGCTGGCAACGTGTGAGTAGGCCCGGCGCGGCCGGGTGCGGGGCCGCCTGCGCCGCGGGGTGCGGGGGCCGGGCAGGGGAGGACAGCTCGTTTCGGTTTCGTTCCGTGCCGCCGTAGGTACAGGGCGGAGGGGATCCTGCCTGCTAGCCCCCGGGATGTCTGGGAATGCATAAAGCCGGTGGCCGGCGGGCTCAGGACCAAGTGGGACCAAAACGTGAAGGACTTTGAGGTCGTCGAAGCCATCAGCGATGTAAGTTCTGTAAAAGCTGTTCTGGTGCGATGGATGCAGCGTTGTGTTCAGCAGCACCGGTGCTGCACAGACCTTCCCGTTGTAGCGCTGCGTGAGGCAGCCGATGTGTGTGCAGGGAGTTAAAAAGGTCCAAAAAATTGTACAACCTGTCTGGATCAAGCTGACAGTACTGGGATTAGGAATCATTAGTGTGTGTCCCCAGATTCTATATGTTCTCTAAATAATGGTTTATCATTCTGAAAGGAGCTACTAATACCTTCTTGGCTGAATACCGCATACTCAAAATATGTGAATGTGTAATCTACGTTGTTGTAGATGCTGCAAATCAAGCTAAGCGTGATTATTTTTAACAAGCTGTTTGCGAGGGAAAAGAAGGTTTCCTGAATACGTAGACTTAGATAAGCAGCGAAGCGTTCATGTCATCAGCCATTAATTCTGGCCCCATCTTTCACCACAGCAGCACGCGATGCTCTGCACCGCGCATGCCGCACTCTGCTTTTTACTGGCAAACTGACCTTGGGACCCAGCGCTTTGCCTCAGTGTCTCTATCGTTAAAATGGAGATGCTGTACACAGAGTATTATAGATGAAAATGCTATGTATGCAGTAGTTTCTGCTGCTGCAGTTATGCAGTCCGTTTTTCTTTACAGCGTGTCAGAACCTTGAAAGGGTATTGTATTTAGATCCCCAATTCTGAAGTGAATGTAGGTGCTCAGAGGCAGCCAGGGTGCAAACACAGCCAGTCCCAGGAATGTTCAGTGGAAGTTATGGGAAGATTATTTTTCTTGGGGGAGTCTTACAGGCATTTAGTATTAATTACAAACTTCAACTTCATGAATGTTGCAGCCCGCCACTTGAAATTTGTAGACTTTACTGGGCTTGCCAGCACTTACCAGTGTAGTGGAAACCTCTGTTTTGGGGAGCCTGCCACCGCAGAGCCTCACAAAAGGGGATGGTAGTGTTAAGGTTTCTCCAGTGTATCAAGCTGTATTCCCTGTGACAGGATATCAGGAAGTTATCTTTGTTAACTGTTCTGTGAGCATAGATGCGTCAGATTTGATTTTCAGCATCCTTTGTGGTATCTGTTCTTAATCAACCTGGAAGCAACGCAACAGCACTCTGTTTTTCTCCATTAAACTGTCTTTGGTCAACATACCATGGTGCCTTTTGACTGTGCTGATTCGCATTTTGTTCAACAAAGGGTGTAACAGAACTCCTTGATAAGTGTAGAAAGCATAACTGAAAGAGTACCAGAAAGTACAGGGGGGTTTCTGCTGTACTTTTTAAAGCATCAACTGGCATAACTGTTTTGTGATTTCCAGACTGTCTCTGTATGCAGAACCACAACACCTTCAGCTTTCATGAGGATTATTTCCCCAAGAGAATTTGTGGATGTGGTACTAATCAAACAGTATGAAGATGGGATGATGCTATCTGCTGGTAAGATGCTTGTGGTCTTAACGTGTTCATGTTAGGTTAGGAGGTAACTGGCAGCTACCAGTAATAATAAGTAACATGTTGTTCAGTACTTGTTGATCTGATCTTGATCAGAAGATAAAATACTACTGGTCTCTTTACATTGTTGTTGTCAGAGTGTGTAAGTCATCTTAACGTTCAGATAATAATGATACTGTTGATCTATGCTTTCTTTCCTTGCTATGCTTTCGAGATTGAATAAGTATTTAATTTACTACTAAGTTCTGGGTTTGTTTTTTTGTGTGTGTGGTGGTGGTGTTTTAAGAATTTACATAAAAGGAGTCCCATTTAGGCTAGATCCTGGTTTAACATTTTCTGCACAGCCTCTAGGTTTTGGTGAAACTATTGAATAAATGTACCACTCCTGTATGTGGATATAATTGTTCTTGTGAAACCATATAAGGGGCTGCCACTGTGTGGAAGGACATTTCTTTTGGTTTTTCACTTTCATCCTGTTTGTTACAAGTCGGTGGTTTTATTGCCCCACTGTTTAGCTGTCCTATTTTCCCATCCTGTTCAGGAGTGCCTTGCCAAGAATTGCTGGAGTGCAGCTTCTGAGTAGTCAAGTGGCATATACCTCTGTGGCATTGATTTGTTGGAAGTAGCTAGAATGACCTTTCAAGAAAAGTAGTGCTGTCACACAACATGGGTTCAGTGAAACTCCCTCAAGTGTCTTGATGCTTAGCACAGAGCTCAGTGACAACTGCTTCTGAATTAAACACTTCTTTGATTTCCCTATTCAGTGACCAGAGTGGTTCCTTTTAATGATCTTTTCTGACCAGTTGTGTGGCACAGCCCTACATTGAAAAGGTTATGCTGTCATTCTTCTTAAATATATTCTCAGACAGTGAGTTTGCTTCTCAAGTGGTGCTTTGGGTACCAAGGTCTATTTCCCATCTTCTGTGAAAATGACACTTTTCTTGTATGCTTTATCTTATAGCCACCAATGTGGAACACCCACTGTGTCCTCCTCAACCAGATTTTGTGAGAGGTTTTAATTATCCCTGTGGCTGTTTCTGTATACCTCTTCCAGGGTAAGAAACAATCCATTTCAATGTTGTGTATTCTAAAGCCATTCTTGTCCGCTGTGTGCTGTGTTAATGCGTATGTAGCCACCTGTGATCTTTAGGCTCTTGGAATTGGCATGTTTCTGTCTTCCTTTGACTGATAATCATTATGACTGAGTGCCCTTTTTGTTCTGTTTCTTTTGTGGAATGTATTGGTCTCCATTTCCTGGACAGAAGTCTTTAATGTTACAGGAACCATCACGATGGTAGGATTCTTGCTGACCTCTTAAGCAGAAATTCAGCAGGACATAGAAGTATGGCCTTTAACTTTTGGTAAACTGGTATCTGGTTGTTTATTACACTGCCATAATTTATAAATAGTCATGTACCTAATTAGTTCGTGTACCTAGTTTAACTTGATGCGTGGGGATAGCCACATTCGTTGACATTTGGAATTAATGCCTGTTGTTTGATTTAAAAACTAAAAAGTACTTAGAAATATCAATCCTCAGACTATACATATGAGAGTTATTGTAAAGTTCTTAATGCTTTTAAACTGCTGACTATAAAAACACTTGCATTGTCTTTGCAGGGAGCCAGACAGGACTGAACTCCTCAGTTTCTTTCAGACTGATCTTGGTGGCTATCTTCCCCAGACGGTGGTGGATTCCTTCTTTCCAGCCAACATAGCTGGATTTTATAGTAACCTGACCAAAGCTGTTAAGGCATTAAAAGCATGAAAAGACCAATTGCTGATCTCACCAGCCAAGGAAAAAATCTGGCAGCTTGAGGGTAGAAATAGGAAGTTGGCCTACAGGACCGTTCTGCCAGCAAAGATATTTAGGAAAGGTGAAAGGTGAACAATGACTTGAGTAAACTTTTAAAACAGCATTTTCTACCTATCTTTATGTAAACCAGCGCATTCTTTTCTAATATGTATTGTTCATTTTCATTATTGGAAAAATACCACTCCAGAGCCCAGAATAATCCTGGAGGCAGCACTGGTGGCTGTCTGCAGGGAGAAGATGCACATACTGGATCTGTTCTTGGCCATATTCTTGTCAGGGTCTGTGAGGAAGGGCATTGGTAAAATCCACTTAGCACTACAGCATTAGCCAGGTGCAGGTCAGTCCTGGTTTGTCTCTGCAGCTCCCCATAGGCTCCTGCGGAACAATGTTCTTTCCCCAGAAAAAGAGGTAGCTCTTATGCTGCCAGCACTCATATAGCTGCTAAGATGCTTCAGTGGGTCCAAGCCAGCAAATGTGAAAGCCAGAACAAACTGGGTTGTGTGGAGGATCCCACTTGCTTTTTCCAGCAGTACTAATGGTAAATACGCCTTAATGCTTTTTTACCTAAATTGAGGTTTAGCAGTGCAAACTCGTTCCTAGGTCTGTGGGCTGGCAAATAGACACTCTTCCTTTCTCCCCTTTGTACCAAAACCAGTGATTCCCACAAAGTCATGAAACAAACTGCACTGTTGTAGTGGCAATAAATGAAGCACTTTACTTGTCATTTTTTAAACTGTGCTTGAAATGACTATTTTGAACTGCGCTTTAATGTTTTTTGGTCTCTTGCGGTGCGAGGTATTAACAGGTAAATAAACTTTCTGTAGCTTTGTCTTAACAGGCCGTGAGGATGTTGCTTTTTTTTTTCCTAAGACTTGATTTGCCTCATAGCACTATCTTGGGAAATCAGCTCCTGATCTTGTGTGCAGTGATGTGTCTAGCTTTAGAAAATACTTATAGTGCTGGTTACTGCAGGAATGTCAGACATTACTATAGATTACATATAATTACAAAAGGTAAAATAATTGGTGAATTAGGAATTTAAATGCAGGTTGTGATTTTAATGCTGTAACTTGGCTAGTTAACAAGGTTAATACACTCTGCTTTCTGTCCCTGTACTTGTTTTATATTTGGTATAGGGCATGGACTTGCATATAAAGTTTCCCACTGTCAGTCTCACCCTATGGAACAGATTTTTCAAGGAAGTGGTTTTTAATGTAGTGTCCTTTGTGTACAAAGATACAAAAAGCTTTTATCAGTGTGATGAAATAAATATTTTTCTGCTACATCTTGCTGGTTTTCTTGTATCATCCTTTAAAATGGTTCCTCATGCACCTGCTTTTCCATCAAGGAAATGTAAGAGCGACTTAGACTTCCAGCATTTCTCTGAATTTCAAGTCAACGAGAGGGAAAAGCTTTCACTCCCATTTACACTCCCCATTAACTGAGGATAGAAGTGTTTTGGTGAGAACACTCGCCATCCCAGCTTCTTTGCCCTTAGTTGGTCTTTTATTTCCAATTGCTGTTTTCTGTACTTAGGAAGAGTAACAAATCTACTGAGGAGAGATTTGGGCCCTGATATTATAGAGGTTCATACGTATTTATCTAAATGCACTGAAGTTGTTAGGCATGAAATGTACTATCTCAGCAAGTCTTTGCAGGATTATGATTAATTTAGCAAAATGTTCAAGGAGCAGAGCTCAGGTCAGCACTCGTTATTCCTCCAAGTAAACCTTTTTCAGACAATGGGGCTTTTTAGTAGCTATTTACTATATATTTAGTATTTTCTGTTCTATTGCTCTGAGCAATACAGGTGGTAGGTGAGGCTCTTCCTTGGAATAACTTAAGGATCCTTTTTTCTGAGTGCTCAACGCTTTCTATCCAGAAGGATTTAAGAGCCCTTAACATTCAGCCTTCTGCCCTGCCAAATTGGAGATGGAAATGTCTTGGCAAAGATCATCTTGTAAGATCTTGGAGGACTCCCCAGTGAGACATGCTGCCTGTCACACAGTATGTTTTGACTTCTTTTGATCTTGGTAGATGCCAGGAAATGCAGAGGCATGCAAAAAAGCCTGAAAAACTTTGGAAGTGAAGTGAGAGGAGCACCTCTTGAAAAAAAACAAACAAGATCAAACCTGTCTTGGTGGTTCAATGTTTTTTTCTTAAATTGATGAAATTTAATAGCTCTTTCAGGTAAGGACACCTTCGGCGGATGGCATTGAAGTAATTAAGGCGTTCTGTGCTATGGCTGTAGTTAGTCCCATCTGTGGTGTTGAAGTTATGCAACTAACTAAAAAGCATGATCTGTCTTTCACAGGAAATAGCTTAACAGTGCTAGAGTTCAGACCTGCTTTTCTGTACGGAAATCATGTTTTTCCTATATTGGTAGTATGGGCAAGTAGCTGAAAAATCTTAGAATCTTTTATATGCACCAGGCCTTTAGACTTCGTTAAGCCTAAGCCAATAGCACAGGTTAAGTTAAATAAAAAAAAAATCTAAACAATAATAATTAAAAAAAAAATCAGAGTTTCATGAAAGTACCAGTTAAAAAAGAAAGATGCTCTCTAACTTTTTTCTCCCATTTTGGTTGCTACCCAATTCATAGAAATGTTTTGAAGACTGTTTGGTTGTTTTTCAGAAAAGACAACTCAGTTGAGAAGGGGTTTGGAAGTGTGGGGGTAGATGGTTCGTCAAGAATATTCTTTCAAGAATTAATATAGAATTGTCTTGGGAGGAAAGGCCAAAGCAAGTTGTATGCCTGGATTCAATTAATACCTTCTCCTGTCCATCCTATTTTCCTTTCTTTCAATTGCTGTTTCTGTGACATCATGTTAAGTGCACGGAAGGTAGCTTCTGAACTCCTGCAGTTTATGGTTTGGTGAAATCAAGTAATCGAAGATGGGTGCAGCAAATTCCCAACTGTGGGAAGGTGAACAGCCAAAGAACAATAACCAATGCAGTCATCTGACTTTCAGCTGGCGAGTCACTACTTCCATCCTGACGTTTCGTCTCTCCCTTTAGTGTGGAGTGTGTCAGAGAAGACCAAATGGATGCAAAAGACCATCTTGCCATAGATGCGCATGTATGGTAGAATTCCATACAGTGCTTAGAGAGCACCACCAAAATGCCAACAGCAGCATTCGAAGCACAGATTTCTTGCCAAGTTATTTAGTATTTCCAAAATAAATATTTGGTTTCAGAACTTCTGATTCCCAAATACTCTCATTAGTACTTTCCCTTACAAAATGAACGCAAAGACATTTCAAAAAAATTGTGTGGTTAGAAGGTAAGACTTGGTTCTAAATTGTTACTCTCCTGCTGTAGTCCTCTGAGACTTCTGGCCAGAGGAAGGTCAGGAAAACCATATATTACCCTAAGCTTCTTGCCTCACCCTTGCAATACCCTGAGATACTCCTTTCCCACTGCCACCCTGTGTTGGCCTGATGGAGTTGAGATGGTTCTGTCAACTAGTAGTACAAACCTTGACAGGTTTTGGCTGTCCTGGATGTTCTGTGGTTTGAATAGAAAAGCTGGAGTTTTCTAGGGCACGTTGTTGTTTTGACACTCAAAATTGCATTCCACTTTCTCTGCCCTCTACACATTCTCTAAAGCTTTACACATTCTCTAAGGCAATGTTTAGCTGTAGGCTGGTAGACTTATTTCTTCCTCCTGGGAAGGTAAGGCAGGGAGCAAGACTTGTAGAATAGGACTGGAGACTTAGCACAGAATGTCCTTCTAGTATTTAAGTTAATAGCTTAGAATAGGGTAGTATTATAGCTGTAACATGTTTTATTACAACCAGTATATTATTAATAAAGTTGTTATTTATAATTCTGCACTTTGTAACAGCTGTTTCTGAATGCTGAAATAAGAATCATGCATATTTTGTGCACATCTTAGTTTATCCCAGATAGCTTGCTCTGTTAACTGGCAGTACAATCATGTACTTTTCATATGCACTGAGTATCTTGCTATGCTAGCCAAATGGCTGCAAGTAATGAAATCCTTTTTTTCTTTGTAATGTTGGCAGTAGTGTAATTCCTCCTCTTACAAAGTTTCAGATGACTTGGTGGTAACAGAGCTTGGATTCTTCCTCTTGATGATAGCTGTGATGGGCCCATCAGGTAATGCCTTGATTATATTCCATGCTTCAAAACGAGTGAGTCCTTGCATGGCAGTTGTGTGCACTTGTAATAGCTCATCACCAGGCTGAACAAGGCCGCTTTGTTCTAACGCAGTCCCTGGAGAAAGAAAATGAATTTCCTTTAATTCTGCAGGTGGAGGAGCCTTTAATATATCTTTCACTTAGTATCACCAGCACGTTTGGTATAAACCACCTGGTCTCAGCAGGCAACAAATTACTGGCACTGTACAGAATAATGCTCCATTTACAAAAAATACCATTTTCATGTCTATAAATCAGCAGTTGGTTATGAACTGCTCAAGTTTGCGTCAGCTAAGAACCTGCCATGTACATATTTAAGTGTATTTACCTCTAAATATCCTATTGATGATGATGGGTTTATCTCCATGAATAGAGCCCTTCCCTCCTTCCAGACTGAATCCTAAACCGGCAGGTGTTTTTTCAAGACTTACAGTGCAGATTGTATCTTCAGTTGCTGGAAAAAAATGGAAGGTTAGCAGATGGGCACTGCATAGCCTGAAGAGCTAAAACATCTGCCACAAAAAATGAACTTCTGTTTTGTTTGCAAAGGCACCATAAACTGCCAAATGAAAGAGAAAACTATAGCCTTTAATTCCTCTTTTTGTCATTGTAAGGCCCTCTGGGGTGCTGGGGAGAGAAAGCTGTGCTGGAATTCATAGCAGAATGGAAATACAAAGATGAAAGCTGGTGACATTTACTAGAATTACAAAAATTGTTCAGTGAACAAAATTTAAGCTAAACATACTTGACTTGATGTTTGTTTAGAAATTGTTATCAACTACAAAGCTGCTAATGTTTATCGCGGTATGTAAATGAAGCTACAGATGTCCAGATCATACTTTAGAAAAAAGCCACAAAAATATCTTAAGAAAGGTTCTGCAAAAATCTGACCTTGCTATGTTTCAGATGTAGCCACCTGCTATATCAAACAATAGCACATTGTTTGTTCAAACCAAAATTCTCTTTCACAGAGAAAAAGCCTTATAAACTGGAATCTAATACTATTAAGGAATTGATGTTCACAGAGTTGTTATTACAGCTTCAATTAGTTGTGTTACTACAATAATAACCCTTGTATGTTTACAGAAATTCTTACAGAGGATCACACGGGTTTTTTCAGAGGGTTGTTTTATTTTAGTCATGCATTAATTCTTTCCTTTTCCAACAAAGTTATGCCAAATGTCTATTTCAGGAATATTCTCTTAAGCATGCTGTCTTTAATCATGGCGCACAGATTTACACAGCCAATGCTGAGCTACTTTATGAACACCTGGACTTCACTTCATGAGTAAACACTTAGCAAATGGGGGCTGCAAGGTAATGCCACTGAACTTACCAGACTCTTGGGAGGCATCACTTGTTACTGAAGATGTACTAGAGCTGATTGAAACACTTAGATTTTTTTCCCCATCTGTAGCTTTTCTAGTGACAACAACAGCTTGTCTGGGTTGTCGAGCCTGTCGCATGATTGCTGAGGCATCGTTGTGAGTTGCACCTTTAAGAGACTTTCCATTAATGGATAGTACTTCATCTCCTTTCTGAATAGTTCCTTCCTGAGATGCTAGTCCATTGGGAAACACTTTGTGAACCTATTGAAGAGCGCAGTCACCACACACACACACAAAAAAAAAAAAAAAAGAGGGAAAATAAAAGGACAAATCATTAAATCACTCAATTAATACTCTTCACCATGTGCATTTTCCGTTCTTTGCCAGGAACAAGTTGCTTCTAGCACTTTTCAGGACTGAGGGCTGAACAGATTTTTACAGAGAAGTTCTCCTGTGCACAGCCCTGCTCAAGCAGCTAGGCAATCCGTTTAGCCCTGGAATCAGATGGCCAAAACCTTATGGCCTGTGGTATATACCTTGTGTTTGCTACTTCCCAACCCTCTCTGCTCTGCTAGTGGGAGGAAGGAGTAAAGAGAGTCTCCAGCTTCGAGACTCCTTACGTGTCTACCTGCTCGTGTCTACGTGCTCGCCTCATTCCTCCTGACCACCCTGCATGTCAGTTAGGTGTTGGTTACTTCCCCCTGAGGGCTGTGTGTTGTTCTGCCATGGCTTTCAGAGCTGTTGGGGAGTATAGCACCCAAGGAGACAGCACACCACTGCCAGTCACCTGGAGAGGGCAGCTCTCTGCAGAATCGTCCTGTTTTCACCCATTAAGACCATTCTTCTGACTATCAGTACAGCTGCCTACTTTGATTATGCCAAAAGCCAACTGTTGTAGTGGAAAACCAGTAAATTACATGTTTTTAGATAGAGTAGTTGGTTTTGGAGTATTTTTTTAAGACGCTACTTACTGTTATCACTTTGTTTTCTAGGTCAATACCCCCTGCCAGGCTGAATCCAAGCCCGGTATCTTCTTCTTTATGCAAAATTGTAACGTGAATATCATCAAATTCCTAGGCAAAGAAAGAAATAGGAGTCAAGAACTTCCCAATATATATGCCAAGATGATTGGAAAATCAGCATGTTGGGTTTTTTTGCCCTTTGTGCATTTTATAATGAAACTTCGTGGCGTAAGCATAATACTGAGACACATTTAGTATTTGGTTTTGATTAAATTTACCTACCAGTTACCTGTTTTGTAAAATGCTGTTCTGTGTCTGAAATTGTTCTGGATTGGTAAACCGTCTATCAGTTAGTTTTGGACCATAAATTGAGTAATATTAAAGAGTATATGTACTGTAGAAACAGGAAATACTGTTTAATCATGTTAGAGGACCTTTTCATTAAAAAAGTGGCAAAAGAATGTCCTGTTGAGGGCAACGTTGCAACACAGCTTATACTGCTAATCAGACCAAAAATATCGACATGGGATAGTGACAACAAACACAAATTGATACCAGACTTGGCTTTCATAAATTCTGCTTGTCAAACTGCTTTTTTGATTGCAACATACTAGCAAAGTTTGATGTCTGTAAGAATTTGTCTTTGACATGAGAATGTGTCTACCGGGTGTTCTGATAGGCAGACGTGAATTCACTACCCACGCTCCGTGCTGTACAGACCCAAACCAGGGAGATGTGCCACTGCAGTTAGCTAAGAGAAAAAAACTACATTAGCTTAGGCTCATTGGTGCAGGTGATGCTGCTTTTGCACAGCTTGGAGTGTCTTAACACAGCAAGTGCATAGCTGCCAGCAGAAGCTGAACCATTTTCAGTGCAGAGCTCTGGATGCTATCTGTCTTCTTTGAGCATGAGCTGTCTTTGAAAGTCTTTACAGTTCTGGAATACACACATTTAAACCTTGATTTTTACTTATTTTGAGCTTTATCACAATTCTATATGAATCCAGTAAAACTAAAGGTCCCAACAATGAGGCATTGTCACAGACTGGCAACCCAAATAAAAAGAAAGGCCTCCAAAATATCAGTGTCTACTTTTCCATATGCCAACCTTATTGGCTGAATAACTGTTACCCCGTTAGTTAAATGGATATTTCTCTTGCTTAGTTATCTTTGAAGACTTCTTCAAGAATTTTGATCAAAAGAGCTAAACGTTACTACTGGTACATATTGAGACGACTGATGTCTTTATTATAATATCAAGTTGCAAAGATTAACTAGGTGCATTCACTCTACAGCTTTCTGAAGTCATGCAGAAAAAGAAAATGCAGCTTTTACCTTTAAAGTTTCTTCATCTAGTGATTTGACTTCCTCTATAAGCTTTGCTAACTCCTCAGGGGAGAGCAGAGAGATGACGGACTGCCCTGACACACCGGATGTTTGAGGTGAGCCGTGTTCCTGTTCCTCTTTCTCGTTGTCTGCTAGGCTCACAGTATATTCTCTCAACTCGGAGAGGCTGTCCCATTGTGACAAGAATAAAAAAGAAACATTGAGTTATGAAAGAACATACCTACAAAAGTATAGCACAGACAATTTTGGAGCAGTCATCTTTTGATCTTATTAGCATTTAATTGAGGTGGGATCTCCTATAATAAGTATTACAAATACAGGATCCATCACATAAAAGAATAAGAATAATCTCTTGGCTGCAGGCAAAAATGTATTTAAATTTTCTTTATCATGGAAATGTTAAAAATATTACTCCTTAAGTAGGAGAAAGTTTGAAATATACATGTGCTTATATAATACAAATTAAAAAGAAGTCTGTTGTGTGAGTCATTTAGCTTTTGTGCTCTAAAAAGTTCTTAACTTAGTCTGTGGTATACTATTGTGTACTACTACCTTTAAATGTTAATCTGTCAGCAGATCAGCACAGATGCTCACCAATGCTGATCTGTAAATCTGATTTTTAAATATGGTATCTTACTTTAGCGAAAACCCAGTATCCAGGTGGTGACTCTCAATTGCAGGTGTGAGAGAAGTCCCATCCTCCTCCACAGAGGACTGAGACAGCGTGTCCAGGGTTTCCCATGCATTGTTTCCAGAAGAAGCTGGAGACTGAGGAAGGCAAAGCAAAGATTTCATTAAAGCAGATGACACGTGGCTACTGATGGAATAGATTTTGCTGCACTTTTCATTGTATGCCTTCATCATCTCACAAGACTGGGTATCAGTAAGTGGGAAGCTTCGTGATCTTAGGCTGTGTGCTTTTGCTGCTGATACAAGATGGGAAGTTGCAATGTCTTCTGTAGTTAAGAGACACGAGGAATTTTCAGTGTTGGCATTCTTGCTTTTCTCTGAACTAGCCTCCAGGACCTTCCTGGGAGAGGAGGATCTGTCTAGGCTCTTTGTACCCGTGACCACATGTGACAGGTGCTGGCTAGTTTCACAATGTTGGAGATAGGCTTGGTCTAAATGGGCTGGAGCCGCTTCTGACCCCGTTGCAGTGGGAGGGTGTTCTTTCTGGACTGATGGTTTCAGGCTAAACCTTCGATGTATTTTTTCAGGTGACTGTGGAGCACTCAAAGATTCAAATGAGCTTATTCTTTGTTTTATTGATGATCCCCTAGGAGAGATACGGGATAAGCTGGATTGCAGTTCTCTGCTGGAAATGCTGTTGAGGTCAGGAGGACTTTGATCTGCCTGTGGTTTTAGATCTGAACTTGCTTTCCTCAATCCTTTCAGACTTTGGCGAAACCAGGCTGGCTTAGGTGCAACAGGAGGACCCTTTTTCACACTGTCATTTTCATCTGATTTTAGCGCTTTTGAACTGACTGTTTCTGATTCTGATCTCTTCAGAACTGTCTCTGAGCTGCTTCGATTTTCATTCTCCTTCTTTGTGTCGATGCCAGCTTGCAAATCTAAGTGGACGTTGTCTTCACTCATGGTAGGATTAAATAAGCTTTTTATGCAGTCAGAAATTTTAACCCAAGGGTCTTCTGTTGTTGTATCAAGACTATAATCTACCCGTGCTTGTCTTTTAAGTATAGGCCTTTGTACCAATGAAAGTGGATTCCCTGTATTGGAGAAACATTGATTATAAGCAAGTCTCCTACTTCTCCATCATCCCTTATACATGCGTTGTTATTAACTCATTAAATTTGAATTCCATTCAACCTTCCAATATGTATTTTTTTAAGTTTCTGAAAAGTTTAAACTTGTTTAAAATTCATGACTCTTGATCTGTCAAACCCTGACACTGAAATTAACTGAAAACCAAGGCTCTTCTGTGCTTATATACAAGATTCCTTTTCTAAAGGACCTGCAACTTTTAAAGGTAACCTGAATTTCTTGGGTGCTGATGTCATGATACAGGCTATAACAGTTAAAATGGCTAAAATTACAATGTTGTTTGTAGCCTATTGAAAAAGCTGGTGTTACAGTAAATTCTTTAAAAAATATTTTTTCTTTCATAACTTTATAAGTATATCCGGCTCTAAAAAGACTCTCCCATTAAGATCTTTGATTAATATTTATGCTTTCTTAAATTTTTCAGGAGTTTCCAGTTGTATTTTTCTAGTAAGTGAAAAGTTAATTCTAATGTAGGAATATTTTTTACATTACAGATTGATTAAGCATTTTAGTATTAGACATGGTAGCGCTGAATGGCAGCAGACCTTTGTGCACAGTTGCACAGTTACTGTTATCTGCTTTAGTGTAAATAAAAAAAAAAATTTAAGGCTTTTTTTAATTATCTGAGCCAGGTGTTACAGAATTACAGAGAGAGGTTGTAAGAGACCTCTTGAGATTTTCTAGTTCCCTTAACATTAAGTTTCCTTAATTCTAACTAGCACAACAAAATATTAACTTATCATCAGTGGTTTGTACCATTGTAATACTCCAGCCTTGAAACTATAAAAATGTTCTTTAGAAATGCTAAAACTAACCTTTAATATCAATTTTTCAATATAAATAAACAGTTTCATCTGAAAAAATACAGCAATAGTATACCTGTCCATAAACACATTTTTACAATAAATCATCTGTTATGCTGCTTTTAATATAGTTTCCCTTTTTTCAAAGATTAATCAATAATTTGAAATTTCACCTGTTCACCCCGAAACTTACGGATATGTGTTGAAGTCTATGTTGAAAGAAAAAGATAAAGTCAGCTCATACCCATTTTGGAATCCAAACTAAATGCTACATTTAGCTGCAAAGAAAAGTTCATGGAATTAAACATACCTAAGTTTGCTTTTCTTTCTTGATCTCTGTCCAGTGGAACAGCAGTTATGTGTTCAGTATCATGTGCTGTAGGAGAAGTGGTAAAGACACTGTGGGTTACATCAGTTTGATGTCCCTCTAGCATTGGTTCTTCAGCTTCCTTCTGAACAAACAGGAAATAGAAGTATGTCAGAATGTAATTACACAAACCACTCTATATATGAATCTGAAAAAAAACACCCTTATTTTCATTTAGTTTTAATCTGATAAGATATATTGAATAGAAATCAAGCTTTCACTTCTGCTTGGCATGTAATCCTCATTGGATTTAATTTATTCTATATTTCAAGAGTGCTGGCATGATATTTTATGGTTACACTTGTAAACAGACTATGAAAAAATTCAATTAACATCTCAAAAAATTAGTAATGAACTTTATAATAGGCAGTCTTTGAGTTTATTATAATTTTCAATTTTTGTAAAATTAGCCATTCAGTAGACTTTTGCAAACTAGTCAAGCACATTTCCTCTAGCTTCATATGAAACACTTTTTTCTTCTGAAGCCTTTTGACCTTAAGCACAAGCTGGGCAAGCTAAATTGTTAGTGTGGTTTCAGAGCTCTCCCTTTTTTTTTTTTTGGTTGGAAACATAGGGTGAGAGAATTAGTTTGAAGTTGCAGTAAATGCCACTTTCAACATCATTAACACCTGTTCTGGAATTACTTGCTTCCCTTGTAAGCAATGATACCAAGTTACATCTGCTCTGCTGTGACACTGGAAGTGCTTTCTGCTATGTAGTTAAGCTTCAGGATTACTAATAGGAACCAAAACCAAACAGGACAGAGAGTGAAGGTCTGGAAAAATGAGATTGTCCTGAAAAAATGAGTAATTTAACAATTTCTTAGCTTTTCTGTAATGGGGTCATGTTTGTTATACAACTTTCTTATTCTAGGAGAACCTTCCTCCATTCTCCATCCCGTTTACTAGGGTCCTTCTAGAAAGTTGCCCTGGTGTTCTATTGCTGTTAGATATGGGCATCAGACATTCAGTAAGTGGAGTAGACAATTTGGTAGCACTATGAAGATACATTTTGATTTTACTCTTTACTGATGGCAGTTATACTTACCGTCTAACTGATGTGATTTAAAGCACAGTCGAAAATAATCAGTTAAGCATTCTTCATTATGAAAAAGCGACCTTACAGTCCACAGAACCCCCACATAAAACTGTGGTATGCAGGCCTCAAACTGACTAATGCAACATGTTTGGGGAATAAAGGTTAAAAAAAAATTAAAAAGCAGTAATAAAACCTTCTCTTAATGATCTGAAATACATTCTGGCAAGAAACCCTCTCTCTTGGGGGCTTGAAGGAGCTATCACCCCAAGATATAAGACTGTTTTACTGGAGGAAGTTGTTTTCATTAACAGAGCTTGACTTTTTGTAGACTTTATTTGTTTTGAATTTTAGGGTTTTTTCTCCTTATAACTTAAAAAAACTGAAGAATAGTAAGTTGCATGCAGTGGTAAGTACAAGTACTTACTGCCCTGAATTTTACTTCTGAAAGTTGATTTTCTAGTAGCTGTTGATGAATGTTTCTACTGCTGTCTTCTGAGGGGATGGTAAAAGAATGACCTTACATGAGGTGCTGAATTGAAAATTTCTTGGGTATTAGCATTATATGTGGACTTCAGTCTGAGCTGTATCATTTTATCTCTGCAGCTTGGGAGCTGGTTTGGGGGTTTTGCACTGCATTGAGATCAGTTCATTTCTACTGGCGTTATTACTAAACCTAGGGGAAAGAGGTTTCATTTTTAAACAAACCACAACTTTATTTCAACATGCAGATCTCACAATCCCTCACACTCATGCAAATGTGAAACACTTTCTGTTTTATTTTATATAAAAGAGGGAACTGAAATTTGGTAAGGTACAAATATACACTCAATTTTCAAATACTGAGGTTCATCAACAAATATATGTGCCAAACAATTTAAATTAGTTTATTTAGTACCTCCTAGTCTCAAGAAATGTCTATGAGCCTAAGATTACCTTCTGTATATAACGTTAGTGCTTTCTTCCCATGAAAAACCACTACTGAAACAAAGAAATTGTTTCACGACTTCTCTACTTCATGAATGATTTGGCTCTGTGAGTGTTGAGGTTAGGACGAACCATACCAGTCTGACTTCAGAGGCTGTACAAACCCATCCAGTCCCAGCCCAGAGCACATTGCTGTCCTGGTCTCTACGGAACCAGAAAGTGCTCGATACCACCAGTGGCACGTGTTCATGAGCAAGGACAGTGAGGGACTCAAATTCATTCTTGCTGCTGTTCTCACTGAGGTTTTAACTCAGATTCCTGGTATGGAAGAAAATTTCCTTCAGATGCTTCTCTGCCTTCTGACCTTAGTTTGAACATCGTGCTATTTTCAAAACAGAAGAGCCTCATCCCTCTCCCCCAGTCCTTCTATACACACTTTTTCTTTCATCCCTGCCCTTCTTCCTGACATCATACTAAGTCACTTCGCCTTCCTCCTTCCCCTGCCTCACCAATAGGCAAACACAAGACAAATTTTGCAAATTTTGCTTTACCTGAACACTTGCAGAAGGTGATACAGCCACTTCCGATACAAGCTTTCCTTTTCTGTCTGTGTTACACTGGTCATTACATGTGCAGTCCTGTTTAAAATATTTCCTTGGTGGAGGTTTGGGCTTTGATGATTTAGGTTTCCTAACGAGGATCTCTGATGATTTCTTAGTGTTTTGCAAGGATCGACCTCCCTCGCTACAAGTAGGAGGGGAATTTCTCTCTGAATTATTACCAGACAATGAGTACAGCAGGCCAGGTTGTCTGGTAATTGGTACATCAATGCTATGTACTCTTGCTTTCAAGTCAGTCAGTTGGTATGCAGCACCGTTACTACATGAGGACCTAGGGTTGTAGCTGCTGTCACTGATGGAGCGGGTCATTAGCTTCTGTGTCCTGCGGTTGCAATGAGCAGCATTCCTTTCAATATGTTTTTCACACGGGTGTCTTCCATGCCAACTGGTTTCCAGTTTTCTAACACCTGTGTCAGGAACATGTTCAAAATGTCTGTTCAGATATATTCAAAGGGCTGGCTTCTGAGAATCAGGTGATTAAATTTGCAGCTAAATGCCATCATCAGTTGATGCAAAGATATAATTTTTGCACTAAAGGCTTGTTGATCAAAAAGTCAACAGTTACATTCTTGGACAGCAAAATGATGTTACACTTTCCCTATACCTATCTATCTATCTATATACTCTCAGCAGTACAGTTTTGTTGATGGTGATTCCATTACCTTTGGTTCTTTAGAAGAAATGAGGACACTTAAAGGGCGTATCATTGCAATATGTTACTGTGGAAGGGTGTCATATCTAAACTGGGCAAATAGCTCTAAGCATGACTGCATATGGTCTTCTTTATGAGGAGATCAACAAGCGGTCCCCAGGACATCACGTACATTGTGTCATAGTCCTGTCACCTACTGACAGCTGTGAAAAGCTTTAAGCAGGGGTTATGAATTGGAAAGGGTGAGCAACACTGAGAGGAAGTTTGCAGAAAATTTTTTCTGATGATCAGACAGATGCTGTCTTTTCTCATCCCTCTGATAATGTATCTTAGGAGGCACGTTAGGAGCATTGCCCTGTAAGGCTTTCTCCTCTTTCTTTCTGCCTTGGGTTACTTAACTGTTACCAAGGATTTTAATAAAGCATGTACTGATTCTATAGATCTTCAAGTCAAAATTACCATGTCTCAGTGAATGCACTTATTCCTTTACCTTCAGTAGTCCATTGGTGTCTCTCCTTTCCAAATCTGTTGTTTTCTACAGCTTGTGCAACAGCTTCTTTTAGTTGTTGCTCAGACACCTATGAAATACCATGGCATTATACTGTCATGAGATTGCTGTGGAGTGATGAGTAACATTTAAAAATTTTTCCTTTCACAAAGATTTCAGTCCTCTAATGGAAATGAATATACCTAGTTATATCACATATCAGTTAATTTTAAAGCTAAGTGCACACCATAATATTTGTATATGTTCCAGTATAAGGTGAAGTACATCAATGGATATGCTGCTTATATTGGTTGTTTAGATTAAATGGGATCTTTCAAAGATAAATATTCTTTTGCATATTTCACTAGAAGTGGAGTTCTGGATTTACCAGTATGAGATAATTTAATATCAGACTTTCATTATAATTTATACAACAATTTAAACTTGATAATCATGTATATGGTATTTGGTGTTAAGTGTTTTGTAGAAAAACCTTGCAAGAATAATATGCTTTACTTTAACATTAATTTAATTATAAATAGCGGCTGGGCAAGACCTACATTTTAATTACTGAAAGATGGGTGTATAAACATTTCTTTCTTTTTGCAGGGGTATGTTCCCTCTTTCAAATTATTTTCTTATTATTGGGATTTTTTTCTTGCATTAGAAATATTTTTTGGTTTATTTCTGTGGTTTCCTTGCTCACAGCACAGAAACTCATGCAAGACTGATCTGCAAATCTTACATGATTATATTTAAGATAGTGCATGTCTCGCATTTGTGTGCAGCAATGCTTATAAAGAGATCAGCACCTTTGTTATCAACATTTTCTCACCTGTTTTAAGTTAGCACCTGTTTCCTCACTTAGACATAGTTCTCAATATGTGCTTTATTGAAAGTCAGAAAGAATACAAAGTGTACTACCTGCGGTTCAGGGTGTCTGCTAATAATAATCTGCACTGCACCAGGATCACAATGGCTTAGCACAGCATAAACTTCATTAAGAGTTGTATTTTGTACTGAAGCTTCATTAATTTCAATAATTTCATCTCCACACCTACAGAGATATTAAAAAAAAAAAGTGAGGATGTAAACAAAACAGATTTTCTCCCAACCTTGTCTCACCCATGTGAAAATATACAAAAAGCAGATTCACGTGGTTGATCTCTAATTTGATCACAGATTATGTGGCTATGTCTCTGTTCCTGTTACAGAAAATGGAATGGGAACAAGTTGGACATCAAGGGTTTTTTTGATCTAACTGCCTTGTTGCATGCAACCTTTGAGTTTTCTTAATGTTCAGCTATGCACACTTTGTGGCTCTGATCTTTCTGTTGTATGCAGCTCAGCTGCTGCTTCCACCTACATCTTTCCTTCCTTTCAAGTTAACCCTTCACTTTTCACATCTTTATGGTCTGCTAGTGTTATTTAAGTTCAGAAAGGACATTATGTTTCTGTTACATGTGACTAACTTGTTAATAGAAAAATTCTGATGACAAACTATAGTAATCCTGCTAGACTGAATCTTTTTAGTTGAAGTCCAAATTTGGCCCACATGGAAACTCAGACTGTCTTTCTCTGTTCTACTGCAAATACATACTTTAAGAGACTGACTGAAGGCACTGATTCGTATAATACAGTTTTTCAAATAGTTAAGACCACAGTTCTTTCAGCTAAAGTCTTAGGCATGTGGAGAGGAGCGTTACAGAGGACCTAAAGTTAAATCAAAAAGACTTCATTGAAAATCCTGTATTCTGTTAAATTCTAAATATGTTCAACACTACTAATTGGTCATAAATCTTACAAGGTGAATTTCTACACTGCCGCTAAAGCTTATTTCAGTAAATCTGTATTTCTATTGGGCAAGAAGGGATAGAATTAGAGGAGATTGTATCAGGAAAAGCTAGGGTTCAAACGAGCCAGATTATGCCATATGTTTGGGTTTTTCCAGATACTTTCTCATCTGTAAATCTTCTCCAGGAAGAATACTATAAGCTTGTCTAAGAACTTCAAAACTAGTCCAGCCTGGACAAGAGACAATAATTTCACCAGGTTGCTGTATATCTGAAAATCCCACATACCCTAAATACACATGCTCATACCCTCAAATAGTGCATATGCTTTAAATCCAAAACTCCCAGAAGGCACTATGATTTCCTACCCAAACAGGTCAAAAATAAACCTATAAAATGGAACAATGAAAAGCTTGTGACATAAGACACTTTCTCATCCTACCTGAGTCTCCCATCCATATGTGCTACTGAGCCTGGCGAGAGTGTGTGAATAAATATCCCTGAAATACACTGGAAGTAAGGGATGCTACATAACCCGATTCCAAGGCCAACACCTGGCTCTGAAAGAATTAATAGTAATAAAAAAAGACATAAGAAATTGTCAAAAGAAACCATTGGAGAGACCTTTTTAAAAACTGTCTTCGATTTATTATTTTTTTTTCTATACAAACCAGAACCAGTCTTGTGTTCACAAGCACTTCATATTCAATATTAGCTGCAGTTCTTACTGGTTTGGTTTTTCTTTTTTTTCTTTCTATTTCTCCCCCACCGCACGATTAAAGTGAGTGCACATGAATATTGCCTCTGGGGTTCCCAGATCTGGTTTAAAATTCACTACTGGTGTGTCAGAGACACAATGCAATGCAGGTTTATTTTGCAAACTTATCTGTCATTACAGAAGAATTCAAATGACTTTACAAGGAGACAGAATTAAAAAAAAAAAAAAAAAAAAGAAAAGAAGAACAAAAATTAAGTGGGGGAGTGGGGAACCAAACAAAAATTAAGGATGTGTGGCTATTGTTTGCTATATCATGTTAATCCCCTTTCTGTTTTATATATTACAGTTTAAGATCTTTGTGAGTTTACCCTTTTTTGCTCTGGACAATCACTCTGATGTCAGATCCCATACTGTGTGCTTGGTAAGTCATACTGTTACCTCATCGAGACTGCTTTGTTTGTTGTTTTGATATTGCCATATTTTAAAGTTTATTTCATTCTGCAAGTGGTTGTTTATAAATAGAAGATGATGACAGTTGGAGGTGAAAGAAGCACAGGATATAAATATGTATTTTATTTGGGTTTAAGCTTTTCAAGAATTAACTGCCTGCATAATTATGGGTAAGAATTGCATAATCTGCTTAATAATTGGTAGTTGTTGCCAAGAGGTTTACTTTTTCACATGGAGGATATGAATGTAATGCTTGAGTGAAAATGAACGATTGGCTCTTGAGGACAGATGGCCCTCAAAATCCTGCTGTTGATAGGTAGTTGTTAGCACTGACAGGCACCAAGATCTGATTTTGTGTATTAAAAAAACTGAGTTCAGGAAAAGAATCAGGTTAGTGAGGAAAGACATTCAGAGAGCAAATGAACAGTGTTTTGTCAATCAGTGATTTGTTTCCCAGTGCTCAGTTAATTTTAGCATTTACCTTTGTTTAGGGTAACTTCCATTATGACCCTGTCATTGGGCTTTGTAGCATTTAATGAGAATGTTGCACTTTCTGAACTGAAAGAGCTGTTTTCTTTAGTTATGCATGTACTAGAGTTCAGTGACTGACACAAGTGGGGTGACAGACAGCTGGAAGCAGAATGAGGCGTGCTGAAGCTTGTCCTGACTGTAAGTGTCAGAAGACCCTTTTTGGCCTGTTAAAAAGAAAAGAAAAGGAATAAATGAATGATTGAATGGGCTGAGTTCACACCCATGTTGTGTGTAAAGACAGATACTGATTTGGAAGGAGAGTACGTAACCTTGAATTTTTGTAAAGCATCGTAATGTGTTAATCCGTGCATGGATTCTCCATTCAGTTCCAGGATTTCATCACCTGTTTTCAAAGAGAAAAATTGTACTATATTACTATTACTATATCATGCAGTAAGTTATATGATACATACACGTACTCAAAAGGACTCTTGCAAATGCAGTAATGGATGCAGTTGTAAAAGTCAGTTATGGTTCATTTCACCTTCACTTTAATCTGCCTTCAGGTATCATTCTTTGGAAATGAGAAAAGGGAGAGGGGGATTTCCCACCTTCTTGTAGCCTTCCGTCAGCAGCAGCAGCTCCACCAGGAAAGATGGTTTTGACATAGATGCCTATAGGTCCATAAATGCTGTCTTTCCCTCCAACAATACTGAAGCCCAAACCCTAATTTATGGAAGAAAAATGGTGTGACAGCCCATGTTCAGGTCTCATAATGGTTCATGTACAGTTTCTTCTGGACAGTGTAGTCAACAGAGTAGTATAATCCATGAAAAAAGTCAGCCATGTGCCAGTAGCAAAAGTAAATGAAAATTTCAGCAGAATACCCTCATGATTTGCTTTTTGGTTTTTGCAACCAATTCATTCACTATTATAAACACATAGGAAGGTGTCTAAATTATTCTTTTTGTGTCTGTTCTTGAATCAATAAGCAACCTTGAAAGATAAATTTAGATGTTCTTCTCCTTAATTTCTTTTCCCATATATGAGTTTGATAAAAAAACACCATATAAGATCTTGATAGTACTACTAATTTCAGACACACAGACAGAGGTCTCATGGAGATAGCTTTCTCTCACCCTCTACCAAACAGAGTTAATGTGTGTTGTAAGTTTAAACACCACCAGTAGACCTTCATAGGTAGATAACTTCTCATCTACTTATTCTTTGCCCATCCTCCCCTTTTGTAAAGTCAAACATCACCTGCTGCACTTAGAAAGATGTTACAAGACTGAATTTCAGCTCTCAAGCCATGTAACATCCCTCAAATGAAAAGTGAAATTACTGTGCTGATGGCATCCTCGTAGGCTCCCAAAATATAGAGAACAAATCATTATTTTGTAAATGATGGCAATGGTCATACTTCATGGAATTATATCTGAGAGTCATCTCACAGGTTAAATAGTTATAAATGAAGTATTAAATATTTTAACTGAGAAGGTTATTAACAAACAAATTCAGAACCTTATTCATCAAGTTCAAAAGCTATGTGTTTAAATTCATAGTTTCTGTCTTCTCTTTTTAAGCATCTTCAGTGACATTACTTTTGTAGATACGACTATCTTCTGTCTTTCTCCAGACTTTGCTGTGGATTTTGCAAATGTTTGGTTTTTATTGAGGTCTTGTGTGTTCCTGGTAGCTTTCATTTTCCTTCCTAACAAACCTGTTTTTATGTTCAAAACTGACTTGAAGGAAGCTCTAAGGTCACTGTGCTAGTGCAACTTACGGATGATACACAGTCTATGATTTCTAGCCTATCTCCAGCTGCCCAGAAGGGTAGCAATGGATGTCAGTGTTGGTGTTGCTAGCTTGATGTGGTTGTGTTTTTAGAACCTGAAGACTGCTTTAGCAAAGATACTTCAGAAGGTTAAGAAGCAAGTGAACAAAAACTAATCACTTCTGGCAAAGCCTGGATGTGAATTGGCAACCCAGAAGTAGCAACCTTAATACCTGAAGTCACATCTCTGCACTTTACAGATTGCATTTGTGAAATGAAGTAAAACTCTCTGGTAAATCAACAGAGGCAATCTTACCTTCCCTTGTCCTTTCATTAATACGATGTTTGAGATGACTGAAGCCTGTGAGCCACAGGATGTGTGCACTAGTTGTGCTGTACTTAGTGATCTAGATGGCCTTGAAATTGCCTGTGAACATTAAAAAAATATATAACATTTTAATGCAGGACCAGAAATTCTTGGACATACATTAAGACAACTTGTTTATTTCAAATTTTCTTCCTTATGACTGATGGTACTAAAGTTGTTTTTTTGAAAAAATCAATTCTCTCTAATTTTCAGAAGCCACTTGTTATTCAGACAATCACTGCTCACTGAAATTGTCCCACAGTGACTAAACTAAAACTGAACTAGAATGTTGGCCCTTGAAGTAGTGCCATGGTGTAGATATATTTCTGCTCTCACTTGATTCTCCATGCCAAAATCCCATTTGTGGCCATTAGGGTTCCTAAACAAATATCATATTTGCCTCTAAGAACTGAACTAAGGAACAAAGAAATTCTAACTCCTTCCTTCACCTTGTGACTAAGTAATATTGTGACAAATAGAACCTGTTTTCAGCATTTCCCCCAAAATATGAATTAGTGCTCAAAAATGTTCTTCAGACTGTGAACTACCCTGCGCTGCCTCTCTTAAGCCACATCATAGGCTTCTTTCTACAGCTGAGAGACATGAAGCACATCCCTTTTGCTTCATAACCAAGGTAAGCAATTTCTCAGTGCTCTTCCTCTCTCCGTTCCACAGACAGTGGATTTCTTAACTCCAGTCCCTGAGATTGGACTAATTTTAATGAACCTTTAATTAAATATTTAATAAAAGCCTCCTACCTGAACACAGAATTGGGTATTACAAACTAATTTAAGTACTAGCAAAAGTCATTACCTAAAGCTAACTATGCATGAGGTTCACCAGGGCCAGAGTTAATTGCACTCATTACAAGCCCAAGAGAGTTCAACGCATTTTTTTTTAATGCAGCAAAGTGAAACCAACAGGTGTTGAAGCATGTGAAACATCAGCCAAAATTTCAGCTTCTGTATGTGCAAGAAAATAAGTCTCAGGTTTGACATGAAAACAAGATTATTTTTCAACATGGGACTGGGAACGTGATTAAGAGGGAAACGTCTGTGCCATACCAAAAGCCTCCTCTCCAAAAAGTATACCTCTGCCAGATGAGGGTGATTGCTCATTCCGTTGCTTCTGAATCTGAAATTGGAAGCTTTCAGGTTTCTTTTGCTTCTGTGTGAGAGGGTGTATGTTGTATTTCTACGTGTGGCGGGTGATTATACCCAAACCCAGGATGCCACTGAAGATCCTCTACCAACAGGCAGCGTCTGCCATGCAGGGACCTTCAAGCAGGAGGCAGCCCAGCAAATCCCCGAGGGTCGGTCTGTCTGCACTGGTGTTGTTTGGTGGGGTTTGTGCTGCAGTTTGCCACCTCCACACCCTGTTACAGCCCTAGGTTGGGCTGTGGTGCCCTGACGTGAGGGGCTGGCCGGGAAAAGGCAGGGGAGGAGCAGTGAGTCCCTCAGGCAGGGCAAGGAGTGGCAGCTGAGTGTGAGGAGCTTCACCTCATCTCCTCACTGCAGGCTTCAGCCACGGGACTTTCAGCCATAAACACCCACACCTTCTCCACCCTGCCCAGCCTCCACTCCCCCAGCCACTGGTGAATTGCTGGCATCCATCTGGAAAGTAAGAGGCCATCAGTCTCTAGCCTACACTAATGAGTTCTTTAAATATGTCTGCTTCACTGTGGGGCAGAAAGCGGGACGCCTCGTGCAGCCAGGGGCAGCCACTACCAGCCCTGAGGTGAGTCCAGACCTGCCTGTGGCCATGGCTGAGCCAGCGGAGGTGACTTGGGAGGCTCACGGCAGTGGGGCCCAGAGCTCAGGCCAGGGTTTTATCAGCCATGTCTACAGAGTGTCTCCAGGGCCAGCGGCAAGAGATGCCCGGGAAGAGCCTCCCCAACGGTGAGCTCTGAGGAGGTGCGAAGCACACAGCAGGATTTCTGCACACCATAAAAACTGCTGGGGCAATGGGAGGGAGAAGCTGCTGAAGAAATGGGGTGATGCTGGCACAGAGCTTTTCCCGCTCTCCAGCTCGAGGAGGCAGTGTCGCCTTCCCTGGCAGGGCCTGCAAGGAAAGGTAGCTGTTGGCGGGAAAGTGACTGCCAGGGTCATTGAGAGATTCTTACTGGGGACAGTTTTGTCTGTTTTTCAGATGAGTTCCCGTAGCACTTACTGGGGCTTTCCCTCCGGAGCAGTCCAGCTGCTGGGAAAGAGATTTGCGGCTGGTGTGGAGCGTGTGGGGCTGGCGGTCTCTGAAGGGCACGGCTCTCCCCGGCGCAGCGCAGTCCATCTCCCCGATCCAGTACGGGTTGACACCTGTCAGTTGTGGGGACGGAGGCTGGGTTATTTCTCAAGTGTTGAACGTTTCTGCACATTCGTTTTATCAGGTAAATGTTACTTAGAAATTTCTTTTTCCTGCTGTAAATCTCTCTGTGGAGGGAGTGATCTTTTCAGTCCTCACTTTGGGGATACCCGTCAGTGTTAAATATAGTAAAAAGCAAACTTTCTTTCCCAAAAGAGCATTGGCCTACTTAGAATACACTTTAAAAAAACGTAAAATTGAATGCTTATGCACAAAACATCTGACTGTAGGGTATTGTGAATATAAAAGCTGATGCTTTTATGCATCAGAAATTCTTAGCTCAGGATCCCAGACTAACTTGGGACAACAGCTGCAGTTTCTTTCAACAGTGCAGTATCATCGCATGATGATGTGCTGTGCTGTGCACTCCCTGAGCATTACAAAAGAAAAAAGTACTTCTTTGCAACTTACTGGTTGAGTTACTGCGAGTCCGTTGACATACCGCTTTACTGTGCAGAAAACCGTTTTGGATTGGCCTTTCCTAAAAAGAAAAAGACTATTGCAATGCAAGAAATTTTCAAAAGTGACCTAAGCTTAAAACCAAAATTTCTCCTATTTTGGTTTGCACAAATTTCAACCTGAATCAAAAAATATGGAGCAAAATTAATTTAAAGTAAATAGGATAATAAAGGATGCAGCTCAAAACTTTGGTATAATAATGGTTATAACTTGCCAAGGTAATAACATAGAAATAGGTTCTGGTCTTTAATCAAAATGGATGGGAAATTAATTGCACACCCCCAGTGGGCTCAGACAGGCTTATATATATATATATATATATGTATGTAAGAATTATGCTCAGCAATATTCTGCAGGGACTAGGAAGGCCACAAGAGCAGCATCAGAGCAGGTTCTGTATGTTCTAATCTGTCTGGAGCCAACCAAGACAAACACTTTTTTCCAGAAGCCTGACTTTAGTAGTGCTATTTGGGGATACAAGAATTAATGAATGATAATTTTCCTCTTCGACAGCAGGTGGAAGCATTGCCAAGTAGCAAAATCATACTAGGGCTTTCCAGTCCCATGGCCCTAAGCAACACTTCAGAATAAGAAATGCAGAGAAGATCCTTAAAAAAACATTTTGAAAAGTATTTTGGAGGGTTTCCCTTACAAAGCTAGCTAGCTTGAAAAGCCTTTGCTATTAACCCTTAATTAATTTGGTGTAGGCTTATGTTTAAATGCACAGTTCACCTGGCTGCCTCTTGAGTGGTACTATGCTGCAAAAATGTAATGTAGTTCATCTCTGGACACTTAGGCATTCAAAGGAGAGAAAGTAAACAAAAATTTTGGCAGAATCCAGCAGACATCTGGGTGAGACAGTTCACTGCTGTCCTAGAAAGAGGTACATTTGGACTTGATAGCCGCTCCAGCCAAGGGTGTTTTCTCAGTGTAGGATTATAGCAGAGCTTTCTGTGTGACCCATGTGGAGATAATGAGCAGAAAGTGCTTTTTTCCATTAATATCAGGGTCTGAAGCCTGCAACAAATCTCTGGCTGAGCTCTATTGTCTTCAGAGTGGTAAATGTGTGGTAGGGGACTAACTGTCCAGCCCTCATCCTCAAGTTTCCTCCAGAATTTGCAAGTGAAAAGCCTTTGTTGTCATCTAGTTTTGGTGGAGATGAGAGGACAAGAAGCCTGAAATGAAGTGTGTCTAATCCAATGAAATGGACTCTGTGAAAAGGAAGATCAAAAGGGGTTTCCACTGAAAGATTTGGTGATAATCTGGGGTTGCTGACCTGTTAATGCTGCCTCCTGTTTCTCTCTTTCTGTAGCAAACCCCATTAACATTCACCGTGGGACTTTTTTAGCTGTAGATCCTAGATCCATGAAACAACTTCAGTACAGAGCCTGCTCTCTGGCTTCTGGATTCATGGGTCTTCCCTTAAATCCACCTCTGCCTTTGCTCAACTTCCAAATGGAAAATTAACATTGGCATGCTATGTGTGTATAAAAGAAAGGGTTGTACAGCCCTTGCTAAAATTTCCCAGGGCCTTGGCCTTCCCATAGCCTCTATTTATCTGGGGAAAAGCTATGCTGAAAGTCACCAGAGTCTGACCACAAGAGGTCTGGGGTTTTGTCAGGAAGAGCAAAACCATGATCTTTAAATGTCTGATGCACAAATTCCCCTTCTCTCTCAAGTAAATGCCAAATCACCCCACAGCTGTGGGAGGGGACCACAAGTTTCATGCTTACTTTGCTAGCCATCATGATGTTCACCAGCCGTGTTGTTGGGTGAATGAGAGATTCAGCCTCCTTGCTGGACAGATTTTTAAGTGATTGTCCACTTAGCGTTAACAGTTCGTCCCTTGGGTTTAGACAACCATCCCTTAAAAAAAAAAAAAAAAAAAAAAAAAAAAAGGAACATGCTCACATAACATTTTACAAAGAACAATATGGCACCATTGTGCTATACATCTCACTAACTGAGAAGTCTGCTGCAACCCTCCCTTTGCTTTTGAAAAAGCCTGCCGCCTGCTAAGATTTTTCCCTGTTGCTGCTCTCTTCTGCTCAGTCCTGATGATCAGCGGCTGCTTGTCCACATATGTCTTACATCCAGGCAAAATATTTCTCCCCTCTCACCATCTTGCATATGCAAACTGATCAGAGACTATACGCTTTACTCCTTTCCAGGAACTTTGGCTGACATTGCTTTCCAGTGGTCTTGCTAGGCTGGTGACATCCTACATTGCCCTTCAATAGAGCAACTAGGAAAACACTGGAAACTTGATGTTATGTACAATCTTTCATCTTCCAGGTTTTATTTCTTAGTGTAATTGAGAAGCGTTAGATTCCTGAATGGTTACAGTTTTATTTTTCTAGAATCTTGACTTGTCTCTCCAACTGGAAACATTGTAAGAAATGATTCCCAAACATAGTTGCCTTTCTCTGAAAATGAGCTTCTAGGCATAGCTTGTCACAGAAAGCAGGTCATGCAAAATCCGTGCAGACAAATGGCTCCCTAATAAGCTTGTGGACTCCATATGCATTGTACCTGTTTGCTGTGCCTCCGGCAGGCACGTGGCTGCCTGTGAACCCTTTCCAGAGAGATGCACTTTTCGGACTCCTGGAGAGTTTGATTCCTGAGCTGTTGTTCCCTGTGGTTGTACACAGCCTGCATATGCAGCTGTCCTGATTCAGAAGATGAATGGTTGCATGAAAGAAAATGTAACAAAGACATTAAAAGTTACTTCCATTCATCCTGAGCCTTTTTAAGAAATACAGAAAATGATCTTAGATTGCCTCCAAGTAGAACAGGAACAGGTCTTTAACAGTGTGCACTTGTGAAAGAATAATTGTATTATAGAGTCAATGTTTAAAAAAAGTTGTTTTCCTTAGGACTTCAGTGGCTTCTGGCTACAAGAGATATTAGAATAGTGTCCTTTTGCATAGAGAGGAAGAGAACAGAAAACAGACTTTTCATAGTAACTGGATAAATTTTGCCTATGCGAGCTACTATAAGAAAAGACAGGGAGGAAAATAAACATATGTCAGAAAAGGAAATACTCTGGAAAACAGAAGAGATCTGAATGGAAAATAAGTGTATAAAAACACTAGAAGCTCCACTCCTGCTGCTGACTTGTTAAGTAGGGGCGGGGAAGCAGAGAGGACTGCAACAGTGGAGGATTCTTTGTCCACCCCAGACTGGTTGAGGTTGCTGTAGTCTGCGTGTTGCATCTGGAGGACTAATTGTAAGCACATTTTTGACACAGTTATGAATCATTAACATATGGCCATACAGAAAGAGAAATAGTTTCTTAAGTCATATGAGTAAGCAAAGCAAAGAATGGATTGACTAAGCATGTGAAGGACAGCACATTTGTCTAGGAAATACACTCCTGTAGCACAAACATGTGGACACTTCAATGTTCTAAAGAGACAAGGAAAGCTGGAAAGTTAGCACATAATTTATTTTCTATTTGCTTAGTAAATCTCCTGATTCAAATATTCACTCATTCTGCTCCCAACTGAACCCACCTCCTCTGCCCTCGCCAGCCTCTCCATACTCCACAAAGTGAAGAGGGCTCTCAGTGTATCCTGGATCCAGGCTTGTTCCCAAGAGATTTGTATGACTGAGGTATAGATTTCTGAAGGAGAGGCAAATTTCATATGTTAGGACAGGCCACAAAATATAGCAGTGGTCAACTGTCTGCATTGCTTCTGGGTCCCCTGGTCAGAGTGGCATGAACTATTGCCAGCAGTCTGTAGTTCTCTGACAGCACAAGGAAAGCTGTGTAACCACCTTCTTTACAATCCGTAGGGCTTCATTTCTGCCCTAAGCAGAGTTCATCTAGCCCTGAGGGTTACAATCATTATGCCCTTTCACCACAAATCAATAGGGATCACATCATACCTGACTGACAGAAAACGCAAACTTCAAATTTACAGCAATGTCAATAAAAGTCATTATCTTCCAGGCTGGCTGTTGAATCCTGGCTCCCATTCTGAAACCTGCCAGAGTAAATCTAAGGCTGTGAGTAAATGAAATATTTAATTTCAATATTTAACCAGTCCTAGGCTCACTTCAGGCTGAATTCAGTAGGTAATGGGTAAGAGCTGTACTCGTATTGACTGACTTGCTAATTCTGGGTTTATTTGCATTCCAGATTGTCTGCCATTAATGAGGAGTGTCTGCATTTTACGAAGATTCTTTTGTTCATGAAGAGTGCTTCTAGTGAGTAATGGATAAGTGTATAAGCATGGACAGAATTCTATTTTAAACCCGTTTGTTCAAACTCTAATATTAGTTTTGGAGCTTCTATATTTACTTTTCACCCAAGGTAAATATCTTGGGAAATACATACTTGAAACCAGGACTATGTTATGTTCTTTTTTTATCTTATGGCAGTGCTTTGAAGTCTTTGGCATGGTAACAAAATAAAGATTAGAATTCTGATGTCTTAAACTTTCAGATCTTGAGGAGCAAAAAATGTGAGCTACCTTTTCTGTTTGTTTGCATTGGTCCTTTGTTTTAAGTATCAGTAAGGAATTACGGGCCAGATTCTGCATACATGAAGCATCCATTAAATTCACAGTATTTCCAGTATGGTAGTGTATTTGTTCCGAAACATGAGAAATATAAACTAGATATTAAAGATAGGAAATTATTCTGCTAGTTGGCTAAGTATTTTGAGATAACAGCTGATTGTGGATTCAGGTTGTTGTTAAAGAATAATTGTATGATAGAGTCAGTGTTTTCAAAGAATCGTTAACTTTTTTTTTTCTGTAGTCAGAATTCAAGTTTGGACTTGCCAATTTATCTCATTAGGAGTCCTTACTCTTGTGTACTGCTCCCATGAAATATCTATATTTCTTCTCACTGGTCAGGCACACACAGAGAACTTTGCACAGCTGTTCTCCATGCTTCATTTTGTTCTTGATTTTAACTTAATGGTGGGCCATTTCAGACTGTCCCCAACTCATCTCTGTTAAGATTACAGTCATGCTTATGCCCTTCCTATAACTAGTTCACAGTACATAGCTGCTGCACTCATGGTGTTTATAAAAATCCTTGTAATTAATTGTCCAGTAGTTATATGGCTCTCAACAGTTTCACAGGACACTGCAGAGTGCAGTGGGTTTGGCTCTGAGGTTTTGCATTGCAGCACCATGTAAGTTCTTTGGGGAAGACATTGTATTTTATACAATGGGACACATGCCAGGCTGAAAATTCTGGGTTGTGTTGGGACATACATGTGAAATTACACAAAATAAAAACTGATACGAATATTCTTTCCAAGAGCAACAAGTTGCATGCACTTAGTCAGAAGGAATGTAGAGGTTAAATTTATCGTGCACTGCAGAACAATCTTGAGAACAATTTTTGTTTAAATCTGTAGTCGTCTTACCAAGTTGGGCTACATTTCAAATAAGCTGTGTGTCAATCGTTTCTGCAATTCATTTATGTGAATTACTTAAAAAAAAAAAAAAGTTTTTATTGGGCTGTAGGGACATGTGGAAAATGTCTGTATGTTGTCAGCATCTGCACTTTTTTGGGTCCTGGATATAGAAGACTATATTCACATCCAAGTTATTGCGACATGACAGAAAATTCATAAAAGCTGTTCTTTAGAAAAATAAATATTTGACCAATTCATGTGCCAGCAGTCAATTTGCTTTGGGTTTTGTTCTTTAGTATCTTTTATTTCTTGTCTCACTTATTATTTTATGCATATAAATACTGTTGATGGTTCCACGAGTAAAGACAGTGTTTATTTTGTATCCTCCTTGGTTTTAAACTGTCCTGCTTATTTTGAAAGGTGATTTATAGCTCTGAATGTAGTGAATGCTGAAAATTTGCTAAAATAAGGTTGGCAGGTTTGGCAGGTGGATTCCAGGTCAACCTTGCCTGCTCATTATCAGAACATATGTTAAAACAAAATGCATGTTTGCTGCCAGTGAATAAAATCTCTCTTTGCCACCAAGCACTTGAAGACACCAGGGAAACTTGTATCTGCATCATAATATCCACTCATCACTGTGAAAACAAAATTAAGAAAGTCTGTGGGAGTGCATTATAAGCAAAAATTGTCTAAAATTTATCTGTTTTGCTGAGAGATAAAAAATAAAGGTGGAGTTCAAGAGCCTTCTTGAATGCATTTTTGTCACAGGTGAGAGTAGATTAATTTTTCATGTGTTTAGCTCTGGAAAAGTAATTTGCAGGTCCAGGCCAGCTCTGTCCTCCTGCTCCCCTTTTTTTTGTCATGCAAAATACAAAGCTTCTGAGGATGTTTTTCTGTCTGCCATTTAAGAGATTACATTTTCCTTCATGCTTTTATTAGATATTGCTAGCCCAGAGTCCCATCTCAAAACATCTAATTCCAGATGTTGTTTAGAAATAAGGGTAACCATGGCATCTGTGGAAAACTGAAAAACTTTTGTGCACTCTTAACGTAAGACACAGTAGTTGGATTGTCTGAAATGAAGTAAAGTATTATACAAGGCTAGTTCAAGTAAGGTCTTTGACTCAGTTAACCAAGCATATGACAATGAGGTGATTGACTACTTTTTTAAAAAAAGGCAAAAAAATAAAATGAAAAAAAATATGAACAGCAGTACAATAATGAATTTAAATATTTAGCTTTTCTGACCTCCTGACTGTGAAATGGCTGGGATTTCCAAGTGGAAGATTAAGAGAATACAGTCTCTGAGGATTTTCTTCAACAAGCATTTTTTTCTGCATCAGTTCTAACAGAGAAAGAGCCAGAGTCTCTCTGGCATAAACTGACGTGACTCCACCGATTCTAACTTACCCTAGCTGATGCCTTGGTCTCTTCAAAATATTTATAGTAGATGTGATTCATTTTCCCAGCAGCATATTCCCTTTGCAATTAATAAAATGGCAGAAGCTAGAAAGCTTTGCATGATGCAAGAAGCAGGGCATTGGATGAAGTTTCTGCCCTAGACAGACGATTCAGCACATCAGATGTTACAGAGGGACCTTTCCACCCATCATCTAGCCTTTGTTATGTTTTCCTGTGAGCCTTTGCCCTGCCCTGCATTTTGCAGCACACACTATCTTAAAATAACAACCTCTTTCCCAACTTGCTCTGGGGATAACATGGCCCTGGTGTCACAAAAGCAAGAAGGCTGGGAAGACAGAAAGATAGAACAAGTAGGAAAACGGAGGAGAACACGTAAATGTCTAAATAGATGCAGTCTCCTCTTCTGGCTTTGTTTTTCCATTCTGCCCATAGGCTCGTGTTTGAGACATTACAGTCTGTTGCCATAACGTTTGTCATAGTACCAAAGGGCCAACTAACTGGTGTTTGCATAAAGGCGAGTTAATGTATTCTGGTGATGACCAAGGGAATAAAAATGACCTTTTGCTTTTTTCCTCTCCAAGCAGAGGGACAGGGACCAAAGGAAGCAAGGATAGAGAAGTTTCTAAAGCCATGCAGTCAGATCAGCTTAGATCCAATGTTTGCATAAAGTCAGCTCTTCCCTGTTATTGTTTATTGTAGATGATGTTTAACCCTGCTACCAGCCCCCCTGGCTGGTAACTCTGGGTGCTTCCGATGGTGTTGGTGGTGTAGGAAAGAGGTAATGGAATGCTTCCTGAAGCAGCTCTCAAACCCAGCAGACTGCTGTTCTCTGAAGAATAGTTGATAGAAGCTACTCCTGTCTATTCTCCCTATAACTGGCATAGTTTCAGACCTTGTAATGACCGGATCAGGCAAGGCCATCTGCCACAGGGTTTGCAGCATCAGTGTGCAAGGAATCAGACGCTGCTTACATTTTTTTTGTTTTCTTTTTCTTTCAGGCCACCTGAAAATTGCTTATTTTGTGAGAAGCAAACTGCAAAGATCTGCTTGGTTTTACACTGACAAGCTGGCTTTCCAGCTCTGTCCATACCAGACCAAGCACACCTCATCTTGGAAGTTAGGTGGTCTGGGAGCTAGCTGAACAAGTGACACCCACGTGGTCCTGGGTGCTCTTGATGCAATGAGCAATAGTCAATATGACTTAATATTGGCACGTAGAAAACAAATTACTTAAAAGACTTTTATTGTTGCTGATAGTACATTAGAGAAGGGAGGGGGGGAATATATGTTATTTAGAATATGTAATGAAAGGAGATACTTTGAAGAGAATGTAGAGATTAATGGATCAAACTGAGATTGTGAGGTGCTATCTCACAAACCATAAACTGTGATGTGCTGTAGGATTTTGATACAGCTTTTCTTTGCCTAGGTATGTATGGTGACGTATTATTTGCTCCTACAGCTGTCTGTACAATCAGCTGGGCAGAAGGAGAGATATGGCTTGGAAGTTCATGAAATGATAGCCCTTGTGGGAACGTCTCTACTTGCCTTTCTGTTGAGCAACATATAGATGAATGAAGCTGTTGTTGCAATGCACAAAATGTGCTGAGGACACAGAGAAGAAGGAAGAATGTGTCATCTGATAAGAATCGGGGAGCAGGTAATTGATGTGCTTTGCTGCATGTATGATTCCTTCACTGCTCCTGACTGTTGCTTTCTCCTCCCCTGCTTCACTTCACAAAGTGCTCCATGGTCAACTGTTTCCTCATTTCCACACTCTCTCTTCCTGCTCCATTTCCCTTTTCCCACATTATCTCCTCTTTTCTCCCATTCTCTGCACATCATGGCAGTGGCTTTTCTGTGACAAAAAAAAAATGACTGGAAATAGGACTCCAGCAGCAAAGTGAGAAATCTGTGACAGTAGGGTAGGCTGAGGTCAAAGAAGGATATAACTGCTAAGGACTGTTACACGGTGGGGGAGGCTATGCGACATATAGTGCCATGTCTTGGCAGGATGTGAATGACCATCTGGTCACCCAAATGCCTGAGGTAACTGCATAGTTCACATGGACACAGCACTGACTGAGGTTTTTGCCCTGAATGTAATGAACCACTGAAGAGTTGTTGATGGGCTCCTATTTAAGTCTTGTTTCAACCTTATTTCCTTCCACCTGTTACAAAGTGAGCAGCTGGATGGTACTTAGTTGCTGGCTGGGGTTAAACCAGAAGATGAAAGGTCAGTGCTTGCAGCTTCACATGTTGAGTGTGCCACTGTGCCATATACTCTTGGAAAGAAGTTGCCTAGAAGATGCAGTTATGAACCAAAACCCCTTCTGGTGCTGCCCACATATCATCACAGTAAAAGTGGTAGGCAGCATTACAGTTAAATACTTTCCATCCTCTGCCCTGTTGGGGCATTAGTGCCATAAATGCAGGCTATGGATGCTTCAGTTAAAAATACCTGCACAGGGTACAACTCGTTTTTTTGCATTTCGGGCCAATCTTTGCAATACTCCTTATATGAGCCCAATTTACCTGAGATGCAAGGTTGTGGTCCCTTCACATACACATGCTAGCACTGTGCTGTGAGTCAGATGATAGAGAAACATCAATTTGTAGTCCCACCTCAATCAGTGTAGTACTATTGCCACCAAAACTTGTGCATATTTTGTTGAAAAGAAGAATGAGTAAAACCTGGTATCAACAGAATTTAAGCCTTCTGTAATTCTCTGGTGTATATATAAAAAGGTCTGAGTTCCAGCTCAAAGTCTTTTCTACAGGTAGTGCAATGAGAACGAAGTCTTTCTGTGGGGATTCTCTGTAGTTTGATATAGGTTGTGCTCATGCTGCTGTGCTTCCCTCAGTGGCTACAGCAACATTTTCTATTGAAGACTGAAATGAAAGGAATTGATGTCATGATGGATAGATGCCCTTTCTTCAAAAATCCTCCTCTTACCTCTCCTGTCCTGATTGTAAGTAGCATCCAGTTTCTCATACTGTTAGTAATGGGACATAGGACTATTCTTTGGGGTCCTAAAGATTTTGGAATCAGCAAAACATGCCTCTCATGCACTTGCAGAAGTCCTGAAACACTGATATGTTCATGGCTTATTGCTTACAGTCAGTCCCATGCAATTGGCACAGCATGGCTCAGAGAGATACTTAAGTTTTTGAACAGAACAGAGGACTAGTGTTTGGAATACTGATGTTCCAGGTTCCCCCTTAGCTCTGGAGAAGAAATGCATGGGGAACATTAAATCACGCAGCACTTTTAAACATTCTTCTCTCCTTACAATGTGACAGCAAAAATTAAGTTGTTCAGTTCTGTGGGAGTTATTAGCACCTTCAGAGTCATGCTTAGGGCTGCAGGCACTGGAAAGCAGAATGTTAGTGGAATATCCTCAGCAACACCACAGAAAGAATGGAATCAATTTTCTTGAACAAAGACAAGGATCCTTCAGCTCTGAGTCACACATCGTGAATTTTGGAAGTGTCACGTGGAGAGAGTGAATGTCACACTGGGACTTGAAAAATGGTTGTTGACTCCTTTTTTAAAGAGAGAGGTTTTAATCTTAAGCTCTCTAAGACACATTGTACAGGAAGGTTGTTCTGACAGGCTTATGCCATATGGAAGACAGAGATCACTGCTTTCCTAATACACAGCAAAGCCTCAGCAACAGTTGTACAAGATAAGGTCATTGTAGCTGTTACCAAATTTCATCCTGTTTAGCAAGTTATAAGACTTTTTAGAATCACTCACTGATCCATGACACTGAGAGGTATGGAAGATTAGCCATTGGTATGACAGCTGGAGAGGGAATTTTATGTACCCAGTGTCTACAATGGCACTAAGCAACCCAAATGCTGCTGTAATCAACCGGTTGCTGAATAATTATATGTCACCGTCCATCCAGGGTCTTGACCCATCCTGTTCAGGGACTCTAACACTCCAGCCTAACAGTGGATTTATACCCTTAGCAGTTATATTTTATCTGTGCAATAGCATTAGTTATGAGACTTACTCTGCTCCCCAGATGCCTATTTGAGCTGCTTGCCAACTATAGAAGCAAATGACCTAAACTTACAGATACTGAGTACTTTCATATATGTATGGATCACAACAATTATTGGAGCCCCGCGTATTTTGGAGGTATGGAATCAAGTAGGATGTGGCATCTGACACACACTTAAAGTGCTTCAGCTTTGTTAAGAGAGGAGGGAGTCCACAGAGGCCAGCTACTTTGCTTGCAGAAGGAAATCGGCAGAGTGCATATGGACTGTTTCCAAAAGGGAGGAGGTGGATGGTTTTGCAGGTGACTGAGTGTATTATGGGACTTGGGTCAGTGTCAGCTATTTATATTTTCTGTCAGAATGTAATAGAATGTTGGCTTGTTTTTGTCCTCATGCTGGGACTTTGCCAGGGGCTGAAACACTTCACATCCAGAGCTCTGTCCTGCTGCAGTCTTTGCAATATTGGGCTGCACGCTGTGTTCATTAGCATGAAACTCCAAGGGTAAGGGGAGATTCTCATTTTCAGTACCACTGTATGTTTAGCTGTAGAGGTCTAGTTTTAGCCAGTTTCTATTGAATGTATGCAAAATAAAATAGAATATACAAGAAAAATATTCTAGGTGAAAGGATCAGTTCTTTCACATAAGCCACTATTTGTGCAGGTAAAAGGCATATAATAAGTAAAGTGCCAGAAGGACACAAACTTTATTAACACACGTCATACTTGCAGTGAGGTCCCTTCTACACGTCATGCCAACAGGTAGAGTGGAAGTGGGAAAATTAGGATATGTCACTGAAAAGGAACTTTCTAAAGGAATCTAAAGTATATTGCTCAGACTGAAAAATTGTTCAGAACAGTAGAGTTAACGTACTTACTTCTTGATTAAAGAATAATGTTGCAATATGAGGCTGTTAAGACTTCTTACATCCCTAGGAAAAAGTGACATCTCTAGTAGGTTTAGAGCCATCACTACCTCCTTCCTGAATCAGAAGGAAAGAACAATCTGCCTGCTGAATCTCGTAGGTCTTTCATCATATTAATATAATTCATACTTGCATAGCTCGATAGATCTCATGCTATCACACTTTACAAATGCACTATACCATAGCGACAGTTTTATATTTTGAGCTGAATACTATACTGCAGGTAGAAAGCACCAGCTGGGCTAGTCTGAATACACTTGAAAGTGGCCTAGCAGTCACTGATTTCAGCAGAACGTCAATCAGCAGGATGCAACAGCACAGCAGGGAAGCTAATACATTTTCATGCTGTTTATACAGAGCAGGAGCACTGCAGGCTCATAGGCTCTGAAAAAGCCAAGTAGAATCCTATGTTTCTGAGAAATAGGAACTACTGCAATGGGAAACATTATGATATACTGCACCAAGCTGCCTACCTTGATGAGTAGCTTTCTTCTCATGTTGTTGCAGTTCTCATTTGCCGCAGCTTTGGACTGGATCATGTTGGTGATCACACGTGGAGGATCAGGTGGGCTGTCTTCTGTCTCTGGTGTGCATGGTAGTTGTGTTCTAGGACAGCAGTCAAAATCCTCTTGACCCCAACTGGTAGAGATCTCAAAGGGATCTGGGCACTTCTCATCAGGACTTGACCCATCATCACTGTTTTTGGCATTGCAAAGTATAAGTGATCTTGAAATGGAGCGAAACTTTCTTGACTTCCTGTTCCCAGCATCGCTCTTTCGATCCATCTTCAGAGAGCTGGTGGTGCTGCTCTTTTTCCTGTCGTTCTCCCATTTATGCGGCATGTTACTTTCAGTAACTTTCTTTGCTTCTCTAGTGCTAAATATCCTCCAGGAAAGGAAATATAAAAAGTATGTTGTAATATACCCCACTTTCTCCCACTTAATAACCTACACTACTGAAAAGCCCTAATGAATAAATTGAATCAACAGAGCCTTTCAGTCTGCTAACAGCCACGTGGTATCTCATGACTTGCTAATTCTGTCTCTGTGCAGTGCTCTACTAAATTCTCCTTCACCTTTTTATTCTCTTCTCATGCTCCCCAAGCACAATGGAGTGCTTTTAATAAATGTTTTTGATGCTTCCATTGTGCTGCTTCCTTTGGGCTTCTGCTGAATTTGCATGTTGAAATCCCAAATTGAAAAGGAAGATACTTTAGAAGCATTATTCTATCCTCCTAACACTATTTGGAAAGAGGAAGCTCCTTCTGAAGTTTGATTCATGAAACCACTATAATTCAAAAAAGATTAATCAAATTGTCGAGGTTAGGTTCTCCACCTAGCAGATATGATTTGTAAGTGGTTTAGCAAAAGTAGAGAATAAGGAATGTCAGGCTGCTATAAAACGCCTACCTTTGCAGATCAGAACTCACTTAAGACCATGCATTTAACAGTAATAGAGAGATCCAGTGAAGCACTTAAGATGTGAATATCTGATTAGGAATTTAACTCTATAAAGGAATACAGCTCCAATATATCAATCAAAAAGTGTCCTATTAAAGAAATGGTTTGTTTCAGCATATGATTCAGCATACACAAGTAAGAGAAAATGAAAGAAACACTATACAATCAAAATGTGGCATAAGTTGGAGCTTTTGTAAAATGAGTAAAGTGATCAGCATGTTAAGATAACAAAAGGGAGCTTTGTAAAACTGTTTCCTTTTTATATCAGAAAAAAATTTCTAGAAATATTTTGGTAGGTATGTACCAGTGCTGAGAATTCAACAAAAGCAAGTCTAAATTAATTACTTTGACTTTATCACTTAATTTTTATTATATTTATTGCACAAACTTTTCTATTCTCTTCACAGTACCTGAGACTGTATGCTGCAATTCTAAAGAAAATACCTATTGAACTAAAGAATTTGGATAAATCAAAGATGCTGTAGATATTATACACAAAATTGAAAATCAATGTAACTTGAAAAGCACTTCTCAAGTATATTATTGGGAGAAAAAATGTGTACATTGTGCTGTAAACTGGGTGGTTGTGTTTATTTTGGGTTGTTCCTTCCCCCCCGCCCCCGCCGCTTTTATGCAGGATTAGGTAGGTACGTATGCACTTTGTACCTGAAATGCCACTGGTGATACAGAAATATAAAAAGGCAGATTTTCCAAAGGCTCATGACAGCCACAACAATCAACACAGGCCTGCAAGTTCTGACCAAGCCAGATTCATATAATAAATCCAAGCCAGCCTTAGAATAAATCAACAGGATTATTTTTATTCCCCCCCCCCCCCCCTACAAAAAAAGCAGAGAAAAAAACAGATTATAAACACTATGCCATTGAGTACCTGTCTGAAGGAGCTATATGGCATTGCTGGATAAATATACAATTCAGTGTGTATCTGAATTTGTTTGGATTTGAAAAAGAAATTTGCATGTAGCTTTTTCAGGATCAGCAAAGAGGTCCCTGCATCTCTCAGGGAGAAGGATGTTTATTTGTGCAGTCCTCTCTGGCATTTTTAATAGGTAATGCTCCTGTAGCTTTCCATCATACCTTATTTTCCATCGTACTAGCCCTAATATTGCTCTGCTCTCTGATGTCTCTTTTCAAAAAAAAAGATAATAAAAAAATAAATCCCTAGCACTTCAGAAACTTGTGCCATGAGCACTGGAACTCATTGGATTTCTAAACAGGACAGTATTCCAGAGCAAAGTTTAAGTCTGAAAGTATCTAGAGAACATGTCACGTTCCAAAGCTGGTATGCTTTCTGTCTCTCTCCCCTGTCCTCTCTGCTCCTGTGGGAGAGTCTGATCCCACTGGACAGGAACACTGGAACCAAAATCACTGGGCTCCTAGCCTTCCCACACTCGCACGGAGGAAGCTTTCGGGGTCAAATTGAACTAGCATATTCTCCATTCTCTTCAGTACATAAAATGTTCTACTTTTTTTCTTTTTTCAGAGTAGCTTCTCTTCTTATGAATAACAAGACTTTCAGTCATGGCTGAATGGAGGCCTGGTGTGGATGCAGGACTACTGGCCAACAGCACAGCCACGCTCCCTTCCTATGATGCAGAGCACACACTGAATAAAAGGGCATCTAAGTCTATGTGTAAGGACACAGAGACCAGACGGGACGGGGAAAGATATGACATAGATGAAGCTCAGCTTTAACACATGGGCTTTATGGCTGACATGGGGTCTTATTTCTCTAGGATTAATCTTCCCTCCTGCACTATTGAAAGAATCTAGTTTTTAGACCCTGTATGTGGTAATTTATTTTGACGCACAGAGATGAAAAGTGCTATGAATTATGTTAGAACAATATAATTTTGAGAACTGAAATAAGTCATTGTTGGTCATGTAATTCAGCATCACAAGTTAGCAATTTTTAGTATGCTTTTTTGTTGTTGTTAAAGGCTGACTGACATTTATCCCTACTAATATGTAAAGATTTTCAAGTTTTGGAGATTTTGTTTGTTTGTTTCAAGGTAGGTAAAAATGCAGTCTGGCCCTTTAGACCAGAATGTAGCATTGGAAAAGATGGGTAGGATGAGGGGAGCTTCTGCAAGTACCTCCTGTCAGCACTTGTTTAGGAAGCAACTGAGCTGCTTGCTGAAGGTACATGGAATACACATCACCTGAAATGCTGCAATAGGGATTGGTGCTCCTAGTAATTCTGGCAATTGCTGTTAGGCACTAGCAATAAGAATGTCAGAAATGAGCCCATGTTGCACATTCAGACCTAAACAATCTTGCCTACGGAGGGAAATTAGAAGAAATAACGCTTTTCATTCAAGGATTTCAATGTTGTACAAACTTTAATTGCACTTTTACTTCCCCAAAGAGAAAGAAGTAAAAAAAGAGCTATTAAGCACCTGGGTAAGCAGAGGATTTGATAGCTTAACGGTCAAAATACAGCTCTCTAGAGACTGACATACTAGAATGAGGGTTGGAGAGAAGCAGGAGCCCTTTCTCACTCTGCGTAAAGCTGCTGAGCTTAAGAAGGGAGCACTGCCATCAGTATTAAATGCTCCAAGAGCTGCCTTTCTATGCTAAGCATCTGGGATGCAGGGAACACATAGAAGCACCTGTTGAAACAGTGAAGGAAACATTGCTCTAAGTGCATTCTCCATCCCACTCCCCTGCAACACTCCTGAGGAATTTTACATTATGCAGAGAAAACATCTCTTTTGCCCTGCTGCATCAGCTATTTCCTCCTCCCCCACAACCCCATCAGAGCTCCATCAGCTCAAAGACCAAGTTTAACTCTAAATGACTTACCTAATATCTCAAAGCAAGCCATTGGCTGAGGTGAAAATAAACCCAGTAGACCTGAAGACTTCCAGCTAAATCCTTGCTCTTGCTCTAAACATTAGATCACAGCCCAAGTCTTAACCAAGGCAACATCCTTTCCAGAGCTGCTGCTCAGGTTGCATAAGTGACAAAAATATAGGAGATACCAAAAACATAGTCTATAAGTTTTCCGATAAAAATATCCAGAAATTTTATTTTACACAGATAATAATATCAGAAGTCCAGGGAAGTTTTATGATTCATTGCTATCTTCCACCAAATTTAATTCAAGGTATTGGTGGCATGGACAATTACTTCAAAGACAATTCCCTAGACCATTCATCTTTTCCTCCAGTGCACTCACTGCTTGTCATTTTCTCTTGCCATTCTTATACCTCCAGCATGCCTGATGGAAGTTGTCTGTGGTTTGTAATGCAAACCAAATGTTCCTTCTCTGTTTCTTTCCCATCCCCCGTCCCCAGCTTTATTTTTCCAGCTTTAAGTCTAAAAAGCCCTAACTCAGCCTGTCTTCTGCAAAGAAAATACATGATTTGAGCTGTGCCCATTTGGTTCAAATTTTTGGTTGGATATTAAACTGAGCATTTACAAGATGCAAATAAATTGATGTAGCTCCCAGGCTGAATGCAAATGCTCTGCTGTTAACCAGACAGTAGGAAAGACAGAACTTTTCTTTACTAGCAAGAACAAGATGAGTTTTACATTACCAAGTGCTAACAGCATGATATCTTGCATCCCATTTTAATCTAGATCTTGTGATCTTTGTCAGATTCGTTACTGAGCAGTACTATTAGCACTGAACTACTGCAGATGTCTAGGATTTCCAGGCATTAGGAAGAGCTAGACATTTGGAAGTTTTCTAATAAAGAGTAAGAAACTCTTGGACAGTAGAATTTACTGTTAAATTTTTTTAAAAAATAAAAAATACTTAATTGTAAAATAAAAAGTCAAAAGGAGGAACTTACAACAGCGAGGCAGACAAACCTGACTCCTGCAGAAGGCTGTTCCTCTTCATAGGCCTGGCAAAAAAAGACAGAGTGAATAATTGAAAACACACTCTCATGGTGTCACGTGACTCAGTTTCAGTAATTCTGCTCAGTACATTGGAACGGAGCTATTGTTTCCTAATTGAAGAAAATGTCAGCAAGGATAGATAAACAAAAGCAATGGGATGCAGTATTGGGGAAACTGTTTCCAGCAGGCTCCCAGCTACCCAGAGAAGGCAAGACCATTTAAGGAGTTTGTCATTTGTTTTTACCCATCGCTCTCGTCCTAGGATCGATAGGGTTCAGGCATATTAAACCTACTTGGGTGGAGGCAAGGGGGCAGCCAGAATCTGTGCTAATCAAGTGCAGGATTTCCTGCTGGAGGCTGAGATGGCAAATGTGTTTCTTGTAATTTTTAGCAGATATTTTAAACATTAAGCTAGTAAGAATTTCATAGGCCGCTTCTGCCCCAGGAACAAAACATGATAGGATCCACTTTTGAATGCCAAGCCCTTGTATTGTTCATCATGATGTGGCACTGTCCCTTTAACCTACCAGTTCTTAAATACTCTCCTCTTTATGGGCTAGACTGAGCTTTGTGATACAACCTGATCAAGGACTCGGTATAATTGTTGCTTTTTTTGATAGAGCATCTGGGAAATGAGAACTATGTCATGGATGCCAAACTGCCTCTATTACACCTTCCGTTTGCTGCAAAGTAAATTGTTCACAGTCTATTCTACTATTGTGGCAACTCCCTCCACAAAACACTGCTTGAGTTGCATCCACCGTCAGTTGTGGGAAGAGGCAGCCAGCTTTCTGCCATGTCCCTAGGCATGTTTAGCTGTTTTTCATTGATCACACAGATCCTACCTGCCAATCCTCAGTTCTGCACACACTGACAAATAGTAATCTTGCTGTAGAAACCTACTTTCTCTCGATGAATTTCTGTGATAAGATATACAGGAAGTTTATAAATAAAATTTAAAAAAAGTTCCATAAAAGAAAGAATTGTCTCTGAAGCAGTTAATTTTAGTTTATTGAATTCCTGAGGCCTCTTTGGAATGTTTTCACAAACTATAAATCCTATACTTTTCAGGAAAATGTAAACATAAACCTGAATTTTACATGTGGCCCCATCTGGTCATGGAAATGGTCAAACAAGAGAATGCTTAGACACCTGCTGCCCTCTGTGTTCTGTGGCTTGGAGGCCCTGGTTTTATTGGTCTGTCATAAAACTCACAAAAGAGAGAGAAATTATAAAACCAGATTTAAAGTACTGCACTGATATGGTATCATGTTTAGTGGTCCTGTGACTTCTAGATTAAACATGGCCTGTGAAGACAAGCATCTGCCCCATGAGAATCATGTACGTATGAGGAGAAAAAGTGAAGATGAAAACTCTGCTCTGTACAGTGTCTAAAGGAGCCCCAAAGCACTCTATCCCTGATAATACAAATGTAGCTAATTTATATTTTAAATGTTTACAAAAAAGAAGATAATTTGATGCTCTTTTCCCAACAATTAAGTTTTTAGGGTATTAGTTCCCCAAAGGAAATCTTGTATAAAGGACATCGGTAACCTGGATCACTGGATGACAATAAACACGGAACATTACCCAAATCTTTTAAATTCTAATCTTGTAGAAGACCCAAGATTTGAGACTTGAGTAGTGTACAACAGTTATCAAGTAGCTTCCCTGGAAAGGAGGAGAAATAGGCAGCTGACTTTGTGTTTTGGGAAAGAGTTCCTCAATGTATTTGAATAGCAAGGACAGTGGCCCTGTACATAGAATGGGGTTTTATAGTGTTAGTGCTATAAAAATGAAATATCAACTAGGAAGCAAAGCCACATACTGTTTACCACTTAACTGTCTTACACTGTAACACACATATGTTTTTGTTTAGTAATAGAGAGCTCATTCACACAAAATCTCAACAGCCCCTGTGTTTTGATCCAAACAAGTTGAGCTAGAAGCTCAAAAGCATTGGAAAGCTTTTTTTATTTCTTCCCATTGTCACATGCTATTGCATTTCCTGACTATGGACTGAATACTCCAGTCCCTAAACCACTGGGAGTTTTGTTCATTCAGAATCTGGACTTCTGCCAGGGCCAGCAGCAGAAACATAAATATCACAAGGAGGGGCTGGTTTTTCATGTTGTTTCACTCTAACCTTTTGCAGTTTTTTCCATCTTCTCTGTACAGTAATTGTTCAGTGCCTAGTGGTGAACAGAAAAGCAGGTTTTTAGAAGCCATAAGGAAAAGGAGAGAGGGAGAACCTCTGCTGTGTGTGCTGTGTTGCATTAACGGTATGCTTTGATATTGAATACTGTGGTCAATCTTCATTATTTAGCTCAAAGGTATTGTATGAGGAAAAGGGCAAGGAACACTGATCAGAGGCTGGAATTTTGTATTAGGAGATTGGAATTATGTGGGCGGTCCTTTGCAGAAAGGAGCTGCATTGGTAAAGGTTTATGAAATAATAGGTACTGTAAGAAAAATCAGCTGTTTCTTTACCACCTTCTCATGTGAGGGACAGGAAAGAAGAATGCAGTAAAATGAAGAGAGTTCAGACAAATAAGAGGAAGTACTTAAACCCTAAAGCATAATTAATGTGTGGAACAAGAAGATAGCAGAAATCATGAGCACTTTGAAGTTAGTAGCTGTTTTGCCTTTGATTTCAGTGGTACAGAGATTTCACCCCAAGAATTGAATTGATGATGATAATATCTGTAGTTTTATCCATGCAGAAGTGGCAGCAACTCTTGCTTCAGAAGAAAAGTCAAAGTACCACTCACAGGCAGAGTGATACTTCTGCTGTGGGATAAGGTCCTAGTTACCATAAAACAGAGTGACTTTTCTGACATATGGAGTTAGTATCTATTGGAGGTGGGAAAAGGAAATAGAGAAGCCATTGAATTTATTTTTTATGACAGTTATTCTCTTTTGCCTGACTAAAATCAGGATGTCTTTGGAACCATAGCAGATACAAGAAATGATACCTCTTTTCCCCAAATTATTTTCCATATCCAAAGGTTTGGATTCTGAAGGACAAATATGCAGACTATTCAGTACTAAATATTTTGCCTGTTGCTACTGGTGATAACCTTTTCCAAAAAAGAGAATATAAATTTAAACAGAACGTTAGTACTGGGCAAAGCAAATCTAAGTAATGATAGAACCTAGCCTCAGTCCTGATCTCCACCCAACTCCAAAGACTGCTTGTGTTAACAGGAAAGAAAGCCAATACTTCGGAGTATTCCAGTTTTTGCCCTGTCCTTACATTGCTTAGCAAACTGATTAATTACTTTTGCCTTAAACACAGTTACAATTTTCACCTTTCGCCATGTTCTGGATAACAGTTATGTTGCACAGTACAATCCGTCTCCTTATTGCTGCTAAGCCAGGACTGGATTAGTCATCTCTGTTTTGGGTTTTGCAACTTTCTCTCTATCCTTCCATCCATCAAAACATAGCAACATGGCATGTTGAGTCACCCTATAAACGCAGTTAATCCGGTATCCTTCTTCAGCAATAGCTAATAGCAACTGCTTCAAAGGGATTACCTTAAAAAAAAAAATAATCCAGCGAGAGCTCACTTTCAGTAAGAGTTTCTTTTTGATTACCTTATTGCTAAGAGTTAGGCTGGCACTCTGAGTTTTCCATGTATTCCAAAATTGTTGGAGCTTTTTACATTATGATTGGCTAGTCTCGTTTTAGCAGAAGCTACGGCTTCCCCATAACGGATAAGTATTGCATTATATCAAATTAGGTAAATCTTTTTCTAATTCCTTTCATCACTTAGTACCTAACTTTTGCCAGGAAGCACAAAGAAATTTTTGTTCTTCTATAGAAGAAATGAATCCTGTGTAATGTAACTGTAATTTATCCATTTCTGGCTCCCATTAAGCTTTTAATTTCAAGAATATCCAGAGGCAATGCGTTTCATGTGTTAAATAAAAAAGTACTTGTAATTGTTTTAAATTTATTTCCTCTAAGATTTGTTCAGTTCTTGTACTAGGAAAAGTATACTGATCTTCAAGTCTCTGTAGGATCCTTTTCTCGTTGATCTCTATACTGATGTCATCCTCTGTCTTCTAGAAACTTCTGTCTTTACTTCTGCCCCTCCTTTCTCTCACCTGCATGCCTCTTTCATATGTTTGGATCTCCTCATTTTTCTTCAGATCCTTTTTAAAAAATCCACTTGCTTTTGTGAACTGACTCTTTCATGATGGTGTGCAGCTCTGCAGCCTTCTAGTCTGTTTTCCAGTGAACTGCCTTCCTGTGACTTAATAAAAGTTCCTTGGCCTCGTCTTCCCAAAAACTTTTGTGCATTCACACTCTGCATGGTTACTAACCTTATTCTAGTATTCTTACTTGTTGCACTGCCTTAGACATAGCTGTAAAATATTGCTTATATAATTCCATGGAAGAGGGTCTAATACCAAGTGTACACTCATCAAAAAGGATTTTTGCCTCATCTTGATAATGTATTCTGGAACTTTATAAAAAATGTGTTACTGTATACATACAATATTTTGTTGACAGAAAAAGGTAGCCTATGTGATCTATAAAAGTATTGTGTTAAGAGTATGTGACTGAAAAATTACAGCATTCTCAATGTAAAGAGCATTGACTGTAGCCATGGTGTAGTATATGAGGCATAGGGAGAATGGTACCCTTTTAATGAAGTGTTGTGGGTTGTGTTTGTTATTTTAATATTTTTGTACTGGGTATATAGACTGTGTAAGAGATTACGTTGGGCTTAGAGAAACACTACAGAATATTTGTGTCAGCTATGAAGTTGCTAAATACCTGGTACTGAAGAAAAGGTCCATCGATTTTTTTTAAAGCCATTGGTCCATACACAGTTTATAACTTACTGCAGCACCAGAGTAGTAAAAACATTATGTGAGCTCCCCTGTATGGTGTCATTCTAATTTAAAACAAATATTTTAAAAAGTTATGACTTTACCTCTTCTTTCCACATTTTCAGTCACATAATGTTCCTTTTTCATCTGACTGCATTCCTTTTGATTTATATTCCCCTGAACTGTAGGCTGACATAAGGGGCCCTTTAGGTGGAATGAAAGGAGAATTATCAATTGCTAAAACTATGATTTATCAGGAAAAAAACTAAAAGGCAAAAGAAATATGAACTTACTCTACATACAAAAACCATACAAAAAATTTCTCTGTATTTTTCATGACTTCAGTATAAAAGGTGTATTTAGACCTGTCTGGTTTTACATTTTATGGTGAGTCTGTGTTGGATTCTGTCATATTCATTGCTACCGCTTTCTCCCTGAATGGAAGTACTGAAAGGTGAATATATTTAGTCCATCTGAGTGCCAGTGGCAGAATTTGCTCTGTATTTTACACTCTGGTACAGGCACCACTTTCCACAGCAGCCTAATCTCAGTCTCACTGAAGTCAGGGGCTTGTTATCCTTCAGATTTCACAGGCAGCATGCATGGTCCTGTCTTGGTTCCTGGGTTTGTTGGTTTGGTTTCTTTGGTGGGTTTTTTTGTTTGTTGTGTTGGTCTGGCCATTTCTTTGAGGGGGAAAAAGTTGTGGAATTTTTTGAGTTTGGGGGGGGGTGTCTTTTGTTTTGGGGTTTTTTTTAATTAGCATTGTCAGTGATTGATGAGAAATTATGCAATCTCTTCTCTTGGATATCTATGCCTGAATATGATGACTTTACCACATTTATAAGTAGACATGTCATTTCAACTGCAAGGCTTTAGCAGTAGCTACTTCTGAGTATTTGTCATTCCTGGTGCCTGGCAGAGGCAAAGCTACTTAATACAGGCTGCTGCTTAACTCTGCATTAAATGGGTCTTGAGGACCCTTCACAGTTCTGCTGCTTTACTTTATCTCTAAGGCAGTGACAATCAGAATGAAGCTGAGCGGATGTTTTTTATTTGTGGTGTTGAAGATAACAGTATAAAGCTCCAATAGCAGCTCTCTTGCTCTTAACTTCTGTGATACTGTAGCTTTTAATACTAACTTTAGTCATAATGTTACTCACGTATGTTACTCACTAGCATTATTGTTGACAGCAAAGTGAGACTAGATTATTTTAGAGGCATCTCATGAGTGAAACAGTATAATCTGTCACATAAATAGCTCCCTGGTAAGGCATAAAATATAATGCTGCTGGTGCTTCATGAGATCTGATGACAACCTGCTCATAAATGCAATAGATGGTGCTGGAGTCAGCTATAGCATCCTAAACAGCCTAGGATCTAGTGTCTTTGGGAGATGACTTGACTTCTATGTTTTGAAATTGGCCTGCACCTTCAGAGTGGTATCTAATGTTAAACAGCTTGGAGCTAGTGACTGAGTAGCTCTTAGCTGAGGATTCACAGAATCTAATTAGGATGGCCAAGGTTGGAAGGGACCTCTGGAGATCTAGTCCAACCCCCTGCTAGAGCAGGTTCACCTAGAGCAGGTTGCACAGAGTCGCATCCAGGTGGACTTAGAATGTCTCCAGAGAAGGAAACATCACAACCTCTCTGGGCAGCCTATTCCAGTGCTCTGTCACCGTCACAGTAACAAAGTTTTTCCTTATGTTCAGATGGAACCTCCTGTGCTGTGGTTTGTGCGTGTTGCCCCTTGTCACTTGGCACTACTGAAAAGGGCCTGACACCATCCTCTTGACCCCCCTACATTCTAGAGCCTTAATCCACGGGATTCCACCAAGTAGGTCCTTGAAGAGGCCAAAGGTAAATTCCTGATCTTGCGTTTTTCCTACAGATTCACAGGTTTCAAGCCCAGAAAAAGTTATTCTAAATAGCTAGTCTAATTGACCTGTCAAAGAGAAAAAATTAACCTATAACTCTTCTGCTGATGGCAGTAACTTCTGCTCCAGATAAAGCGTATCTTTTAAAATAAGCACCAAATCTGAATGTAAAGACATTATCCACCAGTCTTGAAAACTTGATATACCCTTAGATAGATTGTTACGCTGGTTAGTTACTGTTTCTTTCAAACATTGCTGCATCCTGATGCTCATTTGCTTTTATTTCTGTCTTTCTCCAAAAGAGCCTGACTATTACTGTTATGGCACAGTAAAGGCCCATGATCACTTCCCCAGCATTTTTTGTGAAGAGGGACCATGGGGTGGGAGCTTTCATGGAACTTTATTGCATGACCTAATATTTGATTGCTTTGGGGTTTTTGTGATGACCTCAGTTTAAACATTGGAAAAATAACTGTTAGGTCCACAGTGTCTGTAGTCCAGGGCTACCAGATAGTAATTAAGCTCCATAGCATTAGGGAGTGGAAGGGATAACTTAATCCATAACAAATTGGCATAACTCAGATCACAGGTACTATATTTATTCTGCAGCTGATGGAGGGGACAAGAGCAGCTATATGACTGGATTGTGTGAGATATTGTCTTCCTCCAGACTGAGTCTGTCTTGTGAGCAGACTATATGGAAAGTCTGTCTGGGTATGTACACAAAGCTGGTATGTCTGTGAATGTGTAAAACAGTGTGTTGAGGCTTACACAATGCCAGGTACTACAGTATAGGCTTATTCCTGAGGGCAGCCACTGAATGACCCTGACTCTGGACCAGAGATGTGCTCAGGGAGGTCAGATTTTCCAGTGTCCTTTCCTTATGTATGCTCATTTTTGATCCAAAGAACATCTAGCCATCTCTCCCAAAGAATTAGTACTGACTATATCCTTTGTCTCAGTATGGATTTACCAAAAGAAGCAGCCTCTTCTGGAGTCCCAAGTACTTGTCTGCAGTCATGTTCCAAGATGACCACACATAGAATCATAGAATGGTTTGTGTTGGAAGGGACCTTAAAGACCAGCTAGTTCCAACCCCCCTGCCCTGGGCAGGGACATCTTCCACCAGCCCAGGTTGCTCCCAGACCCATCCAGCCTGGCCTTGGACACTTCGGGGACAGGGCATCCACAACGTCTCTGGGCAACCTGTGCCAGCACCTCACCAACCTCACAGTGGAGAATGTCTTCCTTATATCTGATCTAAATCTTTCCCCTTTTGGTTTAAAGCCGTTACCTCTTGTCCTGTCACTACATGCCCTACCAGAAAGCCCCTCTCCAGCTCTCTTGCAGGCCCCTTTAGGTACTGGAAGGTGATGTAAGGTCTCCCCAGAGCCTTTTTTTTCTCTAGGCTGAATGACCCCAACTCCCTCAGGCTCTCTTCACGGGAGAGATGCTCCAGTCCTCTGATCAACTTTGTGACCCTCCTCTGGACTCACTCCAACAGGTCCATGTCCTCCTTATGTTGGGGGCCCAGGGCTGGATGCAGCACTGGAGGTGGGGTGTCCTGAGAGCAGAAAAGAGGGGGCAATCACCTCCTTTGACCTGCCAGTCACACTCCTTGTGATGCAGCCCAGGATATATGGCCGGCTTTCCGGGCTGCAAGCATACACTGCTGGGCCATGTTGAGCTTCTCATCCATAACCCAGGATTTCTGTTCTTGTTCTTTCCTTTTTCTTCAACATCCTTTGAACTGACTTTTTACTTTTAATTTGTGGAGTGAATTTTAAAAGACTTGACTTAAATGTTCAAAAGGTAAGAATACCCAGACTTTTGAAGGTTGCATACAAGAACAGGAGTTTTTAAAGTTGTTTTTTACCTATTTTTGGCCAAAACAGAGGACCTAAATGCATAAAATAGTAGAGGAAAAATGTTAAGACTTTGACAGTATCAGTTTAGGCTCCGCATTAATCTTGGGCAAAGGCATAAACTACCTATAACGGAATCTTACCAACCACTCCTAATATACACCACTCACTATAAATAAGTAACAATCTGCTCGGTTTCTGACAGAACACTCTACTGAGTCTGGAGATCTCCTTCCAGTTCTGATAGTGACATTCTGTTTGACCTGAGGTAGGTTTACTTTCCTGCAGTTCTGAATCCTTGTCTTCCTCAATGAAAATGAGTTGTGGCTGTCATCTTCTTTCTTGGATGTGTGGAGTGGGGATTTCTCTGATGAAAAGTACTATGAGATAATTAAATGTGGGTGTTGGTTTTTTTTAATAGGACAATGAATGAAACAATTAACTACTCAGAAAACAATAAGAATTTGCTGGTGGTAAGTAATGACATCCTACACCAACCCATCTCATATGCAGAATCTATTGCGTACAAAGCTTATTGCATATGATAAAGCATGCAAGTTATTTGACAGTGTACAGTATGTGTCGTACTGTAATATTGACAGCATAAATATTATGTCATAGCAGCCCTAGGCAAATAAAAGCAGCAGAACACTTCACTGGTGCTCACTAATAGCAAAGAGCTTTAAAAGTGATGAAAAGGCCATCTTCTGTTAGGTCAGCCCTTCAGCATAAATTGAAGCAATTTGACAGCCCCACAGCTTTGTCATCTGTTCACAGCCACAGGGTGGTACAGTGGGGGAAGAGGGGAGTGTTTTGTCCCAAACTCTATCCTGACAACAATCCCTCTGCAAAGGAGCAGTAAGGGGTGCTCCAAAGCCCCCATGCTGACTGTCTCCCAAGGGGCTGCTTGCCAGGAGGTGTATGCTCAGCTCAGAGCATACCAGCTCCACAGCAAATGAGGTTACACTGGCAGTATGGATATTATATCATTAATATGTGTGTCCTGTATGTCTTTTCTGTAGGCTCGTACTGAATGAATCAGTTACTAATGAGGCTCATAATAAAGGATACTATTAAATGAACACTACATTAATAATGCTGGCAAGGTTTCAAGTCTACAGATGTTATTTATAGTATATGACTAAACAAATACATATCCCCTTTGAGGCTGAGACTCTGGAGCAATTTACTGATTTCCTGTATAGGCTAGTTCATACAGAGATTCAAGTAAATAGTGCATTTGGATGTCTTGCTTGGAACTGTGCTCTGAAACTGTAGTAGTTAATCATATTAATGTTTAGCTTTAAAAGGGTTTGGAAATGTATATATGTTTTCAGAGGATTAGATACTACCCCTATCCAGTTCCCATGAAGAAATGCATTTTTCTGCATTGTTTCTTTAAAGGATAATAAAATATATAAAGAATATAGTCTGCAGTTACACGGCAGATGTGAAATGAGTAGAAAGGGTTAGAAAGAATTCTGGAAAAAAATGGATTTTGCAAAAGCTAAAAAAAAAATTAATAATCTAATTTCCTCTCCTTTTCATCTGGTTTTGAAATTAATTCATTTATCTTATATATGAATATTAATTGCCAGTAGAGAGGTTTTGTAGATTTAAAATGTTTTTGAGTAATGAAACATTTGGTTTGTGATTTTGTCTCTCTTATAATATCACAGGTTTAGAAAGGCCTTCAAAACTGAAGATAGCTACCAAGACACAAAAGTCCCTGGTCCACTCTGCTGGCTTTTATATGTGTCATGAGAAACAGGAGAAATACTACACAGCAAACTAAAAGTGTCCTAAATAAAGGTACTTCCTTGTAGAGCATCTGTTTTAAGTCATAATGCTGATTATAGAAAAACAATAATTTACTTCAAATTTCTTATCTAATTTAAAAACCAAACAGTGATGACAGTGAATAGGCAGACAAAAACATAGTTTGTGAAACATGTCTGGTTTTACCCTTTTTCTGTTTTCTTTTTCAAATTGTGAAATTAAAACAGCTGAAAATGATGCATACTAACATAGAAAAAGAGCTGACTGTATGATGCCTAAATAACGTGCTATAAAAATATCACTTACCATTGCCAAGTATCTTCTTATTTAAGTCCACTATTATCATGCCTTCTTGGATATGCAAGCAGAGTCAATTCCCAGTGTGTTAAATACTTGACAAAATAATAAATGCAGTGTAACTCCACAGTGTTTGGATATTTGACTGTAACTCCTAAGCATTCAAAGTGACTACTCAGTATAACAACTTTTCCTCTGCAGAAAATGCCTTGCTATTTGCCAGCAAATCTTTAATGCTTTAGATTGGGTATTTCCAACTACCGCCCTACTTGCTAGGCAGATGTGTATAAAAGAGATGTTATTTCACTGAATCAACCACTGAGATCGTAACCCTTTTCCTGTACCACAAACAGAAATATAAAACCTCAGACTTTCCTTTTGGACTTTTACTGACTTGTGTCAGTTGTAAGAAAGCAAAACACAACTAGTTCAAGGGCTAATATATGGAAAAATGTGTTAAAGTGTTTTAGATCATCTCATCACTTCTCATTCCTGCAATTCATTGGTTAACTGGCTCGTTCTGTGTTTATGTAGTTGCATGGTACAAATACAACACCTAAACTTCTCACCCAAAGTTGAAATGATTAATTTATTACTTTTTACAAACACACACACACACAAAAAAAAAAAAAAAAGAAGAAAGAAAACACACAGTGCTCTTAACCCAAGTGAGTCAAAACGCCTTTCATAAGGTCTGCAAGGGCTTTGAGAGGTTTTTCTTTGGTGAATAAAGCCTGTGTAGTGGAGGGAGGAGTTTTGTCTGAGCATGGCAGAAATCAAGCTAAAGCAAACAGACACAAACTAGGATCCCTTTGCTGTGTGAAAACAAGATAATAGTAAAGGAGGTGCAAATGTTATTCATATCAGATCACTTGAGACAGATTCATTGTTGTGGGGAAGTGAGGGGAGGCAGGATGAGAGAGGAGGTGTTTTTGTAAGAGTTTGTAAGACTCTCCTAGTGCTTTTCTCTCTGAAATTACATCATCAGTCAAGATTTATTTATGTCTTTTTGTGATTACCTCACCCTAAATAGATAATATGCAGGCTTTCCATCTTCTGGGTGCTTATAAATATTAGTTAACTAAATGTTATAGCCACAGGGGGGAAAGCACAACTGAAATAATGAGTGATGGCCATTCTAAGAAGTGGAAGACAGGACTGAGTAAAGACATTTCCTCTGCTAATTTTTCTATACTGGAGAGAATTGGGCTATGTGATAAGTTACCATTCCATAGGATGTACACCCTGATTTCTGATACTGGTTGTGAATCCAGTCCCTGTTAGAAAGTGGGAATTACAATGGGTAACGCTGCCTGTGTCCCAGCCATAATATAAGTACCTCTAGCACAACTCTGATGGGACAGCATTATTCTGCCTTTGTTGATCATCCTCTCCAGATGGATTAGACTTAATCAAATTCTAGCCCTAACAGTTTGTTTCAGGACCACAGCTGGAATCAGCATGTCTAGACTAGCACTGATTTATTCCTGGCTTTCAGACCTATGTGCATGCTACTATTCCATATGCTTCCTGTTAGAGAGGTAATAATGCCATTTCACAGCATAACTCAATTTTTTCTTTTTTCCTCCCCTTTTTATTGTAATTAGAATGTATTTTGCTTATGGAAGGAAACGTACTGCCTCTGCTCTAGACAAGGCTATTGACATCTCTTCTGGAACAGAGAAAACTTCCAAACAAACAAAACAAAGTTCACAAAAGAAACAGTTAAATTTTCTAACTGCCTTCACTGTCACAGAAAATGCTAAATGCATTTGTAAGTTATATAAAACTGCATCGGTTCATATTTTCCCCTCCTGGTTTCACAGCCCAGAACAGCAAAAGGACCTTGTGACATCCCTAGATTTTCAAGAGTTTAGTAATAAAAATAAAAATCCTCAGCAGAAAACAACACTCCACACCCTTCCACTGCTGAGCAAATGAGTTTCCCATTTTCCTCACTTATCCTCAGACTAAACAATGTTAAATTTACAAATCTGTCATCTATTTATAGCAAGCACTCTATCCTAGGAACCACAGAGGTTGGTGTATATAATTGTCTGTAATCTACAGGACAGCTTTCAGCCTGGCATGTCAAGTAATTAGGAGAGAAACCTCCTGCCTTGATTAATATCTAAGCAATATATGCACTGAGACATTCTATAGTCCTAAGCTGGGTGGTGTGCATGTGTGTGTGGGTGTTCCTCTGCTGTAAATTAACCTTTGATTTTACTTTTTCTCATTGACCATGAATAGTGATGCATAACGCCAACAGAATCATGCGCTTCTATCAGTGATCTGCAGAACATGGGGAAGTGGCCTGCTGCGTGGGTGCTGCAAGGGAGGCAAATTAATGGGTGTCCGACAGTGCTGATAATCCTGACAGCAGACACTGAAGGAACTAAGCTGGTGAGCTGTGCCTGCTGTGAGGGGAGAGTGGGCTAAAAAGCCATGTGGGGAGCAGTGGGGTAACTGGTGTGAGACTGTAGAAGCAGCAGAGGGTAGTTCAGATATGTAAGGGCAGGGCATGAGGGGAAGGAAGGGATTAAAGGAGGAAAGTTCTCAAGCTAGGGTGCTAAACTAAATCTGAGGAAGTGGGTAAAGACTGAGTAGAAGGTGCTGGATATAGACATCAGCTCAGCCTGAGCTGGGTAAGACATGGTGCTGGATTGGGCCCTGCCAGCTGAGCTCAGATGAGAGCAGGGAAGAGGTCTGGGGAGGAACTGACCTTTTCCTTTTTTTTTTTTCTTTCTGGAACTGCAGGGAAATGATATTCAGCCCTTGTGCTCAAAAGAGGCTCATCCACAGTCTGTATGCCACACTTCATCCATTCATCTCAGTAGATATGACAAAGGTCAGTGGCTTCCGGTATCCTTGTTTACAAACTGATGAACTGAGGAGCAGAGAAGTTTAGAGAAAAAAAAAAAAAAAAAGTCATGATTCTGACACCCTTTAAAAATCTTTCACTTTATAGAAGTTTATCTGTGTCCCTGAATCCCTTTTAATTATCTTCCTGGATGATTCCTATTTCTTTTCACATAATGAAAGCAAAATAAGCTAATCTTAAAATGAAGAATACTTTATTGATATATTTGATGGTGGTGGTGTTATTTCCAGTATTATTCTCCAATCCATCTTTAATACAGCCTGACATCTTGTTTGCTTTTTTGACCACTACTGTGCACTGAGCAGAAGTTTCCACTAAGCAGTCCACAGTAACGCCTAGAACTTTTTCTTGAGTGATTTTGCAAACCATCAGTGTGTATGAATAGTTCAAATTGTTCCTTTCAATACGTGTTACCTCACACCTACCTACGCTAAGTTTCAGCTGCCATCTTGTCCAATCCCTTCCTTCAGGGCTGTGTTTTTCTTTTAAAGCTGTGGCTTTTCTAAATGATCACATATAATTTCCCAAGTATGCTGTCTCTGCTATTGCATGCTTACTTTTCAGATGAGTAGTAAATTTGCTAAATTAATCCCAGTTTTGGTGTAGGTCTTGGGATCTCTCCTTGTTAATCTTTCCCAGCTGAAAATAGCCATTAACTTGTATTTTTAATTTGGTCTTCACTACTTTCAGAATCATAGTATTTTTCTTAGTCCTCAGTTATTCTTTACCCTTAAGCATTTTATGCCATTCAAAATATACGGGTAGGTTATACCCCTTTATACTTTCATCCATTATCTTAATTTCTTTCTTAAAGAGTTCAATGGTAATTGGCAGTTAAAAGCCTGTATGGACAAGTACAGCCAGAGTAGTTATAGGCAAAGCTGGCATCTACCTAAGAGCAGCAGAGTGGTGAGGGGAGAAAATTGTAATCTCAGTGTGTAAGCAGAGTCCCTTCTGGTCTCCCAAGAGCAGTGTGGAGCAATTCACTAACAGCTGAATTCAGTAAAGCACCTCCCAGGTGTCCTTAGCCTAACTATTGAGCCCAAGCACATACCTCTATGCATCTCACTTCTCCACCTTCCCCTCTCTGCTTCCTTGATGCTGGTCTCCGACTGCTCAAGCAAAAAGAAGTGAGAATAGGAAGGGGGTTGGAGGATGCAAGATTTTAGCTACCCTCAGGCCACCCACCCTCACTGTGGCCTTGGATGTAGCCTTGAAAATGGATGCATGTGCCAAAAAGCATCAAGGACTAACAGCATCCTTACTACTGAATAAAGCACTAAACAAGCTACTCTATGTCAAATTCTGGCATCTGCTCTTTTTAGCACAGATGTTAACAAGGTGGGAAGAGTTCAGAAAGCAATTATAAGAAGTCTGAGGAGTGTGCTTTGCAGTAAGAGACTGAAGAATTTATTTTGTTTTCTTCCAGCAGATTGTTGCAATGTGATTTCTTTGCTGTCTGTGTGACCTTTGTTAGACAGAATTTAGAGGACTGGGTTGTGAAGGCAGATGCATTTGTGAAGGCAGAAATACAGTTGAATGAAAGTTCATCAATAATTAGAACTTCCTGGAATGCTTATTCTGCTCTATGCAATTTACCACCATATTGATGTACTGTTTTGGGCATAGTGGCTAATCACATTTCAACAGCAATGCTCTCATAACCAACTTTGAGAGCTACATTTCTGTTTAGTTCTTTTTTCAAAAGCCTGCTCAGCCATTCATATTTTGCATTACTATTCTCCTGGATTGGAAGAATGTAATGTAGCAATTGGCAAAATCAGGTAAAATAGATTCACCTCGCAATGGTTTGTTTAACTAAGTGAAGCTATTATAACTAATTAGGTGTTGCCCTTACTCAGCATGCAAACATTACATAGATTAATGTTTTTTGAGATGCAAACCCAATATGCTTTTTATCTCATAACCAGTGGTTTTGACATACCATGATCTTTTTGCAGTAGAGGAACCATATGGGGCAAACTGGTTTTAACTGTGAAAAAGGGTTGTTTGGGTTTGGGTTTTTTTATCTCTAAAACTCTCTTTCAAGTGAACTTTGTAAACTTTGATCAACAAGAGAGAAAAGTATCAACCCAAAACTTCATAGACTGTTGTTGAAGAATATAACTATGGCTATTTTTGACTACTAAATTGTAAAGGTGATCATTGTTTATTCCTGTGGGGAAAATAACCTATGTTCACCTCAGAAGCTTAATGTCATATTGGACTCTCCCCACGGACAGATAACTCTACAAGATTACTTCTATTTTGAACAGATTTAGTTTGTGTTCTTGTTTTTCTCTGTAACTTTGTTTTCACGGGTGCATTTTTTAACTCATTGCCTGTCAGTTTAGATTTAACTTCATTGTTCCACCCTCAGGAAGCCTGTCTAAGCCAACAACGCTGTTGTGTTGCAGGCACAAGAACTCTAGGTGATGAATACCCTCTTCATGACAGTTACACAGCAGGATTGTGCTCACTTAATTGCACTGTTTATTTGGGAAAATTGCTGCAAATTTGGAAAAAATTGTAGAAGAGCTTCAAATATGTTTGAAAAATCATTATTGTGTGTTTATACCAATTCTGATACCACCTTTCTTTACAATATGAACCTTGTGTTATTGCAGAAAACTTAAAATTACTATAGGTTACATGGGCTGACCAAAAACCCTTCATCACTTGTTGGCTTATATGTAATGCTTAACTTCTAAAGCCAAACAGCTAATGGTTGTGTCATGTAATAGGCTAAATATTTGGTATAAATCAACTTTGCCTCAATTTTTTCTGTGATGAATGAACGTTCTGTTCTCAGAAATAATTGCTTAGATTAAAAGGTTGCACACATCAGCCATATAGTGCAAATAGTTATTCCCCAAATCCTTGTTAAGCTAATTTCATAGGAAGCAGGAATTTGTGTTGGTGTTTCTGAATACTGTATAAAGCCTAGTGTTCAGTAGAAACCATTCACAAGTCTCAAAGTGTGACACTGTTTAAAATCAGTTCACACTTAAGGACAAAATTCCATAACCGCCTAACGTGGTACAATCAGCTGATGAATAGTTAGATATTAATTAGCATGGGACAGAGGAAAACATTGAATTACAAGTACTTCTGGAAGCATCAAAATTTCCAATGAGCAGTGAGAACAATAAGCTGTGTTGTATCAAATGTCACATGTTGTCGTATATTGTAATTACTGAGATGGCTACGTGGATCCCTTTTAAACAAATTGTCGTTTTTGTCTGAAAAAGGAATGTGGAGAAAAGAGAATAGATCCAGAGAATTTTTTTCTGGATAAATTGATAATTTAATCAAAATTGGTAGCTTTGTTAATTCAACCTGTGAAATTTGGTGCCATTTGAGAGCAAATACATGCAGACAAATTTTATGGTAAATCCTAGAATGCGAAGACACTTAAGAGCAATGATAATATTTTCTTTATAATATTTCTGTGTTTTTCTTAGAGCATCTAATAAACACCCACAAAATACTTCCTATATCTTTCTTTAGGAAAGAGATATGCCTGTTTAACAGAGATGGATGCTGATGCACAGATACGGTAAATGAGGGATGAAAAGGCACATGATACGTGTATGAGAAAGCGCAGAATAGAATACCATTGCCTGTATTACCTAGGGAAATGGAAGGAGTTTTGTTTGAAACAGCAACCAGGGACAGAAGGCTCAAATGCAGGAGATTTTTGGCCTGGCTAGTCTCTTTGCTCTTTACCTCTATCTACTATGACCACCGATCTACGTTGCTATCATAAAAAGAAAAGACATAGTTACTGTCCCTCACCTGAGCTCATGAATTTACCATGTACATAAGAAATTAGCCCACCCCCTATTTTTGTAATTATGATCTAGTATACATTTTACTTCACCATAGGGATAAGCATGAATTTGTAATGCTACGCAGCTATGTGACCGCTGATCACTGGGTGACTGCCTCACCCTCTGATGTGTGTCTTGGTGCTTACCATAGCACACCACTTTCTCTGAGAACTTGCTAGGCCAGTTAACTGCACTAAGTCTATAAGGTTTGCAGTTTCATGTTCAGCCCTTTTTATGCTGGTTGGCTTCCCTTCTCCAGGAAACAAGGCAGGAGGCACTCTTTAGTTACCTCTCAAGTTGCCCATTCTGTTAAAGAGTTTGAATGTTTGATGGATTCAACTATGCCTGCTTGAGACTCCCCAAAAATGTTTTACCAATATGACAGAAACCTGCTCAAATTTTTAACATTTTTTCAGGGTCTACAAATATTTTATTGGTCATAAATATTCTGTAGAATATGGTGATTTCTGCCAGAATGCCTGGTTTGATCCAAAGCTGGAGTTTCCATAAGGAAGTTTTGAAGACCAAATTTCACCTGCCCTTTTGGCAGCACATTCACAAAACACAGTAAAATAAATTAGGACTTTATCATGGAACTTACGCTACCAAGGTTAAAAGTTGCTTTTGTTGTAATTATGAATGATTGACTACACACTAAAGTGATCTAGGTCCTCTACTCAACATGTTCTAGGGAGAATTATCACACTGACTGGCTTAGGAGAAACAAAGAGCACAGCTCTTAAGTTGACCCATCTCTAGGCAACTTTTTGGTTCCTCTGTAAGACTAGGTGTAGAACCTGAGGACACAATTGTGCAGCAAGCAGAAAAAGGGGAATGATGATAGATCAGAAAAAAGGGGGCATGGTGAAGCAGTAAGTGTAGCTAGAGTGTTATTCTGGATTACCATTTGATGCCTTTCAGCCATTTATAATGAGACCTGAATGTGTCCCTGACCACTTAGGATTACACTGAAAGATCTAATTAGTTCAGGTAGTTTCTAAAGAAACCAATTAATAATTTTAGATGAGGAAAGATTGTTCTCCTGCATATGCTGAACTACGTTATTTCTGTGCTGGCTTTAAAGTACCCAGTGTGTGTATGTGTGTATAGTGCCAGTTCATTTTTATTTCTATGTATATTTATATGGCAAAATATGTGTCTTTTCATGGTCAGTTAAATCCACTGGTTATTTGTGAGACTGTAACACATCTTGGGTGTTCTGGCTAGACTGATGCTGCCAAAATTGTCAGCAAAAAGACCAGAACAGCTGATGAACCTTAAACTTTCCCCCAAACAACTACTGAGTTGTTTCTTCAGGATATAGAAAAGGCAGAAAGCCCAAGCAAGAGGAGTGGTAGGAAACCAAGGAGGAAGGATAGAAATTGCTGTTTGATGTAGATTTCACAAACTGTTGTGTTCAATCTTTTAGAGACACTTTAACAATAATCCATACTAATTAGCATTTTAGGAATTTTAAGAGGTTTTACCCATAAAGGAAAGATAACTCAAACTTAAGTTCAGTGCTTTGCTTATTTACTGGTTTCTTGCTTTCATTTTGCTTAGGGATTTAACGTTTTGATAAATTCTACAGGTAACATTTTCAGGAACAGCTAAATGCCATTTTTGAAAGTGATTTTCTTAGTCAGACCAAGATCTCCAAATGTACGTACAACCTAATTCCTAACAGTTTTAATGTGAACAAGCTGCAGAAACAGGTCTTAAATTTCTCAGGACTGGAGTCGCTTTTGCAAATGAGATTTGTGCTAACAGTTGGTTAGGTATTTTTAACTAATATGCTGTATAATTAAATAACTAAATATATATATATATAAATAAACACTGCCATGTATAATTCTTATCCCCCTCTGTGGGTTTGTCATACCCATAGGGACAGCACTGTGGTTTGTGGGCTCCTCTCCTAGCAACCCCCATTAACATCAGAATTACTTAGGCAGCTATATCTTCATACCCCACACTAAGAGTTTACTGTTTGGCACTGGTTTATGTGTAGATTTCATATGACTGTATCTCTGGTTATTTGCACTAGGTCTACTTCACTTTCTTGCCATCTTACAACCACTTTTAATAACAGCTTTATGCTATTACTTACTGAACTTCTCTGCTGTAGTTTGTATTTGGAAAAAAAGATGAAGATATGGTCCCTGCCCCAAGAAGCCTATAATTAAAACAAGACCAGCATTATAGAAACATATATACTAGCTGGCCTGTAACTGGATGGTCTGTTTAGTTTTGTTTTGACGTACTATATGAAGCAGCATTTAACAGATGTTGGGAAATCAGTTCTCTGAGCTTCTCATATAAACATACAGCAGAGATGCATCCATATGAATTAATTTCATCACTGAATGTGAGTATTAATGTCATCAAGCATTTTTTAATGTTTGTACTTATTCTAATGTACTTTGAGTCCCCCTTGCTAAAAAATATAGAAACTTCTTGAGAGAAAGCTAAGTGACTGTATTGTAGCAATGCTTTCTAGTGCTGTACTGATGATTCTTTTCTCTTGCGTAAAAGGCATTGCCTTGTAAAAGCCCAGCAGTGAAAAAAACTGAAGAAAAATGTCAATTGTTTCATTAGATACCCTCTATACACAGTGTTGACAAAAAAACCCTAACAAACACACCCCCAAACCAAAAACAAAATGGGAGGGTGTCTTCCTTGGTCTTTATGGCAAGTGCTCCCTCTCGTTACAAATAATGCTAACCTATCATGCAAATCATGTAGTTGACATTATTATGGCTGCTCATATCCCTGCTGAAATAGCACACATCTAGCAAGGTGACAGATCTTTCCACTCTGCCTCTTACGCAGGGGAATGCAGTATTGAGGATTAGATTCCCTTTTACAGCTTCCAGGATGAAGTCAAACCAGCATGAAGGGGGGAATTAGCAAACTGCCGCTTGCCCCTCTTCGTACTGTATATGGCAAGGAAATAAGGCAAGTCAGGCAGAGAATGGAGGCAAGACTTGAGACGCAGCCTAAACCAGAACAGAACTAGAAGGAAAGTATAGCTGTCAAAATGACACAGAGATTTCCTAATTTTCACGTGTATTTAATGTATTTTGCATGTATTTTGCATTTCACATCTGTATTTTTATTTTGTCACCCCTTCAGTTTAGTTTTCATGCACTAAAAAAAAAACTTACGTGTTTCTAACACAACAGCTTTTAAAAGAACACTTCACCCACCCTCAAATTACAAGACGTGCAACAGTAATTTACAGTGAGGGGGCACAGATGTTATCAAAATCTCCCTCTTACCTGCCAGCTCCTCCAAATTTTCCAGTGCTTGGATATTTTCTTCCACTGCCGTGTGGAATTTCTTATTGTAATGTTCTTTGTGATTTTTTTTCTTTTTTTTTTTTTTTCTTTTTCACCTCAGATGTTTTATCCAGTTACTAAACCTGCATATGACCTCCTCCTGCAATCAGCTGCTGAGCTAAAACAATACTTCATGACAATCACTAAAAAGAAAAGCAGCCTCTGATGATACTGACGTGATTAGGGTGAGGGGCCAGGGGCTTACACTGAGTGCTAGAAGAGCACTTTATAACCACAGCAAATCAGTTGAGCTAGACAACAAGGCAGAGGAGATGGGATGTGAAATATGAGTTGGGGAAGCATGCAAAGGAGATGGAAGAAAAGGCAGATTTAGAACTGGATTTTCATTTTCCAGTGTTACCACTGTGTGAGTTAACTCGTTAACTTGTCAGCTTTTCTCTGCCAACTCTTCGAATTCTCCATACCTCTTCTTTACTTCCATATTGTGCTGCTTCCACACATCTGCACAGCAAAATGTGCAGATGTGAATTCTCCCTGTACCTCAGGCCTATGAAAAACTGTATTAGCACAGCACTAAATCTGAACTAATGCACCCTGCCCCTTAGCAAGGACTAATAGCTCAGGATCAGCTTCATGCTAACAGCTTTTGAGCTGCCTGGAATGGAGGCAAAGTGAGGTTTATCTTCCCACAATGTACTTTGTAGAGCTATCCATACTGGGTCTGATTTGGAAGAAGCATAAAAGCTTTCTTAATACATGATTTTGCTTTTTGTTGGTATGTGGTAAAGTGTTTTGCAAATGTGACAAGCATCACTGTCCATATTTCATGATATGTAATACTGTAAGCAAAATATAGTGCCTGCCCTTAGCTACACAATGGCTGGGTCTGGAGCATGGTTCAGATCTCCACTACCCCATCCACTAGACTATGTTTGGTCTCTAACTGGCAGTTGCAGGACTGTTCAGATTCTGCACTAATAGTCAATCCCATAATTCTTTGTATTAATTCTGTGTTTATCAACAAATGTCCACAATGGTCAAATTAGAAACACTGCAGTGCATTCTACACAGCCTGACTGATTTGGTAGGTATTAAACTAGAAAAAAAAAAAAAGCAGAATTATGTCAATCTGTTGTGAAAATGTGCAGAATTTTAATCTGTGTAAATTGGAGGAACAGCAGTGCCCCTATAAAAACATGCATCGGTTGTCACACAGCAGGTTTCATATCTTTACACAGAAAGTGAGGGAAGTTCCTAAAGATAATTTCCTGTAAGTATGTTCTAGTTACAAATTACTTAATGTTCAAATTAACTTTAAGAAGTTGATTGTATGCAACACAATGTTCTACATTCTTCTGTCTACCTTTGTTGCATAACTTCATTTTCCAAAACCAAGATAAAACATTAATGACATCTCCTAGCCCAGAATTCAAGCCTGATTTAACTTGGTTAGCTACTGTGGCATTGTATCAGGGACTCATTTGGATTTAAACATTTCAAGTTGTTTTATGTACGTAGCAATAATTGCGCTGTTTAGAAAAATGTGGTGCCATCATGTGGACAATATTAAGAACTGTAAAAAACAGTTTTTAAAAGAAAAACTAGGTAACAGATCTGTATTCAATATCATGAATCAACTGAATTATAAATATATATTATATGATATAAGAAGCTATGCACAAATCTGTGGTTTTAAAACTGCATTAGGTAAGAAGAAAAACCGATGATGGAATCAGGAATTGTTGATTCAATCCTGTTTATTTTCCAGCAGCTTGGGAAGTCCTTTCCCATGAGTATAGACTGATTAAAATGCACACAAAAATCTCCAAGCCACTTTTAATCAGCACTTAATTCCAGCATTACCTGCATCTGTACTAATTTCTGTATTTGTTTATCTCTTTGGTTTTCCTCTAAGACTTTACAGAACTTGTTTTTGTACAGCCTGCATTACTTCTCTTCCACACAAATGCACGCACACTCACACAAACACTCCTACCCACATCAGCCGGCCAAGACACTCTGCCCACACAGTTCTCATTCCTGCATGAGTTCACACAAAGCTTTGTTTCAGCAACAGTTTTGGTTTAAGGCCTCTTGTTTCTTACATTTAACCCAGAGGAAAGAGACTTTGCCAGATTTGAAATAACTATCCCTAATACCAATAAATGTCCACAATGCTCAAATTAGAAACACTGCAGTACACTTGTGCAGCCTGTTTTTCTGATTTAATACATAACTATTGTGAAAATATGCAGGATTTTTAGCTCTGTGAATTGGAGTAACAGCAGTGCCTCTACAAAAATGCACATTATTTGCCATGCATCAGGTTTCATATCTTTACACAGAAAGTGAAAGAAAAAGTTCCTAAAGATAATTTCCTCTTCAATACCCCATCTATAACAGACCTGTGAAGGTTTGCACGAGGAGTGCAATTCAAAACCTGACCTTTGCAATACAGTCCCTCAAAGCGAACCTGCATGTCACAGAACCGTAGTCTGTCTCCTGCTCTGAGGTTCTGTATGTCAAGTGCGACTTGGCTGATTCTGCAGTCTGCTGATTTAATTGATATTGGATAGAGGCAAGAACTTTTAAAGCCTTGCCAGTGGGTTTGAAACGGGTAGTCTATCTGGAAACAAAGCTTGAAGATATGACTGGATTGGTCCCTTCTATGAAAGTTTAGTGGGTTTGGTTTGGTAAAACTTAAAAAGTTATATTTTGACCTTTATGAATATTGAAGAACTTTGGAATCCTTTTTGAGGCTGGAGATTTGTATAGTATTTTACTCACATTCACTTTATGCAGAAAGAGCCCGCTGTTGTAGTACAGTAAGAAATGGAATACATATACATGTGGCTTTACTAAATGGACACAATGGAATATCATATATTAAGAAGGTTCTCTATGGTGCTGTTTCAGTTTCCACATAAAGACAGGTAACTTTATGGAGTAATGACATCTGTTTTCTACGTCTTTGCCTCTTACGATTTGTTGGTTTTTTTGTTTAAGAAAATGTGAGCTCCTGCTGAAATTTTTACCATTCTCGGGCCATGTTTTTCATGTATATTCTCTGGTGTCTATTTAGGTGTGAACTCAGACTACAATCTTTTTCTTACTGGATAAACTTTCAGTGTCTCTTATTCTTTTTCTACTTTGGCATTTATTTTCATGAAACTTGTGGGAGCTTAATTTTCTTCAACAATTTTACCTTGCTGTCAAACTTGGTAGAAATGATTATGGATTGAAAAATTCTGTGGGTGGGAGGAAAATGAAACATGGCAATGCATCGAAAAGGCTGTTGGAAGTCTCTAGTCTATATCACTGTGCTCAAGTTCTTGATTACTTGACATTTAAATGTTTAGAATACATGGACAAAACTCAATGTATACCTTTTAAAATTAATTCCCATAAATTGGAAGCCAATCTCGAGATAAAGTGACTTCACTTGTGATTTTTTTAATAATTGGCAACACTGTACTAGATAGAGCATGGAACAAGCTCAGCAACCAACTTTCAGATGAACTTTAAATGTCAAATTATCTCATGATTTTTTGCATGAGTTTGGTTTTCAGTGTTTTGGAAACTGTACACTCACCCTTTTTAGAAGTGTGACAGTGGTTTGGTTTTGAAATAACTTCTAAAATAGACTCTGAGAGGAGTAATTTAGTGACAATATATTAGATTTTCTGGATTCTGGCAGCTTTTGCCAACAGTGAACATGAAAATGGGAAAATTAACCCTTCCAGATTACTTAATTTTTGATGTTGTGCATGGTTCATCAAATACTATTAGTTTTTGCCTTTGATGACTTAATAAGATTATGCAGTATTACAAAGGGTAGACTTGCATTTCCATCTCTAAAACTAAAATCTGAACAGGAAAAAACAAGAATCAGAATCTCATCCACCTGTATCGGCTATAGTCTGGGATTTTTATATTCTATGTCTCTTCATGAAACTCATTCCTTCTGATGCCCCTTGGGTGAGGGTTCGGTCTGTCAGTCATTGTACTGTCTTCATTGCTGGGATTTCCTGTAACTATTTCCCAGTAATTCTTATCTTCTTCAGCTTTATGGGAGTCCAGGTAAGTGTGACAAATCACTTCATATTCTTTTCCAAAATAAGACCTGCAATGTCAAAGAAAAGGGCATGGGCAGGAGGAATTAATATATACACAAATTCAGCAAATCTGCATTATCTGTGAATTGTTCAAGATTTTCTCATGTTTCTCTTGGCTTATTCAGAAATATGATCATGTGCTTTCAAATATCAGACCCTTACAAGAAACACAATAGTCCACTTTGTTTCCTATGAATAATTTAGGCATTTGAAATCGAAGGGAAATGCCATCTTTCTCATTTCAGAGTTGAAGCAGACCCATCAGTATAAGCATTGATACACCAGCTCAGTATGTACAAGCTGGATGGGTGCCCAATCCATTCACATCACCATTTCTCTTTGACTGAGGAAGACTCTGGCTACTTAATAACTATTTCAGACTCAAACTATCAGACCTTGTTTCATCCTCAAAAACCTGACACAAATCTTCAGTCAGATCTTGCTAAGAATTTAATGGGAAACAATTGGTGTACTCCTTAACAATGTTTAATCAACATTGATTTAATGCATGCGTATTAACTTGAATTGTGGGTTTAACCTCAATTTCTTGAGAAATTTATTCATATGGACATAAGCAATGTGCAGTTTTATGCAGTGTGGTTTTATTTAGTTCTCTTATTCCTTACGCTTCTTAGTATACCATTTTTCCTTAAAAAAAAAAAACCAAAAAAAAAAACCAAACCTGTAATTGCTCAAGATATTCAACGGGAGAACCACCAATCAACTAGAGAAGACTTAGAAGCATAATATGATAAGAATTACAAAGAAAAAAAACCACCAACATAAGACTGAGCTGATAGTTGGAAAGGAGAACGTGCATTCTGCATTCTTTTTCATTTCCTCAGTGTGTTCCTAAAGCACCTATCTTGCTTCTTACAGTAATTCTTGATGTTGGCACATCATTATGCACATCCCTGCCAGTTATAAATTAGTCTTACGTTGTCCAAAAGTTCCTTGGAACAGCTAGGCTCCGATTAGTATGGCAATGACTAATGATAATTTTAGAGTTTGCCTGGAAAAAAAGAAAAGGAAGACATTTAACAGACATTTTTACACTAATTTTAACTATTTTAATTAAAATTAAGTGTTATTCAAATTAAATGCTTTACTGCTTAGTGTAAGCCCACATTGCTCTATATCAGTCTGAGATGGCTATACATTTATGTATAGTGAGGTATTTTTATACCCTATCACTTCTCAACATAACTGTCTTAATAGCTTATACCAGCAAAATGCTCTAGCCTTCAGGTCAGACACATCCTCTTGTCCAATACATTCCATTCCACTCCCTTCTGCTGTGCACTTAACAACAAAAAGTAAATTTTAAAAAAATCAAGGTAGAGAGTCATTCCAGTGGCCTGTGCCTTAAGTCCTCTTCAAATTGGTATTTGCCACATGGGAGATCCAGATGGTTTGGTGAAACAGCCTAGAAATTGGCCTGTGAATAAAGAATGTTGTCTTTGACAATTACCTAATTTTGACTGTGTTCATTAGTGAGCTGATTCATGTAAATGAGTCACAGCTCAAGGCTGTAGAGGAACAGTGATATTGTTATATTTTGCTGTACATCCAGCACTTCAGGAAGCCTAGCAGTTATGTGGAACAGGAAAACACTGCATCTGTTTAATGTGTTTACAAAAGGTTAAAACCTACATTTGTAAAAGCATCCACTTATTCAGATGCCTTGGGGAGGCTGTATTTTTTAATACTTTCTAAATGTAATGTACAGGGGTTCTTAATCACAGTTCCTAATATTGGAAAAGGAGTGCAGTGCTCAGAAGTTCTGAAAAGCATATTCCAAGTACTGCATCCTTACAACATGATGAGGTTGACCTTTAAAAAAATCCGATGAGAAAAACTGAGCAAGTCAACCTCAAAACGAACAGCAGAACCTAATAGTTGTATAGGCAGATTCCCTGGTTAAAGAGATGGTTCCTTCCCTCTTCCCCTTCCCAAAATTACAGGTCAGAACTTACATAAAGAAAATATGTGAATACAATGGACACAACTTTTTCATAAGTACACCATCTACTTAAATGTACACCATCTACCATCAATTAAATCTTTATAAAATTTTCAAAGTTTTAATTTCTTACAGGAACTGGAAATCCTTCATGTTCAAGACGCAGCTGAGGATCCAAGAAGGCAGCTTGCCAGCAAGTCAAATAGGAAAGCTCATCTGTCAAAAAAACTTGCTGAAGGTAAGATTTTTTAGCAAATCTTATAAATGATTTATGGTCACTCGCTAGATATAACTGTAAATAAAAATATATATAAAGGACAGTATAAATAGAAAAGAAACAAGATATGTAATTTAAAAAAAAAATTCAACACAAAAAATTTTCTTTCAGCTCCTGAAAAACCACTCTGCCAAGCTAAAGTTACATATTCAAAACTCACAAGACAGATTCTATACTGCTGATAAACTCATTAAGTAGCTGTTCTATATACAGACGTGAATACTAATTTAAAACCGAGTTTACATTCCAAAGATTCCCACCACAGGAGTTGTTGAGAGGGAAAATTTTTTCAAAGTTGTGGTGATTTATTTTAAGTGCATGTGTAACATGTAATGTCTTATTTGCTTCTAACCTGCAGAGGGAAACAACAGCAACATTTAGTAGAAATCTGCTCCCTCAGAATGATAAGAATAATATGTTACCTCATATACCCACTATAGATTTATCTTCACAAGAAATTAAATATTCTCATTTTGGATTTATTTAAAGTGTAAA